>NW_026623182.1:0-1200000 GCF_028827545.1 Penicillium diatomitis
ATCGATATCTGATAGAGTTTCCTCCCTCGGTGCTGAGTGGTTTATATGATTAGGACCAGCTGTTATCTAGTATTGAGAGGTTTAGAGGTTTTCCCCTACGTGGGTAGGTTTTCCCTTCTTCCTCTCCCTAACCCGTTCAGATCTCGTACTGCTTCCTATACCTATAGACTTTCTAGGTCTCTCAGGTTATAAGCCCGACTATCTTAGTATTTAAGATCGTTTTCTTGATTTATTTTAATACCCTTTATTCCTTCGAGCGGGAATATTGTGGCTTATAACGCTCTGATTGTGTTAGTTCTGTCTGAGAATTAACGTCTTCGAACGTTTAGGCAGAATTATTTGATTTGAAAATTTGTTTGTGTAGCCACGCTAGGAGGCCACGTAAATTGTGATTGTGTGTGATCCTACAAAAACTATATTGTAGGATCACGCGTATGAAATTGTTTGCTTTAATAAGAACCCTTATTAATAAGGGCTTTAACTCAAAACACCTACTAAAGTATTACCCTTTCTAACAAAAACTTCCCTTTCCTAAATTATCGAATCCTTAAATCCTTATCGCAAAAATAGCGGTTTACTTAGTGGACTATAGCAACTTTATTAACCTAGCTACTATACTATAAAATGGTATTATAACCTAAGTTACTAATACTCCGAAAGAGTTTACGCTAAATAACTTAAAGGTTTTAATAAATACTAAATAATTTAACAAGTAGCTTTTAACTACGACTATTACCTTACGACAAATACGACTTTATAGATTCCTAGACGTAAATATCCTAAGACCCGATACTAAGGACCTATATACGAAGAAATGGTTCAATCACTCTTACAGAATCTAAGGATGGCTATAGAGTGCTATCTCTGAGGATATTTAAGATTAAGTTACGGTTTCTAGAAAATTATACGAATTTACGGATAAATTTATTACTACTTTGAAGGATATTCTGTATATAGCTGATTTCATAACTTATAATAAGAAAATTATTAAGCTTATTTAAATAGACCGGTCCTAGTTCTTATCTAGCTTAGAATTCGCTAAAGAATTACGACGCTCTTATACTAAACTCTCTCGAAAATACCCTATCTAACCTAGAGTTATTTTAGCTATCTTTTTGAAAGGCGTATTAACTAATATACCTATTCTTACTACTAACAAAAGTAATAAACTAGCTAAAAAGTACTTAAATCCGAGTGAGGTTATAAACTCTAATCTGCTAAGTATTTATAATAAGGTTATTAACGATTTGAAAAATCTACCTATATTAGATATTATTAATTTAGCCGTTTCGAAAAAGAATAATAAGAATGATAAGGAGAGTAAATACCTACCTCTCAAAAACGCGCTACTATATAGAAAACTAATTTAGATTTAGATAAAAGAGTAGGTAGATAGTCCTACTTAACTAATACTAAATAGAAATTACGCTTTTTGTAGAATCTATAGTTATCCGATAAAGAAATGTCTATATCTTGTTATTACCGAACGATCTATAACCTAGAAACTAGTCAAAGGTATTTAGGTTAATTATCTCTAGAAAAACAAAGATAACCCAGATACTCTAAGACCCGAGAACGTATTAACTATTTATAATAATAAAATTCGGAAAGATGGAATTACTATAATTAAAACTATATTAACGAATAAAATAATAAACGTAACGACTAATACGCCTTCGACTAATACCTTTTTAAATAAAAGTAAAAAGGATATTAATGTGAATACTGCTATTAACTCCTCCGAATATTTCGTTAACTCTTTAGAATATTACTATAGTACCCTAGCCTTAGCTAATACTACCTAAATTAACCCTGTCTAATCTATTTAAAACGTGGAGTATGATTTTTCAGCTCGCCTAAAATTATACTATAATAAACCTCGTGAGGATACCTTTCCGAAATTAGTATTAGCAACGGGAGATCTACCAAAAAACGAATGGATTATAGATTCCGGTACTTCTCGATCTATTTATATTAATATAAACGCTATTATAAAATTTTAATAGTATAATAGTATATCTTACTAATACTAAACTACCGAAGGACGAACCGTTAAGTCTATAGGAAAAGTAATTACAAGAATTAAATTACTTTTCCTAAATAGTTCAAAATTATTAGATATCAACTATGAATTTATGCTAGATAGCGTATATAACCTATTATTAATAACTTAAATATTCCAGGAATACAAAATAGGTTAGAAAGACTAGGAAAATAAATTTATTAACCCGGAATCTAATACTACCTTAGCTTATACCTATCGGAAACGCGGTGTCCTATTCTTGTACGCAAGAACACTCTAACCTACCGACTAGATCCCAAAAATAACTCAAGTTTAATAGGCCTACGCGATAGCTACTATCACACCTTAAATTACTTATTCCTAACTTAGTTATATTAGATAACTAACTACGAAAATCAACTAAACTCGTATTAGTAATAATATCTATAGTAATAAAACCTTCGATTATAAACTATACAGATTAGTAAAATCCAAGAGAATCGTGTCCTATATAACCTAGGTTAAATCAGAAATCCCTTAGGAATTTTTATATATCGATATCTAGCCTTACTCTCCTATAGGTATTAGAAACTTAATAAATATCTTAATTATAGTTAATAATACTACTAGATTCAGATAGAGCTTACTATTAAAAATAAAAGGATAAGTATCTAATAAGTTAATTAAATTCTGCACGGCTATCTTTAATAAATATAGTATTTAGCCGATAGAAATTCGAATAGATAGTAACCGGAGCTTCTATAAATTTTAATCTTAGGCCGAGTAGAAAGGAATAATATTTTTAGTTAGCGTACCTTATATATACGAACAAAATAGGGTTTCTGAAAACTCTAGTTATATTATTATATAGGGTGTAAGAACTCTAATAGTTACGACACCGAATACTCCTATATTCTTATAGCCCGAAGCTATTCTTATAACTAGTTATATTTTAAATAGAATTAAAAGGCTAAATAAATCAAAATCACCTTTAGAAAAATAGAATAACTTTTAGCACAAAAAGAATAGAATAAGATAGATTAAACCGATTAACTTAGGCTTTCTTAGGATTTAGTACTCTAAAGCCTATATTTATATCCTAAAAGAAAAAAGGACCTAAAGCCAAAAAATAGCCCCGAGAGCCTAGATTGGTTTTCTTATTAGTTATAAAGGGAAGAACGGCTATTAATTCAGAATCTATAACCCGAAAATACGCTAAGTTTTAATCTATCGAGATATTATATTTTAGGAAGAACTATTAATAAATTACTATTTTCTAAAATAAAATATTAATATTAAACAAAATATTAGGTTAAATATTTTACAAAAAGAACTTAATAATTTACGAATTATTAACCGAAGCTTATAACTATATAATATAGGAATATTTTAGGACGAACCTACCTAAACCACTCGGCCTACCTATAGACGCTAAATATCCCCGGTCGTAAAGGTCTAAAATCTCCTAATTCCATAAGTCCAACCGATATAACGCTAAATTTCATAAAATATACTAATTTTACTACTAAGCTAAAGTAATAAAATTATTCTAATCTAACTCAGGAAAAGAGGCTAGGATACTCTATAATATAAATAACCCTAAAATATAGAAAATATAAATACGATCTAGAAAATAAATTCTTTTGCAAAATAGGATAACTAAAATATCATAAGTTAATAGTTTAATAATTTTAGTAATATCTCTTAGATTAACTTTTACCCTTAGTTAACTTAAAATAACCGCTATAAATCACTAAAAATCCTATATAAAAGAGGTTCGACTAACTTAATAATATTAATTAATACGATCGAAAGACCTCGATAAATAATTTTATAAACTTCGGAAATTAGTTATTTATAATACGATATTCTAATCTAAAGTATTAAAAAAATTCCTAGTATATTTCTACTAACCCCTAAGACTATTAATATAAATAAAATAAAAAAGGCCTATAAAAATACACTATCTTAACCGACTTATTAAGATATAGAACTACTATAAATCTCAAAAAATCGGATTCGAGATATATAAAATTCCTATTATTCCTCGATGAACCTAATTAATATATTAATAAATTAACTAACTTTTTATACCGACTAGGTTAGAATAGTTCGAAGATCTACTTTACCTATACACCGTTCTTTAAGATAATCTATCCTAAGAACCCTAGATAAGGGTATAGTCTATTATATACAGAAAGGAAGAATATATCTAGTCGAGGAAACTAAGGATAAAGGTTTAGTATATCTTATAATTTAAACTAGGGGAGATATTCTTTATACTACCTCGATACCGGATAACTTTATTAGGCCTAGTATTTTATATACTATATCTAAGAATATTCGATCTATAATAGTAAAAATACCCTCGACCTATAGGGAAGCTATAAAAACGGAATTTACTACGTAATAATTCGAAGCTAAGAAGACCTAGCTAAAAAAGTTTTAAGCCTCGAATATAATAACCTTAATTAATAAACTACTAAAAGGTACTAAAGTCTTACTAGGGAAATAGGTCTATAATATCAAATATAATTCTGATAGCTTTATCTTAGAATTTCGAGCGAGATAGGTTATCTATAGGAACCACTAAACTCCTAGTATTAATTTCTAACCTAATAAAAGATACGCTCCTATTACGAAAGATACTTCTGTGAAGTTATTTATAACCTTAGTAACTATTAGAAAATAGGAAATAGAATAATAGGATATCGTCGGTATATATCTTAACGCTATAATTAATAACCGGGTTATTTTTATAAAATAACTAATAGGATATAAAAGTTATAGTCTAAATAGCGAGGAATACTTATATATTTTAAACTAAGCCTTATATAGTCTACGATAAGCTAGTTATTTGTAGTATAAACTTTTTAAAAATGATCTGGCTTAACTTAGCTTAACTCCCTTAATCTTAGAACCTTATATTTTCCAAAATTCTAATACGATAGCCTTTATTATAATTTATATAGATAATATTCTGGCGACGGGATTAAGTGAAAATATTATAATAATTCGTTCGGGATTAATTAAGAGACGTAAGTTAAAAATCCTCCTATTTAAACGGTTTCTTAGATATAATATTATTAAGGAAAAAGGTCCTTATATAATTTTCATAAATTAATAGGCCTATTTAACTAAATTACTTTATAATAAGGGTCTCGAAAATTATAATCTATTACTAATTCTAATATCCCTATCTTAGAAAATCCCTTAACCTAATAATAATCCTAATAATCTAAATAATAAGGAATTCGATAAAGGGATTTATATAAAGATAATAGGGAGAGTAGGTTAGTTATCGATTAAAATAAGACCTAATATAGTAGCCGCTATATCTAAATTATAACGACGAAATAACTCTCCGAGATATATAGATATAATAGCCTATAAAACGCTACTAAGATATTTTATAGGAATAATCGACTTTAGAATCCTCTTTACTTACGAACTAAATAAAGGCCTTAAAGATTTTATTAATTCCTCCTTTACTAATACTAAGAAGGGTAAATTAATAGAGGTATATATATAGTTTTTCGCTAGAAGTCTAATATTATAGAGCTTAAAAAGATAAGAAGTTATTATATAATCCTTAAGTATAGCTAAATATTATATCTTAGCGACCGCTACGAAGGAAGGATTATACCTAGCCAAAATTACTGCTGAACTATACTTAACAGAATCTTTAAATCAAGAAGGAGACTTCGAAAATAATATACTAATTATATTATTTTATAATTCCGATAATATAATTAAGAATATAAACTATCCTAAAATTAGTCCGAAATTAATATAGATCTCTATAAGATACTATTTAATTAAGGATCTTATAAAGAAGAACCTTATTTAATTAGTAAATATTCCGAGTAAAGATAACGCTACTAATATCTTCACAAAGATTAAACCGAATAGCGTATTCTAAGCCGATCGTGAAAGATTACTCAGAATACGTCTACTAAAATGACTTAGATATTTTACTTAGGCGTTCTTATTTTATACTACGTACAAAGATATATATTAAAAATTAGTTAGTTATATAGCTAGTCCTAGGGGGGGTATAATGGAGTTTCCTCCCTCGGTGCTAAGTAGTTTATATAATTAGGACTAGCTATTATCTAGTATTAAGAGGTTTAGAGGTTTTCCCCTGCGTAGGTAGGTTTTCCCTTCTTCCTCTCCCTAACCCGTTTAGATCTCGTGCTGCTTCCTATACCTATAGACTTTCTAGGTCTCTCAGAACGTCTTCTATATAGAATTTTAGTAGATTTAGGGTGATTAAGTTAAATTTATTATAGATATAAGTTCAGTTTAGGACTATCGCGAAATATATTAAGTTACCGATTTATGGTGTTTAGTGATTTTGAATTATTTTCATCCGCAAAATAATTCATGTTTTCCCTCAAATTCACTTTTTCCTCGTCTTGAAAATATCCTTGTTATAGAGTCTCAGGATCTCTTTCCTTTTGTTATATCGAAATAATTTTATCACTTTGTATTAGTAATAAACTTAGCATGATTTATGAAACTTGGTGTTTAACTTATTAGGTTTATTGATTTAGAGTTTTTACGACCGGTAAGATTTGTTCTTGGGGAATGAATTATCTAACCGGCCAACTTATAAAGTTATTCTCTATATTTCTAACCGCTTTAATTACAAGAGTACTATAATAATATTCCGAAGAATTAATAGTAGTGGTCAAAGTAGTCAAAGTTGAGAGACCTATAACGGTCCAAAGGTATAGGAAGCAGCACGAGATCTGAATGGGTTAGGGAGAGGAAGAAGGGAAAACCTACCCACGCAGGGGAAAACCTCTAAACCTCTTAATACTAGGTAGTAGCTAGTCCTAGCCATGTACTACCGAGGGAGGAGACTCTATCACACCCCCCCTAGGACTAGCCCTATAATAAACTAATTCTAAGTATATATTCTTATAAGTAATATAAGAATTCAGAAAACGCCTAAATCAAAAGAACTAAATTAAACTATTTAACTGTTTTTCTTTTTCTTTTTCTTCAAAATCCCTTTAATCGAATCCAAACTTCGTTCTAGAACTTAACTTAGTGAACGGCGTAATCGAACTAGGTTTATATAGTTATTCGAAGAATTTGTTTTCTTAGTCGAAGTTGAAGTATCGTATTCAAAATTACTAACATTCGAAGTTTGTAAAGTTATTTCTTTATATATTTTAATTATATTAATTAAAATCAATAACTTATTAGAATATCTTTTATATAGGATTTTAGTAAGTTTAGGGCGTTTAAGTTAAATTTATTATGGGTATAGATTCATTTCGGGACTTTCACTAAATATATTAAATTACCGATTTATATTGTTTAGTGATTTTGAATTATTGTTATCCGCAAAATAATTTATATTTTCCCTTAAATTCACTTTTTCCTTACTTTAAAAATATCTATATTACAGAATCTTAGAATCTCTTTCCTTTAGTTATATCGAAATAATTTTATTACTTTATATTAGTAATAAACTTAGTATAATTTATAAAACTTAATTCAGATTATTCGCGACCGGTAGAATTTAGCGGGTAGGTTATATAATCGGCCGAACAGAAAAATTATACTCTATATCTTTAATAGGTTTAATTATAAGAGTACTATAATAATATTCCGAAGAGTTAATAGCGGTAGTTAAAGTATTATCTTTATTTAATATAGTATTAGAGTTTGTATTAGTAATAGGATTACTTAGTATCGAGATACTGCCCTTACGAATTTTGTTATTATAGGTATACTAAAAATCGTTAGGTCGTATAGTATTAGGATTATCTCTATTTCTCTATAGGAAGTTAATCTAAATACCCTTTATAGATTCCTAATTTATAGGTCTTTCAGAAATAACTAGATATAGGTATTTTTTCACGAAATAGCTATAGGTTCCGCAAAACAGACAATATCTATTTAGTAAAATTTAGGTTAGACTATTAATCTATTCTTATACCTATTCCTAAGGTAACTTTCCTTTTAGTAGAGCGTTTTTGAGAGGAAGGAAATCACTATTTTTCTTATCCTTTTTTAAAATAGCCGAATTAATTATACCTATAGTAGGTAAGTTCTTCAAGTTACTAATTATATTATTAAAAATATCCAACAAATCCGTATTTATGATTTTAACAGGATTAGAATATTTTCTAGCAAGATTATTATTTTTATTCGCAACAAGAATTAGTATATCCGTTATAATACCCTTTAATAATATAGCCAGAATGATTCTAGGTAGGATAGGGTATTTACGAGTTAGTCTAGTATAAGAACGTCGTAACTCCTTAGTAAATTTAAGTCCAGTCGAAAATTGAGAGCGGTCTATTTGAATAACTTTAAGAATCTTTTTGTTGCAAGTTATAAAGTCTATAGTACGAAGGATCGTTTTCAAAATAACGATAAACTTATCTACGAATTCGTATTTTATACCGGTTATAGCTACTTAGTATTAGATATCTTATAAAAGACCCTGCTATAGCTATCCTTAAATTTTGTGTGAATAATCGACCTATTTCTTTATATAGGAATCGGTAATTTCTAGTCTTAGAATTATTATATTAAGGAATCTGTGTAATCGTATTTATCGGAGGATAGTAGTTATAGTTATAATCCATTCGTCAAACTCTTCGCCGTTTATCAAGAGATTCAAGTTATTAAGTATAAATTCTCTTAGTATATCGGTTACTTAGATTATAATACCGTTTTAAGGGATACTAGTAGGATCAACGAAGTTACTATAGTTAACCCTTATAGCCATAGTTTTCAGAAATTTAGGATATTAAAACGATATTTTAGTGTTTTATATTAATATATTTTAGTATTTTTAGTATTTTTAGTGTTTTTAGTATTTTTAGTATTTTAGTGTTTTTAGTATTTTTAGTATATTAGTATTTTAGTATCTTAGTATTTTTAGTGTCTTTAGTATCTTAGGTATTTTTAGTGTCTTTGTGTTTTGTGTATCTTAGTATCTTAAGCCCTTATCAATAAGGGTTAGTGTATTATGGTATAGTAAAGCAAACAATTTAGATCGTACATAACTGCGTGATCACACAATCGTTCATATAATTCTGCTAGGTATCTAAGTAGGCACTTTTTGCCTCAAGAACGTCAAGTCTCAAGCAGAACCAACAACTTCAGAGCGTTATAAGCCATAATATTCCCGCTCGAAGGAATAAAGGGTATCAAATCAAGTTAGATCAAATCAAATCAAGAAACAAATAACCTCTAGTACTAAGACGATCGGGCTCATAACCTAAGAGACCTATAACGGTCTAAAGGCATAGGTAAGAGACCTAGAAAGTCTATAGGCACAGGAAGCAGCACGAGATCTGAACGGGTTAGGGGAGAGGAAGAAGGGAAAACCTACCTACGCAGGGGAAAACCTCCAAACCTCTTAACACACTAGACTAGACTAGGCAGCAGCCTAACCACGCAGACCATACAAGCTAGTCCTAGCCACGCAGACCACGTAAGCCCGAGGGAGGAAACTCTATTATACCCCCCCCAGGACCAGCCACATAACTAATAATTTTTAAATATATATTATATCATTCAAATTAAAATATCGTAATAGTCAATTAATTAAATAATAAAATCAACGCTTGGTGGTGGCTATTATTCAAATAGGGTCTTCCGGTAGTTATAAGCCGGTTAATATTAGTGTATTTATTAAATATAGACCGTTAAATGCAGTGGAATGATTGAGCCGCTTGAAATAATTAAAATACTAATTAGATTTTACGTTGAATTCCTCGTTGAAATCCTTATTAAAATCCTTGTTAAATCCTTGATTGAATTTTTTTAGTTAAGTTCTTAGTTGAATATTCGGTTGAATTTTATATTAACTAGGCGGTTGAAGTTTATATTAGAATATTAGTTAAACGTCTGGTCGTATTTGAACTTGAAAATCGTATTAAATATTTTGTTGAATAGGTAGTTTAATATCATACGGGACAGAATATTATTAATCAGATAGTTTAATATCATACGGGATAGGATATTATTAATTAGGTAGTTTAATATCATATAGGACAGAATGTTATTAATTAGGTAGTTTAATATCATACAGGACAGAATATTATTAATCAGGTAGTTTAATATCATACAGGACAGATTGTGATCCTAGTTATAGTTATTCACAAGCGTGATCCTATAACACAGTTTTTATAGGACCACACAAACACAATAAGCGATCCCACAACACAGTTTTTGTAGGACCATATAAACATAATAAGCGTAATCCTATAATATAGTTTTTATAGGACTATATAAACACAAAAAGCGTGCTCCCACAACACAGTTTTTGTAGGACCATACAAACACAATTTGCGTGACCCCTCAGCGTGGCTACACAAACAAATTTCCAAATGATTCCGCCTAAACGTTCGAAGACGTTAAATCTCAAGCAGAACTAACACAATCAGAGCGTCATAAGCTATAATATTCCCGCTCGAAGGAATATAGGGTATCAAAATGAATTAAGAAAACGATCTCAAATACTAAGACAGTCGGGCTTATAACCTGAGAGACCTAGAAAGTCTATAGGCACAGGAAGCAGCACGAGATCTGAACGGGTTGGGGGAGAGGAAGAAGGGAAAACCTGCCTACGCAGGAGAAAACCTCCAAACCTCTCAACACACTAGACTAGACTAGGCAGCAGCCTGACCACGCAGACCATATAAGCTGGTCCTAGCCACGCAGACCACGCAAGCCCGAGGGAGGAAACTCTATCAACAGGAAGCAGCACGAGATCTGAACGGGTTGGGGAGAGGAAGAAGGGAAAACCTGCCTACGCAGGGGAAAACCTCTAAACCTCTCAATACTAGGCAACAGCTGGTCCTAGCCACGCAGCACCGAGGAAGGAGACTCCATCAGATAATATTCTAGCGACGGGATTAAGTGAAAATATTATAATAATTCGTTCGGGATTGATTAAGAGACGTAAGTTAAAAATCCTTCTATTCAAACGGTTTCTTAGATATAATATTATTAAAGAAAAAGGTCCTTATATAATTTTCATGAATTAATAGGCCTATTTAACTAAATTACTTTATAATAAGGGTCTCGAAAATTGTAATCTATTACTAATTCTAATATCCCTATCTTAGAAAATCCCTTAACCTGATAATAATCCTAATAATCTAAATAATAAGGGATTCGATAAAGGGATTTATATAAAGATAATAGGGAGAGTAGGTTAGTTATCGATTAAAATAAGACCTAATATAGTAGTCGCCGTATCTAAATTATAACGACGAAATGACTCTCCGAGATATATAGATATAATAGCCTATAAAACGCTACTGAGGTATTTTACGGGAATAATCGACTTTAGAATCCCCTTTGCTTACGAACCGAATAAAGGCCTTAAAGGTTTCGTTAATTCCTCTTTTACTAATACTAAGAAGGATAAATCAACAGAGGTATATATATAGTTTTTCGCTAGAAGTCTAATATTATAGAGCTCAAAAAGATAAGAAGTTATTATATAATCCTTAAGTATAGCTAAATATTATACCTTAGCGACCGCTACGAAGGAAGGCTTATACCTAGCTAAAATTACTACTAAATTACACTTAATAGAACCTTTAAATCAAGAAGGGGACTTCGAAAATAATATACTAATCACGTTATTTTATAATTCCGATAATATAATTAAGAATATAAACTATCCTAAAATTAGTCCGAAATTAACATAGATCTCTATAAGATACTATTTAATTAAGGATCTTATAAAGAAGAACTAAAAGACCTATAACGGTCTAAAGGCATAGGAAGTAGCACGAGATCTGAACGGGTTAGGGAGAGGAAGAAGGGAAAACCTACCTATATAGGGGAAAACCTCTAACCTCTTAACACTAGGTAATAGCTAGTCCTAGCTACGTATACTACGTAGCACCGAGGGAGGAAACTTTATTATACCCCCCCTAGGACTAGCTATATAATAAACTAATTTTAAGTATATATTCTCGTAAGTAATATAAAAATTAAGAAAACGCCTAAATCAAAAGAATTAAATTAAATTATTTAACTATCTTTCTTTTTCTTTTTCTTCAAAATCCCTTTAATTGAATTCAAGCTTCGTTATATAACTTAGCTTAGTAAATAGTATAGTCGAGGATTTGTTTTCTTAGACGAAGTTAGAGTATCGTATTATAAATAACTAATATTCGAAGTTTGTAAAGTTATTTCTTTATATTTTTTAATTATATTAATTAAAATTAATAACTTATTAGAACGTCTTTTATATGGAATTTTGGTAAGTCTAGGGTATTCAAGTTGAATTTGTTGTAGGTATAGATTTATTTCGGGACTGTTACTAAATATATTAAATTACCGATTTGTGGTATTTAGTGATTTTGAATTATTTTTATTCGTAAAATAATTTATGTTTTCCCTTAAATTCACTTTTTCCTTATTTTGGAAATATCTATATTATAGAATCTTAGAATCTCTTTCCTTTAGTTACATCGAAATAATTTTATTACTTTGTGTTAGTAATAAACTTAGTATAATTTATAAAACTTGATTTAGAGTATTTACGACCGGTAGAATTTAGCGGGTAGGTTATATAACCGGCCGAACAGAAAAATCATACTCTATATCTTCGATAGGTTTAATTATAAGAGTACTATAATAATATTCCGAAGAATTAACCGTAGTAGTTATTATAGTATTTAAGGTTATATCGGAAATAACAGAAGTCTTTAGTATTAATTATTTATCCTTACGAATTTTGTTATTATAGGTATACTAAAAATCGTTAGGTTGTATAGTATTAGGATTATCTCTATTTCTCTATAGGAAGTTAACCTAAATACTCTTTATAGGTTCCTAATTTATAGGTCTTTTAGAAATAACTAGATATAGGTATTTTTTCATAAAGTAACTATAGGTTCCGCAAAATAGATAATATCTATTTAGTAAAATTTAGGTTAGACTATTAATCTATTCTTATACCTATTCCTAAGGTAATTTCCCTTTTAGTAGAGCGTTTTTAAAAGGAAGGAAATCAGATTCCCTATTTTTCTTGTCTTTCTTTAAAATAGCCGAATTAATAATACCTATAGTAGGTAAGTTCTTCAAATTACTAATTATATTATTAAAAATATTCAATAAATCCGTATTTATAACTTTAATAGGATTAGAATATTTTCTAGCAAGATTATTATTTTTATTCGTAATAAGGATAGATATATCCGCTATAACACCCTTTAATAATATAGCTAGGATAATTCTAGGTAGGATAGGGTATTTGCGAGTTAGTCTAGTATAAGAACGTCGTAACTCCTTAGCAAATTTAAGTCTAGTTAAAAATTAAGAACGGTCTGTTTGAATAACCTTAATAATCTTTTTGTTATAAGTTATAAAGTCTGTAGTACAAAGGATCGTTTTCAAAATAACGACAAACTTATCGGCGAATTCGTACTTTGCACCGGTTATAGCTACTTAGTATTAGATATCTTATAAGAGACCCTACTATAGCTATCCTTAGATTTTGTATAAATAGTCGACCTATTTCTTTATATAGGAATCGGTAATTTCTAGTCTTGGAATCGTTATATTAAAGAATCTGTATAATCGTATTTAACAGAGTATAGTAGTTATAGTTATAATCTATTCGTTAAACTCTTCGCTATTTATTAAGAGATTCAAGTTATTAAGTATAAATTCCTTTAGTATATCGGTTACTTAGGTTATAATACCGTTTTAAGGGATACTAGTAGGATTAACGAAGTTACTATAGTTAACCCTTATAGCCACGGTTTTTAGAAATTTAGGATATTAAAACGATATTTTAGTGTTTTTATAAGAGTATTCTTAGTATTTTAGTATATTAGGTATCTTTAGTATATTAGGTATATTAGTATCTTAGTGTTTTAGGTGTTTTTGGTGTCTTTAGTATCTTTAGTATCTTTAGTATCTTTAGTATCTTAGGTGTTTTTAGTATCTTTATATTTTATATATCTTAGTATCTTAAGCCCTTATTAATAAGGGTTAGTGTAGTATGGTGTAGTGAAGTAAACAATTTAGATCGTATATAACTACGTGATCATATAATCGTTTATATAATTCTACTAGGTGTCTAAGCAGGCACTTTTTTGCCTCAAGAACGTTAAGTCTTAAGCAGAACCAATAACTTCAGAGCGTTATAAGCCACAATATTCCCGCTCGAAGGAATAAAGGGTATCAAATCAAGTCAGATTAAATCAAATCAAGAAACAAATGACCTCTAGTGCTGAGACGAACGGGCTCATAACCTGAGAGACCTATAACGGTCCAAAGGTACAGGAAGTAGCACGAGATCTGAACGAGTTGGGGAGAGGAAGAAGGGAAAACCTACCCACGTAGGGGAAAACCTCCAAACCTCTCAACACTAGGCAACAGCTAGTCCTGGCCACGCACACCACGCAGCACCGAGGGAGGAAACTCCATCAGATAGTAGTTACAGTCATAATCCACTCGTCAAACTCTTCGCTATTTGTCAAGAGATACAAGTTATTGAGTGTAAATTCCCTTAGTATATCGGTTACTTAGGTTATAATACTATTTTAAGGGATACTAGTAGGATTAACGAAGTTAACGGAGGTATATACGCAGGGAAGTAAAGGAGAGGAAGCGATCATGTTGGTGGACTGCGCGGAAAACAGAAGACAGGTACACCGAGAGAAGGAAGAGGAAGAAGGGAAAACCTGCCCACGCAGGGGAAAACCTCCAAATCTCTTACTACACTAGACCAGACTAGGCAATAGCCTGACCACGCAGACCACACAAACCACACAAGCTGGTCCTGGCCACGCAGACCGCGTAAGCCCGAGGAGAGGAAACTCCATTACACCCCCCCTAGGACCAGCCACATAACTAATCTTAAAATTTAAATACATATCATATTATTTAAATCAAGGCAGTGTAATAATTAATCAATCAAATAATAAAATTAATACTTAGTAGTGGCTATCTATTTAAATAGGGTCTTTCGGTAGTAGTAAGCCGGTTAATATTAGCGTATTTATTAAATATAGACCGTTGAATATAGTAGAATGATTAAGCCGCTTAAAACGCTTAAAATATTAATTAGATTTTACGTTAAATTCTAAGTTAATAGAGTTTCCTCCCTCAGTAATACGTGGTATACGTGGCCAGGACTAGCTATTACCTAGTGTTGAGAGGTTTGGAGGTTTTCCCCTGCGTGGGTAGGTTTTCCCTTCTTCCTCTCCCTAACCCGTTTAGATCTCGTGCTGCTTCCTGTGCCTTTAGACTGTTGTAGGTCTCTTAGGTTATAAGCCCGATCGTCTCAGTACTAGAGGTTACTTGTTTCTTGATTTAATTTGATTTGATTTGATACCCTTTATTCCTTCGAGCGGGAATATTATGGCTTATAACGCTCTGAAGTTATTAGTTCTGCTTGAGACTTAACGTTCTTAAGGTAAAAAGTACCTACTTAGATACCTAGCAGAATTATATAAACGATTATATAATTACGTAGTTATATACGATCTGAATTATTTACTTTACTATACTATACTATATAAACCCTTATTAATAAGGGCTTAAGATACTAATATATAAAATATAAAAGATACTAAAATACTAATATACTAAGATACCTAATATACTAAAATATACTAAAATACTAAGATACTAAAAATACTAAGATACTAAAATACTAAAACACTAAAAATACTAAAAATACTAAAATATATTAATATAAAATACTAAAATATCGTTTTAATATCCTAAATTTCTGAAAACTATAGCTATAAGGATTAACTATAGTAACTTCGTTAATCCTACTAGTATCCCTTAAAACGGTATTATAACCTAAGTAACCGATATACTAAGAGAATTTATACTTAATAACTTAAGTCTCTTAATAAACGGCGAAGAGTTTAACGAATAGATTATAACTATAACTACTATCCTCCGCTAAATACGATTACACAGATTCCTTAATATAATAATTCCGAGACCAGAAATTACTAATTCCTATATAAAGAAATAGGTCGACTATTTATATAAAATTTAAGGATAGCTATAGTAGGGTCTCTTATAAGATATCTAATACTAAGTAGCTATAACCGGTATAAAGTACGAATTTACCGATAAGTTTATCGTTATTTTAAAAACGATTCTTCGTACTATAGACTTTATAACTTATAATAAAAAGATTCTTAAAGTTATTTAAATAGACCGCTCTTAATTTTCGACTAGACTTAAATTTGCTAAGGAGTTACGACGATCTTATACTAGATTAACTTATAAATATCCTATCCTACCTAGAATTATTCTAGCTATATTATTAAAGGGTATTATAACGGATATACTAATTCTTATTACGAACAAAAGTAATAATCTTACCAGAAAATATTCTAATCCTATTAAAGTTATAAATATAGATTTATTAAATATTTTTAATAATATAATTAGTAATTTAAAGAACTTACCTACTATAGGTATTATTAATTCGGCTATTTTAAAGAAGGATAAGAAAAATAGTGATTTCCTTCCTCTTAAAAACGCTTTACTAAAAGAAAAGTTACCTTAGGAATAGGTATAAGAATAGATTAATAGTCTAACCTAAATTTTACTAAATAGATATTATCTATTTTACGGAACTTATAGCTATTTCGTGAAAAAATACCTATATCTAGTTATTTCTAAAAGACCTATAAATTAGGAACCTATAAAGGGTATTTAGATTAACTTCCTATAGAGAAATAGAGATAATCCTAATACTATACGACCTAACGATTTTTAGTATATCTATAATAATAAAATTCGTAAGGATAAATAATTAATACTAAAGACTCCTATTATTTCCGATATAACCTTAAATATTATAATAACTACTACAGTTAATTCTTCGGAATATTATTATAGTACTCTTATAATTAAACCCGTCGAAGATATAGAGTATAATTTTTCTGTTCGGCCGGTTATATAACCTATCCGTAAAATTCTGCCGGTCGTAAAAATTCTAAACCATCGAGACTAACTAGCTAGATACTAAATTTTATAAATTATACTAAGTTTATTACTAATATAAATTAATAAAATTATTTCGATATAACTAAAGAAAAGAGATTCTAAGATTCTATAATATAGATATTTTTAAAATAAGGAAAAAGTAAATTTAAGGGAAAATATAAATTATTTTAAGGATAAGAATAATTTAAAATCACTAAATACTATAAATTAGTAATTTAATATATTTAGTAATAGTCCCGAAATAAATCTGTACCTATAATAAATTTAACTTAAACGCCCTAAACTTACCAAAATTCTATATAAAAGATATTCTAATAAGTTATTAATTTCAATTAATATAATTAAAATATATAAAGAAATAACTTTATAAACTTCGAATATTAGTAATTCTAAATACAATACTTTAACTTTATCTAAGAAAATAAATCCTCGACTACGCCGTTTACTAAGCTAAGTTATATAACGAAGTTTGAATTCGATTAAAGGGATTTTAAAGAAAAAGAAAAAGAAAAATAGTTAAATAGTTTAATTTAATCTCTTAATTTAGGCGTTCCTAAATTTTTATATTACTTACGAGAATATATACTTAAAATTAGTTTATTATATAGCTAGTCCTAGGGGGGGTATAATAGAGTTTCCTCCCTTAGTAATACGTAGTATACGTAGCTAGGACTAGCTATTACCTAGTATTAAGAGGTTTAGAGGTTTTCCCCTATATAGATAGGTTTTCCCTTCTTCCTCTCCCTAACCCGTTTAGATCTTATACTACTTCCTATACCTTTAGACTATTATAGGTCTCTTATAAGTTAAATTCTAATAGAGTTTCCTCCCTCGGTACTAAGTGGTTTACGTAATTAGGACTAGCTATTACCTAGTATTAAGAGGTTTAGAGGTTTTCCCCTACGTAGGCAGGTTTTCCCTTCTTCCTCTCCCCTAACCCGTTTAGATCTCGTGCTGCTTCCTATGCCTTTAGACTGTTATAGGTCTCTTAGGTTATAAGCCCGTTCGTCTTAGTACTAGAGGTTATTTATTTCTTGACTTAATTTAATTTGATTTGATTTAACACCCTTTATTCCTTCGAGCGGGAATATTATAGCTTATAACGCTCTAATTATATTAGTTCTGCTTAAGATTTAACGTCTTCGAACGTTCAGACGGAATCATTTAGAAATTTATTTATATAGCCACGCTAAGGGGTCACGTAAATTATATTTACGTAGTCCTATAAAAACTATATTATAGGATCATACTTATTATATTTATATATAGTCCTATAAAAACTATATTATAGGATTATAAGCTAAATTATTTGTCTTTATACTTAAGAACCCTTATTAATAAGGGCTTAATTTGATAATACCTACTAAAGTCTTACTTACGACTGAATCCTTTATAACAAAAACTTCCCTTTCTTAAATCATCGAATCCTTAAATCCTTATCGTAAAAATAGTAGTTTACTTAGTAGACTATAGTAACTTCGTTAACCCGGCTACTATACCGTAAAATAGTATTATAACCCAAGTTACTAATACTCCGAAAGAGTTTACGCTGAATAACTTAAAGGTTTTGATAAATACTGAATAATTTAATAAATAGCTTTTAACTACGACTATTATCTTACGATAAATACGACTTTACAGATTCCTAGACGTGAATATCCTAAGACCCGATACTAAGGACCTATATACGAAGAAATAGTTCGATCACTCTTACAGAATCTAAGGATAGCTATAGAATACTATTTCTGAGGATATTTAAGATTAAGTTACGGTTTCTGGAAAATCATACGAATTTACGGATGAATTTATTAGTACTTTGAAGGATATCCTATATATAGCTGATTTTACTACTTATAATAAGGAAATTATTAAGCTTATTTAAATAGACCGGTCCTAGTTCTTAAGTAGCTTAGAATTTACTAAGGAATTACGACGCTCTTATACTAAACTTACTCGAAAATACCTAGTCTAACCTGGAATTATCTTAGCTATCTTTTTAAAAGGTATATTAACTAATATATATATTTATCCTTACTACTAATAAAAGTAACGAACTAGCTAAGAAGTATTTAGATCCGAGTAAGGTCACGAATTCCGACCTACTAAATATTTTTAATAAAGTTATTAATAATTTAAAAAATTTACCTATATTAGATATTATTAATTTAGCCGTTTCGAAGAAAAATAATAAGAATAATAAGGAGAGTAAATTCTTACCCCTTAAAAACGCGCCTCTATATAGAAAGTAAATTTAGATCTAGATAAAAGAGTAGGTAGATTATACTACTTTAATAATACTAAATAGAAATTACGCCTTCTATAGAGTTTATAGTCACCCGGTTAAGAAATACCTATATCTTATTATTACCGAACGACCTATAACCTAGAAACTAGTTAAAGATATTTAGGTTAATTATCCTTAGAAATATAAAGATAACCTAGATACTTAAAGACCCGAAAATATATAAGCTATTTATAATAAAAAAATTCGGAAAGATAGAATTACTACGGTTAAGACTATATTAATAAATAAACTAATAAATATAGCGACTAATAGGCTTTCGATAAATATCTTTTTAAATAAATGTAAAAAGGATATTAATATAAATACTACTATTAACTCTTTAGAGTATTACTATAGTACTCTAGTACTAGCTAATTCTACCTAATTTAACTAAGTTTAACCTAACTAAAATATTAAGTATAATTTTTCTATTCGCCTAAAATTATACTATAATAACTCTTATAAAGATATCTCCCCGGAATTAGTATTAGTAATAGGAGATCTACTAAAAAATAAATAGATTATAGACTCCGGGGCTTCTCGTTCTATCTATATTAATATAAATACTATCGTGAAATTTTAAAAATATAATAGTCTATCCTACTAATATTAAACTACCGAAGGACGAACTGTTAAGTCTATAGGAAAAGCGATCGCAAGAATTGAATTGATTCTCGATTCTCCTAAATAGTTTAAAATTATTAGATATTAACTATAAATTCATGCTAGATAGCGTATATAACCTACTATTAATAACTTAAATATTCTAAGAATATAAAATAGGTTAGAAAGACTAGGAAAATAGATTTATTAACCTAGAATCTAATACTACTTTAGCCTATATATATCGAAAACGTGGTATCCCGTTCTTATACGTAAGAATACTCTAACCTACCGACTGGATCCTAAAGATAACTTAAATTTAATAGGCTTATTCGATAGCTACTATTATACCTTAAATTACCTATTCTCGACTTAGTTATATTAGATAACTAACTACAAAAATTAACTAGACTTATATTAGTAATAATATCTATAGTAATAAAACTTTCGATTATAAACTATATAGATTAGTAAAATCTAAAAGAATCGTATCCTAAATTACCTAGGTTAAATCAGAAATCCCTTAGGAATTTTTATATATCGATATATAACCCTACTCTCCTATTAGTATTAGAAACTTAATAAATATCTTAATTATAGTCGATAATATTACTAGATTTAGATAGAGCTTACTATTAAAAATAAAAGAATAAGTATCTAATATATTAATCAAATCCTACACGACTATCTTTAATAAATATAGTATTTAGCTATTAGAAGTCCGAATAGACGGTGACCGGAGCTTCTATAAATTCTAATCTTAGGCTAAACAGAAAGAAATAATATTTTTAGTTAGCGCGCCCTATATATATAAATAAAATAGGGTCTCTGAAAATTCTGGTTATATTATTATATAGGGTATACGAACCTTAATAGTTATAATACTAAATACTCCTGTACTCTTATAGCCCGAAGTAGTCCTAATAACTAGTTATATTTTAAACAGAATTAAAAGACTAAATAAATCAAAATCACCTCTAGAAAGTAGAATAATTTTTAGTATAAAAAGAATAGAATAAGATAAATTAAACCGCTTAATTTAGGCTTTCTTAGGGTTTAGTTTTCTAAAGCCTATATTTATATTCTAAAAGAAAAAAGAACCTAAAGCTAGAAAATAGCCCTAAGAGTATAGATTAGTTTTCTTATTAGTTATAAAGGGGAAAACGGCTATTAATTCAGAATCTATAACCCGAAAATATATTAAGTTTCTACTTACCGTGATATTACCTTTTAGGAAGAGCTATTGATAGATTATTATTTTCTAAAATAAAATATTAATATTATCTAGAATATTAGGTTAAATATTTTATAAAAAGAAATTAATAACTTATAAATTATTAATCGAAGCTTATAATCTTATAATTTAGGAATATTTTAGGATAAACTTACCTAAACTACTCGGCCTACCCGCAGACGCTAAATATCTCCGGTCGTAAATATTAAAACCCTTCTAAATCTATAAGTCTAACTTATATAATACTAAATTTTATAAAATATACTAATTTTACTACTAAGCTAAAGTAATAAAATTATTCCGATCTAACTAAGGAAAAGAGGTTCGGATACTCTATAATTCAAATAACTTAAAAATATAGAAAATATAAATATAACTAAGAAAACGATTTATTTTATAAATCGGGATAATCGAAATAACTAAAATATTATAAGTTAAGGATTTAATAATTTTAGGGATATCTCTTAAATTAACTTTTACTCTTAGTCAACCTAAAATAAGCGATATAAATTACTAAAAACCTATATAAGAGGGGGTTTAACTAACTTAATAATATTAATTAATATATTTAAGAGACCCCGATAAATAACTTTATAAACTTCAGAAATTAGTTATTTATAATATAATATCCTAATCTAAAGCGTTAATAGAATTCCTAGTATATTTCTAGTAATCCCTAAGGCTATTAATATAAATAAAATAGAAAAGGCCTATAAAAATACACTATCTTAACCGGTTTATTCAGATATAGAACTACTATAAATTTCAAAAAATCGAATTTGAGATATACAGAATTCTCGTTATTCTTTGATTAACCTAATTAATATATTAATAAACTAACCGACTTTTTATACCGACTAGGTTAGGACAGTTCGAAGATCTACTTTACCTATATATCGTTCTTTAAGATAATCTGTCCTAAGAACCCTAGATAAGGGAATAGTTTATTATATATAAAAAGGGAAAATACGCCCGATTAAAGAAATTAAAGACGAAGGATCGGTATATCTTATAATTTAAACCAGAGGAGGTATTCTTTATACTATCTCTATCCTAGATAATTTTATTAGGCCTAGAATTTTGTACGCTATATCCGAAAATATTCGATCCGTAATAGTAAAAATACCCTCGACTTATAGAGAAGCTATAAAAACGAAATTTACTATATAATAGTTCGAAGCTAAAAAGACCTAGTTAAAAAAGTTCTAAGCCTTGAATATAATAACCCTAATTAATAAACTACTAAAAGGTACCAAAATCTTACTAGGGAAATAAGTCTATAATATTAAATATAACTCTAATAGCTTTATCTTAGAATTTCGAGCGAGATATTATAAGTATAATAGGACTAACTTAGGATAAGAAGGGAGGATAGGATATAGGAGGATAGGGGATATATAAACTACGCCTATCACGTATACTACGCGTACCACGTGTACTATCTTAAAACTTAGGATAAACTATAGCCTCTTCTCTTTTCTTTTTCTCCTCTCTAGCCTTTAAGATTCTTAATACTATATAGCTAAGTTAAATAAAAGTTTCTAAGTCCTTCTAAAGCTTTTCTATTCTCGTATATAATATTATCTTAAAGGCTCTCCTCTTCTTTTTTTTATAACCTTTTTTAAAGTATTAGTCGGGTAGCGAGGTACTATATCCTCTAGCTACCCTAATAACTTTACTAATACCGAACCGATATAACTAGTACCGAAGCTACGATAGTACGATTACGCGAGCGAACCTCCTCTATAGAACGAACTCCTTATAGAACCTCTTTAAATTTTAGCTACGAAGACGCTAAATATAAACTCGAAACCCCGGAATAGCTACTTAAGTAGATTTCTAGTAATACTCGAGTAGCCTCCTAAGCCTTAAAGTAGGAGGCGGAAAAGAATAAATATCTTCCTAAGTAGGTCGAATAGTTAACCGAGGAAAACGAGATATTAAAGTCTCTGAATACTATAGAACAGACTCCGGAAATCTAGTATATAGAAGAAGCTTATACTAGTCTTCGCGCTAACTATAATAAGACTACTAAAGAACGCGATATACTAGTAACTATAATATAATTTATATAGGTAGATTATAATACTAGTAGAGGAATTAGTTTAAGTTATACTATATCTAAGACTAAAGAACTCTACTATAAATTAACTAAGATCCCTAATCCTCTAATACTTAGTAATAGTGAGAAAGTTAAGTTTAAAGATTAGGAATTAAATATCCTTAAAAAACTTAAACTAAATTATAATTACTATCCGACTAAGAAGTACTATATTATAAACGCTAAGAGTCGATATAAAGGAAAAGTACTAATATATATTAATCCTTATACGTATATAGATACTACTAACTAGTATAAGAAGCTTAAAGAGGTACTAAAGTATCTAGGAAGTATCTTTAATAACCTAGATTATAAGAGACTCGCGTATAATAAGTATATAAATCTAAAGATAGATATTAAGACTAATTTTACCGATTTCCTAGCGGACTTTAACTAGCTAGTAGAAGAGGCTAGTTAATCTATAGATCTACGAAAATAGGATCTATATTAGAAGATCCTACTACTAATATAAAACTAAGTAATAATAGATATAGATAATAACGAAGTATCTATCGATTAATTCGTACGCCGATACTAGAAAGCCGCTAGGAGAATCTCGTAGTAGATTATAGCTTGTAACCTATATAAGTTATACCTAAGCGTAGATTCGTATAATAATCGCGCTTAGAGTAATGCTATAGCTTAAAATACTATCTTAAACTCGAATATAACTAGAGCCCCTTCGATCTTCGTTAAAGATATAGCTAAGAAAGTATAACTTATAAAGAAAGGAAAGTACTTTATCTACGAGGAAAAAGGTTATCTCTCCCGTAACTATCCTAAGAAGAAATTAGCTACCGTCGTAGTAACTACTACTAGATTATTAGTTAAAAAAGCTAATAAAGTAAATCTCGTCGAACTCGAGAGATCGGACTCCGACTCGAATATAGGAAAAGTCTAACCCTAGGAAAAGTCTCTATCCCGGGGGGCGTATCTAAGCTAAACTTATATAAATTACTATTATCTATAAGTAGTATAACTATTAATACTTAGATAGCTATTAAGAGACCTAGAAAGTCTATAGGTATAGGAAGCAGTACGAGATCTGAACGGGTTAGGGAGAGGAAGAAGGGAAAACCTACCTATATAGGGGAAAACCTCTAAACCTCTTAATACTAGATAATAGCTGGTCCTAATCATATAAACCACTTAGCACCGAGGGAGGAAACTCTATCAGCTATTAATAGAAGAATAGTTTAAATTAAATATTTAGTAGATACTAGAGTAGATAGATATCTCTATATTTATTTAAATATAGTTAGACTACTAATAGAGTTTCCTCCCTCGGTGCTATATAGTTTGTGTGATCAGGACTAGCTATTGCCTAGTATTAAGAGGTTTAGAGGTTTTCCCCTGCGTGGGTAGGTTTTCCCTTCTTCCTCTCCCTAACCTGTTTAGATCTCGTACTACTTCCTGTGCCTATAGACTTTCTAGGTCTCTTAGGTTATAAGCCCGACTATCTTAGTATTTAAGATCGTTTTCTTAATTTATTTTAATATCCTATATTCCTTCGAGCGGGAATATTATAGCTTATAACGCTCTGATTGTATTAGTTCTGCTTAAGATTTAACGTCTTCGAACGTTTAGGCGGAATTATTTAGAAATTTGTTTATATAGCTACGCTAAGGGGTTATATAAATTATGTTTATATAGTCCTACAAAAACTGTATTATAGGATCACGTTTATTATGTTTATATATAGTCCTGTAAAAACTATATTATAGGATTATAAGCTAAATTATTTACCTTTATACTTAAGAACCCTTATTAATAAGGGCTTAATTTAATAATACCTACTAAAGTCTTACTTACGACTAAATCCTTTATAATAAAAACCTCCCTTTCTTAAATTATCGAATCCTTAAATCCTTATCGCAAAAATAGCAGTTTACTTAGTAGACTATAGTAACTTTATTAACCTAGCTACTATACCGTAAAATAGTATTATAACCTAAGTTACTAATACTCCGAAAGAGTTTACGCTAAATAACTTAAAGGTTTTAATAAATACTAAATAATTTAATAAGTAGCTTTTAACTACGACTATTACCTTACTATAACGTATAGGTAATAAGTTAATAGTTAACTAGCTAGTCGGTTAACTAGTTCGTGAATAGACTTAGAGTATAGAGTAGGTTAGATAAGTTAACTAGTTAGTTACTGTAAACTAGTAAGTTTACTAACTAGTTAGTTAGCCGACTAGCGAGTTAGTATTAACTAGTAGATTAGTTAGCTAGTTAATAGATATAGACTTAGGGAGTTAAGGAGGAGATTATATAATCGATATTTACGTTTATAAGATTAGATATTTACCTATATATTATTAATAGAAGCCTTACGCGTATATATACGCTAGAGCCTAAGGATTATTTACCTTTCGGTTTACTTCTATAAAGGAACCTTCTATCCGGGACTTTCTATAAGGATTCTACTATCTTACTATAGCCCTACCTATAATAGGTATTTAAGATAGTACTTTATTTTTCTTATTTCTTCCTTTTCTTTTTCCCCTTTATCTTAGTTTTCTTCGTTATATAGGATATAGTTACTTTACCTTCCTTCTTCTATATATAGGTTCTTATAGCTATACTACCTAGGAGTTATATAAAAACTAAGACCTTTAATATTCTTTTTATCTTTATATAATAGACCGGCGCTTACTATGAGTTATTAAGTCTTTATATATTACCTTCTCTTATTTTTCTCTTTTTCCTTTAAATAATCGATATAGTAGTATCTATTAATATAGTATACCTAGGTATTAATAAAGAACCTAGTTAGGGAGAGTTATATAGTATATATTAACAGAGCTCCTTAGCTAGACCTAATAATCTTCCTTATAAAGACTATAATATATATTTTATTTAGGTTACGCCTTAGCTAGATAATCTACTCGAGTATTTATATAATAGAAAACTTAGCTATAAGAACTTTATTAACTTAGTACGTAATAAACCTAGGTTTATATTCGACTTAATATAGGATATATAGCGAGCGACGGTTAACTACTTATATTATCTCGATAACGAAGTAGAGGAATAATATAGATAGCTCGCTATAGCTACTACTAAGATAGTTAAACTAATAAACTAGAAGATAACGAACGACGAGCTCCTCCGTAAGTCCGAGGAACGTACTAATCTTAATACTACTACTATTAAGCTTTTATAGATAATCCTCTAGTAGATCTATATCTCCGCTAATCGAATCGAAATAAGCCGTCCTATACCTCTTACTAACTAATATAAGTAGCGTAAAACTACTATAGATACTACTATAATAGGCCGTTCCGATTTTATATACACTATACGTAAATTTAAGATCCTTAATCTACTCCTACTTACTAATAGAAAGAAAATAACTTAGGAAAACTAGAAGATCGCGATAGAGCGTAAGCTATATAGTATAGGACTAGATCTTACTAATCTCTTAGCTTTAGACTATATTTACTCTCGATATAGAGATATAGCTAAACGGAATATTAATTAATATATAATAGATATAGCCTCCGAGCGATACTAGAACTATAATAACCTCTTTAAGTATCTTAGATCTATCTTTAGTAACTATAATAAAGCTATATACTCTAAATAGGATTTCTAGAACTTAGAGATATAGGATAGCTAGTTATTTAGCGACTTCCTATCTTAGTTCTCTTACCTCTTCGATACCGGCGAACTTATTATAGGCGAGCGCTAGAAGAAGTACGCCCTCTAGAACCGCTTAACTCCCCGACTTCGGGAGATTATCGATATCGACTTAATCGATAAGCCTCTTATATCCTTTACCGAGTTTAGCCGTAAGATTAGAAAGAAGTATAACGTCCTTTATCTAAGTAGCTAGATCTCCGCTTAGCGACGCGGCTAGACTACTAATAATAAAAGTACCGATCTATCTAGAGCGTCGAAGACGCGTTTCTCTAAGAAGTCTAATAATAAGACTACTACTATAACTCTAGTATTATCTAGTACTACGTCTTACGAGATAAAGATAATCCTAGTACCTAACGCTAAGAGTCTAGATAGGGAGACCTATATCTACTATATAAAGAAAGGACGATACTTTAGATATAGATAGACCGGATATATATCTTCTAAGTATCCTAGTAAGGAATACGCTATTTTAGTAGCTAAGATATTAGTACCTAATCCTAGTTATATAGAAGAGATCTCTAAACCCTCCGAGGTAGGAAAAGCCTAAGCCTAGAATAAGTCTTTCTTCTAGATATAAGTATTACGAAAGTAGTTATATCTTTAGATTTATATATAGTATTAGGAAATAATAAGTAATTTACTTTTCTAATTATACTTATATCTAATAGTTAGTTAACCTATATAACTACTTTACTTAATACTAGAGTAATACCCTATACGGCTATCGATAAAGGATTAGCCTATACTATCCGAGATATTTAGAATATTCTATAGATACCTTTACTCTAGTTAGTAAAGGTAGAGGGATATAATAGAAAAGATAGAAACGCTATTATCTATATAATCGTTCTAACTCTCTAGATCGACGGATAATAGTTTTATTAGATACCGTTCCTTATTACCGGTTTAGGTTATTACTATATAATTATCGGATAAGCCTAGTTCGCGTATTATTAAGTATTATTAGATTATACGAATTACCGAATCTAGTAGCCTACTAAAGTTATCCTAGTAGATAAGGTAGCTAGGAAACTAACTCTAGAGATCCTTCTACCGGTATTAATATATCCGCGGGTTATAAATTAGAAATATTAGATATATACTAAAGCCTATAACCGGGAAATAGAGCGACTAATCGAATAGAAGCAGATCGATAGATCTTAGATTACTTTAACTATATATAATACTAAATATCGACTTCCCGAAGGATTCTTAAGTAATTATATATAAGCCTATAAGGTATTTAGCTATATAACGGCTAGGGATAGAGAATTAGTAGTTCTAGCTCCTTAACTATCTCGCGCAGAATTAAATATTATATTTCTAAGTCCCGCTTAAGCTTTTATTAGTCGAGTAGGGTTTAAATACTATATATAGGCTAAGAATACCGAAGTATTTATTACTACTCTTAATAAGATCGACGCAGTAATTACGGAACTAGCTCCTAGAAATAAAGTAGTTATAGAGAAGAAGTCTATTTAACGATAAATTCCTAAGATATACTATAATCTATAGGAGTTCTTCTTATAATATAAGTCCGATATTCTACTACTATATTAGGACCTATTCGACTATAAGATCCTTCTTAACGGAGAGTAGAGACTAGGCTATTATCTCCTCTATAAGATAAACTAGGAGGAGCTTAAAGTAGTTCGAAAGTACCTTTTCGAGAACTTATAAAAGGACTTTATCGTTCTATCGAGATACCCCTTCGCTTCTCTAATCCTAATAGCGAAGAAGGTAGATAGCGGACTACGCTTCTATATAGACTACCGATAACTAAATATAGTTACGGAAAAAGATATCTACCTATTACTACTTATTAACGAGATAATAGATCGGTTAGCCTATATAAAACGCTTTACTAAACTCGATATATAGTAGGGATTCTATCGACTTAGAATAGCGGTAGACTTAGAGGATCTAATAATATTTATAACTTAATATAGGACCTTTAAGTATAAGATTATACCGTTTAGGTTATATAGTAGACCTATCTCCTTCTAATAGTATATTAACTAGGTACTTAGGGATCTCTTAGATATAGTTACTATTATATTTATAGATAATATCCTAATCTTTAGCGAGGACCCCGAGAAGTATATTAAATATATTCGGGCCGTAATCTAACGATTATAAGCTATAGAACTTTAGGTAGTAATCTATAAGTATAAGTTCGACCGAACCGAGACTAAGTTCTTAGGTTTTATCGTAGGGGTAGATAGAGTAAGAACTAATCCTAAGAAGATTAAGGCTATTTATAAATAGTAAACTCCTATAATAGTTAAAGGAGTTTAGTCCTTCCTTAGGTTCTATAACTTCTATTATTATTTTATTACTACCTATAGTTATATCGCGAAGCTACTCTACTAACTTACAAAAAAAGGACTATATATTTATATAGAGCGAGGACTATATAAATACCTTCTAGTAACTAAAAACTACTCTTTTTTTAGCGCCTATTTTAGTATACTACTATCCGGAGAGAGAGATAAGACTAGAAACGAACGCCTCGAAAGATATTATTACGGGAGTACTATCCTAGAAATAGGATAGATTATAGTATCCTATTAGATTCTTCTCTAAGACTATATTACCTAGAGAGTAGAAGTAGGATATCTATAACTAGGAGATACTAGCGATTATAGAGAGTATAGATAATTAGCGGGCTAAGCTATTAGGACTATAATATAAAGAAAGATTCGAGGTCCTAATAGATTACCGGGTATTAGAGTACTTTATATTATTAAAACCTCTAAATACTCGTTAAGCTCGCTAGGATTTAAAACTTTCCTAGTACTATTTTATTATCTACTACCGACTAGGATAATAAAATACTCTTATAGATATATTATCCTGCTTCTAGGTTAAATAATAAGGGGAACCGGAGAGCTAGATATTACTACTAGAATCCTACTTAGACCCCTAGATTATAAATAAGCGCGAGACTATTCGAATTAACCGACTCTATATTAGTAGTAACTTAATTAAATAGTTACTCTTAGTAAACTAGAATAACCTAGAGCTAGAAGTATAGTATTAGGAAGCCGAATAGGAGAATTCCTTAAGTAGATTTAACTTATAAGAAGGAGTACTAATCCGTAATAAGAAGCTCGTAGTCCTAGTATATAGATAGCTATAAACTCGGTTAATCTCCGAAGCCTATAATTAACTATCTTTAGCCTACCCGAGCGCTAAGAAGCTTTAGAAGTTCCTAGTAAGCCGTTTTTAGTAGAAGACTCTTCGCTAGGATATTATTCGGTTTTCGGATAACTATATAATATATAAGTATACTAAAATCTAGCGAATAAAGACTCCGGGACTTCTAAATCTATTACCGGTACCGGATAGACCCTAGTAATATATCTCTATAGACTTTATATATCTACTAAAAGACTAATATAGATATAATAATATCTTAATAGTAGTCTATAGATTAATAAAGTAGATAGTTTACGTATCCTTATTTAAGAATACTATAGCTAGGGATCTAGTAAAGTTATAGTTAATATACTATTATAGGTAAATAGGACTTCCGGACTTAATTATATCAGATAGAGGACTATAGTTTATTATATTATTCTAGAAGATCCTATATAAGTTAATAGGAATTAAGTAGAAGTTATCTACTCTATATTACCCTTAAATAGATAAATAGTCGGAAAATATAATCTAGTTACTATCTTAATAACTATATACCTTTATAGATAAGTTTACCGATAACTAGTCTAGCCTACTACTAATAATAGACTTTATTTAGGCGATTTTGCCTTATAAGTCGACTAGGATCTTACTATACTACGCTAAACGCGGGTATAAGCTAAGAATAATAGTTAATTAGTAACTTAGTAATAGCGGATAGGATCTCTATAGGCTAGACCGGGAGATAGCTCGAGACTAGATAGATAAAATTCGCTAAGTTTATAAGTTTATATAAGATAATATAGCTAAAGCGTAGGAATATTAGTATACCTAGGCGAATCGATATCGTAGGAAGCTAAACTTCGACGTTAGGAACCTTATTATAATTATAATAAAGGATAATCGGTAGATTATAGAAGGGCCGTTAGGTAAACTCTGTCCGAAAGCGGAGGGGCCTTTCCGGATTATCGAGAAGGTAGGGTACACTTTTCGACTATAACTACTAGAAGGATCGTTACGATATAATATCTTTAACCTAGAGAAGTTACGCTATATAATAAGTATAGATCTACTTCTAGGATAGCTTATTCCTAAACTAGCGATATAGATTATACTAGAGCCGGAGTACGATATAGAGATAATCCTTACTTCGCGAATTAACTAGTCGAAGCTTTAGTATCGAGTAAAGTAGATAGGATTCGAGAATAATATAATATAGTATAATACTAGTAATTTCCGGACTACGGCTTCGAAACTCCGGGAATATTATAAAACCTACCTATCCCGCCCTAGACCTCCGGTAAATCTTAACTATTAGTTAGAGTATAAGGCTCTTAATAAGAAGCTACTAGTATACCCAGACGATAATATACCGTAATATTACTATACCTAAGGATAATCGCGAGTCTAAATAGGGGGTAATATAATATATAGGTAATAAGTTAATAGTTAACTAGCTAGTCGGTTAACTAGTTCGTAAATAGACTTAGAGTATAGAGTAGATTAGATAAGTTAACTAGTTAGTTACCGTAAACTAGTAAGTTTACTAACTAGTTAGTTAGCCGACTAGTAAGTTAGTATTAACTAGTAGGTTAGTTAGCTAGTTAATAGATATAGACTTAGGAAGTTAAGAAGGAGATTATATAATCGATATTTACGTTTATAAGATTAGATATTTACCTATACGTTATTAATAGAAGCCTTATATATATATATACGCTAAAGCCTAAGGATTATTTACCTTTCGGTTTACTTCTATAGAGGAACCTTCTATCCGGGACTTTCTATAAGGATTCTACTATCTTACTATAGCCCCGCCTATAATAGATATTTAAGATAGTACTTTATCTTCCTTATTTCTTCCTTTCCTTTTTCCCCTTCGTCTTAGTTTTCTTCGTTATATAGGATATAGTTACTTTACCTTCCTTCTTCTATATATAGATTCTCGTAGCTATACTACCTAGGAGTTATACTTACGATAAATACGACTTTATAGATTCCTAGACGTAAATATCCTAAGACCCGATACTAAGGACCTATATACGAAGAAATAGTTCGATTACTCCTATAGAATCTAAGGATAGCTATAGAATACTATTTCTAAGGATATTTAAGATTAAGTTACGGTTTCTAGAAAATTATACGAATTTACGGATAAATTTATTAGTATTTTAAAGGATATCCTATATATAGCTAATTTTATAACTTATAACAAGAAAATTATTAAGCTTATTTAAATAGACCGGTCCTAGTTCTTATCTAGCTTAGAATTCGCTAAAGAATTACGACGCTCTTATACTAAACTCTCTCGAAAATACCTAGTCTAACCTAGAATTATTTTAGCTATCTTCTTAAAAGGCGTATTAACTAATATACCTATCCTTACTACTAATAAAAGTAATAAACTAGCTAAAAAGTACTTAAATCCGAGTAAGATTATAAACTCTAATCTACTAAGTATTTTTAATAAGGTTATTAACGATTTAAAAAATCTGCCTATATTAGATATTATTAATTTAGCCGTTTCGAAAAAGAATAATAAGAATAATAAGGAGAGTAAATACCTACCTCTTAAAAACGCGCTACTATATAAAAAACTAATTTAGATTTAGATAAAAGAGTAGATAGATAGTCCTACTTAACTAGTACTAAATAGAAATTATATATTTTATAGAATCTATAGTTATCCGGTAAAGAAATATCTATATCTTATTATTACCGAACGACCTATAACCTAGAAACTAGTTAAAGGTATTTAGGTTAATTATCCCTAGAAAAATAAAGATAACCTAGATACTCTAAGACCCGAGAACGTATCGACTATTTATAATAACAAAATTCGGAAAGATAGAATTACTATAGTTAAAATAATATTAACGAATAAAATAATAAACGTAACGACTAATACGCTTTCGACTAATATCTTTTCGAATAAAAGTAAAAAGGATATTAATATAAATATTACTATTAACTTCTTAGAATATTTCGTTAACTCTTTAGAATATTACTATAGTACCCTAGCCTTAGCTAATACTACCTAAATTAACCCCGTTTAATCTGTTTAAAATATAGAGTATAATTTTTTAGCTTACCTAAAATTATACTATAATAAACCTTATAAGGATACCTTTCCGAAATTAGTATTAGTAATAGGAGATCTACTAAAAAACGAATAGATTATAGATTCCGGTACTTCTCGATCTATTTATATTAATATAAACGCTATTATAAAATTTTAATAGTATAATAGGGTAGCTTACTAATACTAAACTACCGAAGGACGAACTATTAAGTCTATAGGAAAAGTAATTATAAGAATTAAATTACTTTTCCTAAATAGTTTAAAGTTATTAGATATTAACTATAAATTTATACTAGATAGCGTATATAACCTATTATTAATAACTTAAATATTCTAGGAATACAAAATAGGTTAGAAAGACTAGGAAAATAAATTTATTAATCTAGAATCTAATACTACTTTAGCTTATATATATCGGAAACGCGGTATCCTATTCTTATACGTAAAAATACTCTAACCTACCGACTAGATCCCAAAAATAACTTAAGTTTAATAGGCCTACGCGATAGCTACTATTATACCTTAAATTACTTATTCCCGACTTAGTTATATTAGGTAACTAACTACGAAAATTAACTAGACTCGTATTAGTAATAATATCTATAGTAATAAAACCTTCGATTATAAACTATATAGATTAGTAAAATCTAAGAGAATCGTATCCTATATAACCTAGGTTAAATTAGAAATCCCTTAGGAATTTTTATATATCGATATCTAGCCTTACTCTCCTATAGGTATTAGAAACTTAATAAATATCTTAATTATAGTTAATAATATAACTAGATTTAGATAGAGCTTACTATTAAAAATAAAAGGATAAGTATCTAATAAGTTAATTAAATTCTATACGACTATTTTTAATAAATATAGTATTTAGCTAATAGAAATTCGAATAGATAGTAACCGGAGCTTCTATAAATTTTAATCTTAGGCCGAATAGAAAGAAATAATATTTTTAGTTAGTATACCTTATATATATAAACAAAATAGGGTCTCTGAAAACTCTAGTTATATTATTATATAGGGTATAAGAACTCTAATAGTTACGATACTAAATACTCCCGTATTCTTATAGCCCGAAGCCGTTCTTATAACTAGTTATATTTTAAATAGAATTAAAAGGCTAAATAAATTAAAATCATCTTTAGAAAAATAGAATAACTTTTAGTATAAAAAGAACAGAACAAGATAGATTAAACCGATTAACTTAGGCTTTCTTAGGGTTTAGTACTCTAAAGCCTATATTTATATCCCGAAAGAAAAAAGGACCTAAAGCTAGAAAATAGCCCTGAGAGCCTAGATTAGTTTTCTTATTAGTTATAAAGGGGAGAACGGCTATTAATTTAGAATCTATAACCCGAAAATACGCTAAGTTTCTATCTATCGAGATATTATATTTTAGGAAGAACTATCGATAAATTACTATTTTCTAAAATAAAATATTAATATAAACTAAAATATTAGGTTAAATATCTTATAAAAAGAACTTAATAACTTACGAATTATTAGCCGAAACTTATAACTATATAATATAGGAATATTTTAGGACGAATCTACCTAAACTACTTAGCCTACCTATAGACGCTAAATATCCCCGGTCGTAAAGATCTAAAATCTCCTAATTCTATAAGTCTAACTAATATAACGCTAAATTTTATAAAATATACTAATTTTACTACTAAGCTAAAGTAATAAAATTATTCTAATCTAACTAAGGAAAAGAGACTAAGATACTCTATAATATAAATAACCCTAAAATATAGAAAATATAAATATAATCTAGAAAATAAATTCTTTTATAAAATAGGATAACTAAAATATTATAAGTTAATAGTTTAATAATTTTAGTAATATCTCTTAGATTAACTTTTATCCTTAGTTAACTTAAAATAACCGCTATAAATTACTAAAAATCCTATATAAAAGGGGTTTAACTAACTTAATAATATTAAGTAATACGATCGAAAGACCTCGATAAATAACTTTATAAACTTTAGAAATTAGTTATTTATAATACGATATTCTAATCTAAAGTATTAAAAAAATTCCTAGTATATTTCTACTAACCCCTAAGACTATTAATATAAATAAAATAAAAAAGACCTATAAAAATATACTATCTTAACCGGCTTATTAAGATATAGAACTACTATAAATCTTAAAAAATCGGATTCGAGATATACAAAATTCCCGTTATTCCTCGATTAACCTAATTAATATATTAATAAATTAACTAACTTTTTATACCGACTAGGTTAGAATAGTTCGAAGATCTACTTTATCTATATACCGTTTTTTAAGATAATCTATCCTAAGAACCCTAGATAAGGATATAGTCTATTATATATAAAAAGGAAGAATATATCTAGTCGAGGAAACTAAGGATAAAGGTTTAGTATATCTTATAATTTAAACTAGGAGAGGTATTCTTTATACTACCTCGATACCGGATAACTTTATTAGGCCTAGTATTTTATATACTATATCTAAGAATATTCGATCTATAATAGTAAAAATACCCTCGATCTATAGGGAAGCTATAAAAACGGAATTTACTATATAATAGTTCGAAGCTAAGAAGACCTAGTTAAAAAAGTTTTAAGCCTCGAATATAATAACCTTAATTAATAAACTACTAAAAGGTACTAAAATCTTACTAGAGAAATAGGTCTATAATATTAAATATAACTCTAATAGCTTTATCTTAGAATTTCGAGCGAGATAGGTTATCTATAGAAACTACTAAACTCCTAGTATCGATTTCTAACCTAATAAAAGATACGCTCCTATTACGAAAGATATTTCTATAAAATTATTTATAACCTTAGTAACTATTAAAAAATAGGAAACAGAATAATAGGATATCGTCGGCGTATATCTTAACGCTATAATTAATAACCGGGTTATTTTTATAAAATAACTAATAGGGTATAAAAGTTATAGTCTAAATAGCGAGGAATACTTATATATTTTAAACTAAGCCTTATATAGTCTACGATAAGCTAGTTATTTATAGTATAAACTTTTTAAAAATAATCTAGCTTAACTTAGCTTAACTCCCTTAATCTTAGAATCTTATATTTTCTAAAATTCTAATATAATAGCCTTTATTATAATTTATATAGATAATATTCTAGCGACGGGATTAAGTAAAAATATTATAATAATTCGCTCGGGATTAATTAAGAGACGTAAGTTAAAAATCCTTCTATTTAAATAGTTTCTTAGATATAATATTATTAAAGAAAAAGGTTCTTATATAATTTTTATAAATTAATAGGCCTATTTAACTAAATTACTTTATAATAAGAGTCTCGAAAATTATAATCTATTACTAATTCTAATATCTCTATCTTAGAAAATCTCTTAACCTAATAATAATCCTAATAATCTAAATAATAAGGGATTCGATAAAGGGATTTATATAAAGATAATAGGGAGAGTAGGTTAGTAATTAATTAAAATAAGATCTAATATAGTAGTCGCTATATCTAAATTATAATAATAAAATAACTCTCCGAGATATATAGATATAATAGCCTATAAAATACTACTAAGGTATTTTATAGGAATAATCGACTTTAGAATCTCCTTTACTTATAAACTGAATAAAGGCCTTAAAGGTTTTATTAATTCCTCTTTTACTAATACTAAGAAGGATAACTTAATAGAGATATATATATAGTTTTTCGCTAGAAGTCTAATATTATAGAGCTTAAAAAGACAAGAAGTTATTATATAATCCTTAAGTATAGCTAAATATTATACCTTAGTAACCGCTACGAAGGAAGGCTTATACCTAGCTAAAATTACTACTAAATTATACTTAATAGAACCTTTAAATTAAGAAGGGGACTTCAAAAATAATATACTAATTATCTTATTTTATAATTCCGATAATATAATCAAGAATATAAACTATCCTAAAATTAGTCCGAAATTAATATAGATCTCTATAAGATACTATTTAATTAAGGATCTTATAAAGAAGAACCTTATTTAATTAGTAAATATTCCGAGTAAAGATAACGCTACTAATATCTTCACGAAAATTAAACCGAACGGCGTATTCTAAGCCGATCGTAAAAGATTAATTAGAATATATCTACTAAAATAACTTAGATATTATACTTAGGCGTTCTTGTTTTATACTACGTATAAAGATATATATTAAAAATTAGTTAGTTATATAGCTAGTCCTAGGGGGGGGTATAATAGAGTTTCCTCCCTCGGTACTAAGTAGTTTATATGATTAGGACTAGCTATTATCTAGTGTTAAGAGGTTTAGAGGTTTTCTTCTACGTAGATAGGTTTTCCCTTCTTCCTCTCCCTAACCCGTTTAGATCTCGTGCTACTTCCTATACCTATAGACTTTCTAGGTCTCTTATTACTAATACTCCGAAAGAGTTTACGCTAAATAACTTAAAGGTTTTAATAAATACTAAATAATTTAACGAATAGCTTTTAACTACGACTATTACCTTACGATAAATATAACTTTACAGATTCCTAGACGTAAATATCCTAAGACCCGATACTAAGGACCTATATACGAAGAAATAGTTCGATTACTCCTATAGAATCTAAGGATAGCTATAGAATACTATTTCTGAGGATATTTAAGATTAAGTTACGGGTTCTAGAAAATCATACGAATTTGCGGATAAATTTATTAGTACTTTAAAGGATATCCTATATATAGCTGATTTTATAACTTATAATAAGAAAATTATTAAGCTTATTTAAATAGACCAGTCCTAGTTCTTATCTAGCTTAGAATTTACTAAAGAATTACGACGCTCTTATACTAAACTCTCTCGAAAATACCTAGTCTAACCTAGAGTTATTTTAGCTATCTTTTTAAAAGGCGTATTAACTAATATACCTATCCTTACTACTAATAAAAGTAATAAACTAGCTAAAAAGTACTTAAATCCGAGTAAGATTATAAATTCTAATCTACTAAGTATTTTTAATAAGATTATTAACGATTTAAAAAATCTACCTATATTAGATATTATTAATTAAGAGACCTATAACGGTCTAAAGGCACAGGAAGCAGCACGAGATCTGAACGGGTTAGGGAGAGGAAGAAGGGAAAACCTGCCTACGTAGGGGAAAACCTCTAAACCTCTTAACACTAGGTAATAGCTGGTCCTAGCCACGTATACCACGTAGTACCGAGGGAGGAAACTCTATCACTAAATAGTTTAAAATCATTAGATATTAACTATAAATTTAAACTAGATAGCGTATATAACCTATTATTAATAACTTAAATATTCCAGGAATATAAAATAGGTTAGAAAGACTAGGAAGATAAATTTGTTAACCTAGAATCTAATACTACTTTAGCTTATACCTATCGGATACGCGGTGTCCTATTCTTATACGCAAAAATACTCTAACCTACCGACTGGATCCTAAAAATAACTTAAGTTTAATAGGCCTACGCGATAGCTACTATTATACCTTAAATTACTTATTCCCGACTTAGTTATATTAGGTAACTAACTACGAAAATTAACCAGACTCGTATTAGTAATAATATCTATAGTGATAAAACCTTTGATTATAAACTATATAGATTAGTAAAATCTAAGAGAATCGTGTTCTATATAATCTAGGTTAAATTAGAAATCCCTTAGGAATTTTTATATATCGATATCTAGTCTTACTCTCCTATAGGTATTAGAAACTTAATAAATATCTTAATTATAGTTAATAATATAACTAGATTTAGATAGAGCTTACTATTAAAAATAAAAGGATAAGTATCTGATAAGCTAATTAAATTCTGTACGACTATTTTTAATAAATATAGTATTTAGCCGACAGAAATTCGAATAGATAGTAACCGGAGCTTCTATGAATTTTAATCTTAGGCCGAATAGAAAGGAATAATATTTTTAGTTAGCGTATCTTATATATATAAATAAAATAGGGTCTCTGAAAACTCTGGTTATATTATTATATAGGATATAAGAACTCTAATAGTTACGATACTAAATACTCCCGTATTCTTATAGCCCGAAGCCGTTCTTATAACTAGTTATATTTTAAATAGAATTAAAAGGCTAAATAAATTAAAATCACCTTTAGAAAAATAGAATAACTTTTAGTATAAAAAGAACAGAATAAGATAGATTAAACCGATTAACTTAGGCTTTCTTAGGATTTAGTACTCTAAAGCCTATATTTATATCCTAAAAGAAAAAAGGACCTAAAGCTAGAAAATAGCCCCGAGAGCCTAGATTAGTTTTCTTATTAGTTATAAAGGGGAGAATAGCTATTAATTCAGAATCTATAACCCGAAAATACGCTAAGTTTCTACCTATCGAGATATTATATTTTAGGAAGAACTATCGATAAATTACTATTTTCTAAAATAAAATATTAATATTAACTAAGATATTAGGTTAAATATTTTATAAAAAGAACTTAATAACTTATAAATTAGTAGCCGAAACTTATAACTATATAATACGGGAATATTTTAGGACGAACCTACCTAAACTACTCGGCCTACCCGTAGACGCTAAATATCCCCGGTCGTAAAGGTCTAAAATCTCCTAATTCTATAAGCCTAACCGATATAACGCTAAATTTTATAAAATATACTAATTTTACTACTAAACTAAAGTAATAAAATTATTCTAATCTAACTAAGGAAAAGAGGCTAAGATACTCTATAAGATAAATAACCCTAAAATATAGATAATATAAATACGACCTAGAAAATAAATTCTTTTATAAAATAGGATAACTAAAATATCATAAGTTAATAGTTTAATAATTTTAGTAATATCTCTTAGATTAACTAAGAGATCTATAATAGTCTAAAGGTATAGGAAGTAGCACGAGATCTGAACGGGTTAGGGAGAGGAAGAAGGGAAAATCTACCTATATAGGGGAAAACCTCTAAACCTCTTAATACTAGGTAATAGCTAGTCCTAGCTATATATACCATATATTACTAAGGGAGGAAACTCTATTATATCCCCCCTAGGACTAGCTATATAATAAACTAATTTTAAGTATATATTCTCGTAAGTTATATAAAAATTTAGGAATACCTAAATTAAGAGATTAAATTAAACTATTTAACTATTTTTCTTTTTCTTTTTCTTCAAAATCCCTTTAATCGAATTCAAACTTCGTTATATAACTTAGCTTAGTAAACGGCGTAGTCGAGGATTTATTTTCTTAGACGAAGTTAAAGTATCGTATTCAGAATCACTAATATTCGAAGTTTATAAAGTTATTTCTTTATATATTTTAATTATATTAATTAAAATTAATAACTTATTAGAACGTCTTTTATATAGAATTTTAGTAAGTTTAGGGCGTTTAAGTTAAATTTATTATACGTACAGATTTATTTCGGGACTATTACTAAATATATTAAATTACCGATTTATAGTATTTAGTGATTTTAAATTATTCTTATCCTTAAAATAATTTATATTTTCCCTTAAATTCACTTTTTCCTTATTTTGAAAATATCTATATTATAGAATCTTAGAATCTCTTTTCTTTAGTTATATCGAAATAATTTTATTACTTTATATTAGTAATAAACTTAGTATAATTTATAAAATTTAGTATCTAGCTAGTTAGTCTCGATAGTTTGGAATTTTTGCGACCGGCAGAATTTTGCGGGTAGGTTATATAACTAGCTAAATAGAAAAATTATACTCTATATCTTCGACGGGTTTAATTATAAGAGTACTATAATAATATTCCGAAGAATTAACCGTAGTAGTTATTATAATATTTAAGGTTATATCGGAAATAATAGGAGTCTTTAGTATTAATTATTTATCCTTACGAATTTTATTATTATAGGTATACTAAAAATCGTTAGGTTATATAGTATTAGGATTATCTCTATTTCTCTATAGGAAGTTAACCTAAATACCCTTTATAGATTCCTAATCTATAGGTCTTTTAGAAATAACTAGATATAGGTATTTTTTTACGAAATAGCTATAAGTTCCGTAAAATAGATAATATCTATTTAGTAAAATTTAGGTTAGACTATTAATCTATTCTTATATCTATTCCTAAGGTAACTTTCCTTTTAGTAGAGCGTTTTTAAGAGGAAGGAAATTACTATTTTTCTTATCCTTCTTTAAAATAGCCGAATTAATAATACCTATAGTAGGTAAGTTCTTTAAATCACTAATTATATTATTAAAAATATTTAATAAATCTGTATTTATAACTTTAATAGGATTAGAATATTTTCTAGTAAGATTATTACTTTTATTCGTAATAAGAATTAGTATATCCGTTATAATACCCTTTAATAATATAGCTAGAATAATTCTAGGTAGGATAGGATATTTATAAGTTAATCTGGTATAAGATCGTCGTAACTCCTTAGTAAATTTAAGTCTAGTCGAAAATTAAGAGCGGTCTGTTTAAATAACTTTAAGAATCTTTTTATTATAAGTTATAAAGTCTATAGTACGAAGAATCGTTTTTAAAATAACGATAAACTTATCGGTAAATTCGTACTTTATACCGGTTATAGCTACTTAGTATTAGATATCTTATAAGAGACCCTACTATAGCTATCCTTAAATTTTGTGTAAATAGTCGACCTATTTCTTTATATAGGAATCGGTGATTTCTGGTCTCGGAATTATTATATTAAGGAATCTGTATAATCGTATTTAGCGGAGGATAGTAGTTATAGTTATAATCTATTTATTAAACTCTTCGCTATTTATTAAGAGACTTAAGTTATTAAGTATAAATTCTCTTAGTATATCGGTTACTTAGGTTATAATACCGTTTTAAGGGATACTAGTAGGATTAATAAAGTTACTATAGTTAACCCTTATAGCTATAGTTTTTAGAAATTTAGGATATTAAAACGATATTTTAGTATTTTATATTAATATATTTTAGTATTTTTAGTATTTTTAGTATTTTAGTATTTTAGTATCTTAGTATTTTTAGTATCTTAGTATTTTAGTATATTTTAGTATATTAGGTATCTTAGTATATTAGTATTTTAGTATCTTTTATATTTTATATATTAGTATCTTAAGCCCTTATTAATAAGGGTTTATATAGTATAGTATAGTAAAGTAAATAATTCAGATTGTATATAACTATATAATTATATAATCGTTTATATAATTCTACTAGGTATCTAAGTAGGTACTTTTTACCTTAAGAACGTTAAGTCTTAAGTAGAACTAATAACTTCAGAGCGTTATAAGCTATAATATTCCTACTCGGAGGAATAAAGGGTATTAAATTAAATTAAATTAAATCAAGAAATAAGTGATCTCTAGTACTAAGACGATCGGGCTTATAACCTAAGAGACCTATAATAGTTTAAAGGTATAGGAAGTAGCACGAGATCTAAACAGGTTAGGGAGAGGAAGAAGGGAAAACCTACCTACGTAGGGGAAAACCTCTAAACCTCTTAATACTAGGTAATAGCTAGTCCTAGCCACGTATACCACGTATTACTAAGAGAGGAAACTCTATTATTAACTCTTACCCTTAGTTAATTTAAAATAACCGCTATAAATCACTAAAAATCCTATATAAAAGGGGTTTAACTAACTTAATAATATTAATTAATATAATCGAAAGACCTCGATAAATAACTTTATAAACTTTAGAAATTAGTTATTTATAATATAATATTCTAATCTAAAGTATTAAAAAAATTCCGAGTATATTTCTACTAACCCCTAAGACCGTTAATATAAATAAAATAAAAAAGGCCTATAAAAATATACTATCTTAACCGGCTTATTAAGATATAGAACTACTATAAATCTCAAAAAATCGGATTCGAGATATATAAAATTCCCGTTATTCCTTAATTAACCTAATTAATATATTAATAAATTAACTAACTTTTTACACCGACTAGGTTAGAATAGTTCGAAGATCTACTTTACCGGTACGCCGTTCTTTAAGATAATCTATCCTAAGAACCCTAGATAAGGGTATAGTCTATTATATATAAAAAGGAAGAATACGCCTAGTCGAGGAAACTAAGGATAAAGATTTAGTATATCTTATAATTTAAACTAGGGGAGGTATTCTTTATACTATCTCGATACCGGATAACTTTATTAGGCCTAGTATTTTATATACTATATCTAAGAATATTCGATCTGTAATAGTAAAAATACCCTTAATCTATAGGGAAGCTATAAAAACAGAATTTACTACGTAATAGTTCGAAGCTAAGAAGACCTAGTTTAAAAAGTTTTAAGCCTCGAATATAATAACCTTAATTAATAAACTACTAAAAGATACTAAAATCTTACTAGGGAAATAGGTCTATAATATTAAATATAACTCTAATAGCTTTATCTTAGAATTTCGAGCGAGATAGGTTATCTATAGGAACTACTAAACTCCTAGTATCGATTTCTAACCTAATAAAAGATATACTCCTATTACGAAAGATACTTCTGTGAAATTATTTATAACCTTAGTAACTATTAGAAAATAGGAAATAGAATAATAGGATATCGTCGGCGTATATCTTAACGCTATAATTAATAATAGGGTTATTTTTATAAAATAACTAATAGAGTATAAAAGTTATAGTCTAAATAGCGAGGAATACTTATATATTTTGAACTAAGCCTTATATAGTCTACGATAAGCTAGTTATTTGTGGTATAAACTTTTTAAAAATGATCTGGCTTAACTTAGCTTAACTCCCTTAATCTTAGAACCTTATATTTTCCAAAATTCTGATACGATAGCCTTTATTATAATTTATATAGATAATATTCTAGCGACGGGATTAAGTAAAAATATTATAATAATTCGTTCGGGATTAATTAAGAGACGTAAGTTAAAAATCCTTCTATTTAAATAGCTTCTTAGATATAATATTATTAAAGAAAAAGGTCCTTATATAATTTTTATAAATTAATAGGTCTATTTAACTAAATTACTTTATAATAAGGGTCTCGAAAATTATAATCTATTACTAATTCTAATATCCCTATCTTAGAAAATCTCTTAATCTAATAATAATCCTAATAATCTAAATAATAAGAAATTCGATAAAGGGATTTATATAAAGATAATAGGAAGAGTAGGTTAGTTATTAATTAAAATAAGACCTAATATAATAGTCGCTATATCTAAATTATAACGACGAAATAACTCTCCGAGATATATAGATATAATAGCCTATAAAACGCTACTAAGGTATTTTATAGGAATAATCGACTTTAGAATCCCCTTTACTTATAAACCGAATAAAGGCCTTAAAGATTTTATTAATTTCTCTTTTACTAATACTAAGAAGGATAAATTAATAGAGGTATATATATAGTTTTTCGCTAGAAGTCTAATTTTATAGAGCTTAAAAAGATAAGAAGTTATTATATAATCCTTAAGTATAGCTAAATATTATACCTTAGCGACTGCTACGAAGGAAGGCTTATACCTAGCTAAAATTACTACTAAATTATACTTAATAGAACCTTTAAATTAAGAAGAGGACTTCGAAAATAATATACTAATTACATTATTTTATAATTCTGATAATATAATTAAGAATATAAACTATCCTAAAATCAGTCCGAAAGTAATATAGATCTCTATAAGATACTATTTAATTAAGGATCTTATAAAGAAGAACCTTATTTAATTAATAAATATTCCGAGTAAAGATAACGCTACTAATATCTTCACGAAAATCAAACCGAATAGCGTATTCTAAGCCGATCGTGAAAGATTACTTAGAATACGTCTACTAAAATAACTTAGATATTATACTTAGGCGTTCTTATTTTATACTACGTATAAAGATATATATTAAAAATTAGTTAGTTATATAGCTAGTCCTAGGGGGGATATAATAGAGTTTCCTCCCTCGGTACTACGTGGTACGTAGTATACGTAGCTAGGACTAGCTATTACCTAGTATTAAGAGGTTTAGAGGTTTTCCCCTATATAGGTAGGTTTTCCCTTCTTCCTCTCCCTAACCCGTTCAGATCTCCTACTGCTTCCTATACCTATAGACTTTCTAGGTCTCTTAGTTTTCTTAGACGAAGTTAGAGTATCGTATTTAAAATAACTAATATTTAAAGTTTGCAAAGTTATTTCTTTATATTTTTCAATTATATTAATTAAAATTAATAACTTATTAGAACGTCTTTCATATAGAATTTTAGTAAGTTCAGGGTATTCAAGTTAAATTTATTATAGGTATAGATTTATTTCGGGACTATCACTAAATATATTAAATTACCGATTTATAGTATTTAGTGATTTTGAATTATTTTTATTCGTAAAATAATTCATATTTTCCCTCAAATTCACTTTTTCCTTATTTTAGAAATATTTATATTATAGAATCTCAGAATCTCTTTCCTTTAGTTATATCGAAATAATTTTATTACTTTATATTAGTAATAAACTTAGTATAATTTATGAAACTTGATTTAGAGTATTTACGACCGGTAGAATTTAGCGGGTAGGTTATATAACCGGCCGAACAGAAAAATCATACTCTATATCTTCGACGGGTTTAATTACAAGAGTACTATAATAATATTCCGAAGAATTAACCGTAGTAGTTATTATAATATTTAAGGTTATATCGGAAATAACAGGAGTCTTTAGTGTTAATTGTTTATCCTTACGAATTTTGTTATTATAGGTATACTAAAAATCGTTAGGTCGTATAGTATTAGGATTATCTCTATTTCTCTATAGAAAGTTAACCTAAATACCCTTTATAGGTTCCTAATTTATAGGTCTTTTAGAAATAACTAGATATAGGTATTTTTTTATAAAGTAACTATAGGTTCCGCAAAATAGATAATATCTATTTAGTAAAATTTAGGTTAGACTATTAATCTATTCTTATACCTATTCCTAAGGTAATTTCCCTTTTAGTAGAGCGTTTTTAAGAGGAAGGAAATCAGATTCCCTATTTTTCTTATCTTTCTTTAAAATAGCCGAATTAATAATACCTATAGTAGATAAGTTCTTTAAATTACTAATTATATTATTAAAAATATTTAATAAATCCGTATTTATAACTTTAATAGGATTAGAATATTTTCTGGTAAGATTATTATTTTTATTCGTAATAAGGATAGGTATATCCGCTATAATACCCTTTAATAATATAGCTAGGATAATTCTAGGTAGGATAGGATATTTACGAGTTAGTCTAATATAAGAACGTCGTAACTCCTTAGTAAATTTAAGTCTAGTTAAAAATTAAGAACGGTCTGTTTAAATAATCTTAATAATCTTTTTGTTATAAGTTATAAAGTCTGTAGTACGAAGGATCGTTTTCAAAATAACGATAAACTTATCGGCGAATTCGTACTTTGCACCGGTTATAGCTACTTAGTATTAGATATCTTATAAGAGACCCTACTATAGCTATCCTTAGATTTTATATAAATAGTCGACCTATTTCTTTATATAGGAATCGGTGATTTCTGGTCTTAGAATCGTTATATTAAGGAATCTATATAATCGTATTTGACGGAGTATAGTAGTTATACTTATAATCTATTCGTTAAACTCTTTGCTATTTATTAAGATATTTAAGTTATTAAGTATAAACTCCTTTAGTATATCGGTTACTTAGGTTATAATACTGTTTTAAGGGATACTAGTAGGATTAACGAAGTTACTATAGTTAATCCTTATAGCTATAGTTTTCAGAAATTTAGGATATTAAAACAATATTTTAGTGTTTTTATAAGAGTATTCTTAGTATTTTAGTATATTAGGTATCTTTAGTGTATTAGGTATTAAGAGACCTATAACGGTCCAAAGGTATAGGAAGTAGTACGAGATCGGAACGGGTTAGGGGAGAGGAAGAAGGGAAAACCTACCTACGTAGGGGAAAACCTCTAAACCTCTCAACACACTAGACTAGACTAGGCAGCAGCCTGACCACGCAGACCATATAAGCTAGTCCTAGCTACGCAGACTACGTAAGCCCGAGGGAGGAAACTCTATTATACCCCCCTAGGACTAGCCATATAACTAACAATTTTTAAATATATATTATATTATTCAAATCAAAATATCGTAATAGTTAATTAATCAAATAATAAAATCAACGCTTAGTGGTAGCTATTATTTAAATAGGGTCTTCCGGTAGTTATAAGCCGGTTGATATTAGCGTATTTGTTGAATATAGACTATTAAATGTAGTGGAATGATTGAGCCGCTTAAAATGATTGAAATGCTGATTGGATTTTGCGTTGAATTCCTCGTTAAAATCCTTATTGAAATCCTTATTAAATCCTTGATTGAATTTTTTTGGTTAAGTTCTTAGTTAAATATTCGGTTAAATTTTATATTAACTAGGCGGTTAAAGTTTATGTTAGAATATTAGTTAAACGTCTGGTCGTATTTGAACTTGAAAATCGTGTTGAATATTTTATTGAATAGGTAGTTTAATATTATACGGGATAGAATGTTGTTGATTAGGTAGTTTAATATTATGCGGGATAGAATATTGTTAATTAGGCAGTTTAATGTTATGCGGGACAGATTATAATCCTAGTTACAGTTATTTATAAGCGTGATCCTATAATACAGTTTTTGTAGGACCACACAAATACAATAAGCGATCCTATAACATAGTTTTTGTAGGACCACACAAACACAATAAGCGATCCCATAACACAGTTTTTGTAGGACCATACAAACATAATTTGCGTGACCCCTTAGCGTGGCCACACAAACAAATTTCCAAATGATTCCGCCTGAACGTTCGAAGACGTCAAATCTTAAGCAGAACCAACATAATCAGAGCGTCATAAGCTACAATATTCCCGCTCGAAGGAATAAAGGGTGTCAAATCAAATCAAATCAAATCAAGAAACAAATGACCTCTAGTGCTGAGACGAACGGGCTTATAACCTGAGAGACCTACAACGGTCTAAAGGTATAGGAAGTAGCACGAGATCGGAACGGGTTGGGGGAGAGGAAGAAGGGAAAACCTACCCACGTAGGGGAAAACCTCCAAACCTCTTAATATACTAGACTAGACTAGGTAGCAGCCTGACCACGTAGACTACATAAGCTGGTCCTAGCCACGCAGACCACGTAAGCCCGAGGGAGGAAACTCTATTAGGTATATTAGTATCTTGGTATTTTAGGTATTTTTAGTGTCTTTGGTATCTTTGGTGTCTTTAGTATCTTAGTTATTTTTGGTGTCTTGGTGTTTTGTGTATCTTGGTATCTTAAGCCCTTATTAATAAGGGTTAGTATAGTATGGTGTAGTAAGTAAATAATTTAGATTGTATATAACTACGTGATCATATAATTATTTATATGATTCTGCTAGGTATCTAAGTAGGCACTTTTTGCCTTAAGAACATCAAGTCTTAAGTAGAACTAATAACTTTAGAGCGTTATAAGCTATAATATTCCCGCTCGAAGGAATAAAGGGTATTAAATCAAGTTAGATCAAATTAAATCAAGAAATAAATAACCTCTAGTACTAAGACGAACGGGCTTATAACCTAAGAGACCTATAACGGTCTAAAGGTATAGGAAGTAGTATAAGATCTAAACGGGTTAGGGAGAGGAAGAAGGGAAAACCTGCCTACGTAGGGGAAAACCTCTAAACCTCTTAATACTAGGTAATAGCTGGTCCTGGCCACGTATACCACGTAGTACTAAGGGAGGAAACTCTATTATTAATTTAGCCGTTTCGAAAAAGAATAATAAGAATAATAAGGAGAGTAAATACCTATCTCTTAAAAACGCGCTACTATATAGAAAACTAATTTAGATTTAGATAAAAGAGTAGGTAGATAGTCCTACTTAACTAATACTAAATAGAAATTATATATTTTATAGAATCTACGGTTATCCGGTAAAGAAATATCTATATCTTATTATTACCGAACGATCTATAACCTAGAAACTAGTTAAAGGTATTTAGGTTAATTATCCCTAGAAAAATAAAGATAACCTAGATACTCTAAGACCCGAGAACGTATCGACTATTTATAATAACAAAATTCGGAAAGATAGAATTACTATAGTTAAAACTATATTAATGAATAAAATAATAAACGTAACGACTAATACGCTTTCGACTAATACCTTTTTAAATAAAAGTAAAAAGGATATTAATATAAATACTACTATTAACTCCTTAGAATATTTCGTTAACTCTTTAGAATATTACTATAGTACCCTAGCCTTAGCTAATACTACCTAAATTAACCCTGTTTAATCTGTTCAAAACGTAGAGTATAATTTTTTAGCTCGCCTAAAATTATACTATAATAAACCTCGTGAGGATACCTTTCCGAAATTAGTATTAGTAATAGGAGATCTACTAAAAAATAAATAGATTATAGATTCCGGTACTTCTCGATCTACTTATATTAATATAAACGCTATTATAAAATTTTAATAGTATAATAGTATATCTTACTAATACTAAACTACTAAAGGATAAACTGTTAAGTCTATAGGAAAAGTAATTATAAGAATTAAATTAATTTTCCTAAATAGTTTAAAATTATTAGATATTAACTATGAATTTATACTAGATAGCGTATATAACCTATTATTAATAACTTAAATATTCTAGGAATATAAAATAGGTTAGAAAGACTAGGAAAATAAATTTATTAACCTAGAATCTAATACTACTTTAGCTTATACCTATCGGAAACGCGGTATCCTATTCTTATATATAAAAATACTCTAACCTACCGACTAGATCCTAAAAATAACTTAAGTTTAATAGGCCTACGCGATAGCTACTATTATACCTTAAATTACTTATTCCTAACTTAGTTATATTAGGTAACTAACTACGAAAATTAACTAGACTTATATTCGTAATAATATCTATAGTAATAAAACCTTCGATTATAAACTATATAAATTAGTAAAATCTAAGAGAATCGTATCCTATATAACCTAGGTTAAATCAGAAATCCCTTAGGAATTTTTATATATCGATATCTAGCCTTACTCTCCTATAGGTATTAGAAACTAATAGAGTTTCCTCCCTCGGTACTAAGTAGTTTACGTGATTAGGACTAGCTATTACCTAGTGTTAAGAGGTTTAGAGGTTTTCCCCTACGTGGGTAGGTTTTCCCTTCTTCCTCTCCCTAACCTATTCAGATCTCGTGCTACTTCCTATACCTATAGACTTTCTAGGTCTCTTAGGTTATAAGCCCGACTATCTTAGTATTTAAGATCGTTTTCTTAATTTATTTTAATACCCTATATTCCTTCGAGCGGGAATATTATAGCTTATAACGCTCTGATTATATTAGTTCTGCTTAAGATTTAACGTCTTCGAACGTTTAGGCAGAATTATTTAGAAATTTGTTTATATAGCTACGCTAAGGGGTCACGTAAATTATATTTATATAGTCCTACAAAAACTATATTATAGGATCACGCTTATTATATTTATATATAGTCCTATAAAAACTATATTATAGGATTACACTTATTATATTTATATATAGTCCTATAAAAACTATATTATAGGATTATAAGCTAAATTATTTATCTTTATACTTAAGAACCCTTATTAATAAGGGCTTAATTTAATAATACCTACTAAAGTCTTACTCACGACTAAATCCTTTATAATAAAAACTTCCTTTTCTTAAATTATCGAATCCTTAAATCCTTATCGTAAAAATAGTAGTTCACTTAGTAGACTATAGTAACTTTGTTAACCCGGCTACTATACCGTAAAATAGTATTATAACCTAAGTTACTAATACTCCGAAAGAGTTTATACTAAATAACTTAAAGGTTTTGATAAATACTAAATAATTTAATAAATAGCTTTTAACTACGACTATTACCTTACGATAAATATAACTTTATAGATTCCTAGACGTAAATATCCTAAGGCCTAATACTAAGGACCTATATACGAAGAAATAGTTCGATTACTCCTATAGAATCTAGGGATAGCTATAGAATACTATTTCTAAGGATATTTAAGATTAAGTTACGGTTTCTGGAAAATTATATAAATTTATAGATAAATTTATTAGTACTTTAAAGGATATCCTATATATAGCTAATTTTATAACTTATAATAAGAAAATTATTAAGCTTATTTAAATAGACCGGTCCTAATTCTTATCTAGCTTAGAATTTACTAAAGAATTATAACGCTCTTATACTAAACTCTCTCGAAAATACCTAGTCTAACCTAGAGTTATTTTAGCTATCTTTTTAAAAGGTATATTAACTAATATACCTATCCTTACTACTAATAAAAGTAATAAACTAGCTAAAAAATACTTAAATCCGAGTAAGATTATAAATTCCGATCTACTAAGTATTTTTAATAAGGTTATTAATAATTTAAAAAATCTACCTATATTAGATATTATTAATTTAGCTATTTTGAAAAAGAATAATAAGAAGAGTAAATATCTACCTCTTAAAAACACGCTACTATATAGAAAACTAATTTAGATTTAGATAAAAGAGTAGGTAGATAGTCCTACTTAACTAATACTAAATAGAAATTACGTATTTTATAGTATCTATAGTTATCCGTTAAAGAAATATCTATATCTTATTATTACCGAACGATCTATAACCTAGAAACTAGTTAAAGGTATTTAGGTTAATTATCCCTAGAAAAATAAAGATAACCTAGATACTCTAAGACCTAAGAACGTATTAACTATTTATAATAACAAAATTCGGAAAGATAGAATTACTATAGTTAAAACTATATTAACGAATAAAATAATAAACGTAACGACTAATACGCTTTCTACTAATACCTTTTTAAATAAAAGTAAAAAGGATATTAATATAAATACTACTATTAACTCCTTAGAATATTTCGTTAACTCTTTAGAATATTACTATAGTACCCTAGCCTTAGCTAATACTACCTAAATTAACCCTGTTTAATCTATTTAAAATATAGAGTATAATTTTTTAGCTCGCCTAAAATTATACTATAATAAACCTCGTGAGGATACCTTTCCGAAATTAGTATTAGTAACAGGAGATCTACTAAAAAATAAATAGATTATAGATTCCGGTACTTCTCGATCTATTTATATTAATATAAACGCTATTATAAAATTTTAATAGTATAATAGTATATCTTACTAATACTAAACTACCGAAGAACGAACTATTAAGTCTATAGGAAAAGTAATTATAAGAATTAAATTAATTTTCCTGAATAGTTCAAAATTATTAGATATTAACTATAAATTTATACTAGATAGCGTATATAACCTATTATTAATAACTTAAATATTCTAGGAATACAAAATAGGTTAGAAAGACTAGGAAAATAAATTTGTTAACCTAGAATCTAATACTACTTTAGCTTATACCTATCGGAAACGTAGTATCCTATTCTTACATGTAAAAATACTCTAACCTACCGACTAGATCCCTAAAATAACTTAAGTTTAATAGGCCTACGCGATAGCTACTATTATATCTTAAATTACTTATTCCCGACTTAGTTATATTAGGTAACTAACTACGAAAATTAACTAGACTCGTATTAGTAATAATATCTATAGTAATAAAACCTTCGATTATAAACTATATAGATTAGTAAAATCTAAGAGAATTATATCCTATATAACCTAGGTTAAATCAGAAATCCCGTAGGAATTTTTGTATATCGATATCTAGCCTTACTCTCCTATAGGTATTAGAAATCTAATAAATATCTTAATTATAGTTAATAATACTACTAGATTTAGATAGAGCTTACTATTAAAAATAAAAGAATAAGTATCTAATAAGTTAATTAAATTCTATATAACTATTTTTAATAAATATAGTATTTAGCTAATAGAAATTCGAATAGATAGTAACCGGAGCTTCTATAAATTTTAATCTTAGGCCGAATAGAAAGAAATAATATTTTTAGTTAGCGTATCTTATATATATAAATAAAATAGGATCTCTGAAAACTCTAGTTATATTATTATATAGGATATAAGAACTCTAATAGTTACGATACTAAATACTCCTATATTCTTATAGCCCGAAGCCGTTCTTATAACTAGTTATATTTTAAATAGAATTAAAAGACTAAATAAATTAAAATTACCTTTAGAAAAATAGAATAACTTTTAGTATAAAAAGAATAGAATAAGATAGATTAAACCGATTAACTTAGGCTTTCTTAGGGTTTAGTATTCTAAAGCCTATATTTATATCCTAAAAGAAAAAAGGACCTAAAGCTAGAAAATAGCCCCGAGAGCCTAGATTAGTTTTCTTATTAGTTATAAAGGGGAGAACGGCTATTAATTCAGAATCTATAACCTAAAAATATACTAAGTTTCTACCTATCGAGATATTATATTTTAGGAAGAACTATCGATAAATTACTATTTTCCAAAATAAAATATTAATATTAACTAAAATATTAGGTTAAATATTTTACAAAAAGAACTTAATAACTTACGAATTATTAACTAAGGCTTATAACTATATAATACGGGAATATTTTAGGACGAACCTACCTAAACTACTCGGCCTATCCGTAGATACTAAATATCCCTAGTTATAAAGATCTAAAATCTCCTAATTCTATAAGCCTAACCGATATAACGCTAAATTTTATAAAATATACTAATTTTACTACTAAGCTAAAGTAATAAAATTATTCTAATCTAACTAAGGAAAAGAGGCTAAGATACTCTATAATATAAATAACCTTAAAATATAGAAAATATAAATATAACCTAGAAAATAAATTCTTTTATAAAATAGGATAACTAAAATATTATAAGTTAACGGTTTAATAATTTTAGTAATATCTCTTAGATTAACTTTTATCCTTAGTTAACTTAAAATAACCGCTATAAATTACTAAAAATCCTATATAAAAGGGGTTCGACTAAATTAATAATATTAATTAATATAGTTAAAAGACCTCGATAAATAACTTTATAAACTTTAGAAATTAGTTATTTATAATATAATATTCTAATCTAAAGTATTAAAAAAATTCTTAGTATATTTCTACTAACCCCTAAGACTATTAATATAAATAAAATAAAAAAGGCCTATAAAAAAATACTATCTTAACCGGCTTATTAAGATATAGAACTACTATAAATCTTAAAAAATCGGATTTAAGATATATAAAATTCCTATTATTCCTTAATTAACCTAATTAATATATTAATAAATTAACTAACTTTTTATACCGTCTAGGTTAGAATAGTTCGAAGATCTACTTTATCTATACGCTATTCTTTAAGATAATCTATCCTAAGAATCCTAGATAAGGGTATAGTCTATTATATATAAAAAGGAAGAATACGCCTAGTCGAGGAAACTAAGGATAAAGATTTAGTATATCTTATAATTTAAACTAGGGGAGATATTCTTTATACTATCTCGATACTAGATAACTTTATTAGGCCTAGTATTTTATATACTATATCTAAGAATATTCGATCTATAATAGTAAAAATACCCTCGATCTATAGGAAAGCTATAAAAATAGAATTTACTACGTAATAGTTCGAAGCTAAGAAGACCTAGTTAAAAAAGTTTTAAGCCTCGAATATAATAATCCTAATTAATAAACTACTAAAAGGTACTAAAATCTTACTAGGGAAATAGGTCTATAATATTAAATATAACTCTAATAGCTTTATCTTAGAATTTCGAGCGAGATAGGTTATCTATAGGAACTACTAAACTCCTAGTATTAATTTCTAATCTAATAAAAGATACGCTCCTATTACGAAAGATACTTCTATAAAATTATTTATAACCTTAATAACTATTAGAAAATAGGAAACAGAATAATAGGATATCGTCGGCGTATATCTTAATACTATAATTAATAACTAGGTTATTTTTATAAAATAACTAACTAGGTATAAAAATTATAGTCTAAATAGTAAGGAATACTTATATATTTTAAACTAAGTCTTATATAGTCTATAATAAGCTAGTTATTTATAGTATAAACTTTTTAAAAATAATCTAGCTTAACTTAGCTTAACTCCCTTAATCTTAGAACCTTATATTTTCTAAAATTCTAATATAATAGTCTTTATTATAATTTATATAGATAATATTCTAGCGACGGGATTAAGTAAAAATATTATAATAATTCGTTCGGGATTAATTAAGAGATATAAGTTAAAAATCCTTCTATTTAAATAGTTTCTTAGATATAATATTATTAAAGAAAAAGGTCCTTATATAATTTTTATAAATTAATAGGCCTATTTAACTAAATTACTTTATAATAAGGGTCTCGAAAATTATAATCTATTACTAATTCTAAAATCCCTATCTTAGAAAATCCCTTAACCTAATAATAATCCTAATAATCTAAATAATAAGAGATTTAATAAAGAGATTTATATAAAGATAATAGGAAGAGTAGGTTAGTTATCGATTAAAATAAGACCTAATATAATAGCCGCTATATCTAAATTATAATAATAAAATAACTCTCCGAGATATATAGATATAATAGCCTATAAAACGCTACTAAGGTATTTTATAGGAATAATCGATTTTAGAATCTCCTTTACTTACGAACTAAATAAAGGCCTTAAAGGTTTTATTAATTCCTCTTTTACTAATACTAAGAAGGATAAATTAATAGAGATATATATATAGTTTTTCGCTAGAAGTCTAATATTATAGAGCTTAAAAAGATAAGAAGTTATTATATAATCTTTAAGTATAGCTAAATATTATACCTTAGCGACCGCTACGAAGGAAGGCTTATACCTAGCTAAAATTACTACTAAATTATACTTAATAGAACCTTTAAATTAAGAAGGGGACTTCGAAAATAATATACTAATTACGTTATTTTATGATTCCGATAATATAATTAAGAATATAAACTATCCTAAAATTAGTCCGAAATTAATATAGATCTCTATAAGATACTATTTAATTAAGGATCTTATAAAGAAGAACCTTATTTAATTAGTAAATATTCCGAGCAAAAATAACGCTACTAATATCTTTACGAAAATTAAACCGAACGGTATATTCTAAGCCGATCGTAAAAGATTACTTAGAATATATCTACTAAAATAACTTAGATATTATACTTAGGCGTTCTTATTTTATACTACGTATAAATATATATATTAAAAATTAGTTAGTTATATAGCTAGTCCTAGGAGGGGTATAATAGAGTTTCCTTCCTCGGTACTAAGTAGTTTACGTGATTAGGACTAGCTATTACCTAGTATTAAGAGATTTAGAGGTTTTCCCCTACGTAGGTAGGTTTTCCCTTCTTCCTCTCCCCTAACCCGTTCAGATCTCGTGCTACTTCCTATACCTATAGACTTTCTAGGTCTCTTACTTACTATTTAGATTAATTAACAGACTGGCTATATTCTGATATTATATTAACTAGGCTTTAGAAGATTATCTTAATAATTTCTATACTATATTTATAGATAATATTCTAATCTATACCGAGAGCGACTTAAGATAGTACTAAGTATATATAAAGAAAGTATTCTAATAGTTACGAAAAGTAGGCTTATAAGTAGTACTATATAAATACGAATTTTATATATAAGAGACTAAATTCCTCAGCTTTATTATTAGCGTATAGGAGATTAGAGTTAATCTAGCAAAGATAGATATAGTTATAGTATAGATAGCTCTAGAGACTATTAGAGGAGTTTAATCTTTCTTAGATATATATAACTTCTACCGGAGATTTATCAGAGATTTTAGCTATATTATAAAACTACTCTACTATCTTACTAGGAAGGAAACGCCTTTTATATAGAACTAGGACTACTAATCTACGTTCGAAATATTAAAAATAAGTTTAAGTTCTACTCTAGTATTAAACTACTATAATCTAAATATACCTATATACCTAGAGATAGATACTTCCGATAGTTACTTAGATATAGTACTATCCTAGGAAACTAATAGGATATAGTATCTAGTAGCTTTCTTTTCGAAGACTATAGATTAAGGTTAATAAAAATACGATATATATAATAAGGAAATATTAGCTATTATTAAAGTACTCGAGGAATAGCGGGCTAAACTAGAGGGTCTATAACAAGTTTAATCCTTCGAAATCTAGATAGATTATTACTTCTTATAATACTTTATAATAGATAAGAAGCTTAATACTTATTAAGTATATTAGACTAAGGTACTATCGCGGTACTATTTTATTATTAAATACCGTGATAGTAGAAGTAATATTATTACCGATATACTATTAAGAAAAGAGAAGATACTAAAGATAAAGAATTAGCCTAAATAGATTATAATCCTAAGGGAGAAACTCGAGGAAGGGGTCTATCCTATAGTCTTATTAGTTAATATAGCTTAAAATAGTATTATTAAGTAAATCCTCTAAGTAAATAAGAATTATAAGAGCCTCGAATAATATCGAAAGGAAGTAAACGATAATTTAAGTAAGTAGTTATTAAGATAAGATTATCTCCTCTAGGAGGAAACTTAACTTATAGTTCCTAATAATAGTAATTTATAGATAAGACTTCTTAATAAGATTTACCGTTAACTATTAATAGCTTATCTAGGATAAGATAAGATATATTAAATAGCTACTTTACGATACTATTAGCCGGAGCTCTACTAGGATATAAGATAGTATATAAATAACTATTAATTATATAAGCGAACTAAAGTATAGAAGGATAAGATATCTAGTAAGCTAAAACTACTTCTAATCCCTAGCCGGCTATAGTAGTATATTACTATAGATTACTACTTCTTCCCTCGAGATAAGTATAGCTATAATATAGTTATAGTTTTTATTAATTAACTAATAAAGTAACTAATCCCTATCCCCTACTATAAGGATATCGATATAAAAAGGACTATATAGATCTTTATTAACTACGTTTATTACTAGACTAGGATACCGGATTCGATTATCTTAGACTATAGAGGCTAGTTCGTATCCGAATTTTAGATAGAATTATATAGAATCCTTAATATTAAGAAGAAACTATTAATAGTATACTATCTATAAACTAATAGTTAAAGTAAGATTATAAATTAATATATAGCTTAATATCTATAGCCCTTTATAAGTTATTATTAAGATAACTAGTCCGACTATCTTATAATAGTAGACTTCGCTACTATAATACTACTATAGGGGATAACTAGTATCTCGTTCTTTTATATAGAATAAGATTATAAACCTAGAGTATTATTCGACTAGGAAATACTAAAAGAGCTTAATTAGTAGTAATATATTCGATCTTAACTTTATTAAGAGGATCCTTCGGGAGAAGTTTATATAGTATAAGACTATACTAATAATCTAAAAGAGATTTAGGAGCGAGTCTAATAGTAAGTAACTATAGTATAGGGATACTATAAGGAATACGCTAATCGATATTATAGATCTAAAGATTTCGGTATTAGAGATATAGTCTATATAACTTCGAAAAATTAGAAAACTTCTTAACCTAGCTATAAATTAGCTTACTAGACGTACGGACCTTTTAAGATTCTCGAGAAGATAGGAAATATGTATAAGGTCGAACTACCGGACTCTATAAAGATATATCCGGTATTCTTACTAGATAAGCTACGAAAAGTATTAAAATCGGAATCGCTATAAGGCTAACTACCGGATCCGGAACTATCGCTAGAGATTATTAAAGGCGAGTAGGAATAGGAAGTTAAGAAGATCCTCGTAGTATAGCTATATTACCGAAAGTTATAGTACTAAGTAAAGTAGAAAGAATATATATATAATAATAACTAGTATCCTATAAGGAACTTTAAGAATTTACTAGAGAGGGTTATAGAATTCTATAGGGAATACCCTAATTAGCTAGGACTACCGAAAAGACTATAGAATTAGACTAAAGCGGTACTAAAGGATAAAGTCAATAATAACTACGAAGATAACGATAAACCGGTTACTTAAGAACGATATAATACTAACGCTACTAGTACTAGAATTTAAAGACCTAGAGGACTAGGTCCTTTAGAGGAGGGGGTAATATTATAAGTATAGTAGTACTAACCTAGGATAAGAAGAGAGGATAGGATATAGGAGGATAGAGGATATATACCACGCCTACTATATATACTACGTATACTACGCGTACTATCTCAAAACTTAGGATAGACTATAGCCTCTTCCTTTTTCTTTTTCTCCTCTCTAGCCTTTAAGATTCTTAATACCACGTAGCTAAGTTAAATAAAAGTTTCTGAGTCCTTCTAAAGCTTTTCTATTCTCGCGTATAATAAAGCTTAGGTTTTTAACCGCGTTTTATCTATAAACTAATAGCTAAATAGAATAGGTAAACTAAACCCTTAAATATTACCTAAGATACTTTATAGGGGAAGAATAGACTATATAGCTAAGTTTACTATAGATAGTAGAGTTCTATTATAATCTATACTAAAATAATATAATAAAATTTAGCTCCTACGAAGTACTCTTCGGATATAATATATCCTTCTATATATACGACGAGGCTATTATAGAAGAAAAAGGGCTACTAGGAGTATAAGCTAGGATTAAGAAACTATAGAGCTTATATAAGAAGTTAATAACTTACTAGCGAAAGGCTAATAAATTAATAGTAAAATACTATAATACTAAAAGAATCCCTATAATATTTAAATATAATAATCTTATAATACTTTCTACGTAAAACTTACGAATTAAATAATCTAGGAAGCTTACTCCTAGGAGAATTAGCCTATTCCGAATCCTATAACTAACTAGGACTTAGCTATATAGACTAGTATTACCCTAAAAATATATATACCTCTATAATATTTTTTACGTCTCCTTTCTAGAAAAATAGTATAATAATCTATCGCGAAGTACTCCTAAAATACTCCTACTTCCTAACCTCGTCGAAGACGACTAAGAATACGAAGTTAAAGAAGTTAAATGGAAGGCGAAGATTAACGGATAACTCTATTTCCTAGTTTAAACTAGCCCTCTAAATATAATAAATAGGTACCTAAAGAGAATATATAAAATATAAAATAATCTATCGCGAAGTTTAAAAATATATAGAAATATATAAGATAAAACTAGATCGAATCCGCTATAATTTATCTTAGAAATACTCTATAAACTCTAATACTATATTCTTTATCGCGGTCGCTTCTACTATAAATATACTATTCGCTATTATCATAGTCTTTAAGCGCTCGGTAAAATTAACTAGCCTAGTCTACTATGATATAAACCTAGCGTCTCCTTCTTTAAGACCGAGATACTAGTCTATATATATAATAAGAGGGCCGAAAGCCGTAATTAGGTTCTAGCGACGTAACGCTATCTTTTCCGAATAAAAACGACGGTATCTCTATAGAGAAAATTTATTAGAAAGATTTATTAAGAAATTACGGGCGATCTATATCTTTTATATATACTTTAGATCTTTAAAAATATACTTCTTTTTATAGGTATATATAATCCCTAAGAAAGTTATAGTAAAGTTCTTACTTATCTAAAATAGATCGGAATAGATACTAACTAGCTAAACTAGAATATATAATAGCCTAGATATAACTACGATCTCCTAGGTACTATTAAAGATTATCTAATAAATCTTTAAAAGAAAATAGAATATCTATATATCCTAGATTATTAATATAGAAGTCTTATAACTTATTAGTAATTTAGAAGTAATTCGGAGAGAGTAGAAAACTTATAGTCTTATATATATTATAGTTACTCTTATAGTTATTATAGAGTACTAATCCTAAGTAGTTAAACCTATACTCTACTATAAAAGGGACTATTATAACTAGATAGTTATACTCTATCTTAGTTTTACTAAAATACTTTAGATACTAGAGAAAATCGGGGCTTATAGCTACGAAGTTTAGCGTAGGAGATATATAGCCTATCCCGCTAGTAGCCTCGTAGCGACGACGATTCTAATAATAATAGGGTATTCTGAAACTAAGCTTAAATAAGGATAATAGATTAAAGTAAGTCGAAATACCCTTATCCGCGGGAATATTGATACTATAAGTCTTCGGGAGCGAATCGTTAACAAAGTACTCTACCGCGGGTAAATTCTTAGCTCCCCGACTAACGCTAATCCGTCGAATAGGGATCGAACACCCTATCGCGATTTCTTTTAAACGGTATCGCCGATAGTAGTAGGAAAGTACGGCTACGTAATACGGGAATCTTTTATTTATACCTATATCTCCTAAATTTAAGGATATAGCGTTCCGTATATAATATATCTACGATTTATTATCCTAGTACCACGATAAAGTCCGAGTTATAGTATCCCCTAGATAAAATATCCCTAGTCGGGGCGACTAGTATAGAAGGGGGGAATAGTTATTACGGCGCGAGTTATATATAGTAACTCAAGATGATTTACGATCGAATCGACCCCGCGCTACCTTAGGGTAATAACCCTTAAGATATTATATAGGCCTATATATATATATATATATATATTATAGAAACTAGTAGAGTCTACCCGGACTCTAAGATTTAGTCTTTAAAATCAGACCCTATAGACTTAGACTCTCTGCCTAGCTAACAGGTTCTCTGTCCTACGATATAGACCCCCTAATAGTAAGGGATAACTAGTATATTACTATTCTATATAGAAAGAGGCTATGAACTAAGAGTATTATTCGACTAGGAAGCGCTAGAAGAGCTCGACTCGTAGTAATATATATAACCTCGACTCCGACCTTATTAAGGAGATCCCTCTCAAGAAGTTTAAGTAGCATAGGATTATACTAGTAACCTAAAAGAGATTTAGCAGTAATATTAATAGTAAGTAACCGCGGCTTAGAAGCGCTTTAAGAAATATACTAATCGATATCGTAGACTAGAAGATTTTAATATTAGAGACCTAGTTTATATAACTTCAAAAAATTAGAAGACTCCCTAATCTAGTCGTAAGCTCGTATACTTAGCTTATAGACTATTTAAAATCCTCGGAAAGGTAGGGGATACGTATAAAATCGAGCTACGAGATTCGATGAAGGTATATCTAATATTCTCTCTAGATAAAATACGAAAAGCTTCTAAGTCTAAACTATTATAAGATTAACTACTGGATCCGGAACTACCGGTTAAGATCGTTAAAGGAGAGTAGGAATAGGAAGTTGAAAAAATTCTTATACTATAACTACGGTACCGAAAATTATAGTATTAAGTAGAAAGATAATAAGTATAACGATAACTAGTATCCTGTAAGGAACTTTAAAAATTTACTAGAGAGAATCATAGAATACCACAGAGAATATCCTAATTAGCTAGGACCACCGAAAAGACTATAAAATTAGGCCGAAGCTATACTAAAGAATAAAATTAACGAGGATTACTAGGACGACGATAAACCGGTTAACTAAACGACTTATTACTAACGCTGCTAGGGCTGGATTTAATAGACCTAGAGGGCTAGGTCCTCTAAAGAAGGGGGTAATATTACGAACATAGCAGGACCGGATAACCTTAGGATAAGAGGAAGAACATAGGAGGATATAGACACGCCCACTACGTATACCACGCGCACCACGCGCACCACCTCAAACCTTGGGATATACTATAGCTTCTTCTTTCTCTTTTTCCTCTCTAGCTCTTGAGATTCTCGAATACTACGTAGATAAGTTTGAATAAGAGTTTATAGGTCCTTCTAAAGCTTTTCCCAACTAGCTTATAACAGAGATAACCTATTTAACTAGCGAATTCTCTTCCAGTTAGGTTAATTTATAAGTAGATAGGCGTTAATCGACGCGTGTCTATCTCCTACTCGCGCGAGTAGCGAGAGTTCGGTAGGGTATATCGTATAGCTTTATAGCTACGCGAATCGATTCGATATAGCTATTTTTAATATATTTAAGGGCTAATAAGACCTTTCCCTCTTAGTTAGCTAGTTTCTGTTAAAATCTAGTAGGAATTAGTAGTATAGTAGATAGTTAAAGAAGATAGATAGATAGACGCGATTCTTAGTAAGGTGTACCGCTTAACCGGGTACGCCGCGAAGCTAGGAATTACGTTATATAGACGCGAGTTACGTGATATATTACCCGAGAGTCGAGACAGAAGGACGACGTACCACGAGCGGAGATTAAGACTAATTATATAGTCAAGATAGAAGTAAATATCTAGGGAATGTCTCGTGATATAACTACGGGGGCGGTTAATTCTGCTATAGCTAGCTAATTAGAGTATAGGAATAAAATTCTTAGTGATTATATAAGAAGTAACTTCTCGTTCTACTCTAACTTATAATTATATCTAAGAAATCTTTTAAATAGAAGGATTTTTAATCTATATTTTTGAATTAAGCCTAATCGAATTGATATAATATCTTTATTTAATCCTATAGCTGAAATATTATCTATATAAATTATAATTAAGACTTTATAGTATTAGTATTTCTAAAACTTTAAGACTCTAATCTAAGAGGTTTAATTTAATTCATAAAAGATTACTTTTAAAGATTTTATACTATAAATAACTAGCTTAGTATAAGCTATATAGGACTTAGTTCAAAATTTATAGACAATCTTTATTATTTAGACTATAAATCTTATATCTAGTTAGTTTTTTAGGGGAAAAATAATATAATTATTAATTATTATATTAATATGTATACTAATAATATTCTATTACTCTATTTCTTTTTTCTTAACAGTTACTAATATTACGAATAACTTGGTAGAGATATCTCCTATACGGAGATATATCTCTTATTAGATTAGGAATTAATATCTAGGGTTTAGTAATTGCTATAAATCATCTATCTTACTTAGAATTCTAAAACTTAACTATTATAGTCTTATTTTGTGTTTTAGATTTATGATCTATCTTTCGAGTAAGGGTATTTTTATAAATAGACCCATTCGAGAAACCAGAAGCTAGGGAAGAGACAGTCTTATGGTATTTTCCAACCTCATTCTCATGATGTCTCTTCTGATCTTACTGATTCTTGAGTCTTTTCACATTCGGCCTGTCACAGGAAATCCTAACATGATAGTAGTGACCGAGAATTTTGAGCCCCGATGTGAATCATATGAGAACTAATGTCCGCAGACTGTACATGTCTTAGTTATTGATGCTCGTGGATCTTACGGGGCTGGTGTCGAGGAAGCTCCCTCCAGCATCTCCTCTTACATCGTTAATCCAGGGCGAGTAAACCCTACCAGTAAATGGATTCAGAAGAGATCAGCACAGTTACGGCTATCTTTCATCAACCAGGGCCTCTTAGTTGAGGCTTCATTGAACAACAAATGTACGAATACCCTGATAAGATTGAAATGGCTGGTATTCGACAGACAATAAGACAAGCCGACTACAGCTGAGCAAGAAAAAGAACGAACAAGTAATAGAACGGACAAGCAACAGAATCAAATACGTCAAACAGAAAATAAAGTACACCATAGCAAAGTAACGGCTAGTTTGTGGAGGAAAAAGATCTGCGTAGTCCCTCAGTATGACTAGAGCTTCTGGGGTAAGTCCCGTAGTCTCGGGAAGCACCTGATGGGGAGCAGAGAATCTCAGTTTCTCGGACATCTGGAGGGAGCAGGAACCCGCCCTTGATAGTCATGCGATGTTGAGGAATCGGAAGCGGTCGGTGGTCATCTTTCAAAAGGTCTCGAGTAGCAAGTGGACATTCGAAGTTCTGGAAACAAACAGCAAGGCAAGTATTGTCTGCAAGATTTCCCAAGCACAGAGCAGATCCGGAGAGGCCTGTTACGGAATCCCAATCATGTCCGGTACGCCAGAGAAGAGAAACACTTTGCGAAGTCACAGTTCGGTCCCAGCAGTACTGAGAGCCTTCTGATATCGCAACTTGCGCCTGTCTTGAGATGCCGGTGCACTCAAATTTCTTGAGGTTGCCCGTGTTAATATTGAATCCCGTCACAAACGCTGGGCCTCCATTGAGCAAAGCTTGGTATTCTCCCCAGCCAGTGACACGAGGCGTCTTTGGCGGAGCCTGAAGGTCTGGAAGCGGCGCAAGGTTGGCAGAAGTCAACGACAGATCATGCTGGAATCCGACCGGGAACCGCAAAGGCTTTTGAGAGACTTCATCGTACGAGGACGAGATTACACCAACCTTTGATAGAAATATTAGTATATTTCCGGAACAGTTCGGTTGACCGGACATTACGACATACCTCCTGAGAACCGCCGGCAAGGAAAACCCGCTTCCCGACGACTGAATTACCCTTTGACTCACACCGTGAGAACCCGATCGCTGGTGACGGTGTTCCCCGTCGGAGGGGTCGATACCGAGCAAGCCTCTGTTTCAGACGAGCGTAAACATCTGCGAGGAAGCGAGTAGGAGTACTTCGGTCACCATCACGAAGGGTGACGAAAGCATGGGTGGGAACAGTGATGACCTCGCGACCATCTGAGAACCTGAGTTTGAGCCCCAGAGAAGCAAGCGACCTGAGATCTTCTGGTTCAGCGGAGATGGCTGCACCTCGCTGCACCACCTGCACTGTCGGTGTCACTTCGAGGACGTCGTACCTCAGTCTGAGGTTTCCGAATGAACAAGCGAAACCATCCTCATACCATGACTTTTCGATGTCTTTGATCGTCTTAAACAGGACTACAATAAAGCCGCTGATCAAGATTCTCACCCCCAGAGCTGTGGGAAACATATCCCGGAGGCGGCGAAGTTGATTCCGGGAAAGGAACTTGCGTGGGTTTATTGGCCGCGGAATAGGATCATGCTGAAGCATCGGAAAAATCGTGATAGTAGGTGAGATGTAGCCGAGGGCCTCGAAATGTATCTCGAGGTCGCCTGCATGGGAGCCGATGTTGTGCGTTTTCTCCGCTTCTGGTAAAATCCCCCACATCCATGTGCCGTTCTCCTCTTCAATGAGGTGGACTTCTTGGCAAAGGGCCAGAGACGGGTGGTACGTCCGAAACAGGGCCTCGTTCTCAGGCGTCACTCGAGGCTCCGCAAGAGCTCGCTCTGCTGCGAGTGCAGGTGTTCCCCACAGTATGGAGTCAGTAACTAGAAAAGCCTGATTAGCGAGAGTTTCCTTATTGACGCTTGTTGACACTTACTTTGAATCCGCCGGCACTTTCGATAGCTACATGCTGGCTCAGTGCCCTCTCCGTCGTCGTCATTGACGCAGTCGCTGTCAAGTTTCGGGTAAGGGAACAGAGACTCGGGGGTAACGCCCACCATCCGCCTCTTGGTTGGAGACGATGGCGGCGAAGAATCCAGACGAGTGCAAGACATGACGGACGCGTTCTAAGCAGGAGAGCGCAGCGCAGATGTGTATGAGATGGAGTAGAAACTGGCAGAAGCTGGCTACCAAAGTCAGGGAATAAGTCGTTAGTGTGCCTTCCTAATTGGGACGCGGGACAGCCCGGTCCACCATCACCGCACCGTCATCTTGATACTCGCAATGAGGTATGAGTAATACAACCTAGGTAGGGATCCAGTGAATTAGAGGTATTTGTTAAGATAGCTTAGTGGTCCGGCGCGCACCACGCTAGTGCGCGCCCACGCACACCACCTTCAGTAGCTTAGATAGGCACCTCTCACCAGATGCAATCTCACCATTCCTTTCTCCCCTCTTTTAGATCTGCTACGTTTCCAGTAGCCCTCCAATAGGTTATAAGCCCTGCTTAGCGCGATTGAGCAAGCCATTCACTTAGTCTTACTCACCTAAGCACCAACTTACATAATAACCTCTTTTTCCATCAATTTTCGGTGCATCCTGCGCATCCTACGGCCTTACGCACCTTTTTACGACTTAACGGTCCTTTCGCACCTTCTTACGACTTAACGACACCTTTACAACTATTTCCGACTTAGGGGTACCTTTTGAGGAAAAGGCACTACACCCTCAAGAGATATATTTCTGCACTCGCCACGCAATCGCTGACTTAGACGCTACTTCCACGACGAGATTCGCCCCTATAGAGGCACCTAAGACCCCCTAACGCGCGCCCCCTAAGGATAATACTATTTATACTCGGCTACCCGATACTACCCCTATAAACCTATATACTACTAGGTAAACTACGACCCTACCCTAAGGTTATCTTTCTCCCCTAGTTCTTAACCTTAATATAGATTATAGTACGAAGAAATATCTAAAGCTATCTGCTAGCCTGAGGAAAGCTTCCGGAATATCTACTAACTTCTCTCTAGAGGATCTTAAAGCCTCTATAAATACTATATTCTAGGAAGTCCTAAATAAGATATAATACTACTAGGCCCTCTATATAAGACTAGTGACTATATTGAATAACTTTATAGTAAGCTATAAAGAGAAAGATAGAGAGAAAGTATATATCTTTATATACTCCTTCCTATAATATCTTTCTACTATTAGCTTTATCGAATCTGGGGATACTATCTACTACTTAGTATAAGTAGCTAGCTATTCCTCCTAGATTAAAGAGAAATCGGTCTTCTAGGCTAATAAGATCCGGAGGACCTCTAAGATCCTAATAAGAGTATATCTCTAGGATAGTCTGTCTTCTACTAAAAACTCTATATAGAAATAGCTATCCTCGGTATATAGTAGATCTATCCTCTTATATAATAAATACGATAATAGATATATTCTTATTATCTTTATTCCTAAGAGAAGACTAGCTAGATCTAATCCCTAATAGATCCGCGAAATACTTATTAAGACTGTTCTAGGCTTAATAGATATCGGCTAAGTCCTATATATTAATACTATAAAGACTAACTAGATAGTATTCCCTAAAAATAATATTATATAAGATATTCTTATAGTATCTATAACTATAGATAAAATCTATAGATTCCTTAGTACTAAATTAGTATAATACCCTATTATCTAGTTTAACTATACTATCTCTAGGATTTCTAACTTAATTATATCCTATAATAGAGAATAGATTAATACTATCTCCCTAATCCTAGATAAGATAGAGGCTTAGACTAGATAGAAGTCTATTAGCTACTAACTCTTACGATTTAGGATTAATCCTCTTACCGGATAAGAGATCTAGATTATCTTCTTTCTCGAGCTAGTCTAGAGTTTCTCCCTATTCGGTAAAATATAGTCCTCGAGGCTTATCGAGAAGAAATAGATAGCTATCCTATATAATCTAGGCTGCTAAGGATATTATTACTAGCTAAAATATAAGTAGATCCTAAGATATAATAACTATAGAAAGCCTATATAGGGATATAATAGCCCCTTAGACCTAAATTATACTAGAGTCCTAAGATATACTAACTACTATAGCTTCTTTATAGTAGACTATAATCTCTATCCTATAGTCCTATAATACTCTTATAGGAAACTTTAGTTCTCTACTAAGTAATAAATCTAGGAAGTATATAGGTTTAATATTAGGAACTACTAGACTACTTATACTAGGACCTAGGCCTATAATAATAGGACTAAATAGGAGCTACTCGATAAGCTATAGATAGTATTTAACTGAGGATCTTACGAAGGAAAACCCTTAAAGGTAAAAAACACTCAACGTTGACTAGGAGAGGAGGAAGAAGGAAGCTAAGCTAGACTACTAAGGTTAGTAGTCCTAGGTAGTAAGGGTGTAGCCTATGTATATGCTAGGTAGTATAGTAGGCCTCACCATAAATACCCCCTAGACCGCTAAATTCTTAAAGAAATCGCTAAAATCCATACTATTATACCTTATATACGTTCCTAGAAATTAAAAATACCTTTAGTTAATAATTTCGAGATTACTTCGTAGGAAGCTATTATATCCCTAGAAGATTAATAAATCTCTTATATTATATTTTCGTAAGTAGCTTAGTCAGACTATCTACTACCTACTCTACTATAGGAATCTATTTAAATTTATAGACCCCTTTCGTAACTTAATACCTAATATAGTAGAATTTTATATTAATATACTTAGTTCTTTAGTAAAACTTAGGATTTTCCGTGAGGTATATAGTACCTTAGTTATCCTTATAAATAAGTGTAGGAAGCTCGAGGAGAAAGTCGAATTATAGCTCCCTTAGGAAAAGTTAGAGCTAAACTATCTCTTATATAGCTAGAGATATAGTAATATATTCGCTCTCTATTAATAATAGTATAATATAGGTTTACTTCTTCGAGACCTACGAGACTAGTCTTCCTCTAAGCTTAAATACGAAGCCGGAGGTTAATATAGTATTATTAGCGTAGCGATCTACCTAATCTATATCTATATAGCTATAAAGAGGATCTAAATTCTATCTATAATAGATTAAGAGATCCTTAGTACCTTTAAGGTAACGAAATACTCTCTTAAGAGCTATAAAGTACGGTTTAGAAGGATTATAAGAGTAGCGTACGAGTTTAGTAATAGTATATTAAATATTAGGTCTAGAGTTAACTATAAGCTATATTAAGGAACTAACTTTCTTATAGAATTCTAATACTTCCTCTATAGTTACGGTACTATTATAAGATTATAGGACCTCTTAGTTAAAGAAGGGTAAAGGTACGGGATAGTAATCCTATAAGTTAAAATCTATAAGGATCTTCTTAATATATACTTATTAGCTTAAAAAGATTATATCGTTATATTATATAATATTAATCGCTAAGAAACGCCTAGGGACCTTATTATTAGTAAGATCGAATATTTTAGAAAGTATTTACTTTAGCTATATAATATCCTTATCGGAAGGAGATATAATTAGGTGGTCGTTAATATAAATTAGTATATAAATATAGTAGTTAGCTTAGGCTATTAAGGTAACTATATAAAAGACGTAGTAATCTGCTTTAGATCGTATAAATCCGAGTACTATAAATATATTATATACTATATCATACTATTCCCTTAGGCTCTATTTAAGGCTATATAAGGTTTTTATAAGTAGACTATATTTCGAAGGACTATACTATTCGCGGATTCCTTTAGGAAGATTGATATAGATCTCCTCGGTTAATTTAGCGTTTAGGAAAGTAGATATAAAATTAATTAAATAATAGTACTATCTAAGAGCTATAGTAATAGCTATAAATAGCTTAAAGCTTATTACTTTAGCTATTAATATATAGATATTAAGGTAATCGACTTCCTACCGTTATTTAAAACCTTTTATAATAAGACGAGCTTTATAAGTACTATTATATTTAACCTTAAATACCTATTAAATCAGAATAGGCCTTTTATTCTTAGGACGCTTAATATCACGGCGCGAGTTATATATAGTGACTTAAGACGATTTACGATCGAATCGACCCCGCGTCGCCTTAGGGTAACAACCCTCGAGATATTATATAGAATTATAGGGACTCGGTATATAGGAACCCTATATATATATTATAGTAACTAGTAGAGTCTAACCGGACTCTAAGATTTAAGCTTTAAAATTAGATCCTATAGACTTAGACTCTCTACCTAGCTAATAGGTTCTCTATCCTATAATATAGACCCTATAATAATTACTAAATCTTCCTATTTAGCTACCTAGGGATAAAATATCTATACTAATAACCTATTAACGATCCGCCTATCTTATAGTAGCGGAACGATCCCGACGAGTTAGTAAGGGACTTAGATAATCCTCTAGTAGGTTTAGCCTAACCCCTCGGGACCTAGAAGATAGGTCTAGCTATAAGGTATAGTCTCCCGAATAGACCGAACCTAATAATTAAAATACTCTCGATCGCCTTTTAGAGCGGATCTAATAACTCGAATATAAAGCTACGATTTAGCGACGAATACTCCCGAACCCTAACTAGCGCCTCCTCTTCCCTATCGACCCCGAGGCGTTAAAATTAAAATTAATAGTATCTCGTACCGCTTAAGCTCTATACTAACCCTAGAGTAATATATCTAGTAGCTCGATAAATTAGAATATATCTTCGATACGAGTCCCGACCGATATATAAGTAATTTATATAAGATTCCTATCGGGTTCTTTATATTAGAACCGACCTAATAGGCTTAGTAGACGAATTATAAAAAGACCGAGTTTATAGCCTAATAGCCTACCTAGGATAACTTTATTAACTAGACGCTAGAGTTTATTTAGGGTAGTCGATTTACTAAGGCTAATATTACGGAAAAATACTATACTACTTACTAACTCGAAGACTAAGATCCGCGCGCGTTTTATAACTATCTCTAATCTATCGAAAATTATATAAGTATTTAGAAAAAAGAGTGTACTCTTAGCTACTATATAAAGTTATATCTAGTTCTTAAAAATAAACTTAAAGTACTATACTAGAATAATCTTCTAGAAAATTATACTAATATAGTTTTAGCCGTGATTTATATATAGGATAGCTAAGATATAGGATATCGGAATCCTTCTCTATCTAGAATAAACCTAAAAAAGCGATACTAGGAAGACTAGGTTTAAAACGGATAATAGATAAATACTAAGAAGTACCGACCCTCTCTCCGTAAATAAGAGACTACGAATCCTAACCGAAATACTTCTATCTTATCCTATCGTTAGTTCTATAGGAATAGGGACCTAACCTCGGTTACTTATTATATATATAGGAAAAAAGGATATTTTACTCCTAACTATTCCTAGGTAAGACCTAGCTAGGGATACCTAGATACGCGCGTTAACGAAATTACTGCTAACGATAAAGTTATAGAAGACTAGGGAAACGCTAGTAAGTCGGAGTAGACTCTATAACCACGACTTAATAGCTATTTATAGAGGTCCTCCTAATAATCGAGGCTATTATATATATTAAGGATATTATTCTTAAAATTAGCCTAGATACTAGCGTAAGCGTAAGCGTTATCGACTATAAACTTATAAAATCTTATAAACTATAGTAAGCTACTCTCCGGATACCTAAGCTCCGTAACTTCTAGGATTAATATAGTAATACTAAGGGCGCTTTCTGTGTCCTAATTATAGTAACCGATTAATAAGGAATTATAAAGACCTAGATAGTAGAGTAGAGTATTATACTATTAACTAGAAAACAGGACCCCCCTATACTACTAGGGATACCCGGGTTATATATATAAGGAATCGTTATCGATATAACTACTATAAGTATATAATTATATCTTTTAGGCTTACTAATACCCTAGCTATATTCTAGAACTATATCTATATTATAATATAGGGATATCTAGATCTTTTCTATATAGCCTATCTAGACGATATCTTAATCTTCTCGGGAGATACCGAGTTATATACAAAATACGTCTGACTCGTTCTCGAAAGACTTCGATAACACGAACTCTACGTTAACCCCGATAAATACTCCTTCTATTAGGACTAGGTAGAATTCCTTAGCTATCTTATTAATACTACTAGAATATCGATAGACCCCTCTTATATTAAGTTAATCCGAGAGTAGCTACTACTATCTATAATTAAGGAGGTCTAATCCTTCCTTAGATTTTATAACTTCTACCGCTATTTTATTTATAACTACTTAACTCTCGTAAAACCTCTTATAGATCTTATAAAGGGGCTCGAAAAAAGAAAACGACCGGATAGAATCGAACTTAGTACTAATACGATCGAAGCTTTTTATAATTTACTCTACGCTTTCGAATCGGTACCGATTCTATAGTATTTTAATCCCGATCGTGCTATCCGACTAGAAACGGACGCCTCCTAGTAGGGAATAGCTAGGATACTATCCTAACCCGACGATAAGGGAATCTAGTACCCGGTCGTATTTTAGTTTTATAAGTTCTCTGATACTAAATCCCGCTATACTACTAGAGATTAAGAGCTATACGCGATTATATATAGTTTTAAGATTTAGCGGTATTATCTTAAAGGGTCTCGGTACCGAATTAAAGTCTTTTCGGACTATAATAATTTAAGATCCTTTATATAGAACCCGCGATTATATAGATATTAAGTATAATAGTATATAACCCTTTCTATATTTAATTTTATAATTCTATATTATATAGGAAAGAAAAACCTAGCGGATATATTCTTAAGGATAATAGAGCTAGCTCTAAGAGATATCTTAGATACTACTCTATTAAATCTATTATAGACCTAAATAGTAACCGAAGAGGTACCGGAACGGAGCTAGGCGGTAGTATAGTTAGTACTAGCCGACCTCTATTAATTTAAAAAGGAATTATTACTAGATTCGGGGGTCTAAGAGCTAGAAAGTATCTTAGATATCTAGAGATAAGAGCTAGATCGCGCCCGTTACTCCTACTATAAAAATATAGTAGATAATTATCTTAGGTAATATATCTACGTCTTAAGTATAGCTAGTAACCTACGAAGTATAATACTTAAGACCTAGCGAGACGACCCCGATACGGGGAAGATTTATTTATTAATTAACTAGAATATCCCGATATTAGGGTACTAGTTAGTCGATCTTAATAAATTAGTATAGTTTAAAGGATAACTATATATTCTAACTAATAAGAAATTAAAGTATAAGCTAATAAAGCTATATTATAATAATCTAGTAATAGGAGGCTACTTTAGCTAGTTATAAATAATTAAATTAATTAATCGAAAATTTTACTAGAGGAATCTCTACGAATAAGTATATAAATATATAAAGTTCTATCCTATATACTAGAGAGCTATACTACTAAGATATAAGAAGTATAGCTTATTAAAGCCTCTTCTAATTCTAACCCGACTATAGTAAGAAACCTCGATAGACTTTATTATAGGCCTTCCGTCTATAATTTATAAGAGGAACGAAGTCGACTTAATTCTAGTTATTATAGATAGATTTACTAAATTCGTGAAATTTTTTCTAGTATATATAATAATTAATACTATATAGCTAGCTAAGTTATACTATAATAGGATCGAGTTAGTCTACGGACTATAAGAAGAAATCGTATCTAACTAGGGTCCGGTATTTACTAGTAAGTTCTAGCTATCGCTATTTACTACCTTAAAAATAAAGCTTAGATTTTTAACCGTGTTTTACCTATAAACCGATAGCTAAATAGAATAGATAAACTAAACCCTTAAATATTATCTAAGATATTTTATAGGAAAAGAATAGACTATATAGCTAAGTTTACTATAGATAGTAGAATTCTATTTTAATCTATACTAAAATAATATAATAAAATTTAGCTCCTATAAAGTACTCTTCGGATATAATATATCCTTTTATATATATAATAAGGCTACTATAGAAGAAAAGAGGCTACTAGAAGTATAAGCTAGGATTAAGAAACTATAGAGCTTATATAAGAAGTTAATAACTTACTAGCGAAAGGCTAATAAATTAATAGTAAAATACTATAATACTAAAAGAACCTCTATAATATTTAAATATAATAATCTTATAATACTTTCTATATAAAACTTATAAATTAAAGAATCTAGGAAGCTCGCTCCTAGGAGAATTAGCCTATTCCGAATCCTATAACTAATTAGGACTTAGGTATATAGACTAGTATTATTCTAGAAGTATATACGCCTCTATAATATTTTCTACGTCTTCCTTCTAGAAAGATAGTATAATAATCTATCGCGAAGCGCTCGGAAAATACTCCCGCTTCCTAATCTTATTAAAGACGACTAAGAATATAAAATCGAAGAAGTTAAAGGGAAGATAAAGATTAATAGATAACTCTATTTCCTAGTTAAATAGAAAGACTAGTCCTCTAAATATAATAAATAGGTACCTAAAGAGAATATATAAAATATAAAATAATCTATCGCGAAGTTTAAAAATATATAGAAATATACTAGATAAAACTAGATCGAATCCGCTATAATTTATCTTAGAAATACTCTATAAACTCTAATACTATATTTTTTATTATAGTCGCTTCTACTATAAGTATACTATTTACTATTATTATAGTCTCTAAGCGCTCGGTAAAGTTAACTAGCCTAGTCTACTATAATATAAACCTAGTATCCCCTTTTTTAAGACCGAGATACTAGTCTATATATATTAAGAGAGGGCCGAAAGCTATAATTAGGTTCTAGCGATATAATACTATCTTTTCCGAATAAAAATAATAGTATCTCTATAGAGAAAATTTATTAGAAAGATTTATTAAGGAATTATAGGCGATCCGTATCCTTTATATATACTTCGGACCTTTAAAAATATACTTCTTCTTATAGGCCCGTACGATCCCTAAGAAAGTTATAATAAGATCCTTACTTATCTAAAATAGATCGGAATAGATACTAACTAGCTAAACCGGAATATATAATAGCCTAGGCGTAATTACGATCTCCTAAGTACTATTAAAGATTACCTAATAAATCTTTAAAAGAAAATAGAATATCTATATATCCTAGATTATTAATATAGAAGTCTTACGACTTATTAGTAATTCGGAAGTAATTCGGAGAGAGTATAAAACTTATAGTCTTTTATATATTATAGTTACTCTTATAGTTATTATAGAGTACTAATCCTAAGTAGTTAAACTCGTACTCTACCGCGAAAGGGACTATTATAACTAGATAGTTATACTCTATCTTAGCTTTACTAAAATACTTTAAATACTAGAGAAAATCAGGGCTTATAGCTACGAAGTTTAGCGCAGGAGATATACGACCTATCCCGCTAGTAGTCTCGTAGCGACGACGATTCCGATAACGACGGGGTATTCTAAAACTAAGCTTAAATAAGAGAAATAGATTAAAAGTCGAAATATCCTTATCCGCGGGAATATCGATACTATAAGTCTTCGGGAGCGAATCGTTAACGAAGTACTCCGCCGCGGATAAATTCTTAGCTCCCCGACTAACGCTAATCCGTCGAATAGGGATCGAACACCCTATCGCGATTTCTTTTAAACGGTATCGCCGATAGTAGTAGGAAAGTACGGCTACGTAATACGGGAATCCTTTATTTATATCCGTATCAAGACGATTCACGATCGAATCGACCCCGCGTCGCCTTAGGGTAATAACCCTCGAGACATTATATAGGGTTATAGGGACTCGGTACACGGGAACCCTATATATATATTATAGTTACTAGTAGAGTCTAACCGGACTCCAAGATTTAGTCTTTGAAATCAGACCCTATAGACTTGGACTCTCTGCCTAGCTAACAGGTTCTCTGTCCTACGATACAGACCCTATAATACTACGATTAATTAGGAATCGTCGGTTAATCTTATATCTCTAGAAACTATATAGATATTAGACCTTAGTATTCGGAAAGATCCGAAGCTTTATATAGTACTAGTTAATAGCCGAACGTATCCTTTCTATAGGGTTATAGAGGATCTATCTATCTTAATTAGTAATATTATAATATATTCCTACTATATAGTTACGAAAGATTATACGGTAGAGATCCTTCTAGGATAGATCTAGCTACGGGATATAATAGCCTCTACTACTAAAAGAGCTAATAGGTCTATCGAAATAGCTATCTTTTCGGAAGATCGAACTCGAAAATTAGTTTTTAGGGTATACTCCCTAAGTAAGAAGACTTCGGTTTAGGAATATTAACTATAGCCTAAAGACTTCGTAGGATCTATAGCTATATATATAGATTTTTTAGGATATCTAGAAGTATAATCGGCGATACTTCCGCTATAGGGAATAAGATACCGATACCGGTTTATAATCTACTATATATTTTAACTACGGCTTCTGAGAATACTACAAAAACACTAAAAATATCCGAAAATATAAGAAAAGGAAAAATATCTATAGTTATAGATAAGATTATAGACGATTTAAGGTTTAGCTACGAATATAAAATCCCGCGGAGATAGCCGTAGGATATTACTTTAAGATTCTTATAGCCGAGACGTCTTTTAAATATATATTCGCGGTTTAGACTAGCTAGGAGTATCCCTATTTATATCTTATTTAAGAGAGCGGTAGATAAGATTAAGTTAGTTAATATAACCGAAAACGATAGGTTAGTATCTACTAGTTTTGCGAATTAGAAGGAAATCTACGAAAAGAAATATTTTACTAAATATCGTGTCCCCGATACTAAAACTAAGTTTAATAATCTACTAATTCCGCGAATCTCTACGATTATAAGAGGCGCGCGCCTAACGCCTAAGAGAGAAGAGAAGATATTAATTAGAAAGGATCTTCTACTAAAGGAACGGGATCCACTATATAAGATACTATTTAAAAGAGAAGGCTACTTTATATAGGAATAGTCCTATATATCGTTAATTTTTCCTAAAGTAATACCGCCTTAATATATTAAGATAATTCTGTATAAAGCCTAGTAGTATTGTTAAGGGGTCTGTATCGCAGGACAGAGAACCTGTTGGCTAGGCAGAGAGTCCAAGTCTATGGGGTCCGATTTCAAAGACTGAATCTTGGAGTCCGGTTAGACTCCACTAGTTACCATAATATATACATGGGGTTCCCGTGTACCGAGTCCCTACAACCCCACATAATGTCTCGAGGGTTGTTACCCTAAGCCGACGCGGGGTCGATTCGATCGTGAATCGTCTTGAGTCACCGTATGTGACTCGCGCCGTGATAAGTATCCTAGATTTCGAATTCTGCTTACGCTAAAGGGTATAGTTAAGGAAATATTATGGGAAAGACTATAGAAAGGCGTCCTTAAGTACTATAACGGTTCTTACCGGATTCCTTAGTTCTTAGTAAGAAAGAAGAATAGTAAATATCGTATAGTTAACGCTATAATATATATTAATAAGATAATAGTACGCGATACGAATATACCGCCTAATATAGATAAATTCGTTAAAGAATTTTTAGGAATAGCTATATTATCTACTATTAACTTATTTTCTAGATATAATTAGATAGTCCTAGATAGCCGTAACCGGAATATAACTACGATTTAGACTCTGATCGGCTTATTAAGATAGACTATCTTACTATAGGGAGCGTCTAACTCGGTACTATAATTCTAAAGGATAGTAGCCTAGATTTTAGCTAGAGTCCTATATATTACTAAGCCTTTTATAGATAATATTCCGGTTAAAGGGCCGAAGACTCGATATAATAAGGAGTTTATAAAGCTAGGAATTCGGAAATTTATCTTAGAATATATATAAAATCTAAATAAAACTCTGTATCTCTTAGAGCTTACTAGAGCTAGAGTCTCTACTAAAAAAATCGTAGCTTACGATATTAGGTCTTAAAATTATTAGCTAGATATAAAATACTAACAGGCGTAGGCCTAATAAGAGGAAGATTTCTAAATTAGTAGATTAGCTAGTTCCTAGAAATCGCGATAAAGTACACTCTTTCGTTAGACTTATAGTCTACTTTCGGATCCTAGTAAAAGATTTCTAATATATTATAGTATCTTTATATATAGTTCTACGAAAAGATACGAAATTCGACTAGAAGGAAAGTAAATAGTATATCTTTAATAAAATTAAAGAGATTTTATATAGTTTTCCTACTATTATACTAGTTTAGCTAGGATCTATTAGATTTAATTATTATAGTAGATACCTCTAAAGTTAGATAGGAGACGGTTTTAATACAGAAAAGAGATAGATTACGATAGGTTACGTAGTATAAGTCTAGGATATAGTCTAAAGCGGAGTAGATCTATAATACTAGAAAATTAGAGTATCGCGGAGTAATAAAAGCTTTTAAGAAGCTACGCTACTAGTTATATAATATAAGGTTTACGCTAGAAACTAATACTAACATATTAGTTACGTAGTTAAATCGGCTAGCTTTAGACTTATCTAATACTTTAGTAATATAATAGCTAACTTAGATTCGGCTTTTTAATTTCGATATAAAGTATATTTCTAGTACGAAGAATAGTATAGCTAATAGCCTATCTCGGAAATCTGCTACGCTCAAAGAGGTAGAGGAGTAAGAGAAGGAGAGGGATATTAATAAGTTTATTATAGCAAAAATATCTTATCTTCGCGTTACTATCTCTTCTATAGAGATAATAGTTTCTATTAAGGTTCCGAGGTCTCGGGATATTTCTTCTGTAGAAGAAAACCTACCGGAAGACTAGCTAGCCTAGAGCTATATTTCTTCTATAGAAGAAATTAGGGCGGATAGAGAGATTCTAGATAGACCCTATTTAGATAAGTCTTAGTAGATCGTAAGATTTTTAACGATATTTCGTAGACTACCTAAGATATCTAGGATAGAATTTAGTATCTTTAAGAAGAAGGCCTTAAAATTCGCTATCTAAGATCGGTATCTATTCTATAAGGGATATAGTAGGGATCTAATTATATAGAGGGTTTTAGATGATATTAATCTACAAAAAGAGATACTACACCGATTATATAAGGAATTAGGCTATAAAGAACGCGAAGCTATCTATAACCTACTAGCTATACGATATTACTAGCTAGGAATATATAATAAGATTATAAGATTTATACGCGCGTATTCTATATACTAGGCGCGCGATCCCGTTAGGCTATATAAACCTACCGGAAGCACGAGACTAATACGAATCTAGGAAAAGTAGTATATTAATACTACTCCGCTATCTAATAAGGAAGGAAGAAAGGGAGTTATTTAGGTAAGAGATTCCGTAAGTAGCTAGCTAGAGATAAGAATCCTCTAGAAAATAGACGATAAGAGCGCTATAAGATTTATCTAGGAAGATATTATTTATAGGTATAAAGTACTATATAAAATTATAATTAATTTTAGGCCTAAAATATATATAAAGCTATAAAATTTCCTAAAATCTTACTACGTAAATACGATTTCGGACCTCTATATATAATCCGTAGGCGAATAGCGTGATTAAGAGAGTAATATAGATACTAAAAGACGCTCTGTCTAAGATAACGAATAGATATAAGCCGTTAGAGGGAGTCGAGCCGAGTTAGTTATAGAAACTACCGATCGCGATACTTATAGATAGAGCTACTTTATATACGTATACTAGTATCTCTCCTTTTAGATTTATTTATAGATAAGATATAGTTCTACCGATAGAATTAGATATCCTAACTTAGATAATATTATCTTAGGATAAAGTTAAGACGTACGTAGATCTAATTACGATATACGTAAAATAAATTAAGAGACGCGACTAGGATATAGTAGAAGTAATACTATAATTAAACTGATTAAGGACCTAAAATAAAGAATATTATAACTCATACCGAAATCTATAGCGTACGTCTCTAAAAGAAAAGGATCTTATCCTCCTATATAATACTAGGCTAGAAGATAATATAATATCTAAAAATAAGCTACGATTTAGATAGATAGGACTATACCGAGTTAGAAGGGATCTAAAAAATAGTATATATTATACGCTAGAATAGAAAAGCTTTAGAAGGACTTATAAACTTTTATTCAACTATCTGCGTGGTATTCGAGGATCTTAAAGGCTAAAGAGAAGAAAAAAAAAAGAGAAGGGACTATAGTTCATCCTAGGTTTTGAGATAGTACGTATTATACGCGTAGTACACGTGGTAGGCGTGGCTCTCGCGTCTCCTATCCTCCTATATCCTATCCTCCCTCTTATCCTAAGTCTAGTTAGTCCTATTATATTCACAATATTACCCCCTTCTTTAAAGGACCTAGCCCCTAGGTCTTTAAATTCTAGCGCTAGTAGCGTTAGTATCACGTCGTCCTTAATTAACCGGTTTATCGTTATCCTCGTGGTCTTCGTTCACTTTATCCTTTAGTACCGCTTTAGTCTAATCTTATAGTCTTTTCGGTGGCCCTAGCTAATTAGGGTATTCCCTATAGAATTCTATAACTCTCTCTAATAAATTCTTAAAGTTCCTTACGGGATACTAGTTATTATTATATTCGTAACCCTTATACTTAACTTAATACTATAACTTTCGGCGCTATAGTCGGACTATAAGGATCTTTTTAATCTCCTATTCCTGTTCTCCTTTAATAATCTTAATTAGTAGTTCCGGATCTAGTAGTTAACCTTATAATAGTTTAGACTTTGAAGCTTTCTGTAGTTTATCCGGTGAAAATATTAGATATATCTTTATAGAGTCCGGTAGCTTAATTTTGTATATATTTCCTACTTTTTCTAGAATTTTAAATAGTCTATAAGCTTAGTATACGAGTTTACGACTAGGTTATATAGTCTTCTAATTTTTTAAGGTTATATAGACTATATCTCTAATACCGAAATCTTTAGGTCTACGATATCGGTTAGCGTACTCTTTATAGCGTTCTTAAGCTACGGTTACCTTCTATTAGACTCGCTCCTAGATCTTCCTTAGGGTACTAGTATAATCTTATACTACTTAAACTTCCTCTAAAGGGATCTCTTAGCGAAGTCGAGGTCGAATATATTACTACTAATTAAGCTCCTTCGGTATCTCCTAGTCGAATAATACTCTAGGTTTATAATCTCTTTCTATATAAAAGGGCGAGATACTAGTTATCCCCTATAGTAGTACTATAGTAGCGAAATCTACTATCGCGAGATAGTCTAACTAGTCGTCTTGATAATAACTTATAAAGGGCCGTAGACGTTAAGCTATATACTAATTCGCGATCTTACTTTAACCGTTAGTTTATAGGTAGTATACCGTTAATAGTTTCTTCTTAATATCGAGGGCTCTATAGAATTCTATCTAAAATTCGGATACGAACTAGCCGCTACGATCTAATATAATCGAATCTAGTATTCTAGTCTAATAATAAACGTGGTTAATAAAGATTTATACGGTTTTCTTCGTATCGATATCCTTATTATAAGGAATTAAGATTAGTCGCTTAGTAAGTCGATTAACGAAGACTACGACTATATTATAACTATACTTATCTTTCGGGAAGGAACGGTAATCTATAGTAATATACTACTATAGTCGGCTAGGGATCGGAAGTAGTTTTAACTCGCCGGGTATCTTATCCTCCTATACTTTAGTCCTCTTATATAATTAGTAGTTATTAATATATCGCCTTATATCCTAACGGAGTTCCGGCTAGTAGTATCGTAAAGCGGTTATTCGATATATTTTATCTTAGCCTAGATAGGTAGTTAATAGTTAACGGTAGATCTTATCGAGGAGTCTTATATATAAATTACTATTATCGGGAACTATAAGTCGAGTTCTTTCCTAGAGGAGGTAATCTTATTTTAACGATTACTTACTTAAATTATCTTTTACTTCCTTCCGATATTATTCGAGGGTTTTATAATTCTTATTTACTTAAAGGATTCGCTCGATAATATCGTTTTAAATTATATTAACTAATAAGACTATAGGATAGACTCCTCTCTTGAGTTTCTTCCTTAGAATTATAATCTATTCGGGCTAGTCCTTTATCTTTAGTATCTTTTCTTTCCTTAATAGTATATCTACGATTACGTTACTCCTACTATTACGATATTTAATAATAAAATAGTATCGTAATAGTACCTCGGCCTACCGTACTTAATAAGTATTAAGCTTCTTATCTATTATAAAGTATTATAGGGAGTAATAGTCTATCTAGATTTCGAAGGGTTAGGCTTATTATAAACCTTCTAGTTCCGTCCGCTACTTCTCGAGTACTTTAATAATAGCTAGTATTTCCTTATTATACGTATCGTATTTTTATTAATCTTAGTCTATAGTCTTCGAAAAGAAAGCTATCGGATATTATATCCTATTAGTTTCCTAGGATAGTACTATACCTAAATAACTATCAGAAGTATCTATCTCTAGGTATATAGTTACGTTCGGATTATAGTAATTTAGTACTAGAGTAGAGCTTAAACTTATTTTTAATATTTTAAACGTAGATTAGTAGTCCTAGTCCTATATAAAAGGCGCTTCTTTCCTAGTAAGATAGTAGAGTAGTTTTACGATATAACTATAATCTCTAATAAATCTCCGGTAGAAGTTATATATACCTAAGAAAGATTATACTCCTCTGATAGTCTCCGGGGCTATCTATACTATAATTATATCTATCTTTACTAGATTAACTCTGATTTCCTATACGCTAATAATAAAGCTAAGGAATTTAGTCTCTTACGTATAAAATTCGTATTTATATAAGGCTACTTATAAGCCTACTTCCCTTAACTATTATAATACTATCTTTATATATACTTAGTACTACTTTAAGTCGCTCTCGGTATAGATTAGGATATTATCTATAAATATAGTATAGAAATTATTAAGATAATCTCCTAACGTATAGTTAATATAATACTAGAATATAGCTAGTCTGTTAGTTAATCTAAATAGTAAGACCTTATATTTATATAACCTATATCTTAATTTAAAGGTCGTAAGATCCTCTAAGTTAGGATATATATAAATCCTATAGAATCCTTATTAGATATTAAGTTTAGTAAACTACTTAGTCTTACTAATCTATTAGAGTAGTTTATCGATTAAAGATAAAGGGTATTAGTCCTTCTTCGTTAAAGTATTTAACTTACGGTAATTAACACAGAATCTTAGTCTACCGCCTAGCTTAACTACTATTAAAATTAGTAATATATATAGTACTAAAGAGGGTATAATAAAACCTTTCGCTAGATTCTATAGTATATACTACTTTACAAAGCGTAGCTCCTTTTCTATTATTTTATAAAGTAGATAGTTAAGCTACTTAAAGGAATTATTTTTAAGCTCGATCCGGTAGTCCGGTATTCCTCTTAATAGTAGTAGTATATCTAAGGCGATCTTAGAGAATATATCTATAAACTCGTGGTATTCCTTTAGTATAATTTTCTTAATATCTAGTACTTTAGATATAGTTACTTCTATTACTTTAGAATTAATAATCTTATCGATTTAAGCTAGCGATATAATAAAGGATTATATTCCTACTAATTATATATAGCGGTAGAATCCTAGCCCGCTAATAGTAGCGATATTAAGACTAGAGTCCGAAATATTCTACTTTATCTTCTTCCTACGTTTGTTAATTTAGGATTCGTAACTTAAAACCTTCTTAGTCTTCTCTTCTTATTTCTCGAAGCGTTAGTCTCTCCGTTCTATATCCTTCTAATACTATAAAGTATCCGTAATCTTCGGTCTCTATAGGATAATATAAGGGATCTCCTTCTATATAGCTTATTAAACTTCCTCTCTTAGGATAGGCTAATCTAGCTATACTAATCTCTAATTCTTATAGTCTAGTAAGATATTATACTCTATAAACTATACTCTTCCTAAGATTATATTATTTCTACTAAGCTCGGTAATTAGTATTAGTTATTTAAGCTATATATAGCCGTCGATTATAAGGGTTAGCTTAGTTATATAGATAATAGGTTTCCTTAATCCGCTATCGTAACCTATAACCGGATAAGCGGTTAGGAGCTTAAGGATCTTTACCCTAAGGGGTACTAGTAGTCTAACTATATTCGAATAAATATAGAGATATCTATCTACTCTAGTATCCGCTAAATATTTAATTTAAACCGTTCTTCTATTAATAGCTATCTAAGCGTTAATAGTTATACTACTTATAGGCGATAGTAATTTATATAAGTTTAGCTTAGATACGCCCCCTAGGATAGAGACTTTTCCTAGGGTTAGACTTTTCCCGTATTCGAGTCGGAGTTAGATCCCTCGAGTTCGACGAGATTTACTTTATTAGCTTCCTTAACTAATAATCTAGTAGTAGTTACTACGACGGTAGCTAATTTCTTCTTAGGATAGTTATAGGAGAGGTAACCTTTTTCCTTATAGATAAAGTACTTTTCTTCCTTTATAAGTTACGTTTTCTTAGCCGGATCTTTAACGAAGATCGAAGGAGCTCTAGTTATATTCGAGGTTAAGATAGTATTTCGAGCTATAGTATTACTCTAGGCGCGACTATTATACGAGCCTATACTTAGGCGTAACTCGCGTAGACTACGAGCTACGATCTACTAAGAGATTCTTCCGGCGGCTTTCTAGTATTAGTATACGAATTAGTTAAGAGATATCTTATTATTATTAATATCTATTATTACCTAGTTTTATATTAGCGGGGGAATCTTTTAATATAGATCCTACTTTTATAGATCTATAGATTAGCTAGCTTCCTCTACTAGCTAGTTAAAGTCTACTAGGAAATTAGTAAAATTAGTCTTAACGTCTATCTTTATATTTGTATACTTATTACGCGCGAGTCTCTTATAGTCCGGGTTATTAAAGATACTTTCTAGATACTTTAGTATCTCTTTAAGCTTCTTATACTAGTTAGTAGTATCTATATACGTATAAGGATTAATATATATTAGTACTTTTCCTTTATATCGACTCTTAGTATATATAATATAGTACTTCTTAGTTAGATAGTAATTATAATTTAGTTTAAGTTTTTTAAGGATATTTAATTCCTAATCTTTAAACTTAACTTCCTTACTATTACTAAGTATCGGAGGATTAGGGATCTTAGTTAATTTACGGTAGAGTCCTTTAGCCTTAGATATAGTATAGCTTAAACTAATTCCTCTACTAGTATTATAATCTACCTATATAAATCGTATTATAGTTACTAGTATATCGCGTTCTTTAGTAGTCTTATTATAGTTAGCGCGAAGACTAGCGTAAGCTTCTTCTATATACTAAATTTCCGGAGTCTATTCTATAGTATTTAGAGACTTTAATATCTCGTTTTCCTCGGTTAACTATTCGATCTGCTTAGTAAGATATTCGTTCTTCTCCGTCTCCTACTTTAAGGCTTAGAAGGCTACTCGAGTATTACTAGAAATCTACTCTAGTAGCTATTCTAGGGTTTCGAGTTCGTATTTAGTATCTTCGTAGCTAAAATTTAAAGAGGTTCTACGAGGAGTTCGTTCTATAGAGGAGGTTCGCTCGCGTAATCGTGCTATCGTAGCTTTAGTACGGTTTGTTTCGGTTTAGTTTATATATATATAAAGATATTAGGGTAGCTAGAGGATATAGTGTCTTACTGCCTAGCTAATACTTCGGAAAAAGGTTATAAAAGAGGAGAGCCTTTAAGATAATATTATATACTAGAATAGAAAAGCTTTAGAAGGACTTATAAACTTTTATTTAACTATCTACGTAGTATTCGAGGATCTTAAAGGCTAAAGAGAAGAAAAAGAAAAGAGATAGGACTACAGTTTATCCTAGGTTTTGAGATAGTACGTATTATACGCGTAGCATACGTAGTAGGCGTGGCTCTCGCGTCTCCTATCCTCCTATATCCTATCCTCCCTCTTATCCTAAGTCTGGTTAGTCCTATTATATTTATAATAGTATATACGAAATCGAAGAATTAGATAATACTCTCTACCGGTAAATAAATAAGGCGAGTACTAGTATAAATAGTAGTAGATTAAAAAGATTTTATTACTAGGCTCTTTAGGATAAAAGGGACCTAGATAAAAATAAAAGAATCGTAGCTAAGAATAAATACTTATCTACTATATAAAGATATAGAAGAGGACGGCTACCTTAGTAGGGATAAGGTTAAGTTAGCTTTAAGCTAATTTCCTTTATTATTTACTAAATTTTAATTAATTATAAGTTTTAATAAGTTTTCTAGCTTAAATCGTGTATATTTTAGCTTTATTTAAATATTTATAATTTCTTTAATAACTACGTTATTAATATAGGACTAAAAAGGTAACTTACTAGGGATATTAAGAGTTTAAGATAGAGAGGATCTAGGATCTCTAGAGAGAGCTTAAGTATAGATAATTTTCGCTAAATTCCGCTAAGTTCTTCTATAGAAGATATCGATCGGTAACGATACTATAAGAAGTCTTACGATTTTATCGTTATTTCTAGCTTTAGGATTTTATTTTTCTTCTATAGAAGAGTTAATAATATAGCTTAATAAACTATAATATCGGGCGCGAATTAGTACCTTAATATTATACCTTCGATACTAAATAATTATCTAGTATCGGTTATTTCCCCCGGTTAAAATATCGAAGAATTACGCGTATTACCTACGGACTAGGTCTATAAGACTACTAAGCTCTATCTATATAAGATCTACGAGAAAGAATAGGAATTTCTAGACTCCGTTATAATCGAACTTTATTCTTTTATAAAGAATAGCGAACTCTAGAGAGGATATAAGACTTAGGAGGATTTCGAAGATAGCTAGATAGTAGTAAAGAAAGTAATTAATCGCCGCGAATATAACCGGAATTATATCTAATAGGTAATATATATAGTACTATAGGCTTAGAATAGTAACGCTAAAAAGATTATAGTTAGGGTTAAAACGAAGACTTTCGCTAAAAAGATTAGTAAGCTAAGATAGAGTAGGATTAGTTTCGAAGAAATATAGCTTAGAGTTAATAAAGTGCTCCTTTAGCGTCTTAAGAGAGCGATATATAGATAAGAGATTTATAGAGCTAAAGAGGTTATATAAGGCGATCTTAATAATACCTATAAATCGCCCGATTTAACAGAATTAATAATAGAATAGCTAGCTAGATACTATCTTTCGGTAGATAAGGATAGCTTTTAATATAAATATCGACTAATACCGCGAATCTTAGAGGAAGATATAGCTAAGGATTAGAGTCTAGTCTCGGATAGCGAAGAGATATAGGTTTCTTCTATAGAAGAAAATTAGTCGAAAAATTAGTCGCCTTCCTAGGACTTATAAAGGAGTTAGATTTCTTCTATAGAAGAAATTCGGCTATATAAATAGAATTCGGAACTTAACGAAAGTTCGTAGAATTCCTAGCTACCGGTAGTATTAGAAGGGCCTATAACTAAGAAACTAAGAGAATTATAAAATCTACTAAAATTAGTATCCTATAAATATAAGATCGATTCTTCTCGGCTAATAAAATTAATTCCGAAAAGTAAAGCTAGATATAGAGAGTAAGCACGAAGCTTTGCTAATTTTTAGGCTTATTAGGAGATCGATTCGCGAAAAAGCGACTAAGCTTAGTCCGGAATCGATTTACGAGAAGTATAATACTTAGCTAGCTTATCTACTATATATTTATACTAATAGTATAAATTATATAATACTAGTATAATATCTATACTATCTCTATAGCTATCTTAGTAACTAGAATAGTACTAAAAAGGAGTTCGAAGCCTAGTTTAAGCTATTATCCGGGAAAGAGCTTAGAAGCTATTTTCGATTCTCTCCGAAGATATAAATACTACTAGTATCGGATTTTAAGAAACTACTATATCTAACCCTTTAGGATATAAGTTTTCGCTATTTTAGAAGAATTCCTATAAGTTTTAGGAAGAAGCTAGAGAAGGACTAGAATATAGAAGGAAATATAGTAGTACTAATTTTTATATAACTATATAATGATTAGGATAGCTACTATCCTCGCGGTTTAATAGAGATAATCGAGGAGGAATTTAATATATATAACTAGTATTACTAGTTACGTAAATATACTCTATAAATCGGATAGGCTAAAAATATATAGTATAGTAGTATCTAGTAACTAGTATAGCGTAACTATATCTACTATCTATTCTATATACTACTCTAATCTAATTATTAGTATCGACTAATTTCATTCCCTTACTACGCGAAGAGTATATATCCTAGTAAATAGACTACTATTCGATATCTAGATATAAATAAAATAGATCTCCTCGAATCTTAATAGATAGTAAATATAATCTAAGGAATAGTCTCCCTAACTAATAAGGATTCGCGAAATTATACTAAAATATTACTTAGAATATAGAACTATCTTATAGAGTAGTAGTAGGATCTACGTAATCGTAGCTATTAAAAGGATAGTTTAATTTATAAAGTTTTATCTACGATATAGATAGCTACTAACTAAGAGAAATTCGGTCTCTCTTAGGAGAAAGTTATATATAAGTAAGGCGAGGTATATATTTCGAAGCCGTATCTACCTTATAGATTAACTAGTCCTACGACTAGTCTCCGGAGAACAGTTCTACCTTAGTTTATAGGTATTAGGGAGGATGATAAGATCCTAGATAGTCCTAAATCCGGTACTTAGTCTAAACTTTCGGTATACTATCGCGATTTTTTATCGCCTAAAAAGACTTCCTTAGGTTAGTCTAGTTAGAAGTATAGTAGTCGGCTTATATATCCTTTTTCTATATTAATTCGGTTACTAGAATTAAGTCCGATCGGAGATACGCTAATCGGTCGCGAAAGATAGGATTCCCCTATAGTTATCGAAGAATTAGATATTCTTTTTAGCCGGAATTAGTAGCGAGCGTATAGATTAATCTAGGAGTAGTATAACCGGGCGAGACGGGCCTACCTATTATATTTTAAGATAACGATAAAGGCCGAACGGTAGTAATTTAGTGTATACTTATATTTTCTACGAAAGGAGAAGGGCCTATTAGTTTTACTAAATTTTATATAACCTAATAAGTTAGCCTAAGGGTCTTTAGGAGGTCTAGCGCTACTATCGAGGGGTACAGGAAATTAACTAAGGGACGATAAATTATAGGGGAGGGAGGTTATATAGTAGGGAATTCAGTTATATATACTTAAAGGTAGATAATAGATTGTAAAAGATGCCTAATAGCCTTACCGCCTAGGGAGGTTATCTAGGACCTAGGCTACGGGATCCTTAGGATCAACAATATCTCGGTCGGAAAAATAGTTAGTATCTAGACGGTCTTTATAGTCAGATTCTTTATACTTATAATATTATACTCTTTTTGATTCCTGCCTATGGTTCCTGATATCGGACTACGCGATCATCTTAGAGGAGTCCGAGACTTGTTTACTTATGGTTTTAGTTTAGTTCCTCTATGACTCGACCTGTCTGGAGAGATCAGACTGCCTTAAGCTTTCCCCTCTTCAATAGTTTATATATTTTTATTTAAGAATACTATAACTAGAGATCTAGTAAAGTTATAGTTAATATACTATTATTAGTAGATAGGACTTTTAGACTCTATTATATTAAATAGAAGACTATAATTTATTATATTATTTTAGAAAATTCTATATAAATTAATAGGAATTAAATATTATACGCGAGAATATAAAAGCTTTAGAAGGACTTATAAACTTTTATTCTAACTTATCTATATAGTATTAAGAATCTCAAAGGCTAGAGAGGAGAAAAAGAAAAGAGAAGAGGCTATAGTCCATCCTGAGTTTTAAGACGGTAGGCGTGATACGCGTGGTATACGTGGTAGGCGTGGTACACGTCCTCTATCCTCCTATATCCTATCCTCTCTTCTTATCCTAGGTTAGTACTACTATACTTATAATATTACCCCCTCCTTTAAAGGACCTAGCCCTCTAGGTCTTTGAATTCTAGTATTAGTAGCGTTAGTATTATATTATTCTTAAGTAACCGGTTTATTGTTATCTTTATGGTCGTTATTAACTTTATCCTTTAGTACCGCTTTAGCCTAATTCTATAGCCTTTTCGGTAGTCCTAGCTAATTAGGGTATTCCCTATAGAATTCTATAACCCTTTCTTGTAAATTCTTAAAGTTCCTTACGGGATACTAGTTATCGTTATATTTATATCCTTTCTACTTTACTTAGTACTATAACTTTCGGTAATATAGCCGTACTACGAGGATCTTCTTAACTTCCTATTCCTACTCGTCTTTAATAATCTCTAGCGGTAGTTCCGGATCCGGTATTTAGTCTTATAGCGGTTCTGATTTTAATACTTTTCGTAGCTTATCTAGTAAGAATATCGGATATATCTTAATAGAGTCCGGTAGTTCGATCTTATATATATTTCCTATCTTCTCGAGAATCTTAAAGGGTCTATATATCTAGTAAGCTAATTTATAGCTAGGTTAAGGAGTTTTCTAATTTTTCGAAGTTATATAGACTATATCTCTGATACCGAAATCTTTAGGTCTATAATATCGATTAGTATATTTCTTATAGTATTCCTAAGCTATAGTTACTTATTATTAGACTTATTCCTAAATCTCTTTTAGGTTACTTATATAGTCTTACGCTACTTAAACTTCCTCTAAAAAGTCTCCTTAATAAAGTTAAGATTAAATATATTACTACTAATTAAGCTTCTTTAGTATCTCCTAGTCGAATAATACTCTAGATTTATAATCTCGTTCTATATAAAAGAGTAAGATACTAGTTATCTCCTATAGTAGTACTATAGTAGTAAAATCTACTATTATAAGATAGTCGGACTAGTTATCTTAATAATAACTTATAAAGGGCTATAGATATTAAGCTATATATTAATTTATAATCTTACTTTAACTATCGGTTTATAGATAGTATACTATTAATAGTCTCTTCTTAATATCGAGGATTCTATAGAGTTCCGTCTAAAATTCGGATATAAACTAGCCTCCGCGGTCTAAGATAATCGAATCCGGTATCCTAGTCTAGTAATAAATATAGTTAGTAAAGATCTATATAGTCCTTTTTACGTCGATATCCTTATAGTAGAGGATAGAGATTAGTCGCTTTATTAGTCGATTAATAAAGACTATAACTATATTATAGCTATACTTATCTCGAGGGAAGGAGCGGTAATCTATAGTAATATACTACTATAGCTAGCTAGGGATCGGAAGTAGTTTTAGCTCGCCGGATATCTTATCTTTCTATACTTTAGTTCGCTTATATAATTAATAGTTATTAATATACTATCTTATATCCTAGCGGAGCTCCGGCTAATAGTATTATAAAGTAGCTATTTAGTATATCTTATCTTATCCCGGGTAAGCTATTAATAGTTAACGGTAAATCTTATTAAGGAGTCTTATCTATAAATTACTATTATCGGGAATTATAAGTCGAGTTCCCTTCTAGAGGAGATAACCTTATCTTAATAATTACTTACTTAAATTATTATTTATTTCCTTTCGATATAATTTAAGACTTCTATAATTCTTATTTACTTAGAGGATTCGCTCGATAATACTATTTTAAGCTATATTAACTAATAAGACTATAGGGTAGACCTCTTCCTCGAGTTTCTCTCTTAGGATTATAATCTATTTAGGCTAATCCTTTATCTTTAGTATCTTCTTTTTTCTTAATAGTATATTAGTAATAATATTACTTCTACTATTATAGTATTTAATAATAAAATAGTACCGCGATAGTACCTCGGCCTAATATACTTAATAAGTATTAAGCTTCTTATCTATTATAAAGTATTATAAGGAGTAATAATCTATCTAGATTTCGAAGGGTTAAACTCGTTATAGACTCTCTAGTTTAGCCCGCTATTCCTTAAGTACTTTAATAATAGCTAATATTTCCTTATTATATATATTATATTTTCGTTAACCTTAATCTATAGTCTTTAAAAAGAAAGCTACCGGATACTATACCCTATTAGTTTCCTAGGATAGTACTATATCTAAGTAACTATCGGAAGTATCTATCTCTAGGCGTATAGGTATATTCGGATTATAGTAGCTTAATACTAGAGTAGAACTTAAACTTATTTTTAACGTTTCGAACGTAGATTAGTAGTCCTAGTTCTATATAAAAGGTATTTCCTTCCTAGTAAGATAGTAGAGTAGTTTCGCGATATAGCTATAATCTCTAATAAATCTCTAGTAGAAGTTATATATACCTAAGAAAGATTATACTCCCCTAATAGTCCCTAGGGCTATCTATACTATAATTATATCTACCTTTACTATATTAATTCTGATTCCCTATACGCTAATAATAGAGCTAAGGAATTTAGTCTCTTACGTATAAAATTTATATTTATATAGTACTACTTATAAGCCTACTTTTTATAACTATTAGAATACTATCTATATATATACTTAGTACTATCTTAAGTCGCTCTTGGTATAGATTAGAATATTATCTATAAATATAGTATAGAAATTATTAAGATAATCTCCTAAAGCCTAGTTAATATAATATTAGAATATAGCTAGTCTATTAGTTAATCTAAATAGTAAAATCTTATATTTATATAACCTATATCTTAACTTAAAGGTCGTAAGATCCTCTAAGTCTAGATATATATAAATCCTATAAAATCCTTATTAAATATTAAGTTTAGTAAACTACTTAGTCTTACTAATCTATTAAAGTAGTTTATCGATTAAAGATAAGAGATATCGGTCCTTCTTTATTAATATATTTAACTTATAATAATTAACGTAGAATCTTAGTCTACTACCGGGCTTAACTACTATTAGAATTAATAATATATATAGTACTAAAGAGGGTACGATAAAATCTTTTACTAGATTCTATAGTATATACTACTTTATAAAGCGTAGCTCCTCTTCTATTATTTTATAAAGTAGGTAGTTAAGCTATTTAAAGGAATTATTTTTAAGCTCGATCCGGTAGTCCGGTATTCCTCTTAATAGTAGTAGTATATCTAAGATAATCTTAGAGAATATATCTATAAACTCGTAGTATTCCTTCGGTATAATCTTTTTTATATCTAGTACCTTAGATATAGTTATCTCTATTACTTTAGAGTTAATAATCTTATCGATTTAAGCTAGTAATATAATAAAGGATTATATTTTTACCGATTATATATAGTAGTAGAATCCTAGTCTACTAATAGTAGCGATATTAAGACTAAAGTCTAAAGTTTTCTGCTCTATCTTCTTATATTTATTAATTTAAGGTTTATAACTTAAAATCTTCTTAGTCTTCTCTTTCTATTTCTTAAAGTATTAATCTCTCTATTCTATATCCTTCTAATATTATAAGATATCCGTAGTCTTCGGTCTCTATAGGATAATATAAGAGATCTCCTTCTATATAGCTTATTAAACCTCCTCTCTTAGGATAGACTAGTCTAGCTATACTAATCTCTAATTTTTATAGTCTAGTAAGATATTATACTCTATAAACTATACTCTTCCTAAGATTATATTATTTCTACTAAGCTTAGTAATTAGTATTAGTTACTTAAGCTATATATAGCTATCGATTATAAGGGTTAACTTAGTTATATAGGTAATAGGTTCTCTTAATCTGCTATCGTAATCTATAACTAGATAAATAGTTAGGAGCTTAAGAGTCTTTATCCTAAAAGGTACTAGTAGTCTAACTATATTCGAATAAATATAGAAGTATCCGTCTACTCTAGTATCCGCTAAATATTTAATTTAAACTATTCTTCTATTAATAGCTATCTAAGTATTAATAGTTATACTACTTATAGGTAATAGTAATTTATATAAGTTTAGCTTAGATATACCCTCTAGGATAGAGACTTTTCCTAGGATTAGACTTTTCCCGTATTTAAGTCGGAGTCTGATCCCTCGAGTTCGATAAGATTTACTTTATCGGCTTCCTTAACTAATAATCTAGTAGTAGTTACTACGACGGTAGCTAATTTTTTCTTAGGATAGTTACGGGAGAGATAACCTTTCTTCTTATAGATAAAGTACTTTCCTTCTTTTATAAGTTATACTTTCTTAGCTAGGTCTTTAATAAAGGCCGAAGGGGTTCTAGTTATATTTAAATTCGAGGAATTATTCCGAGTTATAGCGTTATCTTAGGTACGACCGCTATATAAAACTATACTTTAGTATAATTATAGGCTACGAGCTATAATCTACTATAAGATTCTTCCGGTAGCTTTCTAATATTAGTATATAAATTAATCGAGAGATACTTTATTATTATTAATATCTATTATAACCTAGTTTTATATTAGTAGGGAAATCTTCTGATATAAATCCTATTTTTGTAGATCTATAGGTTAACTAGCTTCCTCTGCTAGCTAGTTAAAGTCCGCTAGGAAATTAGTAAAATTAGTCTTAATATCTATCTTTAGGTTTATATACTTATTATATATAAGTCTCTTATAGTCCGGGTTATTAAAGATACTTCCTAGATACTTTAGTATCTCTTTAAGCTTCTTATATTAATTAGTAGTATTTATATATATATAAGGATTAATATATATTAGTATTTTTTCTTTATATTAACTCTTAGCGTATATAATATAATACTTCTTAGTTAGATAGTAGTCGTAATTTAGTTTAAGCTTTTTAAGGATATTCGATTCTTAATCTTTAAACTTAACTTCCTTACTATTACTAAGTATTAGAGAATTAGGGATCTTAGTTAATTTATAATAGAGTCCTTTAGTCTTAGATATAGTATAACTTAAACTAATTCCTTTACTAGTATTATAACCTATCTATATAAATTATATTACGGTCGCTAGTATATTATATTCTTTAGTAGTCTTATTATAGTCGGCGCGAAGACTAGTATAAGCTTCTTCTATATACTAGATTTCTAGAGTCTATTCTATAGTATTTAGAGACTTTAATATCTTATTTTCCTCGGTTAACTATTCGATCTACTTAGTAAGATATTTATTCTTTTTAAGAAGCTATTAGTTTATTTCCGTCTCCTACTTTAAGACTTAGAAGACTACTCGAGTATTACTAGAAATCTACTTAAGTAGCTATTCTAGGGTTTCGAGTTTATATTTAGCGTCTTTATAGCTAAAATTTAAGAAGGTTCTGCGAGGAGTTTATTCTATAAAGGAGGTTCGCTTACGTAATTATACTATCGTAGCTTCGGTACTAGTTATATTAGTTTAGTCTTAGTAAAGTTATTAGGGTAGCTAGAGCGTATAGTACCTTACTACCTAGCTAATACTTTAAAAAAGGTTATAAAAAGAAAAAGGGAGAGCCTTTAAGATAATATTATATACGAGAATATAAAAGCTTTAGAAGGACTTATAAACTTTTATTTTAACTTATCTACGTAGTATTAAGAATCTTAAAGACTAGAGAGGAGAAAAAGAAAAGAGAAGAGGCTATAGTTTATCCTAAGTTTTAAGACGGTAGGTATAATACGCGTGGTATACGTGGTAGATATAGTATATATCCTCTATCCTCCTATATCCTATCCTCTCTTCTTATCCTAGGTTAGTACTACTATACTTATAATTTTAAATAGAAGTTATCTACTCTATATTATTCTTAAATAGATAGATAGTTAGAAAATATAATCTTATTCTTATCTTAATAACTAGAGATCTTTATAGATAAATTTACTAATAACTAGTCTAGTCTATTATTAATAATAGACTTTATCTAGATAATTTTATCTTATAAATTAACTAGAGTCTTACTATACTATACCGAATATAGATATAAGCTAAGAATAATAATTAATTTATAATTTAGTAATAGTAGCTAGAATCTTTATAGATTAGACTAGGAGATAGCTTAAGACTAAGTAGATAAGATTTACTTAGTTTATAAACTTATATAGGATAGTATAGCTAAAATATAAGAATATTAGTATATCTAGATAAATTAATATTATAGAGAACTAAACTTTAATATTAGGAATTTTATTATAATTATAATAAAAGATAATTAGTAGATTATAGAAGAGCTATTAGATAAACTCTATCTAAAGATAGAGAAATCTTTCCGGATTATTAAGAAGATAGAATATATCTTTTAACTATAGCTACTAGAAGAATTATTATAATATAATATCTTTAATCTAGAGAAATTATACTATACAATAAATATAGATCTACTTCTAGGATAATCTATCTCTAAACTAGCTATATAAGTTATACCGAAGCCGGAATACAATATAAAGATAATTCTTAGTTCGCGAATTAACTAGTTAAAGTTTTAATATTAAGTAAAATAGATTAGATTTAAGAATAATATAATATAGTATAATACTAGTAACTTTTAGACTATAGCTTTAAAACTAGGAATATTATAAAATCTATCTATTCTATCCTAGATCTCTAGTAAATCTTAACTATTAATTAGAATATAAAGCTCTTAATAAAAAGTTATTAGTATATCTAGATAATAATATACTATAATATTACTATATCTAAAAATAGTTATAAATCTAAATAAGAGATAATATAATATATAGATAATAAGTTAAGAGTTAACTAATTAGTTAATTAACTAGTTTATAGATAGACTTAGAGAATAGAGTTAGTTAGAGAAGTTAACTAGTTAGTTACTATAAACTAGTAAGTTTACTAGCTAGTTAGTTAGTTAACTAGTTAGTTACTATAAACTAGTAAGTTTACTAATTAGTTAGTTAGTTAACTAATAAGTATTTAGCTAACTAGTAAGTTAGTATTAACTATTAGATCGGTTAGCTAGTTAATAGAGATAGACTTAGGGAATTAAGAAGGAGATTATATAATTAATATTTACGTTTATAAGATTAGATATTTATCTATATATTATTAATAGGAGTCTTATATATATATATACTAGAGCCTAAGGATTATTTACCTTTCTATTTACTTCTATAGGGGAATCTCCTATCTAGGACTTTCTATAAGGATTCTACTATCTCGCTATATATTATAAGCATAGTAGTACTAACCCAGGATAAGAAGAGAGGATAGGATATAGGAGGATAGAGGACGTATACCACGCCTACCACGTGTACCATATATACCACGCGTACTATCTCAAAACTCAGGATAGACTATAGCCTCTTCCTTTTTCTTTTTCTTCTCTCTAGCCTTTAAGATTCTTAATACCACGTAGCTAAGTTAAATAAAAGTTTCTGATATTATAAGTATAGTAGTACTGATCTAGGATAAGAAGAGAGGATAGGATATAGGAGGATAGAGGACGTATACTACGCCTACCACGTACGCTATACGTATCACGTCTACCGTCTTAAAACTTAGGATAAACTATAGCCTCTTCTCTTTTCTTTTTCTCCTCTCTAGCCTTTAAGATTCTTGATATTATATAGTTAAGTTAGAATAATAGTTTATAAGTCCTTCTAAAGCTTTTCTATTCTCGTGTATAATATTATCTTAAAGGCTCTTCCTTTTTCTTTTTATAACCTTTTTTAAAGTATTAGCTAGGTAGTAAGATACTATATCCTCTAGCTACCCTAATAACTTTACTAAGACCGAACCGATATAACTAGTACCGAAGCTACGATAGTACGATTATATAAGTAAACCTCCTCTATAGAACGAACTCCTTATAGAACCTTCTTGAATTTTAGCTACGAAGACGCTAAATATAAACTCGAAACCCTAGAATAGCTACTTAAGTAGATTTCTAGTAATACTCGAGTAGTCTTCTAAGTCTTAAAGTAGGAGGCGGAAATAAACTAATAGCTTCTTAAAAAGAATAAATATCTTACTAAGTAGATCGAATAGTTAACCGAGGAAAACGAGATATTAAAGTCTCTAAATACTATAGAATAGACTCTAGAAATCTAGTATATAGAAGAAGCTTATACTAGTCTTCGCGCCGACTATAATAAGACTACTAAAGAATATAATATACTAGCGACCGTAATATAATTTATATAGATAGGTTATAATACTAGTAAAGGAATTAGTTTAAGTTATACTATATCTAAGACTAAAGGACTCTATTATAAATTAACTAAGATCCCTAATTCTCTAATACTTAGTAATAGTAAGGAAGTTAAGTTTAAAGATTAAGAATCGAATATCCTTAAAAAGCTTAAACTAAATTACGACTACTATCTAACTAAGAAGTATTATATTATATATACTAAGAGTTAATATAAAGAAAAAATACTAATATATATTAATTCTTATATATATATAGATACTACTAACTAGTATAAGAAGCTTAAAGAGATACTAAAGTATCTAGGAAGTATCTTTAATAACCTAGACTATAAGAGACTTATACGTAATAAATATATAAATCTAAAGATAGATATTAAGACTGATTTTATCGATTTCCTAGTAGACTTTAACTAGCTAGTAGAGAAAGCTAGTTAACCTATAGATCTATAAAAATAGGATTTATATTAGAAGATTCTCCTACTAATATAAAACTAGGTTATAATAGATATTAATAATAATAAAGTATCTCTTAATTAATTTATACGCCGATATTAGAAAGCTACTAGAAGAATCTTATAGTAGATTATAGCTCGTAGCCTATAACTATACTAAAATATAGTTTTACGTAGTAGTTATACCTAAGATAATACTATAACTCGGAATAATTCCTCGAATTTAAATATAACTAGAACCCCTTCGGCCTTTATTAAAGATCCGGCTAAGAAAGTATAACTTATAAAGGAAGGAAAGTACTTTATCTACGAGGAGAAAGGTTATCTCTCCCGTAACTATCCTAAGAAAAAATTAGCTACTATCGTAGTAACTACTACTAGATTATTAGTTAAGAAAGCCGATAAAGTAAACCTCGTCGAACTCGAGAGATCGGACTCTAACTTAAATATAGGAAAAGTCTAACCCTAGGAAAAGTCTCTATCCCGGGGGGTATATCTAAGCTAAACTTATATAAATTACTATTATCTATAAGTAGTATAACTATTAATACTTAGATAGCTATTAATAGAAGAACGGTTTAAATTAAATATTTAGTAGATACTAGAGTAGACAGATATCTCTATATTTATTCGAATATAGTTAGACTACTAGTACCTCTTAGGATAAAGACTCTTAAGCTTCTAACTACTTATCTAGTTATAGATTATAATAGCGGATTAAGAGAATCTATTATCTATATAACTAAGTTAATCCTTATAATCGATAGCTATATATAGCTTAAGTAACTAATACTAATTACTAAGCTTAGTAGAAATAATATAATCTTAGAAAGAGTATAGTTTATAGAGTATAATATCTTACTAGACTATAAGAATTAGAGATTAGTATAGCTAGATTAGTTTATCCTAAGAGAGGAGGTTTAATAAGCTATATAGAAGAAGGTCTCTTATATTATCCTATAGAGACTAAAGATTACGGATATCTTATAATATTAGAAGGATATAGAATAGAGAGATTAATGCTTCGAGAAATAGGAAGAGAAGACTAAGAAGGTTTTAAGTTATAAATCTTAAATTAATAAATATAAGAAGATAGAGCGGAAAACTTCGGACTTTAGTCTTAATATCGCTACTATTAGTAGACTAGGATTCTATTACTATATATAATTAGTAGGAATATAATTCTTTATTATATTACTAGCTTAAATCGATAAGATTATTAACTCTAAAGTAATAGAGATAACTATATCTAAGGTACTAGATATAAAAAAGATTATACCGAAGGAATACTACGAGTTTATAGATATATTCTCTAAGATTATCTTAGATATACTACTACTATTAAGAGGAATACCGGACTACCGGATCGAGCTTAAAAATAATTCCTTTAAATAGCTTAACTACCTACTTTATAAAATAATAGAAGAGGAGCTACGCTTTATAAAGTAGTATATACTATAGAATCTAGTAAAAGATTTTATCGTACCCTCTTTAGTACTATATATATTATTAATTCTAATAGTAGTTAAGCCCGGTAGTAGACTAAGATTCTACGTTAATTATTATAAGTTAAATATATTAATAAAGAAGGACCGATATCTCTTATCTTTAATCGATAAACTACTTTAATAGATTAGTAAGACTAAGTAGTTTACTAAACTTAATATTTAATAAGGATTTTATAGGATTTATATATATCTAGACTTAGAGGATCTTACGACCTTTAAGTTAAGATATAGGTTATATAAATATAAGATCTTACTATTTAGATTAACTAATAGACTAGCTATATTCTAATATTATATTAACTAGGCTTTAGGAGATTATCTTAATAATTTCTATACTATATTTATAGATAATAACCTAATCTATACCGAGAGCGACTTAAGATAGTACTAAGTATATATAAAGATAGTATTATAATAGTTACGAAAAGTAGGCTTATAAGCGGTACTATATAAATACGAATGTTATATATAAGCGACTAAATTCCTTAGCTTTATTATTAGTATATAGGGAATTAGAGTTAATCCGGTAAAGATAGATATAATTATAGTATAGATAGCCCTAGGGACTATTAGAGGAGTATAATCTTTCTTAGATATATATAACTTCTACCGGAGATTTATTAGAGATTATAGCTATATCGCGAAGCTACTCTACTATCTTACTAGGAAGGAAACGCCTTTTATATAGAACTAGGACTACTAATCTATATTCGAAACGTTAAAAATAAGTTTAAGTTCTACTCTAGTATTAAGCTACTATAATCCGAATATACCTATACGCCTAGAGATAGATACTTCCGATAGTTACTTAGATATAGTACTATCCTAGGAAACTAATAGGATATAGTATCCGGTAGCTTTCTTTTCGAAGACTATAGATTAAGATTAACGAAAATACGATATATATAATAAGGAAATATTAGCTATTATTAAAGTACTCGAGGAATAGCGGGCTAAACTAGAGGATCTATAATAAGTTTAATCCTTCGAAATCTAGATAGATTATTATTTCTTATAATACTTTATAATAGGTAAGAAGCTTAATACTCGTTAAGTATATTAGACCGAGGTACTATTACGGTACTATTTTATTATTAAATACCGTAATAGTAGAAGTAATATTATTACTGATATACTATTAAGAAAAGAGAAGATACTAAAGATAAAGGATTAGCCTAAATAGATTATAATCCTAAGAGAGAAACTCGAGGAAGGGGTCTATCCTATAGTCTTATTAGTTAATATAGCTTAAAATAGTATTATCGAGTAAATCCTCTAAGTAAATAAGAATTATAAAAGCCTCGAATAATATCGAAAGGAAGTAAATAATAATTTAAGTAAGTAGTTATTAAAATAAGGTTATCTCTTCTAGGAGAGAACTTAACTTATAGTTCCCGATAATAGTAATTTATAGGTAAGACTCCTCGATAAGATTTACTATTAACTATTAATAGCTTACCCGGGATAAGATAAGATATACTAAATAGCTACTTTATAATACTATTAGCTAGAGCTCTGCTAGGATATAAGATAGTATATTAATAACTATTAATTATATAAGTAAACTAAAGTATAGAAGAATAAGATACCTAGCGAGCTAAAGCTACTTCTGATCTCTAGCTAGCTATAGTAGTATATTACTATAGATTACCGCTCCTTTCCTCGAGATAAGTATAGCTATAATATAGTTATAGTCTTTATTAATTAACTAATAAAGCGACTAATCTCTATCTCCTACTATAAGGATATCGATATAAAAAGGACTATATAGATCTTTATTAACTATATTTATTACTAGACTAGGATACCGGATTCGATTATCTTAGACCGCGGAGGTTAGTTTATATCCGAATTTTAGACGGAATTCTATAGAATCCTTAATATTAAGAAGAAATTATTAATAGTATACTATCTATAAACTAATAGTTAAAGTAAGATTACGAATTAATATATAGCTTAATATCTATAGTCCTTTATAAGTTATTATTAAGATAACTAGTCCGACTATCTTATAATAGTAGATTTTACTATTATAGTACTACTATAGGAGATAACTAGTATCTCGTCCTTTTATATAGAATAGGATTATAAATCTAGAGTATTATTCGACTAGGAGATACTAAAAGAGCTTAATTAGTAGTAATATATTTAATCTCGACTTTATTAAGAGGACCCTTCGGGAGAAGTTTATATAGTATAAGACTATACTAGTAACTTAAAAGAGATTTAGGAGTAAGTCTAATAGTAAGCGACTATAGTATAGGGATACTATAAGGAATATACTAATTAATATTATAAACCTAAGGATTTCGGTATTAGAGATATAGTCTATATAACTTCGAAAAATTAGAAAACTCCTTAGCCTAGCTATAAATTAGCTTACTAGGCGTACAGATCCTTTAAGATTCTCGAAAAAGTAGGAAATATATATAAGATCGAACTACCGGACTCTATAAAGATATATCTAATATTCTTACTAGATAAGCTATAAAAAGTATTAAAATCGGAACCGCTATAAGACTAACTACCGGATCCGGAACTACTACTAGAGATTATTAAAGATAAGTAGGAATAGGAAGTTAAGAAGATTCTCGTAGTATAGCTATATTACCGAAAGTTATAGTACTAAGTAAAGTAGAAAGGATATAAATATAATAATAACTAGTATCCTATAAGGAACTTTAAGAATTTACTAGAGAGGGTTATAGAATTCTATAAGGAATACCCTAATTAGCTAGGACTACCGAAAAGGCTATAGAATTAGGCTAAAGCGGTACTAAAGGATAAAGTTAATAACGACCACGAAGATAACAATAAACCGGTTACTTAAGAATAATATAATACTAACGCTACTAGTACTAGAATTCAAAGACCTAGAGGACTAGGTCCTTTAAAGAAGGGGGTAATATTATAAGTATAGTAGTACTAACCTAGGATATAAAGAGAGGATAGGATATAGGAGGATAGAGGACGTATACCACGCCTATCACGTATGCCACGTATACTATACGTACTATCTCAAAACTCAGGATGGACTATAGCCGCTTCCTTTTTCTTTTTCTCCTCTCTAGCCTTTGAGATTCTTGATACCACGTAGCTAAGTTAAATAAAAGTTTCTGAGTCCTTCTAAAGCTTTTCCATTCTCGCGTATAACACTATAGTCCTACCTATAATAGGTATTTAAGATAGTACTTCGTCTTTCTTATTTCTTCCTTTCCTTTTTCCCCTTCGTCTTAGTTTCTTCGTTATATAGGATATAGTTACTTTACCTTCCTTCTTCTATACGAAGGTTCCCGTAGCTATACTACCTAGGAGTTATAGTATCTTGACTCCTTAGTCCTAGCTTACGGATATCAAAGAGATATATTTTTGATAGTCCTAAGTAGTTATATTAGGGTGTAATACTATAGTTAGCTAGGAGGGGTTTCTTGATTATTTATTTATAGAGGAAGAACTTATTAAGTAATATAATATCATCCACAGGTCGGTCAACGCTATAGTAGTTATCTAGAGATTCGCATAAAGAAGGTTGATAGGACTTAACGTAATAAACGAGTGAGCGCTATACGTAAGCGGGCGATATAGTCGCGTTAAAACGCGCTAAGAGATTCAACCTTCTAACTTCAACTACCTACTATATCTTTAAATCGGTAGGTAAATCGCTTAAAGTTAGTAGAGTAAGAGGGTAGGGTTCTACTCGTAGCTAGAGCCTACCGAAACGGCTAAATCTTATTAATTCGTATAGCTATAAGGTACCTTTAAGTATCGTATACTACCTTAAGTAAGTGTCTTAAGGGTAGGCCTACGCGTGTTGATTTACGCGTAAATTCGCTTAAAATAACTGAAAATAAGGAGGGTATACTTCTAAAACAGGCTCTCTCTCTTAACTCTCGCGGTGCTATACCTAGGCTTAATTAGCTGCGCGATATAGCGAATCTACTGCTTACGGTATATAGCCGGTCTACTAATTAGCCTACCGATTAGATTAGTAGAGATTAGCCTTTAAGATTTATTTAATAGTATCTAGAGCTTCGTCTTATATAATCTAGGCGATACGATTATAAAAGGGCTTAAAATAAGAATCCAGAGACCCTTAACGCCTAGTTCTCAGAATATTAAACGCGTTATTACCGAAAACGGTATCGTACCGGAAGATATCTATAACTTTAATAAGACCGGCTTTATAATAGGCTAGACTATAAGCGCGAAGATAATTACTAGATCCAAATACTATAGCCGCCGATCGGTATTATAGTCTAGTAATCGCGAGTAGGTTACTATAATTAAAGCTATATATGCTAATAGCTATACGCTTCCGTCTTATGTTATCTTCGCCGTAAAGGTCTACTAAGAGGTATAGTTTTATAACCATCCGATACTACGCGATTAGCGTATTAAAATTTCGCGTAATAGCTAGACTACTAATAAGATTAGTCTCCGATAGCTTAAAGACTACTTTATACCCGTAATCTAGTATCGCCGCTATAGTTAATTTATATTACTAATCTTAGACGGCTATAGTAGCTATCTTATACCTAAATTTAATTAAGCCTACGAATTATATAAGATTATACTAATCTATATACCTACGTACTTATTATATCTATTATAGCTACTTAATATAGTCTACTTTATACTACTTAAATGCGTATATAGCCGTATAATTAGTGATCTATAGTATATTAATTTCGGTTATATCGATAAGGTTAAATTCTTAGTTTAATACCCTATAGCGCGTAAGGAGGCGTTTAAGTCCGATATAGTTAAATTAGCCTTTAGAGCCGTAGGAATTACGGCTCTAGACCCTAGCTAGGTCCTTAAAAATTTGAATATATCGGTTATAGCTGATACGAATATAGTCTGTACGCCTACCCCGATACCGTAGCTAGAATTAATACTAGGTACTAGATTCAGTTAGATAGAGCTAGAAACGCCTAGAACGACTGATTAGGTTAAGAGGTAGCTTCGTATTATTAATCGGCTTTAACCTACTACTCCGATTAAAAGGGTAGTAGATAAGCTTACAAAAGGATATAATAAGGCGATAATTTAAGGATATATTAATCAGAAAGAAAAGGCGGCTCTACTCGTAACTAACGCCAGAAAGACGCAAAAAGCATCAAGATCAAGGCGCTAATTCCTACACGAAGGAGGACTATCAATTCAGGAGGCTCTTGATCTATTGGACGCGAGAAATCAGCCAGAGAGGGTTGAAGGTGCAGAGATGCAGCCGCATGATCAGCAGGCAGGAACGCCTACCACGCGCGCACCAAGGGGTCCGCAGAGGTGTAGTGGCTGTAGGGAGATTGGCCATAAGGTTAATCGATGCCCCAATCGTCAAATGTAAATAATTCTGAATTTTGGTTGCGCAAATTGAATTCAAAGTTGATGCGTTGATGCAGCTGTATCGCCCGCTTGGGTGTAGCGCTCACTCGGTTATTACGTTAATACTTATGATGGCATTAATGAATTTCTATAGAAGGGTGAGAACCTCGCCTTATTCAGGGTCCCAAAAATTGAGAGTAAGAAACGCTGTAGCTACCTTCGTTAGACCACGACGACTGGATATTAAAAAACGCCTAGATAACGGCGGGCGCGCAGATTAATGGTTTAACTTTAGTAGGAAAGATTGAACTTTCCGTGATAATAATATATGGTCTATAACAGGTAGAAGTTGAAGTAGATTCAACAGCGTTAAAACGCCCTTTGATATCAAGCAGGCACTGAGTCCGTGCGTCTAAGCTATCGGAATGCCAGTCATGAGAGAGACTACGCCCTTGGCACCCAGAACGTCTTCAAGGCTAAGCCAAGAATACACTAGCTCGTTTGATTTGTCGTTGTCATGAGCGACATCATCTTGAATGGGCTTTTTGTTCTTGCAGAAGGTCCTCAGCTCTTTGCATGCAACATCGCCATTCTTTTCCAAGTATTCCCGCATCACGTCGCCAGCACTCACCACAATACGGCTGACTGCCCCGGCCTCGTCAGAAACAAGGCCGAGCTCACGCGCCTGTTGGGCCGAGCCTTCCGCAACGTGATGAATCAGGATGACGATATTTGAGATAAGAGACTCATCAGGCATGTACTCTGGCGTGAAGTATTGAACAAATTTGTCGTTCTCTTTGTCCCGAATCAGCCTGAGCAACTCAATTGAGCGTATATACATGCTAATGTAGTTGTATAGGATGACAGGCTCTTCTTCGAATAGCTTGGTCTTCAGGAAGGCGAGAAGCTACAGCGGGTTAATGTTGTGGGTATTGGACCACTTGCGGGTAATGATCAGTTCGGGGTTGGATTTCTTAAGCGCCTTGCTGGGTGACTGGATGTTCGAGTGTCGTGAAAGCTCGTCAAGAATCCTGTGGATATTTGCAATACCCCTATCCTCCTCGGGACCCCCGATATACGAGGCGAAGAACAAATCTGCGACTGTAGTAGTAGACTTTAGCACGCGAGTATTCTTGCTGTTGGGCTTGTGAGATCTCTGACTCCGGGAGTCACGAGCAAAGTTTGTAGCGGACGAGATACCCGTGGCCAACTCAAGCCGGTTCAGCGATTCTCTGGCGTTCTTTGGCCGTGAACCAATGAAAATGTGAGACTCGCCATGGATTTTGAGGAATGCATCTATATTAGGCCACCTTAAATTTTGGTACGTTGGAGATTTGATGACCAGGTTGTGTAAATAGGCCAGTTGCTGGACGTCGTACCACTGTGTAACGAGCTGCTGGCCGATTGACTTCATTCTCATATTGAGATTGAATAGGAACAAGCTATATAGAATAGAATGCTGTATGAAAAATTCGTGTTTTTCGGGCGGTACGCTAACTCCGCCGATTTTGGATCGAGATCGAAGTTCTTGGATACGATCCCTAATGATCCATGACTTCATAGCTAATCCAATACTTCGAATTTCCCTGTTACCCTCTCTTGGCTAGAACTTGGGACTGGGGTGCGTTTTGGCGAGCTGGAAATAGTCCTCGATAGTTTCGTTGATGCGTATCCTAGATATCTGGAGGTCTCTAAAGGCACCCGAAGGGGTGTGCCGTATAATATGATGTATATCAAGGAAGCTCTGAGAGGTAAATGAAAGCCATAAAGTAACCCTTTTAGTTCGAGCATATTCGGTAAGGCCTTGCGTGATTGCATCCTCGGTGGGTAAATGAATTTTGAGTGGCTCCATCATGCAAAAGTCTGGCAAGATCGAGCAAAGGAGAATCTTGTCCTCGTTGAACTTCTGTCTGAGCGACATTCGCTCTCGGTCCGCTTGCGGATCATAGTGGCCAAAGTGACCTTTCTTGAAAACTGGTAGATAACCATCCTCGAGAACGTCTGTGAAGGAATCCAGCAGAATCTTCGTTGGTATATAGCACCACTCGGCCTCGTTAGCTATATGCTTATTGTATGGTAAGCCAATCTCGGCCGATGGACCACCGGAGATGCCGCGGTTGAAGACAGCGATTTTATAGATAATGTCCTGGAAACCTTCCCGCCTCTTCGGAAGAGTAGCGCGCCAGTCAGCTTCAACCTCCCGCGAGAGATCTCTAGCAAGTTTCAAAGCACTATCAGTCACGATAGCGGCATTCATGAGGTCAATCTTTTGATCCCGATACTCCGCCCAGGTTATAGAAATAAATTTCCTTATGTTGCTCAAATCTTGAAGCAGGCAGAGAGACTTGAAAAGCAATTGACCGAGTAATGAGTCTGCTTCCTCGTCTTCGTCCTCTTCAACATCATTGACCTTGACTATCTTCTTGGTTTCGACGGGTGTCGCTTGGGTCTCGGTGGTCTCCTGAGGTTCCTCGACTGTGAGCACAGCGAATCTGTTCAAAAAACTGTCGCTATTGGCATCATCAAGTTCCTCCTCAGATTTCGGTGGCGGTGGTTGCTTGGCGTCTTGCTTTGAGGTCTTGGAAGTCTTCCATTCCAGAACCTCGCAGATTTGTTCCAGCACCGTGATGAAATGAGCATGCTGATTGGTATATGCAGAGTTACCCCTGCCCAAAAACCAAGAAGTGACTGTCTTCCTCAATTTGATGGCGCGTTTCGCAATTGTGAGAATTGATCTGGGTACCGCGAGAGAAGAACCCGCTATCACTTCGGCGAGTTTTTGCAGGTCTTTAGTGGTTGCGCTATATTGAATCGGATTTGCATCTGAATCGCCGATGCTGGGCTTGACTTTGTTCGTTTTTTTGCCTCCTTGCTTGGCTCTTTGGTTGCCTTTCTTTCTGCTTCTTCCTTTGCCCTTACTGGCCTGGGGGAGGGCATCGGCGAGAAACGGTGGTTGATAGCCGCATTGGTGGGCTGTCTCCAGAAGCCAAGTCGCAAATGTACTAGTATCTGCTTTGTAGCGTGCATAGCTACTCTGCAAGAAGTCTGGAAGCATGTTGAGGATCTGGAAGGCGGAGTAAGTGATATCACGTCGCAGGCCGATTGGAAGTTAGTATGCAGTTAGCCGACAAGATGAAGATATGATTTAGGTGACCCGGTCAGGAACAATTATTTGCCGGGTGGGTCTGGGGTAGCCGGGGTTAGGCGGCGTGTTCCGCGGAACAATCATTGTGATCACGTGCTTCCGAAGTTCTAAGATGGAGATTAGTAGTCATACTCATAAAGCCCTGACCCCCTAAGCAGGTCTGTTGAATAGCTCGTGGACCTAGAGATTTGTTAGAGAGTCTGTGTAAGCCCTTAGCTAGCAGTTTTGCTGTCAGCTGGGGTCGGGCCTTGATCTACATGGAGATGCGAGCGAAAAGATCAAATAAGACATGTCGACATGATGAAGTAATGAGGAAAGACGTTTGTGTCGTACGAAGTACAGAGAGATTACAGTAGAATGAGCACAAGCTGTAATTCAACCAGTAAGCGTATCAGCCCTTGACAAAATCACTTTGTTTTATTATGACACGCCGTCGGGGTCAACCCTACATGGCACGGCAAGCATGCCGAGGGCGGAGATAAGATCCAGATGCCGGTGATAGTACATCCTGAAAGTGTTAACTCCGCCCATCAGATTAGAAAACCTACGCGAAGGCTGTGCAGACTGCAGACTGCCGTTGGCCAGTGGTCCAAAGAATTATGTACACGTACATGTGAAGGGAGAAGTAGAAGATCGAGGCTTTGCTGTACCTTGCTTGTTCACTACTAGGATGTGCAGTTGCCAATTGTTTACCCCTCATGCTGCTAATATTCTTAGCGGCTCAAAAATGACCTGGCCGTCTTAGCTTACTTACTACCTGAATGACAGACCCCCCGGACTCGGCAATCCTGCCTTGAGGCACAGACCGCGCGTGTCGAGACCTTATGTAAATCGACGCAGAACCCCTGTGAGCAACACGGCGGAGTCTTTTCCTCTGCATAATTTCTCTAATATCTACACTGACAGGGTGTACATCATCCAACACCGCAACTGACTCTATCATATTCCTCTAGTCAGTACAGAATGTCATCTCCGGTATGGCTCATAACGGGGGCCTCCAATGGCTTTGGCCTGGCCATGTGTCTTCACGTCCTGCGGGCAGGTCATCAGGTGATTGGATCTGTTCGCAACAAGACCAAGGCCGCCCCTGCGGTTGAGCAGATCAATCAGGCAGGAGGCTCGGTGATCGAGTTGGACATGACAGAGTCCCAGTCAAGCATTACAGAAAAAATCAGCGCCCTTGGCCGTATCGACTATCTAGTTAATGTTGCCGGCTACAGCATCTTGGCCGCCTGTGAGGTGATCACGTATGTTGTGAGCCTACCAACAGAAAGACGGACAAGAATCATCAATCTAACTTGACCCAGTGACAACGATGCCACCCTTCAAATGACCACCAATTTCTTCGGTCCGCTGTACACCATGCAGGCGGTCCTGCCAGTGATGCGTGCCCAAAAGTCTGGGACCATTGTCAACATTTCCAGTGGTGCCGCCCGCGACCCTCTGCCGGCCTGCTCTCTGTACAGTGCTTCCAAAGCCGCGTTGGAGGCTGCATCCGAGGGGCTTTCGAAAGAGGTCGCACCTCACAACATCCAGGTGCTGATCGTTGAGCCTGGCAATTTTCGCACAAACTTTGTGGGCGCCGTAAGTTTTGCGGACGTCGTCCTAACTGGCTCTTTGAACATAGTACTTTCGTGCTAACTCATTGGTCTCACAGTTGGCTGAAGCCAGCCCTGACCCGGCTTCGGTTCCTCCACACTACGATGATCCGGTGGGCATGGTTATGCGCAAATTCCTCACGGTCCACCAAAAGCAGCCTGGCGATCCCCAAAAGGGAGTTGAGCGTATCTTTGAGGCCGTCACGGGTACTGGAATGGCTGGACCTCTCATGGGTAAGGTCACTCGACTTGTTCTCGGAAGTGATGCATATGCAAGAATGAAGAAAAGCTGCGACAAATGGGCGGGCGAGTTGAGTTTACAGGAGGATGTTGCGCTGAGCACCAACTATGAGTAGCATGGCCAGACCCTCCAAGGAAAGGTACCATGCCCACGTGCAAGATATACAAACAGAGCCATCCTGCGTGGTGTACATCAGTGAAATACCTTTCTGGATACGAGGAAGTGACTGGAAAGAATGCATTAGATGGCTATTCCTTGCCAAATAGCTCTCTCTCGAGGAAGGCTTCTATATTCACACTATTCAAGTGTGTAAACTAGGTTATGCCCGCTAACACTGCCCGCTGCGGCTCTTTCAGGACATTTCAGCACCCCGTCCAGTCCACTGCCTCAAATCTTCACGGTCGCCAGAAGGGGCTTGATGCTTCCATTTGCCAAAAGTGGCTGGGCCTGGAGCGACAAGGACATTTGCTAAATCTGCATTTGTTCTGCTTTGGGCGTGACTGGCGTCTGGCCGATCCGATAATACTTCTCGCCCCATGGCATCGTACCCGCAAAACATGTTCTGGCCGTGGACATTGGCGTTCAAGACTTTCAACGATTTCTCATCGGCGGGCATTGTAGTGTCGTAGGTGTCTGGCTTGATGTCCGACATGGCTTGCGCGCAGATTGCTGCACTCTTCTCCCGTGCAGTCCCATGCATAATTCATCCAGCTTTTGGTGAGTTCCTTGATCTCAGCAGCGCCAAGGCTCTTGAACAAGTCAAAGTTGTGAGGTGAGCAGCTTTCGCAATGGCATACTCGCCAAAGAAACCCGATTCATGATTCGCTCGGCTCCTATCCCATGATTACCTGTTAGAGCAGGAGACAAGAGCGCCTGGAATAAAGACTGGGCTCTTTTCACTGACGAGCCATGAAACCAATCCGCAATACATTGCCTTTGGCAAAACAATTGGAGATTTCGCTCCCCACTTCATCCACAACGCCAGCGTAATCGCATCCCATTCGGCATCCAACATTCGCCGCACCATGAGTGATGAACACGTTTCCAGTCCGTGGGATCACTAGCCACAGCTTTGATTTTGACGAGCACCCATACATCGTGCACGATGGAAATAAGGACGGCGCGGACGGTGGCGCTCTTCAGCTGCCTCTCAATCACCGCTTTGGTCTTCAACTTGCTGTCAAGAGAAGAGGTTCGTCGCTGACACGTTGTGAAGATTGTGCAATTGATTCCTAAGCGCAGAGTGAAGGACGTGTTAAATTCGTAAAGGGCCTTAGACTAGATACCGACGAGATGCGGAAATTATTCAATCAGCTCATATTGCTTCGAGATTCTTAGGCTCCAGTATTGAGAGAGAGAGAATGATAGTACCGTCGATCCTTAGAATAGACGCTATCAAGGTAACAAATCCGTATCTTAGTGCCTGGGAAGAAGGTAGGGGCAAGTCTGCGCAGATCATAGATCCGGACTAACCTGAAGCTTCAGAAAGGGCTGCTTTATTAGTTGCGGCAAGCGAATTATAGTAGAACTGTCAATTCACACCCTAATCGACGGCGCGGCGGGGATTCACCGGAGAGCAAAAAGTAAGAATGTAGTCCTTTGCTGGGAGGGCCTGAATGCCGGTTTACGGCACTTGTTGGGTATATAAATGCAATAAGATCATCCTCTGTATACTCATATACCATATGTGGCTGAATTGACACACGGGGTGTGCTACTAATATGCTAGTCAAGGGTCCTCAAGACTTATACTCTCAACTTCGGTATTGGTCTCGATTAAGCAATTGAAGAGTAAATTGTGGCGCATATAGTTATTCGCAAGATCATACACCCGTGTGATTCATATCAACAATGGGGAATGCAATCCGACAATCGAGCCCTTTTGTGTTCTTCCACCTTCTTGTCATTCGAAAGACAGTGGGATGGACTGATCACAATATATGCTGCCACCGCCACCGCCATAGGCGCCATGTCAAAAGCAATGAGATACCATTCTGTTCGAATCAAATGCCCCTTCCATCCGTCATGTAGCTCGGCAATCCGATACCCATTGCGGATCAAGATCATAACAGCCGATAGCCACAATGTTATCATGATTGGCCAACCCGCGACGGAGACCAGGGTTATGCCCTTTGCGCGAGACCTGAAAATCATCCCTGCAACCAAGACCACGAAGAAGACCGTGCAGCTGAATTGGGAAATAATTCCATTTAGCATCACGTTGGAACCGTAGTCAAGGTCGGCAAAGTTTTCTGCGTTCGATGTCATGACTCCCCCGATCGTCTGAATGGTGAGAGAAATGATGTCCAGGATCACAAATAGAATCCAGTAGATCCGATTCGGGATAAGGAAGAGCTTTGGTCCAGTCTTCTCAGCACTGAATCTCGAGTGAGCAAAGCTTCGTCACGAGAGAACAGCGAGGACTCGCAGGGCAGCAGGCAGCTCACATCTTGCAAAACAGGATATAGTTTGTTGCAGAAAGGAAGACCGGGCATACGATGAGACTGCACAATTGAATCACATATGGCATCCAATCAACTGGCTAAATTGAAATCAAGAACCTATACAAACAATCACCATTTCACATTTCTGTCAGCAGGAGAAACATACATTGGAGTGAGCCCAATATCGTGCCCCTCAACCAATAGCCTCACCCGCGGGTGTGAGGGCAAGGGTGAATATCCAGTAGTGCGTGTACTTCCCAAAGATAGTCTGCGTGACAATTGCAATCACCGCAATGCCAAAATAAACAATAGCAAACAAGGCTGGCGGCGTGCTTGGCAAATAGCCATACTGATCTGTTGAAGCGGACATTCTGAAGCTGGAAGATGCTGTTATTACACTGCGTTCAATCAAAGTCAGACTGACACCAGTCGAAATCAATTAAATAGTTTCCAGACGGAACAAACGGATTCATCTTTTCTTTGAGCTTTCACTTTAAAGTAGTTCTGAGGAAGTTCCTCGATGTCTTCGAGCGGCCGGAGGCGTGAGTCTCCGCGGAACCTCCGTAACATTTTTTCCGCTCACATGATACATCGAGGTTGTGACTGCGTAGAATAGAACACCTGCAAAGTGATTGTGTACCAGAATAACTATGCGAGGCATCTTCATGGCTGTTTACCTCCTATCCAGTCTTGATAAAAGGTGTGATTCTGTCGGCGGCCACATTGACAACGGCAGGGGATTTCTCGTGGGTGTCTTCGAACATTTGCTCGGTCACTGGATTGAACAAAAGCATTCATGTCAGTCCAACACTTTCAACCCACCTTCCAGCCGCCCTTTGCAAGACAATTGGAAAATGACAAGCACGGCGGATCGTCTCTCAAGCATCATATTGAAAGGAAATTCTCAATGTGGCACACAATCGCCGTCAAGCCCCCGCGGAAGTTGTTATGTAATGGCCAATTCAAAGGGGAGCGGAGCCTCCGTCACGGAACCTCCGCGACGGAGACTAGACAATCCGCCGCAAGCCTTTACTTCCAGCATTATCAATAATAAACAATCTCGCAATAAGGGAAAATGCCGATCAAGCGAGGTCTGCCACGAGAATCGTGCGATTTCTGCTACCGGCGTAAGGTGAAATGCGATCGCTCTATGCACGCAAAGCAGGGTGTTCCGTCCTGTACACAGTGTTCTATGCGCCAGAGATCGTGTCTCATGAGTGATGCCTCCAATCCACCAAAAAGACGAAGTAGTCGCAGAATCACGCAGGAGGCCAACATGGAAGGGCCGTCGGATGTTGTCACATTATCAACGGCTCCAAGTATTGTAGGGTCCGCGCAACCCAGTTCCGATCTTCCGATGGCCCCTAATTCTACTGTGCTTGCGGATAATCTCAGTCACCATGAAGGCGACGTCTTCCCCGCCGATATATTCGCTGACGGCACGCTTCTTGGACTGAGTCACGAAAACCTTGTCTTTCTCGATCAAGTCTTCATGGAAGGAGGAATCGGATCAACAGAATGGCTGGGTCAGGAAATGGTTGCAAGTCAAGACGCCCAGGCCCATAACCCCACCGATGCACAGCCGAATGACAACGATATGCAAGCTCCAGATGCAGCAGATATTAACCAACAATATCCTTGGTTGAATAGTTTTGATAATTCAGCGACTTTTATCAATCTCGCCTTGCATTGCTACTTTCAATTTGCAGCGCCATGGCTGCCGGTCATCCTTGAAGACGCTTTCTGGCACGATTACCGCAGGAATCTCTGCAGTCGTGCTTTGGTATCTGCCATAGCTTGTCGGGGTATGCCTTTCACAACCCTTTCGAACAAATGGGACCTTCAACAGCGGTTTGCATGCGAATTTCGGGAAGCGTTCCTTGAAACGCAAAGCGCCACGTCCAACGAGAACACAGTCAGAGTTGATGATCTGGAGGCACTGGCTCTCATGGCAAATTTCGAGTATACAGACACGGGCAACCCACCGCTTCTGTCGAACCTCGGGAGACTTTTCTTGAAGCACGAATCGCTTGTCATGATGCTGCTTCATTATCGTGTCACCGATCGCAGCTGTGCAGAAGCACACTCAACAGTGACAGTATCGCGCGGACCAGAGCGACGCATGCTACTGTACTGGCATGTCTATGGTCTCGACGCCTTTCAGTGCTTGGATCGGAAGCAAATATCTCTGATCTCCAACAAGGATGCAGGCGATACGAGCAGGTTCCCTCGGCTTGAGGCCAGTGACTTTGCCGACGCGGTTCTTGAACTTGCAGTCGTCTCTCGAAGTCTTATGCGGCGGCTGGGTAACAACTCAGCCAAACGTCGTGGGATTGAAGCTCAAGATGTACACGATGTGTATGCACTGATTGATCGATGGAGAGCTCACACCTGCCCCCCACATTTGAGGCGACAGAATACAGATCCGGGGACAGTGTCACCTCAGTCTTCGAGTGAGGATCAACGAGAGCCACAACCAGACAAATACATTCACCTTCACCGAGCGGTGCTGTGGGCACTTGAGATCAACTGTCTGATGCACGTTGAGTGCTTAGTTGCAGAATACGGTCTCCACAAGAGCGGCACCTTGGTTGCAGAGATGACCATGACGCGCGTGGAATACGAAAGCTTGCGTGCTTTGCATGACATGGTAGCTATCTGCCACTGGATCGACTTGCACGCCATCCGCGACGAAGATGGAGTGCATCATTCTCTGGTCGATCTTGCACCGTTAGCGTTGCGCAACGTGTGTGCGGGTTTGTGCTCTTGGACATGCCAACGCGGTATTAACGCTGCAGAGCTGTCCAAGGCTCGAAGACATGTCGAATCATCAAGGCCTGGCACCAGGGCACAAAAGCATCCTGTTTATGCTTATCTTAGCGATATGCGGCTCTTACGAGACACGGCGGCAAAAGCCACATCGCACAGGGACACAACAGCCCTTATCGAGCGGATGGACGGTCAAATCGCTATGCTCACCGCACAAGCAGGATAGAACGACAAACATTCAAGCATATGTCTGGTGTAAGACAAGCGCGCAATGCGAATTCTATCAGCTTCCGTTCGAGGGTCGACAGAGATTTTAAACGAGGCCTTAGAAGCACGCTCTCTGACGACCTCATCTGCACTCTGATTTGGCTTTACGTTTTGGGGGTGTCGCAGGAGCAAAGGAGTCACAGTTCAAGCGTTGGACTATTCCCGTCTTGAGTTTATGCAATCTATCTGTCGTTGTTTTTGTCAGCGTAGAGCCACGTCATCCTAACATTGATACACCGACCTCGATGCCGCGGCGTAAGATGAACTCAGCCCTGGATGTCTGTTGGACTGGAATGACAGATTCTCATCTAGTATGGGTATTTTTCGTATGGCATGTGATACTGCCATCTCACCGCAGTCCATAGCCTATATAGAATCTCTCCTGGCCAGTCAATCTCACACTCATCCCTCTCTCATATGGTGATGCAGCACCTTCTGCAACCTCCCAACAAGTACTGTGAACTTAGTTCAACATAGATGGCAAGGTTTGTCTCTCAGACAAAAGGCAGTTGGAATAGTGTTGGGCCAAACACTCCCCCTCGCCGGTAGTCATGTATAGGAGGCTCAAACGGATCCGGGGGCTTGGCCGCTCGCGATATAAGTGTTTGTGGTGAGGCCTGCCATACTGCCTGGCATATATATGGGCTACGCCCCTACTACCTAGGACCACCAACCTTAGTAGTCTAGCTTAGCTTCCTTCTTCCTCCTCTCCTAGTTAACGTCGAGTGTTTTTTACCTTTAAGGGTTTTCCTTCGTAAGATCCTCAGTTAAATAGGTTATGAGCCCTGCTTAGCGCGCTAGTGAGGTTATTAACACCAACCTTTCTGTCCTACATACGCTATAGCTTAATACTTACGTCGCGATACTAGTAACTTTATAACTCCTTTAGCTCCGCGCTGATTCTTAGGCTCTACGCCAACTTCCTGGCTCCGCGCCGATTCTTAGGCTCTACGCTAACCTCACGGCTCCGCGCCGATTCCTAGGCTCTACGCTATCTCCCTCTGTAGCTCCGAGCTACTTCGAAGGCTTCTCGAAGACCTTATTATAGGTTAAAGCTCTTATATATATATACTATTAACATAGAAAAGATTTAAGATTATATCCCTAGACTAAAGAGCGATTCTAATTTCGATATTTAGAAGACAGAGTTTAAGAGATTCCTTAACTATAAGGATCTTAACTATTAGCCTATTATTACCGGTCTTTACTATCCGCCTATTAATATTTCTCTTAACCTTCCTTATTAGTCCGAAGTACGAAATATCTTAGCTAATAAGTAAGGTATTAACCCTTAAAATATTACCGATACGGAAGTTCGGGTTTAGATATAGACTTATATCCTTAAAAAGAATAAGGAATTAGTAGTTCTATCGAAAGACTAATATAGTATACCTATACTTCCTATCTATATCTCTTAATAATTCTATTAAAATCTTTATTTAGTAATACGAATCTTTACTATAGGCCTTTAAAGCTCTTAGTTTAACTTTCGGTTAAGTAAGCGCCTAATCCTTCTAATAGAAATATAGCGAATAGGCGACTTATTACTACCGTTAGAAGGATAACGCTAGTATCTTTATTACGAAGTAGTAGAAAACCTTCTAAGAGCTATAGGAAGTAATTAAGAAATTTATCCTCCTAGAGACGATTTAGTACGGTTAGTTTATTAAAGCTATTCGCTTATATCTATCTACTAAGCTACTTATTATATACTATAATCCAGATATAGATAGTCCTCGCTTAATATAAGATATATTTATAGAATTCCTTTCCTTCGAGTTATCGAGATACTACTATTAGGCTATAGCTACTACTAAGTTAAATAAGAAGTCTAAGAAGAACGGTAAAAAGGACGGTAACGACTCGAAGGATTTAAACTCGAAAGATTTAAGCTCGGATCTAAAATAGTACTACTTTTATAAACGTTACGGTAAATATAGTACTTAAGACTACTTCTAGAATCCTAAGAGTAAGAATTATAAGAGATCTAAGGATTAGAATAAGTCTAGTAGTACTGTAGCTACCGTAACTTCCTTATTGTCTAAGGATAAGGATAAGAAGGAGGTCTAGAAGTTACTAGCTATATCGGCTATATTATTCTAAGCCGACTAATTCTTCCTAAGTATAGCGTCCGCGTATATAACCTCTTAGCTCTTAGTCGCGAGTATTAACGCTAATAATAATTAGTATATTTAGATACTCGACTCTAGTATAAGTAATTATATAATACTATTTAAAGCCGCCTTTATTATATATTTAACCTACCGTATTCGCGTTTCCTTACTAGATAGTTATAATATTATAACGGAGGGATATAGCGATATTAGCCTTAATCTTCGTAACTCTAAAATATTTAAGATAACTAAGATTTTACTTAAGAAGATATAGTATATTCTATCTTTTATATATAACTTAATCTCTATAGCTAAGCTTATAGACGATAACGATCTATCTTTAACTTTTAGTAAATCTTATAGCTCTTTATATAATAAGGATAATACGATTATTATATTTACAGAATAGTAATATAGCTAATATTAGCTTATAGCCTATAATAGTAAGGAGTAGCTTTTAAAGCTTTATACTATATCTGCTATATCCTCTAAAATAACCCTCTCTTATATTCGCGTAGATATAGTTACTAAGGAACCGAAACCGATCTATATAGATCTTCTATATTACTATACTTATTATATAGATAAGTAAAAAGTAACTAAAATACTATTAGTTTTAGATAGTATTAGCTTTATTAAAGAGACTAGAATTAAATATTCCTACGCGCCTTATATCTAAGGAAAAGGCTATATACTCCTATATAATAAGGGTAATCCTATTAAGACTCGACCTAGCGATCGATTATATATCGATATCTAGGGACTAATCTCCTATATAGCTCTCGGTAGTTATCATTATTTCGTGACTATTACTAATAATATATCTCGCTTCTATTAGGTCTTCCTACTTAAATCTAAGGATAAGATCGTTAATCGAGTTAAAGAGACGATTATCTACCTTAAGACTTAGTTTAAATATATAGTTAAATCTATTATAGATAATAATACCGGCGAATATATTAGAATTATAGATTATTATAAGATCTCCGGTATTACTTAGAATCTAGTACTATCCTATACTAAATAGCGTAATAGTCTTATAGAGATAAAGAATTATTAGCTTATTAAGCCGTTAGTAGCTATTCTAACTAAGAATTAGCTACTAAAATACCTCTAGGATAAGCTACTCCTTAGAGTTAACTTTACTATAAATTAGCTCTAGTATTTAAAGATTAGTATAACTCCCTATAAAATATTCTATAGGAAGTAACCTAATATATCTAGTCTATATACTCTAGGCTATTAAGCTTAGTATTTTATTCTAAAGGAACTTCGTTATTCTAAACTATCGCCTTATATAGCGGAATCTCGCCTAGTTACCTACTCTTAAGCCGGTAATTATCGCTTATATAATATTTATTCTCGTAAGATTATTATATTAAGGAATATAGTTTTTAATAAGATTCTGCTAGATAAGCTACCTAAGCTAGTCTACGATCTCGATACTCTGTCTTAGTAGCCTAGTACTATATCTATCGATTACAGACGCTATATTCCTATAGACTTCTTAGATACAGAAATCTCTCTTTAGCGCGATTCGTAGTCTTTTTAGCTAGACTATATACGTTCTTAGCCTATTATTCTAACTCTATTTATTACTTAGAGTAATCTACCGCTATTAGAGCGAGCGAAGCTTCCTTAATTAACCTTTATCGTAAGGAAATATTAGCGAGAAGCGATTCTTATACTTAGGTAAGATAAGAACTTTTTAAGCCTAACCGAAGCCTTTTCAGGCCTGTTAGAAGTCCTTCTAGGCCCTGTCGAGGCCTTCTTAGACGCGGATAAGAATAACTAAATTATTAGTATTAACCGTCCTATTAATTCTAATTATTAAGTTCTAGAGGATTCTTCTCCTCTAATAAGATAATTAAAGTATATTAAAAAGCTATTACGCGCTATACTTAAATCTTAGTAATATCTTATAGGTTTCGTAGCCGCTACTTAAACTATAGACGATAGCGTTAATACTCTTTACTACTAAAATATAGTAGAGGGATCTAATATAGATTTACTATCTATATCCTTAAGACTCGATATAAGTATCTTTCTTACTATATTAAGATTAGACTCCTCGTCTATTACTATTAGTATAGTTAAATCTATCGTAAAGAATATAACTAAACTAGTATCTTATAAAGAAGCTATAGTATATCCTAATAAGGAAAAATAGTAAATTATAGTAGATAAGGAGCTTAAAAAGTAGTTAAAGAACGGTACCTAGAAAGTTATTAAGTACCCTAAGAATAAAAGGCCTATTCCGATTCGATAGGTATTTAAGATTAAATATAATAGTACTTATAAAGCTTATCTTATTATAAAAGGTTTTAAATAACGGTAGGAAGTCGATTACCTTAATATCTATATATTAATAGCTAAAGTAATAAGCTTTAAGCTATTTATAGCTATTACTATAGCTCTTAGATAGTACTATTATTCGATTAATTTTATATCTACTTTCCTAAACGCTAAATTAACCGAGGAGATCTATATTAATCTTCCTAAAGGAATCCGTAAATAGTATAGTCCTTCGAAATACGGTCTACTTATAAAGAGCTTATATAGCCTTAAATAGAGCCTAAGGGAATAGTATAACGTAGTATATAATATATTTATAGTACTCGGATACGATCTGAAGCAGATTACTACGTCTTTTATATAGTTACCTTAACGGCCTAAGCTAACCGCTGTATTTATATACTAATTTATATTAATAACTACCTGATTATATCTCCTTCTGATAAGGATATTATATAACTAAAGTAAATACTCTCTAAAATATTCGATCTTACTAATAATAAGGTCCCTAGACGTTTCTTAGCGATTAATATTATATAATATAATAATATAATCTTTTTAAGCTAATAAGTATATATTAAGAAGATCCTTATAGATTTTAACTTGTAGGATTACTATCCCGTATCTTTACCCTTCTTTAACCAAGAGGTCCTATAATCTTATAACAGTACTATAACTATAGAGGAAGTATTAGAATTCCGTAAGAAAGTTAGTTCCTTAATATAGCTTATAGTTAACTCTAGACCTAATATTTAATACGCTATTACTAAACTCATACGCTACTCTTATAATCCTTCTAAACTGTACTTTATAGCTCTTAAGGGAGTATTTCGTTATCTTAAAGATACTAAGGGTCTCTTAATCTATTATAGACGGAATTTAGACCCTCTTTATAGCTATATAGATACAGATTAGGTAGGTTACTACGCTAATAATACTATATTAACCTCCGGCTTCGTATTTAAGCTTAGAGGGGGGCTAGTCTCGTATGTCACGGCGCGAGTTATATGTAGTGACTTAAGACGATTCACGAACGAATCGACCCCGCGTCGCCTTAGGGTAATAACCCTCGAGATATTATATAGGGTTATAGGGACTCGGTACACGGGAACCCTATATATATATTATAGTAACTAGTAGAGTCTAACCGGACTCTAAGATTTAGTCTTTAAAATCAGACCCTATAGACTTAGACTCTCTGCCTAGCTAATAGGTTCTCTGTCCTATAATATAGACCCCTTAGGAATTACTAAATCTTCCTATTTAGCTACCTAGAGAAGAAATATCTATACCGACGACCCGTTAATAATCCGCCCGTCTTATAGTAGCGGAACGATCCCGACGAGTTAGTAAGAGACTTAGGTAACCCTTAAGTAAACTTAGCCTAACTCCTCGGGACCTAGAAGATAGATCTAGTTACGAGGTATAGTCTTCCGAATAGGCTAAGTTAAACGAACAAAATACCCTTAATCGCCTTCTAGCGCGGATCTAGTAACTTGAATATAAAGCTACGATTTAGTAACGAGATATCCCCGAACCGTAACCTGTGTCTCCTTCTCCCTATTGACCCCGAGGCGTTAAGATTAAAATCAATAATATCTTATACTGACTAAGCTCTATATTAATCTTAGAGTAATATATCTAGTAGCTCGATAAATTAGAGTATATCTTCGAAGCGAGTTCCGACCGATATATAATTAATTTATATAAGATTCCTATCGGATTCTTTATATTAGAACCGACCTAATAGGCCTAGTAGATAAATTATAAGAAGACCGAATTTATAGCCTAATAATCTACCTAGAATAATTTCGTTAACTAGATACTCGTATTTATCTAGGGTAGTTAATTTACCGAGGCCGATATTATAGAAAAATACTATAGCGTCTACTAGCTCGAGGACTAAGATCTACGCGCGTTTTATAACTACCTCTAATCTATCGAAAATTATATAAATATTTAGGAGAAAGAGCGTACCCTCGGTTACTACGTAAAGCTATATCTAGTCCTTAAAAACGAACTTAAAGTATTATACTAGAATAATCTCGTATATTATAAGTATGATAGGACTGACTTAGGATAAGAAGGGAGGATAGGGGATATATATACCACGCCTACTATATATACCACGCGTACCACGCGTACTATCTTAAAACTTAGGATGAACTATAGCCTCTTCTCTTTTCTTTTTCTCCTCTCTAGCCTTTAAGATTCTTGATACTACGTAGCTAAGTTAAATAAAAGTTTCTGAGTCCTTCTAAAGCTTTTCTATTCTCGTGTATAATATTATCTTAAAAGCTCTCCCTTTTTCTTTTTATAACCTTTTTTAGAAGTATTAGCCGGGTAGCGAGGTACTATATCCTCTAGCTACCCTAATATCTTCCTACGTAAACTAAACCGAAACGACCGAACAGAAATAAACTATACTAAAGCCACGATAGCGCGATTACGCGAGCGAACCTCCTTAGTAGAACGAACTCTATATAGAACCTCCTTGAATTTTAGCTACGAAGATACTAAATACGAACTCGAAACCCTAGAATAGCTACTTAAGTAGATTTCTAGTAATACTCGAGTAGCCTTCTAAGTCTTAAAGTAGGAGGCGGAAAAGAACGAATATCTTACTAAGTAGGTTAAATAGTTAACTAAGGAAAATAAGATATTAAAGTCTCTAAATACTATAGAATAGACTCTAGAAATCTAGTATATAGAAGAAGCTTATACTAGTCTTCGCGCCGACTATAATAAGACTACTAAAGAATACGATATACTAGTAACCGCGATATAATTTATATAGATAGATTATAATACTAGTAGAGGAATTAGTTTAAGTTATACTATATCTAAGACTAAAGGACTCTACTATAAATTAACTAAGATCCCTAATCCTCCGATACTTAGCGATAGTAAGGAAGTAAAGTTTAAAGATTAGGAATCGAATATTCTTAAAAAACTTAAACTAAATCACGACTACTATCCGACTAAGAAGTACTATATTATATACGCTAAGAGTTAATATAAAGGAAAAGTACTAATATATATTAATCCTTATATATATATAAATACTACTAACTAGTATAAGAAGCTTAAAGAGATACTAAAGTATCTAAGAAGTATCTTTAATAACCTAGATCGTAAGAGACTTATATATAATAAGTATATAAACCTAAAAATAGACGTTAAGACTAATTTTACTAATTTCCTAGCGGACTTTAACTAGTTAGTAGAAGAGGCTAGTTAACCTATAGATCTATAAAAATAGGATCTATATTAGAAGATCCTACTACTAATATAAAACTAAGTAATAATAGACGTAGATAATAACGAAGTATCTCTCGATTAATTTATACGCCGATACTAGAAAGCCGCTAGGAGAATCTCGTAGTAGATCGTAGCTCGTGGCCTATATAAGTTACGCCTAAGTATAGATTCGCGTAGTAGTTATACTTAGAGTAATACTATAGCTCGAAATACTATCTTAAACTCGAATATAAGTAGAGCTCCTTTGATCTTTATTAAAGACCCCGCTAAGAAAGTATAACTTATAAAGAAAGGAAAGTACTTTATCTACGAGGAAAAAGGTTATCTCTCCTATAACTATCCTAAGAAGAAATTAGCTACTATTATAGTAACTACTACTAGATTATTAGTTAAGGAAGCTAATAAAGTAAATCTTATTAAACTTAAGAGATCTAACTTCGACTTAAATATAGGAAAAGCCTAATCCTAGGAAAAGTCTCTATCCCGGGAGGCGTATCTAAGCTAAACTTATATAAATTACTATTACCTATAAGTAGTATAACTATTAACGCTTAGATAGCTATTAATAGAAGAATAGTTTAAATTAAATATTTAGCGGATACTAGAGTAGATAGATATCTCTATATTTATTCGAATATAGTTAGACTACTAGTATCTCTTAGGGTAAAGACCCTTAAGCTTCTAACTACTTATCCGGTTATAGATTATAATAGTAGATTAAGAGAACCTATTACCTATATAACTAAGTTAACCCTTATAATCGACGGCTATATATAGCTTAAGTAACTAATATTAATTACCGAGCTTAGTAGAAATAATATAATCTTAGGAAGAGTATAGTTTATAGAGTATAATATCCTACTAGACTATAAGAATCAGAGGTTAGTATAGCTAGATTAGCCTATCCTAAGAGAGGAAGTTTAATAAGCTATATAGAAAGAGGTCCCTTATATTATCCTATAGAGACCGAAGATTACGGATATCTTATAATATTAGAAGGATATAGGATAGAGATATAGAATAGAGAGATTAATACTTCGAGAAATAGGAAGAGAAGACTAAGAAGGTTTTAAGTCACGAACCTTAAATTAATAAATATAAGAAGATAGAGTAGAAAACTTCGGACTTTAGTCTTAATATCGCTACTATTAGCAGACTAGGATTCTACCGCTATATATAATCGGTAGGAATATAATCCTTCGTTATATCGCTAGCTTAAATCGATAAGATTATTAACTCTAAAATAATAGAAGTAACTATATCTAAGGTACTAGATATAAAGAAAATTATACCGAAGGAATACTACGAATTTATAGATATATTCTCTAAGATCGCCTCGGATATATTACTACTATTAAGAGGAATACCGGACTACCGGATCGAGCTTAAAAATAATTCCTTTAAGTAGCTTAACTACCTACTTTATAAAATAATAGAAGAGGAGCTATACTTCGTAAAGTGGTATATACTATAGAATCTAGTAAAAGATTTTATTATACCCTCTTTAGTACTATACGCGTTACTAATTTTAATAGCGGTTAAGCCCGGTAGTAGACTAAGATTCTATATTAATTACCGTAAGTTAAATACTTTAATAAAGAAGGACCGATACCCCTTATCTTTAATCGATAAACTACTTTAACAGATTAGTAAGACTAAGTAGTTTACTAAACTTAATATTAAATAAGGATTTTATAGGATTTATATATATCTAGACTTAGAGGACCTTACGATCTTTAAGTTAAGATATAGATTATATAAATATAAGATCTTACTATTTAGATTAACTAACGGACTAGCTACGTTCTAATATTATATTAACTAGGCTTTAGGAGATTATCTTAATAATTTCTATACTATATTTATAGATAATATTCTAATCTATACCGAGAGCGACTTAAGATAGTACTAAGTATATATAAAGATAGTATTATAATAGTTACGAAAAGTAGGCTTATAAGTAGTACTATATAAATATAAATTTTATACGTAAGAGACTAAATTCCTTAGCTTTATTATTAGTATATAGGAGATTAGAGTTAATCTAGTAAAGATAGATATAATTATAGTATAGATAGCTCCGGAGACTATTAGAGGAGTATAATCTTTCTTAGATATATATAACTTCTACCGGAGATTTATTAGAGATTATAGCTATATTACGAAACTACTCTACTATCTTACTAGGAAGGAAACGTCTTTTATATATAACTAGGACTACTAATCTACGTTCGAAATATTAAAAATAAGTTTAAGTTCTACTCTAGTATTAAACTACTATAATCCGAATATATCTATATACCTAGAGATAGATACTTCCGATAGTTACTTAGGTATAGTACTATCCTAGGAAACTAATAGAATATAGTATCTAGTAGCTTTCTTCTCGAAGACTATAGATTAAGGTTAATAAAAATATAATATATATAATAAGGAAATATTAGCTATTATTAAAGTACTTAAGGAATAGCGGGCGGAACTAGAGGGTCTATAATAAGTTTAACCCTTTAAAATCTAGAAAGATTATTCCTTCTTATAATATTTTATAATAGGTAAGAAGCTTAATACTTATTAAGTATATTAGGCCGAGATACTATTATAATACTATTTTATTATTAAATATCGTAATAGTAGAAGTAATATAGTTACGGATATACTATTAAGAAAAGAGAAGATATTAAAGATAAAGGACTAGTCTAAATAAATTATAATCCTAAGAGAGAAACTCGAGGGAGGAGTCTATCCTATAGTCTTATTAGTTAATATAGTCTAAAATAATATTATCGAATAAATTCTTTAAGTAAATAAGAATTATAAAAGCCTCGAATAGTATTAGGAGGACGCGAAAGATAATTTAAGTAAGTAGTTATTAAAATAAGATTATATTCTCTAGGGAGGAACTTAACTTATAGTTCCTAAGGATAGTAATTTACGTATAAGACTCCTCGATAAGATTTACTATTAACTAGTTATAGCTTACCCGGGATAAGATAAGATATATCGAATAGCTACTTTATAATACTATTAGCCGGAGCTCCGCTAGGATATAAGATAGTATATTAATAACTATTAATTATATAAGCGAACTAAAGTATAGAAGGATAAGATATCTAGCGAGTTAAAACTACTTCCGATCCCCGGCTAGCTATAGTAGTATATTACTATAGATTACCGCTCCTTCCCTCGAGATAAGTATAGCTATAATATAGTTATAGTCTTTATTAATCGACTAACGAAGCGACTAATCTCTATCTTCTATTATAAGGATATCGACGTAAAAAGGACTATATAGATCTTTATTAACTATATTTATCGCTAGACTAGGATACTAGATTCGATTATCTTAGACCGCGGAGGCTAGTTTATATCCGAATTTTAGACGGAATTCTATAGAATCCTTAATATTAAGAAGAAACTATTAATAGTATACTATCTATAAACTAATAGTTAAAGTAAGATTATAAATTAATATATAGCTTAATATCTATAGCCCTTTATAAGTTATTATTAAGATAACTAGTCTAACTATCTTATAATAGTAGATTTCGCTACTATAGTACTACTATAGGGAATAACTAGTATCTCGTCCTTTTATATAGAATAAGGTTATAAACCTAGAGTATTATTCGACTAGGAGACGCTAAAGGAGCTTAATTAGTAGTAATATATTTAATCTCGACTTTATTAAGAGAATCCTTTAGAGGAAGTTTAAGTAGCGCGAGACTATATAAGTAATCTAAAAGAGATTTAGGAACGAGTCTAATAATAAGTAACTATAGCTTAGGAATAGTATAAGAAATACGCTAATCGATATCGTAGACCTAAAGATTTCGGTATCGGAGATATAGTCTACGTAACTTCGAAAAATTAGAAAACTCCTTAATCTAGCTATAAATTAGCTTACTAGGCGTACGGACCCTTTAAGATTCTCGAGAAGGTAGGAAATATATATAAGATCGAACTACCGGACTCTATAAAGATATATCTGATATTCTTACTAGATAAGCTACGAAGAGTATTAAACTCGGAACTACTATAAGACTAACTAGTAGATCTAGAACTACCGCTAGAGATTATTAAAGGCGAGTAGGAATAGGAAGTCGAGAAGATCCTCGTAGTACGGCTATAGTACCGAAAGTTATAGTATTAAGTAAAGTAGAAAGGATATAAATATAATAATATCTAGTATCCCGCGAGGAATTTTAAAAATTTACTAGAAAGGATTATAGAATTCTATAGGGAGTATTCTAATTAGCTAGGACTACCGAAGAGGCTATAAAATTAGGCTAAGGTAGCGCTAAAGGATAAAATTAATAACGACTATAAGGATAATAATAAGTAAGCTAATTAAATAATATAGAACTAACGCTACTAGTACTAGAATTTAAAGACCTAGAGGGCTAGGTCCTTTAAAGGAGGGAGTAATATTATAAGTATAATATTATACGTAAGAATAGAAAAGCTTTAGAAGGGCTTATAAACTTTTATTCTAACTTATCTACGTGATATTAAGAATCTTAAAGGCTAAAGAGAAGAAAAAGAAAAGAGAAGAGACTATAGTTTATCCTAAGTTTTAAGATAGTATATATAATACGCGTAGTATATATAGTAGGCGTAGTATATATATCCTCTATCCTCCCTTCTTATCCTAAGTTAGTCCTATTATACTTATAATATTACCCTCTCCTTTAAAGGACCTAGCCCTCTAGGTCTTTAAACTCTAGTACTAGTAGCGTTAGTTCTATATCGTTTAATTAGCCTACTTATCGTCGTTCTTATAGTCGTTATTAATTTTATCCTTTAGCGTCGCCTTAGCCTAATTTTATAGCCTCTTCGGTAGTCCCGGCTAATTAGGATACTCCCTATAGAATTCTATAATCCTTTCTAGTAAATTTTTAAAATTCCTCGCGGGATACTAGGTATTATTATATTTATATCCTTTCTACTTTACTTAATACTATAACTTTCGGTACTGTAGCTATACTACGAGGATCTTCTCGACTTCCTATTCCTACTCGCCTTTAATAATCTCTAGCGGTAGTTCCGGATCTAGTAGTTAGCCTTATAGCGGTTCCGATTTTAATACTTTTCGTAGCTTATCTAGTAAGAATATCGGATATACCTTTATAGAGTCCGGTAGTTCGATCTTATATATATTTCCTATCTTCTTAAGAATCTTAAAGGGTCTATACGCCTAGTAAGCTAATTTATAGCTAGGTTAAGGAGTTTTCTAATTTTTCGAAGTTATATAGACTATATCTCTAATACCGAAATCTTTAGGTCTACGATATCGATTAGCGTATTTCTTATACTATCCCTAAGCCGTAGTTACTTATTATTAGACTTATTCCTAAATCTCTTCTAGGTTACTTATATAGTCTTATACTACTTAAACTTCCTCTAAAGGATCTCCTTAATAAAGTCGAGATTAAATATATTACTACTAATCTAGCTCCTTTAGCGTCTTCTAGTTAAATAATACTCTAGGTTTATAACCTTATTCTATATAAAAGGATAAGATACTAGTTATCTCCTATAGTAGTACTATAGTAGCGAAATCTACTATCACGAGATAGTCGGACTAGTTATCTTAATAATAATTTATAAAGGACTATAGATATTAAGTTATATACCGATTCGTAATCTTACTTTAACTATTGGTTTATAGATAGTATACTATTAATAGTTTCTTCTTAATATCGAGGATTCTATAGAATTCTATCTAAAATTCAGATATAAACTAGCCTCCGCGATCTAAGATAATCGAATCCGGTATCCTAGTCTAGCGATAAATATAGTTAATAAAGATCTATATAGTCCTTTTTCCGTCGATATCCTTATAGTAGGGGATAAAGATTAGTCGATTCGTTAGTCGGTTAATAAAGACTATAACTATATTATAGCCGTACTTATCTCGAGGGAAGGAGCGATAATCTATAGTAATATACTACTATAGCTAGCTAGGGATCGGAAATAGTTTTAACTCGCTAGGTATCTTATCCTTCTATACTTTAGTTCGCTTATATAATTAATAGTTATTAACGTACTATCTTATATCCTAGCGGAGCTCTAGCTAATAGTATTATAAAGTAGCTATTCGATATATCTTATCTTATCCCGGGTAAGCTATTAATAGTTAATAGTAAATCTTATCGAGGAGTCTTATACGTAAATTACTATCCTCGGGAACTATAAATCGAGTTCCCTCCTAGAGGAGATAATCTTATCTTAATAACTACTTACTTAAATTATCTTTCGCGTTCTCCTAATACTATTCGAGGCTTTATAATTCTTATTCGCTTAAAGAATTTATTCGATAATATTATTTTAGACTATATTAACCGATAAGACTATAGGATAGACTCCTCCCTCGAGTTTCTCTCTTAGGATTATAATCTATTCGGGCTAGTCCTTTATCTTTAATATCTTCTCTTTTCTTAATAGTATATCTATAACTACGTTACTCCTACTATTACGATATTTAATAATAAAATAGTATTACGATAGTATCTCGGCCTAACGTACTTAGCGAGTATTAAGCTTCTTACCTATTATAAAGTATTATAAGAAGTAATAATCTATCTAGATTTCGAAGGGTTAAACTCGTTATAGACCTTCTAGTTCCGCCCGCTATTCCTTAAGTACTTTAATAATAGCTAATATCTCCTTATTATATATATCGTATTTTCGTTAACCTTAATCTATAGTCTTCGAAAAGAAAGCTACTAGATACTATATTCTATTAGTTTCCTAGGATAGTACTATACCTAAGTAACTATCAGAAGTATCTATCTCTAGGTATATAGATATATTCGGATTATAGTAGTTTAATACTAGAGTAGAACTTAAACTTATTTTTAACGTTTCGAATATAGATTAGTAGTCCTAGTTCTATATAAAAGGCGTTTCCTTCCTAGTAAGATAGTAGAGTACTTTCGCGATATAGCTATAATCTCTAATAAATCTCCGGTAGAAGTTATATATATCTAAGAAAGATTATACTCCTCTGATAGTCTCCGGAGCTATCTATACTATAATCGTATCTACCTTTACTAGGTTAACTCTGATCTCCTATATACTAATAATAAAACTAAGGAATTTAGTCTCTTATATATAAAATTCGTATTTATATAGTACTACTTATAAGCCTACTTTATATAACTATTATAATACTATCTTTATATATACTTAGTACTACCTTAAGTCGCTCTCGGTATAGATTAGAATATTATCTATAAATATAGTATAGAAATTATTAAGATAATCTCCTAAAGCCTAGTTAATATAATATTAGAATATAGCCGGTCTGTTAGTTAATCTAAATAGTAAGACCTTATATTTATATAACCTATATCTTAACTTAAAGATCGTAAGGTCCTCTAAGTCTAGATATATATAAATCCTATAAAATCCTTATTAAATATTAAGTTTAGTAAACTACTTAGCCTTACTAATCTATTAAAGTAGTTTATCGATTAAAGATAAGGGGTATCGGTTCTTCTTTATTAAAGTATTTAACTTATAGTAATTAACGTAGAATCTTAGTCTACTACTAGGCTTAACCGCTATTAAAATTAGTAACGCGTATAGTACTAAAGAAGGCACGATAAAACCTTTTACTAGATTCTATAGTATATACTACTTTACGAAGTGTAGCTCCTCTTCTGTTATTTTATAAAGTAGATAGTTAAGCTACTTAAAGGAATTATTTTTAAGCTCGATCCGGTAGTCCGGTATTCCTCTTAATAGTAGTAGTATATCCGAGGCGATCTTAGAGAATATATCTATAAACTCGTGGTATTCCTTCGGTATAATTTTCTTTATATCTAGTATCTTAGATATAGTTACTTCTATTACTTTAGAGTTAATAATCTTATCGATTTAAGCTAGCGATATAATAAAGGATTATATTCCTACTAATTATATATAGCGGTAGAATCCTAGTCTGCTAATAGTAGCGATATTAAGACTAAAGTCCGAAGTTTTCTGCTCTATCTTCTTATATTTATTAATTTAAGGTTCGTAACTAAAAACCTTCTTAGTCTTCTCTTCCTATTTCTCGAAGTATTAATCTCTCTATTCTATATCCTTCTAATATTATAAGATATCCGTAATCTTCGGTCTCTATAGGATAATATAAGGGACCTCTTTCTATATAGCTTATTAAACTTCCTCTCTTAGGATAGACTAATCTAGCTATACTAATCTCTAATTCTTATAGTCTAGTAAGATATTATACTTTATAAACTATACTCTTTCTAAGATTATATTATTCCTACTAAGCTTAGTAATTAGTATTAGTTACTTAAGCTATATATAGCCGTCGATTATAAGGGTTAACTTAGTTATATAGATAATAGATTCTCTTAATCTACTATTATAATCTATAACCAGATAAGTAGTTAGGAGCTTAAGGGTCTTTATCCTAAGAGATACTAGTAGTCTAACTATATTCGAATAAATATAGAGATATCTATCTACTCTAGTATCCGCTAAATATTTAATTTAAACTATTCTTTTATTAATAGCTAGCTAAGCGTTAATAGTTATACTACTTATAGGCGATAGTAATTTATATAAGTTTAGCTTAGATATATCCCCCGGGATAGAGACTTTTCCTAGGATTAGACTTTTCCTATATTTAAGTCGGAGTTAGATCCCTCGAGTTCGACGAGGTTTACTTTATCGGCTTTCTTAACTAATAATCTAGTAGTAGTTATTACGACGGTAGCTAATTTCTTCTTAGGATAGTTATAGGAGAGATAACCTTTTTTCTCGTAGATAAAGTACTTTCCTTCCTTTATAAGTTATACTTTCTTAGCTAGATCTTTAACGAAGATCGAAGAGGCTCTAGTTATATTCGAGTTTAAGGTAGTATTTCGAGCTTGTTACGGCGTAGTTATACGTGGTGACTTAGGACGATTTACGATCGAATCGACCCCGCGTCGCCTTAGGGTAATAACCCTAAAGGCTCTGTGTGGGGCTATAGGGACTCGGTACACGGAACCCCTATATATATATTGTGTGAACTGGTGAAGTCTACTATACCCTAAGATTTAGTCTTTGATAATTATAATTATAGACTTAGACTCTCTGCCTAGCTAATAGGTTCTCTGTCCTACGATACAGACCCCCTAATAATTACTAAATCTTCCTATTTAGCTACCCAGAGAAGAAATATCTATACCGACGACCTATTAACGATCCGTCCGTCTTATAGTAGCGGAATAATCCCGACGAGTTAGTAAGGGGCTTAGGTAACCCTTAAGTAAACTTAGCCTAACTCCTCGGGACCTAGAAGATAGGTCTAGTTTCGAGGTATAATCTCCTAAATAGGCCGAGTTAAACGAATAAAATACCCTCGATCGCCTCCTAGCGCGGATCTAGTAACTCGAATATAAAGCTACGATTCGGCGACGAGATACCCCCGAATCTTAACCCGCGCCTTCTCTTCCCTATCGATCCCGAGGCGTAGAGATTAAAATTAATAATATCTCGTACCGCTTAAGCTCTACCTTAACCCTAGAGTAACGTATCTAGTAGCTCGATAAATTAGAATATATCTTCGAAGCTAGTCCCGACCGATACGTAAGTAATTTATATAAGATTCCTATTAGATTCTTTATATTAGAACCGACCTAATAGGCCTAGTAGACGAATTATAAAAAGACCGAGTTTATAGCCTAACGGCCTACCTAGGATGATTTTGTTAACTAGATACTCGAATTTATCCGAGGGGGTCGATTTACGGAGGCTAATATTACGGAAAAATACTATAGCGCTTACTAGCTCGAGGACTAAGACCTACGCGCGTTTTATAACTATCTCTAATCTATCGAAAACTATATAAATATTTAGGAGAAAGAGCGTACTCTTAGCTACTACGTAAAACTACGCCTAGTCCTTAAAAATAAACTTAAAGTACTATACTAGAACGATCTCCCGGAGAATTATACCGATATAGTTTCGGCCGCGATCTATATATAGGATAGTCGAGGTATAGGACGTCGGAATCCCCCTCTATCTAGAATAAATCCGAAGAAGCGATACTAGGAAGACTAGGACTAAAAGGGATAATAGGAAAATACTAAGAAGTACCGACCCTCTTTCTACGGACGAGAGACTACGAACCCTAATCGAAATACTCCCGTCTTACCCTATCGTTAGTTCTACGGAAATAGGGATCTATCTTCGGTTATCTATTATATATATAGAAAAAAGGGGTATTATACTTCTGACTATTCCCGGGTAAGACCTAGCTAAGGATATCTAAATATATATATTAACGAAATTATCGCCGACGACGAAGCTATAAAAGAATAGGGAAACGCTAGCGAGTCGGAGTAAACTCTATAGCCCCGACTTAGTAGCTACTTATAGAGATCCTTCCGATAATTAAAACCGTTATATATATTAAGAATACTACTATTAAAATTAGCCTAGATATAGGTATAAGTATAAGCGTTATTAACTATAAACTCGTAAGATCTTATAAACTATAATAAGCCGCTCTCTAAATACCCGAGCTCTATAACTTCTAGGATTAATATAGTAATACTAAGGGTACTTTCCGCGTCCTAATTATAGTAACCGATTAACGAGGAATTATAAAGACCTAGATAGTAGAGTGCTATACTATTAACCGGAAGACGGGACCCCCTATACTACTAGGGATACCCGGGTTATATATATAAGGAATCGTTATCGATATAGGTACGTATTATTAGTACTTTAGGGTTAACTATCGAAACCTCGATCTGCTTATCTCCTATTAATTCGCGAAATATATACGTAATAAGATATATATCTTTATAGTAGTACCCTATTAGATTAACCTAGAGATAGATCTCGATACTCTCGATAATTCGCTCTTCGATAGTTCGCTCCCGCTTACTAATATCCGAAGGAACCCCGAAAGGACTATAAATTATACCGGAATCGCTAGTTAGCCTAAAGAACTTTATAACTTCGAAGATTTATACTTAGCAGAGAAGATAAGGATCTTATCCTAGCGTAAGGAGACTAATTATATAATCGATCTTATTCCGGGGGCTACTCTATCCTATAGGCCTATCTACCCTCTCTCTCGCGCCGAGCTTTAGGAACTTAGGGAGTATATTCGCGTAAATATAGAGAACGGCCGAATCCGCCTATCGAAGAGTCCTATAGGCGTACCTATCCTTTTTATACCTAAAAAGGATAGCGGGTTACGACTCTGTATAGACTACCGAGGACTTAATTACGTTTCGGTAAAGAATCGCTATCCTCTTCTACTTATCTCCGAAATCCTCGATTACCTCTTACGCGCTAAGAAGTTCTCTAAGATCGATATCCGAGAGGCTTATTACCGTATTAGTATTAAGGAGGGCGACGAGTAGAAGACCGTATTCCGAACGCGATATAGCTACTATAAGTATATAGTTATACCTTTTAGTCTTACTAACGCCCTAGCTACGTTCTAGAACTATATCTACGTTATACTATAAGGATATCTAGATCTTTTCTACGTAGCCTATCTAGATAATATTCTAATCTTCTCGGAGGACGTCGAATTATATACGAAATACGTCCGACTTATCCTCGAAAGACTCCGGTAATACGAACTCTATATTAACCCCGATAAATACTTCTTCTACTAAGACTAAGTAGAATTCCTTAGCTATATCGTTACTACTACTAGAATATCGATAGATCCTTTATAGGTTAAGTTAATCCGAGAATAGCTACTACTATCTACGATTAAGGAGGTCTAATCCTTTCTTAGATTTTATAACTTCTACTACTACTTTATCTATAACTACTCGACTATCGTAAAACTCCTTATAGACCTTACGAAAGGCCTCGAAAAAGGAAAACGACTAGGTAGGATTAAACTTAGTACCTATACGACCTAGGCTTTTTATAATTTACTCTATACTTTCGAGTCGGTACCGATTCTATAATATTTCGATCCTAATTATACTATCCGACTAGAAACGGATATCTTATAATAGGGAATAGCTAGAATACTATCCTAACCTAACGACGAAGGAATCTAGTACCCGATTATATTTTAGTCTTATAAGTTCTCTAATACCGAATCCCGCTATACTACTAGAGATTAAGAGCTATACGCGATTATATATAGTTTTAAGATTTAGCGGTATTACCTTAAAGGGTCTCGGTACCGAATCGAAGTCTTTTCGGACTATAATAACTTAAGATCCTTTATATAAAACCTATAATTATAAGGGCGTTAAGTACGATAGTATATAATCCTCTCTATATTTAATTTTATAATTTTATACCGCGTAGGGAAGAAAAACCTAGCGGATATACTCTTAAGAATAATAGAGCTAGCTTCGAGGAACGCCTTAAATACTACTCTATTAAATCTATTATAGGCCCGAATAGTAACCGAAGAGATATCGGAACGGAGCTAGGCGGTAGTATAGTTAGTACTAACCGACCTATATTAATTTAAAAAGGAATTATTACTAGATTCGGGGGTTTAAGAGCTAGATAGTACCTTAGATACCTAGAGGTAAAAGCTAGATCGCGCCTATTACTCCTACTATAAAAAAGTAGTAGCTTATTATCTTAGGTAATATACCTATATCTCGAATATAACTAGTAACCTACGAAGTATAATCCTCGAGGCCTAGCGAGACGACCCCGATATAGGGAAGATTCGTTTATTAATTAACTAGAATATCCCGATATTAGGGTACTAGTTAGTCGATCCTAATAAATTAGTACGGTTTAAAGGACAACTATATATTCTAACTAATAAGAAACTAAAGCAAAAGCTAATAAAGCTATATTATAATAATCTAGTAATAGGGGGCTATTTTAGCCGGTTATAAACGATTAAATCGATTAGTCGAAAATTCTACTAGAAAAATCTCTACGAATAAGTAGACGAATATATAAAGTTCTATCCTATATACTAAAGAGCTATACTACCGAGGTATAAGAAGTACGGCTTATTAAAGCCTCTTCTAATTCTAACCCGACCGTAGTAAGAAACCTCGATAGACTTTATTATAGGCCTCCTATCTACGATTTATAAGGGAAACGAGGTCGACTCGATCCTAGTCGTCGTAGATAGATTTACTAAATTCGTGAAATTTTTCCTAGTATATATAATAATTAACGCCGTATAACTAGCTAAGCTATATTATAATAAGATCGAATTAGTCTACGGACTATAAGAAGAAATCGTATCCGACCGGGGTCCGGTATTTACTAGTAAATTCTAGCTTTCGCTATTTAATATCTTAAAAATAAAGCTTAGGTTTTTAACTACGTTTTACCTATAAACCGATAGCTAAACGGAACGAATAAACTAAACCCTCGAATATTACCTAAGATACTTTATAGGAGAAGAATAAACCGTATAGCTAAATTTACTACGGATAGTAGAATTCTGTTATAATCTATACTAAAATAATATAATAAAATTTAGCCCCTACGAAGTACTATTCGGATATAATATATCCTTCTATATATACGACGAGGCCGCTGTAGAAAAAGAAAGGCTATTAGGAGTATAAGCTAGGATCGAGAAACTATAGAGTTTACGTAAGAAGTTAACGACTTATTAGCGAAAGACTAACGAATCGATAATAAAATACTATAATATAAAAAGAACCCCTATTATATTTAAGCGTAATAATCTTATAATACTTTCTACGTAAAACTTACGAATTAAAGAGTCTAGGAAGCTTACTCCTAGGAGAATTAGCCTATTCCGAATCCTATAAGTAATCGGAACTTAGGCGTATAGACTAGTACTATCCTAAAAGTATATACGTCTTTATAATATTTTCTATATCTCCCTTCTAGAAAAATAGTATAATAATCTATCGCGAAGCGCTCCTAGAATACTCCCGCTTCCTAATCTTATCGAAGATAACTAAGAATATAAAGTCGAAGAAGTTAAAGGGAAGGCGAAGATTAACGGATAACTTTATTTCCTAGTTAAATAGAAGGACTAGCCCTCTAAATATAACGAATAGGTACCTAAAGAGAATATATAAAATATAAAATAATCTATCGCGAAGTTTGAAAATATATAGAAATATATAAGACGAAACTAGACTAAACCTACTATAATTTACCTTAGAAATACTCTATAAACTCTAATACTATATTCTTTATCGCGGTCGCTTCTACCCTAAGTATACTATTCGTAGTTATTATAGTCTCTAAGCGCTCGGTAAAGTTAACTAGCCTAGTCTACTATAATATAAACCTAGTATCCCCTTCTTTAAGACCGAGATACTAGTCTGTATATATTAAGGGAGGACCGAAAGCCGTAATTAGGTTCTAGCGATATAACGCTATCTTTTCTGAATAGAAACGACAGTATCTCTATAAAGAGAATTTATTAGAACGAATCGTTAAAGAATCACAGGCGATCTATACCTTTTATATATACTTCGGATCTTCGAATATATACTCTTTCTTATAGGCCCGTATAATCCCTAAGAAAGTTATAGCAAGATCCTTACTTATCTAGAATAGATCGGAATAAATACCGACCGGCTAAACTAGAATATATAATAGCCTAGGCGCTATAGTAATCTCCTAGGTACTATTAAAGATTACCTAGTAAATCTTTAAAAGAAAATAGAATACCTATATATCCTAGATTATTAATACGGGAGTCTTACGACCCGTTAGTGATTCGGAAGTATTTCGGAAAAGAGTAGAAAACTTATAGTCTCGTATATATTATAGTTACCCTTATAGCTATTATAGAGTACCGACCCTAAGCGATTAAACTCGTACTCTATAGCGAAAGGGACTATTATAACTAGATAGTTATACTCTATCTTAGCCCTACCGAAATACTTTAGATACTAGAGAAAATCGGGGCTTACGGTCACGAAGTTTAGCGTAGGAGATATATAGCCTATTTCGCTAGTAGCCTCGTAGCGATAACGATTCCGATAACGACGGGGTATTCTGGAACTAAGCTTAAATAAGAGAAGTAGGTTAAAATTAAAAATCTCCTTATCTATAGGGAAAATCGATTCTATAAATCTTCGGGGACGAATCGTTAACGAAATATCCTATCGCGGACAGATTCCTAGCTCCCCGACCGACGTTAATTAGATAAATAGGGATTAAGCGCCCTACCGCGATTTCTTTTAAACGGTATCGCTAATAGTAGTAGGAAGTTATAGCTACGTAATATAGTAATCCTTTATTTATACCTATATCTCCTAAATTTAAGGATATAGCGTTCCGTATACGATATACCTACGATTCCTTCCCTTAGTACTACGATAAAGTCCGGACTATAGTATTCCCTAGATAAGAATATCCCTAGTCGGGACGACTAGTATAGAAGGGGGTAATAGTTATCACGGCGTAGTTATACGTAGTGACTTAGGACGATTCACGATTAAATCGACCCCGCGTCGCCTTAGGGTAATAACCCTAAAGGCTCTATATAGGGCTATAGGGACTCGGTATACGGAACCCCTATATATATATTATATGAACTAGTGAAGTCTACCATACCCTAAGATTTAGTCTTTAATAATTATAACCATAGACTTAGACTCTCTGCCTAGCTAACAGGTTCTCTGTCCTACGATACAGACCCCCTAACAGAGCTATAGTATTACTCTAAGTACGACTATTACGCGAGCCTACGCTTAGGCGTAACTCGCGTAGGCCACGAGCTATAATTTACTAAGAGATTCTCCTAGCGGCTTTCTAGTATTAGCGTATAAATTAATCGAGAGATACTTCGTTGTTATCTATATCTATTATTACTTAGTTTTATATTAGTAGTAGGATCTTCTAATATAGATCCTATTTTTATAGATCTATAGATTAACTAGCCTCTTCTACTAACTAGTTAAAGTCTACTAGGAAATTAGTAAAATTAGTCTTAATATCTATCTTTAGATTTATATACTTATTACGCGCGAGTCTCTTACGGTCCGGATTATTAAAGATACTTCCTAGATACTTTAGTATCTCTTTAAGCTTCTTATATTAGTTAGTAGTATCTATATATATATAAGGATTAATATATATTAGTACTTTTTCTTTATATCGACTCTTAGCGTATATAATATAGTACTTCTTAGTCGGATAGTAATCGTGATTTAGTTTAAGTTTTTTAAGGATATTTAATTCCTAATCTTTAAACTTAACTTCCTTATTATCGCTAAGTATTAGAGGATTAGAGATCTTAGTTAATTTACGATAGAGTCCTTTAGTCTTAGATATAGTATAACTTAAACTAATTCCTCTACTAGTATTATAATCTACCTATATAAATCGTATTATAGTTACTAGTATATCGCGTTCTTTAGTAGTCTTATTATAGTCGGCGCGAAGACTAGCGTAAGCTTCTTCTATATACTAGATTTCCGGAGTCTATTCTATAGTATTCAGAGACTTTAATATCTCGTTTTCCTCGGTTAACTATTCGACCTACTTAGTAAGATATTCGTTCTTTTCCACCTCCTACTTTAAGACTTAGAAGACTACTCGAGTATTACTAGAAATCTACTTAAGTAGCTATTCTATAGTTTCGAGTTTGTATTTAGTATCTTCGTAGCTAAAATTTAAGAAGGTTCTATAAGGAGTTTATTCTACAGAGGAGGTTCGCTCGCGTAATTATACTATCGTAGCTTCGGTACTAGTTATATCGGTTCGGTTTTAGTAAAGTTATTAGGGTAGCTAGAGGGTATAGTATCTTACTACCTAGCTAATACTTTAAAAAAAGGTTATAGAAAGAAAAAGGGAGAGCCTTTAAGATAATATTATACGCGAGAATAGAAAAGCTTCAGAAGGGCTTATAAACTTTTATTCTAACTTATCTACGTGGTATTAAGAATCTTAAAGGCTAGAGAGGAGAAAAAGAAAAGAGAAGAGACTATAGTTCATCCTAAGTTTTAAGACGGTGCGCGTGGTACGCGTGGCACACGTGGTAGGCGTGGCACACATATCCCCTATCCTCCTTCTTATCCTGAGTCAGTCCTGTTATACTCATAATATATAATAGGACTGACTCAGGATAAGAAGGGAGGATAGGGGATATATATACCACGCCTATCACGTGTGCTACGCGTACTACGCGTACCGTCTTAAAACTCAGGATGAACTATAGTCTCTTCTCTTTTCTTTTTCTCCTCTCTAGCCTTTAAGATTCTTGACACCACGTAGATAAGTTAGAATAAAAGTTTATAAGCCCTTCTAAAGCTTTTCCATTCTCGCGTATAACATCCCCGACCGATACTAATCCGTCGAACGGGGATCGAACGCCCTATCGCGATCCCTTTTAAATAGTATCGCTAATAGTAATAGAAAAGCGCGGCTACTTAATATAGGAATCCTTTATTTATACCTATATCTCCTAAATTTAAGGATATAGCGTTCCGTATATAATATACCTACGATTTGTTATCCTAATACCACGACAAAGTCCGAGTCATAGTATCCCTAGATAAAAATATCCCTAGTCGGGACGACTAGTATAGAAGGAGGGAATAGTTATTACGGCGCGAGTCATATATAGTAACTTAAGACGATTCACGAACGAATCGACCCTATATCGCCTTAGGGTAATAACCCTCGAGATATTATATAGGGGTATAGGGACTCGGTACACGGGAACCCTATATATATATTATAGTAACTAGTAGAGTCTAACCGGACTCTAAGATTTAGTCTTTAAAATCAGACCCTATAGACTTAGACTCTCTGCCTAGCTAATAGGTTCTCTATCCTATGATACAGACCCCTTAATATCGTAGGTCTCGAAGAAGTAAACCTACGTTATACTATTATTAATAGAGAGCGAATATATCGCTATATCTCTAGCTATATAAGAGGTAGTTTAGCTCTAACTTTTCCTAAGAGAGCTATAATTTGACTTTCTCCTCGAGCTTCCTACGCTTATTTATAAGGATAACTAAGGTACTATATACCTCACGGAAAATCCTAAGTTTTACTAAAGAACTAAGTATATTAATATAAAATTCTACTATATTAGGTATTAAGTTACGAAAGGGGTCTGTAAATTGAAACAGATTCCTATAGTAGAGTAGGTAGCAGATAGTCTTACCAAGCTACTTACAAAAATATAGTATAAGAGATTTATTAATCTTCTAGGGATATAATAGCTTCCTACGAAGTAATCTCGAAATTATTAACTAAAGGTATTTTTAACTTAGAGGAACGTATATAAGGCACAACAGTATGGATTTTAGCGATTTCTTTGAGAATTTAGCGGTCTAGGGGGGTATTTATGGTAAGGCCTACTATACTGCCTAGTATATATATAGGCTACGCCCTTACCACCTGGGACTACTAACCTTAGTAGTCTAGCTTAGCTTCCTTCTTCCTCCTCTCCTAGTCAACGTCGAGTGTTTTTCACCTTCAAGGGTTTTCCTTCGTAAGATCCTCAGTCAAATAACAAGCGCGAGCCAGGCTCAAACAGGAAGCGTGGAATATCGTTGTGGGGGCATTGTGTTCATGGCGATGCCTAAGTCAATCCCTCATGTAGATACACTTGGTAAACCCATCCAAATTAGGTGCTCGTAATTGGCAGCTCTTAGTCATCGTGTGCCCAAAGCTCCGGTCCCAATCTCTTGTCTTCAGCTTCGGGTAGCGCCCGGTGAGCGCTTGAATGAGGCTCACACATTAGGTATTATATGCCTAATCTGACTCACTGGGTAGCTTTTTGAGTACGTGCTGCTGCGGCTGACGACCGGTCACAGGCTGACATATTTCCAGACAGACCGATGACCGTATTCCTTCGTGCATGAGGCTTACTCCGACTAGGTGACACAGTACTATCTCATATATAAGGTCTCTGTACAATAGTATTCAATGCAATGCATCCATCATGCTCCGATTGTCTCGATCTTCACTACATCGTCCTCATGCCATTGCATCATCGGAATCAGGTAATTTCCCAGTACTAGTGCCACGAACAAGTACGCTTGAAAGTAGGACTGCTTTTCACAAAAAAGTGAGCAGTTGCAGACCGAGTCAAGCAGTAAGTTAATACGCGAAACCAGAATATTCCAAATTAGACCAGGCGGGGTCTGTACTCACGGTGAGACAGTCAGTCGGATCAGGCCCGCCACGTGAGCAGAAAAGGCCCGGGTCATCCCCGCCTAGTACTAGTATTCGCGCACACGCGGGAAAGATGACGACGACCGGTGACTTCTGCACATGAAGGAGAACGGAAACATGAGCAGAGTAGAACGCGTCTACCGGCACATACACCGCACAGAATCACCCGGAGTCTAGATTACAATTTACAAGAATATAACCTTCGGGGTCACTATGTCACTGTTGAAGTTCTATCCGAAGAAACGGCAGGCACATTACCCGCACATCGACAATTGTTTTTGTGAGAGATGAGTGCAGCCTGAGCCACGCGTACTGCTGTGATGTACAAATTGGTCTCCTATATGATTATGCTATGGCTTGAAATTGAACACACGATTCAACACTGAACTTTCAAATCGTGGTCAGCTGGTCCGGGCCTGAATGCTGGCGAAAAGACAAGAAACAACAATGTGCGAGATAAGCCGAGGTAACTGATTCAAGGATGCGACGAGACTGGTTACCGCCCAGCCTGATCCGTCATGCGACCACATCCATCTTCCGATCAGCCCTCGCAGACAAATCGGTCATTCGATCATATGAGGCTCTAATTACCGTGGTACTGAAGTAGTCGACGATGGAATGATATTCAACTGTGAACGACCCGAATCGCTTTGTATCCTGAGGCCAATCCCGAAGATGGTGATGCATCTGTTCACTGTAGAGTGGTCAGCCACTAAAATTCCTAGTAGGAACTAGAAAGTCGACCATGGAGCAGTGAGCCGATGCAATTCACGGAGGATCGACAAGATCACGCTGCGTGCGCGGGGGTGGCACGAGCGGATCTTTTAAATACCACGCCTTGATCTTCGAGCAAGTGGGGGATCACACTCAGACACTGCAGCATGAAAGCGGAGTCACATTGATGATTGATCCACGATTCTTAATATAGTAAGGAGATGTATGTATGGTGTCTGTATGGTCAGATACATCGGACCATTCACGAATCACCATACGGCATACTGTTAATGTCGAGTCGTTGACTGGACTTGACCTTGAATTAAACTCGAGTGGAATGACTCATTGTTACATGAAGCAACACTGCTTGAAGCCTTGAAAGGAATTTGGAGTTTCTGGATACTTGAAAGTGAAGGCAAGACAGTTCAGTTACTAGATACTCTCTACTCAGTGTCGACAGGATTAATGTACAATATTGAATATACAGTATGTCAAATGACCATACAAAACTGTGCCTTTCATCTTCTCCAGCCTCGACTCGACAACGGTACCAGTCCTCCCACCCGCCACAAGTGCAGTGCATCAAGATTGCATGGTGATTCGTCAAGACCGAATATCAACCCCTCTACGAATCCAGTAACATGAAAGGCGAAACCTCCGACATCAAGGGGCCCGAGTGCGGTTTGGTGCATGCGATGCTGTCATGCGCTCCTCTGGCCTTCTTCACATCATCCAGATGAACCACACGACCAGACTGAGGAGTCAACGCCACTAACCCTGGCCGTAGCTTGGGCCCTCGGCGGAAATGATAACCTGAGGATGTGTACTGTAGTACTGTATAAGTGTACATTAGCACAGCACGGTCAAGAAAGGTCACCATCTAGAGTACTGCATATGCATTAGTGATCGCTAATTTTTTCAGTACTTATACCACTCATAAATAGGGGCTGCGATTCATCTACACTATACATACTACACATTTATGATACTACACCGTGCACACTAAACATCCTCCTTTTAGTACTTCAACCGACTACGTGAAAGTCGAGGAGAGCTGAACGCAAGGACCTCGAATTGTGGTTTCAATGCAATTTCCCCGCGGGCACTGACCACTGGTAAGTCTACACAGGACTCTGTCTGAAACTGTTTTGGGAGACGTGCATTCTCGTCCTTTATCAGGATGATCAGCAGGATGAAATGATCGGGTCAGTTGATGTCGAGTAGTACAATATTAAGATTGATAAGCGATACAATTTTGGAAGCTTCAATTGACGAAGTAGTTGATTCTTGTGTGATTAATTGACGGCTCATACTGAGGTCATCGAAAGGTATGCCTGATTGAGAGGTGATCGATACAGTAGGTGATCCAAGTCGTTATCCAAAAAGAGGCGTCGTCCCCGTCATGCACGTTCTCCAATCCATCTTGGCTTGGCTTTGGTGTCTTTTCCTTGGCGGGGACTATTTATCGCCGGTCACGAGCCGACCGAGGATAGTCCGTATAGAAGTGGTGGGTTGAGGGGTAGAGTAGTCACAAGCTTCGCAATCTATTGTTCTCATGTCCTTGCGTGGTACTGTACAGGATTACATGTTAAATGTTCAATGGCACAGTAGTATTACTATTTAGTAAGTAACTTAGTATGTAGTTATGTAATACTACTATGTAGTAGTAAATTAGTACCCGAACCGAAGAGCACCCCAGTGCATTGCTCAATTGCCCAGTCTCATTCGACTCAATGGCATTGACACGGTCTCGGGTCAAATGAAACGTGGACTGACTAGGCAGGACTGAATACTGAACTCTTTTGGTTATCATGCAAAATGCATCCGGATACCTCTCTCCCGCTGCTGAATCTAGTAATTCCACATGCATTAGTATTATTCGCATACTCTGCAATCTGCATGTGCCCCGGGTGATGCTATTCCTCAATGGAGCAGGGCCCGCAAACCCAATTCCCCGATAGCGCTGATTATTCTAAGTTTCGACCGGGAAGGATTGCAATCTTCAGGGCGGGCGCAGATCCATGATCCATCATCATCTGCAACTTGATGATCGCCCACGGAGGCCGTCCAGTGGAAAGAGTAAGTAGCCAAGTACTGTCACTTGCTCATACTGTCGCCGCGACGCCGACTCGCCATGTGAACTCCAACTTCGCCAATCTTACAAAACAATACCGTCCTTCGATTGCAAACCGTATCGTTGATAACCAATGTAATCCCCTTACCATACCACCAACAGCCGCATCCTCCATTCTTTGCCGCTCAGGCAGCCAAAATGCCAGCCAGATGACCTCGCGGTCTCCATTCCCACCCCGCACTTTTCGGTCACAGTCTTCTTCGAGGGTAAGTTTCCTGTCCTTTCATCATGACTCGCCCACACATCGAGTCATCTCCTGATTTCCTGGTCGTCGATTCCTTGCTCTGCCTGCAATGTATTTGTTCAACTTCTCTGTCACCACCATCCGTCCTATTGGCGAATGAGACCGTGATCTCGTGCCAATTGATCTCCTTGATTGGACTGCGAGAATCTGATTGCGTGCCCGCCCCCCTGTACCCCTCCTTCTCGAAAACGAAAAGGGCGAGAGGGAGCTGATGACTTGACTCACAGACCGCAGTTGGGCAGTGCGATTGAGTCATACCGACGGTTTCCGAGGGTCTTATCCCCCGTTGATCCGGACTTCGGAGATTGTAACCAAGTAATTGAGGGTATGGTCGAGTGCACTTACGGTCTCCGCTAGACAATGGATACCTTCACTGGTAGCAAGAATAGGTATGTAAGTAATAGTATATTCCCTGGTGGTGTAGCATTCTACGTCACGCCAATTTTTGGTAGATGAAGGTAAAAGAAAAGAGGGGAATTGATTGATCAATGGAGTGCTTATGACTCGAACGAATGGTCGAAGTCTTGATTGAGGAACATGTCAACATTCATTCATTCATTCATCAAACGGTGAGTACTAAGTAGTCAGGCGTCGATCGGGATTCACGATCAGCTGGAAGACCGAGCGTGTGAGTGGACCATGCCAGAGCGAGGGGGGCAACACTATCTGGACTCTGGAGTGGTACAAGGCTACAAGCCTACAAGGGGCGACGTACCATGTACCTTGAGTACTGCAATAGTTCGATCATCGGCATTCCCGGTGTCCTACAGCACGGCCGTAGCAGTATACCACTGCATTGACGGGCAAGTGACTTGTAGTCTTGTACATCACCACATAGCAGTACATACTACACACTGTAATTGTAGTCTCGATACTGCTACTGTACCGATTGCCCGACATTCCAATTTCTCCTCTGAACAATAGTGAATCGGTCAATTCATTGACCCGAATCCTGCTTGGAACAAGTGACGGCATTCCCCATTCCTGCGGTGGCATCCTATCTAGACCGTTCCTCTCTCCACCGTCCATCTTGGATCAGAAGACAATCATGAAAGCGCACAAGCATTGACCCATCTGATTGGTGGGTCAAAGATCAATTGACGCCTGACCAGAGATGGGACTGTACCCGCCGACCGATCTATGAATTCATTGGATTATGGATTCGAATTGGTAATTTGGTACAGTACCACAGCATCAGTATGTAATTATGTATTATATAGATAATGATATAATGATAGATTACATAGGTGAAGACGGGAGACGAAGGGTGTCGGAGACTCGGAGATTGATGCACGTCACCTGATATTGATTGTATTTGACTAATTGGACTGTAGTTGTCAGTGTAGCAAATCGCAATGAATGTCTTGTCGTATTCAATACTGCAAAGCGATTGGAGGTCACAATTACCTTCGCAGTCAGTCTGCTGACCTATTGTTATCAGCCCCCCTATCACAATATAGGAATTGGCAAAATAGAGGAATACATGCAGTACCTTGAAGATGTCACTGCGCTCTTGCTGTCTTAGCAAATCCTTGGATTACACCTCGCTTTTCGATAAGCTCTATAGTCTTAATTGCAGAGGAGGACTCGAGGAAGTCTCCCTCTAGGCAGAAACGATCCAACACGCTCATCGTGATACGCATTGTCACTCGTTTGTAAATTCAAATGGTTCCTCATCTCTCGCACGAGTCGTCCGATGACCGATCTAATAGTCTAGGTATACAGCGACTCACTACTCCAGCTGTGAGCCCGTTCCACGGAGGCAGTGCAGTTGACCGGATGGGGTAAACCGCCTCTTCCATTAATCGGTATTAATCGGAATGGTCCGTTTGATTGGTACCCATCTTACCAGAGGATCAATACCATACACCATCTGACCGCAATCTTACACCATCCCGTGGCCCCACACCCCCACCCGATACCCGCTTGATCCACGACTTCGCCTCTTTGAGTCAGTCCCCAGTTGCCTCTTTCTCTCGGCCGTCTCGGTCCCCGTTTCATCTCATCCTCTTCTGCTTCCTCCTCCTCCTCCCAACAGGTTTAAGTAGGCTCCCATCCCATCCCGACCACAAGCACTGGTCATTCTCCTGCCTGTTCGCCTCCCCTTGCTCACCCCCCCCCCCCCCCCCCCATCTTTGACTGTCCTCGGCGATTCTGGCCTTGGCTCCATCCGTCCCCCGAGCGTTGCCTATGGTCCGCTAGTCGCTGACTCGTCTTGACTCATTCTGAGCCCGGCCTTAAACCCGGATTTATCGCCACTGCTGCCTGACAAATCACTTGGGTGTTGGACATGCACTTCCATTGACTTCCACCCTCGTCGTATTCGGGTCAGATCCATTGAGAAAGTCCAGGAAAAGAAAAGCAATCAAATAATTCGAGACAGAAAGAGGAGACAAATTCAATAACTTACATCAAATCGAAACCCCCAATTTTCTTACCAAACAAAGCTCGGATCGTCTCTCTACCGTTCTAGATTTCGTGCCGTGATCATTTGCCTCCTGCTTCTGTCTCTCACGCCCACTCTCGCCTGGACGCGCTCCCCAGGCGCAGGCACCACTACTACCAGGTTCACCACCGGTGGTGTTTTCTCCTCCTACAACTCTCTTCCTCCTGCCAACACCCTCATACCTATTCTTCAATCGCCAGTTGTACACGCGTGAATCAACCTCCCCTGCTCCAGAAGTTCTGAAGTCAGTACCGACAATCAAGGCACAAGCACTTTCCAAGCGCAGATTGATATTGTCCACCAGACGAGTTCTCCTCCTCATCGGTGGAACTTGACAGCATTGCTTGCTCCCCCATCCCCGCCGTGTGTTTTCTCTGAGGCGCGCATCTCAGAACCAAAACATTTTTGCCATCTCACTCACACGCTCGCAATGTTTCCCACTTCGGGTCTACGCTCACCACTGCAATCGCAACTCTCCCATCAACCCAAACCCCCCACGCAATCTCCTCCTTACTCTTCCACCATGCATCGCCTCCCCGTATCCAGTCTCATGTCGCCCCCTGAGACGAAGCCCATGGATAGCTTCCACCCCACTTCTCCATTCAACAAGCCTGAATTCGCATCGATGATGCCCACGATGAGCGATGGCATGAAGCTGCCTCCTATTTCTGCTGACCGCAAGCGCACTCAGTCCGAGATGGATCTTCCCTCGCCTCCGGTAACCCCGTACACTGGTGCCAACAAGAAGCGACGCTCCGAGACCGCTGAGCAGATTGAAGTTGATGTCGAGGTCCACGCATCGCGGGATCCAGTCCTCTTCCCTCGTCATGACTCCATTGCTCGCGAGGAGCCTCCCCTCTTTGGACCCATTGCCCCTCCCGCGGCGGAGGCGCTGGTGGATCAGCATATCAACTCCCACATGGCGCGTTTCGAGAACAAGCTCAACAAGCCCACCCGTGAGGAATATCTCCTGGCACTGTCATGTGTCCCCGTCGTCTCATCCCATTTCAATCGCAATCCTCTGGCATGGGCCCGCGAGGAGCGAGAGACTCTAGAGCGTCAACTGGTCCTGATGAACCGTCACCGTCCTGAGGGTGAGACCGAGGTCAAGCTGAAGAAGCTCGCCCCGGCCCCCGCGAAGAAGGTGACTGGAGGGACTCCTCGTGCGCCTCGTCCTCGCGCCAAGCGAACCCCCAAGTCCACCCCCAAGTCGACCCCCAAGCAGCAGACCATGGACAATTTCGAGGCATCCTCCTCCTCTCCTTCCTCGGCGAGCAAGCCTCGTGCCATCGGCACCAATCGCGATGACACCGATTTCAATGCCCTGCCTGACTTCTCGCCTCCTGTGGCCACCCTGGGTGGCAATGCCAAGGCCCTCAAGGCAGACTGGAAGGGTCAGATGTTGGATCTGAGTAATGACCCGGACAGACCCCTGCTCGGACCGGCCGAGCTCAATCTGGCTTCCACCCTTCGCTTGTCTTGCGCAACTTACCTGTGCAGCAAGCGTCGCATCTTTGAGGCTCGTGTCCGTGCCCTCCGTGTGGGCAAGGAGTTCCGCAAGACCGATGCGCAGCAGGCTTGCAAGATCGATGTCAACAAGGCGAGCAAATTGTGGACCGCCTACGACCGAGTCGGCTGGTTCAAGGCCGAGTACTTCAACCACTTGAAGTAAACTCATCGTTCTCAGTCAGTGCTGCGAGGAGACGACCACTGCTTGTCCATATCACTCCCAAGTCCACAACATCCCGAATCCGTCCAACGCTTGCTTGTATCCGGCACTCATCACAGACCTATCTCCAACATTTCAATGTCCACGAAGTCTGGTCACTTCTTCGCCATACTTGTGTCAATTGGCGGAGAGCCCCAAGTTCATGTTCCGCTTTTCGATGCGTGGTCCTACGTGACTTCCATACCTCACATCCACATACTCTCGGAACTGCGCACACGGCACTGACCTGCACCATCTGGTGTTGCATGTCGACACGCTCGCCCCTTCAACAACTGCGTAGCCTCTTTTGTTTCTTTTTTTGGATCTCCGTCCTGTTGCTCCACCTCTCCCATTCATGTCCTGTCACGCCTTGATGATTCGATTTTGTCTTCTCCCGATACCCCCTCGAGCACATGGCTCCATTGTTTTTTGTCTTTCCGATCCACGCCGTTGCTTCATGCGTCTTGGGGAGCTATTGCTCACTACTCCCATCATGGTCTTGCTGCATTTTCTCATACCCCACTCCTCGACGATATTTACTCTTGTGGCTGGCGTTCCGGTCCGCACTATGCCTGCTTCTTCCTCCACAAATTGGTCATGATCACATGTTGCATTTCTCACTCCCTCTCTCCGGCTCTTTGGATTTCGTTGATCCGAAATAATCGGTTCCCTTCTTCTGTCATGTGTGCTAAGTTTGCTGGTCACTCCACGTCTGTTTCCCATGCTCGACGCAGCTCCTCTGGCTAGGAGAGCGCACGGGGATGGTGTGATACCCTGCTCGACTGAGATACAATAATCTTGAATAACACATCAATTGCAATTGCGCAAGACTTGCCCTTTCGCTGTAGATGAATAACAGACGTCAAGAAACATTCCAGTAACCGTACCGTTTGTAGTGTCTCACATCATCTTCACTCTTGAGGTTGGGCTGGCAAGCTTAAAATCCTGACTAATCATGTTTTGTTCCCTGTCGCAACTTCCAGTGATCGACAGCGCATCCATTTCCTCAAGCCGTCGCAAGTAGCAAAACAGCCATGTTTCTATAAATAATGACCACGATTCCCTTACATCGATTACACCAAATCGGCCATGCAAAGTCCCGCACGATAGGTCAAAGTCACAAACTCTGTTTCCAACGTTGATTTACAATGCGACCGAGTGGAGAGAAGCTGCCGTGACCCTGCCATTGGTTCCTCGTGGCTCTTTTCTCTCCACCTGAACACGATCTGGCTCCGCCCCGGCGCCACCTTTTGCTGACGTCTCCTTCGTTGCCTGTTCTCTTTTTCGACCGAGTTGACCACTCGCGCTCATCCGCCCTTCTATCCAAGCCTTCTCTTCCAGTCGCAAACACCTTTTCCGCTGCCTCTGTCTCTCGTCTGCCTTGCGCGATCCGCTCCCCTCCCCTCTCCGCCATGTCGCCGACCGAGGAGCCCCGTCCCGAGTCCATCGACGAGCAGGAGCGCGCCCGCGCCGCTGAAGGCGACAAGAAAACCAAATCACGAAAGCCCGCCAGTACGCATTGACATCCCCCCTTCTTCTACCTTTCCCAAGTGGTCGACTTGTATAGACCTCGAATTATCCCCCACTATCTCCGTGATAACCGGCCTCCTCTTTTCGTTGACTGACTGAACGGCGTCGCTAGACACGGCATTCCGACAACAACGACTGAAGGCATGGCAGTAAGCTTCGTCTCTGGATGCCGCGTCACCCGCGGCCCCCCCTCTGACTTGCCCAAGACTGACCAGAATGCCGTGCCGAATAGACCGATCTTAACACCGAAGAGTGTCCTGCCACTCTTCTTCATCGTTGGCATCGTCTTTGCGCCCATCGGTGGAGTTTTGCTCTGGGCCAACTCCCAGGTACGTCGTCAATTGGGGTCGGGTGCCTCCTCGCCTGACTGAACGCGATATGGCAGGGCGGATCTAACTGGCAATCTCCCTCTATAGATACAGGAAATCGTCATCGATTATTCACGGTGTAGCACAGACGCACCTGTGACAACACGAGCCGACATCTCCGACAAGGTGTCTGCCACGTTCAAAAGCTCAACCGCCAACAGCAAATACTACTGGCAACGATCACAAACCGAGAACGGCACCATGTGCTCTCTATTCTTTACGATCCCGGAAGCGATGGGCCCTCCCGTGTACATGTACTACCGCCTCACCAACTTCTACCAGAACCACCGTCGCTATGTGCAGTCGCTCGATCTGGATCAATTAAAGGGGAAGGCGGTCTCCAGTGACACCATCAAGGGCGGCACATGTTCCCCGCTGGATGTCAACTCCGCGGGCATCCCGTACTATCCCTGCGGTCTGATTGCCAACTCGGTGTTTAACGACACGATCAACACCCCGGTGCGTCTCGCGGAGAACAACCACACCTATGTGATGACGAAGCAGGGAATTGCCTGGAACAGCGACAAGGAGCTGGTCAAGAAGACCGAGTACAAGCCCGGGGAGGTGGTCCCACCACCCAACTGGAGCTCGTATAATGGCACCTATGAGAAGACTGGCATTCCCAACTTGCAGGAGGATCAGGACCTGATGGTCTGGATGCGCACAGCGGGGCTGCCCAACTTTAGCAAAATGTCTCGCAGAAACGACACCACCGCGATGGAGGCGGGCGATTACCGTCTGGATATCATTGATCGTAAGTATTTTGTCATGTTCAGGCTCCAACAGGCCCAGCATTTGACATTGCAGTGAATTGTGTTTTCTTGGTGCTTGTGCTGTACACGCAGTGACCATGATGAAACTGACACTTTGGTTCCTCCAGGATTCCCCGTCACCGAGTACGATGGAACCAAGTCAATCTTGATTTCCACGCGCACGGTCATGGGCGGTAAAAACCCCTTCATGGGTATTGCGTACGTCGTTGTCGGCGGAGTCTGTGTTCTTCTAGGAGCCTTATTTACGGTTGCCTACTTGATTCGTCCTCGGTATGTTCAATTTCGTGTGCAGGTCATCTCACTTGGGATCCGCATCTTCACTCCCTCGGCTTGCCTGCCACATTAAGCACCTTGTCGTTGAATCTGGACCATAGCGACTAACACAGTCTGTGTCCTAGAAAATTGGGAGACCATACGTATCTGACGTGGGACGCGACCAATCAGCCAGCTTCTGCTGTGGCTTCAGGGCGCGACGATCGAATGCGTGCGAACGCCTAGAACAGACGTGACATATATACGAATCCCATTGTTTTTTGCTCTCTTTCTTTCTTGTCCGGCTGCTTCGTTCTGAGTCTGAACTTTGTCTTCTCTGGCCGTCGAGCGGCTTCAGTCGCTTTGAGGACTTCCTTCCATTATCCTTTATAACTATTCCTTCTTCTGTGGGTTTTCACGTTTTCAAATACTCTGTGGTGCTTCAACTACGTCTTCCTGCAATGTGAGAGTGTGAATAAATGGGTTACTGCGGGTCCGGTGTTCATTAAGGAGTTCTGAGTGTATTTATGCGTGTGTCATAACAACGAGCATTCTTTCCAACCTGACTGTGTCCACTACGCGGAAAAATTACCTCATCTTCACTTGATCTCATTCGAAGACTTGCCGCGGACGATTGCATGTCCTCCTTTTGACTAGATCCCCGAAGACTCGGTCCTGCTCTGGGCGCCGTCGTCTCGACACTCGGATCCTCGGTCTCGAGCCTCTTCCCTCCAAAACGCCGCAGTGCCCATGGTTTCAATCCCCAAGACGGGCACGCACTTGTTTTGACATTACCCCCTTGCTCGTTGACATGCATTCCGCTAGTACGTGCAACATTCCTCAGATCCGCACATGCATACTCCCTCATACCGTGTCCATACCTACCATGCCCATCATGGTAGATTCGGGACATGATTCGACCATGTCAGGGGACATGCGAGGTTCAAATAAGAGCTGGCGCTGTCGCGTAAGTGGAAGCGCAACTCGGTCCGGTCGTTCGCCTTTTAACTTTCGCCCATTAGATGTGCTTTCATCCCAGCCATTCAGTCACTCATTATATCCAATCGTTTATTCACTCTTTTCATCAAATACGTTCGTTTGATTCCTTAGAAGGTCTTCACGGGGCTTGATGCGACAGATCCAAACCTCACTTGATCATCGGCCATTAAAAGAGCGGAAACTATACAGTCATTCAAACAGGATTGTATCATCGAAGATTCAGGTTTATTTATTCTACTCTTTTTCGTCATTTCATTGACCAACAAAAAAGAAAGATGGTCTTTCACTCCTCTTACCTGCTTGTCATCGTCACAGCAGCACTATTCTTCCTTCAAGGACAATGCAAACCTCTGGATGTTCAGACGCGTGGAATCTGCGCGACAGAGGACCCCGAACCCTCGTTTCTGAACGCAGTGCAGCGCGTGCATACCAATGAAGTGAAGAATCAAGGGTCTCCGGCACGAGATGGCCCTATTGAAATCGATACGTGGTTTCATATCGTCAGTAGTTCTGCGGCGCGTGACCAGGTGACGGATGATATGGTTGATGCTCAGGTAAGGATCCCAATTTGCATGAACCTGTTTCCATTCTCGTGAGAAACAAGCAAATGAAACGAGACAGAACCAACAAGCTGACAACCATACTCTCCTTGCCTCAGCTGGCCATTCTCCAGACCGCATATCAAGATGCGCAAATCTCATATCGACTCCAAGGAGTCACCCGCAATGTCAACGATGCCTGGGCTCGCAACGACGACGAGCTGGGCATGAAAAAGGCTCTTCGAAAGGGCACATACTCCACACTCAACGTCTACTTCCAAACCGATCTCCACGCCACCCCCAGCCAAGTCACACGCATACTTTCCTCCAAAACCCACCAGCATCAACAATCCCCGCAGAAGCAGCAGCGCGGCTCATCCAACTCACCATCACCCTCCACCTCCAAGAAAAAAGACCTCGCCGTCAGCGTTCTCGGCTTCTGCACCCTCCCGGACCCAAACATCAACTCCACAAGCCCGCGATCCGCCTACATCAAAGACGGCTGCAACATCCTCGCGGCCGCCATGTCCGGCGGCTCGCTGGACCAGTATAACCGCGGCGGCACGGCGATCCACGAGATCGGCCACTGGAACGGACTACTGCACACGTTCCAGGGCGAGACGTGCGACCCGAACGATCCGGGCGATTACATATCTGACACGCCGCAGCAGTCCTCACCGACAAGCGGATGTCCGGCGTCGAGGGACTCGTGTCCGGATTTGCCGGGTGCGGACCCGATTCACGATTTTATGGATTATTCGTCGGATGTGTGTTATGAGAGTTTTACGGCGGGGCAGAATGAGAGGATGAGGAGTATGTGGGGGAGTATGAGGGAGGGGAAGTGAGAGGGAGCTTGAGCTGGATTATCGAAATGGAGTGGAATCCAGTCTGTTTGACTCATGGGGTGAAGGGAGGTAATAACGGGCTGGATATATTGTGCTCTAGCTTGCCGGGTAATGACGGGCTGGGCCTGTTGTTGTCCCTTCTTGGGGGCTGGATAATCTATTTATGTATTGTTCTTTCTGTATACTTCACTTATTTTCATTTATAAGGGGATTGGGGATTCTTAAAAGTGTTCACTGGTGCTTAATTCGTGTAATACACAAAGGTTTCGATCTTCCAACTAGTAAATGGACCTATGCTGCTTATACAACCATGATGAAGAATCTATACAGTATCTCGTCTTGGTATCTCCTTGCACTTTGCCCGTGTATCTCAGTCTCTATCCAGCCCGTGAAGAGCACAGAGATTTATCCTGGATCCATGGAATAGAATCTCTTCGACAGGTCACGTAAGACTAAAAGTATCTCATCTGGGTCATAAGTACAGACTACAGTGACACAGTCATTATACATCAGTAACACCCAACCCAACTGTATCCGCCTGCCTAATCATTATCCACTCCCGAACACCTCGAAGCTTACAAAGTGACAGTAAACATTACGAATCTGGACTCGAATCCTCAAGATTCGAGGGATAGATATATCAGATACCATGATCGTAATCTCACCCTTCCTCCTCTGGGAGCTACAGCCCAGGATCCCTTCGAAGACAGGTCTTTCTCACCCTATCAAGTGGAACAGACATGAGATGACCGGTCTGAAGCCCCAGTCTCTCTACTACAAGCATAAGTTGCGTGGTCTGATGTGAGAACAAGAAAGATATTCCTGTTACATAGGTACTTGCAGCCCGAAATGTCACGACTGGTTCGACTCGTCTGTCCCTTTGCAAGTTCAAGGTTGATGTCCGCGGGTGAGGTAAAAGAATACATCCGGGCTCATCAATTAGGTCTCTGGCAACGCACGGTTATAAGGCAAACCTAGTGTAAATACTGAATAGAGATATTTACAGTACGGTTGGTCTGCAAGTCGGTAAAGAAAGGTTAGGTTTACTGGAAAAGATAACCCCGATGTCATCGGCCGACTTCCACTATTCTTAGGGTTTGATACCTATGATCTTGTCCATGATCGAACGTGTTTCCGTTCAAGTCCCGCGGCTCCTAAGTAAGTCAAGTTCACCCTCCTTTTTATTCATTTTCTTTCTTTCTTTTCTTTTTGCCGTTTTTTTTTTATTCCAAAATGCATTATTTCTGAAAGACGCGTGTTATCCCATCGACGCTCCATCATCGGGTTTGATCACTCCACTGGAATATATCCGTGAGTCAGTACCTGCTTTGTCGACCGCCCAGGTCCAAGCATGTGACAATCACTTAGTCCAGTTAGGTTGTCATGGATGACGAGCCCGTGATACTGAATGTTGATTCAAGGAGAAAACAATCTTCTTATATGTGTTACATTCTCTCAACCTGTTTTGACGAGGATGGCGATGAAGCTCTCGCGTGAATGATAAAGGTTCGCAAGAGGGAAAAAAAAAGGATTGTATCAAGACATGACAGGCCGAACGAAGGCCGTGAAAAAAAAGAGAAATTAAAAAAAAGTAGGAGCAGTCCTCTCTCCTTGCGAGAGCTCAAGAGTAGATTCAAGTATCGCACCAATCATTACCATAACTATGCACCGTATCTACTAGCGCTTTCGCTTGGTACCACGGTCATCTTCTTCCATACGCGCCTCTTTATCCTGGCGCTTTGCCTTCTTCTCCAACTCATCCCAATCCTCGCCGCTTTCTTCGTCCTCGCCACTGAAATCCTCTTCACTGCCGTCGGCGCTAGCATCCTCATCGTACTCGCTATCTTCCTCGGAACTCTCATCAGCGGCAAGCTCGGATTCGGAGAGCTCAAAGGCTGACTCCTCCTCTTCGTCGGAACCCTCGGAGTCCGATTCAGCAGCCAGGAATGACCAGCCTCCATCGGCGTAGAAACCGTATGGGTCGCTGACCACAGTCTTCATGATCGTGGTCCAGTTCAGGTTCAGCGGACCCTCGGTGTAGGCAATGTCAACCGAGTCCAACCAGTCCTTGACACCTTCCAAAGCCTCGACGGGAATGGTGTTGACATGGACCGGGGCTCGGTGGAAATCCTTGAAGACAAAGACGAGATCGAAATTTTTAAGACCGAACTGTAATTGGTCAAGTTAGCAACGAAGCGTATGCCGTACCAGACAGTGCCATTTGCCTCCAAAGGAGACGAAATGATGGATACTTGTAGACTTACCTGCACTCGCTCCAAGTGAGCAATCTCAATCTCATTGAGTGTGATTACCATGAATGGTGGCTCCGTGAGCTGGACAAGAGCATCCGTAGTGGGCTGGATCAGCACATTGGAACGGTTGGGCACACCCGTGAATCCAATCTCTCGGAAAGGAATATCGACATCCACGCCTTCGTCCTTGCCAGCATCCGCGATCTTCTCGGCGAATGCCTTGAACTCACGGTCCAGCGCAGCTCGGCGTCGTCGTTCTTCCTGCTCAGCCTCGAACTCCTCCTCATCACCATATCGGTGCTTGCGGCGGCGGTTGCCGGTTTCATCGAACTGCATCTCGGTAGCTTCGCGGTAGAATTGCACATCCCGCGTCTTTCGCTTGCCGATCATAATCGGGGTCTTAAGATGTACATGAATGAGAACGATCAATTCGTGAGCGCAAGGCTGGAAGAAAAGATGCTTCACATTGCTGAAAAGTACGTCCACGTGTTCGCTGCGGAACGGTGAAATGTATCGAAGACCATTTTGATGAATTTCAACCTCTCCAGGAACACGCTTTCCGTCCAATGGTGGACGCAGGTAAACATCAGGAAGCTTGACGGGTCGTCGATCTGATTCAAAAGGGTTAATCCTGTTTTGTCTATATGAATTCTCTTCGCTGGACGCAGTTTAGTTGACTTACTTCTAATTTCAATCAGCTTATCCTGCTCAACCACGTCCTCCAGCTCCTTCTTCTCCTGTTCCCTTCTCAATGCATTCTTGCGCAGTTCGGTAATGTCTTGTGCCACTTGGGCAAGGCGGTCATTGTCCTTGGATCGCAAGGTCAAATTGCGGACAAAGTGTGCAGAAGGATCTTCGAAAGGCTGGTCATCCTTACGACCAACACCCTGTCCAGGAGAGAGGAAGTTGATGCGAAGGTATGCATACTCACCCTCGTCGCTCTTGCTCGCGTTCTTGATGGTGTTAATGTGGAAGGGAACTGGTCTGCCCATAATCGGAACGATGACCGTTGAGGCTTTGTGATCAACGTAGATGATCAGATCCTTGACCTTGGGGGGTAGCTGGTTATCACGCTTGTAAGACTCAAAGCGCTTGAACGTCTTCTTTGCGACACCATTCTCGTCTCCAGTAGTGCCCGCAAATCTGTCCAGACCTTCCTTGGTCTTCTTATTGGCGAGCTCCTTCTGATGCTCCCGGCGACGGGCCTCGGCACCTTCGTTGATTTGAGTCGGCCGCTCGGCACGCAATTTGGTGCGTGTGACATTTCGACTTGCGATAGCACTGGATTTGGCCTCCTTTTTTTCCTTGACAGGCTTTTCGGGCTCTTCCTCGTCCCCAAAGTAGAACGAGACCGAGTCCATGTCAATTCCAGCGTCCTTGGTGAAGATATGCGGTCCACTCTCGCCGACACGCACAGTGTCTGTGATGACCATAGAATACACATCGTTGCCCTTGGACTTGGAATCGGTGTCTTTCACATCGGTCAGGCCAACGGTAATGGCCAGGGTCATACCGTTCTTCAGGACCCGGTTGTTCTTGGCGTTAAGGATCATGTTGGAATCACGGAGTTCAATACCAATGGCGGCACCGACGTTCTTGGTCAGATGATTCTCCAATTCGGGTTTCTTGGACCGGACCAGGGCGAGAGCCTTGTTGTAGAGCTCCTTGGCCACAACACCATCCCGAACCTCCTTCATGATCGTGTCGTGGAGATTGAGGAGGAACGCATAATTGGCCTCCTGCGACTTGCTAGGATCGACAAGATAGGTACGTGCGATGAGTGAGTTGTAGGTCTTGTATCGAATTCCGAAGCTAGAGAGGATGATGCCGGGCTTCAGGTGGTTGCCATCGGAGGTCGCGGTGAGTTTCAGGTCGTAGGCGCCTCCGCTCTGGACTACTGGCCCATAAGCCCAATCAATTTGTTCTGGATCAAATTCAGACGGGAGACGAGGGAGTTTGTTGAAGAACTTGGCATCGTCGATTTTGGCGTCCACTTTCGCTGCCAGGGCCTTGTGAGTGATTTGCTTTTCTTCGTCGAGCAGTCGTGACATCTCGTCCACGAAGTATTCAGACATCAGACCACTGCAAGCCCGGGAGGCGTTGCGGATGGCAATCTAGGCGCAAAGTCAGCAAAGCTACAATCGCCGCGTGAAAATTGGGAAGACGACGGCAAAAGCATGACATACAAGCTCTTCCGGATCCTTAATCGCAAAGGCGCTGGAAAGTGCGGGTGTGATGTCGACTTCCTCCACATCCTTGGAAATCTCTGAAAACGCTCGCTTCCAATCGTCGGCAAAGGGGCCGGTTGTGGTGTCCTTGGGCAACGTGCCGACTTTCGTCTATGATCGGCAAATCATGGTTAGCTGTCATCTGTGTCTACAGGTTCCCGATCGATGTAACTTGATGGCCAGAACTCACTCCAGCGCCCTTGATAACATCGATACACTTCTCAAAGGCCTTTGTTTTCGTTTCCGGGTCCTTCGTTGTCACCAGGAGCTCGACCGGGATTTTTCCGTTCTTCAAGGGTTCGAGAAGCTCGGCTACGTAGCGCATTCATTAGCTTGTCGCCGAGTATGATGTAAAAGGCGCGCAATAGTACCTTTCTTAGCCGTAGTGACCACGTAGATGGCCTCGGTTGTCAAGACGAAGAGCGTTGCAGGAAACTCATATCCCATGAGCCAGAACTAGTAGAAGGTCACAAGTGTCAGCTTGACGATGTCCATTCTCCATTCGAACCGCGCGATACATCCAGAGGAAGTGAGGAATGCTGATGCGTGCGTCCTCAACTTACATGCATAGCATTGTTCTTCTGGAAGGAGCTCTCGTCGCTCTTAGTCTTGCCCATCAGAATGACGATCGACTCAGCGCCACCGTAAAGCGCATTTCCAGATCGCTTGTCAGCCTTCCATGATGCGTAAAAGCTTGAAAGATGGTTGAAGAAGGTCTTTTTGTCGATCGAAATCTTGTCAGCCATTTTGGCAGTTCGATGCAAGCAAAGCTTGCTCACAGTGATCGCGAGACCGAGCGCCGGAGACAGATGAATTAAACTTCGGTGCTAATGGATGAAGTTTAGCGATTCGAGAACCGAGTGTTTGGAGATACCGTATGCGCCGGGGGTGGTTGGAGGAAAGAGAGGATATGTAAGAAGAAAAAGGGAGATCGCTGGTGATGTCAAGCCCTTTGGAGAAGAGGAGAGGCGGACGCGAAAACGCGTTTTTGACTTTTGCCCTTTTGGGACTAGCGCGGCGGCCTCCGAATATTGAGCGCAATTCTTCATTTAGACATTCAGATGATTTAGAGCCATTGGGCGCATCTTTTTGTCCATGTGTTTACTGTGCTAGGCTTCTTGCTTGCTACGGCTCTCATCGCTTCATCATCTGCGACAGGCCATATTCTCACTCACTATGTACCCGCTGAGATCTCCGGTTATCCTTCACGCCGACAGCTTCCACCTGTGACCGGAGCTTATTATTGATCAACAACATCCGCGGGTGCTATATACATCAAGAGCGACAGCCGTTTCCGATGGTGGCCAGCAGAAGGATAACGAAGCGAGAAACACAGTTCATTGAACGAGCGATAGAATGAGTTCGATCATTTTGGAACCACATCTTGGTGATCCTGGAACCACTCGACGCAAGCCGCGAAATGATGCGGCGACCGGAGTCTCCGCCGGCAGTGTTCGCGCACTCAGTGCGCAAATGGTAGCTTTTTACTTTCGGGCTCCGATCAAGGCGTTCTTTCGCACCCGTGTTGAGTAAGTCAAGATGCGCGAAAGTATCGACCTTCTCAAGAGGCCTCACGGTTTTCTTATACTAACCTTTCCCCTAGTTATATGGTATCGCGAGATCCTTTACCATGGTAGCGTCCGTGAACTATGTCGCTAATTTATGACCCTCGCTGGGTCGTTCGAATCCTAGGCATTTGCTAGAGCTGTGAACCCTCGCGTGGCAGAAGGAAAGTGGTCATTACATACCACAACACCGGGGCTGTTACTGCATGCTGTGAGAACCTATGGCTGGCAGTTCATTCCCAATCAAGTCTTGCCGCCGTTGATGGCAAATGCAGGGTGAGTTACGAGCGGCTCAATCTACGTTGTGGTTCGTCCGGCGCGCATGGCTAATTGATGGGTTCTCGATTGTTTTTTTCCCGGTTCGCATCTCTAGAGTCGGTGCAGTCCTATACACATCCTACCTGCAAGTTCTTGGTGCTTTGCATGAACCAGTTTCGCAAGGTGCTAAACGAGTCTGGCCACCTGCTCCCCCTCTGCGACGTTTGCCGCCGGTTTCACAGCCGGCACCATTCAGTCCATCATTGCTGCTCCGCTAGACGCATTGCAGGTTCGACTTCAAACCAGTGACATGTTGAGTGGACAATACCGCAGCATGTGGCACTACGGACACCAGAAGCTTAAACAGATCGGTGTACGAGGAATCTTCGCCGGATGGAGTCTATCGTTCCTACGAGACTCGTTCGGCTATGCCATCTTCTTCTCCACGTTTGAATATGTCAAGTCACAGTCTTACTATTCCTTTGTCACCTGGTATTACGGTGCGCTGCGTGCAGAGACGGTGGATCGGCTTCCCTCCCCCGGATCAAGTGATCGCGGCGTGCCTCTCATCAAGCCGCACTACGCCTTGGAACCATGCTTCCTCATGATGGCAGGCGTCTTCGCCTCGGTGGCTCAGCAGACGATCCAGCATCCGATTGGCCGGGTTCAGGATTTGCACCTGGGCCGACTGGAGTACCTGGATTCTCAAGCGAGCATGGATCCCTCGCGGCGGCAGATGCTGCGGATCTACTATCACGCGTACCAAGAGACATTCAAACGCATCCGGCGCAAGGCTGCACGGGCCGGCGGGTTGCGCGCATGGCTCTACCGGGGCTTTGCGGGGAGTGCACTGCGCCAAGTACCCAGCACCAGCGCGGGCCTGGTGATCTTTGAGTTGGTGCGTCGTCGATACGCGAGCCTGGCGGACGCGGTCCATATCCAGAAAGACGGATATGACATTTTGTTGAATTAGTCTTTGCGGATTTGCATGACTTGCGCTTTGATATCCCTTGTTTCAGCGATCATCATCTTCCTTCATCTGACCTACGGAGGAAGCTGGGCACATCTTGGGCATGACTTTGATCGGTGTTTGTTGTGAGTTCGAACATACATTGTTCCCTGTCACCGGTCATTCGTTGTTGTATTTTCCATGTATAGACTTGAGCGATATTCTATTTGCCAATATCCACATAGACGGTTCCATATACTGCACGAGTCCAAGCAGAGTACTATTCCCCATCATACACGTCTTTATTTTCTCTCGCGTGTCCATGTCGCGCACCACGAGGCTTAGTCGATGTTCAAGTTCTTTCTTGGCCCTGGAACAGACTTCCCGCCTCGAGCCAAGCGTTCAAGTACTATGCTCGATCGGGCAAGTCGAGGCCACGCGAGAGTCTCATCCTTGTCCAAGGTTGACATGAACCCCCCGGGCCGCGGCAGATGATGTTGTTTATGTAATGCCAACGTGATCCACGGGGGAGATTGCCGGCATCCGAGGGCTAAACTTGGCGCCGGGGGAGGGCCGGCGGGGTTGAACGTAAAGGTGAGACCACCGTGAGATCGAGTTGTACAATTATTGCACTAAATGTACTGCGATTGCGGAGCGAAGCGACGCTACAATAATAATAGGGCCGAATCTCACTTCCGGCAGAATCATTGCTGTCTGATTGGGTGGTGGGGGCGGTGTTGTGTGGATATCAGGTGATTGATCACGTGGCTTTTATTTTGAAGCGACGTTACTATTCGCTTCATTTCACTTCCGGCAGAATATTCCTCCTCTGATTCGCTGTTCGTGGCGGTCGAGATGTGTTGAATCATGTGATCTGCTAAAATCAGGTGACTTTCTCGGCTTTGCCAATGCCCATAACGTCCGGCATTCCCGTCAATTACGGGCAGCGTAGAACATCAAGCATTGCGACGGCAGTCAACAGATTGATTATAGCAGTTGCTTCACTCCGTAGTCCCTTCCGAGGGGGAGGGACCCCTAGGAACACTCGTATGGTACTGTGGTATAAGATCGATTGCTCCGTCTACTTCGAGTTCTCCGGGTAGCACAGCATGCGGCTATGCGCACACTACGCAGAGTCAGACACGTGCTGTACCCGCACGGCTCGGAATGGAATACGAGCCGGAAAGTTATCTTCGTTCCAAAACAATTTGATATGCATACGTACATCTACAGGAAGTTAATAAGCCTTCATGAGCATGTCTTGTACTTAGATATAATTGACCCTGCGTACGGTAACTCCTCAGCCGTCGCAGGAACTAGTTAGGTAATCAACAAATGTCAAGATGTCATGTAAGCATCCCGTCACCCTCCCTCCGCTGAGCTCAAGTGGAGGAAGTCTTTGCAATGCAATCATCGACTCCATTGGGTGTCCTCCTTCATTAGAGCTCATCCGTCATCCGTCATCCGCCTTCGTCATCAACGGGCGGCGCTGAGGCCTCTGGCTGGTGTGGAGCAGCTCCGCAGTGGACTCCAAGCTTTCCCCCGGAGATCCAATCACCTGATCGAGCTACCATCTTGGACAAGTCGACGTGAGCAGTTGACTTCTTGTCTTGTAGTGAACACCAGGTAGGTGGTCGGTAGCTGGTGCTGGCAGCGATTGTTTGTGAACAATTGGCATTCAGTGCGGGAGCAGGTAGTATGACTACTATGGAGACGCTTGTCAACCCTGTGCACTTGCCATGAGCTGGCCCTGAATCTGCCATAGCCGTAGTAGTAGGAGTACCTACTAACCTAGTAGGTTAGAGGGAGGTTCTACCGTACCAGTAGGTTGTTAGCTACCTGATTTGACCTGGTGCCGTAGGAGTACTCCTTTGATCGTCCTAGAGTGACAAGATCAGCTTGTACTCCCCAGTGAGGAATCCCATGTGGTTGGTAACTCGGTGCACTTTTCGAGTCAGCTGAGGTACCCTCCTCTTACGTACTTTACTAGGTACCTACGAGTAGCCGCCTTGACCTCGACCACATGCGGTCTCTCTCGGTACTCTCAATCCGGGCTTTTTAGCCTCATCCATCACGCCTCCCCCATTCTCTCTCCATCCAACCAAGTCTCTTCCGCGGCGGCTGCCCAACTTCCATTTCCATCTGGCCCCATTCGTATGTTCCCTGGTACCGTTTTTCTGGCACGGTCGTAATATCGCAGGCAGGTACCTAGGTCCTCCTCACCTAGTAGATCCACGAGATTGTAGACCCCATTCATTCAATATTGCTACTGTAAAACCACGCCGAGCAACTCCTCTTTCATCCCTGACCATTTCTCTTCATCACCAGCCAAATCCCCCAGCTACGACTGACCCATGACGACGCGGTCCCTGCGTGTCATTTTTGTACACAAGTTGGTAACGCGCAATTGTCCCGCTGGCCTATCTTCCTCGCGAGTGCTACTATCTAAAAGTCGTCTCCCCTCCGCTTTCTTCCACCTGACCATCTAAGTGCTCCGCTTTCACCCTTCGTCTCCCAACCACCACCACCGCCTCCATCATCCGTTCTCCAACCACCTGCCATACTCCAGTCCCCCATTCCTCTCCTGCAGACGTGCCGTCATCTTGCGTCGATCGCGCGTGACTAGCACCTCAATTGCCTGCCGTGACCGCTTTGCAGCGTGCGCGTGGCGTCGCTAGTCAGACTTTCTTTTGGCTGAAAGGGGGTCGTGGCAGGTTCCCACTTCTGGTTGATCCGACCCGGTGACGCTGGGGAGAGAGCTCCTCCTTGACTTGTCCTACCTGACTCCTCGACCGAGCGACGAACTGCCTGGACTACCAGTGAGACGACTATACGGTGGACTCAGGCTGAGTACTGGACCAGTCCACTTGTCCTCACCCTGGCTGACACTCTCCTCGATTCCGCGTCCCGACTCCTGATTGAGGCCCAAGACGGAGCGCGACAGAGAGAGAGAGAGCGAGAAAAAAGAGACACGACCTGTGAGGGCGTCACTCGTGCTTCTCAATATCCATTCTCTGTCCCCCTCGAGTCTGCATGCTGATTCGCGCATGTTGAGCAAACCACCATAATTTACATTTTCTTTTAATTTACTCTACCCCCAATAGCGAAAAGGGCAGTACACCCAGAGAGCACCAAAAGGAAGAAAAAAAAGAGAAAAAAAAGAAAAGGAATCAAGCAAGGTGTGACCAAGAAGAATTCATCAGAGGTAAAAACCATCCCCCAACAAGAAGAGGACGGTCGATCTGGGGTTCCCGAGGGCTGGTATCATCAGCCCGCCCACCGCCAACATTCCTTCATCAACCTCCCCACGCGCCATACCCCTCCGAACCCTCGGCAACTCTTCATCCCAGGTCACGGCGCTGGACTCGGCCAGTGAAAAGGATAGTCGTCGCTCGCACTCTTCAACTCGCTCCGGCGAGTCTGGTTTCTCGATCTGGTCAGATACGGGAGATCTCGCCGAACAGCTCGCCGAGGAGGATCCATTAAAGGGCTCATTTCGCCAGTCACTCGAGCATCGGGTTCGACGAGGGAGAGGGAACCCCTCCAAGAGAGTGCACTACGCGCCCGACGCTGAATTTACTCGTCATTCCCTCGACCCGGAAAAGGAGCAGATTCCCATCCCCAACCCGCCGCCTCGTCGGGTCCCCAAGGCCGAGCGTATCTTAGCGGCCATCATGTCGCCTCGCAATGGGCAAAATGCCCAATCCTCGACCGGGGGCTAGTGGGTAAACCGTTGTTGTAAGTAGGCGTGTTCTCCACCACACACTCACGCAGGGAGGAAGAGAGAGAGAGAAAGAAAGAGAGAGAGCGAACGAAAAGGACAGCCGTGACCGGTGCCTGAATCTATCTCTGCTTTTCACGCTCCTCTCGTTCACCCTGATGCGACAAGGAGTTCCATGGAGCCCCAATTGACTAACTCGACCGGCCGTTGCGTCTTGTAGGTACTTCACGAGTGTATTCGTATCACTAGGCGTCTTTCTCTTTGGCTATGACCAAGGTGTTATGTCCGGAATTATCACGTTAGTTGCCCACCGCGCCCTTACCCTTGCCTCTGCCGCCAAATACCCGGACCTTCAATCATTGTGCAATGAAAACTGAAACCTCCGTGGCAGGGGACATTATTTCCGAGACTACTTTGATCAACCGTCGCGAGCCACAATTGGCACTGTCGTGGCTATCCTCGAAGTCGGTGCCTTTATCTCTTCTTTGTTAGTAGGCCGCATCGGTGATGTCATCGGTCGTCGCCGGACAATTCTCTATGGCTCCGCCGTGTTCTTCGTTGGCGGCGGCTTGCAGACCTTTGCTTTGAACATGCCCATGATGATGGCGGGCCGGGTCGTGGCTGGTCTCGGCGTCGGTGCGCTGTCCACCATTGTGCCTGTGTATCAGTCGGAAATCTCGGTATGGAACTTTTGTGCAACCTCAGACCCCGCGAATTGTGCCTTTCTGGCCTACTGCTAACGCATTGGGACTCCCACCAGCCTCCCCATAATCGTGGAAAATTGGCCTGTATTGAATTCACTGGAAACATCGCCGGATACGCGACCAGTGTCTGGGTCGACTACTTTTGCAGTTTCATCGAGTCGGACATTTCATGGCGTCTGCCCTTACTGTGCCAATGTATCATGGGCGCTTTGTTGGGCCTCGGTAGCCTGATCATTTGCGAATCTCCTCGGTAAGTACACTGGAACCTCACGTCTGCATTGACTTAGTTGGAAAACACTTGGGCCATTGGCTGACATCGTCCTATCGTTCGGCCCAATGTAGATGGCTTCTCGATAATGACCATGACGAAGAAGGCATGGTCGTCATTGCCAACCTTTACGGTGAGGGTGATATTCACAACGACAAGGCGCGGCAAGAATACCGCGAGATCAAGATGAACGTGCTTTTGCAGCGACAAGAGGGTGAACGATCCTACAGTGACATGTTCAAGCGGTACTCGAAGCGCGTCTTCATTGCTATGTCGGCACAGGCTTTGGCTCAATTGAACGGTATCAATGTCATCTCGTACTATGCGCCGTTGGTCTTCGAATCGGCTGGGTGGGAAGGCCGGTCGGCTATCTTGATGACCGGTATCAACGGAATCAGCTACCTGCTGTCGACAGTGCCGCCGTGGTACTTGGTGGATAAATGGGGTCGTCGGCCTATCCTGCTTTCCGGTGCAGTGGCTATGATGATTTCCCTGTCTCTGATCTCCTACTTCATCCACATTGATATCAAGGCCACGCCGACATTGACCGTGATCTTCGTGATGGTCTATAATGCCGCTTTTGGTGCGTCATGGGGACCGATTCCCTGGCTCTACCCTCCCGAGATTCTCCCTCTGAGCATTCGCGCCAAGGGTGCCAGTCTTAGTACCGCCAGCAACTGGGCCTTCAACTGGCTCGTTGGAGAATTGACTCCGATCCTGCAAGGTCTGATCGGATGGCGATTGTATCTGCTCCACGCCTTCTTCTGCGCGTGCAGTTTCGTTGTCGGTAAGCATTTCTGTCACTTGCACTCTCCCAATGAAAGCCCGTAGACTTTTATACTTGCATCGGAAGAACCGTACCTGATTTGTTCTCCACAGTTTACTTCCTTTACCCCGAGACGAGCGGTGTTCGTCTTGAAGACATGAATGTTCTGTTCGGTGATGCTACCACCGCCATGCCTACGCCCGTCACCGATGCTGAGCGAGGCTCGTTGATCGGCGGTGGCTCACCCGTCCCCTCGCTCGACATCCGCCGGCCTTATGGCCAACTTGGCGCCGACAGTGCTATTCCCGGGTTGGATATCGATCCCCCCACCATGAGTGGCGATGGCTACAACAAGTCTGGCCGAGCCGGATCGCAGGCCGGGAGCCATCGTGGGGAGGGCATTGGAGGCTGGATCTCCAACATGGTCAACCGCCATCGCGGAGGCAGTACCAGCTCGAACAATCCGAGCCAGTATCGTCGTTTGGACCAAGCCGACGATGAGTAAAACCATCAGAATTGAACACAAGGGGATCGGGATTGAGTCGCCAGGTCCTGCGGTGCCTGTTTCACTTCATTTCAAGCCGTCCCTGGTCCCGTCCCTTGCTCTCTCCCCGATTCTCTGCTTTCATTCTGGTGTTCTCCTTTGCGTTCCTCCTGATACACACCCTTGCGTCATAACGTCTCTGATGCTTCTTTTGTCTCCTTTTTGTCTTTACTAGTTCGATTGTTTGCCCATTTTGTTCTTTTTTTCGTTTCCCGTCTCCGCGTTTCCTAGCAGGTGTATATATGTTGATCCAATCCCTTCTTGCATGTTGATTGTATACACTGTTCACCTTGAAGGGTGTGGCTAGGCATTTTGTGATACCTCGTACATGTTTCCATTCTCGTTGGGTATAGAAGGGGCCGCGATTTGCCACGCTTGTGTCTTTGGAACAGACCTTGGGGGAAGTTGTAGTCGATGATGGTCTGGCTGAGTCGCTGCAGACAAGTGATAGGATTGATTCGTTGTTAGATCTGATAGCTAGTCATCGAATCCCTGTGGTTGGAGAATACTTCTTGCGAGGTTAAATGTACTCACAGTCTACTATTAACTTGTGTATTGCTGTTTTGCAGATGCCGACACGCGCAAGCTGAGCGAACCAAGTACTGGAGCAAGCGAGTCTCGTAGTAGGTACCGATACCACCAGCGTCAATCACTAACCCATTGGATGTTGCAGAGAAACATCATCTTTCAATCTTCGAGCGCTCATAATCTCCGACAAGCTATTCTTCTTGAAGGGCCTTCCATCACGATCTGAAAGCGCACCCGAAAACGGCTCCTCGGGTCTGGAGGGATGAGAGGGGGCCAAAACGGACGAGTGGGTCATCTGTCTGTTTACTCAAAGTACGGGAAGTTGGAACTCCTCCTGGACATCTGGCCAGCTCGCCTTCTTGACTTGCGGCACCCCCGTATCCTTCGTACTACTCTTCTTCTTCTTTCCTTTCTGAAACTCGTGTCGGCTTTGTTCCATTTTGTCCTTTATTCAAGTAACTTTTGATATCAGTGATTGAGCTGTTTTCTCTCCCCAACGACTTCAGGTCGCTATGAATTTTTAAACCCCCTTGTCCCTCCGCTCACTCTCGTTACGACATCCGACCACGTTGGTCTGTACCTTTACCAATCGACTTTGGGAACAACCACCGACCACCGATCGCCATCCACCCGCCGGATAAAGCGCCGATCCATCATTCTCGTCTTTGACAATTGACCCTCTTGACACTTCCCTCCCTTCTTCTTCTTTTTCTTCTTCACTTCTCCCCGAGCCCGTTCGGGTCTTGCAGTTCGATATGGACGCTGCTACCAGCACGGGCGCCAAGCTCGACGCCGATCTGCGTCGGCGAAACGTCCCTAACTCTAGCAAAGACTCCACAACCACTTTGTTCACGGTCGAACCTGACGTGAAGAAGAACAAAAAGCAGAGCCAGGTACGTCAGCAGCCGATCCGCGCCCCACGGACCAGTGAAGGACTTGGGAGCTATACTAACGGGCGATCTTGCGAAACATTCAGTCTCCATCTTTGCTCCATGTCCTCTGCAGCTGGGAACCGATCATTGCCCCTGTCATCTTTACAGCCTTGGCCTTGTTCACGCGGTTGTATCAGATTGGTCGCTCAAATATCGTCACTTGGGATGAAGCTCAGTATGGACATCCAACGAGTTGTGCGCATGTAATTGCGCTCCAAGCCAGAGACTGACTGTATATTGTGTATAGCTTCGGAAAATTTGGATCCCATTACCTCAAGCGCGAATTCTACTTCGATGTCCACCCGCCTCTCGGAAAGATGCTCGTCGGCCTCTCCGGCTATCTCGCCGGATACAATGGCTCCTTTGAGTTCAAGTCCGGTGAGAAGTACCCGGAAGATGTTGATTACACCTTTATGCGCGCCTTCAATGCTATGTTTGGCGTTGTGTGTGTGCCTCTTGCCTATTATACCGCTCGCGAGCTGAATTTCCGCCGGGCTACCGTCTGGCTGATCACTTTGATGGTGCTGTGCGAGAACTCTTACGCGACTATCTCCCGCTTCATCCTCCTGGACTCGATGCTGCTCTGCTTCACATTCACCACGATGTTGTGTTGGGCTCGATTCCACCGCCTGCAGCGGGTCAGCTTCTCCCCGGAGTGGTGGCTCTGGCTGTGCCTGACTGGATTCAGCATTGGCTGTGTCTGCAGTGTGAAGTGGGTTGGCTTCTTCTGCACTGCTGTTGTGGGACTTTACACCGCTGAGGATCTCTGGAACAAGTTTGGCGATGTGAAAATGCCACCCGTAAGTGTCATACCCTCGGAAACAATCCATACAGTATAGGCATGTAATGCAGCCGCTAATTGATACGACTATAGACCCTGCTGGCCAAGCACCTTTTCGCCCGCGTTGGGGGCTTGATCGTGATTCCTGTGCTGGTTTATATGTTCTCTTTCTACCTGCATTTCACTGTCCTGTCAAACACTGGTCCCGGTGATGCCCAGATGAGCTCGCTCTTCCAGGCAAATCTGGGTGGTACCGAAGTTGGCAGAGACAGCCCTCTTGAGCTGGTTCACGGATCTCGTGTGACTATCAAAAATATGGGCTACGGTGGTGGCCTGTTGCACTCCCACGTCCAGACCTACCCCGAGGGATCCAACCAGCAGCAGGTCACCTGCTACCACCACAAGGATGCCAACAACGACTGGTTTATCTACCCTAACCGCAATGAGCCCGAGTTTAACCCCGAGGGCGAATTGAAGTACGTTGGTGACGGCGATGTCATTCGCCTGATTCATGGCTCAACCGGTCGTAATCTCCATTCTCACGCTGTTGCTGCTCCTGTCACCAAGTCTCACTGGGAAGTCTCCTGCTACGGTAACATCACCGTTGGCGATGACAAGGACCACTGGCAGGTGGAGGTCGTTAACGACGCGGCTTCTCGCGATCGTTCCAAAATTCGTACTCTGACCACCGCTTTCCGTCTCCGTCACCCAGCCCTGGGCTGCTATCTGCGAGCCGGGAATGTCAACTTGCCGCAGTGGGGTTTCAAGCAGATCGAGACTACCTGTGTTAAGGAGAACAAGCCTCGGGATGTGTACACCCATTGGAACGTCGAGTCGCACACCAACGAGCGCTGTAAGTTTCTTTTTTCTTTTTTCTTTTTTGGCGCAATTTCCGCGTCTTGTTACTTCATTCAAAACTGACCTGTCATTTCAAGTGCCCCCTGGTGATCCTGGTTCCTACAAGTCGCCCTTCTTCAAGGACTTCATCCACCTCAACGTTGCCATGATGACATCCAACAACGCTCTTGTCCCCGATCCTGACAAGCAGGACGATCTGGCTTCCCAGTTCTGGCAATGGCCGATTCTCAACGTCGGTCTTCGCATGTGTTCTTGGGATGATGGCGTTGTCAAGTACTACCTCCTCGGTAACCCTCTTGTCTACTGGGGAAGTACTGCTGGTCTCGTTTCTTTCGGCCTGCTCTTTGTCTGGTATCTTCTCCGCTGGCAGCGTGGATACACCGAGCTGAGCCAGCAGGACATTGACCACATCCATTACTCTGGCATCTACCCAGCCATCGGTTGGGTGTTGCACTACATTCCTTTCATTGTCATGGCCCGCGTAACCTACGTCCACCACTACTACCCCGCCCTCTATTACGCGATCATCGTCTTTGGATTCTGCGTCGACTGGGTGACCCGTCGGATCAACCACATGGTTTCCGCGGCCGTGTATGGCCTCCTCTATGCCGTCACTATCGGTCTTTTCGTTTATTTCCGTGCTATCGTCTTCGGTATGGAAGGAGATAGCTCACAGTGGGCTCATCTGCGCTGGCTGCCTGGATGGAAGATCTCCAACTAGGGGCGCCACCTCAGGTGAAGGGAAACTTGTCTCATGTTTTGGAGGTTTCAGCTATCATATTGAGGTGTCATTTGAGCTTTGTTTGAGTCATTTTGTTGCTGTATCACCTCGAGGCCCTCTGCCAAAATGTTATAGCTCGATGGTGCGTTGACGGAATCAAGACAGATGGTACATGATTCCCAGAAAAGACGCATCTGTTGCTTTCCTCCCCTCATGGTCTTATGTCCTTGTAAAAATCATTAGATTAAAGATCCTCTCTCGCATCACTGCTGCTTCTTGGTCCGCAAAGCATTTCAAATTATGTACAATTTTCTTACATCAAGAATGCGTAGGTTGGTGTTCGGACAGTGAAGCACATGACCACTCATCGGGGGGCCCTGATCCGCTTCGCGATATTTGAGAGGAAGGACTTGTTAGTCCTCAACAGCAATTACCACTCCATCCGCTGCCTTTACGCATCGCATCATCCATTCCCAACGTGACCGTCCGAGGTATACCCGCGTGAGCACCACCGCCTCCCGAGGCCCCATACCCTTTAACTCCACTCCGTCGGTCGTTCAGATCGTATCTCCCGGCTTCAATATTCCGATAAATCCGCTCAGCGACTTCCAAGAACGCCCGTTCCACACCGTTGCCGGATTTAGCGCTCGTCTCAACGTATCGAACGACATTGTTTAATCGACACCATTCCTCGGCTTCCTCCTGTGTCACCTGTCTTTGATTGGCGCTTGAGCTGGAATCTGCAAGATCGGTCTTGTTTCCGACAAGAATCACCACGATCCCATCCTCGGCAATCTGTTGCAGATCTTGCAACCACTGTGTGCAGGATACAAAGGTGGCTCGGCGGGAAATGTCGAAGACGAGAAGCGCTCCTGAAGCGCCGCGGAAATACGATCGCGTGATCGACTTGTATGTTTCTTGGCCGGCGGTGTCCCATAGGGACAATTTCATTCGCTTTTGAACTGGAGCTTCTTTGTCCTGGGGCTTTTTCCGCGGTGGTGTTGGGAGACCGCCACCGCCGCCGCTGCCGGCTGAAGTAGACGATGAGGAGGATGGCCGTGTCGGGTCTTCTGCCGCGGCTGCTTTATTCTTATTGCTGTTCCTGTGGCCGTCGTCGTCGAGTCCGAGCTCATGCGAGGCAGGAGGTCCTACGGGGACGATTCGGGATCCGAATTCGACGCCGATGGTGACATCGTGGGTCGGTGAGAATCGACCCTCACAGAGACGAATCGTGAGCTATAGTTTGCACGTGCGACAGTGCGCAGGTCGTCCAGTCAGCCAGGTGAGGTCATCACAGTCATGGGCGGTCGTGCGTTCCGCCCTCCCAGGAAAGGAACGTATGTTTCGGATAGTCTCTCGGGTGAGTTTTGGGGGTTTCTTATAAGACTCACACTGGACTTGCCCGTGCCCGAATCACCGATGCAGACAAGCTTCGCAATGTAATCCCATGGCTGTGACATGGAGACGAAAGTTATGGGGAGTGGGTAATCAACATTCAAGGTTGATCACCGACTGGGGTGTGGAACGTGATCACGGACAACCTTACAGTTGCTTATCGGCGGGAGTCTGTTATCGGCCCACCGCCAGGATCGGGGAAGCTCTTATCAGCTGGCTGCTGAGTCATCCATTGGACCTGCCGTATGGTGAAGACGGGAGCCTGACCTGTGCAGATGACGCTTGCATCACCTGAAGATCCCATTCGACTGCTCTTCTCTTCGAAACTTATTTTCTGAGATTATCACGTCCTCCGGTGCAAGACTCCTTTGCCCCCCCCTACCTTGGCCAGCGTAACTCGGTCTCCTTTGTCTCCGTGCTTTTCCAAAATAACATCTTACGAATGTCGCACTCTATCACAATTCCTCTGATCTCCGCCTACCCATAAGAACCCCCCCCCCCCCCCCCCCCCCTCCGCTATCTAGAGCTCATTTATCCCGAAAGTGGGCCATGTTCTCGGAGTGTAAGTATAGACTTAAGGGCTCTTCCCCCCCAAAATACCCACACCGACATCCACACTCAAGCCCGCAAAATCCGTCTCCGCAACCGCAAAATCACCACTCTTCAGGTGTATCTTGAAGCTCGACTAACCGTTGCTCTCTACCATCTTCTCGGCATCCTACAGATGCATCTCGATTTCTCGCTCAGTCACAGTCGCGACTAGTTTCCCGACCAGACGAGCTCCAAAGAACAGGAAGGGCTCCTCCGAGCCAGCGGCAAGGTAGCACACGACACCCATCCTCGCGCTCGTATCTAAGGAGCGGTGACCCATATCGATCGGGCGCTTCACAAGTCTCCAATTTCCCATTTGCTTCTCGAGCTTCCGCCCAACCGGCGCCTCTGTTCTTCAGCGCGACAGATGAATTTCGAGAAGAGGACGACGAGACCGAACGGGAGCGTGAAATCGCGGATTTCTATGCGTTGCAACGATCAAGGCGACATTTCGGTGACAGCCTCTTGAGGGAGTCGTCAGAGAATGACGAGGATTCGGCTCAGTCTGCAGAACTCGAAGAGGGTCACTCTCGATATGACGAGCGGCCCGGCAATGGGAAAGGGATAAAAAGTTCCTGGCGCGGAGAGAAGAGTATACCTGCTCCTAAGCATTCTCGAATAGGAACTGTGGACGAGGCCGATGAGGGTGATGTACCTGAGGAATACACATCCCGGGCTGGAAGCAGGGGTAGTAGACCTCGAGGTCACTTGGTAGATGTCGGGCTGGATGATTCGGTTCAAAGTGGCCTTGCTGATACTGACCGGGCGCCATCTGAGATGGGCGGGAATGAGCCGCCCATTCAACGGTTTCGCGAACGAAGATCTACTGCTAATGATGATTCTTCGTACGGCTTCGATGATCCGGGGAGTCCTACTCAACCATTTTTGACATCGCAAGCGCAAGATCCTCGACGGGCGAGTTCCCAAAGCTCGGTGCCAGCTTCGTTACCCCCGCTTATGTCTGAGACGATCGTGCATGATGCATTCTGGGGTCAACTATTCCTGATTGCACTGGCCGGCCTGTTGGCGACTGCATTCTTGGTATGGCTGCATACGTCTACTCCGTCAAACGGAGACAAGTCGAAATGGGGAGACACCATCTATTTCACCGTGCAAGGGTCGTACTTTTTGCTCGGTGTCTATACGCTAGTGTCGGTTTTCGTTTCCCTAGTCTGGCTGGCACTGTTGCGATCATATGTGCGAGCTTTGGTCTACTTGATTGTGATTGCGGTGCCTGTCATTCTCTACTCATCTTCATTATACCCATTCATCTCGAGCTTCAAGGGCGCATGGCACGGGGAAGGCCTTCAAGATAAAGTCATGCGATGGGGCTCATTGGTGCCGTTTGTACTGGCGAGTCTATGGATATACAACGTGCTCCGGGGGCGACAGTCCATTGGCAAAGCAGTCGGAATACTGGAATTCGCCTGCCGGATCCTCGCTGCGAACCCAGAGCTCTTGGCTCTGGGTCTTGTCATTCTCGCCTGCGTGGTGTCCTGGACATGGATCTGGATGCTCATGTTCACTCGGGTATTTCTGGGTGGACATCTGTCAGGGTCGAGGTCCTTTATCATTGATCTCAGCAGTTGGTGGCTTGGCGCGTTCTTCGTACTCATCTATCTCTGGTCCATCGGTGTTATCGCTGGCGTTCAGCGCGCAGTGACAGCAGCCACTGTGAGTCAATGGTACTTTCACCGTCTTGCAAGCCCGGCACCCACCTCGCGACAAATCGTCCAAGCAGCTATCGTGCATGCTACGACCACTCTGTTTGGAACAATCAGTCTATCACGGCTATTGAGTCTTCTTATTCGCCTCCCTCTCATCATCCTGCCTAGTCGATTATCGTCCATTATTAGCCTGTTCGCATACTCCCTTGTGCCCTCGCCCATTGCATATCTCACCAACCCTTTATCCCTCACATATGCCGCTATCCACTCCGAAGCTCTGGGCGCATCTGCTCGTGGTCTCAGCCAAATGACACTTCTCGCTCCCTCTGCCACCGCCTCGACAACAACCTCGTTCCATCCACGCGCTTACTCGCATTCCCTGGGACCTTCCCCCTCACTTATTTCCTACCGTCTCTCCAAACTTATTCTACATGCCACCCGTTTCATGATGTCTCTTGCCCTTGGTTTTGGCGGATGGGTGACTACCGCACGAAGCTTGGACACGGCGGGGACCTTTCGGGGTAGCGTATACGCCTACGTGGTCGGTCTGATCGCCGCAACCATCGGATGGAGTATCCTGGGTGCGACCGAAAGCGTGATTGCCGACATCGTGGACGCAGCTGTCATATGCTGGGCCAGTGAGGTGGGGGTATATGGCCGAGAGGCTCGGTATTGTCGCGAGGCGGGATGGTTGTTCGGGGATTCGAATTCAGACTTTCGTCGTGACTACGGCCCCGAGAATGTCTGATCCATTTCTATATCATTCACGCAGCGTGCAACTTCCGACTGTGCGGGAGGTGGCATTGCGTTAGGCGGTTCAGTTGTGAGCGGAATATGGAAGGAGCAGTGGGCTTTTGTCTCTATGTGTGCTCTTTTGCCTCTCTTCATCCCCGTTTCCTGCTTCTTCTTGTTTCCATTCTAGATCAACAAACCAATCAACCCCTACGACTCTGAGCTTTGGCGTCAACGAGCGCGGCAATTATTTTCTACTTTCATTTTCGGTACTCGGAGTCGCGGAGCCAGATTTCCCCATTATCCCGTTTCGCACATCTTTTCCACCCTCTGGATGTTCAGGCGCAGGTGCGGGTGCAGGTGCAGTTGCAGACATAATTATCTTGGTTTTTGCTTCTGGTGTTTTAACTGGGCAATTGCGCTTCTTTTTTTCCTCATGATTTTTCTAAAGCGAGGACAAGGGTCCCTATATACTTTGATCTGATTAGTTTTTGGAATACTATATATTCGTCTTTATTTCTACTTACATGACGTCTACCCTCAAGCTTCCAACCAAAATCTTCTCGCTATCTAACAAGGATTGCTCGCCATGCATTATCAGCCCAACCTAACGAGAGACGACGAGATCTCCAGGCCAAAGTACACATCAAGCGCGGCGCATCCTGTTGAACACGACTACCTATAGCATCCGGCAGGGGATCTTGGACCATACCGTGGAGCATACCTACCTACCTCCTCGAAACAAGACATACTATGTCCGTAAGTACTCATTCCCTCGGACAAGGGCGGGCGCAAAAGAAGATCCTACTGCCGTCGGATTGCGATGATAATCATTCGATTAGAATTATTATGTCATGTTATAATAGTATAACGAGAATGTAGGAAAACTGGGAAGAACAAAAAGGGGCGAATCGTCATTGAGAGACTCATTGGTATCATGACGGTTGAAGAACGGAAAGGTAGAGTGTCAGTGTGAGTTGAGGGCACGGAGCCAAGTGGAGGAGGGAGTAATCGGGGGAACGTTAGGGCCGGAGATGGGGGCGAACGATAGTAACAAGGAAAACGTCAGGGTGAAGGAGATGTACTTGAAAGCGATATTCAACCCGAGTGAAAAGGTTGCAAAAGGGTTCGCGATAACCTCCGATCGAAGTGACATCGGGTAAGATCCAGGCCGCTCTTGACGTCCCTTCGAGGATATGGAGGGAGGACGGAGTCGAATATAAGGACCGGAAGGTATCTGAAAGCTGGAAGGAAGAGAGAAGAAGAATTCAATTGCAGAGGGTACCAAGTACTCATCCGTGAAGGTATCATATCATTCCCAAAAAAAAAACCACACCCGATGTGCAAAATCATATCGCTTCATTCGGAGAGGAAAGGACAAGAAAGAAAAGAGAAACGAAGTAAAAATGAAGAAAAGAAAGGATGACAGAAAGGCTTAAGAAGCAGACAGCCACTTCAAATGGGAATCTTTTCGCCAAAATCACAAGTGAAGAGAAAATCACATAAAAATGAATTGCAAGAGATGAGGTATCATGCAAAGACAAGCAGAACTGTAAAAACAAGTTTTCACTCGTAATTGAAAAACAAAAAACGAATCGGGGATAGTTCTCACTTCATGTGAGAAATGGAACAGATGCCCGTCCGTTCAAGCAAATATAGCTCAAAGTTTCAGTCGACCTTGCCAGTCGACTCCTTCACGTGTACACCATTCTTTCAAAAGAATCGAGCCGAATCGAACAACTTCTATAGGAGGCGTGACCGCTCCAAAGGGTAGGTAATAATCTCCGGAGTAGTGGCCCGCGCGGAACGAGGTCTTCCCGCGTTCCGCATGCCGATGACAGCGACGAGCCCAAGTTAATGGAAAGTCCCGACTCAGCATGTCTTCTGAAAGACCTCGAGACGCGTCCAGCCAAAGCTTCTGTGATTCTCGAAAGTATTCAGGAAGACGAGCCTTCAATTCGACAAATTCTTTATAGCTCTTTTTGCTGGCGCTGTCGTCAGTCAAGACTCCATTTCCGTCACTGCCAGGTGTGGGAACGGGCTCTTGTTCTCCTGGGATTGGAGTCACGGCAAGACGTTCCAAGTCCAAGGCGTGGATGGTGTCATAGGAAACTGCGCCTAGAAGTTGGCATAGACTTTGTAGCACCGGGAAGGAGGAGCTGTTCTTGTAGACAACGCGCCAATATGCAATGATGGATCGCCATGTGGACGAATCTACGCTTTGCCGGAAAAGCGCCTTGCCTTGGTCATCGGCGACGAAAGCGAGAACAAAACACATGACGGCTTCAATGGCAGTAACAACAGCCAGTTTCTCATCCGCCGTTGAGGGTCCACTGTTGAATCGATCAGCGGCGTGTTTCAGTTCCCGGCCCATTTTCGTGAACGTCTTGAAATCTTCCTGCCATCCTCGTCGCTCTTGCTCTCGTCGCTCATGGTTTCGTGAACGGTCTGGTTGAGCGGGAGATCCCTTTATCGCTGGATCGGTTGAAGGTCGCCGTGAAACCTGCGTCGCAGGCGTCTTGTTGTCGGCAACATCGAGCAATTCATTCCGACGGCTTGCGGGAGCTGCCTTTGTATCTTTCACTGTAGTAGAAGAGGTCACCCTGGACCTATCCGGCACCGACAAGTGGGGCCTCTCAATTGATTGCTTCGTTTCCTTTGTGCGAGCAGCATGCACGCTCGTGGAGCTCGGCGTCGGCTCGTCTGCTTCGTGCTTGATTTTGGATTTTGTTCGTTCGGCTGGAGCTGCTCCTCCTCCTGCTCCTCCTCCTGCTCCTCCTCCTGCTCCTCCTCCGCGGGCAGGTTCCGGAGCCTTCGTCCTCTCCGCCTGACGGGCCTCGTCAGCATCGGCATCGTGAGCCGAGGGCGAGTTGACACGCTGTGCTTTCCTTTTACCAGAAAGTCTGAGCAGACTGTCCACTCGTTTTCGATTGAGCCGTCCATAGCGCAATTTCACTATGGCCGACGACCGCCCCGAGCCACGATCTATATCTTTAATTGTCCTATTCGCACGGCTGCTCTGCGTCGTGGAATTGCTACTGCTGACCAACGATGTAGGTGTTTGCGCGTGAGTAAGCTCATCGCGTTTTGTCTTCGTGGCCGGAACCTCACACTTGGGAGAAATGTCACCGGGAGAATTTTCCTTGAGCTGGGCGAGCTCCTTTTCAATCTCGGGAGGCAAAGTCGGAGAAAGTAACCGAGGCAGTCGCGGCGCAAATCCGGGGTCCGGCGCCGGTGACGGTGGAAGTGTGGGAGAGAGGAGGGTTGGTAATGTTTTAGTCGGGAGGGTGTCTTTGCGCGATCCTTTCTCGGGTGATAATCGCGGCTTTTTGGAGGTCTGCATGTTGGGTTCCTTGTTGGTCTCGGTCGTCTGTGGCTCGGGCTCCGACGTTGGAGGCCGCTTCTTCGCCGTCTTCGCCGGCGGGGGAGGCTCCAATGGGGTGGGTTTGGAGGGATTGGAGGAGTTCGACGGACGTGGTTCAGGCTTGTCGGGCTTCATGGGAACTTCGAGATTCTTCTTGATCGGGTCGGCTCTGGGAGCGCGCGCTGTAACGTCGCGCCGGTCGACGTTGGAATGTTCGCGACTCCTCTGATCCTGCACTGCGGGGGAAGGAGATGGGACCGCCCCCCTGTGGTCTTTTGGGACTTGTAATCGTTCAAGCTGATCTTCTTCTTTTTCTTGACCGCGTTCTCTCGCGGTGGCTGCAGTTCGGCGGTGGACCTCGACACCGCGGGTTGATCAAGCATCATGCGACCCGAGTCGTCGGACCAGTCGCCCACGGCGACCAACAGAGAATCGGTGTTGTGATGGGTGAGAAAGGTCATGTACTGAAGGTCCTCCTCGTCCGGGCTGAAGGGCCGACCCGGTCCCACGGCCCAATTGGTGTTGGCAGAGCGGAGGCGATACGGCGCATTCGTGGGGAGGGTCAGCAAGTATGGATGCAGGGGGAGGACCTGGTCGGACAATCGTTTCAATCGGTGATTCAGGTGTTCGAAATCCGCTGCACACGCTTGGTCGGCGGGTTGGGAGAATGAAGTGTCCGCGGAGGGGGTTTGATTGTTCACCGACATCGCAGTCCGCGGGGAGTTAAGAAGACGAGTCGTGAACCATGGATCATCAGTTCATTAAGAGGCACGCGCCGCAACGGGCAGTTCCAGGAAGAAGTCAGAAGACGAGAGAAACAACACCGAGTGGGTGGTGAACAGGTCCAAACGGTTTGAGCAACGGAGCTGTCAAGCCTCGGGTCCAGATCGGAGAGTGATGTGGATGCTCACTGTTGTCAAGTCGCGCGGGTAATGTCGTTTGGGGCTGTTGCTTTTTCCCTTTGGGTCGGGTGGAGGGACTCAATTCGGGGTATGGATCAGCAGGGAAGAAAGTATGCGCCGGAGAGAAGAAGTGGAATTGGGGAGAGCGGGTCCCAACCCATCGGCGCGTGAAAGCGAGTGAGCAATGAAACACCACCGGGCCGGACTGGAGAAAGAGGAGGAGAGGACCGCCGTAGTACAGGAGATGGGAGTTCAGTGTAGTAGTGCCTCGTGAGAGGAGTTGAAGGGGAGAGGGGGAAAGCGATGGTCAAAAAGGCCTAGAGTGGGTCGATTGCTCACCAGCCGCGGAAGAGGCTCTTTATGGCATCGTTCTAGAGGTGGTGGTTTATACCAGGTGAATGATGAAGGTTTGGAGGGTAAAGAGATGCAAGTTGGAGAGAAATGGAGTGGTGGGGAGAGCGTTGAAGGGCAGAACATTCCGCGTGATTAGATCAAGTGAGGGCCCGTCTTGAATTCCAAAAAGTCCCGACAGAGCGATTCACGAGTAAGCTGAGGCTTTATTCTAAGGGTGGATTGACTTTGAAACGGAGTTGTGTCTTATGTCAGAGAATTGATATTATATACAAGAACAATGGATCAAGCAAAGGGAAGTGGAAAGAGTCTCCAAAATGATCATTTCGATAGCCAAATGGCGAGGAAACGGCAAGTATACTCGTTCCGTGAGTGACTTCACTGACCTCGAGTAGGTCAGGCGCTTCTGTTGCGACGAGTCATGCAAGGTATAGTTTGGTCCATATCGGGTACCTGATGAGTCGGGCCACAATACCTCGGAAATAAGAAGGGGTGAGACTGAGTAGTGAATAGTGAGTAAGTGAGTAACCGTACTACTAAGGTAGGTCACTAACTAGTCAGGAGTCCAGGACTCAGTAGATGGACATGGACTACTGTACTATTATGGTAGGTACCAACTCTTGATGACAACAATGAGCGGTCATTGCAACCACAACCACAACCGCATCAAAAAAAACAATTGTCATGCCATGCAAGGGAGAGGGTATATACCGATGCAGCTACTTTGGATATATTGTGAATTCTAGATAGACCATGCGTCGACTATCTGGTGGGACAAGGAAGTGGATTGTCAAGCCTGCGAGCCTCTATTGGCATACATTTCCCCGGCAGTACTGATTCGGATAGAACAAGATTCCCAAGTTGAGAATCAAGTCTAGATCATGTATCAACACTTAGACGCCGAAGAAACCGTCGGCCGTGTTTCATAAGTTTTGCTCGAAATGCGATCCCGTCTTCTGGAGGCAAGTGTCAAGATAAGACTATATACCAAAGGTACTGCGCACGCGCCTGGACAAGAAATCCTATACGACCCTTATTTGCACCTTGACTATATGTGACCCGGTCTATGCTAGAGCCATGCATGTCCTTCACCTTCCCTCACGCGGGTTTCTCACACTCAATCCCGTGTGGTTTATTTACACATCGTTGATTCAGCTTGATGGTCAGGACCGATCATCCTCTGCAAACTTATCCTTCCAGAATGCCCGGTAGTGGTGTGTCTGACCGAGCTCTGAAATGTTCTGAATCTCCTTGGGAGTCAATTGAAACGTCAACGCCCGCAAATAACTCACCAATCGAGACTCTTTACTGCTCGTCGTAATCGAGACCACGCCCTGGTCCAAGCACCAGCGCAGCAGAATTTCCCCGGCCGAGACGGCATACTTCTTGGCCAGACTCGCCAGCAGTTCGTCTACGGGACCGCCCGCCGCCCGAGTGGTAGGCGTGAGGCCCCCGTAGCTGACCGTCGTGATGCCCTTACTTTGCTGCCAAGGAACGAGGTTGCCATGCTGCAGGTAAGGGTGATACTCGATCTGGTTGACCGAGGGAATCACGGTGGCAGTCTCGAGAATGATTTCCAGATGGCTCTGCAGAAAGTTGGAGACGCCGATGGAGCGGGCTTTGCCCGAAGCCTTGACTTGCTCCATGGCGGCCCACGCTTGTTGTAGCTGTTCTTTGGTCTGTGCAAAGAATGGCTGGTGGATCAAGTATCTGCAGACAGAGGAAGTAATTGAGGAGACAGTCAGTCACTTGGTCTTTGATTCGTGATCCTCGTCAACTCGTACGGCCGGAACCGGGCCATGTCAAAACATACAGATCCACATATTCCAAATTCAATTTCTGCAAACTGGCATCCAATGCAGCGGGAATATCAGACACATTCTGATTGACCTTGGTGGTGACGAAGAGCTTCTCTCGTGGCACCTCACACTCGGCAATCGCCTTGCCCAACTCTGGCTCGGTCCGATACACTTCGGCGCCGTCGAGGTGATGGTACCCTAAACCGACGGCCGTCTTGGTCGCCTCGACGAGGTTCGAGTCGAGACTACCGAGGATGGATTCACTTTTTTTGAACCACGCCGTGCCTGTGCCATATCCGAGCTGTTTTATCGGAGGAAGAAAGTCACCGAACAAGGGTCAGCATGGATCTGTGGTCGATACTCAATATAGTCACAGCTGCTACCTCCCGCGTTCCTGCACTCACCATGGGCATCTCCGACCCATCATTCAACTTTGTTGATGGGATGGTCTGCGACAAAGCCATTGCGGTGACGTAAACACTAAATGGACAATCCTCACAAGGACTTGGTGGGGCTTTCAGTGCAAGGGAAAGGTAATTTTCTCAACGCGAAGGAAAATCAATGGCACCGGAGAAGAAAGTGGGACATACTGCAGCCTTTTTAAAGCCACGAGGATTGAGACGATCGGGACCCAAACATTGTCATTGTCATCGACATGGCTATCGGAGATGACCCACCGCAGTGGCTGCCTTGAAGGTGGGTTTCTCATCTGGTCTCCTCCTCTCTTGTTTTGGGTGAATCCAGTCATACTGGCTTCCTCTTCTCGTTTTGACACGTCCACACATCCCGCATTTTCCAGTTTTTGGGGTGCGTACGTCTTGTACAGCGCGGGGCGATTCCGCGGGGGAAATTGACGTGGTGGAAAAGGATTCCAGGGTTCCGGTCCAGCAAGTTAGAGGACATGATGTTTAGGTCGAGAGCTGCTGCACGGACGTATGATCTGGGCTCACTCTGCTCACCATGGCGCTGACAGCGGAGAGAATGACGCCTTGCTTGTAGAGTGCAAAGAGGAGAATGAAAAGAAAGTGTCTCGATAACGTCGTAATTGTGGTCGAGAGCATCTGTGTTCAACTGGCAAAAACTAACTTACTCGCGCCAAGTCCGTCACTTGACCTGGTATTGCCAAAGTGCTTCTTTCGGCACAATCGTGGTGATTGACTAGTATTAGTATACCTACTACACCTATGTACATAGTAGTCAGTTTTGACAGGGCAACGCAGAGGCATGTACGCACAGTTGACTATAGTCAGCACTCAATAATGAGAGTATATGTCAAGTCCTTGATCTGGAACAGTTATACTTATGTTGTAGGTACAATGAAAGAGGCGACCATCTCTATGTCTAGTAGTCAACCGCATGTTCCACGTCAGACATGAGTCACTCTGAGTTGTGTATTATGCTTCATCTTCAGACAAGAAACTGGCCGTGTCAATTTCCTCCAGTTTGCGGACCAGTTCTGACCAGTTGGCTCTTCATCATGAGTGCATAGTATGATGTCACTCGCTGACTCGCGGCTGTTTTGCTGAGCTCGGCGGGCGATAAGAAAGAATCACCGATAAAGACTATTCCCGAGGCAAAAGTCTCGAGTCAGAAGTTGTGCTCTATTCTACAACCTCTTAGACCCAATTATCAGGAAGACGAGAGAAGCGAAAAGAAGGAGATCACACCAAGGAGAACAACACATGCGGGAATTTCACTAGAATCCAACGCAATCCGGCAAGACTGATCCCCCATCTCCATGCCCGTCGTCCCGGCACGAATGCTCCGAGTATACCCTCGATTCCGATTCCGATCCCTGCACATGTCCCCGCCATCACGACGACTACTAGTACCATCATCAACGGGAAGCTCCCGACAGTCTCCCAGCTATAAACCCAGTCACGCCCGTATCAGTCAAATGGCCGCCCAACTCTTCACAGGCACAGCCTCGCCCGCCAACCAGGCCACAGGCCCAGGCACAATGTCTCTCCACGACTTGCCCAAGTCCAATGTCTTCACAAGCAAACTCCCCGCCGACCCGGCATTCGAATCGCCCGAGATTTCCCACCACGCACCCCGGGAAGCACTCGGGCCACGAATGGTGAAAGGCGCACTATTCACCTATGTGCGGCCTGAACCAGCCGAGGACACGGAGCTACTGGGTGTGAGTCCTCGGGCAATGGCCGATTTGGGGCTAGAACCGGGGGAAGAAGAGAACGCGTCGTTTCAGGCAGTGGTGGCAGGGAATGAGATTGCATGGACAGAGACAGATGGAGGTGTTTATCCCTGGGCACAGTGTTATGGAGGTCAGTTTTGTTGAAAAAGAGACTGCATCAAGTGGACATCGCCAAGCGGAGAATTGGAGAACTAACCCCTTCGCATTTTCTAGGATGGCAATTGTATGGGTTCTCTTTCGTTGTCTTTTCTTATTGACATGCGGTGAAAGTATCACATATTCTAACAAGCTTTACAGTGGCTCCTGGGCTGGGCAGCTCGGCGATGGAGTACGTATTCTTCGCTTGCGATATCCCTCAAAGTTTTCGAACATGATCGCATCGGCTAATCAACTGATTGTTTCGTCAGCGTGCTATCAGCCTCTTCGAAGTCACCAACCCCCAAACTCACAGGCGGTATGAACTGCAATTGAAAGGCGCAGGTCGAACCCCGTATTCTCGATTCGCAGACGGCAAGGCTGTCCTTCGATCCAGTATCCGAGAATACGTCGTCTCCGAAGGTAAGTTGTTCAATTCCGGGCCCCCCCCTAAAGAGTGACCTGTCCAAGGATTTAACATAATACTTCATTTCGCAGCCCTCAATGCTTTGAACATCCCCACCACCCGCGCCCTTTCTCTCACTCTGCTTCCCAAGTCCAAGGTTCTCCGCGAGCGTCTCGAACCAGGCGCCATCGTCGCCCGATTCGCCGAGAGCTGGCTTCGAATCGGCACCTTTGATCTCCTCCGTGCACGCGGTGAACGCGCTCTCACCCGCCAACTCTCCACATTCATCGCCGAAGATGTATTTGGCGGCTGGGAGACCCTCCCCGGCGCCCTGACCTTCGATGACAATCGATCGCTCCCCAAGGACACCCAAGTCGTCGACAACCCCGCGCGCGGAGTAGCCCGCGACGAAATTCAAACCAGCAACGAGATTGACGAGAATCGCTTCGCCCGGCTGTACCGCGAAATCGCCCGACGCAATGCCAAAACGGTCGCCGCATGGCAGGCCTACGGATTCATGAACGGGGTGCTCAACACCGACAACACCTCCATCTACGGACTCTCGCTTGACTTTGGCCCCTTCGCATTCATGGACAATTTCGATCCGACATACACGCCCAACCACGACGATCACATGCTCCGGTACTCCTACCGCAACCAACCGAGCATCATCTGGTGGAACCTCGTCCGCCTCGGCGAGTCGCTGGGCGAACTCCTCGGCGCAGGCAAACACGTCGACGACGAGTCCTTCGTCAAAGACGGCGTCACCGACAAGACCCAGGAAACCGAACTCATCCAACGCGCCGAGAAGATCATCGAGCGCACTGGCGAGGAATTCCGCGCTGTCTTCCTGCACGAATACAAACGACTCATGACTCAGCGTCTAGGCCTCAAGACTCAGCAAGAATCCGATTTCCAGACCCTCTATTCTGAGATCCTCGACACCATGGAGGCCCTCGAGCTCGATTTCAACCATTTCTTCCGCCGCCTGTCCAGCCTTTCACTCTCGGACGTAGACACGGAGGAGAAACGACTGGCCGCCGCGACGAGCTTCGCCCATGCCGAAGGATTCGGCGGTGTCGGAACGACCGAGGAATCGGCCAAGTCACGCATTTCCAAATGGCTTGATGCTTGGCGAAAACGTGTCATTGAGGATTGGGGCAGCGATGAGCCCCAAGATCAAGAAAGGCAGACAGTCATGAAGTCCGTAAATCCAAACGTGAGTATCTGACTTCCCCCCCCCCCCCCCCCCCCCCCCCCCCGTCCTTAGAAGCGCCTCTCCTCTCATAGAGCCCAATACCTAACCACATACCCTTCTGCCCCACAGTTCATCCCCCGAGGCTGGATCCTCGACGAAGTCATCGACCGCGTGGAGAAAAAGGGTGATCGCGAGATCCTCGGACGCGTCATGCAGATGGCGCTGAACCCGTTCAACGAGGAATGGGGCCTTGACAGGGCGGAGGAAGATCGGTTCTGTGGCGACGTACCCAAGTATAAGAGAGCGATGATGTGTAGTTGCAGTTCCTAGGGGCTGGGTGTATACTCAATATCGTAGTATCCACTGATTCAGTGTACACTGTACAGTGCCATAAGGACTATCGTGTGATGTACATGTCTTCCTTCACGGAGGCGTGAGTCTCTATTTCCAGGCCATTTGAAGCCGCCAAGGTGACGTCTCTATGGACAACAGGTTGCCAGATACAAAGCGGCAAGTTGACAGGCCTCATCATAAACAACTTGGGACCTGGAGCCTCCAGTCTTTCATACCTCTGCTCAAGGAAAAGATGTACAGCAACGGATATGCCGACTGGTTACCCGAGTTGCAAAACTCCATTGGTTCCGCCATTTACAGCCTACAATGCACAAGTGAAAGAGAGACATAGCCATGCATTTCCCCCATGCATATCAAGTAATTGCCCAGAAGAGATCATCATGATAATTCCATGCCTTCCCGTTCCTTGTTCAAACTTTCGGGAACAAAAAATCACCACCGTTGCAGATTCTCAACGCACCTCCCTTTCCACGCGAGGAGAACTCGGTGGACATGGAAAAGGGAAAGCGAGAATCTCGTCCGTATCAAAGTCGAGGAAACATGAACAGAGGAGAGACAGCCCGAGATTGTTCAAAGCCAACTCTTCCAGTGCTTTTATACCTCGACGATACCACATTCAGCCGTCAGACAGTCAGGGCAGGTAGAGAAATCAAGCCCACAGTATAAAAATGCAAAAAGGGGGAAATCATAAAGAGAAAGACCCATGGTCGTGATTCCAGCCGTGAGTGATCATACAAAGTCGAGGAAGCCCGAGGGGAATAGACATCTCAAATCGTGGCGCATGTAAAATGTAAAAAAGGAAAAAGATGAGAAGACAAAAATCAGAGTCGAGAGAGAGAGGGAGAGGGAGAATAGGTCGAGGGGGGAAAGACCGGAGTGAGGAGGCGATCAAAGGTGAATTGAAAAGAGAAACCATCCCACTTGTATTTTTAAATTCCTGAACTCCTATGTTCCGAGGAGACCAAAAAGGAAGAAGAAAGGTGACATCCCCTGTTCCAAAGCCGGAAAATGAAACATTTTAGTTGGGGCAAGCGGCCTGGACGTGACCGGGCTGCTTGCACTTGTAGCAGACACGCTCACCGCGGGCCTCGGTAGAGCAGTCACGGGAAACGTGGCCGACCTCACCGCCTGTGATAGAAGAAAAAAAGAAGGGGTCAGTAACTGGTCGTGAAGGGTCGATAGAATAAAAGGGAGACCTCGATGTTCGAGCCATCGATGATACACTCTCTCACGTCAACCAGAGGATTTGCATGGATACATACAGTTGTAGCACTTCTGACCCTGAGTGCAGTCACGGGCCATGTGGCCGAAACCGCCGCAAGAGTAGCAGGTCTGGGGGCGGCTGCCGTAGGAGTTGTAGCCACCGTTACCACCGTAGTTACCACCGCCCTGGGAGCAGTTGCGGGCAATGTGGCCGACCTGACCGCACTTGTAGCACTCCTGGCTGCCGCCGGAAGCACCGCCGTAGCTGTTGCCACCCTGGGGGCACTCGCGAGACAAGTGACCGGTCTGGCCGCAGCGGTAGCAGGTGCGCTCCTTGGGAGGCTCGGGGCACTCGCGGTCTGAGGAAGACGGAGATTAGCGGATGGATGATGATGTACGAGAATGCCCGTCCGTTGATGGGCAATCACAATTCTCGTGGCTTGTCGTCCGGGATTACTCACTGACGTGGCCCTCACCACCGCAGTTGTAGCTATGGACGGGAAGGTTAGCCAGTACGTTCGACATGTGGTATTGGTCAACAGAGGGGCCAGTGACTTACCAAGTGGGGGTACCCTTCTTGGGGCAGTCCTTAGCCTGGATATTGTTATGGATGGTTAGTCAAGGTTCATGGATGTCTTCGCCGACTGAAAGTATTCAGAGTGGGATTTCAATTGTGCCACGACAGCAAGGTCATAGAGAGACCTGACGGATCGTGCCGTGGATGCAAGGCTTCATCGGGAGTTTCGAGAGGTAATTACCTGGTGAGAGGCGTCACCGCCTATTGCAAAGAAGAGTACAAGTCAGCCCCCAAAACACGAGAATCATCAAAAGGCGGAATGCGAGTGAATCGCAGCGACGGAGTAGTGTTCCATGACCATAAAAAATCTGCCATGCACACTGCACGGCATGACACTCTTATAGTCAAGTCAAGGAAGAAGGCGTATGTCACAGCAGGGACCAGAGTCACAGATTTTCAAGGGCCAACAGAGACGATGTACCCCTCAATTCTGCGAAGCAGTGTGCGAGTCACAGATGAGGCCAAGCCAGGCTCACAGAGATTGCAGGAAGACGTACAGTTGTAGCAAGCACGAGAACGGGAGTCCATTGTGAAGATGTTGATTGACGGTTGGAAGAGAGAAGAGGTTGACTTGGAAGAAAGAAGGATGTTTTCGGTTGAGGGAGGATCAGGAGCGGATGAGGGGAGGAAGGTTTTTTCTTAGGGTACTATTTTTTTTTCCTTGGGTCGAAAAGCGGCATGGCAGAGTAGGCGAGGAAATTTTGTAGTGCGGGGGCGCTCCAGTACTGACTGTACTGTACGCGGGTGTAATAATCGTCCGCCGCGGGAGAATGTCTGACTCTGCAGGCGTTGCGGTGTTCAAACTTCAGGCATCCGCCACATAGCATGGTGGCCCGATGAATCAGGCATCATAATCAGACATCATTATCAGGCACCAAGGTCTGTCGTGTTCGTAAAAGAAGACCTGGAGGACATACACCCGTTCGCGAAACCCGCACAAAAGAGCTGAGCTGCTACGTTGAGTCTCAAGTAGAGACCAGAGCAGAGTGACTCCAACAGCGCGATTGTCTCGGATAAGCTTCGCCATGGTATGGCATGTGAAATCCAACAAGGCAGCATCTCAATCTTCATTTTGTGCTTCTCACTGCATACATTCTGGCCATCCAAATGATCCACGCTTCAGCAACTTCCCCACCATCACACAGACTCCTTCGAATTGACATTCTTTCTCCTGTAGGTTAGTTATTTGAATGCGACAAGGCGTGGTGACGAAAGTGGTGTCTCATGTCGGGCGGAGATCGTGGTCACGATTCCCCCTTGCAGGCTATACAGCTTCCGAACCGCCGGCGACACAGAAGATCTTCCATCAGCGCACGTATTGGTTGCAGCCGGACGTCTTCCACAAATGCTTCGCTTGTAGAGATAGGTCGTGGTCAATCAGAGACAGTATTGTTGCTGGATGTAGACACGTTGTCCCTGAGATAGGATTGAACATGCAATGGATCACAGTGACATCCAACTGCACTCTGAATTCGTGTGAGAATACCCTGCATTGATCAACGCATTAATCGTTTAAGACGTTGCAATGACTTGTCAAGAGAAGGATGCAAAGTAATTCGGGCCCAATTCTCATTTATGAACCCAGTGGATGCTGCCCAAGGTCCTCAAAGAGCGGAGCCGGAACAGGGACCTTGGGAACCGATTTCGGAGGCGCAATTTTGTGCCAGGGTCCTATAAAGCGCTTCTAGGAAAATTGTGTCAAAAGCCTCGATATTCGATTGCTCGAGGCAGAAGATCACTTCCCGACCTTGCAGGAGTGGCAGGCATTTCAAGTAGGCTACGTAAAATCGTAGCATTCTAGAAGTTGCGTACCAACGGCTTTTTCCCGTAGCAAAAGGACCCGTTCCTCATCGAAGCCAACACATCCCTGTATGATGGACCAACCATCTGGCACTTCATGTTCCTCCGGAATGTCTCCCGGGGAGCCGGTGGGTGCAGAGTCCAAGTCTGCCTCATCATGATCGGGATGCTCTGGATGGACTTTGATGCTGCTCTCGTCCTGCAATAGTGGTCGGCTACCGAGAGAGCGTACTGCGGGTTCGAGTTCCCAGATGCGGATTTCATCTCCCCGTCCACTCACAGAGATGGCCTTGCCTCGGTTTGTTACCTGCACGGCAGAGACGGACGAGGTATGGCCCCAAAGTCGTTGCCCGCCTCGAACAAACAGCCGCTGATTATCCGATACGACAAGGTACATCGTCAAAGTGTTGTCCGCATGAGAGGTGAGCAGGTACGGGTGGGAGTAGGATATGGATGTTGGCGGATGAAGATGAACAATAAGTGGCTCGCCCGAGTCAGGTGCAATTCTGTCCACATCTATCTCCAACGTCACCGAATCCCGTTGATTTCGCGATTCTGGCCGGCCTCGTTCTGACAAAGTTCCATGCTGAGACTCTACCGTACTCGTCAGCCGGGATTCCACTTGCTGACCGGTTCGGTCAAATCGCAGTTCTTGAATCCCCAAAGACCAGCCACAGCTGATATGAAAGAAGCTATACACAATGGTAGCCACAATATTCACACCGGATCTGCGCATAGAGAGTGTCATAGGCGCGACCATGTTGGCTGCGCTCAGGGAAGTCAATTTCTGCAGCTTGGCGGACCTTGACGATCGAGCCGATCCTTGAAAATGGTAGAGGGACAGATTTTTGTTCTCAGAAACAACCATCAAATAGGCAGAAGATAGAGCCATGGCAGTGATCGCTCCATCAGCTAGTCCCGTGTGTCGGGAGACGAGCTGCAGCCGGGCAGTTCGGACATTGAACAGATAGCGACATGCTTGACCATCGTCAAAACCGACTACAACTTCACGCTCATCCACAAAATGACTCACCGCAAGAGCAGTCGGATTGATAGAAGGGGTTTCCACGGAATCCGAAAAGCTGATCTCCGCGAAGCAGTGTGCAGGGTCCTTGGCCGCCCAAGCCCTCAGGCCGTGCACGGTATCGGCAGTGAAGACAACACCAGCACAAAGCTGCGCCAATATTGGCGGCGTTTGAGACTCAGTGAATTTGACTTCAGACACTCGACAGACTCCTGTGGACCAGTTGTGCCGAAGCCGGTATTGACCCTTCCAATTCGTAATCTTTCCGTCTGCAGTCAAGTGACCGTGATCAAGCCAGGTCGAGACTTTCGGCGAATAGTCCACTCGAGCTGCGGAGGTTTTCGATGGAAGAGTCGAGCGAGTCACATTGGCCAGCCGCCGAGCTCGGGGACGAACCCATTGCACATAGTATTGTCTTTTCCATAGCTCAGGGTCTCCAGCAAGCGTATGGAAACGACGCGAAAGCCTAGAATGAGAGTCGTCAGTACATTATAGTACACCCTATTACTTTTTAGAGTCGAATAGCTCCTACCTTTGGCAGATGTTCAACGAGGAGATGGGCAGAAATGAAAGGATCTGGAGAAGCAGCTCGTCACTAAGAGACGACAACCGATCAGGCGGGGTGCTTTTCAGATCCCGCCGCCGTTTACTTGGGGGTTGCGTGACGAGTTCATCATTCAAATGACGTTTGGGCATACTTGGATGCAAGATCCTTAATCATGCGTATTTGACATGATTCATAAAAGACATGAAGCAGAATAGCAACGCCAAAGTCAAAGCTACGGCGCTTCGTCGGACTACATCTTATCGGCAGCAGATAAGATTGCGGTTACAGAAGCGGTCTACAACACGGTGAGGTTTTGCCAGCTTTACGCGGTATACGTCCAGTCGCGTCAGCTCATTAATTGACGCCGCGTAGGAGCTCCGTCGCCTGAAACACATGGAGGTATTCGAGGATCTTCAGGCGGCTTTAGCCCAAGCATGTACAGTCTCAGTTAGCCATGCTCAAAAACAGATTGAAACGACGATAGCCGCTTACAAAACACGCCTGGAGGAAGCTGAGAGGTGCAAGTCAGCCGCTGTTGAGGCCCAGAGAGCCGCCGAGGAAAGGGTTAACGAGCTTCAACGTCACGTAGGCGTGCTGAAAAGGGAGCTTGGCACCTACAACATCGACCCGCGAGAGCTGGAGCCCCCCAAAAATGTACGCAATCTCGAGAAAGATTATGCGCCAAGCAGTGTCTGGAAGGAGCGAGAACTTGATTCGAGTCAACTGCATGAAATCCTGAAGACGAAATACACAATGCTCTATGATGGCCTTCGAGAATTCGTCCAAAGCTGGAGTGGCCTCAAAGCAGTGACTCTGCAGCATAAGAAGAAATTGCAAAATTGGGAGCGGCAGCTGAAGCGCAAATCTTTCAGTGTCACCGTGGACAACAGCCTGGTCACTTTCACGAGATCCAAGAACCACGAAGGAGACACAAATGACAGACCTACGCAGTTGTCCATGCAAATTGGTAGCGCGGACGACAGCTCATATCCAGCGCAGAGTCGCCCTCAAATTCAACGGGTCGACCGTGGTGAGCACCTTCACAACCCGAAGCCGGCGACAGCATGTGGGCCTCGACCGAGGGAACACTTACAGAACGACAAGGATAAAAATCCAGCCAGTTCCTCTATGGTCACATCCACCGAGGAGACATTGACAAGCGACGGACTCTCTTCCGAATCAAGTTCTGACCTTCCACCCAACCTCCAGACGAGGAAACGAAAGCGGATTCACGCATCTGACGAAGAGGAGCCAAGACCTGGTGCACCCGAAAAGCCAGTACTAATCAAATCCGAGATATTATCATCAAGTCCTGCCCGTCAAGACGTTGTGACGCATTGCACCCTGACGCACTTCCCAAGCACCCAAGACCTCGATGAAATTGGTGGCACTGTGCAGACCCCCACCAAGAAGCAGCCTTTCAAGGACATCCCACAACATGGAGAAAAAGAAGTCTCTGCAGGAAATCCACCAGTATCCACTCCCACACACTCAGCCAAGACGGTTGGTATCTTGCAGCCTGTGGATGGGAATGCGAGAGCGTCTAGGATCCACATGCGAGGCTCCAATGCTAAAAAGCCCCGTCCTTCAACAGTCGCTGCTCTGATGATGGCAGAAGACGGTGACTCCGGCGACGTTCAGGATTGTGCCGGAAGAAAGCGTGCCAAGACCCCCATCAACGGTGCAACACCCAAGGCTAGACAGGACGGAAGTAGTCGCCTTCACAGTCTTCTTGAAGGGCTGCCGCCTTCCAAGTCGCCGCTGCAATCTCCAATAAGAGCACCAGGCCATATACCGAGTCCGAGTTCTCGCTTGAAGAAGTCCAAAGCAAAGACGAATACATCTGCGTCTCCACGTCCACAGGCAGCGCACCAAGGCCCTGCAGCGCAGTGTGGCCTCGAGCTGCGGCCAGAAGACGAACCATTTCGGTCACGTCCTTTACATCGGTTAGGCCTTCATCACTTCAAAATCAACCCAGCTGTGAACGCAGGTCTCGATTTCGCTTATAGCGATGTGATCCGCAGAAAAGATGAACGGAAGTGCATGTCCGGTTGTACACGTTCGGGGTGCTGTGGAGACCGGTTTCGCGCTATGGCTCGGATGGCTGTTCACAGCGACAACAAGACAGCGGAGCAGATTGAAACGGAGCAGCGGATCATCAGAGATTACCTCGGTGAGAATGGAGTCAATGCGCGGGAAATGACCGAAGAGCAATGTGACGATTTGCTAGTGGAGGCTTTTACCCGTCATTATGCCAATCAATACGGAAGGCATCGACACACGCATGAGCGCGCTCGAAGCCCGCCTGGATTTTGGCGCACAGAAATGCCGTCCACGCAGGAAATTGAAGCTGATCGAGAAGCCGCGCGGAAGATGGAGCGAGAGAAAGTCGAAGATCGATACCGAGAGGCGATGCGCCCCGGAGGACGCTGGTTATGGGCTGATGAATGATTTTAAATCGTGTACCATCCCCGTTGACATGTTACGATAAGCGATTGGTCTTTCGATAAACTTGACTGAGCAGTTATTCCAGTGCCACCATTCTTCTCTCAATGTATTCAACGATCTCGATTATTCAAGTAAAGAGTTGATTTAAGACGAGCGTTGTATCTGTTATAACAAGATTCATGGGTTAACCTGAGGATACACAATCTCCATCATGCTTTGTTCAAATCAACTGTGTTGACGTGAGACGATGATGCAGCATTCCAATTTCTCGACGGGTGCTGCTGGGTGGATCTTGCATAAAACAGCCTCGGCAAAAAAGGCTTGGCACGGCCGCGTGACCTCCCTTACTTGCTGCTTCCAATCTCCCCCGGATTTCGTGAACTCTCCACATCGAACAGCCTCTTACTGCAGCGTCATGGAGGCTGTGCGCAAGATTCAGAATCCCATTCCCAGGGAGGTGATGCAGCCTTCAAAATGGCTTTCCATGTATGAAGACTTTGTCGCGAAGAACTCCAGCTCCGTAGGCTCCGTAGAGTCCGCGTTGAGCTCATTGACCTATATCATCCCTGGTGGGTACTACCTTGGAGAACTGCAGTGGGAAATCGACAGGACTGACGACTTCTTACTTGCATTTTGTAGGGAGATACCGCGAATCTGAAGTTGCGTCAGAATGTGGTGAGTAGAACACCCACTTGTTCTGCGACAGGAGCGTCAAGCAGCTGACCATTGTCCCTAGTCCATTCTGGAGTTCAACTGCTTTCACTCTATCATGACTCCCTTGTGTCAAAAGTCATATCTCGACTTCCATCAACTGTCCCGAGACCGCCACCTTCCCCGCACGCGCGATATACAAAGTACTGGACATCGCGATCGTCGCTGTATCATCGCGTCGCCGTGGCGCTGCAAATGTTACGGTACACGGAACTGCTGTGGGAAATGACAGCCCGGCGGCGCGGACAAAAGACCCGATGGCGTGTAATCGTCTTTCTCGAAATTGCCAAAGCAATCTGTCGCCTGCTTTTGCTTCGGCTTACCAATTCCCGACCGCTAGTCAGCCCTCCACTGCCAGAGCGAGAGGTTGACCCTCGGTCGACACAAGTTGTGGAGGAGGAGCAGAGTGACTGGAATGGGATGGATACTCCTACAAGCGAGCGTTCCACTGACATCAGTTGGACAATGCCCCGCACTGGACTCTCGATGCCGTCTCTACCCGACGTGAACGATGTATCGAACTACCTCATCTCGAAGGTGCTCACAGCGGATGATATCAAACCCCCGAAGGCACTGTTGCATCGTGTCACCGGTCAGGGCCAGTTGGCGGAGGTCATGTACATTTTGCGGCCCGTTGTATATACGTTGGCAATGCAGCGTTGGAGTGGAGACCGGCGTAGCTGGCGGCCGTGGCTCATTGGATTCGGCATGGAATATGGCTGTCGACAGCTCGCCAAGCGCGATTTCCGGGAACGCGTGGCCGGTGGCCTTCGTGGCTTAACTGGTCTTGAGCGTGAAGAACTGCGAAAACGTGGATGGTCTATGGGTTGGTGGATGATGCGTGGCGCCTTTTACGAAAACATCACCAAGTAAGTTTACTGATCCCGATTCGACGTGCCTTTTTTTCGAACCTTTGGGCTAACCAAGACCAGATCCTGGATACGAAGCCTCACTGGCAAGATGAAGGGGAAGCCACTTTTGGACCTGGTAGGAAGCGTCGTTGAGGACTATGAGTATCTTTGGGACAACTACTACTTCTCGACTGCCACGCTTTAACCTCACTCCGTGCTGGGCCGCCGATTGTCTTATGACCTTTTCCCATGATACCCCATTTTTCCTCTGTCCATTTGGCCTACGAACATGACGTTGGAGGACCCGAGAATTTGTACCAAACGCTCCTTTATAATGTATTGCTTTACTTCGAATATGCCACATTGGGTATCACCATTATAATACATACGATTGCCAACTCCATAACTCCCATGCGGGCCCACGCCATGCCATTATATCAGATCAAAAAATCTCTGCTTGACGTTGTCCAAACCATTCTTTCAGGCCGTCCTTACTTGTAGTCTTGCCAGGTCCGGATGTGAGCAAGAAATCGCTGAGCATGCCGCTACCTTCATCTTCATCGGCTGGCCAGTCGACGCGCACGCCACCCTTCTGTTCCAACATTTCCTTGGCTGTACCCCAACTGAAGCGGCATTCACTGCCCCAGCCAAACACAGGATCCATGTTACGCCGAAGCCAGCCAACACATTTGGAGTCGGAAGGATAACCGCTTCCCCACCCCTCGAGGGGAGTGGCGTTCTCGTCAAGCTGCTGAGCCCTGAGCACGTGTTCGTACAAGACCTCTAAAGCAACATCTCGGGTCACTTTCGCGGCTACGCTCGCCGCACTGACGCACGGATACAACGAGTCGGCCTTTTTGGCCACGGTGATCTTGATGGACGGGAAGATGCGCTCAAGCTTGGCTTGGTAGGTTGCCGGATTCCCAATAGTATCGATATAAATCTCTTGCACATTTACCGCATGGTCTTGCAAAACTCCTCGGATAATTTCGATTGTTGCGTCCATGGCTTGCGCATTCAGGTTGTACACTGCAGCGCCTGGCTTCATCATCCCGGAACCAATGTCACGCGCCGAAAGTACCTTGATCGCATATCCGCATAATTCGTAAAGGTTTTCTCCGGGTGTGTTGATCAATCGCATCAGATTGGCACGCACTGCGGGTGTTAGAACTTTGCTGTCGTCGAAGCTGTGTTCTGTCGCCAGGAGAGAGTGATGCAACTCCAGAGGAAGATAGAAGGCGCCGTAGACCATAGGGCCTAGAACAGGCCCACGGCCGGCCTCATCAACCCCGAGTACACATGGTGTCGCCTTTGTTGATTGCGGCGTCGATGAACTCTTGTCAAATGGTGTGATTCCGGCCGGGCATGGCGTATAGTAGGCGTAGGAATCTCCCGTGAGCAGACGGGCTCTGTCGATACTCGGAGGAACAAAGGACATGGCGTCCTCGGCAATATCAAGCTTGGTATCCTTGCCCATTTTGGCCGGTGTACTTTATCTGAGTGCGTGAGGTACGAGTGGAGATGAATTGAAGATAAAATGTTCAAGTGACATGAAAGCAGACGCCAAAGTATGGCGACGCGTCGACCGTTCGGGCTTAGCGCTTGCGGCGCGCGTCGTCTCCCCAAATTCCGCTGCATCATTCCACTTTCCCCCTCACCCACCTGCGCGGCGCGAGCCAACTTTCTCTTCAGTTTGGTATATCCTTCTTCGGGAAGGCCAACAACCAATTTGATTCCATAAATACTTTGGTGGTTAGACTTGATTCTTTCTTCCAAAATGGCGCGTGGCTCTACGAAGCCCCGTGATCTAGACTTCTCCAATGTCGGAACTCTTGGGAGGTAAGTCGCGATTGAGACTGGTACCTGTCCGAGAGAGAGAGAGAGAGAGAGCGTAACCTATTAACACTGATCGCGCGCATAGGCGGACGGGCCTCACTATGGAGGAGAGACAGCGCGATGAATACGGAATGGAAGAAGTGGACGGACTGTTCTCTTCACCTGAAAAGTCGCCAGCGCAACAGAATGGATTCTCTGATGCGGATGACACTGGTTCAGAAATGTCTATTGAAGATGGTATGGTCCGGCATAGATCAAGCGCCTTGTCTATAGTCTCAGTCAATGGCTAACATGAAACCTTTTTCCCTCGGACAGACAATGCGCCAGGACCAATGGATTTCCTTAGCGCATCTAACAATGCGCGCAACAATTCCCGAGCTTCCGTGTCTCGGTCACCAGCGAAGAATTCCCGAAGGTCGCCTTTTTTGCGCTCCTCTCCAGATGACAGAGAGGATCTTGTAGCCTCAAGCCCATCAGATGGCAGGCGTTTATCATCTGCGCGCGGGGATCCAACCCCGCTGACCAATCGTTCAGTAAACGCCGGCACGGCGAACAACAAAGCGGCGCGAGACCTTGGGAAATCCCGATTAATCTCGACGGAAGCGGCGGAATTTTCAGACGACGATGGAGAGGGTGATGAGAACGGCGACGCTTTTGCCGCCGGACAGGACGATTACAGCGACGAGTACGACGAGCGGAATGAGACTGTCATGCCGCCGGACGATGAACCTGCGGATGAACCCGCACAGGAGGTGAATGGTGAAGAGGATGATGAAGAGCAAGGATCTCCGGAGCCGGAAATTGCGATACAGAGCAAGTCTGGCGCATCGAAGTCAAAAGTAACCTCAAAAGCCGCAGCAGACAAGCAGAGCAAGGCGGCCAAGACCGCCACGAAACCCGCCGGGAAACGCGGTCGTCCTCCAAAGAATCGACAACCTGCCGATGAGGAAGAAACCACCGAACCTCACCCCGCTAAAAAACAAAAGAAGTCCGCGCCCGAGCCAAGTCGCGTATCACGAGAGCCGCTGGATCCTGAACTGGATCGTGTCGTTGAGAATTACGCCCAGCGATCTGGTCCCTTGAAAGGTCGCAGCCTGTATATCCTCAAGCGTGAGGACCCCAGCAGCAATGAGACCACACACACTCGCTCCGGACGAGTATCGGTTCGACCCTTGGCGTATTGGCGCAATGAGCGATGCGTATATGGAGACGGTGAAGCGGTCGAAGGCCAACGATACCCTCTTTCGACCATCAAAGAGGTCATTCGTACGGAAGAGCTTGAGCCAGATCGACCGAAAAGGAGCAAGAAAGGCCGCAAGGGCAAGTCCAAAAAGTCAAAGGATGATTCCTCAGACGATGATGAGATTGACGACGATGCCGATCTTTGGGAGAAGGAGACCGGTGTCCTTCACGGCTACGTCTCGAAGTGGGATCCGGTTGCACAAACAAGCACATCGGAAGAGGAAGTGATAGGTACGATTGACGATCAAGTCCCTGTTACGGTTTCCAAACATTGTGACTCACATCTTTTGACAGATATTGCCTATGCACCTTCTGGCTTCGAGACCAGAGAAGTCAAAGGAGCTTCGTTCCGCTTCGCAAAGCTTCTCAGCTCCTCATTTATCGGGTCTGGTGTAGTGGAACTGCCACCCGACGGTGTGAAAAAGCCGAAAAATTCAAAGCGAATGCACATGGTCTTCTACGTCTGTTATGGTCGAGTACAGGTTGATATCAGTGGTGTCCAATTCAGTGCCGGCAAAGGATCTGTGTTCCAGATTCCACGAGGTATGTTGATATAATTACCAGGCTGTACATTGATCCTCTTTCCTCTTGTCACTGACACAACAATCGGCAGGCAATTACTACAGTTTTCAAAATTCTCGAAATAGAAACGCCCGTCTCTTCTTTACCCAATGTTGTCTTCCAGAAGGGAGTGAGGGGCCTGTGCAGACCGACCAGACTGAAGCCGCGCCACCTCCCCCGACAACCATGACAACGACAGACACGACACCGAGTGAGTCTGAACACGATAATGCAGTCTCTGAACCCCCGGCTGCGAAACCACGAGGCCGTCCCAAGGGCAAACAAAAGGCGAAATAGAAGACTGCCGATGTTTAGGTCATATTTCTCTCTTCCACGTATTTGTCTTGAGGATTGCTCTCATCCAGCTGGACCTGGTAATTCAATGTTGCTATGATACCTCTTCTGTTATCTTTTGTCCCATTCTAGCGAGACGTCTTTCGTCATCGCAGAGGTCTTGAATACCATGTCTCTGCCGTTGCGGCATAATACTGAATCATCGAAGTCATCCTTCCATTGGGATCTTTGGACCACATACGTATGTAGTCTTTGTCTTCGTACTCAATGACCAGAGACATTCGGCAGTCGGCCGGATCATGTTAATGTCATTGTGGGATCCATGCATACAATGACAATAGTAAAGAGTCAATCATGCCTTTCTCCGTTCACGCGTCTTCCGTCGCTCGACTGGGGATGACCAGCGTGGGTGAGTTGGAGACCGGGTATGCTTCTCTGCACGATAGCAGGCGATTTGCGAATTTCAGTTCTGAGACCTGTGCGCCTTGCCCTTTGCGATTCGCATACACGAAGGCACGCCGCATACGGTAGGACTACTCTTCTTGCCCGAGGAGGAAGCGGCAGTCCGCTCCAGCACTACAGCACAGCTTTTTAATTATTGTCTCTCTCTGCGCAGCATTCCATAAATCCCCTGCTCTCGTCTCCACGTCACAGAGGGCCAGCAATCTCACATGGAGACTGGTTATTGCTGATTGAAGATTGAGCCCTCTGATAATCGCCATCTTCTGGATTTCGAAGGCCATTCATGCAGTCAAGATCCAACATGTCCATTGCGGCTCTTCCAGCGGAATTGATATTAGAGATATGTCGCCATTTGGATCTCCAACAATTCATGGCGCTGAGAGTATCAGGTTGCGCATTGAATATCTTTCGCGGGAGACTTTTGCGAAGACCTTCTTCCGTACTATTCATTTCGTTGTGACAAGCGAAAGTCTGGATGAAGTGAGAGGACTGTCCATGTCAGAGGGTCTTTCCAATCATGTCGAGCTTGATATCTATTTCGATACTTTGAAGTCACTGCTGCTTGGTTTTGAGCAGAGTTTGGTGAACCTTTCACTCGAACGTGTTTCCATACGTAGCGATCCTGGATCGCAATCCAGTTGGGAAAAGGCTGAAAAACGCGCCCGGTGGATGTCTCCTAGTTTACATCCATATACATTGCCAGCTTCTCGACTGCTGTCTTCAGACCTTCGCTCACCATGACCGGAGTATGTACCAACGGTGCCATTGTTCAAGGCCTCGTCGGTTTTTTCACCATCATAACCAATGTCGAGCCCGACTGCAACCTCGTCAGAATGTAGACCAACCACTTTAACACCACGGGCAGGTGAAGCTGATACCATGCGTGCTCGGATTCGGAAATGTACCAGTCGACGACAGCAGAGTATCCAAGCGCAAAGTTGTTCTCTCTCTATCGTCAGTATTCATCACCTGGAGATCTTCGAGGCTGTGCCTATCCCACGCCCGAGGCCCTCATAGCATGAAGCATGGAGACGCAACGAAGAAAGGGTGACTTGTGTGTCCAGCCTTCAACCGTTGTTGTGTCTCAATAGTTCAGGCTAACTTTCTTAGGATACACGCTTAAGGGGGGAGCCATACGACCCAGTCCCCCTCAGGCGATTCCCTTTGAGGATTTGGCCTCATTGATCGAGATGTTCAGCGCCGGATGTACCAGGGACTGGCCGGGGTTATTGATGAGGATGTCAAGAGAATGCTTATGCAGAGACAGATACTCTCGAACTATATCGACGACAGCTGCCATGCTAGTCGGGTAACCAGAGTTACGTGAGAAAGTCTTTCGAGATAAGTCATCTTGGCTGGGGAGCGAGTGGTTGCGTAGAGCTTCTTCCCATGAGCCAAATTGGTAAGTCCCAAAGTCAAGTACAAGTAATTTGTGTGATAAGGAAGTCCAAGATGATAGAAAATGCTGTTACTCGGTTACAGATACCAGCACAGTGCGTGCTAAAGACACGCCCTGATGCTTATTGTCGCTAATAGATACTAGGAAATAGCACGAAGTCTTTAGGGTACAGTCTCATATGATAACTCGGAATTGCAACATGAAAAGTCCCAAATATACTACAGCTAGGCTTGCAATATTACCTATGATCTCCTTTTTTCTGCAGCAAACCAACCTGTGCAAATAAAACTCGTCCATTCCTTGATTTCAATAATGTTTTGATTTCAGAGTGCTTGTATCAAAGGCTCAGATCCAAGGTTCCATCTCATCCACGAAGCACTTCGTGGATAGCTCGGCGGCAAGCCGGAGATATACCTTGCCTAGCCACACCCAATCTTTCCAACTTGAACTACCTTATGTATCTCAGTACTCAACCATTATATCGGCATGATGTACACGCAGCCCGAGTCACGGCCACATTGAAGATTGTCGAGTTCTAAGCTCATTACCACCTGATTTAGTGACAGCTAGCCTGCAGTTTAGGTCGACACTCACCTACTACTTGTAGCTCATCCGTCGTTGCCAATCTCACCATCATCTGGCTTGTACGTCTGCCAGGTAGACGGATGACCAGGTGTGAAGTCTCGTTTATCGGGGGAGTAGAATACACACACTGTGTCTTTTGAATCAATCAGCGCCATTTGCAGGAAAGCCCGTGGTCGTGCGGTGGGAGCAAGTATCGTCCGAATCTGTATTCGCGTTTCATCTTGGCCAAGCGAGCTTTGTTACCGTCTGATCGGCCCTATCGCCGTCAGCCTTAGGACCATCCATCCTCCAGATCAGCTTGTCTTCTCTATTGACAAAACAGAGGAAATCGTCGTCGCTTATGACAGGCCCACGATGTCGATAGCTATCGTGTGATATAGGGCACACAGTCTCAACTTGCACTTCATGGCACGCCTGGTATCTGGACCAGACGTATAATGCTCCTAGATCTTGAGAGCACTCGGCCTCGAAAACGAGAGCATTGTTTCTCTCCTGGACGCAGTACACAATATCACGCTCTATCAGAGTGAAATCAAGCCTCTCGTCATTTAAAGTGTAGGAACATGTGTAAAAAGCAACCATGCTATTCTCCTCAATGGTTAGAGATTCTATAATTGGCTTTTCGCCCCATGCTACCCACCTTTTGTATCGTCATGATTTCCTGGCCGACTTGCAATAATCGGGGCAAGTCATAGAGTTCAGTGTTGAATTTTGTCGTCTGAAAAGACTTCCCAAGGTAACGTTTGAGTCTCGAATAGCTGACTTGCCCGATCGAATTGTCCTCGGTGTCGGTGATCAGAAGCTGGTAAGGCACGGGAGGAAGTTGGTATAGAGCTTCAACTACTCCATGAGCTATACTAATGTAAACAGTACCTCAGCGGGACGTAGAGCCGAAACGAGAAGCGCAAGTTATCCGAGGTCGATTTCTAGGCGTCCCTGAGCCGTGTGATTCCAGTAGATAAACGCAAGGTCGAGTTAAGCGAAGAGTAAAGGTCACCGGAATTGTAGAGCACTACAACTCTGCCATAACTAAGAAGAACCCGCTCGTCACTCAGAGACGAAACCTGAGAGGCTGATTGTTGGAAGGTCGCGATATACTAGACAAGACATTTCTTTACTTTCAGAACCCGCCATCACTACCGGCCTGGTAAATGACATAGAATCCAGATATTCGTCGATTCCGGGACTAAGTGCGGTTGTACCCACCGATATGAAGATTCAGCACGGCCACAATCGAGGTCTCGTCAGATGCGCTTGATTCCAGAGCTCATACCATCTGGGGATTCACATTCAAGGCGAATGGTGTTGAAGAAGTGGTGAGGCGGCGGCGTCGCGTACGTGCGACTCGAAGGGTTTGTATGTTGTATGACTAGGCGGTTCGCTCGCCGTAAGCTTTATACGCTCTGATCCAGCGGAGGGGTAGATTCAGGCCTGATCGCCGCCAAGAGATCCTCGTGTCTGAGAGATGTAGCTACTGTCTGGCAGAGCACCAGCTGGAAAGCAGTCGCTGCCGGGTTCGGGACACCTTGGTCGATGTAAAACTACAGAGAAGATGGCAAGATCCCGAGCTATATCGAGGACGGACGTCCACTTCGTGAAGGAAACAAATCTCACACAAGTCAATGCTGCGAATCCAGAATGGCGATTTTCACAGCACGATGACGCAAAATGTGGTATCTGTTCATATATAGCTCAGCCGGAGACTTGGTTCGATGACGAGCAGCCAGTGCCGAGTGATATCGGAATGTTGCAAGGAGCTGATACAAATGGAGACGTGAGATTGATTGAATATCTGGGCCAGTTGTTTGATTCAGCGGATTTGAGAGACCCCGGAGTGATGAGTAGAAAAGCAAAGAAGGTTGACGCAATGTAAGGTATTCCAGGCAGAACTACAGCGTAGCATAGCAAGAAGATCGCTACCTATATTTCGCCAGCCGATCTCGCTTGATAACAGCCTGGTCTCTTAGTTCCAGATATTTGACAGCGTTTCAATGCACAAACTCGCAAATGATGTTCGTATCTTCATAGCCACAAGCGAATCCCAGATTCGATCTTCACCCAAGAAACCGCCGGGGAGCGGGGAAACATCAAGCAAAGAGTTGACCTGTGAAGTGGACTTTAACATGACACGAGAGAACCTCCCTCTAGCTTGCCGTTCGAGACTTGTCTTGGATTGTGCTTTGTAGTCTCGATGAGCTTGCAAAGTCGGCGAGAAGGAAGGCCATGCGCAGTGAGAAAAAGAAATTTCTCGAGCATTCAATCAAGCCTGGAACCATGTTTGTTGTGATTCTCGGCCAAGCACAGATGGTACCAAGGTCGATAGTCTGCCAAATGCACATGTAGGAGTGTCATGAATAAGACCGATCCAGACCTCACTGGAAAAGTTTCTCATCCGTGTGAAGAAAAGCCAAATCTGGACTCGCGTACAGAACTAAACCAGGAAAGACATTGCCTCGAGTACAAAATGAATAATTCTTACGAGTCAACGATCATGGCCGAGTTGTTTTCAATGTCTTGAGGTAAACAGATACCGAGCCAAAAAAAAATAAGAAAAAAGGAGGTGTATCCCCTCAGATTTCCTCCATCAGATCATCCAACTCATCATCCAGTCCCAAGGGCGGGAAATCACCAACTTGGACTTTCTCCGGCTTCACAAAGGCTCCGCACTTTTGCGGACACTCAAAGTAACGCTGTCCACCAACACTGCCGTCATTCTTCCCCGTCGGCTCATCCAGTTCAATGCCGACCCACAGGGGCTGCAGCTCGGCCGGGATCGTTTCGCCGCTCTTCTCGAGCTCTCGTGCAGGCCCGCTGAGGGGGATGGTCGGGACGGGGCCCACAAAGCGAATCGTGCCCCGACGGATGTGTGGTGGGGATGAAGGGAGGATGATTGCTCTCTTTGTGACGGCAATACCTGTATATGAATGTTAGACGGTTGGACCAAAGACAAGATGGGAAATCAATACTGAAGGGGAAAACAGTCAAGGTAAAGTATGGGTACGTTGTATTCGGGTAAGCGCAAGAAACACATCAACCACATGCTGACACAAGCTACTTACCCTTGCTTGTAATCTCGGCCCGATCCTGCTCAGCTTGCTTGCGAAGAGATTCTTCTGGAGCGAGAGCATTAGGATCAAAACGGCCAAGCTTCTGGTTACGTTTCCACGCCAGAACCGAGTCCGAGCGAGTCTCGTAGGTTTCGGGCTTCATTTCGTACTTTTCCACCGAAGACAAATCAGTGAAATTAGGACGCATAGTTTGCGGCCGGGAGTCGTGGATCTAGAACGGATCACGCGGTCAGCGAAGGTCGAAATTGATCCTCCGATATTCTAAGCTGTGTAGGATCCAGGCATGATCAAGGGTGACAGGTCGTCTGTCTCATATGGGAGATGGAGTGCCATATACCATGACGACTCCATGACTGGGACATAAAATGCACAACCTTTACATACCTCAATTTCAGAGCCCTTGGCAATGCCAAAATCCCCAATCAGCTGGGCATCACTAGTAGCCCAGACATCCGGTCGACCAAGCACCTTGACGCGTAGGCGCTGACTACCGGGAGGAATACCGGTCATGGTCTCGAGTTTACTCTTGACCTGCTCGACCGTCCACGTCGGTGTGATGCGGCGCTCGTTCAGGAACCTCGGCTCTGAATCGGCTCCCGGACGGGCCACCGACGCCGCGGTGATGATCACGGAAACATCAGTTGGGGTCGACTGGAAGGCCATCGTGAGGAGAGGGAAGACGGCTTGGATGAAACCAGTGACTCAGGGAGGAGAAGATTTGGGATTTCCACTCTGATGTTTGACTTGCGAGCAAGTAGAGTCTCAAAGGTGAGCTTGTTCACGGCTTTCGAATTTGAGCGACTTGATCGAAGAAGTCCGAGTTTGGAGCTTCCACGTGTGCAAGACTGATCTCCCGTCTCTGGTATAGTGGTTAGTCTGTGATAGCCATATATCTGCACATTTGGAATCAAAACTTCAAAAGAACGACATGAAGCCGAGCGCAAGAGCTAAGAATCAAAGGCAACGACCGAGGCAATTGAAATTGCAAGCAGCCAGTCGTGCAGATTGCAGATACATCGAGGAATGGCCAAGTGTACAAAGTAAACCTCGCAATAGCTCATTCAAAGTGACGATGATGGCAATACCAAATATTTTTCTCGCCTGCTCTCAAATAACAAGCGATTTCATATGCGACCAGTGACCACATTTCAACCAAATCATACAAGATTTCAACCGGGGCTGTGACTTACACGGATCCAGTGATGTAGAGAAGATGAAGCTGAGATCGAGTATCGCTAAATCTCCCATCGTGTGCCTAATTTAGCCCGCGGCGTCCAGTCCAAAAAGGAGTGCTTAGTCAGCTTGCAATTGCCCTCGGGCACGGGCAGGGGCAGCTAAGGTAGAGAGGTATATCTTCCGAGTTCCAACCGTCGGGAGGTTCAGTCGACCGCGGCAGGATCCACAATCATCGCCCGCGTTGAATTCTCATCGAGATATGTATTCCGCGCCGAAAGCGCACGAAGATATCCTCGAGGCGAATGCTCGGTTGAAACGCTTGCTGGCTTTTTAGGAAGATGGGAGCAGGACGAGCTCGTTGACTGAGAAGACGGGCAGCCGGGCTCGTTGATGAGCTTGGTGATGAAGACCTTGGCTCACTGCGCCAGTCTACAAAGCAAAAGGGAGCCTCAGGAAATCTGCGTCTGCTGGACTGAAATCCGTACGCAAATCAAGATATGCACAAAAATGTTTGTGGCTGTCGCGAGATCGGTGACAAGATCAATCGATGCGAGACTCGCCGGACGTAAAACATGCGAAGAACTAAATCCAAAAGAGAAAAAAGTTCCACCAAATCCGGGAGAAATATAAGCCAAAAAGCCGATGAGAAGTATCCAGATACCGTCGTGTCTCGCTGAGGATCTGTTTGACTAGTGATACTATTGTACATCTGCTATAGTAAGAGTGCTAATGATGCCACACAATTAGCATATGCGTCTTGGTGTTCGCCAATTAGATACTCAGCTACTAAATACATCAACTGGTTTCAGACAAGACTGATCCCCCTGGCGCATTCTTGACAATTTCCTCTTTCTCGCAATCGAATCAATTGATCATCTACTGTAGAGCGTAGGCATGGTGCATGTGCATGCACTCTACCAGCGCACTAAGGTAAGGTACTAGGTAGGTCACTAGGTACCCTCGGTGCCCAAATCAAGACCCGCCCATCCATCAAAGCATCACGTGACACACCATTTCCAACGGCAACATCTTCAACGAAGTGAGAAAAGCGGCTCCGTAAAGCAAGTCAGGCATTGACAGATTGAGTCTACGACCTGCAAAGGCGGGATAGGTATCTGGGTTACACACACACACACACACACACACGCACCACCCTAACCCGTTCAATCTCAGACACAAACTCCCCAAGAACCACCAACTCCACTTGGGAACCACCCTCCACGTCTTATCCAAACTCATTTGAAGCTTTTCCCTCTCTTATAACATCATCCCCCCTTGTGATCCGATTTCCAGTCAACATCATGAGTCCAGGTCCAGGTACAGGCCCAGAACCAGAAACATACGAAGAACAAAACGTGCACAAAGTGTATCAACAGATCGCGGGCCACTTCTCCGCGACACGATATAAAGTGAGTCCAAGCCCGGCGTAAACTCCGTCCACGCCACAAAAGACAAAAGAAAAGATAGAGCTTGGGCCCTGCATTTGCATGAGCAGAGCATGTGCTGATCTCGAGTTCTATGATCGTCTGTCTGGATAGCCATGGCCAATTGTGGAGAAATTCCTGCTGGGCCTTTCGCCGGGCTCGGTGGGATTGGATGTTGGTTGTGGGAATGGGAAGAATTTACAGGTGAATCGGGATGTGTTTATTGTTGGGTCTGATCGGTATGTTGACGTCTTTTCTTTTCTTTTCTTTTTACTCTTTTCTCTTTGGCTTGTCTGGGTTTCCGATTTTCTTATGGGGGGTTTTTTTGGAGGTGGGAGGTTCTATTTACTTTCCTTTTTGTCTTTAAGATTGGGCAGGGTCTTTTGTGTTCTGCGAGTGTCGGCCTTTCCTTATATCGGAAGAGAGTCTTACTACAGCGCTGGATGGAGAGATGGATTTCATGAATTCGTATCTTTGATTGTCATTGTTCTGGGGCCTTGTTGATTTTTTTGGTTTGCTTTTTTGGGATTTGTTTGGTCGTTGCTGTTATGTGTTTGTTGTTGTTTTTTCTTTTTCGATTGGATTTTTCCATCAATCACTCCCTTCGTTTCGGGCGCGCGACAAGTCTTGGAGGGTGATTTTCCTCCACGCTCGGGTTATCAACTGCCACAGATGATGAACTTTCGGACTTGTCTTCCACGACACGCTCCATCTTGCTGCATTTGACTAACAAGTCCATCACAGATCGGAGAATCTCGCCAAAATTGCTCTTCAGCACCACCCCCATTCAACGGTGGTGGCTGACATTCTCCATCTCCCACATCGGGACGCATCCTTTGACTTTGCCGTCTGCATTGCCGTGGTGCACCATATGTCCACTCCGGCACGACGAGTGCAAGCAATTGCCGAGATCTTGCGAACCATCAAGTGCGGATCTGCAACCGCGCCGGGTGGACAACTCCTGGTCTATGCATGGGCTCTAGAGCAGAAAAATAGCCGCCGCGGCTGGGACAAGGGGGACTCGCAAGATTTGATGGTCCCGTGGGTGCGCAAGGCCAAGCCAGGGTCGGGTGAAGAGGACCAGACGTTCCACCGGTACTATCATCTTTATGAAAGTGGGGAGCTGGAACGGGATATCGAACAGGCGGGAGGGTTGGTGGTGGAATCGGGATATGAAAAGGATAACTGGTGGGCGATTGCGACACCTCGCCCCACTTCATGATATGAGGCATGACGAAGATGCTGATGATGACGAGGCACAATGACAATGGCAATGGAATTCGTTTCAATATGAGGACCAGCCTCATGGAGAATATGCGCCAGAAAACGATTGTCTCTTGGCCATAAACTCGCGTAAAGACATGACAGGGGATGTGAGGGGTGAGAAGGGATTCTGCGCTGGTGGGAAAGAAACTCAAGAGACGGAGCTCGAAAGGTTCAAGTTGAGGACTGATCTGATGCGGATGCCTCCAGAGATGAAAGTGGTCGCCCATTCGTCTGTTCAGTCCATCTTGGCCATCATGCATCGAATGGAAGAAGTCGTTCTGCGGTTCTGCTGTGGCGAGCAGAAGCAACAGAGATCATCGATATTTCTGCCCATCACGAGGCGCATCGTCGAAACTTTCTCCGTTCCAAATCTCAATCTCCCAGCTCACTCTTCCCGAGACGCTATGCAAACCAAGACAGCACTGCCAAAAACCAAAATTTCCTGGACCTTGCACCGAGTGGCCACTAAGGTAGGGTGCGTGGCGGCATTCCCATGTGCGGTGGCATCAAACCTGGTGGGGCAGAAGGCATTTGATGCGATGGAGGATGAGGCGGAGGAGCATGAGGAGCAAGACCCATGTCGGGTGGTCGAGCGAGAGTATAGTATTCTCGTGGTGGGGGCGGGGCAGGTGGCGCATATGCGGGCACGCCTGCAGCTAGTTCTTCGAGAGAGGGCAACTGTGTGGGCAGGCCGGGCAGATGGCCTGGGATTGCGCGGGAGGTGGAACTCTTCCGTGGTCGAGCGAGGGATGTGCTGGCCCGGCGAGTCCGAGTCATGGGAGGATCGATGGCGGCACTCGATAGAGAGAAGGGCACCACGCCGGCGCGGCGGGCCATCTCTTGTTCTCCTAGTTGCCAGTGCATGGCCTCGGCGGCACGCCACGGGATAGCCATCTCTTCGGCGACTTTGGACCACATTTCAGCTTTGAACCTGCTCGATCTTGTCAGTCATTGCCCCGGGAGAGATGTGACTTGGGGATCGTGTCGGTCTTGGGGATTCTATCCAGTCGAATGAGATCGGGGGAGATCGTCAATCCTTCTGCAAACCCTTTTCACACGTCAATGGCCCTCGCTTACCGTTCATATAGTCGAGCCAATTTATTCTTCTTATCCTCATCCCATTCACTGCGACGTTCCAGATAGTTTTGGTAATGAAGACGACAGCTGATCGCACTGCGACCCGGCAGTCGTTTGCTGATATCCTCCCATTTCATTCCACTGCCCCGCAGCTCAATGATCAAGGCATCTTCTTCCGGCGACCACTTGGACTGTTTCTTCGCGGGGGACTCGGCGGTATGGGCGGGTTGCAGACGCTTTGCAGGTAGACCGGGACCGGTTTTGATTAACGAGGGGCCCACGACGGGGGGACCGGTGGTCAAGACCGGGGCGGCTGGAACGGGAGGGGGAACCGCAAAGCCCGTTCGGGAGGAATAGATCGATGTGGGATTCCTCGGGGCATCATCCTCATCTTGAGGCTTGAGGAGCAGTGAGATATCCACTTTGGCGGGCGGCAAGATGGGCCGATTCTGTAACGCAATCATATGCGCGATGGACTAGAAGCGGGTTGGTGGAAGATGCAAGGTTTGATGGGAGAAGAGGGCATGGACCTTCCTCGTGAGATGTGGAAGGTTCCGCCGTGAAGAGGAAAGGAAAGAGAAGGGTCCAGGCACCAAGGTCAAGTCGCGAAGAAATGATCAGTGTGGGTAGGATAGTCCGGAGGGAAAAAAAAAAAAAAAGAGGGAAGGATGAATAGGTGGATGGGGTTGAGGATGAGTGGTGTAGGAATATAGATATGATCCAAAGGCAAGAAGGTTAATCTTCCTCTCTTTAGGTTTTTTTTTGGTTTTTTTTTTTGGGATACTTCGGGCTTCGTGGATCTTCAAACGGCTTTTCGTTTTTGGCAATGACGACAATCGACGATCCCGCAGTAACAATGGATCAGCCAGGATCCACGGGCAAACTATAAGGTTTGGTGGAAACGGTCAGGCCGCAGGTCACTGATCGCTCAGATGGTGTGGATGACCGAAAGTCCGTCAAGTTGGTATGCTGTATTGCGGTCCCTTTCTCGAGACTTTTTTCGAGGTTGGCGTCCAGGGTTCGCAGTTTGGGTGAGTCTTGATTGCCTTTGCAGATGGTCACCCCGCAGCGTCGTCAGACCAGCCGGAACCAAGGTGAAAGGGGAAGGGGAAGGGGAAGGGGAAGGGGAGAAGGTCAGAATCTCAAAGAATCCCGAGATGCGAGATGAGATGGATCACGAGAAGGCCTTGCGGAGTGGGAGAGGTGACCTTTACCCTCCAGTGGTATGATCGGAGTCCAGCGAGCGAAGGGTTTGGCAGAAAGCGTGGTACCAGGTACGGCGATCCGTGGGAAGAGACGTTGGCAACCGGCGTCTTACACAAGAGTCGTCCAACACTCGCCAGCGGGATGGGAGCGGGCGAGCACCAAACCAACACACCAAGGATGAAAGAAGAGATGCGAACGATCAGAAATGAACCAGAATGCCCTCCCAAAACCAGAAGAAAGAATGGACAAGTCCGGAAATGAGAAGAGGGAGGGGAAGAAAGACGAAGAGAAGAAGAGAAGAAGGGAAGAAGAAGAAGAGGAGCGGAATCCGCAGCGATAGTGGGAGACCACGAGGGACGAGAGAGACAACGTGACGCGAGAGGGTGTCCAGTCAGTACGCACCACGCAGTAGGAGAAGAGCGAATCCCGACGAGGCGACGGTGTGGGAGAGGAGAAGAAGGGTGGGAGGGACGGTGGTAGATGAACTAGAGCCGACGCAGAGCTGTTCCAACCAGACAAGTGTAGCTTGGTCGTCGAGAGCCGAACGTCCAAGAGTCCAGAGTCCAGAGCTTGCAGCCCAGATCAAGACAGGAGATGAGTCGAGCTGGGGGACGGTGGAATGGGCAATCAATGCGAACAATTAATTCGGATGGTTTTTGGTGGGAGATATTAAGATGAATAGGATTGCCGCTCCTCTTTTGCATTTTAAAATGATTTAATTCCTTTTTCTTGGGGGGTTTCCAATTTAAATGGCAATTCCAGGAACGGTCCAGAACCCCCAGCGATGAAACTCAAAACGATCGACGTTGACAAGCAAAGTGGGCACCATCACGACTCCCACTAGTTAGTTAGTAGGAGGAGTAGTTAGTCACTACTAGTTACGACTACTCCTATAACGGACATCGACCGGAAAGAATGTGCGGAAGCAAGCAAGAAACACCTCCTCATACCCAGACACCCGGAGAAAGCAGCCAGAACCACGAGTTGATCCAGTCCGGCAGGATCTGGGATGAGCCGGAGAAGTTCTAAGACCCGAATGGAGACACAATGGAAGTCGATGGAGACTCAACCCAAGAGGCAGGACCCCAGGACCCTCTTTGACATGATCCAATCCCGATCCACCTTCGGTCCCGATGAAGGAATAAGCTCGCGCGGAAGTGCGAAAGTCTTGAGTTCAATCTCGAATTTAAGCATCGTGGTCCTGGTCGAGGTTCACGAGGACCTTTGTCCGGCGAACCTGACACCAAGAGAGGTCGGGTACAAACAACCAACTCAGTAAGGGATTGACCTACTAACTACCTTACTACGTAAGGTCCTGCCTACTACCTAGTAACTTACCTACTATAGTAGACCTACCACTCCTGTTGGCGTCCAGCACATCGCTCAGGAGGATCAATGCTCGATACCGGCTTGCTCTCTTTGCGCCTCAACCGGAAAGCCCTGGACGAGCTTCGTCCAGATTAAAATCCCGGCAGCAGTTCGCACGGAGGATTGGTACCCAAAAGGATTCTTCTAGTCGCGGGAGAAGGGTCCTCCACGATCGAGGATGCTAATCCGGGCCGTTTCAGGAGGCCAGTATCAATGCTTTGCCTCGATCCGGGTGTGCGCCGGTGTACGATAAAGTGACCACCGTTACAGGCGTCCACGGCCACGACCAGTCGTGAGTCGTGAGTCGGGACTGGGTCCGAGGTCGTACAACACGTCTCTGCACAACCGGTAGAGATCCAGGAACCAACCCGGGACACCATCAACTCGGATCAAGCTGTGACCAGAGTTGAGAGTTGAGAGTTTAGAGTTGAGAGTTTAGAGTTGAGAGTCCAGAGGTTAGAGTCCAGAGGTTAGAGTCCAGAGGTTAGAGTCCAGAGGTTAGAGTCCAGTGTCCAGAGTTTACAGTCCAAGGTTTACAGTCCAAGGTTTACAGTCCAGGGTTTACAGTCCAGGGTTTACAGTCCAGGGTTTACAGTCCAGAGTCCAGAGCACGGCTTCATGTTGACCCGTTGAAGATCTTCGAGAACCCAGAGGTGTGCATCGGCGGACAGGGCCTAGAATGAGCCCAGTGTGCCAGGCCGTCTTCATGATGATGGAAATTACAGTGGAAATGATGACTCTTGGTCTGGGCCGTGGCTTCAACGTGCGCACCATGACCAAGCAACACACATCCTGAGGCCCTCCAGCTGGGGTTGGTCGCCGAGAGACTTGGGTCGTGCTGATTTGTCCCGACTCCTTAGAGTGGAACATCACTCGACCGTAGGGCCGCACCGAGCGGAACCCGAGGGACGACTGACGGGTTTGGGAGATGACCATCATTTTGTATAGGAGGAGGAAGGAGGAACTGGACTAGGAAGTAGGACCTAGAAACTTAAGAAAGGACTACGCCTCTATAGAGTAAACCGCAGTGACTCAACCTAGTGGGGAGCAGTCTGAGCAGATACCTCATGAAGAACCGTTGCCTTTCTTTTCGCTATTCCTCCTCTTATATTTGCGTGTGTACTGTGTTCAAGTCAACCTCGCATTAAAAAGCGAATCTCGTCAAGGTAAAAAAAAAAAAAGAAACCAAAAATCGAAAACGTCAATCATCCAATGACCCCCAAAGAGGAAACCGTTCTGGTCGCGACCCTCTTTTTGCCTCTTGGACAACCTCAGCCTGGGAATGTGGCTCTCGGGGTGGTTCTCCAAGTGGAGGTCAGGAACTTGACCGCGTGTTCTTTGCAATGAGAAGTGGTCAAGTAGTCACGTACAGTATCCTTGGGTCGGGGTCAGCCACTGCAGTAGTCATAAAAGATACCTGAGGCCTGAGGTCGTGGTCCAGTGTACACACTACACAACCCTGGTATGAGGTACTTGAACACCACTCAACACATCGTCACATCCCGGCAATGACAATGACCCAGCCTATCTCCCTCACTCGTAGGTACCAGTACCAGGTAGTACGGTACAGTCAAGCAGAGTCAAGACTGTCAAAGAGTGCACGGCAAAGCCTCGTCCCCCAGCCATCTCGGTTCTCACACAGACACGTTGCCAGCCCAGAAAGTCAAATGCCCCGTCCATCATCCTGTCATCACCTGAAACTGGAACTCGAAGACCAAACATTTCTCAGGCGGCGCACCGGTCTCCACTCCAGGGGGGGAAAGGGAACAGAGGTGCCCTAAAACGCACGAGAATATCTCCGAGCCAGTCAGCGCGCCCGGTGTAAATTAAAGGTGCCGGGTTCTCGAGCGAGGCGGTCAAAGTTTTGGGTCTGCTCATTTGCCTCTGGACCCACGGGCTGAATCCACTCCACCCACTGTCGTCCACAGTCTCCGCCCCTCTTTTTGTGTGTTTTTTTCCTCTTTTCTTCTTTTGTGTTCCTTTTCCAGTGCACTACTGCACTGGAGATGGAAATTCTACTGCAGTGGATGACTGGAGGTACTTTTGATTGATCACTTCATAAGGCCTCGAGTCTCCGACGTGAGGGACCAGGTACCAGGGACTAGATCACTAGATGGGTCCTGTCATTCTCTGAAAGGATGAACCCGAACCTCAGATGTCGAGTCCAGTCTGAACAGGAGTAGGACAACAGTATGTGGCTGTGGCTGTGGGCTACGATTGTCAATCATCACGACCATCATCGTGACCGATTTCGTCCCGGTGGAACTCCGAAAGAGGAAATTGTCTCGAGCCTCAGCTGAGAGCGGGAATGAAATGATATACTATATAGCTATACACTATACAGTATACACTGTACAGACTACAGACTACAGTGTAGTCGTACAACTGTAACCCAATGAGTAATCGATAGAGCGCCGTATAAGATTATAGACGAGCCAGAGCATACGAAAACCTTCTCAAATCGAGGTGACGACCCTTCCGACCCCCTTCAAGCTCATCGAGTTTGCGAGTTCGCGACCGTGGCGGTCACTACAGAGATGAGTATTCCCCTTCAATCTCCACCCTTTTCCACGCCTCCCCATCCACCATACCTTATATCTGACCACTCTAGCCGCAACGCTTGCCCATGTTGTCCCTCATCCCATCATGTCGCGTGTCTTTCGTGTCCAGGTGGCAGGGAGTGGAACTAGATCCACGAACTAACTACCTGTAAGTCCTAACGTAGTAAAAGCCCTAAGTCGTGACTGGGCACAAGATTCGAACATCTTGCTCGGTCAGACATTCGGTGCGTCACGTCCAGTTCCATGCCTGAAACACATGGACCGTTCTGAACGCTCATGTCCCTCACGGACCAAGGCGGCTGAAGGAGTGGAGCATTCCGTCTGAAGAACGGTGAGGTACCTACGGAGGTACTCAAGGTTCGAATAGAACTCTGGTACCTCATAGGCTCATAGTACTGACGCCTGACTTTGAGTAGTCAGTACTTAGACTGACTCCTCAGGACGGTAGTACGCAGTCACGCACCACAAGGACGCAGTACACGGCCATGCAGCAACTTGTTCAAGACCCCCTGCACCAGCACCGTCTCGAAACCCTCGCCTCGCTCTTCAATCCGCGACTCTGACCTCCCGCTTCGCAACGCTACTGCCGTCAACCTCCCGGTTCGGTCTCTCTCTCTCTCCCAAGACTCTTGATTCGTAGCATCACTGCGCTAGCACCACCAATCGGCTGCCGGAGATCGGTCCTCGTCGACCTCAAACTGAGACTGGAGCCAAACTAGCCATCCACTACTGCAACTACTGCAACTACTGCGAGACTAAGACCCGTTCGGCGGAGGATCTGTCATATGAGATGGTGGACAAGGGTTTCAAGGTCGATAGAAGGACAGAGCGATCACTCCAAGTCGAGGTCATGTACAATGTACACTGCAGTGCAGATGCATTGGTGCAGTGAGATCAGGGAGATGTACTGTCTTTGAAGGCAGCAGGAATAGACCTATCCACCTCTAGCTGGTCTGAAGTTTGGACGTGAGATACGCCGAGTCGAGGACGAGATTGAGCCGAGTCCGGTGAGCATCTGACTTGTTAAGCTCACCGAGACAGGATGCATCGATGCACCGATGCAGTAGTAGCAGTCTGACTAGTCTTTCCGAGACTAGTGAGCTTCTCGTAGATTTCCAAGCTGAGTAGCTTATGTGCCAGCCAGTGCAAAGCCCGAGAGTTGCGCTTGGCGATTCTAAGCTAGGCGTCGTATGTGAAGCAGTGAAGAAATGAAGAGTTGAATCGATCAGATCAGGTCTAATAGATGATGATGCACTTGATTTCATTTGGAATGCGATTGTCTCGGTCATGTTAATATAGTATATAATCTATATACGATATAGTATGTACTACAATATCCGAATATACCCTTCAGTCTTCACGAACAGTTTCTCATCGCGAAAACGGCTTGAAAGACATGAGCCGATTACCGTGGTCCCAATCATTGCCCCATCATGGATGCTTTCTGAAACTCCATCAGATCTGTCTCGTGTATAGTACCTCATAAGCAGCAAGTGATATACCAGCCTCACCAGTCCATTGCCAGTGTAAAACCAAAGACTAGATAACCTTCATGCGAATCCGGGCAAGAGCCGACGAACATGCTTCCAGTCTTGTGCTCACTCAGTACTACCGCACACTCTTCCCTCCGGCTCTGGGATAATCTCCCGCCATCTGAGACCCAACTCGCCCTGCCCTGAAGGGAGATGAGAACAGAATAGCAAAGCTGTACAACTGTGCGATGTGATCTTGCTCCGGTAGTCCCTAGTCTCTACACTCTGAACCTCTGAACCTCCGAACCTCCCGCCGCCTCTCCGCAATCAAGTCCCCGTCCAAGTCTAGTTCCGCACAGACCAGTGAGATACACCGGGGAGGGGGAGATGAGGACGGGCGGATTAGCTTTTGGACCGGAGCAGCCCGCTCTTCCTCAAGCCCCCGTTTGATGAGTGTGGTGCCCTGCCGTTGCGACTAGGACTAAATAGGAGAGCTTGCCCCGGGCAGAGGATTTGGCTGTCGTGGCACTGTGTTGTGCCTGGTGGAGATGGCTGGGTGTTGTGGAAGACTATACCTTCAAGCCTTATGGTAGGATGTACTATGTAAGTATGTACTCATGAGGCTGATCTCATTTGAATGAGAGCGACTCGCGTATCATAGACCTGGTGTAGGGAGATACAGGAGCGGAGAGAGTCAGATCTGCCTCGGATACATACATGCATCGCTACAAACCAAGCCTATCGTAGATGACTTGATAATCGAAAAAGAAGATATAAACAATGTAGCTGGGTCTGTGTTACTATGGAGTACATCAGTATAGACCAGAGAGTATTGAACAGACACTAAGCGTCGACATTCAGCAAAGTCATTGAGCAACGCCAAACACAAAACCCCCATCTCCTGTCCAAAACAAGCTATCCAGCCCCGGTTAGCCGGCGCTTGTTTGGCTTTCACTCATCCGGAGGGCCGATCTCACAGCAGCTCAAATGCAGCACTACCATCCTTGACTAGTAACGTAGAGTGGTTGTATAAATGTATACTGCTGCAGTGCTATGTGATTTTTTTTTTTGGTGATTTCCTTTTCTCTGAACGTGTTCAGCTCTAGCGCATTCCGAAATTGAGGCGGTGGACGTCGGACTCGGAACGGGTTGAAGTGCCGAGCGAAGAGCTTTCCCCTCTTGCCCCTCCTACAAGTCCACTCCTCATCATGTTCGCATCACTCGAGAGGGTGTCATGACTCGCGGTCGGAACCGGCTGTTGGCAATCAGCAGATGGGGTGATCCACTCGGGGTGGAAATGGGTAAATCAGCCGGAACTCGAATCTCATACACAAACATGCTCATTGCTGAGATGAGATGTGTTGCCTCGATCCGCTGGTAGTGGTACACTGTCATGAATCATGATGTGGTGAGCTTCACTCGAATGATGGCCAGTACCTGCGATATGGTAGTTTATATACAACACAGGTACTATGCTAAGAGTGGGGGTTCTTTCTTCGATGAGCAGTCTCTCTATTCTCCTCTAGTTATCGACAGTTGACCCGGACAAAGTACAGTTTCTCTTGTCCTCGCACACCGTATCCGGACAGGAGTCTCCATTGTGAATCTAGTAATCTACTTATCATGGCACCGCACCGACTCTCTGAGCACTCAGCACCATAGTAAAGAAACCTCTTACCTGCTCTCTACTACTATACTCTTTCCAGCTGTCCAAGCAACACACCGGAGCTTCCACAATGTGGGGATTTACCCATTTTCAGCCCCAATTTCATTTCACTCAAGGTCAAATTGACAAGATCCGCAGTTCATCGGCAACCGTCACGACCATAAAGGAGAAGAAACAAAAGCAAACACACTGTACCTAACCCGCAAAAACCGCTCGGGTACAACGTAGCACATAGTCAACTCACCCAGTATCCAGGTCGTACTACCTAGTGGGCTAGTACCTACCATCCGCGTGACCACCGGTACTTCATCTTCAGCTCGCCATAGCTTCTCGTGCCCATCCCGTCCTATCTCTGATTTGTTAATAGCCACAACGGGGTCGGAAAAATCCTCGACCGCAGTTGCATCTGCATCTGCATCTACATCTGCATCGCTTCCAACCTCTTCCCGAGAAAGTAAAAAAAAAAAAAAAAAAAAAAAACAGTTTGCAGCCTCAAGATCCCCGTGCGACACAAGCGAGCCAGTCGGGGATTTTTTTTGGCCCGTCTTCTGGGTCTCTGGCCCCTCTTCCCGGGTCGGAACTGGAGGCCCAGGCTCAAGCTGAACGCCTCAAATTCCGGTCACTTTTGAGTTTTTTCTTGTTCTTGCTCACGCTTACTATTTGTGCCAAGGCGTATGTATATCGCCGAGGACATCTACTGATGGTCACTGGCCAGTAGACCGGAGGTCGAGTTTTGAGGCGTGGGTTCATAGTACGCTGGAGCATGTATAGCAAAATCGATTTCGCTAGTACTACTTGCACGAGCAATGTCTATGACGGTGACGGTGACAGTCATAGTCTGTGCTTGGTACGAGTCTAACTTCAGAGTAGCAATTCACGAGTGTAGCTAGCGGTGTCTATGATCAGTTGTTGCCTGTTTTCATGTCCATGTCCATCCAGATCATGCTGTGCAACGGAAAACAATGTACCCGAATGGGATGTCCGAACATGGAACTAATTGTCCTGGTCAGAGACGGCCACCCCAGCGAATTTTCAAAATTGAAGATGTTCAATCTACAAGCAATTACCAACAATGCTTGGAAATAGATGCCTCCATCATCAGAAAATAGCGCCAGCACTGTACTGTACTTTCTTGTAAATGATATGCGAGAGCTCACAAGATTCAACCCTTCCCTGAATCATCCGCCACTTTGATAGAGTTTCAACAGACTGCCTCTCCTCCCCGGTCGCGGTAGGTCTGTGTGTTTAGTGTTATCCCCATGGGCTTTACCGACGTTTTGAATGTCCAGGTGATCCCTGCAAGATCAGCTTTAAGGGACCTGACCCGTTCGATCGATCAGATCTCATATCTTAGACTATAAACCAACAGGTTTCGCGCTCCGTTCAGCAGGTATGAACTAAGAAAACCAGATGCAGAATTCATGTTGTTGATCTCGCTCATAATGGGGAGAGTCTTTTCCAGTCCAGTATCAAAGAATGTTTATTGACCGTGCTGTAGTACTTCACTCCGAAACCTGCCAAAATCAAATCCACACAAGTCATACCGCCTCAATCTACATAAATGCCCAGCGACCGACATCGAAATTCATACATACAAGACTACGCAACCACGACTTGGACTCACTCTTATTCCGCAAGCGTAATAGACCACTTGGCACATGATTCCACTTTGACTCTATATACGAGGCTTCAGGCTTGAGCGAGCACTAAACGACGTGTCCTTGCATTTTTGTGCAGGTTGATGTTCGTGGAGCTCCGTGTTCATTACCCAAACTTCACGCTAAGGTCTCAGATTGACCCGATCGCGGGCCCATCCCATATCTCTAATTTCCGCAGGGCGGCGCTTGACAGGGATTGTGTACGATCATATTAATGTCGACTGAGTTGAGAGCTTGAGTCTATGTACGTTCTTTTGACCTCACTGGGCAGTGAGCACGGCATTGCTTCCGAAGGGATTATACTATGACAGTCTGGCTGATCGGTACCCTAGATATTTTCTCAAATATAGAAAATTGTTAAGCTTGTAGAATTTAGAAGATGGCTCGATCAAAGTTGAGATGGAACGTGGATCCTTCTCACAGAGGTAATATCCGTGCCATCAATATTCAACTCTTGTCTCTATCAACTCAACCTCACGTCGATCTTGTTTTATTATTTTCACCGAATACCACTAATTATCTCACAAGTCATCAGTAACTTAATTTCCACAACCCCATCCAACCCCCGTTCATCACTACGAGTCTAGATTCTAGAATCACAAGTTCACAACAATGCAGTCGCCGATCCGATCCACCCACCAACCCCATCACAATATAGACTGGACGGTTGAACCTGAATCACATATGTCCTCGTCAGAAACAGGCATATCTACCGAACCAGACCTGTGGCCGAGAGAACGACGGGGCGCCGCGTGTGCATGGTGGAACAGTCCCCGTCAGCCTCGGGAAAGGAGATTACCTTCTCGGAGAGGTAACTTGTCCCCGCTGGACTTGAGAATGAAAGGGTCTGGTGGGGGGACTACCGTGCTGGCGTGTTTTCTGCGAGGTAGCTGGATGAGGTGGGGGGTCAGGGGGATGCCCACTTCACATGGATATAGTAAAAAGTAAAATGAGAGGTAAGTTATTGTATAGGTAGTTTGAGTGTTTGAGTAATATAAGTGTAATCAAGTAACAAGTAGCTCAGAGATTTTGATGAATTGAAATTGAGATTGAAATTGATGATGATGATGGTGGGAGTTTGGTATGTGGTACGGCAGCTGCGCAAATCTGTACTGTAGTCGTAGGCCCAGGCCTAAGGGGATGTGGCTTTATGCCGTGATGGATGGAACTGACGTCCAATTAGTTTACTACAGATTTGGATTTGGACTTATTCTGGATTACTGATATACAAAGTGTGTTCTTCTTGTGCAGTTATAGTAAGCTCCCTCGGGAACAATACTATTCAACTCATGCTAGTTGTATTTAGGAACATTCAGCACGTTGATTCTTTTACTATGTATCGCCTGTGGCGAACAATAAATAGTCACTGTACAGTGTACAAATCACCTAGCGAAATCAATTCAGGTACCCGTCTACTCGGACAAGGTCCAAAGGATTCATTGCTTGACTATCAGGCACACCCGAGTAGAAGTGGACTGGGCCTAGAGCTCGGTCCTTGAAGAGGCACAGATGAAACCCATGGTTCGTGACTATTGCTCGGATAACGGCTGAGGCGAAAAGAGCACAGCAGCACAGCATTCACGAAAGGAACGATGTGAATGTGTGGCATAACCGCTACGTTCCAATCATTACACACCTACATACCTGCATACTGTAACGGTGCGCCCTTCGCGACCGTGTCATCGTGGTCGTGGCGTGTTTCGTGGCGACCTGCCCAAAGCAAGTACATACATAATCCATAGGGGCGGAAACTTATTCCGATATTACCTCGCGCCGAGTGTCTGTCTACTGTCTAGTTCTACTCACTACTGTATGATTTTTCTCGGTTTAACCTGGATATCAAGGTTTGATTTGCCGTCGGAAAACATGACACATATGACTTACGTGTTCATGCAAATGTCTTGCAAAACTCGTGGCTGAACAGGGACCACCAAGGATGTACAGTACCAACCCTCAGAATGAAATTCTCCGCGGGCCATGATTGGGCTAATGCATGACCGGTAGAGCCGGAGCAAAGCCGCAAGTGGCAAATTGCACCGCCACCGAAGTCTGCTTGGTTGATCCGTGATCCCGTCTCGTGCGAGCGACAAACCATCTTCATCACGATGTTCACGGTACACGGTACACGCCCGGGACATTTCCTGGGCCGTGGCGTGTAAGAGGGTCAAGAAAAGGAGAACAAGAGTGCATGCTGGACACTGGACACTGGACAGTGACACACACTGTTCTGTCCCTTTTTGATTGTGATAGATCCAGACGTGACCATGCATTTGGGCTGGACCTATCCCTGTCACGACCTCCCGAGGTTCAAGATCGGCACATTCCTGGGAAGTTGGAACCCACGGGCCTGCAAGACGCAAAAGTCCAGTACAGCCTGCAGGTGGCAGGCGAGATTCGCTGGAAGAAGTCGGCTAGGTTCCAGGTCAGGGCGCTGGTACCTTGGGAACTCTCCGGCCCTACTCCTGTGATGATGTAAACCGTAGTTCGAACACGCGTTCACCGATCAAGGCGCCTTGAGTTATGGAGACTTGGCGATTGTAAAGTTGTGAGTAATTTGATTTTGTTCAATCGGATATACATCTGGAGTTCAAGTTGAGTGGGTAGTTGACAGTTGACACAGATGACGGGCTTTCGTCCCAAGTCGCACGGGTAGTTAATCTCCAGATGAGCTACTCACTGCGACTGTTCATGCCACATGGTAGACTGTATAGTGGATCCTGTATAGTACTAGGTATCGTACCTCATGTTTTGCACAATGAATCCATATAGATGGACATGTACCCTACCAAGATATCCGAGTACCTCGATGCAAAACTCCCCTCTCTTTCATATCCTGCAGGTCTCGACTCAAGTCAGTCATTCCCCCGTCAATCTCGCTCCACTTGACAGTTTAGTCAGTGATGACTGATGACAGATCATCAACAGGGAACCCATCTCCCGACGCCGTAGACTGCCGTTCATGAGGAAGTTGATCCGCGAGCGGGGCGGGAACTGAAACACCCGTTAGTGCCGTTTAGTCTTTTGCCGTCCGTTGATGATCGTCAATGCACCACATTGGAGGCCTGGACTGGACGCGGTGAGAGGGGAAGGACAGGGAGCATGGAGCATGGAGCATGGAGCTTGCAGTGTTTCGGTTTCCCTTTGAACTTGCGCACGTGGGACCTTCGGATGGAATGGTGAGACTGAGAATACAGGGTTCCGTGAGATCGTGTCAGTGGGAGTGCGGATTGTGATCGAGTGCTGGTGGACTCGTGGAGTGCAATCAGAGTGGGTCTCGGGGCGTGTCGTAAAGTGTGATGTACGGAGTATCCAAAGAGAGATCGGCGCGGGGAAAGGATGATTTCAGCAGTCAGTAAAAGCTGAGTGAAGATCGAACGGCAAAATGATGCTGATGAGTATCTGTTCAGTCTCTGATGTAATGGTCTACGTCTATTGAGAAGGTCATAGAAAGGTAGATATGGTGGAGCTGGGCCGTCCTGCCCCAGCCAAGGCTACGAAGGGTTCAGTCAGGCCTGGAAATCGTAAATTGCGATGATCAATCATGTCCCCCTACACCGTCTTGACTCCAAGGAAAGAACAATCTCTAGTTAAACAATGACCTACAAGTTTGGTCTGCATATTATCCAGCGTACAGTTCTCGGCTCAATTCTGCATCCCTCTAGCGTAGTGAGTCGAGCTACCTCGTGATCTCGCAGCATACGTCACACAGGATAGAAGCGGATCGATAAAAACGAGAGGTCAAGCGTGGTACTCGACACCAAGATTTGCAATCTCGGTCACAATCACAGCATAATAATCTCAGTCAAAGAGACTGTGCGTCGAGGAGATGTGATCTTTGAGAACGCAATCTCCGAGGATAGGCCCTGAAGCCGGGGGCAGGGGGATCCGAACTTGCGAAGCAGATTCCAATTCAAGCTTCATGGATCTACCCTGAAGTATCCGCACTCATGATGCCTTACAGGGTTCCTGTCCAGTAGACCAGCCTAGTCCGTAGCTCTGTAATCCGCATAGGGAACCTGGATAAACTTGTCAAACCCCTGTCAAAGACCATGGCAAAGCCCGACTCCGTGCTATACACCATCTCCACTATCGTCGTTCCAAGATCTCGCCCCCTAACAACACCAGAGTCTCCCCGGGAGAATCAATACCCCAAACACGCTGTAAGATCGCGTGTACTCCCCCTCGGATATGAGCTCGGCCGGATCTCGCACTTGAGAGTTCCCCGCTGCGAACACCAATCAACCCCATCTGACATGCCTGTCCGAAACTGCAGAGTCTAGTGTCAGACGAAGGACTGCACGTATGCAGCGGTGTGTGGAGATGGGCATCAATGATCAGATAGGTCAAGCCACTAGACCAGATCGAGGACCGGTCCATGAGGGACAAGGACGGCTGTGTGAGATCCACTGATACACTGATTCACTCGATGCAGAACAATACTACCAAGTTAGTATTACGAACTAGTAACTAGTAAACTACTAACTACAGTATAGTTGTACCAGTCAATACCCTCAACATAAGGGGCACCGAGACCCCTGTGACCCTGCAACCTATATACTCGGCAACGAGTCCGGCGCGGGATCTTGACCAACTTGGGCGTCGATTATGTACAAAACCATACAACGGCGAACTGTTGACTGTGAGCGTGATGATCCGTGTGCTTCGCTCTTGGCCTCGGGCACCAGACACACCTGAAACACCTAATCTGATGTATCATGTTTGACAAAGTTGACACACGCGCTCGTGCTCGCGGACTGACTCCGTACATGTAGAGTCTGTGCCGTGTTTCATTTGTGCCTTTGCAGGGTCCAAGTGTTGCAAGGCGTTCTCTCATGGGGGAACGTGTCAAGGTCCCCGTCCTTACACTTTACCGGGCAATGAGACACGGCGCGCTGTGGCAAGCATTCACGATGCGCAAAAGGATTCGCTCGTTCATACTGGCAAAAACGGGTGCACCAGAGTGCTCTAATACAATCGAGTGTCCACGACTCCACGCAATCCGGTCAATCACAGTTGATCGACCACTCCGCATAGTGCATAGTGCATACTGTTTGAAACTCATCAGCAGCCTGGTGGAGTGACGGGCCGTGGCTGTGATGGAAGATTCGTGCAGTAATCGGTGCGAAGAGAGTAGGAGTAGGGACTAGGAGTAGGTACTAGGAGTAGGTAGTGTACTTATTGTACCGGACTACCAGTAGAACTGTCAACTGACCACCAGTGGTGGTATCACAAACCTCTGCGAAAGCGGAACATATCTTCGATCTTAAATGTGCCATGGACTTTCACCACTAGTCAGAGTGTACATCCCTGTTGAAGAAATCAAACTCTGCGAGAATGAAACCCAATTGTCACGGTGATCAACGCCAAGCTCGTCATGATATTAGATTCGATGGATGGCATTCTGACTAGATTCACCAGAATAGTTCAATTACTGCAATAATCACGAATGTAGTCGTCACAAAGTGGACGACCGTAGGACTTCCGAGTCCCGAGTCCCAAGTCCCGACACCAGATGCTTCACTTGGCTGCGTCAGTCATCAGCCACCGCACATCTCAGCCCCTTTGGAAGGTCAGTCAGGTAGCTGTCAGCTGGTAACTTGGTAGTAGTACCGTCGTATCCCTGTCAAGGCAATGGGCGGCGAACAGAAGCGTAGGTAGCAAAATAGCCAAAAAAAAATCAGAGAAACAGAAAAACCGAGTCCAGGGACTTGCGAGGCAAAGCCAGAATACTACAGTACGCCCGACTAAATCAACATGTGGCGCTGACAACGGCCAAGTCGAACGCTTTCAACGGTTATCTCCGAAAGTGGAAAGAATCTGTACATCAGTGGAGAAAGTCCTCAAAAAAATCTTAAAAAAAAAAGACAAGGCTCGGAGACCGGACGGGAGTGGTGGTGTTTCGATTTTCTTCTTCTTTGTCACCTTCCCAATCGACCGATCGGACCACACATCATAAACGAATCATGATCGGCCTTTGACATGCTGCGACGGACGGGAAGAACTGATCAGTCTAGAGTCTAGACTGTTTCATTTGGAGAACGTGAATATCCTACTTTTCTTTTCTTTTTTTTTTTCCATTTCTTCCTTTTTCAGGGTCGAGTGAAATGCCGAAGTCGGGTGGACTGGCGGATCCTCAATGGTACAGTGGATCAGGGGAGAGGGTCTGGTGTCAAAGTGGGCTGCTGAACCCGTTGCGGAGGCGGTGGACGGTGACGGTTTGACTAGAGGGTTGGACGGGATTTGGACGCACATGAGTCAGTCAGTAGTCAGGTGAGCTGGCGAGAGACAATCCAGACAGATTGGTGGTACAGCAGCAAAGAAGACGGCGTGTGTAAGCCCTAGAAGGCTGGAGATGTGAGTTGCTCGCGGGAAGAGAGCAATTGGACCAAGCCAATATCCTGGACTTATCCTTTGTCTCATCTGGTCCAGTCAACATTAGAATACAACAGTCTGCCAGAGTCGAACAATCCGGACGAGGCGATCATTCGGACGGGTCGACCCAAGGCGAACACAATCACAGCTACAGTTGATTTCGATCGAATCAGAGTGTAGACAGTCATCGCCTCAAGGAAAGAAAACAAAGAAGGTAGAATCAAGTCAATGCGAGTAAGCTCCAAATAACACAAAGGGACCGGAGGGAAACGCGCAATCTCGATGCTTTCGGCAGACGACGTCCGCCTCTGCTGGACAAAGAAATGGCCAAGTGTACCATGGTGTTGTTTGTTGAAACTCTGAATCAATTATCTGGTCTGCCAGAAATGATACACCACGAGGGGGCGTCAAATATCGAAGAGGACAAGGAAGAAAATGTGAGAAGAAATACCCGGTAGATTGATTCAAAGAGCTTATCCTTGCTCTTGAATCAAGGAATGGTAGATCCTTGCGTGGTTTGAAGACGAGGATCACCTTTTCAATAGCGATCGGCCTGGGATCGTCTACGATCATGCTCGAGGCGTGGTCCTTGTGGGAGAGTCGCTTCGAAGACGAGAATGACATGATATACAACTTCCAAGTGCCCTGGCCTACAACGTTGCAAGAGTGATTCCAAGCAAGTCGAAGGGTTGTAAGCATAATCGAGCCAGCGCATACATTTGAATCAAGGTAGTCTACATCAACAGACAGCAAAGAACTCTCGATCGCCATAGTGCCTGGGGCATGCTGTCTAACATGCAGAGCATCATTTCCTCGCTCTTTTTCTGCCTCCCTCCGCTGGGCCTCAATCGGCTCGTCTTCTCCATCGAGAACTCCGCGTCTCCTTAATTTCGCTCTCGCAGCCTCTCTCTCTCTCTCTCTCTCTCTCTCTCTCTCTCTCTCTCTCTCTTGACCCAAGGTCCGTTTTCTGGGCCGATGCTCTTCTTTCCAAGAGTAATGCAGATGGCAGACTATCCGATCATTTGACAGACCAAGTTCTATTTTCGGACGCTCGTTTCTTTGATGGATGTAGCGCCCCAAGTTCCCGGGGTTGGAACAACGCAAAGAAGTTAACCCTGGAATCTCCGCAAGTGGAATGTGGAATCGACAAATTCCACCATGTTGGATGCGAACAAAGAACTCGGCTCACGACATGGCTAGTGAACAACTCAACTTCGTCTAGTCAAGTGATTCGGAGATAAATCAATGCCTCGCCCAGTATCACAATGCAAGTCATTTTCAAATCTTTTCCACATCCATTCCCTCCTACGACACCAATTCATGTGTCTATCAAAATCCGGTCCACTCCATCTCACATCTCACATTCTGGCTATCCCACAATGTCTGTAATGTCGCTGGGGGAAGCGCCCAGGATCACCATCACGGTATGCTTCGTCTTCCCTTCAGCACTCTGAATCCAACTCCCCTGGTCTTGTGACCAAAACACAGGCTGATAAAACCTCCCTCAAGAGCGGCGTCCCTGGTCCAGAGCGACTGGATTACACAAGAACGCTCAAAACTCGTCTTGGTTTCACAAACGAGGACAATCTGACCTGCTATCGCAATGTGATCCTGCAAGTCCTCTTCCATCTGCCCGTCTTCGTCAATTGGATCCAGGTGTGCGTCTCGTCGCACGTCAACCCCGACGGAGAGTGCTTCCGTGTGCGCAAAAACAACGATGGAGTCATTCTCCGCCCATGCAAAATATGCCTGTTGTTCAACCTGTATGAGGCATTCTGGCAACCGGACTGCGCTCAGAATGACTTGACACGCCACATGACCAAGTTCTGGGGCTCGGTCATGGATGACTGGATGGCCAAGAAGCAGCCGGAAGACAAGCAAGAGGGTCAGGAGGATACTGCAGACTTTATGCAGGAGGTTCTCAGTCAGCTTGGGCAAAGCCTCCCGAGAATTCAGTAAGTGACGAGGCTGGATTTTCCCCCTTCTCGCCAGATCAAATCGTCTTGCTCCCATGTCCACCCCTATCTTTTTTTTTCTTTTTTGCTGCCTGATTGTAATTTGGAATCACATGAGCTGACCGACCTCTCTCTGCCAATATAGCTTGAGACTACTCGATAATATCTTCTCGCTTGTCGACAATGAATTGCACATGTGTGACGGGGTCGACGGGTGTGGGTGTAGCAAGGTGACTGAATCGACCCATCAATATGTGGACGTCCACTTCACCAAGCCCAAAGAAGCTGGCTTTGAATCTCTCGCGACACTGGTTGAGAACGAGTTCGCCAGACGTACGATCGACAAGAAATGCAGTGTCTGCCAAGCCAAGACTACAAAGGTCGAATTCACTATCAAACAGGCACCTGAAGTGCTCTTCGTTCGAGTCAACCGCGTCCAATATACGCTTGACAAGGGCGAATTCAAAACCAGTAAACTCAACAAAGAGCTCCTCGTCCCCTCGCAATTGATCATCAAGAAAGCTTGGCTTGATCCACGCATCGGCTTCGCCCGAGCGGATATCCCTTATGAACTTTTGGCCGTGCAGATGCACCGCGGCACCTTGACAACCGAGGGCCACTACACTGCGGCGGTCAAGGAAACAGATGGCAGCTGGACTTATGCCAACGACACCATCATCTCCCAGTACAGCTCCTTTGACCAGATGGCCAACTCAAAGCCATTCCGCAGCGAGGCTTATATCCTTGCATTCCAGCGCCATCCCCTAATCACCAGAGGTCCGGATGTCAGCCTGGCAGCCTCTTTGACCCAGCAAGAGTATAGCTTCGAGGCAGCCACCGCGGTTTCAAAAAAGAGACAGAACCGCCGCTCTGATCCTCTCAGTCCCTCTTTTTCATTCGGTGGAGTAGCAAGGACCTGTCGCCCTCCAGACGGTATTTCGCAGCAAATACATCATGGAGTCAAGATCACCCGCCAGGGCCCAGGTCTTCCACCAGAAGTCCTTCAGAACACTGGAATGACCCAGGCTGAAGTGGAAGTCCACGCCGCCAAATTCCGTCAGTACTTGGAAGAACAAAAACAAGCAGTCATCAATCAACAATCTGCTTTGATCCAGGGCTCGAAAAGCCGCCCTCCGGCATTCAATATCCCCAATCAACCTCCGTCTGGTGCCACAAAGACAACTGTGAATCAACAGACACAAATCCCGCAAGTCCTGCCCCCCTCGTCTGTTACAAAGCCTGAGCCTCCCCAGCCTTCTCAGCCAGAAAGAGGTTGGTATGATCGGCCGCACATTGATTACAAGGTCCCGGACAGTGACAGAGAGATCCTTTGTGCGCATAAAGACAGAGGTTTGCTTGAAATCACCCATCGGGACCACAATGGCCATATCAAAATGCAGGTGTTTATGAGAGGAATGATGTGGGATGGTCTCAAGGAGATACCTCCGCCTACCATGAGGCCTGATCGACTGAATGCAAAGCTAAGACAAGACAGGCTTGACTGGCTGAAGACTCATGGTGCCCCGCTGCCGTTGCATCTGGCTCGACTGACTGATAAGAATGCGCATGAGTGGCATGCGGCTCAGAGGCAGAGGGCCCAACAGCCGGTCGCCCAGGTGCAGGCGGTCCCGAAAAAGGCTGCTCTGATCAGGACGACTCGAATGGCGCAAGGGAAAAAACGTCCTTCCAGTGTGGCCACTCTGCGCAGAAAACGGGCCTACAAGGCCGTCTCTATCCCTCGCAAGCGACGTCGAGTGATCAAAGAGGCAGAGAGTGGAACCGAAGTTGGGGAGGACAACACGGAGATTGAGGATCCGGTCTTGTCGGAGGCTGAAGAGAGGGAAGACGACGAGGAAAAGTCCGGGAGGAGAGCACGCAGATAAAATTGCGGGTCATAGGGCATAAGACGGTGTGAAGTGCGTCCACTCGTGAATCTGAGATTTGGTTGCGACGTTGCGCGAATCCGGACTCGCTGGGTCCTGGGATGACGGGTATGTTGGAGACGAGTGAAGGTTCTCTCGGGCGGTTCCTCGCTTAGATGTTTTGTTGTTGTTGTTGTTGTTGTTTTTTTTTCCTTTGTTATTTCTTCCCTGCCTTGCTCAAGTGCGTAGTTGATTTGATGATGGATTCTTTGAACTGCACTTTGTTGTTTGCTTGTTGCAAATTGTCATATTGCTGAAAGTCACCCTGGGTCTGTTGTCTCTGCCGTCTTGGACTCGAGATCGGACTCGACATCTTGCTTGAAGAACAATACGTTCATGTCTTGCTGCTTCTTTGCTTAAAAGTCAACCGAGTCCACGCAGTAATATACTCAAACTAACCTCAAACCACTCATCAATCGTATCCATGAGTGCCAACTCCCGTTGCCAGCTCTTCACCAAGTATGTACATTGTCACCTATCCTTCAACCCTTTTGTAGAAGCATCACTTGATATCCACCTGCACCCTTTCACCCGAACTACACCTTGAACAAAACATACATCTCCCAAACCCCTCCTCCGGCATCAACATCTTTTCTAACATCCACACCCACAAAACAAAGAAAATATCAAATCAATCACAGTCATGGATCTAGCTCCATCAACCCCGGACCTCCCAACAGGTCCAACCTTCATCGATCAACTCATCCACGAACTCTCCAGCATTCAACCCGATCCACTCGCCTCGCCACAGACACAAACACAAGTCCACCAGCACCAGCTCAGATCCTCAACGTCTTTATCACAAACACGAGCACAAAATGCTCTCTCTCGCCTGTCTCCCACCCATGCGGCAAAAGTCAAACCTTTATTGCTAACCCTGCACTGTGTGTTTCCGAATGATGTCCTTCCTGCGCTGGACATTTTGGATCGCGGGCTTGTGCAGCGGGTTGGTGTGGATCGGACCTCTGGAGGAGAGGAGGTTGAGCGTGTTGTTCATCCCCCGAATGATGAACAATCTGGATCTGTGCGAGTTCCGCAGCAGCAGCAGCAGCAGCAGCAGCAGTCACTTGACGAGCCGCAACTCGAGGTTTCGGATACAGCGACATGTTCCATTCCAGATCCTCGGACTTTGCATACGCCACAGGGCGTCGGAGAACAAGATCACCCCCAGCCTGATGTTCATGTTCATGCCCCTGCTCCACATCGAGGACGTGAAAGACGAGGATCCGTCTTCCTGGTGACATCTACATCTTCAGCAGCAGCAGCACCAGCACCACAACAACCCTCGACCCTATTCCCAACATCAACCCCCTCCCCCAAAACACCACTTCGAAATCCAACCCCAACACCATCCATCCACTCACACCCACCACCCTCGCAAGTCTACGAAGTCCGTCTACAAGCCTGGAACTGCACATGCGCGACCTTCATTCTATCTGCATTCCGCAATCTACCCTCCCGTCAATCAATTGCAGACCCAAATACAAAGACAACTTCACCCAGACCTGCTCGAGTCCACAGCCACGGCCAGGACGACGTGGAGAAGGAGCTACGATTCGCATCTGCAACAGGGTATCCTTTTGGCGGAACGCTCACGTCACTTGTGGATCGGGAGACGCCGCCTGTGTGTAAGCATCTCCTTGCATGTCTACTGTTTGTGCGATGTCCGGGGTTGTTTCGGGATGGGGGGTTTATGGATTTGAGGGTCTCGAGGGAGGAATTGGCGGGGTGGTGTGCTGGTTGGGGCGGATGATTTGCTCTTTGGTTCCGATTTTGAACCTTCGAGAAAAGGTGTGGTATAAGCTAATGGGTATGGGTTCAACTAAACTGCAGCGGGTGGGTGGAACTCTCGTGGAGCCAGCCAGAGCGTCACTGGAGGTTGTGGATCGGAGAGATGAGGTGACATGGACTAGCCACGGCTCATCATAATACGATTGAACACTGATCTTACTCCACCAAATGATCTACGAGAGACGGTAATGAGTAGAATTCTTGGTCTCGTTTCGTAGACTAGAAAAGTCAGCCTTGCCTTCGCCGGGAAGACCTGTCAGTCTAAATATCAAAGACCACCGAAGGCGAAGGAATGTAAATGGTGAAGAGCTCCATGGGGGTAAGAAGCGCTCAGCTCGTATCATTGATCAACCCAAAATCTAGCTCTTCTTCTTGCTCTTGTCAGAGCTATCCTGCTCCTCCTTTTGCTCGCCACCGGCCGAGGTACCCTCCTTCTTTCCGTCCTTGTCCCCCGTGACGCCATTGGCCTCCTGCTCACGCTTGGAGTCGTTCTCCTCCTGTTGCTGACGGTTCTGAATCTTGTTCTCAATCAGGTCGTGGAAAGCCGTGATCGCACGGATCAGACTGCTGATGTAGATCGCCATCAACTGGTCGTTGGTCTTGACGCTCATCGCCCGCGCCAATTCACTGTTCTCCGTCTGTGTTTCCTGACCGCTGATGCGTTGTGTGTTGGAGGGGGTCGACAGGTTAGGCAGGAGGTTGAAGACGTCCTGAAGGTTGCCCAGAATGGCGTGGTTGACGGGGAGTTCGTGGTCGAGAACCTTTTGGAGGTATTGGCCGATATCGCGCAATCGGAGGTGTAGTCCCTGCAATGACTGCAGCTGTGACGTGATGCGGGTCGAGAGTGTTCCGACGGCAACGTCTCTGATATCGCGGAGGAGGTGCTCCACGCCAATCTCTTCGGCTTCCTCCGCCTCGATCATCGAGGGTGTGTGTACAAAGGTCCTTGAGGTTGTGGTGCCATCCTAGTGTTTAGAATCAGATGAGACGTCAGTTTGACACTTGCTTGGGTTTACAGTCCACCAGTTTGTTCTGGCGGAGACACATAATCAAAGAGTCGCAGGCCGAACAGAAGAAACAAAAAAAGAAAGGAAGGATGAACGAAATTCCTCCAGTTCACTTACGTCCTTGATCTCATCCACAGCAAAGTAGGCATCTGTTGGTACGCCGACCTCCTTGGGCTGTACATCGACAATCACCAACAACGGATTGGGAGTATATTTCTTGAAAAGCTCGTTGATCTCCAGATCAGAGGCACGCAACTTCGGTCCGGAGTGATACCAGCCCACCAGCTTCTCGCGAGCGTTGATCTTCTTGAACATATCCCTCATCGACTCGACAAAATTGTGATCCAGGAACCAGACCGACGGGTCCTTTTCATCCTCCTCGAAGGGCACTGCACAGCAAAAGGACAGCAAAGAATTAGCTCTGGGGTTCCGCACCGAGAGCCTGATTGATTGCCAATTGCATCACCCAAACCCCCAGAAGAGACATCAACATCGAAAGCTCAAGACCTACCTGCGAAACTGTTGGAAACGCGCACATTGTTCCCCGAGTTCTCACCCAGCAGGACACCCACCACACGTTTCCGGGTGCCCTTGGCTGTGCGCCCGTAGTGATCCGCAACGGAGAGGAGGACTAATGGAGCAACCGTGACGGAGCGGTTGACGAGGGATAGCGTGTCCGCCGTTGTGGCAGGCATGATGATGGAATGGATGGATGCCGGGGATCGATCGGAAGAATTTTCTCTAGTAGATCAGAAATGTCAAAATTGAGCTTTGACAGTGGACAAAATCGAGTGTTCGGAGTGATAGGTTGGAAGCTGGAAGGTTGGGTTGACAGTTGCTGCTAACATCAGCTTTTGGGGGAATCCTGGACTACGATGATGCTCGGAGAGCTTCCAGCATGTGCCACACCTCACCAGCCACGCCATGAGGCTGAACACTTACATAAATTGTGCCCGAGCTCCGAGTCACGTGCGGTTATGCAGCCGTGATTCCGGTGGAAATCCTGCCTCAGGCCACGGTGGTACCTCCCGATTTTCCCTGATCCGGGCGGCTTTGGAGCTGTTGAATGTGCCGTATTTGGTTGAAGAGCATGAAAATAAATAAGAAGCGTGGAATATTTGGAGATCCTTGGTATCAAGCAATTGCTCGGTGGACGCGCGGAGTCTATATCACGTATTGTATCCATTGACTACACATTACGTCTTTCCAATCTCTGTCCTGCTCCATCGAGACAGCCCAGCTCATAGGAAGACGATGACATCGCTTGGACCGTCCGTCAGATGTGATTCCGAACCCCCCAAAAAGTCGCTTTGGCAACTGGCCGACTCCGAACCTCGGGCGCCAAGAATCCCTTGCCTTCCATTTGCCCGTTTATCCGTTCCTCGCACGTCTTTCCCGTCCGCTCTTGTCCTGCACTTGCATCTTTCTTGATCTTGACGTTTCGCACCCATTCTTCCCTCTCCCCTCAGATCCCTTTGTCTCTCACAATGGCACCTATCACCGACGATGTCGTGTCCGGTCTGAAGGACACCATTGGCAAGCTCGAGGCTCGCGTTGTCGAGCTCGAGGGCCGCTTGACTGGCGCTAGCAGCAGCAAGCCCATGTCCGTGTCGGAACAGATCCGTGTTATTCTGATGGGTCCTCCTGGTGCTGGTATGTTTTCTTTCTTTTGTCCTCGGAGTAATAGTGAACGATGTCAATTGGGCCAGAGAGAAAAAAGGTGTTGGGTATTGTTGATCTGAGGTTAATGATTTGTTCACAATAGGCAAGGGTACTCAGGCCCCCAACATCAAGGACAAGTACTGCGCATGCCACTTGGTCAGTACCGAAATACCCTGCATTTATATGTCTTTACACGCGCACACACTCCTTGCAGTATCGCACACTCATGAGGCGTGTGCGCTCGACTATTCGAAGTCATGGACTTACAACCCTCATAGGCCACTGGAGACATGCTGCGGTCCCAGGTCGCGAAGAAGACCGAGCTTGGCAAGGAGGCCAAGAAGATCATGGACCAGGGTGGTTTGGTCAGCGACGAGATCATGGTCAACATGATCAAGAGCGAGCTGGATAACAACACCGAGTGCAAGAACGGGTAAGATTTCGCCATTCCAGTTTGAACCAACCTGCGCCGCTCGGAAGAAGGACCAAGCGGTTATTTTAGGGGCGAGAGACTGACTCTTCCACTACAGCTTCATCCTGGACGGCTTCCCTCGTACCGTCGCTCAAGCCGAGCGTCTGGATGAGATGCTTGCTGCGCGCAAGCTCCCCTCCAGCACGCCATTGAGCTGCAGATCGACGACGCCCTGCTTGTGGCGCGTATCACTGGCCGTTTGGTGCATCCTGCCTCGGGCCGCTCTTACCACAAGGTCTTCAACCCCCCCAAGAAGGAGATGATCGACGACGTTACTGGCGAGCCTTTGATCCAGCGATCTGACGACAACGCCGAGACCCTCACCAAGCGTCTGGCCACTTACCACGCCCAGACCACCCCCGTCTGCGCGTACTACAAGAAGACCGGTATCTGGCGCGGAATTGACGCCAGCCAAGAGCCTGGTCAGGTCTGGAAGAGCATCCTCGGTGTCTTCCACAAGACCCAGTAAATTCAATTCAGGGACGAACCCGCGGGGCCAAGAAGGAGTGGGATCAATTGTCTCCAATTGAGAATGTTTTGAATGAATATTCGCAATGGGAGGAAGAAGGAGAAAGACGAAAAAGCAAAGTCTCGCGCCCGTTGACACACAAAGCGCGGCCATTGTGAATCTGTTTTGAAGTTTTAGCCCTGGATCGGGCTGTGAACGACCTTTGTCAGCTTACTCGGCAGTACTCTCTATCGATGCTGTCATGTGCTTTTACGATCCATCCTCGCACGGGGGAAGGAAAGCGTCCACGTTTCTGTGATGGTGTATGAGTGAGCAAAGCGAAATCGTTCAATGCTTGCTGATGTTCGGTCATGTCCGCATATAGACCGACCCAGACGTGTATCGTCCTTCCAAAGGTCATGTATAGTATGACGAGAATTGTGTATACTTGTCCTGACATTCTCTACATCGTATGAGACCCCTGCTTTGCTAGATATGTCGCCCGCTCGACGATAACCTCGCGCATGAGATGGCCTCGGCAGTGTCTCGGGCATTAAAGCATACTACAACGTAAGCCAATGAACTCGACATGCGCATCCCGTCTCGAAACATGCGTGCATCGCAAACACTGCCATGTCAAATAAACCAGGTCACCCAACATAGGACCGAGGCCAGTGCCCCGTTTGATAGCTCACTTTCGGTATCTCGTCACGTCACCTCTCCTCTCCATGCCCATGTACTCTTCCAATCTACATTCCAACCTCACGCCTACGTCGACGTAAGACCGAGTCTCCCCCCCCTCCCCCCGCCGCTGTGCCCATGTACTGCAGGTCTGTCGAGCGGGAATAGATTGACCGGATTCGGCTGTTTCTTTGTGTATGTGATTCTTCGGGGATTTGCCATTTTGATCTTTGATGTGGAAGTTTCCTAGTGCCGACTTGGGGTCGTGGGTTTGGTTTGGGTTGGACTTTGGACAGGATGGTGTTTTGGGATAGGATGTTTGAAATATAAAGGGTGGGTGGTTTGGGTAGTGGTAAATACTACACAGTATACACCACACTCATATACCGGTCCATTGTCCATGTATGTTCGCAGATATGGACTGACGAGGGAGGTATGTACGATTGATATCGCTGTTTATAATATGGACTTGTATAGACCGACTATATACATATTTTGGATGAGTCTTTTCCCAAAGATTGTCTGGGCTGCACAATCGACTTTCCATCCCGAGTGGTTAGGCGCTGGGTTCAGCACGGCCACCAGCTCGTTTATGACCCATTGTCAAGGGTTTCGCCTTTCCAAGTTCATCTCTCGGCGAAACGACTACAACTCCAACGGGTACTCCGTCGACTCGATCTTGGCCGGATATTTCAATCCACCCTGTCGTCTCACCTCATCCATGACCTCCATGATCACAATGCTCTCCTCCCACGGCAGGCCCTCACTCTCCAACTTTCCATCCCGCAGGCACCGCGCAACTTCATCCGCCTCCCAGAACATACCATGTCCGCCGTCCGGGAACGGACACTGCACCTCGCGGACCTCTCCCGCTTTGCCATCTGCATCCGCAGCAGGGATGACGCGATATCCGGTAGGTCGGAAGGGCATGCCCAGGATTTGGATCTCGCCCTTGGTGCCCTGGATGCGAATCACGGGGCCTGCGGACCCCTTTTGGTCTGGGTCGGCGCCCACGCGGATGTTGGTCATGGCGATGCCGTGGGAGCGGCGTGGAGGGGAGGAGTTGCTGGGGGTGCTGGTAGGGAAGTTGAGGATGATGGTGGTGGATTCGTCGGCGCCGGTCAGGTGGTAGGGGGTCATGGAGGAGGTGACGGTGGGTGGTTTGCGTTGATCTTTGGGGAGGGTGTGATAGAGGGTTTGGAAGACCCAGGTGAGGGAGTAGATGCCCACTGAAAACACTGTTAGCAATGATTTTTTTTGGGGTCTTGCTCGCGTATATAGAAGAAGGAGGAGAAGGAGAAGGACAAAGTTAGTTGCCCCCCCCCCCCCCGATTTTTCTCAACTTACAATCCAACAAGGCACCTCCAGCCAAATCCGGATTCACCATACGATGAGTCTTGCCCCATTTGCCCTCGACATCCCCTCCGAAACTCGTATCCGCCATCGTGCGCAACACCTCCCCAATCTCGCCGTTCTGAATCATCTCACGGACCTGAATACTCAGTGGGAAGTAGCGCGTCCAGACTGCCTCCATCAAGAAGAGGCCCTTCTTCTGGGCGGTCTCGCACAGAATCTTGGTCTGTGCTGCATTGACGGTGAACGCCTTTTCACACAGGACATGTTTCCCGGCGTTCAAGGCCAGCATCACATTCTGGTAGTGGTGGGAGTGCGGGGTGGCCACGTAGATGACGTCGACGTTGGGGTCGTTGACGAGGGATTCGTAGTCGCCGTAGGCGGTGCAGGACGAGCTGGGGATGCTGTTGGCTTGGATGAATTGGGTGGCTTTGTCCTTGGAGGAGGAGGATGCGACGGCGGTGATTTGGTGGGCGACGTCGGCGGCATCGCGGGCTTTGGGGTCTTTGAGCAGATCGCGGACGAAGGCTGATCGTGGAGAAGTTCTAGTTAGATTGTTCTGCCGCTCCTACGACACTATTGGGGAGGATGTGTGGGCGTGTCGTGAGTGAACGATTGGAGAAAGCACGTACTCTCGGCGATCCAGCCCGTCGCTATGGAGAATCAATCGAGTAAGTCAGCTTAATTCTTGGGATGTTATGGACATGAATCATGCTCTCGGTAGTGGCGGGTGTACAGAAACTTTGAGCTTCATTGTAATGTCACTTACCCATAATACCCCATCGCACAGTGTATGCCATGATGATTGATCGGTAGAGGTACTGTTGATGCTTATTGCAAGACGTACGATGCCAAAGACTATCGAGTGGAGAGAGAGGGAGAGAGAGAGAGAGAGGATGAAAGATGATAAACAAGCCCAACGGAAGAAGAAAACAAAGTGGGGACGTCAGCATGGTAAATACTACCTAAATACTACTGTTCCTACTTCCTACTCCCAGTGCTCTGTACCTAGCTACTCAGACTCGAAACTTGCCAGATAAGTGGAACAGAGTTCGAAGCGTGTTGAAGCAGATTCTCAGTTACATCATAGGCAGTCATCGTTTGAGCTCCTCTGGTCTTGTTTCCTTACAATCATACAAAGCAATTCCCCCGTGCGAGCACTAAGCACCAGTACGCTACTCCTCCACTTCGCCTCATCTTCGATGAGAAACTGGGAAAGTCACCTTCCCAATATATCCGATGAGGGGAAGTGACCATACCCCCACGGGGCGGGGAGGGGTTAGCTACGGTACCTATACCTGGTAGGTACATAACCTACTACCAGTAGAAATAGGGAGTGAAAGTACCAGGCTACCCCAAGGGACCGCCAGTGAAACGGGAGGCTTGGGTTCTCCAACACAGTGGGGTAGTTACTTCAACTAGTTAGCGCCATCTCACGTCCGGATGGGTCATGTGACACTACACTGAGACGCCCGATGGAAGATATTAGAGAGAATCTGTGGACGTCTCTAGATATAAATACATAGTACGGATCAATTGGCCCTAATCACAAGAGAGAAAAGAAAACGGAAGCAGTGCAAGTGGAGGCGCTTTCCTGATGTGGCGTGCCTATTCGCTGAATGTATAGTATGGAGTATGTGTAGTGTGTACAACAGGACTGAAGATCCCAGGCTCCGTGCTAATGCTCACGGCTCAGGCTCAAACCTCCGTCTTGATGCGTGTTTTGCCCGGAGAATTGCTAGTCTCGGCCTTGCGCTTACCCAGCACAGAGTCGGGCGTACTGGTTCGCGCCTGGACCTGGGCCTGGGGCGTGGAGCTTCGCGGAACGGGTCCACCCTTGGTGACCTCGGCGTAACAACTGGCATGGTACACGCGAGTACCCACTTGAATGGCATCTTGCCAGATCCAATCCTGCACATCTTCCGACCATGTCGATTCGAATTTCTCCTGACAGATGGGACAAGGAGTGTTTCGACGAGCGGCATCGTTGGGGGCTCGAATCCATGCCGGGGGGTCCGGTTTTGGAGTTGGCACCTTCGGGACCAGACTCTCCGTCGGCGTGATCATCGCCATCGCCCGCTGGCTGATCGTCATCGACTTCACGAGATTTGATCCAATCCTACACGTAATCAAAAGAAAGTTGCTCGTCAGTCCAATGCAAACACCAAAAAGATTCGGAGAAAGATCGCTGTTACATACCCGTTCATCGACGTACCAGCTGCGAGTCTGAGCACGCTTGGCGGCCTCAGACATGCGCTGGTTCGTCTTAAAGTGCCAGTCCAGATGGCGGGCCTTTTTCTCTTTACCCTCTTGCGTCGCCGGGAAACGGCGTCCGCAAGTACCACATCGGTTCGATTTCGCCTCATAGAGCGAAACCACAAGCGCGACACGAGGACTGCATAAACCGGAAAAGCATTAGCACGACCAGCAAACAGAGGGGCAGTTTGCGCATCTTGCAAAGGGGGTAAAGGGGGTAAGTGAATTACATTTTCATAGAGGCAGTGGTCGCCGGAACCACTGACGACGCGGTCATCGACACAGGCGGAGTGGGAACCGAGGATGTAGGCCGCATTCCCCCAGGAATGAGAAATGGCAACGCCTCGCCAGTCCCCGAAGGAGCTTGGCCCATCGCAGGTGGTGCCGAAGCGGGAGGAAGGATACCTCGAGATCGAAGAGCTGCGATGAGAGGATTATCCGGCTGAGGCGTACTGCTGCCAGTTGCCGACATCTGAGGATGCATCGTAGCCATAGGGGCCACGGGGGCCATCTGCGGTACGGGAGGCGGTGGAGTGGGCTGTTGGCGGATTGCGGTATTCTTAATGAGCTCGGCCAGAGTTCTCGAATTCAAAAGATTTTGGAGCGACTGCGAGACAGGTTGCTGAGCAGGTGTCGGCGTCGCAGCCACAGGGACGATAGGTGCAGCCGCTGGAGGTGTTGATATTTGGGCCTGAGGGGCCTGAGGCGGAGCTGCCACAGCACTGGGACCGGGATGCGTCGTTGAAGTCTGTGGTCGAAAGGCGGAGATTTGGTCTCGAACGAGCCGGAGTTGGTCGGGAGTGAGTTGTTGATTACGCATGATGGTTTGCAAATCAAGCAGCGCTTTCAATCGTTGTTGTGTGGTGGGATCAAAGGGAGCGCTGGCAAAGTCATTGCGAGCCGCGAGGATACAACTCTCCAAGTCGCGATTGAGGGCATCCAGTTCATTGCCTGGACGGTGACCAGAAGGTGGGGTCTAATGAAAATTCACCACAGGAATCAGATGGAGCTTTACTTCCAAAGGAACGTAAGGGACACGAGCCTGTGCGCTACAAAAAACCAATAGAGACTTACCAAGGTCCGATGACTCTGTCCATTCACGCCGTGATGGCTGACACCCGGCCGAGCCATCGCCGGAGGAGTACCTCCCCCTCGACCGCGTTGGAGCAGATTGCTGCGGGCTTGCTCCTGTTGCAATGCCGCCGTTCGAGCTTTGATGAGCGCACTTTCAATACTGCGAGTGATATCCGGGGGGAAGACGGGTCGAGTGTCGAGGGAACCGGGCACGGGCTCCTTCCATGTCTTCAACATCTCATCCAGCTTGCGACGAGTCTGGGCATCCACCAGAGTGTACGCATTCATAAACGTCTGATACATGTTCCGCCCCAAGAACAAGGTGTAGGGTGTCCCCACGTTCTTGACGATCGAGTCGACTACATACAGGGCAGGCAGCTTGTGCTGCGGCGGAGTCTACAGAGACGGTTAGAGTGTTCCCATTCTACGAGAGCGAGCGAATACGTCGAGAGCGACGATAGACCAGCCGCAAAGTCCAAAGCAAGGAGTAGAAGAGGACATCAATGGGAGGTGACAGGAAAGGAAGCACCTACTGTTCGAATATGGTTCTCCAGGACTCGGGAAATGGCCATTGCATGTTCCGTGTTCTCCTTGGCGATCACCGTCAGGTTGCTGATTTGGAATCGATCATTTCCTGTGAGATCCTCGAGGGAACTCTTGTAGTCCTCAGCGACCTCCTCGGAAGCGAGTCCGGACATGGTGGAAAGGTGATGGTTGGATCGGAGTCGTCAAAAGTTCACGGTTCACTCCGTTCGAGAGTCGGGAAGGCTTGCGCGAGTCACGATCAGAGTGAGGGAGTTGGGTGAGTGAGTGAGACAAAGTAAAGGAGTTGGAGGAAGAGTGATGCGCTGTAAGCAGAATGGCTTAAGCAAACGACGATAGCACACGCGCGCGCCGAGACAGAGAGTGATCAACTGTTTTTGGAGTCAATGAGGTCTGATCTTTGAGGACGGGTCTTGCGAGTTGTGGTTGTACTGTTCTGTTGTTCTTGTTATCTCTGCTCTCTTCTTCTTTTCTGTTTCCTTCGTCTCGCTCTAGGCTGATGCCTATGAGTTTCAATTCCCGCTTGCTATCACAGAAGGCCTGCTGGTTTTTTCCCCTCGTTCCTCTGGACTCTGTATTCCTTCTTGATTTTGTTTTTTCTTCTCTCTTTCTCTCTCTTTTTTCTTTTCTTCTTGATCCTTTCTTCCTTCTTAGTCTGCGCCCTCAAAATTTCCAAGGCTCACGCGAGATGGAGGGAAAAAGAAGTCGAAACTTGTAAAATGCTTGCTAGCTATCTCTTGCAAAGAATTGAAGACAACAACACACGCGCCTGTCCTTCGATCCTGCAACTTCCTGCAACTCCACCTCCCTTGTGTCTTTTACCGTCGCGTCGACGTGATTTCCGAGGTGGGAGAAGTGCTGAAGGTAGACCGGTCCTAGTTCGACCCAGACGTTTCTCAGGCGGGCAGAGTCGTCACACTTGAGGAAGGCCGCGAAAAACGCCGTCGCGAGAAGCGAGAGATGAAACCCAAGTTGGAAAGACGCAAGCTTACTACCAAGAAAAATAAAAAAAAGAAGGAGAGTGTAAGAACGGCGAGATGTGAAAGATACACCACATGGCAGTCCAAGTGGTGAGAACGGAAGGGATTGCGGACAGTCCGCAAACACACCGTGTCACATGACCCTCGCGATGACGCAGTGCCAACTGGTGGCTCCGCCTCTTGAATCTCCTGCTTCGTACTTTGCTCTTTTGCTCGTACACAAGAGTAATACATACTTAACTCACTGTCAATACGTCTACCATATCTCTCACATCCGTCGCTGACACCCACCCCTTCTCGCAAGACCAAAACACAGTTTTCAATACAATATGAAGTTCTTCCTAATCGCAATGCTCTCTCTCCTCCCGGTGGCTCTCGCCGCCAAATCCCTCAAGTCCGTCGTCATTTCTTTCCCCAAGGGCACGCCGTCGAGTGTGGTTGATAAGGCAAAGGATGCGATCGTGGCTAGCGTAAGCTCTAACATATCAATCTGGAGTGAGCTTGATCAGTTTCGCTGACAACGTCCACATATACAGGGTGGTGTGATCACTCATGAATATCGTAAGTACCAATTGGAGCCCGTGTCTGAATACTTGCTTCGTACCGACTACTGAGTGCTAGAGGCTAATCATCTCCTTCGATAGATCTCTTCCCGTAAGCGTCATGCTTCGTCCCAGTACGCATATGTTCCGACCGTTGAAAGCTAACAAAGGGATACAGTGGATTCTCGGCCGAGGCTCCAGTGAATACACTTCAAACTCTCTCGACTCAAGATGCAACCTACAAACCCAACATTGAGGTCGACAAGATTGTCACAGCGAATGGTGAATACGCCGGCGAGACCAACTTCTGAGGGACTCATCATCCTTCAGCAATTGCCCGCCTCATGCAGGATGCCATTCCCGTCTGCCGCAGCCGTTTCTGGAAACGGCCGAGGTAAACGTAATTTACGAACGACCATCCATGATTGATCTGAACCACAAGGCGCAGGACATTTGATTCTACTCTTTATTGTTCCTTTCCGGAAGCGTGATCGGGCGTTGGACCTGGACTTGGAGTTTGCGGTTTCTGGTTTCATGTCGCATGCGCTCACATTTGGCTGGTCGACGTGTAGTTGGGACCTCGGCTTAGTAGATGTCGAATGTGCATGCTATACTCTCGTTGGAATTTCGTTGTACGATAATGGAGTATGCTTGGAAACAACAAACATGATATGGAAATGGTTTGATCTTTGACCGAGACGTGCAACAACTCCAAAGAAGTCTAGTTTATAGCGCCCTTTCGTGCCTCGTGGTAGGTCTGCTCATAGTAAGAGCCATGCATTATTGCATACTATGAGAATATGAGGGTCCCCAGATGCGCTATGAGTATGCATAAGCACCGGGCGTGGGCGATCGCCCCGCTAAGCAGTCGGTCACTTGCCCCCCCAAAATCCCGGAATCACGATCGCGTGGACCCGACAGCTCTGACCTCTTCTTCTCCTTCTTGACAGAAAGTGGTCTTGTGTCTGTGCTTCTAATCGTGCTTGCGCAGTCCAGGCAATGATCTTGTTGCAGCGCTCCCATCCCCTATCCCTCCTCTCGCTCCATTGAACTCACACTCCTTTCGCCATGGCCCAGGAACATAACGTGACCAAGGTCCTCCTGGAATGGATCAACAGCTTCTCCTTAGGCAAAACTCTCCGCAGCACGGACGAATTGACCGACGGCATCATCCTGTGGGAGATTCTACAGGATGTCGACCCGCAATATTTCCTCGACGAGATTCCCGAACGCGAGCCCGCCGACCACTGGGTCGCCAAATGGCAAAATCTCAAACACATTCACAAGCTCTTACTCAATTACATCCGACACCAGAACGATGAGACCCTTCCTTCCGGACTTGATCCATCGCCCGACCTTGAAGCCGTTGCAGAGAAGGCTTCCATCAAGGAAACGAACAAAATGCTCAAATTACTCCTGATTGCCGCCATCAGCTCCCCGAACGCGGGCACCTACGTGCAAACCCTTCAGTCTTTGACAACCTCGACGCAGGAGGGATTGAAGGAGATCATTGAGGAGGCGCACAATGGGCAGCACGAACCCCTCGACGGCGTGGACGATACCCCCGAGGAGCCTGCCAAGGCAGACCACCCCGTGGATCTGGAGTTACAATTTGAGGAGCGCGTCGGCAAGGTGATTGCGGAGAATGACCGTCTGACCCATGAGAAGAAGGAGCTCGGGAAAGCTCTGGAAGACCTGCACAATCGCCTGGCGCGTTTGCAGGAGAACAACGACACGCTTCAGACCCGATTGGCGTCTACTGAGGATCGACTGGTCACTCTCAAGTCCGGCAAGGGCGATCTGGGCTTCAACGCCAAGGCACTTGAGAGCAAAACGCGTCAGCAGGACGATCTGATTGCCTCACAAGAGGCGAAGCTGAGTGCCGCGCAAGACGAGATTGACAGTCTCCGCATGACCGTGGAATCATTAAAGGTGAAGAATCAGCGATACCAGAAACTCCAGGATGACTACGATGAGCTACGCACCGAAAAGGAGCAATTGGCACGCAAGGCCAACGCGGCAGAGAAATACCGACAGAAGCTTCAAGCCAGCCAAGACTTTGAGAAGGAGAACCAAGTGCTGAAGAACCAGATCAAAGACATTCAGCAGCAACTCAAGGAGGCGGATTCTCAGCAACGCTGGTCTGCCGAGCGTGAAGTCGAGCTTGAGGAGTATCGAAAACTGTTGCCTCGGATTGAACAAGAGTGCAATGAAATTCAAAATCTCAAGAAGCAGCTTGAATTCAACAACCATGCACTTACTGAGCGTCTTCAGAGTGCCGATGAGCAGCACGAAAGAGACGATGCGCTGATCAGTGAGCTGCGCGAGCGGCTAGGAGAGCTGGATGGTTTGCCCGGTAGCCAGTCTCCCGGATCAGAAACGCCTAAGCTGCAGGGCACCCTGAGCAAGGATTTCGAGGCGATCGGTGTTGGGGAGTCGCAGCTGTACGTTTTTAATGCATGGCCAGACGACAAGCCAAATGGCATCGCTCAACTAACACCTACACCAGAAAAGCCGAACACGACGACTCAAAGTCCGGAAAAGGATCATTGGCTGTTGTAAGTATACGATTCCTGGCGCTTGACTATATGAGTCCCAGCTAATAACCCGATCCAGCCTGAGGGGATGTTTTCGGAAAACTTCAATGCTTCGGTCGAACTGGCTCGAGCCAACTCCACACAGAGGTACTTTATCCGTAGGCCAGGACTCATCATTGATGCGGGGTCTTTGCTTTGTTTGCTTTCTCCCTGTACTGACTAGGAAGCAGCGACGAATATTGGAAGCTATACGAAACTTACACGACATCACTCAAGAAGATCGCAGAGCTCCAGGACACTCTCGATAGCACGAAGAAGGAGCTTGCAGACGCACAAACTCAGAGTAAGCGGCAACCCTCAACATGACTGCGTCTCATATCAAGCTAATTTTTCACCTCAAAAGTTTCACTATTCTCGACAGAAAAGTCCGACCTTCTCGGAGAACTTGAAGAGCACAATTCAGCAGAACTGGCCAAGCTCCGTAGCGAATGGGAGAATCTCACCCAGAATATCCATCATTTGGAGGCAGAGGTTGATGCAAGTCAAACCCTGGTGCGAGAAGTCTGTTCGGAGCGGGAAGAATTGCGCAAAATGCTTGAGGTCAAGCAGAACGAGGTCAGCGCTGAGGATCAGGAAGTGATGAAAGAGATGCAGACGCTGCTGGGCGAGTTTGAAATCGTGAATAGCGAAGACGGCGAAACGCAGCAAAAGTCGAGCTTTGACCTTTTGAAGCAATGCGCGGGTGTTCTGGAGAAAAATATCGAGCGACTTGCTCAACGCGCCGAGGTAAAACATCCTCTTTATTCCGCCTACCGACTTCTTCGAAGACCAAGACCAGAAGCTAACAGCTTTTGTCTACCCTTCGCAGTATATTCAACAACAAAATGAGCTCATCAAATCCCTACGGGAAAGCATGAAAAACTACGAAGACAATCTGGACGATGGAATTTCCCGAGAACGTGAAGTGCGTTCACCATTACCACCATCACCATCACCACCTGCTGCTGAATTTATGGACTTACTCGTGATCTTACCTTGCTACCAAATAATTTTGCTAATTCTCGTCGCCAGATGGAGCTCCAGAGAATTATCGAAGACCAAGCCCGTGAACTTGACCTCGTGAGCTCGGCCTGGTATCACCTCCAGAGTCGATGGCAGAACAACAACATGACCGTCTCTCGCTATCGACAAGGTGCGAATATGACCGATCCGCGAGGCTGGTTAGCCAAGCAGCGAAATATGATCGCTGGTTGATCATTATTTTTTTTTGTATTTTTTTTGACGGGCATCCACGAGAAGAAGTGCGCCCTGCTTGCGTCTCGTACGAGAAGTTGCATTGTCGTGTCAATACATAAGCTTGGCCTTGATTTTTTCCTTCTTGTCATCTTCTTAATTTCGTGTCGATGCGTCTCACTCCTTATCATTATCTCTTTGTTTTGATTTTTTTTTTCTATTTACCTACCTTCTTGTGACACAATAGATTGCATTTGCGATTTGCTTCGGGACCTGTTTCTCCCATCTGCTATGCATATAGAAGCTTTTTCTTTCGTTTGTGTTCATGTCAATTTTTGATTCTTCCACACATACCCCAAGTCATTCTTTCGATTCGAATTGATGTGCCGGTCTAGCTTTTCTGCTCTCGACGCTCTGCTGCTAATTCTCGATCCATCTCAATTCTCAGACAATACATATTTAATACATTGTTTTTTTCCCCGATTTGATTCAGCTTTGTATCGATTCGAGCACCTTGTCTTGATAGTCAATTGGTTACTTTTTAGCGTACTGGATTTGGTAAGATCCATACTGATTGCTTTTGTTTTTTGTTAGCGGGAGATCCGTGCCGAACTCGATGGGTGGAAAATGACGCTGTGAATTACCAAGAATGTTCTCAATGTGACATCTATGTTTTCTCAATTACTATACAAAGATATCAAACCATCAGCACCCGTTCCCTCTATCTAAGTGCATATATGTCCCATCAAGAAAACACGGTTTGACAGCCGTGCATAGAAAGAGCTGCAATGACACACAACCCAGTGGATGGACTCCCATCCCTTATTCATACAAAAGCCTCATACTATAAGGTAGAGGCAAATGGCTCAAGCCCACTGACGAGGGTGCTTCAACACATCCATGATCTCCTTCTCCTTCACCTTATCCTCGCCCAAATCCTCCTCATCAACGAGCATACTCTCCGTCCTCGTCCCCGAGACAGGATCCATGTACGCCCAGCTCGCTGTCCGGGGCAAACTCATCAGGATACTTTCGACGCGCGCATTCGGCGTCCTCAGCCCGAAACTCGTGCCGCGATCGTACACAAGGTTGAACTCGACGTAGCGGCCGCGACGTAGCTGTTGCCATTGTTTCTGCTCCGGGGTGTACAGCATGTCTTTGCGCTTTTCGATGATGGGGACATAGGATGGGAGGAAGGATGCGAGACCGTCAGAGACGAATGAGAAGAGAGTTTCTTGCGGGTTGGAAGACGAGCTCGATGAGCTTTGGAGGAAATTGGCGTCTAGGTCGTCGAAGAAGATGCCGCCGACGCCGCGGCATTCGCCGCGGTGGGGGATGAAGAAGTACTTGTCGCACCAGGCTTTGAATTTGGGGTAGTAGGTTGGGTCGTGGCGGTCGCAGGTATCTTTGATCGTTTTATGGAAGTGTTGCGCGTCTTCTGGGAAGAGATACGAGGGTGTCAGGTCGGTACCACCGCCGAACCACCAGTTCTTGTCGCCGTTCAAGGGATCCTTGGGATCAGACGTCTCGAAGTATCGGTAGTTCAAGTGCACAGTTGGCGCCATGGGGTTATGCGGGTGCAGAACAAGCGAGAGACCCGCCGCGAAGAAGCTCAGCGAGTCCACGTCCGCGCCAACGAAGGACTTGTGGTCGGCGCGCATCTTCTCGATCGCAGGGCGAGGTAATTCGCCATATACGACCGAGACGTTGACGCCGGCTTTTTCAAAGACATTGCCGTCTTGCAGGACGCATGAGATTCCGCCACCGCCGTTGGGTCGAGTCCAGCTGTCTTGCTTGAATTCCTTGCCGTCTATCCTGGCGAGCTCGGCGATGATCTTTTGTTGGTGGTCTTTAATTAATTTCTCCATGCGGAGGCGCATAGGGGAAGACTCGGTGATTTCGGAGGATTGTTTAAGAGCTGCGTCGAGCTCGGCGATCGACGGGGCGTCGAGGTCGGTGATCTCGCCGGTGGCCTGTATAATGGATCAGTGTGTCAGTCAATTTGCTTGATTCTTCTCTCCGTTTCTCCTTTCATTCTGGACATGAAAGACCACTTGAACGGAGGACACTTCAGTCTGCTGTCCCCTTCTATACATCTGTGCATTCGAGCCAGGCCATCCTTACCATCGAATAGATAATCATTCCAATAAACGGAACCCCAACCGCCAACCGCAGATACGGTCTCCAAACCGTAAACTGCTGCTTCTGTCGCGAAGATTTCTCCGTAGCATATCCACGCAGAGACCTCCCCGCATTCTGACCTGTAACGCGACCCATCCGAGCCGAGAGCTGAGCAATTGACCTCCGCAGAGGCATGAATGTTCGCGAAGCCATTGTCCAAGTCGGCTATACAAGGTAAAACGATTGTTGCGAAAGGGCCCTTTACGAACCGAACCCGCAGAACTTGTAGTTAATGAGAGACAATCGGGTCAGTTGGAGCTCCGGCGCAGATATTAGGGGACGGAATGGGTTGTGGAAATGAAGAAAGTGAGTCCGATCTCTTCCGAGTATGAGACCATATGGTGATTTCCGCAGCAGCTTTCGGAGTCAGTGGCACGACGTTTGGTCCCGTCATGCGATCGGAGCTTGGATGTTTGTACTGTTTGCATCCCTGGGAAGAGAGTTTGCCGACGATAAGCCCGAGCCGCCTCAAAGCAAGGGCGGTGATTGGTGCAGGGGACTCTATAAAAATTGAGTATCTTCATTTGCAGCAACAATGCCATCAGATAATCCAACCTTGAGGGTTGATTCCAGTCTACAGCTAGTGGAAAATTATCAAACCGGATGAAATCGCGTTGGAAAAATTGAGCATCTCATTCAATTGTCACTGCTTCTGCGCTCAAATGCAAACATGGCTAATGCAAATGCAAGTCCCCTCGACCGTCGTTCTTTTGCAAACACTCGTCTAATGCGCTAAATGTGACTTTTTTCCCCCGGGATTTCATAAGAACAAGAACATTGCAACACAGAGAAGGGAACGCTGAGGATATATGAGACTAATTTTGACGTCGATGAGAAATGATCCGAATGCTACCAGTCGCATTTTTGCCACGAGGGAACATTTTCCAGCCTTCCATCCATGAATCCGTGCAGACCAAGCCACTGAGAGAGCAATGACAGTAGCGGGAGATGGGAAAACATGCCCATGAGATCTTTATCCCCCCTGGTTCACTTCGTTCACTACTCTAGCGTGGTCCGCGATTCTCCTCATCCGAAGAAGGGAAAAAAGATCGGATAAACTCTTCGCTGAGCGGGTCGTAAGGGAAATAAGAGTCCTCGGTGATCTCACCCGCTCCGGCAGGTGGCCAAACCATGTCGGGGGTGGGGAGGTTAAAATAGCTAGTCCACACATCTCCCTCGGCTGGTTGTGCGGTAGCCGGGCGAGGAAGGAAGGCATTCATATCTTCCTGTCGAAGAGTGAAATAATCGTTGGTATTGAGAGCAGGACCCTCGTGATGTTGCTGATGGTGGGGATGGGGATTGTGAGGATGGAAGGAGGACGGAGGCATGTGGGGAGGAAACTGCTCCGCGGAGAATCGCGGCGGAGATCGAGGTTGAACGGGTAAATCGTCGGTGGCATATTTCATGCCGCTGGCTAATTTGCGAAATGTCGAATCACATAGTTTCCAGGCGCGTCGGGAGCCAATACTACGGTCGGACATGGCGTGGAACCAGCGGATGGACTTCTTGGCCAGGTTGACGAACCGATCCTCGTCTTCCGGGACATGAACGCTACCAAAAGAGAGTTCAAGAAGAATAACGGTGGTCGCCTGCATGAGGTACCGGAGGACGGCCCACCAGGGGCAGATTCGGAACAGTTGAAGGACGTCGGGCTGGTCGGGAAGCAGACCCAGTAATCGGCAGGCGGAGTCGATGGTGATGAGGGCCATCATGTGGCTGAAAGTTTGTTGGGAGTTTTGCTGGCGCGCATCGCGTCGACAGAGACACGGACGACCAAGAGTGATGCGGGCGCTGTAGTAGTGGAAGGCGAGCATCAGCTTACAACGTAGTTGATCGGGCGTGTCGTCGCCTTCTTCATTGGTAAAGTCGAGCACCAGGGGAAGGCTGGTCTGCCAGGCATCGATGCGAGCCCGCAGTTCATCCAGACGAGCTTCGATTTCGGACCATGACAGATTCACACAGTTGGTGGAATAGACCTTGTTGACGATTTCCTGGGTGATGATGGTCAAGTCACAGTGATACAGATAGCACAGCCCAAAGTTGGAGGGCATCTTTTTCAGCCACGACTGATCTCGAGACCGATTCTTCTGCATATCCTCCCGACCGCTGGCTGGTCGAATCACAGCACTGGCCATGACATTGTTGACCAACTCGTCGCGCAGCGTGGGACTGTTGAGCAGTTCAATGGCCGTCGGATCTTCTTGTAATTGCTCTTCCTCAAACGGAAGTGGAAGAGGTGTGGCGTAGCCGCCATCGAGGGTGTATATTGCTCGTCCAGTCATAATTCCAAGCATGTGCTCGAAAGAGTAGAGACACCACCAGACACGATATCGAGCCTCTTTGGAGATGTTGGGTGTAACAGAACTAATGTTTTTCAGGTTGATGCCGAGTGTGATAGCAGATCTCACCGCAAGAGCAGATATTCGCCACGCCCTGTATAAGCACAAAAATTAGAGACCAAGGACTCGGGCGTGAGAGTGCCGCTGTGGATGGATGGAAAACAGGTCGCTGCTTTCCAAGGATATCGAGTACGAACCGATTGATCTGATCTGATGCCAGCAGGTAGAATGCCACCAAACTCTCCACCTGCACTTGCTGAAGGTCCGGGTGGCTGAACAACACCTCGGAGTTGAGGCTCAACAGTCTCGCACGAGTCATATACACCAGATGATCATCAACTGCACCGCGCCATGGCGCATCGACCAGATGGGCATGTTTGGCCGCAATGGCAAAGATGGTGTTCAAGATGGCCAGCCACTTATCGCCGGGCCGTGGGGCATTCGGTCGTCTGAAACTGTCAAAGAAGGTCTGATATTGAGCACGAAAGAGCGGCTTGCTGATGATGGGGAAAAAGGGGTGTACTGTATCGAGATAATCGTCGAAGAGTCGATCAGCTAGATGTCGTGGGGGCACGTCGTATCGCTCGACCGGTTCGGGGACAGAGATATCCAAATCGTCTAGGTGATAGTTAAGTGCATGCAAGGCGAATCCGTCTCGAGTGTCTCCGCTCTTCTCCGGGTTAGATTCGACAATGCCAGCGTACCCTCGAGCTCGCTGCTCGGTTTCACGCTGAACTCGTTGCATCCACGAGATTTCGGAGCTTTTGCCCATGAATCCTGTCGCGCGCGTATGTTCAGTTCGATTCAGATCCTCCTCGACTCGATCAATAGCCTCCAAGGAGCCTATCGACGAGAGAGGGGACCGTTCATCGGCATCCATTTCGTTCTGTGGAGTGCTGAGGCGGGATGGAGTACTCTCAAATGGTTGATCGCCTTTGAGTCCAAACTTTTGGCATTGAAGCAAATCGAGCCAAGCGGAATCAAAGGGTCAGTAGGTGATTCTCGTCAAACCCTCAATGCAGGATCTCCCCGTGCCAGTTGTAAGTCAATTTCTACTTTGACTGCACTAGAAAGGGGATAGAGGAAGAAAAGAAGGGCGGAAAAAAAGCAGACACACCTTGTCCAGCAAGTTTTTGATCCAATCTGCCGTGCGAGGCTCAGCCGTACTGCGAAGGGCATTGACGAAGTTTTCATAGTCTTGAATCTCAGCATTCAGCTTGTCCACATCCCTATTCCGAAGGAAGAGACACACGCCATTAGTTCACCCATTGCACAATCTTATTTTTTGCATATTTGATAGAACCATCCTTATCCTTGTTCATCAGGTCCGGATTTGATGGAGGTTCTTGATCAGATCATATGCGTTTGTCTTGATGACTCTGGATGTGTCTCTTCTGAAATGACTTGATCGGTATCAATGTCCTCAGAATCGACGGAATTGGTTTCGAAGGCGCCCACTTTTTCATTTTTTCCCTCCATCCCACGGGATAATGACAATTGACTCTCAATTCACGACACTGGCGACAGATGGGCGTATCGCCGCTGCATTTCGTCTTTCGTTGCCTACACGACTCACATGCTCGCGGAACCCGGCGGTTGTAGCGCGGTGCGTAGCTATTAGGCGGTTGTCGAGGAATGGCGACTTTTGCATTAGACGCCGCATTTGGTCTCTTCTGGGATGCTGACAGCAAGGGTGTTGAGTTGCTTGGCCTGGTCGAGCTGGTTGCTCCCCACGTTGTCGCCCGGTCTTGGATGGACGGCCGCTGCGGTGTGGCAGGGGCAGTATGCGGCTCCGTGGCCCGCGACGTCGATGTTTCATTGAGGCCAGATGCACTCTCCCCCGTTACTTTGGATGATGATGTTGCTGGTTTTTTGCCGCTCATGGACGCAAATGTGTCGATATCGATTCTAGCAAGAGTTGACTTCTACGAAGACCCCTTCTACGAAGGTGTTGAAGCATATCGACGATGCCCTGCGAGGGCGACATTTCTTTTTGCTTCGGTTTGAGATGCCGCCAATGACAGGCCGTGATGTGTAGATGCGCTGACCTGGTGGGGATCGGGAGCCCTAAATGCAAACCGTAACCCAAAAAGCCACCTCGGGCTGGGTCAAAGGAAAGAGAGAAGGAGAGTGAATGGGAGATCTCGGGGTCCCGGGGAAGGGGAAATTGAATCGGACTGGAAAGAAGGAAACGATCAATGAGAGGAAAAAAATATGATTGAAACCCCCGAATGGAAAAAAAAATAGAGAAAGAACCAAAAGGGAAAGAGAAGAGAAGAAAAGCTGACGACCATGGTCAACGTGCTCTTCAGCCATCCGCTGGACTCGGTTCTCCTCCTCCACTGGGAGATCTTTAGATTCTTTAGATTGGGAGAGCCGGCTCTCAATCTCTTTTTTTCTGGGTCGGTTTAAGGTCGGGTTTAGTATCCATGGGGGAGGACACCGATAGGATGGGTTTCCACTCTTTGAAAGCCCGATCCAAAAACAACCGGTCGAACTCACGAGACAGGCCAGCAGAGCGACGCGGGTCGCCAAAGCGCAAAACATACTGCACCCAATGCTCGAGCCAGGTGTTCAGCGGTACAATGTGCGCGATGCAAGGGCGACCAGACACGGATAATGAACGGGTCTCCTGGGCATGCGATCGCGACACCTTACACAGTACGCACTCCAGAATGATCACCAAAGGGGATAACATCCGGGCTATCACCCAATTCCCAGGGCTCGTTTAAGCAAATTGCCCCGCTATACAAATAGTTCTCTGCTCCATCAAATGGGCCCCGGGTTCTTGGCCGAGATTCACCTCGCGGGCTTTCTAACCCCTTGGTATGGAAGCCGTCGGTATAGACGACTGCGACAGCCGCGAGATGGTGACAGGCACGCCATGCGCGTCCTTGTACCGCTGGTAGATAGACAAGAACGGTCGAGGGTCCTCCACGACGCAGCGGGCCTGTACGGCAACTCATTCCTTTGCTTTAGGATCTCCCGGTACCGCAGTTGACGGAGTGGAGACTGCCTTCCACATCGCTCATCCTTTCTGGGTGGTCGGACACGGGAGCTTCCATCCAGGATCCACGACGGAAGAATAAAAAGTCGGTCGGTTCGAGTCAATGCGAATGGAAGCAGGATTCATATGGCAGTACTGCACCCTTTTGTATAGAGGCATGGGCATCACCCAATTTAGATTGACTGTCTGGACAACAACGGGAGCAGCCGCGGTTGACAACAGACTGATTGGTGGGTTGGCAACCCAAACGGTCCAGAGTAAGAGCACAGTCCTTGTCCGGCGTTCATTGGCGGGTTCATTTGATGAAGAGTAGAGCTGCAGCAGTCAATTTTGGACAGTAGTGAAAACTCTGCCCCTCGATGCTCCTACAAATTTCCGTTGCGCGAACCCCCACATTGCCCACTGCGTTACCAGGCTCCCGGAATGCCTTCAAAAGAAGTCCCCTTTGTAGAGCCTCCAACTTCGGTGCTCTTTCGGAGAAAAGAGTCCGGAATTCCCCATGTAGCAGGGGCATTTGTTGCCGTCCTGTGAAGCTGTAGGATCTTCAGACCGTCCAAGACATTTGAACACATCATGATGATGTGCGCTGTGAAAGACACGCAGAGACGAGGCTTTCGGCAAGCCGGTGGAGAACGACTCGCGATAGACTGCCGAACGAGTCAGGCGGGAAGCTGTCCGCCTGTCAGCTTCTCCGGATACTTTAACCTTGCATGCGTAAATGAGTCGGGGTCTTACCAAATCACCGATGTTACCAATCATCTAGAACGGCTGAGAGATCCCCAGTGTCTCACATTTGAAAGTCGCTAGTCACCCTTGTGAGTCGCGGCGAAGTGGCCAGTAACTGGACAGTAGACACACCGGACAGACATCTATTCATCGGGAGATGAACGATTTGAGGCCCCAATCCAGCAGCAGGGCCGTAGCGGGGATGAGAGTTTGTCGTGGCTGTGAGAGAAGCTTGGTTGAAACCTAGCACGCTTCACTGGAGGATTGGTGGCCATCTTAGCGTGGGAGAAGTATTCACACAAAGGCAAGCAGACTCCACTCCGAGCATGTGACTTGGATCGCTTGGCACGGAGAGCTAGGGGACTCGGGTTGAGCTATGAGTCATGTCCTGATCGAGAAGATGAACATTCAATAATCCTGGGATCACGTACAAGCCTATTTCTCAGACTCAGGTGTGTTTTATGAAGTGGTGGCAGGTCTGCACTCTGCAGAGCTTCCAGGTCTTGAGTGGTTCTTGTATGCCACTCGAAGCCAATTCGCATGAATACAGAGCACGCAGCATATACCTGCCTACCTAAAGCCACGGGCAGTACTAACAGCCAGAGTGCCTCATGAGGTCGCCTGGAAGCAGATCCTAGTCCCACACATCAGACCACTCTATTTTTTTGTGTTGAAAGATCTGCGAATTGCGAGACTCGTTAAATACATTCCTTTGAAGCTCTTATTCAAGTTGTTAATCACATATACAGACTAAATTAGGGTTTTCGGGGATTTTCGTTGCGGCATATGCGAAGGCAAGAACGGGAACAATTAGCCAAAGTGTAAATCAGCCGCCTGTTTAGCTGAGACTTGCCAGTTTAGTGAAGAAAAGACCCAATCCATGTTTCCTTTCCAGGTCAGACATAAAGTATGGACAGGTAGGAGTTGTTCCATCAAGGAACCTGGGTTCGAAAGACCTCCAGCTTGGCGTCGATTTGCAGGAACCTTACTACTTAGAGGATGATGCATTTTAAATGTCCAAGGCATTGCGCGCGTGAGTCCTCAAGAGGCGTTTAGTAAAAATATTAAGATCAACATACCTTATCAATACCTACTCATTACCAGATGAACAACGATAATTGCCTGAGCCTGCCGATGTCTTGATGGCAACCTTGAAGATGCACCAGCATGTATAGATAAGCTTGCGCAGCTAAGTAATCGACCAACCATGAAGCGAATTTGAGGGTTTCTGGACGCTTGATGTTGTACTGCTGCAGTAGCCTGAACGGGAACGGGAATGACTCGGACGCCGCACATGTCATAGCCGGACTTGTATAGCTCCGTTCTGTCTCCCGGACACGTCCGGAAATCACCTGATTCTAGATCCAGTAAAGCACAAAAGCATACCCCGGCTTCGTCCATGAAGATCGTCGGACTGAGCCACCGTGCCGTTGGGCAATAGATGACAGCTACCCATACTACTCATAGACTTTCTTCGATAGATACATATACTTCCCGCCAAGCATCGAGCTTTCAACCTTCGCACGAGCTAGTAGGGATGCCTGGTAAGGTACAATAAGATGAGGCTCAACTGACCTTGACCTGGTTGTGACTAAGGTGCAATCCGCGACAACCTTAGCCGAGACTCACATCGGTCAACTCTCTGCACTCGGTTCACAAGGGGGTGGAGACTCGGTAATCACTAGATGTCGATCAAGCCCCAGTGACTACTATTACTATATGTCAGATCTGGAGTCGAGCGATCGAACCGACTGGAGACACGTGATGCAGCTGGGAAATGGCTGTAATTGAGTGCTGCTTATCCTGATTACATGTGCTACTTTCAGCTCATCGCAGCTATCGCTATGACTCTCCAGCCGAGTGCCAATCTCAGGTACGGTAGTACCTAGGACTCGGCGTAGTCGAAGAATGGGGCAAGCGGAAGATGCGGCGAAATGAGTCCGACAGCTCCTCACATTTTGTCTTTGGTCAGAGTCGGTCAGAGTGGGAAATTAGACAGCACATGGACAGAAGATAATTTCGGGATAGTTTCATCTATGCAAAAGCTTGCTCCAACATTTCAAATCACTCTTATCACTGTGTCCACTCAAGCTCGCATCTCCCACCCTTGTAGCAAGTGACCCGTTCCACGTGAACCAAGCTCGTGACTCACCGCCTCGTGTGATTGTATCCATACGGTAACGTCAGCGGGGGGTTGCCTTTTTGTCATCCTCCCCTTCTTCCCCTCTTTACCTATCGTACGACTTCACTCCTCCATCGATCATCGGTTCCTGTCGCCAGAATATTGACTTCGATCCAGAGGCCACGATCTCCATCACTCCTCAACGCTCTTGAAGCTCCATCCGTCCATCACAGCACCTCCGCTCTTTTCTCCTCACCAGCGCTCCGCATCCAAGACCCGCTTTACTTATCAGCTTATCAATCTATCACCATGCGTTCCAAGTTCAAGGACGAGCACCCCTTTGAGAAGCGCAAGGCTGAGGCCGAGCGCATCCGCCAGAAATATGCCGACCGTATTCCAGTAAGTTCCCACTGAGTGGGTGATGATGCCTCTACGGGGAGGATGGCCTCGCGGCCATTGTCGTTGAGCTGCACGCAAGCAGGCTTGCCTGCTGCCTTATCTTTCCCCTCACCGCTCCTTCCGGTAACTAACCGCCCTTCGTACCTCCCACAGGTGATCTGCGAGAAGGTCGAGAAGTCTGATATCGCAACTATCGACAAGAAGAAGTACCTTGTCCCCGCAGACTTGACTGTCGGCCAGTTCGTTTACGTGATTCGGAAGCGCATCAAGCTGTCTCCAGAGAAGGCTATTTTCATCTTCGTAGATGAGGTTCTACCACCAACGGCTGCACTGATGAGCAGCATCTACGAAGAACACAAAGACGAGGATGGGTTCCTTTACATCACGTATGTCGCTTGTGGCCTTTCGCTCTCCGGCTGATTCCGCCTCTTGTCCTATTGCTCGGAAGAATATGCTGTACTGACTTGATTTTGTCTCGACAGATACTCGGGTGAGAACACGTTCGGGGACCTTTGAGAATTCACAGCATTCGATGTGTCTTCTCGTCAAATCTCAAATTGGTTTTCGTATCTTGATACCGTGATGGAAGCACGTACTATTCTGGTAGCGCCATACAGCTCGGTCGAATAAGCTTCCCTCACTTCCAGGACGTGGATATTGTCTTTCGCTTCAATTCGGGCACGGGGCGTTCTTTTGGAGTCTTCTCGATTTTCTGCTTCATTCTTATATGTGTTTAGGTGGATTAGGGCTTATTTTACCAACGAAACTTGATGGAAATTGGAGACCCCGGGAATCAGTTCTTGATAGCTCCAAATTCGAATTTTGCTCTATAAGTCTGCCTGGCCGGGACCAGCTCATTCCGGTCGAACGGTCTCTTGTGAAATGCCTCGATAGCTACATATGCTGCTGGTCCACGTGTCAGAGCTTGGACCCCGAATGCCAGCTTTTCTCTCCCTGAGAAGAAGCCTGCTGGAAGTATATCTCCATGATGGCCACAAACCTGTATACGCTTTTCGCTTACAGCCACCTCTTGTTTCACGTCGAACCTGCAATGTCGAGAACGACTTGTTTCTATAGTGGCGTATTCTCTGCGTCAGTGTTGACTTTCAGGAAAGCTGCAACTTCTGTCAGGCTTATCCTTACCCGGCGCATTTCTGATCCAGCCACTTATTCCCGTGCTTGACGTACCTGGTCCGGGGGCGCAAGCAAAGCCTTGTACCCCTCGGATTGGTAATCCGTTCGCAAAGAGCCATTCCAACTATTTGCCGAATACGTTATTCCTCTGCGTCTTATATAGTCCGCTAGCTACGTAAGTGGTCGATGTGAACGATCTCGAGAAAACCGAATAGAGCATCGCCAAGGAGATGGATAGCATGATACAAAGACAGTATTGGAAACCTAGAATCGTCGTGATCATTCATATTGGATTAGGTTCACATGTCTGCTGATAAAGCAGAAATATACAAGAATTATTACGGTGAAAAAAAGACCCAGAAACGAGCTCTCTCATCGACAAAGACACACAAGACATTAGGTAGGTCATATCGTGATCATACCCAAGCCGGCAGTGCACCCGACAACCCAGCCAGTATCATTAATTGAACTTCTCAGCTTCAGTTGCCAATCCCCGTCCACTCCGGCGCTCACTTCTTCTCACCACCACCCATCATCCCCTTTACGCCAGGGATATTGCCTATCGTGGCATTAGACACGGACTCGGCCCCCGAGGCAAGACCCGAGCCAACACTGCCGGCACCCTCCTTGCTCTTTTCCAACGCTCCAGAGGCCGGACCGCCATAGGAGCCCGATTCATCCTTCCCGTTGCGCTCGGCGCGGTTGATGCCTTCTTTGGAGGAGAACTGGCCGACGGGTCTTAGGAGGCCGTTGTTGCCGAGCTGGTTGCCCACCAGGTTGTTGGTGTCGTCTTGGAGTTTGTCGACTTGGTCGATGCCGGTGACCTTGGTGTTGGAGAGGGTGTCTGTTTGGTGCGGATTGGGCCCGAGTGTTAGTTTGGGGTTCGCAGAGTTCTCGGCAAAATGGATGTCTCCTTCACAGATAGGCAGGGAAGGGAAGGTAAGTAGTAGGTAGGGCTGAAGTCGGGGGTCATGGTCCACGTACCCTTTGTGGCGTAGGAAGCCTTGTTGTCACCCTTTCCGAACCACTTGAGATATTGGTCCTCCATCCAGGGCATCCATTTCTCGTATTGGCCGTTGTATGTCTCCTTGGCCCATTCGGTGTATGTCTGCCGTTGCTGCTCCTCCTCGGACTTTTTGTTGCCCGCAAGGGGGTTGAAGTTGGTTGATGAAGAGGAGGAACTCATGGTGGAAGATAGTCAGTTGATAAGAACGTATTAATGTGTAGGTATTGCGAATGAGAATCAATGAAGGTAGTCAAGATAGCGCAAAGAACTTTGATAATAGATCAAAAATGTAGCTCATGTGGCCGTGTCCATCGATTCATATACACATATACACTTTTGCTCTATACATGAAGTAGAAAGATGGATCATCAGCCAGGTGTGGCTTATGACGTCGGTGGCATGGGTGACGACGAAGACCCTACGTTGCGCTGTACGGGTGCCATCTTCTCTCGAATGAGATTGTTGAACGATTCATGACATCGTTGTTGCCGGGATGTGCGAAGCGAGTTAATCTATTCCAAAGTCTAACGGGTGGAGGGATTGGGTGGTGACGGAACATGAAGTGTGGCTGTCGAGGTTGTTGGACGGTGTTTGACTGGAGGAAACTGATGAAGTATGTGGAATTTAATTCATGTGCTTCAGTGGATACTTTTGCCTGAATCATATATTTCATGGAGGGGAGATGATGAAATTGCCATGTCTGGACTGGTGATGATTGAGTCTTGGCTTGGAAGTCGTGGTGGCTAGAAGCATTGAGGCTAGTGTTGGGGGCTAGATGTGGCGATGAGGCTGGTGCAGAGATGGGAGGTGTCATGAGTCGTGACTCGTAGGAGTTACTTGTATCTCTAGTTCTCTAATCTCTACTGCTGACCGGAGAATCCAAGATACGCAACAAATATTCGACTGATCAATCCATTGCTCACTGTGCAGCGGGTGAGCACCCGCTAGCGCTCAGTAAGACGATCGAGTCGAAGAAAGAACCTATGTTTGCACATGTTCTGGTGAACATTGTTGTAGCTTGATCTGTCAACGACTCGACAGAGTCTGTTCTCAGTAACCTCGAGGTATCATAACACCGATCATTCGACTTGGACATCAGTGCCGTATTGAACTTACAGTCCAGTTCCTTGAGTCAGTCTGCTCGGACGAGAGAAAAGAGTTTAAGCCCGTTGGAACGTTTTCCGCTATCAGGTGCACTCATGACTGAGCTTATCAGACAATCAAAACTTGAGGTACCTTTAGGGCGAATAAACTATGCAAAAGTACTTTGGGCACCTTGGAGCATCGACGGTTGAGCTCCGACGCCGGATCCCAATCGAGACTAGCGGCCCACCCGAGTCGTTCCGATAAAATTTACAGGCACATGTTTCCCTCTGTTCCTGGGGAGATCTTCGTGTTTCTTGCTCGGTGTCGACTGTCTTTTGCGTCGTTGGTGTCTGCTCCTCCTCGTTGAACCCTTTCTCCCACCTTTTCCCATCACAACAAAAAAGGACAATGTCTCCTGCTATCGCTCAAGCCGGTGCTGGCGCCGCCTCCAAGGACGTCAAGAAGGAGTCTGCGACCGCTCGTCTGCTTGGTTCTGGTAAGATTGTGATATGAGCTCTGTCCCTCGGAGCGCAGAGATGGCAAAGGGATGAAGAGGACAGGGAAATTGGAATGATCGAAGCCCTGGGATGCGCAATGGGCAGTTGCTAACAGTTTTTCCAATCTTTAGGCTGTGCTGGTATCGCCGAGTTGATGGTCTTCCATCCCGTATGACTCAATTGATTTCCCCGAGCATCATCGAGTCGGCACGCAACTAACAAGTTGTGGAATATGTACAGGTTGACACTACCGCGAAGCGTTTGATGAGCAACCAGACCCGAGTAAGTTTCGGTCTCCGACAAGAGTAGCAGATCGGCCTGTTGGAGACGGTGGCTGATTTTCATTTGGTTGTAGATCTCATCTGCCGCCGAGTTCAACAAGGTTGTCTTCCGGGAGTACTCCGATGCTGCTGTTGGCCGCAAGTTCACCTCTCTGTTCCCCGGTCTGGGATACGCCGCTGGATACAAGGTACGCAGTTCTAGTTGACCTCGATGGCATCTCCCAAATCTAGACGCCCATTAATTCGAATCCGGCACTAACTTGGGTTTGTTTGTCTGGAACAGGTCCTCCAGCGTATCTACAAGTATGGTGGTCAGCCCTTTGCCCGCGACTACCTGGCTCAGCACCACGGTCAGGCCTTCGACAACGCTTTCGGCAAGGGTAATGGCAAGGCCATCATGCACGCGACTGCTGGCAGGTGAGTCATACACACCCGGGAACATTTTTGAAGTTTCATCACGAGGGGACTTTTCGCGCTAATCGTGACTGCTAGTTTGATCGGTATCGGAGAGATCGTTCTCCTCCCCCTCGACGTTCTGAAGATCAAGCGTCAGACCAACCCCGAGGCCTTCCGCGGCCGTGGTCTCTTCAAGATTATCTCCGATGAGGGTATGGGTCTCTACCGCGGTGCTGGCTGGACTGCCGCCCGTAACGCCCCTGGATCTTTCGCTGTAAGTCTAGCCACCCCATGGTTCCGACATGATTCCAATCGCGCATGCCACTAACGGCGATGACTTCCCAGCTCTTCGGTGGTTCCGCTTTCGCCAAGGAGTACATCTACAGCCTTAAGGACTACAACAAGGCCAGCTGGTCCCAGAACTTTGTCGCCTCCGTCTGTGGTGCCAGTGCCTCCCTGGTCGTCTCCGCTCCCCTCGACGTGATCAAGACCCGTATCCAGAACCGCAACTTCGAGAACCCCGAGTCCGGCTTCCGTATCGTGTCCAACATGATGAAGAACGAGGGCTTCCCCTCCTTCTTCAAGGGTCTCACTCCCAAGCTTCTGATGACCGGTCCCAAGCTGGTCTTCAGCTTCTGGCTTGCCCAGACTTTGATCCCTGCCTTTGGTCAGGTTGTTTGAAGAAAGGAGAGGGAAGAAAACAAAAGCCCTGATGATTTTCTAAAAAGGGGAATAAACTAATCTCGATTAGATGGGGGTCAAAGATGTCTGACGAAAGTCTCCCTTCTCTTCTTCCATTTTCTTCTCACTCAGCAGCCGTGGCGTTCAATGTTTTTTTTTTTTTTTTTTGGAAATACTCCCTCCCCTTACCAGCTTTGTGGCATGGCCTACAAAGCGCCTCCTTTTCATCCTTCTTTGGCGTCTTCGTTTCAGGTGTGGTCATTTTGTGATTTTTCATAGCCCGCCTTTGCCTTGGACTGCTTGTGTATTTCTCCTCCTTTTTAATCTCGTTAGATATAGTCTATCTGGGACGTTTCCTTGGGATGAACGAAGAAACAGAGCGATTGTCTTTGACAAAAGTACCAAGCCCCTATCTATGAAGAGACCTCACATAAGCCGAGTATTTGCGTCCAGCTCTGGAAACATATAACTCCATAGAGTCCTCGATTCTATGATGATCAACCATCCCCAACTCCAACACGCATGTTGATCGCTCCCTCCGCAAAGGCAATCTTCTCCGCATCCGCATCCGCATCATACCACGTGATCCCTTCCTCCGCCCTCCACCAAGCAGACACAACAACACTACCACCTGTGATCCCCAACCTGGTCGACTACAGGCACGCACCCAAGGTCCGTCGAAATGGCCGTCTACCTCCTATCCAAGTAAGAAGCGCGACCCCCAGACCAGATTTTGAAAACTTCCTCCCGTCGCGCATTGGATTTCGTTCCGTTTTGGCCCAAACCACAACCCCCCCCCCCCCCCCCCCCCCGACTTTGCTTTTCCCCGGACAGCACCAGCTGCTGCACCTGACCTCCTCCCACCTTGACGCATCACTCATGACCCCGGAAATATCAGTATTCGATAAACCTGACTAACATGCTTTCCCCCCCCCCCTCTCTCTCTCTCTCCCACAGAGCCGCAGATCCCATCTTCGCCTTGACCATGGGCATCGCAGCCGCATTCTCCCGCATCCGCCGCGAACAAGTCGAAAAACACCCGGAGCGGGCCTCTGACATCGGATACGGCACCGTCGTACAGCTGGGTCAGCGCCGGATACAGCGTTGGTGGAGGGGGATTTCCAGAATGTGTAGGATGGGTACAGACACAGACACAGACACAGACACAAACACCCATAATATGACAAGTTTGCCATTGAGACGCGAGCGGGTGTGGAGGGCTTGGGATTTGGGATTTGGAAGTGGTCTTGCACTTGGACTTGGCCTTGGCGAAATGGGAGTTCGATGGGACCTTGTTTACTTGGGGTTCGTGGTGGAATTGTATTTTGTATTTTTGGAATGTTGGCCAAGGGGAATGCGATGTATCGATGTGATGTTGCGCATTGAAGAGTTCTGGTCGGCGTGTCTGAGGGGGAGATTCTTCCTTTAATTTCGTCGGGGGTGTGTACTGTGTAGTTCGCTGCTGAGCTTCTGATCATGAACCATGCCTGCAAGGTTCCAGTTCAAGGTTGCTTTCTAGTTTCTGCTTGACCTGGTGGTGTGGGTGCCCGCAAATTGATCCAGTTCAACTTTGGCAAAAAGGTGCCTACAGATTCCAGCCTGAAAACTACCAAGGTAGACAGTGGACAGTGGACAGAGACCTGCGACTTCCGGCGAGGTCTATACTGGTTACATTGCTTGGTGGTTCACGGGAGACTAGAACTTCAAAGCGGCCGGGCAATCTCGTTCAACAAGGGGTGAATCGCTTGTGTCGCACAGGAGGTTCTACTTGAAGCTACGTAAAAGGGAGAACAGTTGAATTAATAATTTTTGATTGGCACCGGCATTCATTCGCCAGTTCAGATATCTTTGTATCTAATGCAATCACTGATCAAAAAAGAAAAACGCAGGTGGGTAAAATAAAGAAAACGCGATATCCCATAAGTCGTAAAACAAGGCATGAAGATGAATGTAGAAAAAAAAAAGAATTATCAGAGCCCAGAGCCAAATCCCCCAAAGACAACGTAGAATTAATTAAAACTCTCAGGAGTGTTGCAAAAGGGTCAAAGACACAAGAGTGCTTTGATGATTGGGAAAAACACTCTCAGAGCGAGACATTTAGTCAAGCTCTTCGGGCTTCTCCTCGACATCGTCAGCGGGGCGGGGAGCAGCACCGCCGGGGGCGCCACCGGGAGCGGCACCACCGTAGGCGGCGGAGATGATGGGGTTGGCAACACCCTCGAGCTCCTTCTGCTGAGACTCGTACTCGTCCTTCTCGGCGGTCTGGTTGTTGTCGAGCCAAGAGATGACCTCGTTGATCTTGTCCTCAACCTTCTTCTTGTCATCCTCGGAGATCTGCAGCTTACCCTCGGAAAGAGTGTTCTTGAGGGAGTAAGCGTAGGACTCGAGACCGTTCTTGGCCTGGATACGGCCCGCCTCAGCCTCATCCTCGGCCTTGTACTTCTCGGCCTCGGACAGCATACGCTCGATCTCCTCCTTAGACAGACGACCCTTGTCGTTGGTGATGGTAATCTTGTTGGTCTTGCCGGTACCCTTCTCAACGGCAGAGACGTTCATGATTCCGTTGGCATCGAGATCGAAGACGACCTCAATCTGGGGAACACCACGGGGCGCGGGAGGGATACCAGTGAGCTCGAACTTGCCGAGCAGGTTGTTGTCCTTGGTGCGGGCACGCTCACCCTCGAAGACCTGGATCAGGACACCGGGCTGGTTGTCGGAGTAGGTAGAGAAGGTCTCGGACTTCTTGGTGGGGATGGTGGTGTTACGCTTAATCAGAGGGGTCATGACACCACCGGCGGTCTCGATACCGAGGGAGAGAGGGGCAACATCGAGAAGCAGGATCTCGTTGGTGGACTTGGAGGAAGTGTCACCGGACAGGATAGCAGCCTGGACGGCGGCACCGTAGGCAACAGCCTCATCGGGGTTGATAGACTTGTTGGCGTCCTTGTTGAAGAAGTCGGAGACGAGCTTCTGGATCTTGGGGATACGGGTAGAACCACCGACGAGGACAATCTCGTGGACGGAGGCCTTGTCGATCTTAGCGTCACGGAGGACACGCTCAACGGGCTCCATGGTGGAGCGGAAGAGGTCCTGGCAAAGCTCCTCGAAACGGGCACGGGTGATGGAGGTGTAGAAGTCAATACCCTCGAAGAGCGAGTCGATCTCAATGGAGGTCTGGGCAGCAGAGGACAGGGTGCGCTTGGCACGCTCACAAGCAGTGCGGAGACGACGGAGGGCACGAGCGTTGGAGGTGAGGTCCTTCTTGTGCTTACGCTTGAACTCGTTGACGAAGTGGTTGACCAGACGGTTGTCGAAGTCCTCACCACCCAAGTGAGTATCACCGGCAGTGGACTTGACCTCGAAGATACCCTCCTCAATGGTCAGGAGAGACACATCGAAGGTACCACCACCAAGATCGAAGATAAGGACGTTACGCTCACCCTCAACCTTCTTGTCAAGACCGTAGGCAATGGCGGCAGCAGTAGGCTCGTTGATGATACGGAGAACGTTGAGACCGGCAATCAGACCGGCGTCCTTGGTAGCCTGACGCTGGGAGTCGTTGAAGTAGGCAGGGACAGTGATGACAGCGTTGTTGACGGTGCCACCGAGGTAGGCCTCGGCAGTCTCACGCATCTTGACGAGGATCATGGCAGAGATCTCCTCGGGAGTGAACTGCTTGTTCTCACCCTTGAACTCAACCTCGATGATGGGCTTGGTGGCCTTCTCAACGACCTTGAAGGGCCAGTGCTTCATATCGGCCTGGACCTCAGCATCCTCAAAACGACGACCAATAAGACGCTTGGCATCGAAGACAGTGTTGTGAGGGTTCATGGCAACCTGGTTCTTGGCGGCATCACCGATGAGACGCTCGGTATCGGTGAAGGCAACGAAGGAGGGAGTGGTGCGGTTACCCTGGTCGTTGGCAATGATCTCAATACGGTCATCACGGAACACACCCACACAGGAGTAGGTGGTACCCAAATCAATACCGACGGCGGGGGCCATTGTGAATGTGTGTGTGTGAAAGGGTGTAGAAAGAGGAAAAGGAAACTTTTGGAGGGGATTCGTCAATCAGGAAGGAAACTCGTGAAAAGGATCTCTCTGTATGGATAGTGGTACAGGAGAAAGTAGTTGGGAGAGGAAGAATTAGAAACTTGTTTGAAATCTGGGAGGAAGAAAAAAAGAATGCACAGGAGCCTGGGCAGCGAATTCCTCCTATATACTGAGCGGTGTATTGCTCAGAAGCTTCTAGCAGGAGAGCTTCCACGGGCATCCATCTGGTTCCATGATCTTCTTTGCCCCAGCAACTGACACATTGAGCCTTTCAGGAGACTACCCGGCCCTTCCAGATGGATCTAGTGGATACCTTTCATAGCTACAAGCTACTGGATGCTTTGAGATCATACGCAAAACGGTTCAATGCAATCTGGAAGCTACCGTTCGTTTTTTTTTTTTTTTGCATGATGGTTGCTGCTGAGATGGAATTTTTGGCGGGGCAGGAGATGATGTAATCGATGGTGGGATGATGGGGAGGCCTAATTTTGCCCTCTGAGACCATTGTATGATTGTGCGGGTGAGAGAACGTGTCATGCCATTGTAAAATTACAGACCCTCTGACGATGGCACCCACTCCACCGGTACAGAAGATAGGAGGCGAGACGAGGAGCTGGTATCATTACAGTAATCCTGGCTGGGCAGCGTCATCATGATTCCACCCATGGAGTCATGGACTCATGGACTCCAGTCGGTTCATCTCTTTCACTCATCTCGTGTCTGGTGAGGGCTTAGGTCACCTGATCTCTGGGTTTGCCCCCGAGGTACATCCAACAATGTTACCCTCAGACCCTGTGCGTGAGGTGCATTTCCGCCTGAGCCCACGTGCAGGACTCACGTGTTTCCGCAGCGGAAATTGTTTGATGACTGTTCCTACTTCCTACCGCAATAGTCCTGCAGCGCAGAATCGAGTGATTCTGCAAGGACAACACGTTTGTTACCACTTCGTCTTATTCATCCCCTATGTACCACGTAACCAGATGCGTCAATCAACACTGCTGGGAGCATCATACGTTGCAGAGCTTTATTTCTACATGTACAGACTGCAGAGAGCTGATGTGGAAAAAAGTTCCAAATGCTAAGAGCCCATCGATCGATATATTCAAGGGACGAGATGTTCAATTCCGATCAATCTTTACACACTGGAACTGGGGCTATAACCAATGAGGAATATACATCGTCCAGCTTCCAACCTGGAACGCACTCTCCGGTAACCTTCGTAGCCCCACCAAATCTTCCATCAAGATATAGGTCCGTGAAAAACAATATCCGATACAAAGCAGGGTAAATGGCAAGAGTGCCTTCAAGGGAATGGTCAAGTCTGGATCTCGGTCCGGGTGAATATTCCTCAATTTCCAGGCAAGCCAAGCAAGACGCCCTGTGGGAGAGTAATCAAAAGACACAGACTTTTCTCGAGTATGAGGCAGAACGATTGTATCTGCATAGATAACACCAAGGCCGCCGACCAACCCAAAGATAATTTGATAGACGGCTGCGATGCGCCAAAGAAGCTTCTCTGCGGGAGTCGGAAACTCGAAGTGCCAGGCGAATGTGAATATACATGTGAAGAACAGGATGATCGGTGCACCGATGATCTCTGCAGTCCTGTCCGTGGGCAGGGAGGTGTCGGAAGGGAAGTGATCGTAGGGCTTAGTGCATGGTCTTGCGAAAATGGGAATGTATAGGTAGTGGAGGATTTGAACGTAATACCGCCACAGGCGACTGGAGACCCTTTCCTCGCGTGAAAGAAAAGCGAGTGGTGTCTGATACCATGTCTCTTCCGGGAATGGGTGGTATTTAGAGCGAATCGTATCAATGGGCGTATCCGTCGTTAGGATGATAGCTCGAGAGACGTCCTTGGGTTTGTCTTTCCAGCAGAATGAGGTGACGAAGAAGATCAGAATGAAAGATAGTGTTGTAAGTTCAAAAGTGGTCAAAAAGAGACGCTGGGCTAGGCGAATGATACAGTTGATCAAGAACCAAAGTGCTTGCAATACTGCGATAACTCTAATATGGTGTGAGAAACGGATTGTTTGGAAGCTATACAAAAACCAAAAAGGTTGAGGGCAAGGTTGAGAGGTAGAGAGGGCCTCGTGGCCGAAGCAACCTGTCGACCATCCGATAAATTGCAAGTACGGGAGAAGAGAATGACTGACCTTGACATGTCTCCAGATTTACATTTATCCTGGATGTCCTCGACATCACATTCCGGATAGACTATGAACCCATCTTGAACCAAACAGAAAAGCTGTGTCGCGTCAATGGGAAACATGTCGCTTCCAGGAGATTGCAGAAGAAAACCGCCCATATCCGCAAAGTATGTATGTGTTAAGGTCCAATGCTCGTATCCGGCCTTTCGAAATCTCTACTCGAAATGTTAGGCATATTCAACTCGTGTTTTTTTTGGCATTGAGGCACACCTTGACTGAAGCGCGAGCCGATGACCATTGGCCAAGAGCAATGGGTAGTAAAAATTCGGGCCCGAGAAGACCGATCAAGAAAAGATTGATCTTGCCCATCTGTTTCTTGAATGCATTTGCCGATCTGGGAGGCACATTTGGATATACTGATGACCAGCAACAGAGGATGATGGTTAAGACGCAAGTTGAGAGAATGGTCCATGTTCCTCTTCGGTCAGGCTCGTCGACCCAGCCAGTAGTATAGTTCGATGTACGGTTGGAGGTCATGATATTATACTGTTGGGTTCAACATAAGGATGCCATATTTCATCCAGCAATTATAGGCATTGCAAGGGGGAATTGCATGATTTGAATCCTCTCAACTTCTCGAGTCCGCATTTCAGCTTTACACGCCGAGACTAAGATGCCTGCATTCGGGCGTGTTTCGGTCTCCGCCCCTCATGGATAGTGGCTTAGCGCCTAGAGCCATTTCACTTGCAGCTGCGCGAGTAAATTTGCTTTTTTTGCCCCCTCAGGAGTATTTGGCTCATTTAAATTCTAGGTCTTGTTGTTGGAGAGGGATTATGACGTGCCTGTCGAGAACGATGTTATTTTCTCCCAAAGGGACAGGCCTGGAGGTCTTCAACTTTGGTTCAAAATAGACATTCTGGGCGAGGTGTGGCACGATTTCCAATCGACATCAATGGTCCATGTACTCGTGACAACTGCAATTTGGGGGCCATCAAAAGTACCTCGGATTCCGTCGATGTTGACTTGGCCCCCTCCTCACCGCAACGAGGCATTCGATGAGAATCCTGGCTAAAATATCAGCACCTGGATAACCTGTCTATTTAGCGAATGCATCTAGCTAGCGTATGTGCAAATCAAGGGTAGCGAGTGTACCCCATGTCCGGTGACGAGTGATTTCAAGCCACACAAGTTGACCCTGGTCTCTGCTTTATGTGCCTGCAGCCTGCCTCAACACCAGGAGACGTTGGCTTGCTCTGGGCGATAGATTGCTCTGCCGATCGAGTCTTGCAACAGACAATTGCCTCGGATTGCTGCTCCAAGCACCACGCCGCCTCTGTGAAGCGTGAGTAACAAGGCCGAGGTTGACGTGTAGCGAATGATATAGGTCATAAGCTGATGTACATTAACTTTAAAGAATTGAAGCAACGGGTCGGAGTCTTAGTTTGCAAGACTATACAGGAGAAGTCCATTAAGATTGCTATGTAGGGAGCCCGGGAAGCGCCCGCCCACGGATCGCGAGCGAACAAGGTTATAAATATAGACTGTCACTAAAGTTATACCCGCGCTTACCGAATTAGATAGTGCCTAGGAATGCGGGCAATCAATCGCAGCACAACATACATCAATCTATCATCACGTTCGGCCGTGCACCGTGGGGAACTGAACTTCCTGACACGAGGGGGACTGGATTGAAAATGTCAAGGGCTCTATAACTCGCCACTGCTGAAATTCTCCTCAAGCCCCTCCTATGTCAGTAGTGCCTAGTTTGACATTCGCCGGGCATGATCAGAATATCGAGATGACGGGTACAGTCAATGTGGATGTCAGTGAAGAGGAACACCCTACATGTTAGGTAGAACGGTATGGGACAACGGGTAGATCCTATTCCTAGCAGCATACTCATACCTGATCTTTTCGGTTCTTGTTGGTCAAATGGGACTTCCATACCTTCCTTGAGGTGAGGGGAGTCGAGGCCTGGAGTTTGGAAGCGCTTTGGGCCATGTGCCAACTGCCAACACTCGATACATGAGACTGCAGACTGCAGAGCGCTCACAAATGGGAAGATAATCGTTCCGCGCTGCGCTGCGTGGGTACCCACATGGTTCGGAACATTCCCGTCGGTCCAGAATCGACGGATGCCCGGACACCTTATCAGAGTTTCATATCGAACCCCGACTCGTACTACTACAGAACTTACCGGGACGCTAAGGATCTAGTGAACAAATCCTGTTATATTGTTGTTCAACCATAGCGAAGCACGAAGGGAAGATAAGAAAAGATAAAGGATAGACCGGCTGCTTCGACCACGGTTGCTCCCCGAAAATGTGCCGTGTGTCAGCGGGTGAGTAATCCCGAGTTACACGAATCATGCATCTACCAGATCCTCGAATCCAATATTCGTATATACACGGGTATACTTTGCAGCAAGTAATCCGTAGCTTGCAGATATGTATTCCTCCAGCACAGGGTGTCTTGATGAATCTTCAGAAACCTCCCTGCGGGTGTAACGGGTCAGTCATGAGGCAATGCAAGGAATCGACGACACCTTCCATCCTGTCGCTAGAAGGTGACAAATCCAACGGAGAAGTGACACACCAAAACCTCACGATGCTGGATCGTAAATCTCAAAGATCGGACCGGAATTCCCTACTTGAAAGGCAGTGGAGACAGTGGGCGCGCCGGCCTGATAACGCCATCGGCACCTCTCCTCACTGGCCGATAAACTCTAATTCGGACCCATCCAGTTTATCCAGTTTAAGCTCTTCAAGCTTTCGACCGGTGGTGACTCGGTCGCCATCTGATCGATTCTGTCGATGCCGTGCTTGCGCAGCGAGCAATTGCAGGGAAAAAGCGTCTGTGGGCCGAATTCTTGCTCCAATCCGATTGGAATGCAACCGTGGATGCGGTCAAGTGGTTTTAGTGAGATTTCAGAAGGAGTCCTCGGACCTGCCGTTCGGGCATTCTTCGCTGTTTCTCATGATGGCGTCGCGAAAATGGGGTTCGCAGTCGCACCCCATCTTGTACGACTACGCTGCAGAAGTGAGACACGCGGAGATCAACCATGAATTCAATAGAAATGATATATTATCTCTCTATGGCTGTTTCCTTCTCCTCTTTCGCTTCACCATCTTCTTCTTGGTTGTCTCTTCCACCGCTTGTGCCCACGCGTACAACTCGCCGCCAGAACTGCGTATCAGAGGTTTCGAGACTTGAAACAGTCTCTACCTCAGTGATCGTTGTCAATCATGGCAATCACCGATATCTTCAAGCGGGGAGGCCGCCATGAGGCAGGAATCGCAGGATCAGAGGAGCGTACGACAGTGATCGTCACGGAGGACCATGTCGAAGTACCCGTGCCCTCGACCGGTAAACTGGAGGGTACCACGATCGACGAAGAGAAGGTGAAAGTCCTGGGCGAGACTGGGGCGATTGAACAGGAGAGTCACGAGAACCCGGAGATCGCTGCACTGCCCCTGCAAGTGCGCCAGTTGATTAACCTGACCGACGATCCCACCCTTCCAACCATCACTTTCCGGTACTTTGTCTTGTCGGCCTTGTTCGTCATCCCCGGTGCTTTCCTGTCGCAGATGAGCTATTTCCGAACCACCAAGGCGCCATACTCCGTCTTCTTCGTCCAGATTGCTTGTCACTATGCCGGCCACTTCCTGGCACGGACGCTACCGGCATGGAAGGTTCGCGTCCCCGGCACCAGCTGGGGATTCAGCTTGAATCCGGGCGCGTGGAGCATCAAGGAGCACGTCCTGGTCACCGTGACCGCGGCGTCGGGAGCGACCTATAATCTGGGATATACTCCCATTGTTCTGGCAGAGCTGTGGTACGGGTACCGAATGCCTCCCGCCGTGGCCATCTTCTTCATGCTCGCCATCGTGTGGATCGGATATGCCTTTGCGGCTCTGGCTCGCAGTATTCTACTCCCTGATCCGGAGTACATCTGGCCTCAAGCCTTGATGCAGACCACTCTCTTTGAGACCTTCCGCAAGACGGACAACTCCTCACGGCTGGCCCGACGCCAAATGAAGGTGTTTTTCTTCGCTCTCCTCGGCATGACCCTGTGGCAGTTCCTCCCTGAATATGTCTTTCCCTTCACCTCGTCGCTCGCGTTTCTCTGCTGGGTCGCGCCTCACAACCCCGTGGCCAATTTTATTGGATCCGGCCTCGGTGGCATGGGATTCCTCAATCTGAGTTTGGACTGGTCGAACATCAACTGGAACGGGTCTTCGATCATGTTGACTCCCTTCTGGACTCAAGTGATACTGTTCCTGGCCTTTGCTTTCAACTGCTGGGTCCTCATTCCTGCAGCGAAATGGGGCAACCTCGGCTCCTTCAAGCATGGGATCATGAGCAACTCTCTTATGCTGGGTAACGGCACGACTTATCCGACCACCAAAGTGCTCACGTCCGATTACCACCTCAACCAGACTGCCTTTGAGCAGTATGGACCTATGCATATGGGAGTCCAAAATATCTGGGCGACCTTCTTTGATTATGCCAAGCTCCCCGCTGCCGTTACCTGGATTGCCACTTTTGGCTTCTCTCAAATCCGGGCCAACCTGCGCAAGGTCCAGGAAAACCGCAAGGCGACCAAGGCTGCCAAGGCCGCTGGAGCCGCTTCCAACGGCCAAGGACAGGGTATTCATTACGCCTACCATGACCGACTGAACGTGATTCAGCGGCAATACAAGGAAATTCCTCACTGGTGGTATCTCGTGCTGTTTCTGGCTGGCTTTGTCACGCTAATTGCGTGTCTGGCGTGCGGATACCTGTTCATCCCCATCTGGACTCTCTTCGTCGCCTTGGCCAGCGCTGCCATTTTCATCATCCCTTTTGCATGGCTCTATGCGATCTCGAATTACCAACTGTCGACTGGATCCTTCAATGAGCTTATGTATGGATACATGGTACACACCAAGGCGGGCTCGAATCATCAGCATCCTTGTGGACCCTCGGTGTACGGCGCCATCGCCGGCGATGCGTGGTATCGCGCGCAGTACATGTTACAGGACCAGAAGATCGGCCACTACATGCACATTCCGCCTCGCGAGATCTTCTTTTCTCAGATCTTCGGCACCTGCATGGGAGTGCCGATCAACTACGGGGTCATCCGGTGGATCATGGACACCAAGGGCGAGTATATCACGGGACAGAAGGTTGACCCTCTTAACCAGTGGACGGGTCAAAGCCTCCGCAACTCCAACACGATGGGTGTCCAGTATGCCATTCTCGGTCCCAAGCGTCTCTTTGCTGAATCTCAGATGGCGGCGCTGCCTTGGTCGTTCCTGGTGGGCGCCGTGATCCCTCCCATCTTGTACATTTTCCACCGCATGTTCCCGCGCCTGCGGATTGATTTGTGGAACGTCAGTATCTTCTTCGGGGGACTGGCCGTGTTCTACGGCAATGTCAGCACCGGCTACACGTCCGCCCTCATTGGAGGGTGGATTGTGATGTACTGGGCGTATCGCAAGCATTTTGAAGTGTGGAAGCGGTATAACTATCTGGTTGCGGCGGCGTTTGATGCTGGGTTCAACTTGAATATGCTGCTGATCTTCTTGTTCTTCGGGGCCGGCAAGAAAGTGTCTATGCCCGGGTGGTGGGGCAACAATGGGGAGTCCGTTGAGCGATGCTTTGCGTTGAACAAGGGTTGATGGATGAGTTTGATGTCGATGACGATTGAAACGATGCATTGCTATCTCAGTAGCATCACTGGTTTACCATGACTGAATACGATTAATGATTCGGATAGGATTGCTGTTACCCATCTCTGACCGTAGACTGGATCTGGTCGAGTCAGAAGCAGAAACAACGTAGAGGATTCTATCTCAACGGACAACTGCCCCGTCCAAGTTTAGTGTCCATTCCGGCGTGCTTCGAAAGGCCAGGTTTGCACTGGAGAAAAGATGCAAAACGTCACGGGCGCCAGCAAGTTCCAGACAGCCCGCCGATCAGAGCGGCCTGAGGGTCTGGCCCCACCACAACGAATCACACCCCCAACTCACAGAGCCCGTCCCTTGCTGTCGCCGGGTTGTTTGGGTTGGAAAGCTACAAACAACCTTTTGCAGACCGTCTCTTTCCCATTTTCTCAGCATCACTTCACTGTCTTCCACATTACTTTCTCTCTCTCTCTCTCCTCTTCTTTTCTTTCCGCACCGCGGTCTCTCCACCGGTTGCAACCTTTGGCTTCCACGCTCTTCTCTTCATCACCACTCCATTCTCACATCGCCTCCATAATGGGTGACCACGCTACTACCAACAACCCCTCCTCCTCCACCACCGAGGCCGCCCTTGCGGACAAGGGCAAGGGCAAGGCTCAGGACCCTGACATGAGCATGGAGGATGACAGTGACTCGGAATCGGACAATGGTGAAGAAATGGTAGGTTGAGAATGCGCTGTTTGCGAATATCCTGATTGTGCTGTGCGGTGCGCCGGGGACCTTTTTGTCTGCACCTGTGGAAGGGACTTTGAAGAGCATTGGGTATCAGAACTGACAGTTTTCCATAGGTCGAGACTGGTACGTGAATGCCCGTTACGGTACTTTCTTAGTATAGCACCTCCGCCGTCTGTCGTCCACGGCATGCATCGCGATTCGTGCAAGAGCTCGACTCGCGCGCGCCCTCACTCGTTCCTCACCACACAGCCACCTGCACCCCCTTCTCCACATTCGCATACAAGACCGCCGCATCGCCCATCCCTGCTCCAGCTCGCGACCCCTTTCTTGACGAGTCTCTATCGCTAATTTCACCCCCTCGCTTGGTTTAGTTGACGAGGAAGAAGCCAACGATGACCTGGAACCTATCTCCGAAACGAACATTATCAACGGCGGTCGTCGCACCCGCGGCAAGAAGATCGACTGGGAGGAAGTGCGCAAGACCTCGGATGACATGGACGACGAAGAGGATGACGATGAGGACTACCAGGGTGGTGCTGATGAGGACCAGATGCGCGACTAGGCTCCCTGGAGTCTCTGAAGACTGGGAGATTGGGTAATGAGATGTGACTTTTGAGTTTCTGAGTTCTCGACGAGGCTTATGCCTGTGCCAACTAGGCTTAGCCTCTGGACCCGAGCCCGAGCTCTGAGTCGGGACTTGTTGATGAAAATGAAAATGGGACATGAACCGAATTGAAAAATAAATGACTTTGCCTCTTTCTATCCTCTTTTGAAACATGTTCTCTTACACTTCGTTGTCGAGCTATTGTCCCATGGACTGCGCTACTGAGTACGTCTGCGATCACTTCGTGCATAGATGATGATCTGGGGTTTGATCTACAGTTTGATCCAGGCTAGCTTCTGGGTGAGAACTGGTGAATCTGTCACCTGTCATGGCGTAATACGGTACAAGACCTCGAGCCGGGCACTCCTTGAATGGCAATGAATCTGATAACAGGGCGTATTACTCGGATTCAGAACAAGAGATCTACAAATCTATTGGAAGCATTGCTACCATCCTGGTCATCTGCTTACTATTTATCAGCGAAGGTACAAAATCGAACTCGTCTGCTTCACGCAAAGAGGCTGGAAAGCACCGGGAATGGATGTTAGATGGGTATCTAGAATTGGAGTACAGCAAGCAACTTGCTTGATGTCTGTGAGGGACTCTGTCATCATGACGGGCAGGACAGAAGACGAAATTGAGTTCAGTATATATACCTGCTGGAAGCATACCATATTAGAGTCAAGTGTGAGAGATAGCTAAACAGTGAACATAGCCACATGCCACATACCACATATCATACTAAATACTTGACAAGTGGATACGTTGACAGTGACACTACCGTACTTCAGAGACAGCGTAGCTTGCCACTGACCCCATCACGTGCAATAACCCTCAATGTCCCGTCTCGGTCTCGACCAGCAACAAGACAAAGCGCACAGGCCACCTTTGCTTCTCCCGTGGGCGATGGTGTCACTACTCACTACAGCACCGCGTCTCCGCAAACATTCAAAAAGGCCAACCCGCATCCCATAAACAAAAACAAAAAAACTGGAGCCGCTCGGAAATAGCAACTCCCTCGCACTGGAAAGGAGGACTAACTAAGCTCCTTTTAGCTCGTTCCACCCCAGTGTCCAGTGTCCAGTGTCCACCACCACCACTACCTAACCCTCCCACCAGAACGTCCACCCTTGAAAAGCAAGGCAATGGTCCTGCCTCGACGCTAAAACTAGAAAAGAAACCACCCCCACTCACATTGATATTGATATTGATACTGATATGAAATAAATTGCCCTGTCCTGTCCTGTCCTTTGCTGTCTGTCCTGGCCCAGAGAGATATCCTTAAGGGACGGTTTCCCTTGGACCATCACTATCCCCCCGACCTTTGAGAGGTCGGTCTATCTCGAGTGTCGATGGCTTCACGGTTAGTCTTGCTTTCCCTGGTGTCTCTCCTGTTTGTTTCCCTTGCTTTTGGGACTAGGAGTTACCCGGCGCACGCACGCGACGCAGAGATTCGTGCGAGCGCATCATCCTGGGTTTTGTTTTGCTCTCTCGGCACGCCGGACTGACATCGTGATCGTTTGCTCCGGCGCATAGATTCCCACGTCAACGAGACCCGCGCCCGTCATCCTCCCTTTTCGACTCCTATGGCGGCGGTGCCAGTTCCCGACCCGCGAGCAGATCTCCTGCCTCGGTAGGTGGATACGGATATGGAGGCTACGCGGGACCAGCAGCGACTGCGTACCCTAATACGAATGGAAATGCTGGATTTCGCAGTGTGACACCTGATAAGAAGTATGTTCGTTTGCTGGCGGGACAAAGATAGAACGAGGTCCCGCACGAGGAGATTCCCACACACTTCGGAAGTATCTTGACAAGCGCAGTGCTAATGATTGTCGCGCTGAGGGTTAGGGGCCATTACTCCGACGCGGTTCTCTCGTCGCTCGAATCGCAGAATGATGCCGAAGTTGAAGGAATTACGGCCAAAGTGAAGATGTTGAAGGATGTAAGTGTTGGCTATACATGATTCACGCATGCTCGATCAGCAGCAGCAATTCTCTGTCCCTGTCTGTTGACCGATCTCGAGAGCAACGAGAGGTTAAAGTTGCGGGAAGACTAGGACTAACATTCATATGAACTGCTCAGATGACGATAGCAATCGGCGATGAAATCCGCGACACCTCCTACATCAACACACTCGAAAATTCTTTCGAAAGCACTCGCGTCCGATTACGTGGGAACATGACTCGGATGCTTCGCATGGCCGAGCGAACTGGCATCAGCTGGAAAGTCTGGCTGGCCTTCTTCTTTGCCGTGTTCCTGCTTTTCTTCTACGTGTGGTTGTTCTGAAAACGCCGACACACCACACATTCTGCCGGTTCCCGTGGTTTTTGCCTTGACTCCTTGGTCTTTGCAGGCCGAGTCCAGTGACGAGTGTATATGGACATGGTGCGGTCTTGACGGCGGAGAATCATGTTCTCCGCTTCGGACAGAATTCGATGGAGCGTGAATGAGACGCAAGTCTCTGGCACTTTGTAATGTCGATGTCTGCATTCGAAATCGTGTCCGTCGAAGGTGCGACTGATGTAGGCTCAGTCTCAGGGCCCGCCAGCCTGGCTCTGGGTCTTTGCACGAGTTTTCGTTTCGTCCGCGGTGAATCGGCCAGGTCTCGTGACTCCCCTTTCCCCAACATCAGAGTACGGCACATTCTATATAAGATGCCCGGCCATTCGACCTGTGTATACTGCATAGCGTCCAGTAGCCGGCACGAACAAGCTTGAGGGGGCCCCTGGGCTGGGAAACGTCGATATACCTAATAATTCCTCTTTGTACATAGCGCTTTTGCTCTCACTTTCTTTTGACGACAATGCAAGTATTCTTATCGTGGGAGTGTTACGGCTTTACAACTCTTTACGGGCTCAGGGCGCGATGGGATAACTTGAATGTGATTTGCGAAGAACTTGCAGCGTTGACGGCACATGGGGAACTGATTCGACCATAGCGAAGGCAAATCAGGCCTCATGAATGAAGCCAAGGGCTGGGACACGCGACCTTGATGTTTTCCGATAACCCGCCTCCACCTTTTTGAAAACGCCGCAAACCGATGACATCGCCGAAAGAAACGAACGACACAAAAGAAAGGCACCAGGAACGATGGGAATACACCACCTCAATTAAGGCTATCCCGCGGACCACCAATACGACGAGGATACCGTCGGCCAAATCCACTCGGTCGACCACTCCCTTGACTGGTCATCGATGCGCGCAGATCATCCTCTTCATAGAGCATACTGCTTGAATCAAAGGCATCACCACCACCACTCCAGCGATTGATGAATCGCCGTTGTGCCTCCGTCTCACCTGCGCCGCTAGGACGGGGACGACGCATGAACGGCGGTGTCGGCAGGCCATGTCTATTTGGCGTGCTGGTTCGGAAATTGCCCGTGCGAGGACGTGTGATGCTTCCTGGACCAGAAGAACTGATGTTTTGTCCTTCGTTCTCTTCGTTCTCTTCGTCCTCGTATTCATCCTCTGTGTCTGTGTGCTGCCATTCACCCTCCTCTTCTTCTTCCTCATCTGCATCTGCATCGGGGATCTCGTCGTCCAGATCGCGGGTGATATCACCCTCCTCCACCGCGTCTTCATACTCATCCAGCTCGCTTCCCTCCTCGTCCTCGTCCTCATCCTCGTCCTCCGCTTCAGGAACATCCGCGTCCAAATCAGGCTGATTATCAAAATCCTCATCAACCTCCTCCGCATATAATCCCGACTCATCCCCATAGCCATCATTCGGATACCCCTCTGGAATCTCGTCGTCCAGATCCCGTTCCATATACCCCTCCTCATCCTCCTCCAAGCCTTCCTCGCCCTCCTCCACCAACCCTTCCTCCGCATCCGCATCCGGAATCTCATCATCCAAATCTCTCTCCATGCCTTCTTCATCCCCGCCCTCCTCCCCTTCCCCCATCGTCATACCCTCCGCCGCCGCCGCCATCGCCGCAGCTTCCTGCTCCGCGGCCAATGCAGCGAGCGCCTCTTCGCGCTCGGCTTCTTCTTCTTTCATGCCGAGCATGGTCTTGGCACATCCCGCCGGGCGGATCCAGGAGGACCCGAAGCAGGCAATGGTGGTTTTGCGGGCGCGGAGGTTGCGCTCTTCGGTCTGGAGCGTGGAGAGAGTTAGATCGGAGGTGCGAAAGGCGTGGAAAGCTTCGCTACGGCGGAGCGGGTTGGAGGATGAGGAGGAGGTTGTTGTTTGGGCATTGGTGCGGCGATGTGGGTGGTTGAGATGTGCTTCGGAGCTCGGATGTTGAGAGGAGGAGCGGTAGGGATTCGAGGGACCGAACCAAAGTTCGTGGGACTGATGAGTGAGAAGGTCAATGAATGTGTCTCATGACTCGGAGAGGAGTTCAAGTAAAGAGCAGGAAGTATCAGCATGTTCCGCGAGACTCACATCTTGCGGCGCAAGAAACGGCAGTGAAAGCATTGTTGCGAACTTGCGAGTGATCGAGTGAGTTCTAGCCTCGAGTCCTTGATCTGAAGATACTCGTGTATGACACAGGCGCAGCTTAGACGCGGTGGAAAAAATCCTGTTTCAAAGTCGAAAGGTAAAGCGCGCCGCAGTCAAGAGCGTGGAGATGCAATCCAGCGCATTTGTGGACGCACGGAGCTGCGCGCAAAAAAGCACGGTTCCCGCGGTGATCACGATCGGGGTGTGGAGAGCTTGTGCATAAAGAAGCTCAGCGAAGGTTTGGGTTGCGCAAGAGTTGTCGTACAATTGAAGTAAGGTGATATTATACGATCTTTTGTATTCGAGTATATGTCGGGGACAGCTGGTCCTCGATGCTAGTTGGCGATATTGGAATTCGACTTTGATGGGGCAGTTGGTGCAGCAGGGCGGAGAAGGTGGGAAAGCTCCGCGGCCTGAATCGTGGAATTCTAGGCGGTGGTAGACCCAAGTAGGGAATCTGTGATGAAGTCTAACCACTACTTATCCGAGAATAGGTGAAATTACTATACGTCTTACTTCTTAGCATTTAGGTTCTTGGAGAAAAGCGAAGTATTAAAATCTGTCTCAGAGCAACTTGTCTCTTTGGGCATTACGAGTCTAGCAATCTATGTAGCTCATCATAGCCAAATCTCGTAGCTGCACAAGTCACCACTCTTGGTCATGTGTTCGATCACATGCTCCAAGTTACATTCATAGCTGGCGAGCACTTCCCGGCCTCGTTATATGACTGTGCTCAGGTGCTGTAATTGACCCACTGACCATGTGGCCGTTTGCTCGTCTCCATTGATGACTGACGGTCTATCTGCTCAAAGTTCAACTGGGCAAGGCCATGCACAAGTGCAGGATTTCCTTGCACCACGTTCGACGTGGCAACTGGTCCGTGCCTGTGATCTGGACTCTCGACCCTCTCTTCCTTGACCTTCAGGCTGAGGAAACTCGACAATGAACTCAGTCTTGCTATCTGGGGTTTGAGAGATCTTCAACTCTCGAAGTCTGGGATATCCATCCGTTTGAGCCCAGAATTGATACAAGAGTACTGCATTCAGTGCATTGTCTCTTTAGGTTATCAACTCCGGAGCTTCTCAGACAGGGGCCACCGCAATGAATTTGCATCTTTGAAGCGACTGTCAGGGCGCAGATCTCGCCATCTAAACTAGATCTGGATCTGTGTGACCGGTGCGCCACTCGGGTCTCATCAACGGACCCCGCGAGATGTCTGATCTCCTTTTTGTCCAATGGCCCACAAGTCTCCCATTTCAAGGCCTTGGTCTCGACTAACTGATCGCAAGTGAAAAACAAACCATCTCGGGCATCCCGATGAACTATCGAAACGCCACGGCTGACAAGCCTGGCCAGACTCCACTTTTGCCCAACTCGCGTGGCCTAAGTAACCGACCCGAGACTCTGTCTACCTTTCCGACCCCCAGGAAAGAGACATTCGATGCGAGCTTGGTCTTGGCAAAAAAAGCGGGAAGTGGAAATCATGAAGAGCAGACTTGCTTGCCGACCAATCTATACGGACTCGATGAGTGGCGTGCGCCACGGGAGGAGTCCGAAAAGTCGGCTTTGCGCAGTGGTTCCTCGTATTAACTTCGGCTGATCGCCTATGAGAGTTGATATAATCGAGTGTTCCCAGTTTTGATTGCTGGCTCAGGCCTTGATTTTGATTTAATCTCTACGGAGCTCCACAGTCAGTCGTTAATCTTTGACACGCCCATTGAGTCCGGAATCTTTTCACTCGTTCTTTTCCTCACATTGTGTCATGACGCCCTCCCCCTGGTGGCTCACAGTCGCCGTTGGTGCCCAGCTTGCGCGAGCAATTCCTACCTCGGTATCCAGTGATGGTGTGACTTGCACCGATGTGGTAGTCGATTCTCCCAATCTGTTCGTCAATCCTTCGTGGGAAGATGGAACAGGAGCATGGTCATATGTTGTGCCTGTTTCATTGGCAACGTCGCCCGTGAGTGACGGATCTAAATCTCTGTACGTGACCCCAATCATGGAGAATGACCGAGTTCAACCCTGATTTTCGACACGAAATCTACTGTAGAAATCCGTACAGCCAATATTCATACAACATGGTGTCGCAGACCGTGTACGGTCTTGTGCCCGGCTCTCAATACACCGTGTCCATCGACATCCAGGGAGTCGTGAGCCCCAACTACGCCGTGACCGAGCAATGCGCCTACTATCTCTTTCACACAAGCCTGAATACGGACAATTTGATAGCCCGTAACGTCCAATCGTTCAGTAGAGCAACGAACCAATGGCTCACGGTTGAAGGATTGTACACCGCGAGCTCCAGCATTGATCTCTTTGGATTTTACATCTCCTGCACCCCATATCGCAACCCCGTCATCTTCAATGTGTATCTGGACAATGCTAAGTTGATCGGTCCTCCAACCACCACTCAATCCTGCACCACAGTGACTCCGACATCAACCGCGACTCCAACTACTGCGATCACTACGACTAGCACGCCTTCATCGGTGCCAGTCCTCACTACCACCTCAGTCACATCGCCAGCTTCAAGCACCTCGGTGACGAGTCCGCTGCCGGTCTCGCCATCATCCACTCCTTCACCTACGCCATCACCTTCATCAACTCCTGTTGTAATTTCTTCCAGCACTCCTATTGCATCCAGCATTCCTATTGCCTCGAGCACTTCTGTTGCTTCCAGCACGCCTATTGCTTTTAGCACTCCTATTGCTTCTAGCACTCCTGTCGCTTCCCGCAGTCCCGTTGCTCCTATTGCTTCCAGCACGCCTATTGCCTCAAGCACTCCTATTGCTTCTAGCACTCCTGTCGCTTCCAGCACGCCTATTGCTCCTATCGCCTCCAGCACTCCTATCGCTTCCAGCACTCCTATCGCTTCCAGCACTCCTATCGCTTCCAGCACTCCTATCGCTTCCAGCACTCCTATTGCCTCAAGCACTCCTATTGCCTCAAGCACTCCTATTGCCTCAAGCACTCCTGTTGCATCCAGCATTCCTATTGCCTCGAGCATTCCTATTGCCTCGAGCACTCCTATCGCTTCCAGCACGCCTATTGCTCCTATTGCTTCCAGCACTCCCATTGCATCCAGTACCCCTATTGCCTCGAGTACTCCTATTACTTCCCGCACCTCTGTTGCTTCCAGCATCCCTATCGCGTCTAGCTCACCGATTACCGCCAGTACTTCTGCGGTCCCCACCACACCAATCATCTCAGTCTCTCCTTCAGTCTCGTCGCCCTCTCCTTTGCCGTCCTCTGTGCATGCTTCCTCAAGCATCATCACCACCTCTAGCTCCCCCATCGCAAATACAGTGACTGTGTCGAGCGACTCGGGATCGTCTAGCATCCCGAATGCTTCCAGCTCTTCAGTAGTTACGTCAGCTTCAGCAACTTCTGCTTCTGCCAGTGGTATCACTTCCGGTACAAGTGTTCAACAGACTACTTCCACTTCCACTTCCACAGGCGTGATTTCGACCAGTCAAGGCTCAGTGTCTTTTAGCAGTGGATCTTTGAGCGTGCCAGCTTCGTCTCCAGCCGGCGGTTCAGCTAGCAGTGTGGACACTACGGTCACTAGCACCGGCGTGGCAGTGACGACTTCAACCGTGTATACCACACGTACAGCCACTATCACTGCTTGCCCTTCGACCGTAACTGATTGCCCTGCGCGGTCTCGGACTACCTACGTCACTACGGAAACAATTTATCTCTCCACAACGGTCTGCCCTGTGTCTGCCACCGTGACCGGTGCTCATGCTAGCACTGCCACCGCGACCAACGTTCCAGTTGGTTTCTCCGCGGGATCTTCTCAGCCAGGCCAGCAATTCACCACTTCCACAATCTTCTCGACCCGCACTGCAACGGTGACGGCCTGTCCTTCTCACGTGAAGAACTGCCCTGCCTCGGCCAAGACTACTTCAGTTGTTACGGAAACCGTGCTCGTATCCACCACTGTGTGTCCCATCACTGCATCCATTTCATCGATCGGGACTGGCACAGCTGCAGCACAGGCGTCTCAAACGACCTCAATTGCACCCGTGGTCTCTGTATCTCCAGTCTTCAGCACCCGAACTGCCACAACCAAAGCGTGCCCAACGGGCCTGACCAGTTGTCCAGCCACTGCCATGACCACGCAGACCACGACGGAGACCATCCTCGTCGGCCAGTCCACGTACACTTTTCCCACGAGCTCTTCCGGGTCGCTTGCCCCTAGCACGGCGTCTACGCCGCTCCACGGATCTGTTGCCGTCTCTCCAGTGAGCATGAACAGTCCTCCCCTGGGCGTGGGCCACCAACAAGCGAGCGCCTCCACTGCCCACGGCCAGGGTATGCTGACCACCGCAACGCCGTCTCTCGTTCCTTCGACGACAACAGCGGTTTCTCAGACGACGACGCCCTTGTTCTCCGGTGCCGACCCCATCATTAGCCGCACGAGCTGGATGCCGGCTGTTGCCTCTTTCGCTTGTATTTGGCTCGCTCTTCTATACCTGTGAACTTGATCGGAACTGATCGATCTGTGTTGTTTATACTCACTCTGGACGAAGTACATATCCTAGAATTTAATATTGTAGCTATTCTAATCAGAATTCTCAAATCTTTTATTCAACACTCGAGCTTCCACATCAGGATATCTTCAACACTTCTCCTGGGCGCACATTCCGCACTGTAATCTCACTCCTCACCAAGTCAATAACTCATAAGAACCCACCACGCCACAGATACAAGCTCGACATCCGACCTGAGCTTCATCCCAAAAACCCATGACCTATAGTATTAGGTCCACATTCATACAGATACCACACAGACACCGCATCACCATCAGCACCACACTGAACCCCCATACCTCACTCACTCGCACCCTCCAACCCCACCAGCCTCGTCCCCGTCGTCAAAACAGGCGCATCCCTCCTACCAAGCGGCAACTTGGCCTTTCGATCCAGAATCGGCTCGATATCCTCCAGCGAGCGCCTCGTGGATCTACCGCGGGCATATTCGGGGATCACCCAATTCAGCGGACTATACGCGTCTTCGTCGGAGTCGCGGTCCAGGTCCAGATAGTATTGGAGTCCCTTTCTGCCGAAGAAGTAGTTGGCGAAGGGGAGGGCTTCGTCGGGGTCCGGGATGGGTGAGGAGGGGCAGGCAGGAGGAGGTCTTTGGTATTTGGGGGTGAATTGAAAGGTTGATGGATTGGTGTGTTGCTGGTGCTGGTGCTGGTGATCGGTGCGGCTCTGTTGTTCTTTATGGGAGTGGGAATCGGGGTGGTGGGAGTCTGATGGGAGGGTTGGCTGGTCTTGTTGGGGACGGTATGTGTATGCGTTGAGAAAGGGTGGATTGTCTGTGTGTTGACGGTGTTGTGTAGCGATTCTCTTGGGGCTCATAGATATGTTGTGGTTGTTCGAGCGGAATGTGAACCAAGATGACATTGACTTGAGATGTTGGAGTGCGGCTTCATACTTGGGCTTGGGATCAAGTTCGGCGTCGAGTCCGACCTGTTGCTCATCGACTTGTAAATCAATAGGCCGGTCAGTCGGATCTGTTTGGCGTGCAACATACTCATCTCTAGTCTGCGTCTGTGACATCTTGTCGCCCGCACGAGATACTGTTTCACATATCGCATCGACATCATCGCCCACCACGACCGAGTCGGCTATCCTCTCCGACCCCCTTTCACTCTGAACCTCGCCCTCCCCCTCTTCAATCAACACGTATTCACGACTCCGCCTCTCATCGTCCACACAACCACCACCCCAATCCTCGCCACAAGTCGACTCCAACGTCGACCCTCCTCTCTCCATATCCTCCCTCCTCACATGCAAGCTCATCGTCCTGTCCCAATCTCCCTCTCCAAGCTTGCGCGGATCTCCCCCCGTCTCAGTCCCAGCATACTCCATCGTCAACTCTACCTCTACATCTTCACTCTCGCTCTCGCTCCTATCCTCCCCCTCATACCCATACCCATACCCATACCTCCGCCCACACTCAACCAACCACTTCGGATCCTCCAGGATCCCAAGCGCATAAGCAAGCGAGTACAGTGGTAGCGGACCATGGCGCACAATCTGGACCTGCAGCGCGATGAAGACGAAGAGCAGGAATTGGACTTCGTCAGTCATCGCGAGGTTCTCGTCCCTTCGTTACCCAGCAGATATAGGGTGGAAAGGTCCGTGGTTGGTCTGGTATTAGTCGGGCGTGGCGGGTCTGTTGTAGCTTCAAAGATTGTATGGCCTTAGCCGTGAGATGACTGGGTAGGGTGTACAAGGCAATCGCAGTAGAGACCGAGCTTGATAGCTCAGGCTTCAACAATCAAATAGTTCTCAAGATCGAGTTAACTAGACGTTTTTGTCCAGTCAATGTACAAAGTACAACCTCCCCCGGATATAGTCTCGAGTCTCCGAGTAAACCAGTCCACGCACCGGACCCTGTTCGATACACGCGAAGAGATCTGGCTGTCTATGGCGTTAACCGGAGAAGGAGAACCGTTTTTAAAAGGGACTGGGACCTTGGACTTGGGTCAAAGTCTAGCTACTTACCGTGGTGTTCATTGAGCGGAGCAATGACCATGAATGATTCAAGACAAGGGCTTGAACTAAAAGGTCCTTGTCGGGTTTAGTTTGCGTGGTAGAACAATGCGCTTGTTCAATGCGGTGGTCAGGGGGCTTTGTTCTAAGTCGGGAGCAGGGGAGCCCGAGGCAAAGAGAACAATGTGCTTTATGCAAGAACAAAGCTTGTCTTCTGGGATCCAAAGAACCTCAAGGGACTCGTTACAATGCTCGAATATACTGATCGTGTACGATAGGCTTCGAGCAATCGATGCTCGAGGGTTTGATGCCCATTTTCATGAACTCCAGCAGAAGATCAATAGACGTGCATAATTGTACTGGGGGCTTTTCAGAGGGAAAACACCATATACTCGGATAAAAAAATTCATTCATCGAAAACAGACAAGCGTGGGAGGTATGTACAACACTGGAAAAAACGAATAAAAGCAAAGATACCCAACAGAGAGAGACGCTCAACACGACAAAATACACGCTGCTCGTACATAGCCAGAAGCGAAGCATTCAAGAATATTCTCATCAAAGAAACATCAAAAGCATGGTCACCGACAAAAAATCATTCAGTCGTGTGGACCCAGAAGCAATGAGGTGACGAATAGTCATCATTTCATTTGGGCCTTCTGTCAAATGGTCAAGTAAGAGAGAAAGAAAGAAAAGAGGACCAGCCAACCGATTTTCACACTCCACAACGATGGATCGGTTTCCATCAAGTCGGTGGGGTCATGCAGGACATGTAGCCCAGAAAAATAGAAAAGTGTTTTGGGCTGTGCTTCATTCGAGCGAAGCGAAGCGCGGATCCAAGAAACCGTTGCAAGTAAGCTTTCCCGGAAATTTGGTTGTTTGTCTTGATGTCTTGATAGTGAGTCTTCCCCACGGATATGAGAAAGCTCAGATTCAAGCGATCACCTCGGTGGCGACAGGCTGAGGAACAGAGTCGATCGCTGGGCGACGAACAATACCGCCAGTGACCGGGAGCTGGGAGCTGGTGCCACTCAGGAAAGTATCAACTTCACGGGCAGCCTGGCGACCCTCGTTGATACCCCAGACAATCAAAGACTGTCCACGACGACAATCACCAGCCGCAAAGACGCCGGGGATGTTGGTCGAGTAGTGGCCAGGGGGGTCTTGACGTTCTTGCGAGGGTCACGCTCAATCTCGCTACCGAGAAGACGGTCCTCAGGACCCAGGAAACCCATGGACAAGAGAACAAGGTCGGCAGGGAAGAATTGCTCACTGCCTTCAACGGTCTTCATGTCCCAGCCACCAGTAGCACTCTTGGTCCACTCCACACGAACGGTGTTGATGCCCTTGACACGGCCGCTGCCATCGTCAACAAACTCCGTAGACATGACACAGTACTCGCGAGGGTCCTTGCCCATGTGAGTCTTGACCTCTGAATGGCCATAGTCCACACGGTAGATACGAGGCCATTGGGGCCAGGGGTTATCACCAGCACGCTCTGGTGGAGGCTGGGGAAGCAGCTCAAAGTTGGTGACTGATTTGGCACCGTGACGCACAGAGGTACCAATACAATCGTTACCGGTATCACCACCACCAATGACGACAACGTGCTTGTCCTTGGCCGAGATGTACTCGCCGTCCGACAGGCCAGAGTCAAGTAGAGACTTGGTGTTCTTGTGCAAGAACTGCATAGCAAAGTGAACACCCTCCAGCTCGCGGCCAGGAACCTTGAGATCCCGCGCGACGGTGGCACCGGTAGCGATGATAACAGCGTCATTGGACTCGCGGAGAGATTGCAAAGAGACATCGCTGTCGGGACCGACGGCGGTGTTGGTGACAAACTGAATACCCTCGGCAGCCATGAGATCCACACGGCGCTGGACAACCTTCTTGTCGAGCTTCATGTTGGGAATACCATACATGAGCAGACCACCAATGCGATCAGCACGCTCGTAGACAGTGACGGAGTGACCCGCGCGGTTGAGCTGGTCAGCAGCAGCCATACCGGCAGGACCAGAACCAATGACTGCAACGGTCTTGCCCGTGCGGGTCTTAGGAGGACGTGGCACCATCCAACCCATCTCGAAACCGCGGTCGATGATGGCGCACTCAATCGACTTGATACCAACGGGGTCTTCGTTGATGCCCAAGACACAGGCACCCTCACAAGGAGCAGGACAGACACGACCAGTGAACTCGGGGAAGTTGTTGGTCATGAGCAGGCGGTTCAGAGCATCCTGCCATTGGTTTTGGCTACATCATTCACAGTTAGTATGCATGAACACCGAGGTTTTATCGTAAAGTAGCAAATATGAAACTTACAAGACCAATTCGTTCCACTTGGGAATAATATTGGAAATGGGACAACCAGTGTCGGACTGACAGAAGGGCACACCGCAGTCCATGCAACGAGCAGACTGGTACTTCAGCTCATCCTCGCTGAGTCGGCCAGACAGCTCTGCCCAGTCGCGAATGCGAGTGGCAGGGTTGCGGTACTTTTCGCTACGGCGGCTGTACTTCATGAAACCGCGAGTCTTGTCGAGAATCAGCGCAGATCGCTTCTTCTCGGCCTTTTCGTTGCTGATACTGTCCTCAATATCAAGCAGATCGGCTTTCTTCTCATCTGCATGAGCCTTCGGCTTCTCGGCGGGCACGGGAGTGCTCGGCAGCTGAGGCAGAGAGAATTCAGCCTTCTTCGCAGCGGCAGCCTTGGCATCCTCCTCTTCCATGACGCGTTTGTAGTCAGTGGGCAAGACCTTCAGGATATGCGGAAGGGCGCGAGTGAAATCGAGAAGAATGCGAGCAGCAAGCTCAGAACCAGTGTAGTGGTGGTGGTCCTCAATCAAACCACGCACAAAGGCAATCTCGGCGGGATCATCAATGTTCGAAACCTCAACCATCTCCATATTGACCTTGGAGTGGAAGTCCTGGTCCTTGTCCAGGACGTAGGCAATACCTCCAGACATACCGGCAGCAAAGTTACGGCCAGTAGGTCCGAGGATAAGAATACGACCACCGGTCATGTACTCGGCACCATGGTCACCGCAGCCCTCCACGACAGCAGTAGCACCGGAGTTACGCACAGCGAAACGCTCGGCGGCAACACCACGGAAGTAGCAAGTACCACGGGTAGCACCGTACAAGCAGGTATTACCAATGATCACATTCTCTTCGGCCTTGAAGGCAGCGCCGCGAGGGGGGTATACAATGAGACGACCACCGGACAGACCCTTACCGACATAATCGTTGGCATCACCCTCAAGCTCCAAAGTGACACCCGGAGCCAGGTAAGCACCGAAGGATTGACCAGCAGAGCCCTTGATGTTAGCGTGAATGGTGTCCTGGGGCAGACCAGCTTCTCCGTAACGGCGACTGATCTGGTAGGAGAGAGTTGCACCAAGACCACGGTCAGTGTTGACCACGTCGCACTCGATGCGGCAAGGAAGACCCTTCTCAAGAGCAAGTTCAGACTCGAAGATGAGTTTGTTGTCAAGACGAGTGTGCAACTTGTGGTCCTGTTTGCGGACGTTGTAGGTCGCGACACCGGGGCGGAGAGAGTGAGCAGGGGTCAGAATCAAGGACAGGTCAACACGCTCCTGCTTCTGGTTGCGCAGATCGTCGCGGACCTTGAGCAGTTCGGCGCGACCAACCATCTCGTTAACATTTCGAACTCCAAGTTTGGCCATAATAGCACGCATCTCGTTGGCGACATAGTAGAAGAAGTTGATGACGTGCTCAGGCGAGCCCTGGAACTTCTTGCGAAGCTCAGGGTCCTGAGTGGCAATACCGACTGGACAGGTGTTGAGATGGCATTTTCTAAGTGAGCAATAGTCAGTAACGGTCTAGAAACCGACAAGCGAAGAGCATCAATACATACCTCATCATAATGCAACCCATTGCGATCAATGGAGTCGTAGCAAAGCCGAACTCCTCGGCTCCTAGCAGACAGGCCATAGCCAGGTCACGTCCAGTGCGGAGTTGACCGTCGGTCTGAACAACAACACGACCACGGAGATCGTTGAGCACCAGAGTCTGATGAGTCTCAGCAAGACCAAGCTCCCATGGGAGACCAGCGTACTTGATACCAGTCCAACGGGAAGCACCGGTACCACCATCGTGACCTGAGATCAAGATGTGGTCGGCCTTGGCCTTGGCCACACCTGAAGCAACAATACCAACGCCCACCTCGGAGACGAGCTTGACGGAGACGCGAGCCCGAGGGTTAGAGCACTTGAGGTCATAGATAAGCTGCTTCAAATCCTCAATGGAGTAAATGTCGTGGTGAGGAGGCGGCGAGATCAGACCGACACCGGGGGTGGAGTGTCTGGTGCGGGCGATGGGACCCACGACCTTGTGGCCAGGCAGCTCACCACCCTCACCGGGCTTGGCACCCTGGGCCATCTTGATTTGAAGTTCGTCGGCGTCTGCCAGATAGTGCGAGGTGACGCCAAAACGACCCGAAGCGATCTGCTTGATGGCCGACCGCATGGTATCACCATTCTCCATACGCTTACTGCGCTCGGGATCCTCACCACCTTCACCGGTGTTGGACTTGCCACCAAGGCGGTTCATAGCCACGGCAAGGGTGGAGTGGGATTCCATAGAGATGGAGCCGTACGACATGGCTCCAGTGACGAAGCGGCGCACGATCTCGGTCCAAGGCTCAACTTGATCGATGGGAATAGGGGTACGCTGCTCAAAGTCGAATTCGAGCATACCACGCAGAGTGCAGTTTTTGATTTGCTCGTGCTCAGCCTTGGCATAGGCCTCGTAGGACTTGTCATTCTTCGTGCGCACAGCGTCCTGAATGTTGGCAATGCTGACGGGATCGTTGATATGGGGCTCACCGCCATCACGCCAGTGGTACTCGCCGGTCTCAGCGAGACCAGGAATCTCAACGATATCACGCGATGGGAAACCACGCTCGTGGAAAGCAAAAGCGTCCTGAGCGATTAAATCGAAGGTGATGCCGCGAATCCGACTGGCAGTACCAGCGAAGCAGCGGTCAATGACACTGTCGTCGATACCGAGAGCCTCGAAAATCTGAGCACCCTTGTAAGATTGCAGAGTGGAGATACCCATCTTACTCATGACCTTGAGAATACCACCATCGCAAGAGGCCTTGTAGTTTTCAATGACCTTCTCATCAGGCAGACTCTTACGGATCAGCTTCTCGCGGTTCATCTTGAGCAGACACTCGAGAGCAAGGTAAGGGTTGATGGCGTCGGCACCGTAGCCCAACAAGACACAGTGGTGGTGAACCTCACGAGCCTCGGCAGTCTCAACCACCAACGCCGCGAGCGAACGCCACTTGTTGCGGACCAGGTGGTGGTGGACGAGTCCGGTCGCCAACAGAGCGGAAACGGGAACGCGGTCGGCGGAGGTGGCGCGATCGGAGAGAATGATGATCTTGTCGCCGTTCTCGATGGCCTCGGTGGTCGCATCACAGATGGCATCCAAGGCATCAATGTAACCGGCAGTGCCCTTCTTCTTCTCAAAGGTGATGTCGATGGTGCGGACAGTCCAGTCACTGTGAGCCTTGCTAATGTTCTTCAGGGTGTTGAACTCAGGAATGCTCAGGATGGGTGACTTCAGAAGCAAACGATTGCACTGTGTGGGATCCATTTCGAGCAAGTTGCCCTGAGGGCCGACGTAGCATTCCAAAGACATGACGACGGCTTCACGAATGGGATCAATGGGCGGGTTGGTAACCTGAGCGAACAGCTGTCGGAAATACTCGTAGAGCAAGCGCGGCTGAGGGGCGATACAGGCCAAAGGAGCATCGTTGCCCATCGAGCCCAGGGCTTCCTTGGAGTCGGCTCCCATGGGACCGAGCAGCAAACTCACTTGCTCGAACGAGTAGCCAAAGGCGCGCAGCCGGGGGTCATTTTGCACGGAGTCGCTGTCGAGTTTGAACGAGAGATCGACGTTGCTGTCAAGCAAAGTCTGGTTGATCGCGGGCAGCTTCAGGAGTTCCTTATCCAGCCAGCTGGCAAAGTTCTGACGCTTGGCGACGGTCTGCTTCAGCTCGGCGTCGTCGATGATGCGGCCGGCCACGGTGTCGACGAGCAGCATCTTACCAGGCTGCAGACGGCCCTTCTGCACGACGCGCTCGGGGTCAATGTCGATTGCACCGACCTCAGAGGCACAGACAATGCGATCATCATCCATGACGTAGAAACGGCAGGGACGAAGACCGTTACGGTCGAGGTTGGCACCACAGTACCGGCCGTCGGAGAAGGTGAACAGCGCAGGTCCATCCCAGGGCTCCATCTGGCAGGCAGCCCACTCGTAAAAGGCCGCCTTGGACGGGTCCATTGCAGGGTTGTCCTGCCAAGCCTCGGGGATCATGATCATGACGGCCTCGGGAAGAGAGAGCACGCCGTTGATCATGAGCAACTCGAGCACATTGTCGAAAGCGGCAGAGTCGGAACCGCCATCCTCGACGATGGGGTAGAGCAGGTCCAGCTCATCCCCAAAGACCTCCGACCGGAGCACTCCCTCACGGGCACGCATCCAATTTTTGTTTCCTCGCAAGGTGTTGATTTCACCATTGTGAGCGGCCCATCGCAAGGGCTGTGCGCGGTCCCAGGAAGGGAATGTGTTGGTGGAGAATCGAGAGTGAACGAGCGCAAAGTGACCTTCGTAGTCCACGTTGACCAGATCATGATAATATGTGTAGACCTGGACGGGGGAGAGTTGACCCTTGTAGACGATGTTGCGGTTGCTCAGCGAGCACAGGTAGAACCAGTTGCCGAGGCCGATAACGTGCGTGGCGCGCTTGCGCAGCACAAACAGCTGCAGCTCGAAAGTTCGATCATCGAATTGTTTGACATCCGTGATCTCGGGCTTGTTGCCCTCGCCGTAGGCGGACTTGAGCACCACAAAGGGTTGCAGAATAATCGGCTCTCGTGACAGGGCGGCGGGGCCGAGAATGGTCGAGTCGCGGGGCACCTCACGCCAACCTAGAACCCTAAGGCCCAAAGATGTTGCCAGCTCTTCGAAAGTGGTCTTGGACTCTTGCAGTGAAACCTCGTCGGGCTTGAAGAAAAGGTTGCCGACCGCATACTGACCCAATGGAGGCAGCTCCACGCCAACCTCGCGCGCGAAGTTCTTGATGAAGAACTTGTGAGGAATACTGGTCATTACACCAGCGCCGTCACCGTCTCGCGCATCCGAGCCCACGGCTCCACGGTGGGTCATGTTGCAGAGCAAGTTGCGAGCTAGACAGACACTCCGACGTCAGCGCAACACGTCCGTTGTCATGGGACGGTCGTGGAGGCCATTGCAACCACCCTACCGAGCTCAAGGAAGCAAAATAGAACGAGAAATTGACCGACTTACCATCGCTCACAATTTTGTGACTCGGTTTACCCTTAATGTGGCTATAGGAGATCCCGATCTGTTAGTTGGGGCTCACCGGGGCCTCTTCGGCGGAAGGAGAGGGGGTCAACTCACGCAGCAAAACCGACACCACAGGCATCCTTCTCGTACTCGGGGTCATAGAGACCCTGCTTCTTGGGCAAGGCATTGGCCCAGCCGTAGCCCTCCTTCGGCTGGTACTCCGAATACTCTTGAGGGGCCTGCTCTTCACTTAGATCTTTGCCATAGATATCCTCCAAAGTAAGACCCATTCTTCCGTCGAGGGCCGACAGAGAATGGAAAGACACAGAATAAGAGGGAAAGTTGGAGAGAGGAGATGCCTTCAGAGGGGGGGATTCTCCGCCGAGTCAGTTGAGGCGGGACGGAGATCGACGGAGCCGGATCGTCAGAGCGCGATGGGCAGCGCGGATGATGCAGAGAGAGTGGGTGGGTGTGGAAGATGAGCTCAACAGCTGCTGGTAGGGGGTGGGTAAGGTGAAGAGGAAGAGGATGACAGGAGGGAAAAGACGAGGAGAGTGAGAGGGTTACAGAGAAGTAATGGAGGGGTGGAATTAAAAAAAGAAAGATGGGCAGCGATTACGGCGGGCAGCGCAAGTACAGTAGGTCCGGGGATTGTAGGCTAAACCTCCGATGGACCCCAAAGGGGAATGGAAACGGGAAAATTACGGGCTGTGGGGTTGAACGTGGCAAATGGATCTCTGATGATCTCGACCGATGAGTTTGGCATGTGTTTACTTTCAGCCATCTTGAAAAGTAGTCCTGCTGTAGTTCTACGAGAGCATTGAGAGAAGGTTGATCGGACTTGAATGGTGTTCTGTCGCATATTAATGCCATGAGTCTGAACATTTGTACATCCGTGAACAGAGTCCGATTCCAGGCGCAATAACAAGGACACTGAAGATCTGTACAAAGCTCCAGATCAATACGATCGATACCATCGTTCCTCAGATCCATTGACCCCTCCAGTGAACGAACGAATGGACGAATGCGTCGCCTCGAGTCCGAAGAGGAAAGGTGGACGGGCCGGGCGACATTCCATGACAGTTGCCTTCGACTGAGCGATGGAACAAATCATTACGACAGTAGGCACAGCGTATAGCATAATCACATATGTATGTTCTCATATGCCGTGTAGAATTAGACACTAGACAATTAGACCCGAGGAGGAGAGCGAAAGAGAGCTTTCACAGGACTCGATGAGTTCAGGCGACTAATGGCCAAAGTAATGATAATCATTATGATTACGGCAAGCAATTCCTCAAAGATAAGCACCTGAGAGCCAATGAGACGGGCTGCTTTGCAACCCAAGCACCCTAACGATTAGCTTTCGCCTACGTCAAAGATCCCTTGGTGGAGATCAGATGCACTTAGTCAGCTGGTACTGTACGTACTTTTGTCGCCATTACAATACAAAACCTAGTAATTTTACTACCCACGTTACACTTTGCAGTTTACAACTTTACACTCTACTTAATCTTATCTCGAGCCCAGTGAGCCCGAGCCCGCTAGTCCGCCCGGGCGTGAATTCCAGCAGTCAAGACCCAAGAGTCAGGTTTGTTACGCCCGTGACAAGACAGTTGAAAACACTGAGACAGTGATATACATCATACGACACAGGCTATAGCAGTGCAGCACTGTCTCAACGCTTATATTTCAATCTGACGCCCGACGATGCCTGCTTTCTTTCCAGACTTTGAAATTATTGGAACCGCTAAGGATCTCACTTTGATCCTACGACACAGTTTCAGGTGCATTTCGAATATAGCACTTGGCTTCTACTGAAAACTCAACTAAGGATTCATTAATACAGTACTGTCATTCAGGGTAAACCCGAGCCGCCGATGGCTTCTCGCTCATTAACCTGTTCGGCTGGTGGGCCCATGACAATACCGTTTGTCCTATTGGCCTTTGGCCGCAACCAGGCAGGAGATCAAGGAGAAGGCTAGATCCATCCGGTCCAGCCTTGTTTTGTGCATGAGATTTTGCCCCGCTAAAAAGAAAGAGACAGAAGCGAGTGAAGAAGCCATTCGAGGGCCTTTGGACTGCCTATGGAGTATGGACCATATATTAGACATGTGGACCTAGGACCTTCTATAGCATGATTAGATAAGTTTATTGATTGAGCTTGATTCGGGAGCTCGAAATTCTATAACTTGTAAGTAATGTCAGTATATGATACGCAGAAGTATGATCAGGAAAAATGACCTTTCTTTTTCCATTTTCACTTTCGCACGCCCATCAATTTTCCCCTTTTTGGTTGCCCCAATCCGGCGGAAGCTCCGTGCTTTGTTACCCCTCCCGTTGCGGACCCGAATGGCTGGGCATGTGGTGGGGCATCTGGCAAGGATGCGGTGCTTAATCCAAACCTATTCTGCCTCGACACCTCAGCCATCGCGCGGCACATAAGTTGAGGGCTCTATCACTAATCAAGGGTGATAGTTCAAATGAATATAAAGAAGGCATGGATGACTTTTTCTACAGGGCTCAGTTACCTAATCTGGAGTAGCCAGAGCCAATATCTCCCTTTGGGCTTGCTCTAAGCGTCATACAGGCCGATCATATTACCTTGGCAGGCACGGACCAAATAATTGCCAAGAGCAGAACAGCCGGCTGCTCGCAAGGAAGCGTCTTGGCTGCGTTGGGTGTTTGTCGAATCATACTTGTACAGTTCACCAGTCTTCAAATCTACATGCTGTACACTTGCACAGTATACACATAGACACGACGCTTAGTATATACTACTATACATACTTACACAGTCATATAGACATTTAACTTTCGATTCCCTACTAGTCTCTTTGAATTGCACATCAGCTTGGAACAATACGGTGTTCTGAAAATCATGCTGGGTCGTGCCAGACTTCGGAACAGACCTTCCCATGGACCAAGGTTTTATTAAGGGTCGTCCATGGGTATAGGTGATACTCGTGAGTGTCACAGTCAAAGTACAATCATACAATGCAGTGCACTCGATTAGAACCCTCACTTGTCTGGCGTGGACAACTTGTCTTGAAGAGGTCAAGTGCCATTTCAATCATACAGTAGACTAGTACTGTACAGAGCCATACAGTCCTGTACAGTACATGTAAATATACCTGTAATTCTGCCGTTCCTCCCCCCGACTCCGAGCCTCCTCTCCGCCCCTTCCGCCCAGGCTGCTTGCATGGTGCAACCTTGAACCGAACCGATGCTGCATCTCCCAGGACTCAATCCGACGCACATGCCTATCTCACTAGCGACTCAACTAGTGACTGAACCATGCCGACAACGGCCTAGTAGCCGCCCGGGGTATCTTTCTAGGTCTACCACAACACCCATCTCCAACTTCTTTTTCCAGGGACCAATCTGGTTACATCCACTTAGCAGGGTCGTCTCAGTGTTTGACCCAATCAGTCCCAAATGCGTACTGGTGCAGTGGTGAGTCGTGACTCGTAAGAGGTCACTCGTTCCATAGTGCATACGCCGTACGGCATACGACATACGCCAGAGCAACGGCAGAAACTCCCGTTCCGAGGTTTGGGAGGTGATCGTGTTCTTCTCCTCATCCCCCCTCTCCCCGCCCCCGAGATCGGCCACTTCTCCCGCACACACTCTGGTAAGTTGTGAGGTGGTGCATGTCAGCATGTCAGCATGTCAGGTCGGCATTTAGATTGGCGGTGTCTACTCCCAGTCTAGTCTAGTCAACATATTAGTCTATGAGTCCTGTTCAGGCTCGTCCCTGGGGAGATCAGACGAATTTCTTATCGCGGCTTAAATAAAAGGATACATAATTACACACATTCCCGTTTGCTATAGTTACCCCCATCATACTCTATCGCGAACACGCGGGTGTCCTCAACATCCCAAGAACTGAGCATCTTGTGATCGGAAAGTCTTTATGACTCGATGCTCTCCATTGACCGTGCTCTGACGACAGATTTCATCCATTTACTCGGCCGTCGCTATCCAGGCACACGTAGCACAGTAGAAAACTAGAAATAACCCCAGACAGTTAATATTTCGGCTAAATTGAATGGAACACATGGCACTTTGACATGTGAAGAAGCCCCGGACTTGACTGTGGTCGAGAAAGAATTCGCTAGCTATTGCCCGTGCATACGGTAAAGTGTTGGAAACCCTTAGACGATCAGAATACATAAGCACTTTCGAATCACCAATAGAAAGAAGCTGGAGTGCCTTTACCATAGCCAGGATAAGCGCTCAATGATCTACGATTGGTTATTCTGGGTAACGCTCGACATTTTACGATCTACTCAGTACTTATACTCTTGACTCCAGTCTCTACTCGGTACTTATGCTCTTGACTCCAGTCTCTACTCTCTAGTACAGACTGCAGTGTGCAGTGTGGACCGCCATTTATCGCACACTCGTAGCATTCTAGCCACAGGAATATGACCATGCAGGGATGAGCATCTGCTAGCTACTTCATATGCGTTTTGCCAACCTTAGACTACGTCTCAGATCAATGTAAAAGTATTAATGTCGACCCGACTCTATGGATGTTTTCTTCACTCATAGTAGAGACGGGAGCGATAGGTACTAGGTAGTATGTAGGTACCTAGCCATCATCAAAAAGAAAACAGATCAATTACTGTAGGTAAGTAGACGACATGAGGTACACAGAAACCTATTTTTGTTCAACTGTGCATGAATATACTTCGTGATTCAGATACTTAGATCGAGCCGACTGATTCAAGGCTTAGTCCCTCGTACACTGAATATTTATGACAGTATCAAACATACATGAGACTCGGAGAACAACCCGTGTAATAGAAGCTTTACCCATTACTTACTACTTACAGTAGGTGATCAGTTAAAAGTCCCCATATTTGACCAGTCCAATAGAGAAAGAGGAAAATCCATGACAGGACAGCGTCTGCGATCGAGTATCCCTTTGGAGTTTGGACGACCGTTCAGAACTCCCGCACAGCCTTCCCGGGTTCACCCGGGGCCTTCAGTCCGCTTTAGGTTCACCGAACATGCAACAGCGCTGACAGCACGGGCGGAGTTAATTTCGGGATTTTTCGGAGTCTTCATCCCCTGTCACTTGCCAAGTGGTTCGGTTCATCTGATGATGATCATCCTGATGCTGGACTACGTGAACTTGTGAAGACCAGGATCGCTGTATTGAGTGGAAGAATGCGATGAATACAATACGAAGCTGATACCACGGTACCGCAAAAGAGACAACCTCTTAGATTTAAGCGGTAAATTTGCATTAGGAAAGCTTCAGAAGTACAGCTCTGAATGCGGTAGTTAGGCTCAACTTATGCTATGTATGCTTCTTATTTAGGACTTCTGACCACTGCACATCAATTGAGGCGTATATAGTACTCGTGTGGTCCCGAGTCGATTGGAAGCCCTCGGCCGATTATCGGCATTCCTACGAGCCTTCCCGTGCGCATCTGTTTACCGTTTCAGAATGGCCAATTTCGAGTTCCAAAGCAGGATGACTGGATATCTCCACATTCAGCTAGAGTTGGTACCGTGCGTAATATGGTTGTGAGTAATTGAAGAAACAAGCATCATCGAACTCCTTCCTATCCAAAGCTTGTCGTCCGTGCATTGCACCCAAGATCCTCCAGATTAAATCAGTCGCGAAGGCGAGAATGACCTTGGAATTCAAAGTGAGAGTGAGAGTCCATGGCAATTTGACTGCTATTGCACAAGCTACCAGAGCCACTCACTTAAGCATTCGGCCTTTGCAAGGCTTACCTTGTAACCGAATCTTAGCCGTATTCGATGAAAGGCGACAGTGATGGCTCGACGGCGACCCGACATCATTGAGATCAATTCACTATAGTGCGGTGTAAAATACCGCTTCGATGAGGCATACTTGCGGTTTTGACACCAAAGCACATTCAATGACAGTATGACTTGAAGCCAGCACCAGAGCTCGCCAGATGTTCGATCAAGAACTGCCTGGACTTTGGGAAAAGGGGAGAATTGTGTTGAATTTCCCGGATATCAAGTATAGTACAGATGCCGTATCAGACATGAGATCTCTGTGTGCGCAGGAATTGCACGAGCATAGTATATTTCCACAGAAAGTTGAAGATGGGCTATTAAATGCAGTGTCATCTCACGTTGATGCAGCCTTTTGCTTCATCTCCTCCTCGGCTTTCATCTCCTTCTCAAGAGCTGCAAAGTCGCCCTTGAAGGAGTCCGAGGCCGGTTCCAGTCTGACGTCCCAAACATCCTCGCTGCTTGGGCCAGTTCTATACTTGATCGCTTTCTTCTGGTTATGCGCACGAATCGCTTTCCTCTTCAACTCGTCTGACCATCCACGAGTCTTCATACAGAGCCAGAAGTTGTCCCAGTGTTCACTGCAGGATCTCAATTCACCATAACGATAGACATTGACGAATTGTCCACCGAAGGATTGGCAGAAGAAGGCGTAGTCAAACGCGGTCCGGCAGGACATCGTATCGGCATAGAGAGACTCGGGCGCAATGGAGGATGCGGGTTGCGCAAGAGGTGCGCTAGTGTCTGGGTTGGCGGGCGCTGTTGTAGTCCCATTGTATGAGTCGGGGCCTCGTCGTTGATTCGAGTTGAGCTCGGCATCTGCTTGCTGAAGCTCTGCGATAATTTGCTTGAACTCCAAATCGGCTTGTTCGTCCGGCGATAATTGTTTCGGTGGAGTGGAGGAGGGTAATCTTGACTCGGGGATGCTCGTCGCTGCGCCAGTCGTCACCTTAGGCGTCTCTTCCGAGATGTTTGAGTTCCATAGCCAACCCATTGTGGTCGTCTGTTTGTTTTCTGACTCAAATTGTTGATCAACAACCTAATTGCGCCTAGAACACACCTTTCGGGGAGAAAGAATTATGTCACGTGTCACAGCGATAAGGATGAGGTACCGGTATCGATAAGTATCGCACGACGTCATAGTCGAGCATCACTCTTGACGGCCAAACCTTGTTCTCCTCTTACGCACCACCCTGACTGAAAAGTTTCTTTTCCCATGATATGAGTCCTACATGTATGATGGGGGCTCACCCGATGGGAAGAGTTCCTTTATGGAATGCGAGTGGACGGGTCAGTTACTCCTCTATGAAGGGAAGAGCTGCTCCTCTGCGACGCATCCCGCCAATCAGCATACGCTATGCGTCGTCTGTACATTCAGGGCACATCAAGCTCGAGCCAAATGAGGGGATCCTTTACTTGAATAGTGAGCAAAGAAAGTGATTTTTCTGGGCTGGTCTGTGGCTGACTTTGTAAATCAAGACATCTTTCCACAGCGCTTGCAATGGTTCCTGCGAGGTCCCCTTAGCCATGTTCAACCTCTTGCGGGAATCATGAAAAAGATCAACCGACCCGATATCGCAGCTTCCGCTCCAGAATCGATCGCACGATTGGCTTGCCCCAAGAATCTGGGCCTCGAAGTCAAGGAAGTGATCCCCAGGTACAAGGAAGGCGGAGCATTCATCAAGTATGCTCGAAAGCCCAACACAAGCGACGAAGAAGTTCGAGCAACCGTCCAAGAACACTTGAAGCAAAATCCAATCAGGCCATGGTACAGTCCATTGCAGAGCTCAGAGGTTGACCGCGTTCAAGGACGACCCTGGATCGAAGACATGGCCAGAATCCCCAGTCAGACCTTACGGGTCGAGTTCCTGCCAGATTCTGCGGAAGGGAAAGGAGTGGAACTCACCCAAGAGACCCTCTATACCCTTTTCCGTCCATTTGGCAAGCTTCTAACCATCCAGTCCCAGCCCTCAGACTCCAAGGTCGAACCGAGATTTGCCCTTGTGCGATTTAGCCGGCCACGTTTCGCGGTCATGGCCCGGAATTGCATGCACGGATTTGTCCTCAATGAAGCCGAAGGGGGTGGTAAATCAGGCACCCGCTTCAAGATCAACTATGACCGGAAGATCAAATTCTCTGTCATCAAAGACTGGGTCATGAACCATCCTCGCATTGTTATTCCAGCCTTCGCGGCTTTGCTTGCCACTCTTACAGTCATCATTTTCGATCCGATCCGCACATTTTTCATTACGCTCAAAATAAAGGCCTCTCACCATACCGAGGACAATGCGGTGATCCAGTGGATTCGCAGACAAGTGAGCAAGGCAAATCGCATATACTTTGGAAATCGGCGAACCGACCCCAGGGGCCTAGCAGCCATCTGGGAAGACCGCCAGAACGACATCTCGCAGCTGCGAGCATGGTTGACGGAGACTATCGAGACCTTCATTGTCATTCACGGCCCCCGCGGATCTGGCAAACGAGAGCTCGTCTTTGACCAGGCTCTAAAAGATCACAAATACAAGGTGGTGATTGACTGCAAGCAACTGCAAGACGCCCGAGGAGATACCGCAAAGATATCTCGGGCAGCAGCTCAAGTCGGATATCGTCCTATTTTCTCATGGATGAACAGCATCAGTAGCTGGATTGACTTGGCCGCGCAAGGAATGATTGGCACCAAGGCCGGTTTCAGCGAGACCCTAGATGCTCAGCTCAGCAAGATCTGGCAGAACACGGCTGTCGCTATGAAACGGGTCGCGCTCGAGGGTCGAAGCAAGAACGATAAAGACGCGAACATTAGCGACGACGAGTATCTGGAAGCTCACCCGGAGAAGAGACCTGTCGTGATTATTGACAACTTCACGTACGATGCACAAGGTGACATCGTTCTTGACAAGCTCACGGAATGGGCCGCAGGGCTGACGACCTCCAACATTGCCCATGTCATTTTCCTCACCACTGACTCGTCCTACTCGAAACCTTTGAGCAAGGCACTGCCTAATCAAGTCTTCCGCGCCATTGGTCTTGGCGATTGTTCCCCTGAAGTTGGCCGACGCTTCGTGATGAGCCACCTCGATACGGAGGGAGACAGTCACGACGAGGCTTCAGTCCACAAGCCATCACGCAACTTGACCGGTCTCGATGATTGTATCAAGGTCTTGGGAGGGCGTATCACCGATCTTGAGTTCATGGCCCATCGCATTGAGGCTGGTGAAACGCCAAAAGGTACGTTGACGAGCGCAAGGTTATCTGGAACCATGCAACTAACTGACCTTGACAGCCGCGGTGGACCGCATCGTCGATCAATCGGCTTCGGAGATCATGAAGATCTTCATTATGGGAAGCGACTCTGTCACCCCGCAGTGGACTCGTGAGCAAGCTTGGCACTTGATCAAATCTCTTGCCCACGCCAAGGATGGCTCCTTGCTGTACAACAAGATCATTCTGTCAGACATGTTCAAAGAGAACGGCGAGGCTACTGTACGTGCTCTGGAGCAAGCGGAGCTCATCTCGGTCACTTCTGTCAGTGGATTCCCAAAGTACATCAAACCTGGGAAGCCTGTCTACCAAGCTGCTTTCCAACGCCTCATCGAGAACAAGACGTTGGAAGGCCGCCTTGACTTGTCCATTCTCGGCAAACTGATCGGTCAAGAGAATCAGAGCATTAGCAAGTATGAGCAAGAGTTGCAGCTAATTGGGTCACTGCCCAAGCAACCTCGGGAGTTGACGTCTCGTGTTGAATGGCTTCTGCATAAGATCCAGGGATCGCAGTCCAAGGTCTTGAAATACGAGGCAGATAGTGCAGCCCTTTCGAAGGCGCTACAACATGAGAAGTGAGAAGGTGCTCCATGGAGCAATAATCTGGGAACGTGGTCTTTCCACATCGTTTTAGGTACATGGTCAAGACTTTGTATCATAAGCATAATGTCTATTTACACACATGTCCCCACATTCAATGACCCTGGATTTCTATTTTATGGTGTCAACGTGCTGTGGCACCCACAGTCGTCTTGACAGTAGAAAACGGTCGACGCAAATTGTGCGACTGAACAGCACAACAGAGCCCAGAAACACGAGCTAGACGTATGTAGATCTCCAGATGAAATGGACGGCAACCTTGAATCAGCTCAACTCGATCCGACTCAGGCTGGTCAGGTACCCTTTGACATTCCCATATTAGCCGCATCTTGAAAAACAGGTCAAAAAAATCCGAGGTAAGCTCGTCCACCCCTCGAGACACATATAACATCTTTCATGTTCACTTCAATTCGATCAACCAACCTTGACGTCACTAACAGAGATGTGTACCTGAACTCTGGACTGTCCATGCGTGTGCCCGAGAATCACTGCTGATAAGATAAGCGGCCTCCTCGAGTCCTCCGATGCTCTCCAACATTGTTATTCCACCTCAATACCTTACTTGAGATACATATTTTCAAGGCGAACGACAACTCTCACGGACCACAACAGAGAAGGGCAAAAAGAAGGGCAACGGGTAATTTGTTCAGGCAGCTTCTCTGCCGTTTCATGATTGAGTTGTACCAATTGGCGTTGTTCTTTAAAAAGGACCACCGCGTTGTCGTTCCCGCACGGAGAGCTACCTAACAAGGCTTACACTACTACTACAGTGGACCGGACCGGCTTATGATCTGCTCGTTCTCTTGCAATTAGCAGCTCCATACACATTACACCCACGCTCGGCCAACGCTATGGTGGCTTTTGACCTGATCCAGGCGCTGGAATATCTGTGGTCGAACTTCACATGGGTAACTGGAATAGCCGTGTACGTGTGTTTATGTCTTGTGACTCGTTTCGTCTCAGGCGTGCAAAGCCGACGGACTACACCTGCGCAAGAAGGCAAAAAGGCCCAGTGTCCCAGAACAACACCATACTGGTTCCCTTGGCTAGGTCACAGTGTGCCGTTCTTATGGAATCATTTGAGTCTTTTGGAGGCCCTTCGGTAAGTGGTAGCTTTATCAAAAGCGAGCCCTTCTTCAGACCCAGCACTGATATGTTCATAGGGTTTCGGCGAAGGAGTCCGTCTTCGGAATCTATCTTAGCGGCGAAACTTTCCAGGTCGTGGCTTCACCGTCGATCATGAGGAATGTCTGTTCCTCTCAAGAAACAACGAGGAGCCCTCTTGTAGATAAAGCTCTTCGTAATGTTTTTGGCAACCGCAGTTCAAGGCACATTACACGTATCGTCCAGCACGAAGAGCTCGATCTCGACGTATCAAGCACGATCGCCCACAAGCCCTTCATTAGCGACGCATCCAAGTCAATTGAGAAAATTTTGAGGCGTGAAGTCCAAAATTTTGTGAGCTTCGGCCGAAGTCCTGTGGATCAATATCAATGGGAACGCGATGCCGAAGTCTCAACAACCGAAGGAAACCAGTCGACCAGTGAGACCAAGCTTTTCGCGCTCATTAGGGCCTTTGTGGGTCATAATCTAACCATCTTGTTGATGAGCGACGCTTTTTTTGACAACTTCCCTCTGTTTCTGACAGACCTCTGGACATTAGACGAGAACTTTGTCCCACTGTTCACTGGTTTGCGTCGATGGATTCCCACGACGCCGAATGTTTCCGCGGCCTTTCCAGCACGCGATCGTCTTCTCCATACCTTGTCTGTATTCCATCGCGCATTTAATGCCTTCCAGGACGGGTTCGATCCTCACGACGTCACATGGTGGGATCTCGACAACGTTTCTGAATTATTCAAAATCCGCATGAGGACATTCCACAGATTGGAAATGCCACCCAGTGCAAGCGCATCAGACCAATTGTCTCTATTCTGGGACTTGATCGAATACAGCGCCAAACTGACATTCTGGATGGTCGCACACATCTCCGCCGACAGCGCGCTACTAAAGGACATCCGAGCGGAAGCCTCCGAAACCGTCAGATCGAGTCGACCAAGCCAAACAGGCTTACCATTCCCAGAGCCGCCCCAACTCGAGATCGATATTGAGAATATGCTTGAAAGCTGCCAGCTCCTGCGCGCATGTTACTACGAATCAGTCCGCCTGCATACCGCGGGGATCTCGCTCCGCAAACTCAAAGCAGACATGAGGGTAACCGAGTCCACGGAAGACGCGGTTCAACCGCGCACGTACGAGCTCCACAAGGGCGAGACGGTCATGATGCCGCATGGCCTTGTCAATCGGGATCCGCAGCGCTTTTCGAATCCAGACCAGTTTGATCCGTTGCGGTTCATTGTGACGGATGAGGATTCGGGGTTGAAAAGGGCTTGTGCTGCGAGTCTGGAGCCCTTTTCGGAGGGGCTTCATGGCTCAAAGCATAATGCTTTTACAGAAAGGGCTGTTTTGGCGTTTGCTGCGAGTATTGTGTCGATGTGGGATATTACGGCTGTTGATGGAATAGAGTTGAGGGTGCCGGACAATTGTGAAACATGGGGAACTTTGCGGCCGGCCAAGGATGTCAACGTCAAGATCCAATTGAGAGAAGAGTTGAGAAGGTAGGCATAGGTTATATACCTAGTCATATAAAAGTTGATATGATTGGACTCGTATCATATTTCAGAATTCATTTCTCGGTCATAATCAAACATCTTTACAAGGATTTCCGCTGGTCAGAGAAAGCTTTGCCGAGCCCGAATGTTGAGTAAAAGAATATAATGCAGGTAAAAGAAGCGAAATGCCAGACATAAGGGTATAGTACAATCAAAAGGTCGGGAGGCGTCAACTGAGATGAAGCACTTGGGCATGTCTGTAACTGTACAGAAAAGAAGAACAGCCTTGATCTATGACCAAGGTATGGCTGGTCTTGGAAATGGTGATACATGGGAATGAGGTTGCGATGAAGAGGTGATATGCCCTGTTGGAGATGGGGAAACAATGGACGTCTGCCTACTGCCATTGAAAGCGACGTCCAATCGTCACGTCAGGCGTAAAGCACTGTTCGTTCTATGCGCTTGAATGGCGAAACCATTGACCCCGTCGATGGTATGATAAGCCGTGCTTCCCGCAGGAAATAGCCAGGCCGGGGGTTGGTGAGGGATCCAAAGACTCTCGTGCCTTCCCAATCAGCCAGTCCGTCAACGTGACAAACTTGGATGTCCGGTCCCAGCCATTGGCTTCATCCGCGTGTTCAATGGTGTGCGTGAGAATCCGGCCCTTCTCGTCAAAGGAAAAAATGAAGAGCCCAGTGAACTGTCCTTCTTTGGAGAGCTTGAACATTGGTTCCTCTCCGCCTAGCAACACACTCAGTCCTCGATTTGTCCCATTACCCGACGACGAGGACGAGAGCTGGCTCTGCCCGGGCTTCAAGCCTACATCGGAATTGAAGAATCGAGAGGTCGATGCGCCGTCACCTTGAGGGCTGGACACGCTTTTGACTCCTTCGTGAAACGGCTTGCTGTCCGTTCGTGGTTCTGTCTGCCAACGCACGACCAACCGCTCGTCGCCGCAATCATGGCGATCCTGATTCGTTGGATCGAGAATAGTGCCCGCACGCACAATACGCTCACTCAAGATCTTGAGCTTCACATTCCCAACCAGGGGGACGCTACTCCAGGCAACGGGCACGGTCCAGAGCGCCGCCCGATACAGGGTGCGACCTTTCACAGTAGGCAGGTGTGGATGCGTCGAAGGAAACAGGTGAAGACTAACACTGGGCGCAAGGATCTCGGCCGGGAGGGTGTTGTAGAGAATTGTCGGGAGGAGGGGAGAAAGAATCCGCAGAGCTGTGTAAAAGAAGAACCTGGTGAGCGGTCCAATTCTCAGCAGTCGTTAGATATTATCGGATTACTCACTTTTGCCCAGCTTCACAACCCGCTCCTCAGGCGGTTGATGGTCATTTTGACTGGGACCTTCCCCCAGCCCATTCACATTTTTTCGAGCGCGCGAGGGTGAGAAGAAAGCCGTTCGCGGCGCTACCACTGATGGCGTGGGAATGCATGGGTCATTCAAGATTCCATGGCGCGGAAAAGCGAGGGCTCTCCGCGACGAGGAAGTGACTGGCCGGCCCGTCCAACGTCTAGATAAGGATGAGGTAGGTGGCTGCAGCGCCAGGCGGAGGGAGCGCGAATGCGATGACAGCTTCGGCATGCTGCCTTGCGATGAGCAATAATGTGTGATTTTATGATCATGCCATGAGGAATCGGGTCTGCTGCCTCACTTTCATTCAGGTGTGAGAAAAGGTGCACCGAGTGGAGGAGTGGAAGAAGTTAAGGTGATGCGGCGGGCGAGAGCTCCGAGATCTTCCCGGGTTACCATCGGGATCTCATGGACCAATCAATCGCAATGGTTTTGCCTTTGTACATACGAAAAGCACAGCGGCGGCATCGCTCTGATTATGCTTTTGATTTACGAAGACTAACTATGAGAGATCGTGGCGACTTGCAAAGGGCCATTCATCCATTGCAGAACAGCGAACATGGCAAAAGAATCCTTCTATTAGTGTCTCGGAGATTCTCGACTGAAGTTCACATAAGGTATAGAAGTGCATCATTATGTGCTCATGGTATACTAACGTCGATCAAGTTTCAGGCTCAAACTCAAACTCAAGCCAAATTAAGCCAACTCAGGCCAATTCGTCATCATCACCCATACCCAGGACTCGTCGCTCGGCCAAGTCTCGAATCTTATCCTCGAGAACACCACGACTATATCGCTGGGCAACCTTGGCAGCAGCCTCCATCATCTTGCCATTGCGGTCATGCATCATGGTCACCAGCTCTAATGCCTTCATACCACGCTCCTCCCCTTCTCTGCATTCGATGGCCAGCATCTGCAGAAGGGTCTTGTCGATCTCCAATTCCTTGCGCGCCAGCTCGGCACGTTGACTGGCAGTAGCATTCGTAGAAGAGAGGAGGTCTCGGAACAGCGAGAGAAGAACGTTACCGCGTACAAAGGTCTCTTCAAAGCGCGATCCGTCGGTGTTGCCCGCGTCTTCGGCCTCACTGGTGTCCTTGGGCGTTTGGCTGGATAGTGGGATCTGGAAGTCGAATTCACTGAGCAGAGGCCGTGGGAAGTAAGGATGCTTTTCTCCACCCTTCAGAATAATACAATGGAATTTCTCTTGTGCAACTGCAACAGGCCAGTATGACTCCTCTTTGCGCCCGCCCGCTAGTCGAGAAAGCTGCTTCGTGTCGAGAAGTGGCACCCAACGTGCCTGACCGGGCGTGCGCCAGTGCTGAAGCACTACGAGAACGCCTGTAGAGTCGTAAACACACGGATCCTGCTCACAATTGTTAGCATAGTATACAGTGGGTCGCGGCGAGGAAACACCACTTACACCCGTGTCCGAGAAGAAGACGCTTTGCAGTTGTGCGCCGGTAGGAAGAGCAACCACATCCTCGTTCTGGCAGATCTCGTCACGCTTGACGTTCTCAACAGTGTATCTCAACGTTGTGTGTCGACCATCTGGCCCAACGGAACCATTTCCAACAGTCATAATGTAATCTCGCCAGGCAGCGCATGTCACCGCCTGACTCTTTTGCCGGTAAACTCGGACGGGGGTGCCAAAGAGTGTGTACACACGGACATAGTCTTCCGTAGTGACTGCCACGATGTATGACTCGCTCAGAGCCAGTGCTGTCGATTGAAGTCAGCAAAGCTCAACTGCGTAAAACATCATCAAATGATCATCGTACCTCGGATCATCTCTCCTCGTGGCAATTGAGTGCGCCAGTCTGCTCGAGTGGTCCATATTTCATGCGGTCGGTAGAATATCGTCGCCGGGCTGCCGTCTGACGGGTTATTGGAGAAGAGCGTACCATTCTCATCTGTAGCTAGTCAGCCGGGAACTCATCAGCCAAGGCCTTGCGCTCAACTTACTCAGACACGCTTTATCGTACTTGTAAGGATCAGTGAAGTGAAAGTCCCGATGAAGCTCTCGATCATAAAACTCTACAGTCACAGTGTGGTGCGTTTCTTGATCAACAGTCCATACGGCACCGGTCAAATTCAAGCCTAGAGACATTAGCAGAGATCATGCGATTGTTCAAGCGGCAGTGCTTACACAAATATCTTCGGTTGCCCGCCCATGGCGTGCTTCCTGGCTGAAGAAGCGAATGGGTCTTGGGCTGAGAAGGGCCCATGTAAACCCGCTTGTTACTGGGTTCACCCATATCGTCCTCGTCGTCAATTGGACGTTTACCGTAGTAGCCTCGTTGTTCATCTGCATAGCCAGCCCCGTCATCATCCTCCACAAAATCTTGCATGTCTTCATCTTCGCCCAGAATATCGTCTAGGGAGTCGAGCGAGGCCGCGCGGGCGGAACGTTGAGGTGGTACTTTGGAGCGCTCCGCAAGTGTTTTTGACACATTGTGCGAGATCTCTGTCAATGGACCTGGAAAGATTGGCGCAGCTTGAAGAGTCTTCTTCAGTTGAGACTCGTGGTCTTTGGGGACGAAATTGTCGTAGATGAACAATTCACCATCCGAGGTTGTGAAGGAGACAGAGTTCTTCTTCGGATGCCACGCTATATTTAAAACGTTGCCAAACTCATACCGCTGGAGGACCTGTTGCGTCTTCGTCTCCCAAAGCACGATCTGGCCATCAGAACCTGCGGACGCAAGCATAGCCCCATTGGGTGCCCAACTCAAAGCCGTGATGTCGCCCGTGTGACCGCCAGAGAAGATCTTCTCTTTCTTCCATTCTGAGACCGAATAGATAGCAATATCCCTGGTGGCCTCGGCAACAGCGAATGCAGTACCATCGGGATGCCAGACAGCCTTTGCCGTAGCCTCCGCATCTGGCTCAAGCCTTCGAATCACGCCGTCCAATTTGCGGAGAGACTCCGGCTCTTCCTCGGTCATGGAGTAGACATACAAGATGCCATCGGTTCCAGAGACGGTCGCATATCGACCATTGGGGTCGAATGAGACGTGTTTCGTCCCTTTGCTTTGTTCGCGTAGGTACTTCATCTGTGTCATGTCTTCGATTTTAACGATCTTCACGGTGAGTTCGCTGAAGGTGCCATCTGTTAGCCCGAGCAATGTAGTCCATGTAGTCCAAACTCTTCAGGAACAGTCCAATACGCACTCGCTCGCAACTGCCGCCCACTTGCCATCATGTGACACTGCAATGTCTCTCACAGGCAATGCGCATCGGACAAGCAGACCTCCCATCTTCCCAGAAGCAGCATCGTAGGACCAAACGGTTCCATCCTCCGCACCTAAGAGAACGACCTCGTTCTACCCCACAACAATTAGCTTGCGATCTTCCACTTGTAGCGTGATGCGTTCTGCCCTACCGTAGCACCGATCGCGAAATGTCCATCAATACTTCCATCCACCGTCTTGGGCTCATCGTCCTGGTCAACGGTATAGATTCGAATGGCGGAGTTTGAGCCTCCGGTGATAATGCGACGGCCATCGGGGGTGTATGCGAGCACCGTCGTTCCCGGGGTATCTGGGTAATGACTTGGTCAGGAGTATGCTCTCCGGAATGTCGAATGCATTTGAGCGACTTACGGGCTGGCCGACCCCGCGGACGGAGAGGATCGAAGCTCATGTTGTAGTGGCCCCCTGACAAGGGCGAATCAATTTCAAGAGACAGGTCGAATCCGAATCAGGTAATGAGGTTCAACTTGAGCCTTATCGCTGTCTTGCAGCAGCAGTATCTTGCAACTTTGGATATGGACTTGTCCGATGGAGACGCGTCCGCGACACGCGCGCGCAAGGGATTTAACTGTCTTGGGAAAGTAGGGTTCAGGGCACGTCACCCGCTCTAGACCGTTGGAAAGCTACAGTACGACCCCGAACAATCGATTCTCTTGATAGAGTGCTCGATGTTATATATTAAAGTGAAGCTGGTGTTTGTTGTCTTATCACGAGTCTGACAACTCTAAGGACCTCTGGCAGTAAGAAAATCAAAATCGGTACCTTGATGTGCTTGATTGACCGACCGCTCATACAAACCTCGATACCCCCTTGTCTGCTGTCTCGCCCGGATAGGTCCGTCTTCACCTTCGAGGCGTGCCCGACGCTGCGATATCCGAGCTTCCAAGGTCTCGTCAGAAATTTCAAGATGAAGTCTACGACCGTCCAAGTCGCAGGTGATCATGTCTCCTGTCTGCACAATGCCAAAGGGCGATTCGGCCAGAGCTGCCTCGGGGGAAATATGTAGAATGATCGTGCCGCCAGCTGTTCCAGACATTCGTCCGTCAGACAATCGCAGCATGTCTTTCACGCCTGCAGCCGCCAGCTTTCTGGGGATGGGAATCATTCCTGCTTCGGGCATTCCCGGGTTACCAATTGGCCCGATGCCCTTCAGAACCAGGACACTGTCCTTTGTGACCGGTAGGCCTGGATCGTCGACCCGACGAGCCAAGTCAGCGGAATTTTCAAACACCACCGCTGGACCGGTGTGAGATAACAGATGCCGGTATTTGGATGCAGACGCCTTAATGACCGCTCCATTAGGTGCAAGATTTCCGTGCAAGACGGCCAACGAGGAGGACGGGTATAGTGGTTCTGACAATGACCGAATGATTCGCGAGTCACGATAGACTCGTTTCGAAGACGCTGCATCTAGAATCTCCCCGAGTGTCTCGCCACTTATCGTTCTTGCGGACAAATGCAGTAACGGCCGTAGGACCAAGAGAAGTGCCAGCATGCCGCCTGCATAATGGAAATCGTTCATATAATTATCTCCGCTCGGTTTGAGATCAACCAGCAGCGGAGTTCTCTTGCCAATTTCCTCGATAGTCTGTAAGGTGATCGTGCCTTGCACAGTCGGGTGTCTGTTGGCAATCGCCAGAAGGTGAACCACAGCATTAGTGGAACCGCCGATGGCCTGCAAGACGGTGATAGCATTCAAGAAGGACACTTTGCTGAGAAGTTCCTGTGGCTTTCTCTGCACCTTTGCAACTGCCACCGCATTGGCCCCAGTCTCTTCGGCGAGCCTCAATCGAGTCGATGACATAGCCGGTGCAGATGCGCCCTTCAGAGGCATCATTCCGAGTGCCGCAGTGATACATGCCATCGTGCTTGCCGTTCCCATGACTCCACAGGTGCCGATCTGTTGAGAGCTGTGAGTCTTGAGAACGAAACGAAACAATCCCACATCCAGTTTTAAAGGAACAATACCGTAGGTGCTAGTTCTTCGTTGATCTCTGCAATCTCCTCAACATCAATATCCCCAGCTCGAAATGCGGCCCAGTTATTGCGACAATCGGTGCAAGCCCCGAGTCTTTGACCACGATGACTTCCTGGCAGCATTGGACCAGTGATTAAGGGCAGAACAGGCTTATTCGCCGAGATTCCACCCATCAATTGAGCAGGCACGGTCTTGTCGCAACCTATCAAACTTTTATAGTCAACGGTCATGCTACGGACCGAGCTTGCAAGTCTGTACCATCACGCTAACACTCACCTCCAATCATAATACACGCATCCAACGGCTGCGCTTTAATCATCTCCTCCGTATCCATACTCATCAAATTTCTCAGAAACATGCTCGTCGGGTGCGAGAACGACTCATGGACACTAATGGTAGGAAATTCCACCGCAAGCCCTCCGTTTAAATGAACGCCACGTTTTGCGGCCTCGATGAGTTGCGGCACATTCGCATGGCAAGGGTTGAAGCCCGAGAAGGTGTTAATGATCCCAACGATGGGTCGGGAGAGAGCATCTTCGGAGTATCCCAAAGCCTTGATGAATACCTTTCGAAGAAATAGAGAAAAGTGGGCATCACCGTAGGATGTGAGGCCTTGACGTAGCCCCGAGGTTGATGCGATGGGTTGGGTCAGATCGTAGTCTCCATTTCCGAGTTCTGGGGGTTGTTCTTGCTCATAGTTGGCCATGTTGCATCAGATTTTAATGTCATGGACCTTTTTTCAATTCAATGACTTGCAGAGCTTCGCTTTCTACTTTGACTTAGTAGTGACGGAGATGTATTGTTGTATATCTCATTTGTTGTACAGATGGCGTGATCACCACGTAGGTCGTTCTGTTAGTACCACCTCCAGCTGCAAGTTCTGTCGGAGTAAGTCCGACTCGGAACGTACTCCGCACTCGCGGCGTTCATCCCCGCACTCCACGATGATCGCGTTGTTCTCAAGATCAACCTCAACCCAGTTGGGCCGCATTGTCCTTCTTCTCATCTGGACTGTCGATGTTTCTGTCAGCACGCTAGAACTACAATATTTCATCTCTTGTCGAAAAATCTACTCCAGCCAAGGTGCCTAAACCATGGGGACCTTGAACATGGCACTGCTGTACCCCGCATTCCCCCTCTCCTACATATCTTCTAGGAAGTATTGCGCCGGGCAGTCAATCTATCAGCAGGGTAGATAGGTGAAGAGGCACGTGCATCACATGGTAAGCAACCTACTCATATAGAACGAGTCAATAAAACATCAATTCTTCATACTGATCATTCATTTCTGAAATGCTTTCAAAGAATATCCGACCCAGACAAGAGTCAGAGTCTTGCCGCAGGACCCAACAGATGCCTCATCTCCGAGTTTGGATACTCGACATTCTGAGAAGAGTCAGGACGTTGACGATCCCACGCCCACTTTTCCACTAATTCAGGCTCTAGGTCTCCGTCCAGCATCTGCACAATGTACTTGCCTAGGACAGGGAAGAATTTGAACCCGTGGAAAGAACCGCAGGTTGCGACGTACAGGTTCTTGGAGGCCGAGTGTGGTGAAATGATGAAATCGGATGATGTTGTGAAGGCGTCCCTAGCAGGTAGAAGAGTTAGTTTTGTTTTTTTTTTTTGTATGCTTCTTTGACATCCCATTCTTTCTTCTAGTTCAAGAATAGGGCGTCTTGTCACGGTAGGCAGGTGTCAATCACATACCAGCAGATTCGGTGTTTGGTCATCTCCCACTCCGCACTGGCCGGTCCGTACCAGAGATTCCGGGCCTCGACGATATCCTGCTTGAGGGGACCGGGGACCTTCCACTGATTATAATCGTGGGAAGGGGGTGGCGAGGAGATGTAGCGCCCGGGCAGGACCTCGCGGGTGTTGGTGAAGATCTTGGATCCCCACCACTTGAGCTCCCCATCTTTGGTCGGTGGGAGACTGCCGATGAATGGCTTGCCTGCCGTAGATCATCCCATATTAGCTTCTTAGCTTCGAGCCAACCTCAACCTGGTCCACCACTCTGTCGCCCATTTAAGATCCTGAAAGGGGATTGTTCTCACCGTGCTCGGGTGTATATCCCTGGAACCCCACTGGCATATTCTTGAACTTCTCATGATCCTCCTTCTTCAGCTGTGCCATCCCCGTCGTGATGCCCGCAGCCAGAATCCGCTCGCCGGCACCAATCCCCGCATTGCCACTCTCCGCCGCACTCCACTCCAACAAAGTCGGGGTAAAAGCGCCCGTCGAGACAATCACACTCGAAGCAGACAATACCCTTCCATCCTTCGTCTTGACCCCAGTGCAGGAGCCCCTCCCATCAAACTGCAGCGTGGCCACCTCCGCAGTGACATACTTGACCCCGAGCTCCAGGCAGCGCTTCGTGACCGCACGAAGAACATCCCCGGCCGCAGCCCAGCCACTAGCCTTGTTAACAAGCACCTCCTTGACTCCCGTATAGTCCGCATTATCAAACAGACCACCGTATAACTTCCGCGCTTCAGACACAGGGAGCGCGACAATGTCGTCGTTCCGACCAAGCTCCTTGTGGTGATTGATCACGTTTTGCGCATAGTCGCTGCGGCAGTTCCAGTAGACGCCTGTTTGGTGGAAATACGGCTGCCATAACGGGTCGGACTTGAAGATGTCCTGCGCTTCGAGGGCCAGTTTACAGTAGATTTTGTCGTCGTAGTCGGCGCGTACTACTTTGTTCCAGTCCCATGAGGCGGCGACCCGGGACTCGGCGTCGTATGCGTCTCGGTCGACTAGCGTCACGGAGGCATTGGGGTATTTCTGGATGAGATGGTAGGCGGTGGAGACGCCGAAGACACCGGCGCCGATGATGATGTAGGATTTGGACTTGGCGGGCTGGGGAGACATGCTGAGTTTGTGGAATCAACGCTTATAGTCGTGTGGTGGGAAGCCCAGCGTCAAGTCTGAAGATGCAAGGTAGAATGGGGATACGCCCAGAGTAGGGTCCGTAGGACTTGGTACAAGGGAAAAGAAATTGGATGTTGTGATGTCCCCCTCCCCCCTCCCTCTTGGTCAGGGCCAAGGTGGGATCCTTTATACGCATGGCTCCATTCCAAGTTGACCAACTAAAACTATACGAGGCTATCTTGGCTCGTCATGAGCCACTCCGCGCGCTCGCATCTGCCGGCCCGTGAACCGCGGAGCCGGTCACGTGGTGATATACTTTGCCAGACCGGCCGATCGTTGAATGTAGTGAATGTACTGTTCTATGCTCGAGGTCCGGGCAGTTCAGCGAAGTGTTGACTGTAATTAAGGTCTTAAATATAGCATCGTAACAGGTCAACCTGAACAATTTCCTCATGGCTGACTCGCGTCAATTAAATGAGGACACAGAGACACATTCCTTAGTAGTTGTTCCGAAGATCCTCCCTCGGCTCCGGGGTCACGGCGTTTGGTGACTGCATCTCTGCGGGTCAAAGATCCATGCAACGGCATCTAAGCGACCCGGGAAGCGGACCGGGTCTTGGAAGCCGCTGCAACGGAACATTCAGAGATGCAGTCCTGCATAGATTAGTTAACTGGGTCTTCTCGTTCTGTTGCTTTTATTTTCGTACATTGCATCAGTCTAGTTAGCTCAAGCCTAGGTTGAACTCGTTGTAGAAGGAGTCATACTCCCTTTACGTCTATCTGATCGAATCAACAGTGGCACACTATGTGGAACGCAACTGCGTAGTCGGGAAAGAGGACACTAAGGGCAAAGTTACCACAGGTATGAGAGCAGCATTCAAAAGAGTTTAAACATTCAATGGCATTCGTAATGAAATTTCACAAGGTAAAAACGCTCATCATAAGACCGACGCTGGATTGATCACCGACATCGGGAGGAGTAACCGAATCATCCAACAATTGAAACGCCTCATTGGAGCCCCGAGGCAAAATATACACAAACAGTTGCCATCTCACTGAAACTTGCAACATAATGCAATCACTGGCCGCTTATTCCCATGCTTTGAACAGCATCTAAAGCACTTGCTGCGGGTTGAGACCATGGGCACCCCCATGGTTCCACGCGGCAGCATTCACGCTACTCATGATGGTAGCATTCAATTGGTCATGCGAGCTGTTGTCGCGACCGTGGTTCAAGGCGGAGTTGTACTGTGAAGATAAGAGAGTCAACATCCATGTCCAAGATGGATCAATGTCAGAATAAGACGAGGCACAAACCTTAAAGACAAAGTTGAGGACGAGAGCAACAGCGAGACCAACGCAAACCACGAGAGGACCGAATAGGTTGTCGAGATCCTTTCCACTGCGCTGGCGGATGAGGCGAGCTCGCTTTTCGTACATATACCAGCCCCAGGCGGCAGAGAAGATGGCGAAGAAGGTGTAGACATATGCCAGGACGATAGCCACACGGTTGTGCTTACCGGCAGCATTGTACAGACCCAAGGACAAAGTGGACAGCAAAATGCTCACGTGCAGCCACTTGATAAAGGTACGCTGATTGGCAAGCCATACCTTGCTCTCTACGCGAACGGGGCCTTGATCCTTGATCCAAAAGCCAGGGTGGCGGACTCCCGGTGGCAGAGTGACTACTTCCCGACCAGTCCAGTTCTTAGATTTGACTCCCAGGGTTTTCATGACGGCAGCAAAGCTTGATGACGCCGCTCCCGACATGGCAGATTCGTCGGGCTGCTCAAGTTCTTCCTCGGTGGTTGCGGGAATCGTCGCAGGCTCCCGATGTGGCAGAGGTGCAGCCGTGGATATGCGGCGTTCAGATGACCTGTTGCCCATGCTGAGAGCCGAAGGTCGACGCAGCGCGGAGCGGCTGCCGGATTCTCCCCAGCGGCCAAAGGCCGGCGCGGAAAGGGGACCTGCAGGGCTGCCGGCCCCGCCCATGAAGCTACCCACGGCGATATCATCTTCCGCGCGTTTGGCCAAGCGTTCTTGCTCCTCTTGGAACGCGGTCTCCGGATCACGGCGAATGTCGTTCTCAAGCTCGCCCAGCCAGAAGGGGAAGCTGTTGACGTGGTCCTCAAAGAGTTGGGCAACACCGTGGACAAACTTGGAGAAGCGAGGGGCGTCCTTGACCAAGTGCGAGGCCATCAGCTCATTCACCCACTCGACATCGTGAGCCTTTCCGCGGAGCTTGATCTCCAGCAAAGCGTGGGGGAAGCGGACAATCTCTCCGGTGCGGATGGCATCGAAGGGATATGACATGCGAGCATCGTCTAGATCTGTACGGTGCCACTCAGAAGGTTCACGGCAGGGCCGCTCGCTGTCAAGAGCGTCTTCGCGGATCAGGGCCAGATTGGTGTCGAGGGAAATGCGGATGCGATCATCGCCGGGAATTTGGAATGCTGTGCGCGTGTAGTTGGCTCGCAGCATTGGCTGCAAGTTGTGCTCCTTGATGAATGACTGCAACTCCTCCACATGATTCTTGAGGGTCTGGGCCTCATTCGAGCCCCTCCCCTCGTTCAGATCCTCCATCCGGTGAACCTGCTTGTCTAAATGATACTCGTCATTTAAGAACTCTTTGATATGTTTCTCCTTCAGCTGCACTCTGATCTCCCGACTATCATCGGCTTCGGTCACGACCTTCTTCTCCAGGTAAATTGGCGGCTTGTCCTTGAGTTGACCAGTCCAGCGTAGTCTCAACGAGCCTGCTTCAGGAGCGCGAGCAACCTTCTGATTGTAAAGATCGAACTGAGCGTTGTCGAAATAAAGAGAGGTGATTGCTGGGTCGTCAGACAGACCATCCAGGGTCTTCGCACTCCCGGGGTTATAAATAAGGGTTGGGAGACGACGCAGGATGAATGTCTTGACCTCCAGCACGTTATCAACGTGCACCCAGAATTTGTATGACGAATAAGCATCACGTCCGAAGCCACGTTCCGCCTCCTTCTGTTGCACATCATCCTGGCTCAAGGTCTCGTGTACGAATGAGTACATCACCGACAGACGGTGAACCAGAGGAGAGTAGTCCTCCGAGTTGAACGGCGTCTGAGACAGACGGACCTGCAACAGAGGCCGGACGCGGTAGCGAGCACCACGCTTGCGATCGTGCTTCTTGGCAGCCTTGAGGAAACCTGTGAAGTTGATGCGGCTGTACTTTTCCAATTCGCTGACCTCCTTTGTGATGTTGTCGAGCTCCTGCAGAACCTCCGCAGCCACCTTGCGCTTCTCTTCCTTGCTCAGGGTGGACTCATCCTGGTCCGCAGGTGGGGCCAGAGGGCGAAGCTTGGCCTCGCACGCCGTTGTACGCTCGCGGAGCTGCTGCGAGGTCTCTGACTGGAACCCCGTCACCTTGTCGAGCTGCACGTTCAACAGTTCTTGCACAAAGGCCTCTTCGTCCTGCTCGGTCCATTGACCCTCATCCGAATCGCTGGCGTCCTCGGGGGTGACATCATGCTCGCGCAAAAGCGACTTCAGCTTGGCATAGTCGATATACTTGCCCTTCCAGGGGGGATAGACGGCGTTTCGCAGCGTTTTACCGAACCTCATCTTGCTCGGTCTTCACTTCCTGGGCGTATTGACCTAGTTGGGACTGTTGAGTTGTTGACCACTTTGTGTAGCGTGTGTCCGCCGTGTGACCGATGCGCACTCCAACAAGATCAGTCGGGACGATTTACCCGCACTTCCAGATCTCAGGACAACACTGTGAAATTTGAAGATCCCCCGCGGTGACCGGATACCGAAGCTCTTCGCGTGTATAGAGGAGGAACTGGGAGTCGGCCTTTCGAGAAGATTTTCCGACCGAACGAAAGACATGCGACGGTAACCTGATGGGATGGCGTCAAGGTCGACTGCACGTGCTCCCTGCAGTGGCTAGCTTTCTTCCACCGCTTGCAGACTGGTAGCCAATCACCCGGGGCAATTGAATTAGCTCGAAGCCGCAGCTCCAGTTGGGCTCTTCGGAGTTCGGACTAACCCGAACGATGACTCGGGGCTAAACCGGATCCGGTAGAGTAGTGCCGCCCTGGATCCTCCGACGGCTAAGTCCAGGCCGCTGGCCTCAGTGGCTAACTTTGGCCCGTGGGGACTGGGGACTGAGGACTGCAAATGAAGCCCTGGCGTTGTATCTCTGGGCCGAGACCTGGCCCACGACATCACAATGCCTCTTGTCGTGGTAGACCGGCGTCTTGCTCTCTCGAAGCGAGGTCAAGTGGCGACGGACTTTTTATGTCGCAGAAACGTGGATAGAACAAAGATGGAAACGGACAAGGGAACGAAGTCACGAACAGGCCCTGTCGAGAAGGCTTGTGAGCGATCACATAAAAGGGTCTGATATGCCGATGACAGATTTATCAGATTGCTTGAACTCCGGGCGTTCGAAGAGACAAGAGGCTGCGCGTGTGTCTGGTGATCTGATAGAAGTAAAGGGTCCATATTATTATTCCAACGGGAAGTCAACCCTACCCGATGCCCCCACCGTACAACCTCCAAGTCAAAGCTCCTCTTGTGCTTGTTTCTCTTCGAACTGCAAGCTGTATACTAACTACTGGGACCGTGGGACCGTGGGACGTGTGTGGTGTACATGTACGGTACGTCCTCCACATATCAGCGATGCTCAGATCATGCAGGTACCTATTTGGTGTCGTGGTCTCGCGGTCTCAACACCAGTACTCTCCTGCTAAGGCGAGAATGCAATTCCTGATATTCAATACCAGACTCTCATCTGCTGTGATACACGCGGTGTCTTGGGTCCATCATGGAAAATTCTTTTCTCACGCTGTAGCCTGTCGGTCAGAGCCAATGACAGTCGGGTGAAGTGTCACTACGATGATGGTTCACCTGGGAAGGCCGATCTGCGACGGCGAACTTGTAGCTTCGGGAGATGTATGGTGAATAAACCCCTTGATAAATTCAAGTCGAATGCAGGGGGGCAAGCAATGAAAGATACGGCATGGGTCCTTGTGCTAGAACGCAGTATCAGGGATGATGCTCTAGCAGAATGCAGTGTGTCAGCAAACAGCCTTTCTCATCATCATCGGCTTCTAGCGATAGCTAGTGTCTCTATTTGCTGATTTGTTGTTCGAGATAAGTAGCATGGAAAGGAATGTCCTGGGTATATACTACCCAAGGACTTGCTGATGTCCAGCGAGGTTACGGACACGAGGATTATCATTATCGCCTTATATCTAGACTTTGAATGCGATAGCCGGCATGAGAGCTCTTGTCTACGTGGAAGGGGTATGAATTATTGGCGTCGAGATTCTTCTAGCTACTAACGATCTTCGACTAGGATGTATTGATTTGGCAGAAACATGTAGGTACTAGTTACATCCTCTCCCTGAGTCCCTATAAGGTGCTGACTTCATAAACCGGAGTGAAGCCACCAAAAAGGTCCTGGTCGCGTGCCCTCGGCATTTCACCGTCACCCGCATTCTGCAGGCCGAGGCGCGAGGGCGCTGAACAGTGGCAGTAGTAGGCTGACTAGGCACAGAGGCTGCATTAATACTGCACTACTACTGCACTACTGCTCTAATGCATCTGTCCAGGACTAGACAGTAGACACTCCCGCCGGTCAAACCCCATTAGTCAGCCATGTGTTGCGGCCGTTCCGCTTTCAGCACTGGACACTTCACTCAACTAGTACTCTAGAGGTAAGTTCGTACGTTTAGGTAAGATACGTAGCCCGAGTCTGACACAACGACTTGAGGAGGTCGGCGGCGCTCGGCAGTCGGGTCGTCTGCCGGGGGATGTGATCCACTAGCTGGGTCCTCCTCATCAACCCTCCAACTGGGGAACGCTCGTTAGTGTTCCTGATCCGTTAAAACACAGGCTTCGATGAGATCATCCATCACCGCATTGAATCCTTTACGAAACCACCTAGTCCTGGCTAGGCTCGAACCTCAATGTCAAAGCCTCTCCACAACCATGAGGTCCCCGAGACTCCTGGCCTGTCTCCTCACCTGCACGATGTCCTAGCCGAATTGCATCGCCGGCCGTATCCGCATGTCCCCAACCCACCGCGCTGCAGTAGGCGAGCGTCAGTTGCTCTGATCCTGCGGGTCAAACCGACTTATCAGGACCAACCCGAGTCAAGTCGGCTTGCTGTTGATCAATCGCTCTCGGTGGAGGAGCAGCTGCAAAGCTTTTTCTCCCAGTCGTGGGTTCAACATGGAGATCCAGAAGTGCTGTTCATCAAACGTGCCTCTCGCGAAGGAGATCGGTGGAATGGCCATGTGGCATTGCCGGGAGGGAAAAGAGACCCGGAAGATCTGAACGACTTCACGGTGGCCATCAGAGAGACCGCGGAGGAAATTGGTCTTGACTTGACGACCGACGATGTGATCAGCGTCGGCAATCTGCCTGAGCGAGTCATTACCACCAGTTGGGGAGCAGAGCCGTAAGTGTTTGATAGTTTGACGAACCATCAGCATGCCCAACCACTGACCATGGCGCGCCTCTCTCGCTCGCTCTCTCTGGCAGAATCATGGTCCTTTGTCCGTACATTTTCTTGACAACGCGCAGCGACTGCATTACTCTGAATCTTCAGCCTACGGAGGTGGCTGCAGTTCATTGGGTTCCTCTTCGAGCTCTTCTATCCCCTTCACTGAGGTCCAAAGAATACGTGGATATGTCCCAACGATTCACGAGACAAGGCGGGTACTTTTCTCGTCTAGTTGTTCGATCGCTCATGGGTTGGATGCAATTCTCGGCCGTTCGACTCCTCCCTTCAGAATCACACCTGTCCGCGTCCACGATGGGCTTCACTTACGACAGCTTCAGGGGTCCTGTATCGCTTTGGTCGCGATTCAAGGCCTGGATATTAAGCAACCAAGCAGACTCTGGTGACCCAAGTCGGCCCCTACTCCTTTGGGGTCTCACGCTCGGAGTATTGGCCGACTTCCTCGACATGCTGCCGCCCCACAATGCGGTTGCACTTTGGGAATATCCTACGTTCACAGCACCTGACTTGCGGCTGATTGTCAGTATTTTAACGAGTCCCTTGCGGAAGTACAATGCGCAAGAGGTGAGATTCGGCTATCGGTCCCCCGACACTGCGGTCGACAGCGAGACCTCGGCACTGCGCGTGACGCGGGGCGATGATGATGCTAACCACGACCCAAATGCGGTGGGTATTGGAGGCCTGGGGGTAGGCCGCTACTACGGACCTACTGACCGTCAGGGGGAGGGCAGCTCATACGCTGTGGGAATCATGTTGCGTGGGTATTACCAACGACTGCGGGTGGCCATCTGGGTGTTCCTTGCCTGGCGCATGACTCTGGGTTCTGCGGCAGCATGGACAGCTTGGCGCTATCTGCGAAGAAGGTGATTGACATATGGGACATGCGTCTGTGACTTGAAGGACCATGTTTGTACATACTATTACTCTCATATTGGAGCATTCTACCTTGAACCCATCAAAGCACACACGGCACTCTACACTCGACCTTCGGCCCAGCCGAACATATTCCGCAATCCACACACAATCCCTGCATCGGTCCACGTTCCAAGCTCGGCCATGTGTCTCGCCCTGACCTGCAAAAACATGGAAGCCTCAAGTATGACTTGAATTCTCTGTATATGATTCTAATGTATGCACTCGTCAGAGCTGATTCTCCATCATCACTAACTACCGGATCACCCTTTTCCATACCTCGTCCGACCCGACGCGGACCGCGTGATTACATAAGGTAAATTACTTTCGGGCCAAGAAATGACTCGCCCGTCACCGCCCGCGACCGCTTGGGCTTTCCCCACAATTTCCGACACCAGCCAAGTTGCGTCTCCCGTCGTTGCTGGCGTTGCGTCCGTCTCCGACTCCGCAAGTAAACAATCCATCCCCGCCGCCATTGCCCAAGCGCTACAGACCGCGTCATGGTCGCAACCCAGAAGCTGTACCCTCGTGGGACAGTCAAGCGCATTGTGAAGGCTCACTCCAATCGAAGTGTCAGCAAGAACGCAGACATTCTGGTATGTGGCACTCAATACTGGGGCTTGTCGACATGCAGAATCGTGTCTAAGTAGTGACATCCATGAATCTTCAGATCTTCCTTGACTATATGCTGTTCATGCAAGAGTGGGATACCCTGGCTCCGGTGCCTCGAATCTATCGCCGATGATTCTGCTTTCTCCAATCTCCCTCAAAGCTGGAATCCATTGGCTCGCCGAAGTGCTTAAGCTAACCTTTTCTGCTCAGACTGATGCGCGAGGCTTCCATTCGGTCGCGCAAGTCTGGCGAGAAGAATATCAGTGCAAACTCTGTTCGCAAAGTCACCGAGGTATGTTTTGAACGGGCTTAGCAATGGCCGCCTGTGCTGTCACTGTCTCGTGCTAGTATCACTGATGGACTGTTCACTTCTCTAGAAAACCCTTCGAAAGTTCCAGGGATAAGCGTATACGGCGCCCTATACCCATTGATATTGATTTGAGAAGACATGGTACGGAGAACAAAGGCGTAGGGACGTTTTGGAATAGGAGTTTTTCTGGCGCCTGGTCTTGGATTATGAGAGTGCTTCATGATGCGCAGAGTTGGATGATACCCCCAGATATTAGCTATTACAGTACCTTAAACTCAAGAGTCCCCTTCAATTTCCATAAAGTACTGGAGCAATGTACCTCTAATCTGCTGCTACGTGATATCAGTGTAAGTGTGTTTCGTGATTGTTTGTCAACGGCGCTCGTCGGGGCAGTGTACAATGTTTGAATGTACATAGTGGCGGCTGAAATGTGGGCAGCCCACCGATCAGGCAAGGGTTCGGACGACTTCCACCCACGTCGATTCTGTGGATCTTCAAACAGAACCACTCCCCTTCCTTTCTTTCATCTTTCTCAATATCCTTGCAAATCCATCCCCCCCCCCCCCACTTTCATCTGCTTTCCTTTGCGCAGTGCTTCTATCTGACACACTCAGCTTTGGCTCTGTCCTTTTTTCATTAGCTTTGAAACCTTTTCTGAAGCTCCAACACTTGTCACCTACATTCCATCATGGCTCCCGCCTCCACTACCGCTCAGCGATCCCACGCCAAGGCCAAGCGACAGACTTCCCAGGCCTCGAGCACTCGCCAGCCTGAATCGGAAAGCCCAGCGTCTGAAGTCAATGGTGCTGAGCCCACATACCTTAAGGAGCTTCAGAAGTATGTGCATCTGGACTAACTACAGCCTGGGGCTACGAAGCTAACTTGAATGCGCCAACAGGAGCTTGCGCAATGCTGTCAAGAAACTGGTATGTGTTTGAATGGTTCCCTCTACCGAAGACAACTCATCCTGGATTTCCATTCTTTCTTTTCCAAATCTGACCATAATCTCTCGAATGCAGAACGCTACCGCAAAGACCGATGCGATCATCGCTGAGAACTCAGGGAAATCACTGGATGACCTGGTCAACGAAAAGAAAATCAATGCCGACCAAAAGGCGCAGGTGCTGAAGAAGCCTACTCTGCAGGCCTCGATCACCCAGCTCGAGGAACAGATCGGCCACTACAAGCAGTTTGCGGCTCAATACGAGGCGCGCATTGAGAGCCAAAAGGCTACTTTGGAGAAGACTCACCAGGAGGAGTTGGAAGCAGTGCGCGCCAATGCCATCGCCGACGCTACCGAGAGCTCTTCTCGTGTCCTGCGTGAGCAGCTGCTCACTCTCACCAAGTTCTTGTGCGCTGCAGCCAACATGCGTCACTCGGGCGAGACCGAGTCTCTTGAAAGCCAAGCCTTCGAGGGTGTTTTGTTCCAGGTATACGGTGGTAACAAGAAGGCTGTTGACTCAATGGTCAAGCTGGTGAATGGCGCGAGCGAGAAGGTGATTGGTGTTGAGGGTGAAGCTTTGGAGCTGACCTGTGAGTATCAAGTCCGTGCTTTGGACTGGTTGATCAGCATGAGCTGACACTGTTTTCTACCCTGCAGATGGCGATGTGAAAGTCGCGTCCAACAAGTTTGCCCCCGCCGAAGAGACCGAAGTCGCCAGCGAGCCCGTTGCTGAGTCTGACCCCACCGTCGCCAACGCTGGCCTGACCGAGGTTCAAGACCCCCCTATGAATGCGGAATCCGCCAATGCTCAGACTGCGAGCGCTTCCGTCCAGGCCGACCAGATCGCTCCTCCTGCACAGACCTTGACTTCGGATGCTGCAAACCAGGTTGCCGATACATACAGCCAAGGCGCCTCCGCGGTTGGTGATGGTTGGGTCGAGGTGCCCCGTGATCCTGCCGAGACTGAGACCGGTTTGAACGCGACCCCTGCCGCCGTGGATAACACTTCTGCTACCTCCGCCTCTGCTGCTACCCCTGCCGAGGGTGCTGCGGTCCCCGCCAAGGGACAGCATGAGGGTCGCGGTGGCCGTGGTGGCCGTGGCTATCGTCGCCCCCGTGGTGGTGATGGAGCTCGGGGTCGTGGTGGACGAGGCGAATACCGTGGCCGTGGCCGTGGAGGCCGTGGTCGTGGTCAGGCTGGTGGTGCTCCCGTCGCGGCTGCCACGCCTCGGGAATAAGTGCATCTTTCGACGTGGCGAAGACCCCAAGGACTCTCCCTCGGGGGTCCTCCATTACACCGAGCTTTTGCATTTCCTCTTCAGTTCGCAATCTTCACCCCTCGCCGCAATACTGCCAATTCCCTACTGTTGTTTTCTGTTACCTCTTAGCCTGGTGTTATGGATGATGATGAACGCAACGAATTTTCTTGTTCTGTTTTTGGGGAGGGGGGGCAGCTTTCAGGCCGGAATGGACATGGCTCCTTGATATCCCCTGCCAAGATCAGCTGACTCTCCCCCCCCCCTATTTGTTGCCTTTTTCGAGCGTGCATATTACCCTGATCAGGATAATTGTTTCTTCATGTATTCTATTTGATGTTTAAAAGAAAATGTTCTGGTGATGATGGGATGGGCAGAAGCGCAATGGCGGGTTGGCAGTTTAAGTTTCGATGAGTTGGTCAGAAATGAAGCCAGGCCTGACATCCCCTGTCAATTAAGGTCTGAATTTACTTCCACGACGCGGATATCGGAGAATTGAGGAAGTTCCGGAGAAGTCTACTTAGGTTGATCATGCGACGAAAAGCTTCGCATTTAAAATACTGGATTTGATTCTACATGCAAGACGGAACTAGGCTTGGTTCTTCGAGCGTTTGTTGTTCATGTGCGGATGTCCAGTCTGTCGTTGAGGATTCGAAATTGGTGACAGCCGCCCCAAGACTATGTCTCAGCTCACGTCTGTATGCAGTAACATTGTGGGTCGATCTCATCAAAAAGAAAAAAAAAAGGACTCGGACGAAGAGTCGACAATGTTCAATTCAACCGCATCACGGGTGCGCTCTCTCGCCTCTGTGGACGGTGGACTTCAAGTGTCGGGTGTCTCTCTAGTGGGCTGACTGGAGAAAAGTAAATAGTGCCGAAAGTCTTTCTTTCATGCCATCTAAACCAACAAGCTCCCCCTTCTCCTGAGTCTTGCAGATTGACGACCCTGCCCACACTCACAAAATATAAACAATAAAGATCCAACAATTCAAACATTGCGACTCGAAACCTGGAACACCATGTTGAAGCGATTCAACGCCATTTTCAACAAGCACGGAACAGCGTTCCAGGTTCTGTCCGATCTCCATCTCGAAGTCAACCAGCAGTACCAGACGTATGAAGTGCCGACATGTGCACCCAACCTCATCCTCGCTGGAGACATTGGACGTCTGTGCGACTATGAAAAATACCGCGACTTTCTACAATACCAGACAGATCGCTTCCAACAGGTGTTTCTAGTTCTTGGAAACCACGAATTCTACAGCCAAAGCTTCGCATCAGCACTGGAGAGCGCTCGTGCGATGGCGCAAGAAGCTTGTTTCGAGGGCCGATTGATCCTCCTCCATCAGACGCGCTATGACATGCCCGACTCCCTTGTCACAATCCTGGGCTGTCCCCTGTGGTCTCACATTCCCGAAGATCAAAAGGGCGTAGTGACATCGACCATTCAAGATTTCAAGCAGATTGAGGGCTGGACAGCCGAGGACCACAACCAATCTCACGTGTCGGACCTGACGTGGTTATCACACGAGATCGACGCGATTCAGGCCTCGAACAGGCAGAAGCCGATGGACGAGAGACGAGTGGTTCTGGTCGTCACGCATCATGCGCCGTCAATCCAGCGGACGTCTCATCCGCAGTACCAGTATAGTCCGTGGAGATCTGCGTTCGCGACCGATGTTGTTGCGCGGATGTCGGAGTTGACTGGCGTCAAAGCGTGGGTTTTTGGACACACGCATTACTGTACGGATGTGAAAGAACGAGGTGTTCGGATCATTGCAAATCAGCGCGGGTACAAGTTTACCAGCGATGACTCGAAGGAGCCCAAGGATGGGTTTGACTCGAGGAAAGTGATACATGTATAAGTGTCGATGGCCCTGAAGCACTGCTTTGGGCTTTGTTGCGCCGCGCAGTCTTGTTTTTGAGGGTTTCCCTTGCCAACAAGAGTAATTCTGGACCGAGTCGGGATACGTGAGCGTTCGCCACAATCTCCAGCACCGAGACGGTCCTTGGGCGGAATCATTGTAATATCACAAGACATACATTCCTACTGATGTGTACGTATAATATCTAGTGACTAATCTACCTCTCATCTGCCAAGTTTGCCAAGGGCAGGTCCTCCTTGCATTGACATGTCAATCCCGCATGGCCGGCTCCACTGCGGTGGAGGCTCTCCCGACTTTGCTGCCAGCTGTCGTGTGCGCCTTGGTGTGCACACTGAAGTTCGGAACTTACTCGGAGCTCGCAACAGGTGTTTCTCAACAACTAGTTGCGGACTCTTCCCAGCACGGTATTATCTTTCTCGAGGGCAACTTGGAAACCACATCCCGTATACGATTTACTGGCGGCGGCTGCGAACATGGCCATTGCTGGCGCCCAGCGCAAACAGGTCCTCAAGGTCTTGATGATCTCACTGCTGCTGGACCTGGTAAGCTCCGGCTGCAAAGCTTCCCCGTTGTGCCTCGCTTTACAGCTCGAGTCGAATTGCGCTAACCTGATGCATCGCCCTGGAGATCTCATTTACCTTCATTCTACCGCTCTTCCCGTCTCTACTTTCATTCTACCGCGCCCAAGATCCATCCCCCGACTCCCTCCTGAACCGCATCTTCCACTACCTCAACGCTTACAAGAACGCCTTTGCGCGCCCGATCGACTCTCGCTATGACATTGTTCTCCTCGGCGGAGCTCTCGGCTCTCTTTTCTCTCTTCTCCAAGCCTTCGCGGCACCTGTGATCGGTCGTCTCTCGGATCGCCATGGCCGACGCCGCGCCTTGTTGACCGCAATGGTCGGAAATATATGTAGTGTGGCACTCTGGGTGTCAGCAAGAGACTTTCGGACCTTTCTCGCCAGTCGAGTCGTCGGTGGTCTCAGTGAGGCAAATGTCCAGCTTGCCAATGCCATTGTCGCCGATGTCACGGATGAAACGCGCCGCGGTGCGTCGATGGCGTTGGTGGGCGCCTGCTTCAGCATTGCGTTTACCTTTGGACCGATGATGGGTGCCGCGCTGAGTACCGTCGACATTGTCGCGGCCAATCCGTTCATGACAGCGGCCCTGGTCTCGCTAGTTCTTGTCGTACTCGAAACGACATATCTCTGGGCTTGTTTACCAGAGACTCATCCTCGGCTGACGACTTTGCAGCAAGAGGGGTCAACTGGCAGCAACAAGGCCGAAGCGTCTAACAAACATCCTGCATCCCAAGCCGGGCTTGCAAAGAGCGCTGCTCATCAGCACACCAATCGCCCAGCCCTGCTGAACGCGATCCACTTCCTGTTCCTCTTACCTTTCTCCGGACTGGAATTCTCCCTGCCTTTCCTGACCGCGACCCTCTACGCCGGCACCTCAACCGCCAGCCCCGCGGCACTGAACGGCCGCCTTCTCTCTCTCATGGGACTAATCGCATCCCTTCTCCAAGGCACGGTCGTCCGCCGCCTCCCACCGCTCGTCACCGTTCGAGCCGGCGTCGTCGCCTGCGCGCTGTCATTCTTCTGTCTGGCGCACGTCTCATCTCCATCCGGTCTCTATGCCGCGGGCGGTTTATTGGCCATCACCAGCGCAACGGTCGTCACTGGCTTGAATAGTCTGGGCAGTCTTGAAGCTCGCGAGGCCGACCGGGGAGCGGTCATGGGGAGACTTCGTGGGTGGGGACAAGCGGGACGCGCGGCTGGACCGATCTTGTTCTGTTCCTTGTTCTGGTGGGCGGGACGTGAGGCGGCGTATACTGTTGGTGGAATGGCCATGTCCGGGGTTGCGCTGGTGGTCTTTGCGTTGTTGAAATCGCCCTCGCTGCAGGTGAAGGTCGATTAGAGACTCTTGCAGATTCTCCTTTCCTCCTTTTGTTGACTTGACTGTCTTGGTCGAGCGATTACGGTCAGGTCTGACAACACTCGCTGGCTGGGTTGACCTCGGAGTTCCGAGTCGAGGGATCCTGAATCTGTTATATCAAGAGGGCTTCAACCATTTTTCCGACTCTTTTTCTCTGTGCTTGATGACGATCCATGCCGGGATGGACCACCTGCCGAGGTCCTTTTCGCCCGAATGGGGGTCCAGACATTATCATCTGCCTATTTGGATGGTAAGAAGGAAAAAAATCTCAAAGTACTACATGAGCGCATTCGAGATTCATAGATCCGATAGGCTCAGTTACACATCCATCCAGCATGAAGCTCTCCTCCATACCTCTTACTGCACAGTGTACAGTGTACAGCGCACATAACTTACTACATACCTGTACATAAGTAGTAACCTACAACATGGTCATACTATACTCGAACCAGACCAATTTGTACACTACCGCTGCACATTGCAGTTGCACTATCACGTACAGCGTTAGGGTCCTGGGCAGGCCCACCATATCACATCGATTCTTCGGCCATCTCCACTTCGACTGCAAAGGTTCATCCGCCTGCCGATTCGCGACTCCACTACAAGTACTTGGTAAGTTAATGGTAAGTTAGCGGTCCTGAGGTTGGTACTTGAGCGATGGGCGGAATCGAAGCGCTGCTGACAAATTAACCGCCGCTTAGTTAAGTTAAACCTCGGCGATCTATAAGCCACGAGGCTTTTTGCACCGGCACGTCGTGTTTTTAGTCCCAAAACTCGGCGGGGGGAAGTCCATAAAGTTTAAAAGGCCCTCTTGACATCATACCTTGGTTTCTTTCGTTGGAGGTTTGTCCTTTATCCTCACCGAGTCCGACCCCTTGTCTCTACATATTACTTCCTCTTCTCTTGACTGTATCTGTGTCACTGTCTCGAGTTTAGTCTCAATTACGACCATTTTTTTTTGGTGGGGGATTCCTCACACTTACTACTTCGTGGAAGCCTTACCTACCCAGTCTACATCCTCCAATCTTTCAATATGACGAATTTCAACATCCAGATCATTTCCGACACCATCTGTCCGGTACGTGGACGTTGAGGTCCCATCCCATCCCATCCCCAGAAACCAAAACCTCAACCTCAACCTCAACCTCAACCTCAACCTCAATGCCATTCCCCTCCTCCTCCTCTTCACATCTCTCACAAGCACAAGGCACAACCCCCACCCATACAACTGAAATACTAACATCATCACCACAAACACAGTGGTGCTACGTCGGGTACCGCCGCCTCTCGCGCGCCATCCTCGCCCACCAAGGCCAACACCCCACCGACACATTCACCCTCGACTGGCACGCCTTCTACCTCAACCCTTCCTCCCCCGAATACCCCGGCGTCAACAAGGCGCAAGCCTACGGGCTGAAATTCGGCCACGAGCGCACAGCCGCCATCTTCGCACGTCTCGCCGCCGTCGGCGAGGGCGAAGGCATCAAGTTCAATTTCGGCGGCAACACGGGCAAGACGCGCGATTCGCACCGCTTGCTCTGGTACGCGGGCCAATTGGAGCATGCGAAGCGGGGGACGGGGACGGGGACGGGGACGGAGGGCGCCACGGCGGTGATTGGGGGTGTGCAGTCGCGGGTGGCGGAGAAGTTGTTCCGGGCGTATTTTGAGGATGAGAAGAATATCACGGATCCGGCGGTCTTGCTGGAGGCGGGTGTGGAGGCTGGGTTGGATGAGGGTGCGGTGAAGAAGTTGTTGGGTTCGGATGAGGGGGGTGCGCAGGTGGATGCTGAGGCCAAGATGGCGTCGATGCGGTTGGTCACTGGGGTGCCGTACTTTACGATCCAAGGCAAGTATGCAGTGGAGGGGGCGGATGCGCCGGAGACCTTCTTGGAGGTGTTTGAGCGGGTGAAGGAGGATGAGAAGGCTTGATTTGGGGGGGGGGGGATTACTCCTTGCGGACTTGATCCTGTTGTGGTAACGCTGTAGGGCCAAGGCGGGGCCAAACTTATGTTTACGTCAATTACATAAGACGTCCTAAGCATGAAGCTCCAGGATGATATATACATGGGATCTTTCAATTGGAAGAGCACAGAGAGCCAATGGGTGCATGTACCGACTTCTTGTAATTTAGAACTCTTCAGGACTAAATGTGACACGCATAGTCACATTCCTCCAAGGCACTCAAAGCTTCGCCCGGAAGGTGCGTCGTAGCGAGTCGAGAGCGGACGGTCCGTCGTAAATCTGTTGCTCAACCATGCGGGTGTTGATCTATACGAGTCAGCTTTTCGAGCAAGCACATCGCCAACATGGCTCAAAGGGATGAGGAGACGTTACATGTTGAGGGCCAAGGGCATCGACAGTTTGCACGCCGAGCAGGCGCATGCACGTTTTGGTTTCGTCCGCAAGTACTATCCCCAAATAGTTAGTATCCAGTGTCCAGTGTCCAGTTTCATAAAACAACGACAGCAATACGCACTTTGCAAAGTCCTTCGGACTCCATCGGGACCACCGGCAGCCAGCCCCCAGAGCGCTGCCCGCCCAACTCCAACCGCCTTGGCTCCGAGGCACAATGCCTTCACCACGTCGGTGCCACGGCGAATACCGCCGTCAACATGCACTTCCAGCTTATCGAACACTTCGGGGCAGTATTTTCGAATCTCCAAGAGAGTATGCACAGCAGGTGGCGCAGTGTCTAGTGCGCGTCCTCCGTGATTAGAGAGGATGATACCCTTGACCCGGGGCGCGTGGAGAGATGCAATATACGCATCTTCATACGTTTGCAATCCTTTCAAAATGATGGGGAGGTTGGTGTGCTGGGCCAGCCAGGGTAGTGTCTTTTGCCATGTCAATGATGGATCTGTGCCAGCAAAAAGCTGCTGACCGACTCCCCCGGAGCCGCCGGGACCGTTGACATCCGGAGTACCATCCGCAGCACGCTCCGCAGCTTTGACGCCACTTGAAACCGGCTGTGAGACACCAACCAGACTGTTGCGCTCGTCTTCTTCGCGCTTGCCCGGTACCGGAGCGTCCAAGGTCAGAACGATGAATTTGATGGCTTTCAATTTATTGATCCGAGCCAACATGGCTTCGCTCTTCTTGCGGTCGACTTGGACGTAGAGTTGCCAGCCAAAGACTTGGTCCGGCGCCGCATCCTGGACAATCTGCTCCGGTGTCATCGACGCATTGTTGGAGATGACCTGCATAGCACCGAAGCTGCGACAGGCCTCGGCGATACCTGCCTCGCCGGAGGGGTGGCCCAGACGAGCCATGGCCGCAGGTGACACGTAGATTGGCATCCCCAGCTTATGACCTAGCGCCGATGTGCTCAGGTCACAGTTCGTACAGTCGACGAAGACTCGGGGACGCAGAAGAATGGAGCGGTAAACTTCATTGTTAAACCGTTTGGAGACCTTGTCATCCGATGCTGAGTAGTAGTAGGCCCACGCTTTCTGGCTGACTTGTTTCGTCGCGACCTCTTCAATCTCATCTAGGTTGAGGAGGGTTTGCATCGGAGGCGGGCCTGTGGCCTTTTCCGGTGCCGGTGCCGGTTTGTCGTCCTTGGGCAAGGTGCTCTCGTCCACCGTGCCTAGACAGGCCTCTGGCTTCAATTCATCCAGAGTCCCCGGGGGTGAATCGGGTCATATTCTTCCGTAGCGTCTTTCCCCGAGAGTTTCAGAATTATGTTCGCGCCGCCAGGATGACTAGGTAAGAAGTCTGTCACCTAATATCATTCGGTGGTATCAGCGACCATGTCCTACTTAGTATCAGATCTGGACACCGTTTTGCTTCACTTTCATACATCATAGACCTTGCCGTACAATATCACCCAGCAGCTCTCTGCGGTGTTGTGCTTGGCGACTGTGCAATTTGGTCAGTATTACCCCACAGACATCAAACGGCGGGCCAGCTTCACTTGACCGAGTCGAGTCGCCGCGTGGAGGTATTTGAGACTTACCCTCTGCGGCGTCCAAAACTTTCGCCATTTTGATCTGCTATGTGAGCGCTTGTTCAACGTACGCGCTCACAAAGGTCATGAGAAAGGGAGAACGGCACGGTCAATGGTCAAGGAAGGTCAAGACAAAAAGGCACGCTCATTCGGAGATGATCCCGACCCGCCGAAGCTGGTCGTGTGGGGGTTCCAACTCTGGGGGAAATCCCGGCGATTGTCGTCCTCGTTGGGTAACTTCGATTGCCGACCGTCTTGACTCTTGAGTCTTGACACACTTTCGAGAGTCTCATAACCGCCCCCACGTCATTGATGGGGAAATTTGTCCGGGCTGTTTTTGCACGATTCGGCGTTCTAGGCTGGACGCTGGACAGTGGACAGTGACACAATCTCAAAGCCATGTTATGTTGCACAGTGGAATATTGCTGGAAAATCCCTAGCCATCTAGAGACATTGTGGCATTGGATCAATGATGATATTCCAAGACCAGCAATATGTCACGCTCTCGAATATACAAGGTCATGTCTAAAAGTAAAGTGCTGCTTCGACGAAATCCGTCAAGCTCGTGATCGGTCGGGGAAATGATGCAGTCCACGTGAGCATCGATCGTGCGGGCTGTTTTCGTCTTCGCCCAGGCGCTTTCACCCCTCCTCGATCACTGCCACCAGGAATCACTCCTCCGACCAAAAACATCTGGCCCCCCTCCCCCAAAAGACAGATAGGAATTAATCAAATCTCATCATGTTTGAGGTGCGTGAAGCCTATTCCTCATCCCTTGCGTCCTCCCCACACTGACAGGTCCAGCGACGAGCGGCCGACCGATATCGCCTACGGATGCACCGGGCTCGCTCCGCAGTCCTCACCAACGATGAGATTGTCGAAGTGCGCGCTGCCCAGCGAACTTTTGAGGGCGCCTACGTCCGAACTGCCTTGTCCCAGTTCTCCTTTGCGCTGGTCGTTCTCAAAATCTTCACCGCCGAGTTCTACAGCATCGGTGCGCTGTTCGCAATCTACGGCACCGGGGTCTTGATAATTGGTCTCTTCCGGCGCTCTCAAGGCAACCGACAATTCTTTTCTGTGATGGGGGATGACGGCGTCCATCGACACAAGTTTCGAACCAGTGGGAATGCGGTCGTGGTCCTGACTGCGCTGAGTATCGCCGCATATGCCTGCTTGATTGGCCTTACTCTGCACCTTGGCAAATAACTCGACACGACTGGTCTGCCACTTTATCAGACAGTCCTTCCGCCTATCTTGTCTGAGTCAGAGTGATCGCCTGCGAGATCACCTCTTCCGCGCACACAGTGTCACGCTCCGCTGATGCCTCACCCTGTCGGCATTGGCCCCCCCCCCTCCCTTGCGTTACCGCCAAGCGCCAAGAATGATGTGCCACTGCCACCCCGAGCGACCTTATCATCATATTGTTGTGCGGGTACATGCAGCGGAGCAGATCTCTCCTGGGCATCTCGTGCATTCCGGTTGGTCGGAGCCCGATTAACTTGTGGCGGGCATCGAGGGTTCGCGCCAAGGGGAAGCAAGTATGCTAGAATGAACGCCCAACCAACGTCAAGCGGTGATGTGCGTGCGACTGTAAAGCCTCCAGCCTTGACGACTCCAAGTCTGTCTGATTTTAAATCGGTCGGCGGGGGTGCACCTTGAGCTTTTGTTCCGGGTCGATCTCAGACCCCTGCAGCCTCAGCTCTGACTACGCCGCAGCGCCCGAGTGGACAGGCAGTCATAGTTGGTCTCGACCGCCCGACCGCTCTGCAGGCACAGTCGAGTTGCTGTGAGGCAAGAGACATGAAGATAGGGATAAAGTCATATGGAGTTCATCAAGGGCCAAGGCTGGCCGATTTCCATAGCCAAGCATTCTGTGTTATTATAGCAGATTTGATAGTTCCGAGCCCATCAGCTCGGAACATTTTCCCTATCGTGCGACAAGGGCAGCATTATTTAAGTTGATCTCCGTTATACACTTTTTAGCTACTTTGTAGATCCCCGTGTTTATGGCTAGAGCAGTTGACCTGGATCTTCAACAATCTTCCTGTATGGCTTTTTTTGAAAAGGTTGACATCATTATACTGAGGCTGCTCATATCGCCCTGAGATCCACCGTATATGCTCTGACACTCAATGAGAGGTGACAGTACAGTGACTTCATTGCTCTCCTCCAGGCCCGCTGCCATATTAGGCAATAGCTGGTCACTTTGGGGGCACCCAGTACTTCCTTTCTCGAACACAACCCTCAGAGAGCACGACGGCACCTGCCTGTTTGCTATCTCCGCGTCCATATTCGTCGACGGCCTTCCTCAAAGCAAACATCCTTGACGCGTCGTTCCATCACACACACAGCATCCAGTACTTATTCTCTCCCTGGCCCTTCATCTCCCTTCATCTCTTTTCCCTTCTCCAACCTCTCTGCCCGTCCTAACTTCCATCTCACTGTCGCTGGGTTGCAACTTGCACCATCAACGCTTGCACCCCGTTGCCCAAATTCATCTTTCCACACATCCCCAAACATCCCTCTCTTTGTTCTCTGACCCTCAGCCCCTTCCTCACCACTCCTCGTGTCACTCTGGGAGAGTGCGTTGTTGAAGATTCTCACCAACCAGATCCCCAGAGTGAAGCACACGGTCGAAAGTGACGTTTATCGGAGTTGAGTCATCCGCCTCTCCCGCTCTCACTTTCTCCGCCTCCGCCTCGCTTTTTTCAGAGCTCTCCATCAGGATTTTGCCATCAGAGGCAACCACGTCTTCACGAGCGCACCACTTCTAGAACAAGCAGTGCAGTCTCCAGGCGCCACAGGCACCTTCCACCCGCACCTTGCCCGGGAACTTGTGACTTCCCTGCGCTGTAATGGCGCAACACTCCTCCATCGCGCGGTCGGCTATCATGACGTCGGCCAAATCGCCCGATGTTGCGAAGCAGGGCGATCAGGCACTTGAGAACCTACGGTCCAACGGTGTCCCATCAAACGGAGCTAACAGCGGCTCGGGTAAAGAAGGAGCGTTGATGCCTCCTGGCCCGAAGACCGTAGTGAGCAGAGCGCTAGGAAGCGACTTGCATTCCGATGCCCACAGAGGATCGCTGGGCGGAGTCGGAACCGCTTTGACGGACACTCCGATTTCTACCGCACCTCCCTCCCCACAGATGTAAGTCTTGCCTCTCTGAGTCGTCCATTTTGGTGCTTTCAGCCTCTCGCGTGTCTTTGAAGAGTCTGGACCTTCTGTGAATCCATGACCCTGTCCCACTGGATGTGACTGCTTAATCCATGAGGGAGCCTATGAGCGCGAGGGGCACAAACCTTGAGCCAGGTATGCTGCGATGTGCCTCGGGTCAATCCACTCGCCGTCGAGTACGGATCTGGAAGCTGGTCTCCGACGTAAAGCTTGTGCCTGACCGCTATACGTCCTCTGCACGGTGTAATTGGTTCCGGAGCTGTCGTGGCTAGTGCCTGACTGGATCTCGTTCTTGCCTTTTTTTTTTTTTTTTTCTTTTTTTTGGTTTTACTTCCATCACGCTTATCTGTTCTCTGACCCTGGACTGACTCATCGCTTCCTTCACAGCAATGGTCTCTCTGCTGCTAGCACTCCAAGCCGAGTGCGAGCCACAACCCTTGATATCCCGGGTCTGACTAGATCTAAAGTGTCCCCAGATGGACGCATCGCCTCCCGAGATGTCGGCTCAAAGCTGGTCATCATCATGGTTGGCCTGCCCGCACGAGGCAAGAGTTACATCACCAAGAAGCTCGCTCGCTACCTGAACTGGCTTCAACACGACACAGAGATCTTCAATGTTGGCGAGCGTCGTCGTGTCGCTGCGGGCAAGTCACCCTCCCCCGCCGCACGGCCAATGGATAAGCGTACAAGCAGTATCCACAAGGATCTCGTCGACTCTGTGCGTCGACTCAGCGTAAGCGTCGGCACTGCCAACAAGGATGCTACTTCGCCTCCCGAGGAGGCATCATCGCCTCCAAATGACACCTCGCTTCCCCCTCCTGTCATTCCAGCGAAGATCCTCATCAATGGTGAAGAGCCTGGATCGTCCATCTCCCACCATGGCAGCACTGTGGTTCCTCCCAACGAGGCTAATCAGACCTCTGTCGACATTCCTGCCGATGCTGTCACTGAGGCTTCCCCAGAGCCCATGGATCAGAGTGCCAACTTCTTCGATCCTTCTAACCAGATCGCGTTGAAGCTGCGTGAGCAGGTGGCTCTGGACACTCTGGATGAACTTCTTGAGTACATCCTGGAAGAAGGCGGCAGTGTTGGTATCCTCGACGCGACAAACAGCACCATGGAGCGTCGCAAGGCCCTTGTCGACCATATCCGTAACCGTGCTGGCCCCGAGCTGGGGATCCTGTTCCTCGAGAGCAGCTGCGTCGATAAGGATCTCTTGGAAGCCAATATGCGGCTGAAGCTTTCCGGCCCGGACTACAAGGGCCAAGACCCCACCACCGCGCTGGAGGACTTCAAGAAGCGCGTTGCCTTGTATGAGAAGTCTTACGTTCCTCTCGGCGAGTACGAGGAGAAAAACGACATGGCCTACATTCAGATGATTGACGTGGGACGCAAGATCGTGTCACATCAAACGCACGGCTTTCTCTCCTCACAGGTCGTTTACTATTTGCTCAACTTCAACCTTTCACCGCGCCAGATCTGGATTACCCGTCACGGCGAAAGTGTGGATGATCAAGCGGGTCGTCTGGGTGGTGACTCGGATCTGAGCGAGAACGGGCAACGCTATGCCAAGGCGCTGGCCAAGTTCATTGATCACCAGCGGAAGAAGTGGGAGCTCTACCAGCGACAAAAGAACCTGATCAAGCACTTCCCGCCGCGTCCTGGTGACAGCACCCCTCCCAATCCTTCGTACATCCCCCGTGATCGTCCACGCAACTTCTGTGTCTGGTCGTCGATGATGAAGCGCGCGGTCCAGACCGTGGAGTACTTTAATGACGACGACTACGACGTCAAGCAGATGCGTATGCTGGACGACCTTCACGCAGGAAAGATGGAGGGCATGACCTACAAAGAGATCCAGCAGCAGTATCCAGAGGAATATGCCCACCGTAAGAAGGACAAACTCTTCTACCGGTATCCGGGCCCGGGCGGAGAGAGTTACCTGGATATCATCAACCGACTGCGCGCTGTGATCGTGGAGGTTGAGCGTACGACTGATCATGTTCTCCTGGTCAGTCATCGATCTCATGCTCGTGTGCTGCTCTCTTACTTCCGTGGCCTGAAGCGAGACATGGTTGCCGATCTGGATGTTCCTATGGGCATGCTGTACATGCTGGAGCCCAAGCCCTACGGTGTTGACTTCAAGGCTTACCAGTACAACCCTGACAGTGACTGGTTCGATGAGGTGCCTGATTATGAGCTGCACCAAGTCGGTGCTTGAAGCCATACAAACGGGATGCTTCGTCTGGCATGACCGTTGAAGACAAGCGGTTTTGCACAGATTCCATATTGTCACTCACAACATTATCTCATCCATTCGGTCTTGTGGTCGTCCTCCATGTCACACGACAATCCACTGGCGCAAGGAGGCCCTGGCCACAATTGCTTGAATTCCTTACGGGCTCACGATTCCATCCTGCATTCCCATACTGTGCCTTTCCGTGTCTTTGTTTTCCCAGGCCCTGCAAGCATTGTTGGTGCGTCGAATGGTCTATGTCTTATGTCTCTATTCGTCTCCTCCTTCCTCTGATTACCCCCCCCCCCCCCCCCCCCCTATGTTTTATCACGATACTTTTGCTTCTTGTGTGCCGTTGCTTCTGTACCACTGGCGTTTTGCATGGGATGGCGTTCAGGCGGGTATTTTGCTCTGTGTGCCCGCAGTTGAGCGTCATGACTAGAAGAGATTCCCATTTTCCCATCCACTGGATTGCTTTGTTCTGTGATGCCCCTTGATGATGAATCGATGAATCGTGGCTATCCAGTTATGTGCCTTTCTCCTCGATTCGGCCGGTTTTGGCTATCATCGCTAGTCCCAAACGAATGATCACATCCACTATTCCCTACTTATTATTTCCAACAAACGTAGCCCAAAACGTAGCTCGTTGTCCAGCGGATTCTAGTTGTAGATGATCGGCTCTGTCGTCTTTGTAAAGCTGAATGTGGGCTTCCGCCACAAAGGAATATTCAACATCACCTGTAGTGAAGGACCCGTGCGTAGTATTTGGGATGAAAATACACCTTCATCATTCAAGTAGTATATGCCCTGATCAACCACCTTGATCGCTTGGATGGCTGTCAAAGTTCTATGCTGTACCTCAGCACTAGGTCCCTATCTCCTTCCAGGGCATGGGAGACAAATGCATTCATAGGTTTCAAGGGAGAATCCATTCATGAAATAGACAGTACTCCAAGTTACGTCAGCTCGCTGTGATCCTGTTTTATTTCATTCCCCCCAGTTACCTGGTAAAGAGCTAGGTCAAGTAGGTAAATCCTAATGAAAGCACAGGTAAATGGAAACTACCCTAGTCTCGCTTAACACCAACTACTAATACCTGCCTAGACACCTACAACAACTCTCATAACCCAAAGGAGGAAAGCACGTTGAAATCAACACACCAGAGCCCATCCCCTCTTCATCCTCTCCCTCCAACTCCTCCTATCGTCGCCCGCATGCTCAGCCGTATATATATCCGTGACCAGATCGATCGTCTCCAACCTTTGGAATTTGCTCTTCTTCACGTACTTCCAGCCCAAGTACATGGGGACCATCAGCGGCAACTCCACGTAGTAGCTCACAAAGAGCGTTGGATCAAACACGGGGCTGAAGCAGCTCCAGCCCTGGACGAGGATCAGGAAGATGTTGGCGATGACGACGAACCAGGGTCCGTAGGGGTAGGACCAGTTTTTGAAGGGCAGGAGGTGGGTTTTGCCTTGTGCCGTGAGGGCGGCGCGGAACTGGAGCGAGGCGATTCCGATGGACATCCAGGTTATCATGTTGGAGACGCCGACTAGGCTGGGGAGGGGAGGGTGTGTTAGTGCGTGGTTTTGAAAGGTAGTATGGTAGAGATACCTTTCAAGGGGGATGGGAGGAAGGGGGGGGGGGGGGGGGGGGGATACTTTTGAAGCCAGGTCCAAAGTTGTCCTGCACCAACAAAGCTTGATGCAAAGCATAATCCAGCAATAAAGGCCGTGGCGAGGACTGCGACCCAGGGAACTTGTTGCTTGTTGAGTCGGCCCAGGATCTTGGGGGCATGTTCATTCACGCCCATCGAGTATAAGAGTCTGGCTCCGGCAAAGAGGGCATGATTTCCTGCAGACAGGACACTGGTGACGATGACGGCGTTGATCACGCTGCCGGCTGCCTTGGCTCCTGTCATTTGGAAGACGATGGTGAACGGGGAGGTTCGTGAGGATCGGCCTTCGAGCCCGGGGTAGTTGTATGGGACGTTGAGACCGATGATTATGACGCTCAAGAAGCTGGATGAGAGCAGTTCAGAGTCAGATCCAATGTGAAACCCCGAGAGGGGGTAGGGTTCTCAACACAATGAATGACCAACTTACTAGAAGAGCAAAATTCGCCAGAACACGTTTTTCACAACACGGGGGATGTTTCGAGTGGGATTCCTGGTCTCACCGGCGGTAATGGCGATTGACTCAGTCCCGCCATCTGATATTGGGTTAGCATACTGAGGTGACCGTCATAAACGATAAAGAGCACCTACGAGCACAAGAAGCCGTCACAAAGACAGAAGCAAAGCCTCCAATCCCATCCACGAATGGCGCTCCGGGGATGTGCCAGTTCTCGCCGCCGATATAGTGGCCAGAGGTGTTTGCGCCGCAATTGACCACGATACCAAGAATGATGAAGACCTGGGAATCACACGATGAGTGAACGCATTCAAGACTGATGCTATCTCGGCGCAAAGATGGATACACACCAGCATAGTGACAATTTTGAGAATACTGAGCCAGTATTCGGGCTATTTGTAGACAATATTAGCCACTCATGTCTCATCGAGTCGGTGCTTCTGTATCTTCCACTGACCTCTCCGTATACTTTGACACTCATCAGATTCATGGCGATCAAAAGCACCCAAAAGATCAGACTGAGGCCCCAGCCTGGAAAATTGTCGGTCCAGTACTTCAACAGAAGCTGCAAGGCAACCAGGTCCGAGCCCACGGTGACCGCGTCTCCAAACCAGTAGTTCCACGAAAGTGCAAACCCGTAAGCCTGGTCAATGAATCGACTGATCCATGAGACGGGAGCATGTCAGTGTCCATTTCTCAACTATGGTATCCAGGGGGGCCTCCCTCGAGGAGAAATACTGACTTGGAAAATGTGCAGAAACTACCCGCAACAGGTATAAAAGTCGCCATTTCACCCAGAGCCAGCATGGTGAAATAGACGATGACACCAATGATGGTATAGCAAAGAAGCAATGAGGCCGGACCGCCAGTTGCGAGTGCACCGCCAGATCCCAGGAACAGACCTGTTCCAATGGTACCGCCGATGGCGATCATCTGCACTTGACGTGCTGAGAGTGCTCGGCGCAACTGGTCCTCAATCACTCCACCCTCAACATCATCGCCGTATTCTTTGGTGTGTCCTGCGTCGACGGTGCCATGGACTGCCACATCCTCGCTGACCTTTCTGGATCCCGATCTATTGGGCTGGTAAGCCACTGCAGGCTGGGAGAGCGACATCTTGCAAATCCAGGTCAGGATGCCAACTTCATCAAGCTCCGGAAACCATCCGGCACAATCTATCCTGAGGCTCGCAGCCACCTCCCTCTTATATTTGGCCTCCCCATACTATTCTGGTCTCTCGTCCCTGAAGTGCTTTGATACCTTGCTGTCAACAGAGCTCCGAGCTCGCGCGGGGTTGACCTTATCGCCACACGCTATGGTCCCCGATATTTGTCCGCTTCCGGTTGAGATGTGCAGTCCAGCTGCTCATCTCGACTCAGGTGTGCTGGACCACATGGATCCCTAAGGAAGGTGCTATCCTGGAACCCCCAATGCCAGGCGGAAACAGAGCGGGCTTACTTTCCAGGAAGGAACAACAGGATGATCGATTCCTTAGACTTTGTAATGACTCAAGTCTCGGAGGAGTGTCAAGTAGGAGTATCTCGGAGATGGTCCGTCGCTATAAAACGGGGCGGCGAGGTCGTGTACACAGTACGGGGTAAACTGTGGTAAAGGAGAGAAGCTTGCCAATTTATTTGGAAAGCATACCAACTTCAAGACACAGTCATGACGAAGCGACTCTTCAAGCCTCGCGTGGTCATTCATGGCGGTGCTGGCAACATCCTGCGTCAAGACTTTCAAAAAGAAGAATATGAGCAATATAGAACCGCCCTGCTGTCAATCGTATGTCAGCATTCCTGAGTGAGATGCTGACGAGTCGCTGACCTTTTCGACGCAGGTCTCCAAGACAAATAAATACGTGACGCAGATACTGCCTGGCGAAGGTGATTCATGTCAACCCTCGACCGGAGACAGACGTCCGTCTGCACTCGATATTGCTACATACGCCGTCACCCTCCTTGAAGACCACCCGTTGTTCAACAGCGGCCATGGATCAGTCTTCACACGCGATGGAACCAATGAGCTCGAGGCCTCAGTCATGGCCTCTGACGGGCTCAAAAAGCGATGCGTGGGAGTCATGGGGGTGCGAAACGTCAAGAATCCCGTCATCCTGGCGCGGAAGATCTTGGAGCACGGAGAACAAGATCTTGAAGTTGAGAACGAGCTTGAGCCCCGTACTACCTCGCATAACGACCAAGGTGGTCCAGCCCGGCCGTCCCCGTTGACCAAAAAGCCACTTGATGTTCCATTCGCACAGGGTCATACCCTCATTCGCGGAGAAGCTGCAGAGATTCTTGCGTCAAGATATGGGTGTGAACTTGTTCCACCAAGCTACTACTTCACTCAGAAGCGATGGAATGAGCACATTCAAGCGCTGGACAAGGAGAAAAGAGGAGAGAGTCTCGCCACCTGGGATCCTGAGGAATATCTGCCGCAAGGAACTTGCGGTGCCGTCGCCATGGACGAGCACGGAGCTATTTGTGCAGCAACAAGCACCGGCGGTCTCACAAATAAGATCTCCGGCCGAATTGGTGACACTCCGATTCCCGGCGCGGGCTTTTGGGCAGGTCAGTGGGATGAGAGCAGCCCGTCTGTCACTCGTTCAGTCTGGAATCAACTACCTCAAAGCTCCACGGGGCTGATTTCCCACGAGAGGATGAGTACATCATCACCCGGCCTCTGGCAGATCTCGTTGCCTATTTCACGACTCTGGACCAGGTCGAAAGAGCCGAGTGAATGGTCACAAGGGGTCACTTCCATAAGATCAATCGGCCTTTCCGGCACCGGAACCGGCGACTCCTTTGTGCGAACCGCTGCTGCGCAGGGTGTCCTCGGTCTAGCCCAGTGGAAACCCGAGACGGGCACCAATGCTCTCAAGTATGTAGCTGGTGCGGACGGGATACTTCAACAAAATGCCGGTGATCGATGGAGCAAGACTGGAGAAGGCGAAGGAGGAATGATCGGCATTGAGAGCATGATATTACGGGACAAGAGCGGCGAAGTGGTAGGGACCAAATCTGTGTTGTTGATGGACTACAACTGTGCGGGAATGTACCGAGCCTGGGTAGATGACAGTGGTCAGCCGAGGATGAGCATCTGGACAAATGGCGCTGAGGACGACGAAGCCAAAGAATGGTTTCCATAGCGCTTGCCTCATATTGTAATGGAAAGAAACAAAAAAAAACTCAATGTACCTACTCTCCCCATGCCGAGCAGCGCTTTCACGATAAAGATATAACCAGGTGACCCAACTAGAGCAGGGCATGTAAGCTTATTCGCGGCTGTTTCGTGGCTGGGAAGTCGTCGTCCAACTCGCAGAAGCAGGAGAAAAGCTTACTTGAGGTAAGACTTCACGTATACTGAGCACTTGTGTGAAGGGATCTGAACAGAGTCGACCCAGACCATCGAGAGCATACATGGCGAGGCGCACCTCGCAGTACAGATGCTCACAGGAGGCCTCGGACAAGCTTAGCAGTAGCAGTCAATTAGCAGCCAAAGAGATCTATCAAAAACATATGCCCCATTCATTTGACCTGTGGCATTCACTAAGTGAGCTGAGCAAGCCGCAAATGTAGCAAAAAGTAAACAAATGAAACTTACAGTACGGTCAACTCAAGGCTCAGGAATCAGGATATCCGTCACCTTGGTCTTCATCTCCTTTCACACTATTATGTCGACCCACTCCTTATGAACTCATTCTTCATAAGATCGAGCATTCTGAATGCATGCTGATCACTAACCTTTCTTTTTGCGACTCAGACATGTTCATAAAGGCAGTTAATGACCGGCAGCACTACTTTGCTGAAACGACCTTCTTCGTACCCTCCACCACAGCATGGCTCGATTGTTTGGTCTCAAATGTTTGCTGCCTTTGAGACTCCATAACTTTCTACGCGTTGTTGTGTCTGATGCCTGTGGCCTCTAGGCAGCATAGGCAAAATGTTTGCTCTTTCGTCACGTCGCCCCAAAACAGACACGCACTAGTCAACATACGACATCTTGGGGGGTATAAAAGGTCTCTCTTCCCCTGCTTCTCCCTCTCTTTCTCTTTCTTCCCTCCTTGTCCTTCTCACTTTTCTTTACTCTCCATCCACACCGTTCTTCTTTCTCTTTTTCTCCTTCCCCCCATTCTGCCCTCTCCCCCGTCCCTCACACCACGCCACAGCACAACTCGTAGTTCCCTTTCCCCTCTCACTGCACTTTGGGATCCGAGACTGCTCTCACCGATCTCTGCATGCTCTTCTGGCCTTTTTCGCTTGTGAACCCTGCTCTGAGCATGCATCAGGCCTCAAGGTGCTACGGATGAAGGTGAGCTTTGTGCACGATCTCTCCCCCTACCCATTCATTCCCCACTTTGGCTTCGATGATGATAACGTGCAATCGCACCCTGAGACGCATAAACAAAGTGAATTAAACATCTGTCCTTCCTCGTCTGCTGCTTTGGCCTTATATGATGACAATGTGCAAACGCACCCTGAGAGGCGCACACACACACACACACACACACACAAAGTGAAGCATGCCCTTCCCTTGCCCCTACCTGCTGATACAGCCTTCACGATGATAACGGGCAAATGCACCCCGAGAGGCATGGACGATGATGCCCTTTATGGAGTCATTCTCTTCACTTCAACTCTGGCTTGATCATATCATAAGAAAGGCCTACTTCACCCATTCATACCTCGGTGCGCGCTGTGCTTTGGGCTGACGAGTCTGGACTGGAGAAAGTGTGTAGAAACGATGAGTGATATCTTATTGAAGAATCGTTTTCTTCGACGGGAAGATTGGCTCTTGCACTTTTGCCAAACCTGGATTGCGGGCTTTACGGCGATGAGCTATAACGAGTCTGTAGCGAGCCATGAATGTCTTGTCTCGATGAAATGTCTGCTGCTACGGCAGAGGACTTTGAGAGACGCGTGGGAGCCATCAGCGATCTCCTGCTGGAGAGTCATATTCTTCGGTGAGGGTCTTGCGTCTTGCACTGTCCGAGAAGAATCTTCAGCCGGATCTGACTGCTTGGCTTTGTGGGCTTTTTGCTACAACGGGTCTGTAGCACGCCTGACTTCGTCTCTATGATGGGTTCGATGCTACGCCAACGGACTCGGAGTGACATGTCGGAACCACCAGTGGTCTTTTGCCGAAGAGTCAAGTTCTTCGGTGAGGATCGTGCGACTTGCATTTTCCGAGAAGAATCTTCGGCTGGACTCACTCTCTTCGGTGAGGACATTGCATGTTGCAGTGTCCGAGAAGAACCTTGGCCTCTCTTTCCCGTCGAGAGTGAATTCATACACCGCACCTGAGCCAGATCCTTACACGCTGGCTTGTCGTGACGGTGCCCAATCGACTGGAGGGGTACGGAATATTCAACATGGCCTCAATTCTCCTCCCAGCAGAAGATCAGTGTGCACCAAACCTCAACCAGATATCCACACGCTGAGTTGTCGCGACGGTGCCCAATCGACTGCAAGGGCACGGAATATTCAACATGGCCCCCATTTCCTCCCGACAGAAGATCAGCGTGCACCAAACCTCAACCAGATACCCACACACGCTGGCTTGTCGTGATGGTGTTCAATCCACTCGAGTGTGTGGAATTCTCCGATCAGCCCTCGATGATGAGCTAAAATTCGAAATGAATGAGAACCCGACTCTGAGAGGCGCAACCTCCCCCTCCCCAAACTAGCAACCCCCCTCTCTTCCACAAGAAGAAAAACAGGGAGGTACTGAATTACTTTCTCTGTCCCCAGTACTGAGCGCTTCGACAGCACTCACCCACTCCAATGATGACCTGACTTCTCAATGATCTGAGGATTACAGTGGGTGAATGTGTCTGGAGACTGGTATCAAAAGACCTTTTGGCCCTCACAACAGTTGAATCAAGGTCATCCTCCGTCACCAGACCCGAGTATGCCAGTATGGCACCCCCCGATCCTTGCCATACATGAGCGTGACGTCTAGAAATAAAATACTGTGATCAAGTCAATATCTCTCTTCCTTCTTGAGCACTTCTGTCTTGTCGTAAGAAAATCAGCCTCTTCACAACTACGACAATCAAAGTTTCGATCTCCATCTTCCCACTGGCTCCACATCTAATCAATCTCGGCCTCGACGCCGCATTACACGCTGAACGAAAACAAGAAATCTTAGTGACCTCGCTCCATTACCGATAATGCTACGAGCATATCAAAGCTTTTCCTTTCCGACATCAAGATACTAACACCACGACGCCACACTCATCTCTTCATGTTTCCAGTATCGCCGCCGAACAGGCCCGTTCTGAGAAGGTGCTGCACTCACACTGCAGTGGTGGACTGCATCATAGCCAGCATTTCAGAACCCCGGTTGCCGTATAACCCAACACTGCGAGCAATAGTGCATGGGGACATTGCACAGGTCAACTCCGCGGCCGGGATTTTTCCAATTTTTAATTCTATTCGCCAGTCACTTGGCTTTGGCTGTAAGAAACGCCCATACCGGGCCCTGGCTGCCTGCCTGCCAGTTCGCTAAAATGGGTGCACACGCGTCGACAGTTACGGATCATGTAAGGTACGAAAAGTTGAATGAGATTGCTGGATCAAAGATAAAATGAACAGACGAAGTATTCATAGCAAGTTGACCAAGTTTCCCAGCAGAACATGAAATGATATTGCTTCTTGAATGGCCCAACACAGGTAAATCATAGCCATCAGATACCATGCTCTGAGTGGTGAAGAGCACAGAATGCGGCATAGCCGCAAAGCTCGCCTAAAGTACTTTAGTCCAGCCCTTTCAATGATCAATGACTCGCTGCGGCGGGGGGTACGGAACTATAAATGCAAAGCGTGTTTTACATCCTCCGGCTGATTGGGTTGCCGCCTGCATCTTTCGCCTTCCTCACATCCACCCACCACACTGCCTGAACCCAGATCCTCATGCCGCCGAAAAGAGTTATCCTCCGACTGCGAGACAATGATTTCCCGGACTTTATTTACTCTGATATCATTGACTGTGTCAACTTATATCTCGCTCTCGACGGACGCCCCGAGGAACCGGTAGAGGAACTGGTACACAAGCATCATTGGCACTATCAGCCTGCCAATCCAGATTATCCGAATCAACGGTTCCATGTCATCATCGATGTTGATAAGGAGGAGCACACTGGACCTGTACGGGGAGAGTTCAGCCATGAGCTCTACCGTGTCGCCAATATTAAGGGGGCCAAGTGAGTCAAATCCAGCTACTCGGCAGACGATATAATGATAAGCAGCAGTGTTGATCTAATGTTCTCTAGGCGTATTGTGCTGCTCAAAAACAAGCTCGAGCTAGAGAACTTCTTGCGGAAGATGCGACAGTACACCGATACGACATATCCGTGGGGAGAAGATATTTCAAGAACAGGCCGGTCTGAGTGAAGAGTCACGAGGTGTGTATAACGTGGAGAATGATTGATTACAAACCTGATCCTGTACCTAGCATGTTCGATGGTTTTTCTCGCTTCGAGCACATTGTGTCTTTATTGAATCTTCTCTCTGTCACTCTCATCTTCAAGGACTGCATTCCACGGAAGGGCCCGTTGAACTACCTTCAATCGACCATTGCTAGCTAGCAGCATCTTGAAACTATCAAGTCTACCAGATGTGAGTCTCGCCGAGATTACACCATCTCATCACTTTCTCTTTCAATGATCTTCAACGACCTCACTGGTATCCCTTCACTTGCAATCTGCTGTGGACTTGCATGTCAATTGGAGTGCCTATTCTGCGGAAGTAATCCCCCCCCCCCCTTCCATAGACCTAACCTCATGTCACCGCGGAATAGCCGGTACACTTCGTGAAATGCATGGTTCTCGTACCGCTGTTGAACTTTCGGATCGGCGGCCTGTTCCCGCGAAAACCGTGCAACTACGAGCTGTGGGTCCCGCCTTCCATGAACAATGTCCTCGAACTAAACAGGATATAGGTCACTGTGTGGAGGTTTGCCAATCATGAGCGCCTATCGAACAAAAAGATATGAGCGTACAGTGTCAGGCAGCTTACAATATGTCGGCAAGAAGTGCGTTGCATTTTCATACCCTGGATAGTGTGACGAGTCGAAATCGCTGAGGCGAATGTCAAAGTCATCGTCAACAAAAAGTTCGCCGCAATACCAAATCTGAATGGATGATGTCGTAGAATTGACCGACCGCCACCACCTTCAGCACTTGTGCAAATCACTTCGACTTGAGGTCCGGGATACCTTGATTCTGCGGAAACTCAAGAGGTCACCATGCGGATAGTGATGTCGATGAAGTCCATTCTTCCTCGGCAGATGCATTCGGCAATGCGAGGGTGGTCATGCAGAAGACTGTATATAGTTGCTTCGCGGATTATTGGCTACAAGTCTTCTTCACTCCCGCTACGGGATGCCTTTCTGATGATCATGTTGTTCACGAGGTACACTTCGGCGAAGAAGCCGCTCATGACAAGTTTTTGATTTTAGGATAGCGGTATGAAGGGGCGATGTGTGGTGTAAATCATATGAATTCATTGCTCGCGGAAGATGGGCTGGACTCCATCTAGTGCGGAGACAAGACAATAGAGGCTTTCTTCATGGCTCAAATTGCCGGTTTCTCCATCAAATTGTTCGTAGTGAGACGGCGACGGCGAACGCTCACCGATCGCAGTCGACGCATGCACTAAGCAAGCATTCGAAGTGCATGCAAGCTTTCGAGTGGCAAGACCGCAAGAGTACCGGCTCGTAGAAGTTCCAACCTGTGTGCCGGATTCAAGTTCACTTTCAGAGTCCTCACCACAGAGGTAACATAGGCGGTATCCGTGGTCTTCGATGACACCTGCATATCGACAAGCCCCAGCAACCAGCTCGATGATAGCCGAGGCGGGTCGCCGAAAATGAGATGACCAATTAATAGTATTGAGCGGCGTCGACGGGGACCTGCAGGTAGATGGATGAAGGTTGTTGCATGGGTGAGCCCCCGGACGTCGCCCATGGGGACTGCAAGATTGTACCTTATTCAACAACTCATCCTGGCCCCAGCCTCGTGAAGTGTTCGAGCGTCCAAGTTGTTGTATTGGAGATCTTCACAACCTATACGTGCGAGGTTGCCACGTTGATTACATGGTCCTGCGCGTCGCGAGCGCCGCACCGTGAACGAGTCGACCTGCCGAGTAATCCAGTCAGCAAACTAATTGTAGTTCATGCTTGGCAGAGGTTCAAATGATATCGAGTAGCTTGCCATTTGCCACTTCTTTTAAAGATATCCTGCTCTCTGCGGCCGCCCTAAGCGCGAAGCCATTCGTTCGATCGATCTCTTCCGGCATGGGTCGTCGAGCAGATGTCGCTCTCGGACGTCCAGATGTAACATACCTGGTTTGATTTGTAGGACGAGTAATCAAACGAGATGGAGTTGGGCAGTTGGTCGTGTCGATGCTGATTGGCGTTACCAGCCTGTCCAGGGCCGATCTTGAGCATTGATGAAAATAATTCGATGTGTGGAAAAAGGCCCATTGAACAAAACCTCGCTCAACGACCATCGAGTCCCACCATACATTCCCTGAGAATCTCAATATCGTGCCGGCGGACCATCTCGGTGTGGCAGAATCCCTGATTTGCTCGTTTATCATCAAGTTCCAGGTATATACCTTCAAGCAGCCTGGCCGGTGGTGCAGATGGTAGAGGGGTCCCGGGGGTGACCCCTCCCATCGTATGCGAGCAGTCTCTCCAAGTCACTCTTGTGTCCAGGGACAAGCACGCCGAAGACACCTAGTCTTACTGAGTAAGGGGCCAGGCAGGCTGGGTGGGTGGGCGTCAGCTGAAGCATCTCTGATGTTAAGCTGCGGATAATTTTTTTTCTTTTGTTTTGTTTTTCTTTTTTTATTATGGATAACATCGGGTTGAATGAGGCCTCTGAGACGAATTGGGAAAGAAGATAACTTGCTCTTGTAACGTGACTTATCATCTTTTTCATCTTGTCATGGAATAATGTGGTAGTTTTTGCTACGCGCTAGAGAGTGAACATCGTTTGGGGATGAAGATATTCTGCACATAGAAGTACCCGAGCATCCGAGGAACTTCGAACATGTACCACGGCAGAATGGAGGTCTCGGGTTCAACCCCAGGAGTAGTCTTGATCTTTTCTTTTCTGATCTGGTGTTGTTGGGTCTGGTCTGTTGAAGCAAACAAACTGAACTGAGATACCCAGGCTGCGGGAAACAAGGTACCTCGGCGCTACCTATCATCTAGTGATGGGCTGGTCTCACTTATTAATTGCCCACCGTTCGTCAACTGGAGTGTTCTTAGGAGTTGTAACCAAAGGACATGGACATGGAGTACCAGACACTCCAAGCACCTGGTGACTGACAATCCCCATCGTCCTCATTCTAAGTCTACCACTCACACTCACACTTTAAAGAAACAGATCTCACTCATCCCGAACCCTGCAGACAGAGAAGACTTCATTGAGTTCACATAGTCTAGTAGATGTGGCATCATCAGTGTCCCTCTTCGTCTAAACCCGAACAAAAGATTGAGACGAGGGAACCTATCATCTTGGGATGGAGTCTCCCATGCTAATGAACATGGGTTGTTGAATTGAAAGGGAATGACGTCTGTGCTCCTATGAAGTCTGGCAACCATAAAGTGTTTCAAGACTCGAATGCCTGTACGGAGTATGTAGTCAAGGCTATACCGCGGCTGGATGCTATTATAGAAGAGACTCTGTTTATTAAATTCTGAAAAATGGCCTAATTATCCCTCCTGAAGATCCATATTACACCATGATGCTCCTTATGCATTCGTTTCGCTATATCTCCAGAACCGAAAACATGATCTTCTACTTCTAATCTCTAATACATTGAACATTGTAAGACTTCCGGCGTAATCAGTCCTTATCGGAAGCAGGTAAAGCTTTCGATATCCTTGTCGAGAACATAACCCCCGAAACCCCACGCATCAAGATCCTGTCTAGTTACTGATCTAATCCAAGAACATAAACATATCTATAAAAGAAAGACCTCCAAGGCTACCCAAAGAGAAAGTGCTCGGCTGGGTCGCCTTTGATCTTGAGAAGCCGCTTTACACTTTACACTATCCAATCAACCCCATCGCCATCTACGACTTTAGTTGCTTTTTGTTAGACGGTCAAGGCCCTGTGGCCGGGGTGATGCTGGCCTTGCAATATGCACAGTCACCCCCAGCCATATTGTGGGCCTTGATCAAGTGGTTATTGTGACTGGAAACTTTGAATTGTGAGGAATGTTGATGGAGAGGAATAGAAGTGAGGCCGGGTCACCTCAAGGGTGATATATTTCTGGTCAGTAGCGACGCTCTGGGTTGGCCATCAAGTTCAGGGGTTGCAGGTGGTTGGCACAGATTGGGAATGCGGTCCAAGATGGTAAGAATTCAGATGGGTTAGAACGCCTGGTAGGCGGCAACCTTGGGCTGAACTGGGATAAGAGGCTATGGGTCGGACAAGGCACTTTGCGGCACAAGGTGATGTTCCTGGTTTCATGAGAAGGACTTTGCGATATAGAACGTTTAGACCTAAAGACGGTGATATATAAGGCATGAGCATGATTACACACTCCCGACTATTTTTTTAAGTTACTGAGGGCTGTGGCACTATGCGATTAAGTAAGGATGTCAAAAGACACCACGAGAGAGCGCCAGCTAAGCACCGGCAGCATTAAAGTAGGTATCTCGCGCATTGAACTATATCCACTGAGACAATAATATGTTATCATGAAGTAATCTTTGTCGTTAAACGTAAGGTAGCTCTTCACGAATCGAACTCGAGTCACAACGATCGCCGTCTTTAGCTATACAGCCTAGTGTCTAGTGTCTGAAATCTACACCCTCATAAAAGACCTGCCAGTAGGTATGCCTTTATTAACCCCGCTGAATTCTGCCTACATGACTTGAAACCCGGCTTCTAATGACCTTTTAATGTTCTTGAGCCTTGCTTACTCCTAGCTGAAGATGTCGGTCAAGACTGACAATCTTTGTAAATCGAAGGTAAAGAGGTGATCGTAAGCACGGAAGCAAAGAACACGATCGCTTCTTGAGATTGGAAAATTATGGGCGCTATAACTCAAGCTGAGAAAAGCCCGAGCTTCCAGAGAGGCCAGCAACTGCCTCACTAGGCATGTAATATTCATGAAAGGACCTTCTCGAAAGAAGACTGGAAACATGTCGAAACATAAACTTCGGCGAACATATGTAGAGAAACTCTGTTGATAATATAAATAAGCTTTGTGTCTCCGCCGGGAACCATTCACAATCCTATCAGGTATCCAAGATACACGATCGAACTCGCAAGATCATCAAGGTAGCAAGAGTGTACAGTACGCTGCATTCTTGGGGATATAGATATGAAATCATTCAAAAAGGAGAAAGTGGCCAACTTGCAATAAGTACTGCAACTCGCATTCGGCTGAGAAGGCTCAGAGCATCATAACGTCAGATAAATACAGGATAAACATAAATCGGGCCGGATGGTGATCATGGTGTACTTAGTAGTTGGTTATCACGTATCCGGTGCTGCCTATGAATTAAGCCATGCTGTTTAGCGTACCCCTTGCGGTTTAATGTGACCAGCTGACCTCCCGTCCCCAGTGCGTGTTTGCTATATAGTTCTCTCCATCACCGCTTCGACTTTACACGGTTTTTCCAACCTCCTGATCTTTTTTTAACCCCATTTCCCACGCACGCACGGCTAGTGAGGCCATTGTGCCATTCATCCTGATCTTTGACTTTCGCTAGCCACCCCCCGGTGCCTGGTGCGACTCGTCGGCTCCTCCACGATGCCTCGAATACCTATCCGCGCTGCCTTCGCTCGGCCTAGCCTGTTCCCCTCTTAGCTCTCATCACGACGCTCGGTATGGGGAAAATTTGCCTTTGGTGCGCTGCGCCGACCTGCACATCCGTCGCCGCTACATGACGATCGGTTAGTGAACTGTCCTCCTTCGAGCATCTCGAGGCTTTCGCCCCCTGCTCTTTCGAGACAAGCACCCCTACGCAGCGGAGCTTCAAGTTTGCCTTGCAGATGTACAGACTTAGTGAGGTCCCTGTCAATCGTCGCTGATGGTGTTTGTATTCCCTCTGGCTAGTTGTTGCTAAGCCCACGAGGACTCTAGGACAAAGATAAATATAGTGAGCTTCATTCTTGTCCTATGAATAAGAAAACTTTACGCCGGCTATGCCGAGATTCCAAAACGACGTCCTTCTGGAACGCTGTAAGGCGAGTCCTCTGATCACGTACAAACATCCCGTTTTTCCTCGACCTTCGCTAAAATTTCGTGCGGCCGGTTCGCATTCTGAGTATCTACGGAGTTTCGACCCTTATCACTAACTATGTCTTGTCGCCGGTATCCTCGTTGTCTTCACGATTGATTAGCAAAGAGGATATGATAGATAGTTAGGAGACTGGACCTACTCCTACAGCACAAGGTCATGCGGACGGAGGTAATATAGGACACTGTTATCGTGTTAGTCTATCCCGCGCGTTTCGTCTTCTCTCCTAGATATAGAACGACTAGCAAGCAGAGCTTGATCAAGTCGCTAGCGATGATACTAGCGCAGACGATATACAGACGTATAGCCCCCCTGAAATAGCAATAGCGTTTTACGGCAGGTAATTAGGATTAATAGATGAGTAGGGGGGTCATTCGCGCGATAGTTCTCTGTACTACCTATTAGGCTTAGATACGATAAGCAGATAGATCTCGTCTGAATATAATCTTGCTATGCTTGGCCGCCTTAGCCTGTGGTAACAAGGCGTAATCGGTCAAACGAAAGATATATGGACATACTCCTCGTACATTTTCCTCCGTGAAGATAGTCTAAGAATCCAGTTAGTTATTTCATCTAAGTCTTACCCTAGGTTATTCTTTCCGTCGTTCTATCCGCTATAGTTATTATTAGCTCTTTTGCAACTATATCGGGGGAAGCCGACGGCTAGAGATTAGCCGGAAATATTACTTAAAACTTTACTAACGTATATTACAAGGTATTAATCCCTCCTAAGCTATACGAATGGCCCAAAGTGGTCATTCGCGATACCAAAAGCTATCTACGGCTAGGCACAGAGGTTAATCCCATAGTTATTAGAGATGAGTCTGCTCCGCTAGGCTCGGTATTTAATCCTATCGTGATTAATGTTGACGAGGGATGATGTTACGGCGAAGGGGGTAAGCCCGATTTTGATACCGACACTAAAATAATGACTATACTAGAATTCTGGGAGAATTTGATCGATAAAAGCTGCTCTGACCCTGAAAGCGGGGGTATAGACGTTGAGCCGATACCTATTTCTGCGCGGACTATATCACCTATATACGACGATCTAGAGCTTTAAGCCCTTAGTGTATTAGTTTCCGACTGTATACCCCTGATATAGCAATCTGAGGGTGGCCATGGTCAGCAAGTTTGTGGTGTATTTTCTATGAGGTTTCAAGAGGTCGGAATCCAGTGATATCTTCCGGTATCGAAGATTCAGTAACACCGTGATTTAAGTGGTTCAGTTTAAATCTACGCGTGCCAATAGCGTTTGGTGCCAAGACAGGTAACCGGTGTGCCTTGTTGATCTGGGGGATACTTTGAAAAGGCCCTCCTCCATCCTTCAGCTCCCTCTGGATAATTCGACCTATCCTAACGGAAGAGTGCATATTGATCTCTGCCAGTTCTCAAGGAGTCAGAAGAAGTGTCCTACTCTTCTCGAACCTATGGAGGAGCCAGGATGTGCGCTACTCCTAAGAGCCTCTGTTTGAAGGTACTAATGATATAGATTTCGAACATTGCTTGGTCACTCGCAGAACACCTGAACAGTCTGGTTCCCCACGTAGAAGTGCATGAGCCGACAAAGCATGAGGTACGGTGTGTAGAATCTGCTACTCTACATATTGCTTATTTGAAGGCTTTACAGAAGACACTGGAGGCCAAGATCGACCGCGTCTATGGATGTGAGCGAGCATTGAATAATATGGAAATTAGACCTGTCAACTTGCATCACTCCGAAATTCTTGTAAAAGCTACAGATGGCCGATGGTTCTTCGTTCCTAGAGGGCCCGCGCCGATCTCCAGGCCACACTTTTTGCATTCTCAACTCCTCAACCCATAGTGGATATCAGTGACAGCGTCCAGGCTTTGGGACTTTCATCCATTCTAGAAGACACCACCAGCAATCAGCTTCTCTCCGCAAGTGCCAAGTACGACAAAGCGGAATACCCAATTGCACCTACCCCTTCGGGTAGCTCAAAGCTGAAGCACGAGCCCCCTCTTCGTGTTATATCTAAAAGGGGTTTCGGTACAGTTCTTCAAGCAGCAATTTTGGTGCAGGGTCAGCGGGTAGGGGCTATTCCGGGGCGACTGCAACTATTTGTCACGGCGTTGCTCTTACAAGGGTCAAAGTCGGAGTGGGACTGGGCGCTACTGGTTCACCAGCTGCTACAGTAGATGTGGTTCTCACTGCGATGAATCCGTTTGGTGCTGCTTGTAAGGCTGGCGTTTTTGCACTATCTGCTGGGGCGGTGGTTTTCGCGGCTGTGAAACTGTGAGGCCTGGAGACGGAATGAAGCAGGGAGCGGCTCAAAAAAGAATAAGAGAGGAGAAGAGGAAATGGGCGTTAAATAGAGGGTAATCTACTAAAGATCACTCAGGCTAACGTCATAAATACACTTAAGCACATACTGAGTGGATTTGCTAATGAATAGTTGATACCGTTGAGCACTTTACCTGGGATGGAATTATACCTACAGTTGATGAGATAGTTCAAACGAACCTGACAGAGGCAAAAGGCATGATGGATGTTGAATACACCAACCTTCACTAAAAATCCTCGAACAAATGTCATGCCTTTCATGTCTCCAATATTTCCGGTCTGCTTTCGCCTTCGACCCATCGTTCTCTATGATAATCAGTACATTGCCCTCAACAGCAGAACAGATGGGTATTTACTCACACTACCTTGTGGTCACTCTCAGATATATGTAAGGAAAACTTGCATGGAGAGTGATGACACTTTTTGCCCAAGGGACAATGGTGGCTGAAGTAGCAGTCATAATCCGTGCAACCAGGGGCATCCAGACATTGACCCTGTCTTGCTTTGTACTTTTGTATGATGATCTCCTTAGCGTTCAACTTATCGTCATGCTCCATTTTACATCTGAGCCGGTCGCAGCGTCCCAGAAGATAATGGTCATTGCAGAATCCTCTGGGTGCTATCTGGTGTAGTTTCTTGTAATAGGAGTCTTTGGCAGCGGCATCAGAGGGGGGCGGATCGGTGGATCTAATCGTTGTTTGTATCCATTGTATTCGATTGTTTTTTTTTCTTTGGTCTCGCGTTTTTTGATTGTGAGATTTTGATGATGATTGGATCCTCCAATTGTCGCATATGTCGAAGGATATCTCACAGAAATCCCACCATTTCCCGAGACATCAATATTAGAATCCATCGCTGATCCATGGATCAAAGGCGTGGCAAGTGCAGGGCTACGGGGAGTGATCGCTTGAGAGAACTCTCCATTGGAATTTGCACCTGAATCCCGAAACAACGAGGATGTGCCGTTTCTTTCATCGGCGGTAGTCACTGAAGGTCTTTGGAAGCCAAGACGACTGGGTTCCTGTTCACTTGGAAGATGCTCACATCGGAAGACGTCATTGAAACGGGTTATTTCAAATCCTAGAGTCTTAAAGAGTGTCTTTGCAGGGGTCGTCTCGACGAGAATAATCCGCTTTTCACCCATATTATCTCCGATAAAATCACGCAGCTGGTGTACGTAGCCTTGATCATGACAAGCAGCAAAAAACACTTTTTTGCACTGGAAATTTCGATAGAAGTGATTGAGCATCCCTGATTAATTATGAGTAGAGCACAAAAATAGGTAATCAAGTCTTACTGGTCATTTTAGAGTCCGCGTTTTCTTTGCCCGGACCAACATTGATAAACTCAAACTCAGCACGACTGTTGGTGAATTGTTCTGCAAAGCGATGCAAATCCCTTTCGAACGGTATTACTTTGTTTTTCTGCAATGCCGTCGCCAAATCCTTCAGATTTGCATAGATTCGAACAAGGATAGGCACGTCCTCGCTGCTGTATGGACTGTCCTGCAGAAAAGTTCTGACTGCCTTTGTAAGCCTCCTGGAGGCTTCAGCAGCGCCGTCTGGACTCGATAGCAAAGTGTCTAGGAACTTGGCGCCATCGCCATCAACTAGCACAACTATGAAGGGATGCCTATTCTAAGAAATGTGAGCTTCACTTCGGTGATTTATAATTGAGAAAATCACCCACATTGATATCATTTAACCTCCTAACTTCTGCTTTGGCTTCTATATTTTCCACCTGGAATGTGCGTCGAGAGGTCCTCTCGCTCTCAAGTTCAAGCTTAAGGTCTTTGATTCGCTCCTCGTGCATTTCAATTATTCGAAAAGCTTCCTTTGAATGGAATATTGTAAGAGAAGAGCGCAATTGCCTGACGCCGTAGTAGATTTGGGCTTCTTCGGTTTGAACCACCTACCTTGACCAGGATGTTCTTCTTTTCTTCAACCGTACACAACTCAGAGAATTGCGACATTAGGGCTCTGACGTCCATGGTTCCCTGAATTTGTTATTGGAAAAGCTTGAAAAGATTGCGCGAGCAATTCCTTCAAGACTTTTCTTCTAGGGGCTTCAAGTCGGTATTAAAATACAACATAGTGGATGGAGGTCGGGCCCCCTTCCGACATAGTATCTCTGCGACGACAAGTCATGACAGAAGCCTCAATCTGATCCGAGACCTAGCACCCAACAATTACACTCCATGCCATGCATCATTACGTGTCAGTCGGGCACCTACTCATACTAAACGTGACCATTGGCTGGGAGCTTCCCCCAAGACATCGTCGCTTGCCTCACCTGTGCGGGAATGAGAGGTGTACCGTCAGCGTTTTCACGCTCTTGTGACTCTACTGGGTCGCTTTCACCACAAAGGAGACTTGAGCCACCAAATGTGTTTCAAACATACGTTACAGAATTAGATTATCCTATGTGCGATTGTACTAGGTTCAACAACTCGCAGTACTTACCTCGTGGAGGAGACTCTACAATTTATCTTTTGAGAGCTCTTTGCTGAGACATATCGTGCCAAATTCTTCCATAAGAACGGGCACATGCCCGTTTTCTTGTGGAGCAAGCGAATGGGCAATTGCGTACTTCCTGGGGATTCGGTTGGCTCTCAGTGGCCCATCGGCAAACTGTGGCGCCAAACAGTTGGCGCCTACAGGGTGATAGCATCAGCGCCAATGGTGCCAACGGGTCTTTGAGAATTTTGAATAATGAGTAGTTATCCATTTTCCGAATGGTGAGTCTGTAGCTTCCCACTGGCGCCGGTGGATTGCAAGGGCGGGCGGCACGGCCCTTTTCAAACCGCTACATTGGAAATTAAACTAAAATCTGGAAAACTAATAGATGCTCAGCTCTGAATTGGGAGGCAACGCCTGCCCGCTTTCTCGGTCCTGAACTTTATTTTGAGTCACCTAGTCGGCTAGAGCGTCTACAGTAACCTTTCTGGGATACGGAGCACGTAATCACCAACGGCGCGTAAATAGCTGCCTAATATTGACTAGATGTCAGGCGACAGTCAAGAGTCTCGTTTTTGCGCTAAGAGACAGAGATTCCATGAAGGTCAATCTGCACCAACGATATTATACCAGAGTTCAGCTAAGAGGGTTAGTGTGGACATGCAATGGACGGTGTTTCTCACCAATACTCCCCCTTCTCAACCTCGTTGAATGTCTAGGCTCACCTCCTGATCGGCGCGGAGACTTTCAGTCATGACTATCAGCAATCCTCCGAATCAGTACCCATGCTTGCAAAATGATGCTCCGGTAGACGATGGGTGATAATGGCGGCGGCTCTCCTTTTGAGGCATGGATTCCACGGTTCCTGAGATGTTCAAAAAAAAAATACTCAACGCTTCATTGATAGCTGATGACAGCGGTCACTCACATAATGGACTGCCGTTCCGGTTGATCTACTGATTTGATGATTCGGTATATTACCTGACAGTCAAAATCTCACACCTGAAGCGTCTTCCCATATAATCAGCCAAATAGTGTCCAGATAGATAGCATTTCATCTGACTCGCTAGGCGTCTTTCCATAGAACCAGCCGGATAGCGCAGTACCTCAATAGTGAGTCGTACTAGCTTGCTTTTGTATCATTCTCATACCTCCCAAATCATTCTACCCGGATAGTCAAGAACAACACAGCCCCCGAATAACCTATTGACTTTCACAGAATACAAGACCAAAGTCAAGACTTGAGTCTGCACCAAGGCAATCACCGGTGATGAGAACAGTCTGTGTTCAGCAATCAAAATCCCGAACATGTGGCTAATGGAACTAGAGGAAATAAACCGCCATCCTGCCCGGATACTGTTCCGGCGGACATCATTCGTATGAAGACTGACTCCCTCTCACACTCCGAAGTCCGATCTCCGTGGACTGAGTCTCGTGAGCAACTGCATTCGTGCGCACGCTGAGCCAGGTCTCTACTCGAACATCAAGTGGAAATGGCACGAGTCCGAGTCTCCTCCGTCGATCAGAGAATTCTTGCAGACAGTCTCTTCCAGGCATCAGCTGTCAGGTCGTATCACAAACCTCCAACTCAAAGGCAAGGCTTCGTGCCTCGGCGCGAGGCACCGCAATGATTTCAAAGTGTCCCTGTCTCTAGCGCTGAGACAGACAAATCCATTCCTTTTGTTTCGAGAAATTGGTGTGCGCTTCACTAAATCATGAACAGATGCATTGTCTCAACGTTTAACAGATGCTTTGGCAGCTCTTCCATTAGCACAGCTATCAAGCCTGAGACACTTGCATCTTGAATCCACTTTTGTTGAACAGGGCACGATCATCGATCATGATGGCCCTGGTGATGCGATACGTCAGGTACGGGGAACGCTGTAGGAATCAACGGTTTTCGCCATGATTACCCTGGAAGGACGGCAATCAGACTCAGCCTGCATTTCAGAGTCAGGCAGAGGGCTCACTGCATAGTTTGGCTAGTTTGAATATACTCACAAGGCTTCAAATCCCGTTGGCATTTCTAGTGAAAATCATCCAAGACTCAACAAAGCGACTCCAGAGAATGGTTCCGAAGAATGTTGAATTTGTCCCCCTCGAGTCGCAATGTTTGAATCTGTCACCCTCATGTACGACTCGAGGCACCAAAACGTGAATAGAATGTGTATACCACACTTGCTGGAGTGGGGTTGGACAGATCAACCCGTATTTGGCCTTATTCAATCCTGGATGAAGGATTACAAAACTTGCAATCCAAGACATCAGGGTGTTTCTCAGGTGATTTGCCACTTGAATTATGGTGAATGGTGTGATGACATGAGGAGAAACAGCTCGCAGTCTTGTGTTGCCAAGCTGGTGCTGAACTGAAGATACACCGCACATTTTGATCGCCATTTTGTCGGATTGATATTTTGCCACAACATTTCACTGGATCCAAATTGGCCTTCATCACCCAATCTACTAGGTGACATGACCAAACACTCAATTGCTGCTCACCCGACTGCAAAATCTGGTTTTCCAGATGATACATGAATCTCCTTCTGTTCTTGAGTTCCAGTTTCCCCTGGTCATACGGCGTCGGCTCCAGATTATTATCGATGACAATCAGCCTCATCGAAATGCAAAATCTCAACCCTTCCGTTACGTACGTGTAGCTTCTTCTGACGGTAGGAAATGTCAGGTGTTCGTATGGCATGTGATACTGCCGCCTCACCGCAGTCCATAGCTTAGGTAGAATCTCTCCCCCTCGGCAATCTCACTCCTCATCCCTCTCACACATCGATACTGCTGCCCCTACCGTAGCCGTATCACATCATCAGGAGGTTGTGCCTCACTAAGCCTTGGATAGAAATGTCAGTGCGCCGGCGATCAAAGCATTTCTACCAATCGTGAGAGTCGGCTGAATTGCTGGAGCGAACAAGGGCGAGTGGTTGTCCGGAATATCCTGGGTGGTCCTTCCTTTCCGTTCAGCTTCGTCCCAGGTGTCCTTGTCGATGCCTCCAAAGAACCAGAAACAACAGGGCTTTCTGACTACCGTCCCAATATCTGTAAAGTCTTCACTGGCGTTGCTCCGCAGCCAACTGGCATCGAGTCCGCCAGCGAAAACCGCTTCAAATGTCTTCTGCACATTTTCTGTGATTGTCGTATCGTTTCTTGTGAGTGGAAACCTCGTCATTGTTTCTATCAGTGGTCCCTCTTCTGCACCACTCACCATGCTTTCCGCACGGGCAATCTTTCCAATCGAGTTCAGGATCTTTTCTCGAGTATTCTCGTCCGCTGTTCTCACATTTATTTGCATTTCAGCTTGCTGGGGAATGATATTGGGGGCTTGCCCAGTGCTCAGCTTGCCAACGGTCACGACAGCAAAGTCTTGACTGGGGCTGATCTGTCTGCTCACAATAGTCTGCAATCGCATAATCGTGCTGGCAGCCATGATGACAGGGTCAACGGTAGTTTCAGGCATGGATGCGTGCCCGCCCTTGCCGCGGAACGTCAACTTGATCGAGTCTGCCGCGCTCATCATGACCCCAGTACGCATTCCAATGATTCCAGCTTTCTTGCCCACCACATGCTGTGCCAGAAGAACATCGGGAATAGGCACCAGGTCGTATAGCCCTCCGTCGATCATTCTTTTGGCGCCTTCACCGCGTTCCTCAGCCGGCTGAAACACAGCGACAAGTGTGCCTAACCAACACTGCCTTCTCTTCACGAGGTCGTCAATCGCAACAAGTAAACACGCCATATGCATATCATGCCCACAAGCATGCATGACAGGCTTTGTAAGACCATCAGCCTCGTCTCGTGTCGTCTTCTTGCTAGAGTAGGGAAGATTGGTCTCTTCCAAGATCAAAGCGTCCATCTCGGAGCGCAAGAGAACTGTCTTTCCGGGCCCATTATGCAGAACAGCCGCGACACCGGTACCGCCGATCTTTTCATATACCTCCAAGCCCGGAAAGGTCCGCAATTTTGCGGCGATGATACTGGCTGTACTGAACTCCTGATGAGATAGTTCTGGGTTTGAATGGAGTTGCTTGTAGAGACTTTCATAGTCGTCAAGATTTGAGTTCCCCCCTTCGACAAAGTCAAGGATCTCCGGCGGCGTTCTGGCCATACTGTATTCTTCTCTGGAAGTCTTTTCCGTATTTTATAACCCAAGCACGCCTGAAATGCCGCTTGCCAGATCGGCAAATGTTGAGGTTTTATCGACGAGGTCGAAGAGGGGACTGAAAGTTAGGCAGGCCACCTCCGGTATGACATCCCAGTCGGTATTTCGTTTGATCGGAAGAGAGATGTAGTATTCATGCAATGCACTGTGATGAAGATTGTGTTGTGATACCGATGTGCAAAAGCTAATAAACCACTGCATGGCCATGGCCATGCAACTACCCATACTAACTATGAAGTGTGGGAGCCGTGGGCAGTGGATCCTCGTCGAAAGACTTTTTACCACCCGGGAGTCGTAGAAGTGCTATTCCATATGTAACTTTGTGCCTCGGTCGCACCCGAAACGCTTCCTAGAAGCCATGGGCGGGCCAGGTCAATGGGCACGGATATCCCCCGATCTGGCAAGGTGTCTAAAACCGCAGGTATTCTTCGTTGGGAACAGCTCCTACGTATGCACATATTTCATAGAACCATAAAAGAGCCCACTCATACGCGATTCTGCAGGATGTTAGGTGAGGATCGGCGCCTTGGAACGACAGACCGCAAATAAGGTTGAGCTTGTGGGCTCTTTACCGCTAGATTCATAGCTAAGACCTACCTGATAGGGCTGGCCGAAGTAACGTATGTCAAATATCCTTTGCAGATGGCAAATGTCAATCTACCAGAAATACTCGTCTATCTTCGCCCGGCGGCACGATTTCACGCCTAGGCCAATTCCTACCTTCCGTTGACAAGGTACGCCTAGCAACAGAGGTCATGCCTTTTTCTTGTAGCGCCGGTTGCATCATAAGATAATAGCTGTTTCTTTTTGACTTTCAAAGAAGCGAGGCTTGAAGGAGAATACGGGATGTTGTATTTGACCCTTGCTAATTCAACCCCCAAGGCACCAAGCTCCACTGGACACGAACGAATCCGGTATTCCACTCATCACGGGAAAGTCTCGACGATGAGTTCTCTCCAACCGGGCGTTTAGACGCCCCATTCCTGTGTTACGATGGAACCCGCAGAAACACAAGGCTACGCTTTGACGATCCTGCTAGGACAACACATTCATGTGGTGCGATCGGTATGAGCCAGATCGAAGTGGTCGCGCCGTCATCGCACATGGCGAACTATTTGACCCTGCTTACGAACTTTTTGGGATCACAACCACAAAAAGCTGAAGCGAATGCTGGCCACGTGTTTTCGCTCGGGCGTCCAGTTGAAGACGGTGGGGAATGCAGCATCTGGCTTCATGAGGAGAGGGATGAGGCTGACGAAACGTGGCTACGTACGCGAGGAATCGGTCCCCTTAAGCTGAGGCTGCAGACCAAAAATCAAAAGAAGCAGGGAGAGAAGCTTCTTGGAAGTGACGGTTCCGCGTCTCACGTGTCTCTTGTCTGCTGAGGAGTCACTATATAGCATTGAATGCTCCTATAAACGCGTCAGAACGTCAAAATTGAACATTCGAGACTGATGGTTTTTAAGACGTAGCTATATTAGTGTAGAGGAGATGATTATACGCGAATGTCAATGCAACGTCGGGAAATGCACCGTGGAGGTTTTTGAGGTATTTGCCCTTCATCTGCCTCTGGCCATCGAATACCAATCCATACGTGAACACCGATTGAATATCTCCTAGCTGTTCTTACCTATGAATTGACCGTGTCTTCACCTCGGTCAATTATCAGACTTGCGTTCGGATTGGCATTCCATGTTGGCAATGTTGACCCTCAGAAAGAGAAGAGGGCGGTAAGCCTCATATGCGGACCGTGAGACAGAGATCTGCGGGAGAACGAACGGTCGATCGGGATACTAGAAGTGTGTCCTGCGTAGTCGGTGTACTGCGATGTATCGAGGCCAAGTTACAATTCGACACTACTTAATCTTAATTAAGGAACAGCGACTTAAGTTGCAGGTGAATTTCAGCAACTTGGTGACAATAGTGCCTACTACAACGTAAATGACGCCGATAAGCAAGGTACGTAGGTTCTGCCCGTAAGCACGGTGACTTTGGTGATGATTCAAGGCTGATCAAGACAGCACTAGATTGGAGATAATCTGCGACAGACGCAAAACGAGCCATCACGTACCAATAAGCCGTTGTTATCAACAACTGGTATGCGCGCGATAGTATGCGCAAGCAGTGCAGACCAATCAAAGTGATATTTCATAGACCGCTATCTAGAAAATCCTTGGCGGCGGATCTTAACTTTTACATCCAGAGAGGTAGACGTCAATTTTCTTAACAGCCTCGTATCCCCCCCAGTAGATTCTGTTTCTATTTTTCATTAGTCGTTCTTGTGTGGCAGTCTACAATATACATACCTGTCCCATAACTACCTAAGTGGTATCCAGGGTTCATTAGTCTGGACCCAGCGACACCCGGTTGGGTATATATATGAATGCGCACAAACCACTTAGCTCCCGAGACGTAGTAGATAGCTCTTGGATATCCTAGTTCCGAGATGTCTCTGAATACTAGACAAAAAGCGACCGAGGTTTGGCTAGTACGCTATATAACCCCCTTTATGTGGCAATATCGTAGAAATTGACCAGCCGTCCTGGGTAGTGCAGACTGTAGAGTGTAGACCGTCACCCGACTGGATCTCAGTTTCGACGGACTCGGTCGTATGCATGCTACAGGAAGAGAGTCGGTGTGAATGAAATACAAATGCTTGATGGAATGGTATTTGACAGCTACAGAGTTTCGCTCGGTTTTTTCCCCTAAGAAAAAACTTGAAAAACTCCGGCTTTCTTGTCACTGCGCTTTTCTACCTTCGTTGGATGCACACATTTTTCATTGCTTTCTGGCACAATTATAGGAATTTCTTCATAGTGTGAGGAACGTATGCGATTTATATTATTTTTTTCTGGGGATTCTAATATATAATTGGCCGGATGGTGTAGTTGGTTATCACGTATCGTTAACACCGATAAGGTCCTGGGATCGAGCCCCAGTCTGGTCAGTCTCTTTTTGTTTTTCTTTCCACTGCTAACGGCCGTGCGAAATCAATCTTATCTATGCGACAACGTAAGTGGGGATGCGTCGTTTAGCTGAGTTGTTTGTTAAACCAGTCTCAGGTTTGACTGCCGTTTCACTTGAGGAGTCATACGCATGCTGTTCGTTGGCGCATACAGAGGTATCGCCATGGAGTACTCTTTAAGCCTTCGGCTATCATCAAGAGTGTTCACGTACATGTATCGCAGACTCAGGATTAGATAGGATATAGATAATGACATGACATCAGTACCTCAAGCACCGGAACATGAGAGTCGAACGAGAAGATTATGATGAGAATCTTATTCCCTGGGTGTACTCACCCTCCAACTTTAGAATTAGCCACCCGTTAGGCAATCTGGTTCACAAAGCGTTGAGAACCCAGCAGATGGGGCTTAAATCACCAAGAAGGGCCATATAGTGCCACACTGCCATCTTCGCCAGGAACCAGTAAGTCATTCTCATGCTGAGCCTGGGGAAGGTGGCGCAAGCGTTAACCCGGGCTTACGGCCCCCGGGCGAGAACGTTATTTCAAAAGCTGAGAACAGCCTAACAGGTAAGCACTAGGTGTTTTGAAACTTGGAAGCCTACGTGACAGATCGAAGTCTTGGAGTCTGGACTTCCAGCTCTGTATACATGGGGACAGAAGCTTGGCTGAAGACTCTCTTCGCCGGGTTGTACTTTCCTTTAGCCTCATCAACGGCTGTTGATTCCAGTCCACTGCCAGATTTAGCTTGTGGGTGCAATTGGATTTCTTCCTCCTGAAGTCTAGCTTACCAAAACATTTAATATCAAGAAACACCCACAATATTTGGATGAGTTTGAACATCTACCAAGGACACTAGATCATTCCAAGATTCTTTTATCTCAAAGAAAGTCTCCTTTCATCAGTTTACGCGATTACGTGAGGGTATACGAAGGATCCAATGGAAGCAAGCAACTTTAGTCTGAGAATGACCCGACGCCGGGGGCCCCACCTGCCATCGCATTGGAACTCACCCGCGCTTGGTAAAAGATCGCGCCATGCCGAATAGGGAAACAATCAAGCGTTGCAATGTCTATTCGTGGTATCAGATCTCTAGAGTCATGTCTAGTCACGAAGGTTCAAAGTCGTTGCCTGGCTGCAAAAGTATGCATGTAGTAGCGCAGCTATTACTCTACATGCGTTCAGCGATTAAAGAGGGCCTATAAAAGACTGTCCTACCCGCTGAGTTATTCGTCCCCAAGACACACAGTATCATCTACTCAATTTTCAGGCACACAAGTCTCCGTCGACTATCTTTCAGTCGCCATGGCGTCAAACAATACCCAAGTCTATGTTCCCTGCACACTTCAAACATGCCCTCTGTCTATGGCAACGATTCCTTATCAGCCAAATCTGGGCGCCAATGCTACTTTCCTTGTCATCTTTGCACTAGCACTGGCCGTTCAAATATGGTCGAGTATAAAATATCGGACATGGACCCATTTGGTCGGGATGACAGGGGGTCTGCTACTTGAGATAGTGGGCTATGTTGGTCGCATCATGCTTCACTATAATCCCTTCAATTTCAACAACTTCGTGATGTAAGTAATGGGCACTAACGGGACTACCTAGCGGTAGAAATCTTTACTAAGGTCAATGATCAAGAGAAGCTTCTAACCCTTCGCTGTCTAGATATCTCGTCTGCTTGACGGTGGCACCCGCCTTTATCAGCGCCGTGATCTATATTTGTTTCTACCGTGTCACCATAATATACGGCCAATCTCTCTTCGGGCTCAAACCTCGCATACTTGCGATTATCTTCATTTGCTGTGATATCATCTGTCTGATCCTACAAGCCGCGGGAGGGGCCATTGCATCGCTGTCAAATGGTACAAGCAGGGAGGCCCGGGCCCAAGGGGATATGGGCATTAATATCATGATCGCTGGTCTCGTTTTCCAAGTCATTTCACTCTTGGCATTTCTTAGCTGCGCAGCTTACTACCTTTGGTCTATGCGTCGCAGATATTCTGAGCCTAAGGCGACTACAGTCAAACGTGGACTTTGGTATGCATTTTTGACAAGTAAGTGGTGTTTGTGATTTCATACGTTCCAAATGCGCAGGGCTGATCATTTGATAGGCCTCGGGGTTGCTGCAATTGCAATTTTTGTTCGTTCGGTATATCGAGTCGCCGAGCTTCGGGAAGGGTTCCAAGGGAAACTGGCTGGCAACGAGGCGCTCTTCATGATCCTTGAGGGAGCAATGATTGTGATCACAACTGTCGCTTTGACGGTGTTCCACCCGGGCTATTGTCTTGGTGTCCCATGGAAAGTACAGGCTGCCGAAACGTCAATGCTGCTTGAGAGCCGAGGATCCAAAGACGGATACGAATGATCCGAAAGCCCAGAAACTGCATGTGAGCGACCTAGGAAACTCAGCGGCTGGTGAAGTCTTCATTCCTTCTTTTCTTGGCTACCTTAGTCTCGAATCCAAGATAGATGGGTGTTGATAATGCCTATTTTGTTATGTAGGCTGTTTGACATTGCCTTAACCTCCGCCATTGATACTAGTTTATTTCACTCAATTTCCGTCCTAATGTGATAAATTTCCCGGGTTGCCAATGTCCTATCCAATTACATGCACGAGTCTACTACCAACTGCTGAGACCCACCGAGCCACGCGGGAAGCGGAACCCAAATCTTCTTTCCGGCCTAGTCTCGTTCGAATGCTACTGGAAAAGGGTTAGCCGCATATAGTCTCGCTCGGTAAGTTTCCACACCACGACTGCGCAATTCACAAAACTACCAAAGGATCGCACAAAGAAAATTCCTCACTATTATTAACACTATAAATTGGAACCCGTATCATTTACTGGTGAGTACTCATAGACAAAAACAATGACCAGACTGGGGCTCGATCCCAGGACCTTATCGGTGTTAACGATACGTGATAACCAACTACACCATCCGGCCTGTTGTATGATATGGGCCAGGATTATGCATCTAAATAGGGTTTCTACAAACTTCCAATCGAATAAGAACAAAAGCAATTCACGTCATGATATTGCAAGTTGCTCGCTTCCACCTCTGTTACTTATTCCATACCTGTACTTGTATACCCGACATATTCAAGGGAATAGATTGGGAGAATGTTCCCTTGACTGCTTGGAAACGATGTCGTATTGTTGAGCTGGGTGCTCAGTAGAGCATTCGGGTCTCCAGGATAAATATATTGTTCTCTGACATAAGTCACTGACAGAATTTAATTATTTCACTCTACACCGATTCTGAAGACTCCAAGTTCCAGGTCCCAGATTCTAGCTCTGAACAGGGGATAGGACTACAGCAACCAGGCTGGAGGGGGGGGGGGGGGGGGGGGGGGTTATGGCTATAGCGTATATGGTGCTAGCAAGTCACCAAGCACTTTATCCGCTGCTCCATTCCCGAAAATCAGGATGTGAATCCGCGGTCCAGCCCGGGGCGATGGTGAACTGGTAAGCCTCAGGCGTCATGCCCAAATCAACGAGGTGTCGGCCTCTACTTACTGGTGGCAGAGCGGAGGCTATCACTTGTGACTTAAATAGGCGAGGTCGCCACAGAAGTGATGGTAGAGGTACTGGAGGAAGCCATCTTCGCAACCGTGAACAGATTCGTAAGAGGCCGCTTGTCAGGGTTCTCAGTTGCTAAAAAGATCATCGCGGTTGTCTGAGGAAGTTCAGATGTAATTGCGATGATTTTCAGCTGGGAAAGGAATCACCGTGGCAAGTTCCGGTAAGACCAGTTGCTGATGTAATTGTGAGGAGTACTGCAGTGGCAGGGGCAAGTACACTCACAGGTGTAGTATTACTTGCATTAGTTCCGGCCTGCCGGACCGCAACCACGAGGGTGCATAACAAATTCGGTCTCGGCTGCCCTACGGTGCATCCTGCGTCGCATGCTGTACTACGACTACCATTTCGCGAAAGGTCCCAGTGATCATCTAGGTGCAGGGAGGGGAATGATCCTTGACGGCGCAGATGCTTCATCCGATATGGTATCCTTAAAACCTTGTATTGTCATCGATACCCATTCGTCCATCCGAGGGCGTTGGGTGTATCAATTTAATACAGTAAAAAATACCCAATCGTACATTGACACTTCATTCTAGCAATGGTTCCCTTCATAAGAAAGATCCGCCGAAATAGGCATACCCGCTTGCCTGTAACCGGAAGCAGTGTGCGTTGACGGCTGGGTTCCAAGCATAGAAAGAATCCAGCGAAACATCGTGGGTAGCAGCAATGTCATAACAAGAATCACCGGAACGAATTTCGTAAAAGGTATCACAGGTGGGAAACATGTCTATCTGGATCGGAGGCGGAGTCGAGACACTAGATACAAAGTTGGTCGCAATTACAACAGCCGAAATGAAAGTAGACTTCACACCCACGCAAATTTCCTCATTGGCTTGTAGTCCAGAACAATCGGATTTCACTGCTCGATACCAGGCATATAATGACACCCATGGAACACCGTTTGAATTGGCAATATCATAGCATCCACGGCCGGTAATAACCCTGTCGAACCGATGAAAGGTCGAGACCATGCCTGTCTAGATGCGAGACGGTGTAGAGACCCCTATGCAGTCGAAGTTGAGGCGTCGGTAGGATGCTGCTGATGGGTTGGTTGGAGCTCGACACCCAATATTCAGTCTGTCCGTGTTTCATCTGCAAGCGGGATAATCAAACTGGACCCGGTTGGCCAGACCGTTGGAGGATGACTAGATAGTTGGGCAGGCCGAGGGAGTTTCGTCAAAGGCACTGTGAAATTCGACTTCACTGTATGCCACGATTATAAGTGACGGACTGACGGAGATGAGATACTCTGCCTTGCCCGTTGATGCGCAAAATCCCTGGAATGACATCGAGAAGGGCAGGTGGCATTCGATCTTGGGCTATTGGGGAAACAGTTTGGCGTCCTGCACCAGTTGGGCTGTTATTGAAAACACCTCAGCGATTGAAGTGTGGGTGGGATCCTCTCTTCTGAAACCTCTTGAAAGCATGATGTAGACAGCTCAGTAAAAAACTACATATTGAGTGGTGGCGAGACGGGGGGGAATTGAAAGGAATATGCTGCTGACGTTTTTAGTCGAGCATGTCTTTTGAGGCAAGATTGATCGGCGACATTTTCACCTATTGGCTTGACCAGCGTAAGGTGAATGTCCACGCCGTGGACACAAGCACGGCTCAGATATCGTGCTCAGACATCAAAGATCTCTTCCATTGCAACACAACATCTAGTAGCACTTTCCCAAGAAAGATTGGCGACGACAAAGAACCATTTATTGAGCAAATGCCCTATTAGCTTGTCAATATCGCCCATCTTGAACATCTGACTATTTTCATGGGCCGACCACACCCGAGAAAGGGAATTGTAAGTTGTTGATTTGTGCTGGTCTGGTCTTTCATTGTGTGGGTTTATCGCTAAGGTTGGGCCCCAGTAGCTCTTCTCTAGGAAACCAAACGGTATGACTCGTTTTCAAAAAGATGACGGCCGATCAACAGGTCCTTCGTCCTAGAAGCAAAAAGAAGGTTTGGGGCTTGAGCAGTGTGGCACGTCAGCGCTTCAGAGGTTCAGGTGAATTGGCTTGAAGGGGACTGAAGTATCAAACAGCCTCAAGATTGGGGGAGCAAAAAAATGATAAAAAGGAAAAAACATACAACAGTCAGGATTCGCATGTGGTCACCCACCATACTACTAACTGACCGGCGTGTGGCTTGAGTACGGCTGAGCGGACGGGAAGCCCTATTTTCCACACCCTATGGTCGTATGTAGTTGATCTGGCTCAAATTCAAATCCTGAATCATGATGATCTTGTCAAACCAAAACTATCATCACTAGGCGGTTGCTCTATAAATTGGAGTAATACTAGGAGCATCCTATAGGATTTAATGATTATTAGACGAGGAATATTTAGCGCATGAATAAAAGGCTTGAGACATAATACAACTAATCAGAATGTCTGATAAAAACATTAATAACCATGCAAAAAAGGAAAACATACAACAGTCAGGATTCGCATGTGGTCACCCACCATACTACTAACTGACCGGCGTGTGGCTTAAGTACGGCTGAGCGGACGGGAAGCCCTGTTCTCCACACCCTGTGGTCGTATGTGCTTGAATTGAAGTAGAGAAGCAATATACCCTACAATCGTTTTTGAGTGTTGTGTCTCGATCAAGCCGAGCGACTGGAGGTGAGGAGGGCGAGTAAGTATAGAATAGACAGGGTGAGAAGCAAGGTGAAATCATATGGGCGCACACATTATTCTTGAAAGCCCACACGTTAATCAACTACTGTGGACCATTATGTGAAAAGCTGGAAATGTTTGGACGCCAAGGCCGCGACTCTATCAATGCCACCGATTCAGACCACAGTAATTGAATATGCATCTGCTTCATTGCGCTCTGTTTCCAATCCGGCCGTCATATATGTTGTCCGTGATGAGATAAATCACGTTCGTTTCGATGTCAGGAAGTGGGATCGTGCGCTTGCTCTTTCACTATTAGTGAAATCGATGGGGGATATCGAATGGTTTGGCATAGACCTTTTGGTCTAATGGGAATACCATGTGAGCAACGGCACGGGTGATTCCATGCCCCGAGATGCCCTTCGGTCAGCAATATTCAGCTGTTAGCAAGTGTAATACAGGTCGCGAAGCGGCGGGGGGCTCTGTGTTCCTGGAGACACCCCGGTCAGGCAACCCTGTCTAACGATATATAGGTAGCGCGACCAAACAAAAATACAGATACATAACGTAAAGAATAAGGTTGCCGCACATAGAACATTTTTGGTCTAGCGGTCTAATGCCTGTCTCGCGCCTCGGAGCCGAATCTAGATTCTCTCAGAGTTAAGTGTTGACGAATTAGGATCCTTCATCGCTTCGGACCGTTAATTGAGCTCGCTGCAATAATGCGTCATCATTCATGACTTTGAGACCTGCGAAGATGAATTCAGTAGCTTGGCGAATAACGCGATAGGACTCTGTTTTTATTTTTTGATTTGGAAATTGACGCGGTTATCCTCAAAGCGTATTATAATGTGATCCATGACATACTTATCAGGGTTGGCGGAGCTGGCTCAGATCATATTTAACCTGTCAACAACCTCAGAAATCTCCGTCCCGGGGCTTAGCAAGTCAGGGTGCGACATAGTAAGTCTCTGACCATTCAAAAATGTATCCGAATTAGCCATGCCATTCGAATCCCCGAAATTCGACTGGAAATTATCAGTAAATCTTTCTGGCATGTCGAGAACCCTTCGCTTAACGTACACATTACCCGTGAATTGCTCATAGATCATCTTTGGAATAGCAGACATCTGCGGCACTACATGGCAGCAAAGAACCTCTCTGGTTGTTTAATTAGTATTTGTTCCCATTCGATCCTCTACATTCCTTCTACTTACTTTAAAGCAACGCGACACCTAGCGCGGATATCGTCACGCGTGGGGCAATCTAAGCTCCAAAACAATTCCTGTGTGAGGGACTCCCCCGGGACCTTTTCTCAAACGAGGTATTTAATAAAGCCACCAGGAACAGCTTCCTCTCTCCCTTGTTCCGTCTCGATGTAGCCAAGGAGACGCGGAGCGGAGATGCAGCCTTGACGCATCACGAGCTTAAACGCTTCTAGTTCACCAAGGGTCTCATAAGAATCCAGATACGCCTGCTGGGATCTTGTATCCGGAGCTAACCACTCAGTTCCAGTGATAGGGATCTGATAGTAGATTCGTATAAAGGCTCACTGAGCCGGATCCTCCTCTCGGTGACATAGGAATATACCAACTGTCTTGGGCCTCCCTATCCCCTTCTGAACTTGGTCTAATGCGAGGGGCGCTGCTCCCTCTGAGAGCTTTTCGATGACCCATGTAGAGCAGGCCCTCGGAAGTGACAAACTAGAGGCTGTGGCGACGGTTGATGTAGTAGATGGGCGACTAGTTTCGTACGAGGTTGGGGTTGACGTGGCTACCGAGGCTGGAGGAGGTGCCTATGACGCCGGGGGGAGATTCAGATAGCCTAGAAGGTGAAATTCTAGGAGAGAAGTCCGTCCTGCGGGAAGTCCGTAGGGATGGAAGCCCCAGAGGCATGATTGCTAGACGTGGACATGACCTATCCACTTGTAGCGATGCATCAACATGCTCCTGAGCGCATCGATTTGAAATGAAAGCGCGATGGTCAAACACATGCAGCTCCCATCAAGAAGCTTCTTGTTCCCCGCTACCTATCACTCTGACATTGTATCGTTAGTTCTTGATACTTCAAACTGGCGGACGATGAGAAACAAGCACAGGTCGGAGTATGGCCCCGGTGCAGCTTCCCGGATATATCGTCGACGGCCTCGAAACGCAGGTTGCGAAAATGAATGTGGGTGGAGCTGGAGATACTTTGCTATTTACAAGCCACCGTGAGATTTTTTGTCCCCCATCCTCAGGTTCATCGGCAGAGTCAAACACGATTACAGCGTCAAGCGTACACTCGTCGGAAGAGGTTGGTAAACCACTGCTGTAGAGTGTTGATCGCGCCTGTACTTATCAGCAAAGTGGCTGCGGAGTGCGGAGGGCCCCAATCAGACAGGATCTCCCCCCTCCCATTTTCGAAATCCCATCGGCCACCCCTCCCTCCTCCCATCGTTTCTTCAACTTTGGAACCACAGCCTGCCTTTGACACTCTCTTGAAGCAACCCACCCGCGAAGTTCCTTCGTCGTGTGTTCATTTACACAAAGCAGATACGTCTGCTCTCAAACCCCTACCCTGGGGCCCTTGCTCGCCCTTTCAAGGCCTCTGCGAGTCACTCCGCACCGAGGGAGATTTCACCCGGCCAAACTCCCTTTCCATCGCGATTCACCGATCTCGGGCTCGCGACTTTCAGGACTTGCGCTTGTCCCCTTTCCATCGCGCTTATCTTTCGCTTCGTTTTCTTGGAATTCACTGCCCTTCCTCGACGACCAGGACGAGCCGGACGCGATGAACGGTACCACGCCCTCGCTGAGCCCCGGGTCAGGCACAAAAGCTTCCTCACGATCCAAATCGTCTCCATCTCCCACCGCAGGGATGAAGCGCAAACGAACGACCGGAAACAAATTATATGCGGTGAAGAAAGGAAACAAGCCGGGCATTTACTACAGCTGGCCTGACTGCCTGGCGCAAATTACTGGTTTCAAAGGAGCTATCTGTACGTTTAGCTGGTCTGACTGAGGAGGCCTTTGCGCGTAGAGCTTTCCTTCGGCCCTGTCTCGTATCATTCAAAAGCTGGTGTGTTTCCAGAGTGGACACTAACGTAGCGGGCGACGTGCTGTCTCATTCTAGTTCAATCCTTCCTCACGTTCGAAGACGCCAACGCCTTCCTGTCCGGCGCGAAGATACCGTCTGCCACTGCCTCTGCCAACGGGGGTGAAAATACACGTTTCTACGGAGTACAACGAGGGCGTGTGCCCGGAGTGTACACCGATTGGACGGTGGCACAGCAACAGATCTGTGGGTTCACGCGGCCATCCTACCGGAAGTTTGCGACGCGAGAAGAGGCCGAAGAGTTCGTCGATGCTGGGAAGGAGGGAGCTTTGTCGTCACATGCATCTGGAGCCCCTGGCTTGACCAATGAGAATCCCAAGGATGCAGACGGGGTTGAGTATGCGCCGGGAGACGGACCTTTGCCTGCGGGAGCGGAGGATGGGTTCGACCCTAATGTATTGCTCGACCCGGCCACCGGCAAGATGGTCTATAAAGCAGTTGCGAAAAAGACCGGGACGAAGACGCGAGCGACGGGAATTCCAGGGATGCTGCGCATTTACACGGACGGGAGCTCGCTGCGCAATGGAACCAAGCTCGCCTCTGCTGGAGTGGGTGTATACTTTGGACCGGGAGATTCAAGGTTCGTAGAATTCATGCTATTGCCTCGCACGTGTACCGAGGAGGAGAGGAAGAAGGCGCGGAAAAGACGGAAGAACAGGTCTAGGGAAATGGAAGAGACCACGGCATGCCCTGGTCTCGAGATGGGTTGTCGCTTACTGACCTTTCGTCCACCAGCAGAAATGTCTCTGAGCCCCTCAAAGGCAGCCGACAGACCAACCAGCGGGCCGAACTGACGGCCATTCTACGCGCCATCGATATCGCTCCTCGTCATCGGGACGTGACCATCTACACAGACAGCCGGTACTCGATCGACTGCGTGACTGTGTGGTTTGTAAATTGGCGGCGAAATCACTGGGTGACCAAGGATGGCAAACCGGTGGAAAATCGCGACCTGATCGAGTCCATCCTGGTCAAGATCGAAGAGCGCAACGAGCTTGAAGTGAAGACGCTGTTTCAATGGATCAAAGGGCACAACCGCGATCCGGGGAATGAGGCAGCCGACCGACTAGCGGTGAACGGGGCCCATGAGGGTGTCCGGCAAAAGGCCGAAGCACTCGAAGTGAGTCGTCGAGCGCCCGCCGTCGGGCTGGAGGAGGAGCTTTTTTGACCACGCTCGGACGGGCTTGGTGCTTTGCATGACAACCCAATGAAACACTTGGATCAGATTGTGTTCTGAGTCCTCCACCTGTAAAAAAACTGCCGGCCCCACATTGTGAACGGGGGGCATCTACGCGAAGATTCAGGCCTTCATGCGAGGCCGAACTGTAGAACTGCATCTGCATTCAGGTGCCACCGACCTGGTCCGGGGCGGGGGGGGGGGGGGATTGCGGTCAGCATACGATTCTTGGCGACGGAGGAGATCCCCCGACCGTTTCCAAACCACCCAAACAGATACAAATATCCGAAGGGGGAGAGATCAACACTGGTGCGCGCGGGGCTGACGGAGCCGGATTCAACACGATGTAAGTGGAAGGGTTGGCGGCAAGGGGGTTCTGGAGACGGAGAATGAATGCCAGGAACATCTTCACCACGTGCGGCGATCCGGAGAGCCGGTAAGAAGCACAGGATATCATCACTGATCATGAATGCAAAGAGTCCGATAAGGATCGTCAGATCGTCTATGATCATCTTGTCATGGCAATGTGATGATGGGAATCAAGCATTCCACGACCTGTCCCATGGCCATTTAAAGGGCCCAACCTCGTCATATCACGTTTCCACGAGGAGGGTCGGGCGTATCGTACTTCTTGCGCCACTCAGTAGTGAGTCAGTACTGCGCTTCTCCAGGCTCCACTCGGCATGACCGAATGCGGAGAACGGCAAAGTTTGGAGACAAAGTTTGAGTGCCTCGTGAATCGCAAGCCTGCCGGTCTCTTACAGTACAGTAAATCTCTCAAACCTGGCTCGGATCATCTGCGCACGGGTAGACCCAAGTCTTTCTGTTCGGTGCACACATCTTCTTAAGGACATCCCTCCTCTTGTCATTCCTTCCCGATCTCGATTAGTGGTACATTGCAGGCGCATCTCTCGTCCATCTCCGGAACATCCACGCCAAGAATCACCAAGACCGCCTAGAAATTCTCGTGGGGAACCTGAACTGCGACCGTTTCGCGTGCCTCTTCAACGTGGGCCTGTTCCCTCTTTTTTTTTTTTTCTTAATTTTCCCTTTTTCCACTCAACCCCCTCTTCCATTTCTTGGTCGTTCTTGTCCCTCTGGGCTTTTCCTCCTCTCCAACCCTTCAACACCCCCTCCCCACCCTCGCAACTGTTTGTGACCGCACCAAGTGCTTGGAACTATTCGCTGAGACCACTCAAGCTTTTGCCTCGCCCATTTCGCGATTCCTTAGCATCGTGCCATATGAGCGTCTTGCGTCATTGCCAGGAACCCTCGTCGTCTACTATGATTGCCTAACATTTACTTGCATCCCCCCGCTGTCCCGTTCTTGCTTGTTTGTGGCAGCTCGAAGCAGGTCCGCTGAGGATCCCTGGTGATCTGCCGTAGAACGTCCCCTGATCCTGTGTGGAACACGAACACAGAAGACCGGAAAGCTCCAACCGACTTCAGCAGCGAAATTCCCCCGACCTTTTCGCGCATCACTGAGTCGATCCGAGAAGCATCCGTGGGGATTGCGGTGTTCTGGAGTCACCACCGTGCGTGACCCGTGATCATCCTTCCCGCCGCTCAGAGAGCCAAACACCGTGAACACAGCAGGCATCTGAGACAACGTTGGAGCAAAGATGCCGACTCTTGCCCTGATCAATTTCAATATCGTCTGTGCGACGCTGGGAGGCTTCATCTCTCTCTTCGGCCTGGTGTCATACCTGTGCAAGGAGCGATTCTACCTCTCCGAAGCACGTAAGTGATGCAAGCTTCCTAGCTCCCTCGGAAAGATCGAGTTCAACACGGAGCAACTGCCTGACCTTTCTGATATAGTCATCTCGCTTCTTGCCGGAATTGTGTTTTCTCCCCATGCAGCGAATTTCATACGCCCAAAAGATTATGCATTGCACAACGAGCTCAACCTTGAGGAGATTACCTTGCACTTTACCCGCCTCGTTCTAGGCGTGCAGCTGTTCTTGGCAGGCGTTCAGCTCCCCAAGCGGTATCTGCAGGTCGAATGGCGGAGCTTGGCGCTCCTGCTCGGCCCCGGCATGGGTGCCATGTGGATTTGCAGTAGCCTGGTGGTGTGGGCCATGGTGCCCAACTTCAGTTTCCTCCACGCCCTGGTTGTCGCATCCTGTGTCACGCCCACAGATCCGGTCTTGTCCAACTCGATTGTCAAAGGCAAATTTGCAGACAAGAATGTGCCGCGACCTCTGCAACGAATCATCATTGCCGAGTCCGGCGCAAACGACGGTCTTGGTTATCCGTTCCTGTTCTTCGCCCTCTATCTGCTGCAGTACATCGGCATGGGTGGCGAGGGGCATCCGGGCGGTGCGAGCAAGGCCATGGGCCAGTGGTTCCTTGAGACGTGGGTGTATGTCATCATTCTGAGTATCGCATATGGCATCGCTGTGGGTTGGTTGTCTCGGAAGCTTCTCCACTGGGCCGAGGAGAAGCGTTATGTGGATCGGGAGAGTTTCCTGGTTTTCGCCATTGCCCTCGCCGTAAGTTGTTCTTGAATTTCTTCTTGCCCGTTTGATTCGATGATTCTTCAAGACCAGCTCTTTGCTAACCCCTGGCTCTTAGCTCTTCATTGTAGGCACCTGCGGACTGATTGGCACTGACGATCTGCTTGCCTGTTTCATTGCAGGAAATGTATTCACTCAAGAGTAAGCTCATGGGCCGTGATCATTTCGAGATGGAGCTACGGGATTTACTAACGATGCTCAACAGTGACTGGTTCCGTCTTGAAACCATGGATGATTCGCTCCAGCCGACCATCGATATGCTCCTCAACTTGGCGGTGTTCATGTGGTTTGGTGCTGTCTGTCCGTGGTCGTCCTTCCTGCACAACGACGTGATCCCGATCTATCGCCTGATTTTCTTGGGTGTTTTGATCTTGCTGCTCCGCCGCCTACCCATTGTTCTGGTGATGCATAAGTGGATCCACCAAATCGAGCATGTGCGCCATGCGGGATTCGTTGGTTTCTTTGGCCCAATTGGCGTCGGTGCCATCTTCTACCTTTCCATCTGTCGTGAATACTTGCGCGAAATCACCGTCGACGGAAAAATGCGGGCGGATGCTCAGCAGGTCTACGACACGGTCAATGTTGTCGTCTGGTTCTTGGTGATTTGTAGTATCGTAAGTTTCTTTTCTTTTTTCTTTTCCGTCCACGTTCACAACCTCAGTCATCTCACTGTCGACTTCATCTAATACCCAAATTTCAGATTGTTCACGGTCTCTCCGTCCCTGTCGGCAAAGCAGGATACCATCTGCCGCGGACCATTTCCAGCGCCATCAGCACCAGTACTGTGGACGACCCTGATCCAGTGCCCATCTCCAACTCTCGCCACACTCACAGCACGGCCATGCCTCGGGGTATGAAGTTTAGCATTTCGCGTCACCGCTCCCGCAAGCGTGAGAATCAGGAGACGTCGCCCAATCCTCCTGTGTTCCGTATCGGTCGGCCAGTCGTTCACGCTAGGTCGCAAGACGAGCAGATTGGCGCCGAGTCACACGATGAGCCCGCCCGCCCTGTGAATCTTGTTCACCAGGAGCCGGTGAGTGGTGTGCATTCACGGGAGCGCGACTCTCCGAGTCCTGTATGATGAATACCTAGAGAGTCCTTCGATCCATATGTGATGTTTTGTCAGCTGGTCGAAGTATCTCTGACATCGTCTCATTGCGGACCGCGAGAGTGCCATGCGTGTGTTGTATATCCCTCAATGTGCGCAGGGAGTTTTGACCCTCAACATCTTTTCAACCTGGCGTGTATTGACGAATGCCTTGTTGATGCAAAGTCGCAAAAAAGAAGGGACAAAAAAAGCGATTCGTCCTCTGCATCGTCTGAATCTGCTTTTTGCGGACACAACCTGCGTGGTCCACCATGCCGCATCTCTGCGTTCTCACCATTTGGCCATTGCATCCTTCCGATATTTCACCACCCAATATTCATGAACACACGTGATGTCCGATGTTCCCTCCCCCAATCATGATCGAAAGTCCTCCGCCCCACCCACTGAGGCTTCTGATGAATTTGAGATGTCCATAGAAACCTTTGATCTGTCTGTCATTTTTTTTTTGTTTTGGATCTGTGAATAGTTTTGCATAGCGATAACATCGTTTGCGAATGTTATTGTGGCTGTGATCATGATTGTGATTGTGACCCGTGAGTTGTGATGCGCAATGATCGGAGTCCGATCAGATCAAGATGTACAAAGGAGAGTTTGTGGCGTGAATATAATGAACTTATTATGTGTTCTACAGTCTACTCCACTCCATTACCTGGATACATGCCCTCACCCGGTACACGAGACGTGCTCTATAGTCTATACTCTGTACATCTATCCATAATCCGTATACGAACTAGTAGTCAATTCCCATCTTACATAACAGGATTAGAAACATTCCCCCTCCAAAGTCCTCTGGCTCTACCATGCCCCTACTAAGCACCTCACACCCGGACAGGACAAGCCGGCCGATCACCAGCTACTAGAGCTTGCCCAGCCCCAGTCAGATCTATTCAACTCTGCGCAGTCGTGCACGTCTGCACACCAAGTGATCACAACCCTCATTTTTAATTACAGCCCACGCGGACTCGAATGCTAGACAACCTAAGGCGTGGCGTGCGTGGTCCCTTTTGCCTCGAAATTCCTCGTAAGACGAGATGTTTGGGGGGATAAGTACCTGGCTTCCAAGTAGTGTAGTCACTATAGTGTATAGACTATAGACTATAGACTACAGTGTATGTGTATCAGTTCGGGGCGCTGAATGTAACATGCTGTGCCTCGAGAATCTCGCATATTGTTTATCTATTGGAAGAACGTTTACCTTACCTTGACTTGACCCGTTCCAGTGTCCAGTCTCCAAATCGATCAGGTCGCAAAGCAATCTTGTAGCAACGAAACGGACTCAGACCTACACACTACACTATAGATTACAGTACGTATCATCAATTCCAAGTTTTATACAAGTTCAATTGAAACCTAGCTCGCAACAAAGACATCCCGTCCATGTCAAAGACCAGCAACAAAGCAATGAGATGTAAAGATATCGACATGGACAGATTGCCAAGTGAGATACAAATCGCAAATTGCACATCGCGCATCGCGAACCAGAGACCGTCAAGACGCGTCTAATTTTCACCAAGTCAGAAAAAAATCCCCCTACGTTTCTCTCCCTTCTCGGCGCATTTCGTTCTTTGCGCCTCGTTTCTATCCGGAAACCAGTCCGGATATACCCTGGTTCGGGGGCCAGAAAAAAAACAAGAAGGCCAAGGCAGGAGAATTGTAGCGGGGCCTTTCTCAGACACGGTCTAGATGTCATGGCATGCGAGATGCGCTGCTTTGCTTCACTTAGAGAGCAGCGGTGATGGCGTTGTATGCGGGCTTGACGTTGTAGTTGCTGTCGAAGAGGCAGGGGGACTTGTTAGAGCGCCACGAGTCCTGGAGTAAACATCCGAGTTAGTTTGGCTCGTCTTTTAGAGTAGAGAGAGATTGGGTTAGGGTTGTCAGTATCTTACATTGTCAGAGACACCCCAGACGGTGATACCAACACACTTGGGCTGGTTGAGGCAAGCCTTGACAACCTATCAGGAGAAAAGGAAGGGTTAGTATATCAACTATCAAGGACGTTTTAAACAGAGGGTCAAGACTCACGTTGACGTAGTCGGTGGAACCGGCACCGGCAATGTCGAGCTCGGTGATGGCAAGCTCCTTGGTACCGGCGCTGGCGAGGGCGTTGATGGCGGCAGGGACACCGGCACCCATACCGGCCTCCAAGTGGCTCTGGGAACCTATTGGGGGAATAAGCAAGGTGTTACTTTTTTATATCTTGGTGTTTTTTTCATGAAGGAAAAAAACAACAACAACCAAAAAGTCTGTATGTGATTCTTCATAGAAGACATGAACTTACCAATACCGTCGATGGGGATACCCTGAGAGATCCACTTCTTGACGTGGCTGACCATACCCTTCAGCTTGGAGCCGTTGGCGTTGTCCAGGCTGGAAAAAGCATCGAATCAGTTCGTTGGATCAAGGGAGCTGGGAAATGCTTTATGTGTACGGCGGGCCACACTCACTTGTAGTCGTTAATGTACAACTTAGCGTTGGGGTCAACGGAGCGAGCAGTCTCGAAAGCGATACGGACAAAGTCCTCGCCGAGAACACGGTAGAAGACGCTGTTGCGCATGGTACCGTCCTCGTTGAAGATCTCGTTGACGACGTCCCAGGCGTAGATCTTGCCCTTGTAGCGGCCCATCACGTTGGTGATGTGATCCTTGAGGACCTGGGTGAGGGTGTTGCGGTCACCGATGTTCTGGACCCACTGGGGGAGCTGGGAGTGCCAGACTGGGGGACGAGAGATTAGTTTGGTCGAGCTCTGACATTGATATCGATGTTTGCCAGAGAGAACGACTTACCGAGAGTGTGGCCACGGATCATCTTGTTGTTCTGCGTGGCGAAGTTGACCTGGAAGAAATATCAGTATATGGTTGAACCGTCTTGAAGACGAAGCTATTCGACTTACCAGGTAGTCAGAGCCACCAAAGTTGAACTTGCCACGGGAAGCTGCAATCCATGCAACGGTCAGTATATACTCGAACTGCCATGCCACATGGGCAGAAAGTAATGGTCACTCACGCTCAGTGGCATCCCACTTCATGCTGTTCTCCGGAGTGAGTTGACCAAAGTCGGCCTTGATGATAGCCGCGGGCTTGGGGCTCTTGGTCAAGGTGTACTGGTCGGCAATGTTACCAAAGTACTTCTTGCCATGAGCCTTGAACTTGGCATCGACGCTGGTGGAGGCCTGGCGACATTCAATGTCGGCGGCGGGAGCAGCGATCGCCGAACCAGCGAAGATCAGTGCAACAGCGGCAGCCTTGATGTGAACCATTTTGAAAGGATGATGGGTATAAATGGGAGGAAAGTTTTGAAAAAGAAGGGGATAGATGAAAAGGAGGGTAGAAAGTGAAGTATGAACTGTAGGTTGGGAAGAGAAAGGAATGAAACGAACTTGGATGAAGGGGAAAAAAAAAGAGAAGGAAGTATTTGGTCGGGATGGGCTTCATTTTTATATACTGAGATTCAATCGACGGTATAAGTTTCTAGACCCATCCTGATAGTCCCTGTTGACTAGTCACCGCTAACCCAAAAACTACCCACGAGAGATCTCACGCCTATTGTCGTTCTGGAAGGAGACTCCAGTAAACACGAAATTGAATAATCGCAATTGGAACCATGTCTTTCTTCTCCGGAGCTCTCAAACTGGAACGACCATCCCTCCCCATTGAAGAGCGGACGCCCCATCCTGCGTCTCCGTCTAGACCGTCAACGAGATTCAAACCGAATTCCTCCTCCTCGTTCCTCTACTGCCCCCTTCCCAATCCGAAGTTGATCTCCGCCAGTGGCTTTGGCAGGCCAGGAGCAACCAATTGATTGGTCGTGTGGTGGCGCGTGCAATGAGCTCTATTTTAGCCGGATGACATCTCGACCTTGCGCGAGACCCCTGTAAGACCCTGACCGAAAGACCCTGACCGAAAGACCCTGGCCGGGCCTGTTTGACGAGCAGCTAACACGTTTGAGCCGTTTGAGCCCCGGCGGGTGGTGATGCCCAGCCGAGTGCCAAGAACCCTTCATTACTGAAGTGGAGGAGCAGCTCCGTCTCGGTGGATCCCGCCGGGGGGTCTCTCCTTCGTGGTGGAGATTCCAGGGTGTGTCGAACTGTCGAACTGTCGAACTGTCTATGGGCAGAGGATGCATGGGTGAATGGTGAAACACATGGGATATATACCGAAATGGTTATGTAGTGGTTGACAGAGAAATTGGGAGTACTCCGACTATGAGCGACTTCATTGTAGTCCACATGAATCAGGTATCTTCTAATCCCACTGTTAGCTCGTGCAACTATGGTCGTAAAGTATGAACTACCGTGTCTGGCTGCAGCTTTGGCTATGGCCATAGTGTACTTGAACCGACATGAGATAGCTTGTTTGAGAACGCAATGGAGACGATACCTCTCTCTCAACCAAGGTGCCCCCTCTGCCCGAAACCTTGACCCTCCGTTAGGGTTCCAGGGTCCATCATTCTTCAGGAGAACAAGATGCATGATGTCTGAGGAGAAAAAACGGGGTCCCACTCCACTAGTCTTTTTTGGCTGTTTCAGCCGACTCGGTGCCGATTGGCAGAAAGTAGTGTGTTTCACGGTAAAACAACCCTTTATCGGCAAATCGCCTGCGGCACAGCCGAAGTTTCCCCGTTCTCTGTGCCCTAACCCAGGTAGGGTCCTAACTCCCAAGTATATCCTTACTATCTGGTCCAACTGCCTTTGGCTATCAATGATTTTCCACTTTTTCTCGCCGGAAAAGCAACGCGAGTGGGGAGAGCATAGTAGTCTACTTCAGAACAGACCGAGGCTATCTCTAATTCCAGATGCTTCTTAGGGGTGGAGACGGCAGAATAGATTGAGCAGATAATTCTAGGCCATTGCAGTACAGAGGGTCGAGAGGCCAGTACGTGAGAAGGGGTCGTGATCGCATTCGAGACTGGACAGGAATAGCAGCGCAGTAGGACAGGAACATACCTGACAGCGGGAGTTCCTCATAATTAGTCACCTTGTAGAGGTCGATATCTCATGTCGATAGTCCACGACCATACGACTTGGGAGTAGATATGTCAAGATGGTCGCTCATCCTGCCATTCTGAGCAGTAGATACCAGTAGTAACCCTAATTTGGATGGAATTTGACTTGACCGTGGATCTTCATTGTTAAGCCGAGAAATATCAAAGTCAACCGCAGAAATCCCCGTCAGTATAAATTATGAACTATGAATGGTCCGACGGTGTAAGATCCTCAATAGAACGGAAAGTACGTAGAATTTGCCCTGAGGAATTTGCCATCAAGATCTGCTACAAGTGATCATCACCATGAACCCCCGATTCCGGTAAATCTCCGGCACTGTCACGTGTCAGACCACTCCACAGGCAGAACAACCCGACCCCTTGAGCAAATCGCCACTGAATCAAAGACAAACAAGGATATCTACTTGAAGAAGATCAGTCACTCGTCACTGACTCACTACTACCATGCAGGGATGGGAACAGCCTGCCAAGACAAATAGTCGCCTTCCTAGTGAACGAATAAGCAAGAATTAAAAACTTCGCAGTGATGAAAATAGATTGCAGAACACACGAGATGAGGACACTACGGCAGTACTTACATGATGGCATCTCGCAGAGACCACTTGTCTTTTCTTCACAACCTCCAGCTCTTTTAGGCAATGATGCTGTTTAACCTCCGAGGTGGAAAGGATTGACCCCCGACATACAGCCCTCAGACAACCTGCGAAGACGATCCATCTTTCACCATGACATAACCCCCGCAGTGCCAAGGCGACAGGGCTCCTCGTAATACCCCGGAAAATTGACTATTCGAGCAGAGGATCAAGACATGCCAAGCACAGCGGGCAAATGATCAAGCAAGCACGACTGTGGAGAGAAAGGGCCTTGCTCCGTCGGTTTTCCCCTATTCTGCCCTCATGACACCTTGTGGTCATGCTGACTGCTTTACCCGGCAAAAGTGAAGAAGGACTTGCACAGAGACCATCCACCTGGCACCTTGTCATGACAAATGGAGGAATGAAAAACCATCACAATGATGAGACGCGCTATACCTGGTAGAGAAGGTACGGATGAGACAATACTACAGGACACAGGAAGTACCGTAGTGCCTAGGTCTCAGGACTCGCGTCCTATCCTAGTGTCGCCCTGTCCAACCGTCCACGTACAGTCAGTCTATGGACTTTTGACCCCGGGCTAGGCCCATGCGCAAGAGAAGCAAAGCAAAGACGGAAGAATGAAGATTTGATTATCTGTCACCCCGATATCACATGACTGCTGGGTCTGCACTGCAGCAAACGGGAGCAGTCGTGTGCAAGTCAACCCCGCCAACCCCTGCCTTCCTCAGTCCTTTCCCCCCTCATTTCCTCGACAACCACAGTGACGGCCCTATTCTTCTCATCTCTCGTGTAATACCAGAATTGGGTCAAGCACAACCGTGCTCAAACTCTGCAAGCCTTCCTGAGGCTGATGGCACGCAATGACGACCACGGGTGGTTATGAAATAACCCGAATTGCTGCTTAAATGAGTTCCAAGACAAGGCTCGACAATCTATCAAGAATTCACCCGTCCTCCTTGTTCAACCGATGGACAGATCGCTTATTATATCAACAGACCTTCGTCTCAAAAGTCAAGAAGTGTACACTCCAATTGAGACTGTGATCTCAGACAGTATTCGACAATAGAACCACATCCTGGTACGCAGTGGGCGGCCAAGTGTCTACTACAGTGTGTGTGTGTGTGTGTGGTTTGTGCAAGAAAGCTAATCTGAATCCGTACCTACGAGATTGAGTGGAAGGCCCGATTTCCTGAGTGAGCGAGGGAATTGCCCCCTTGTAAGGGCGACGATCATAACTTCTATGATCTAATACTGCATCACAAAATCGAGAGTCGGGTCTTCAGGTCCTTGTCCGCCTTCAGAGCATCGACCTAGATTCCGAGGCGCAGTTCTAACCTGGCGAGGCATGGCGCACTAAGAGAAACGCAAACGAACACATTACCGCCCACACCCTATAAATAGGCCCCGGGAATGCGTCGAAGGATATCCCAGTGGACTTTCAACAAAGATGCACCAAAGAAAGCCAAACCCAGGTTCATGACCATACAGACGCATGGTCACACAGCGAAACCGACGATGACGATAACAATGAAGACGAGACTGAGGAACCAACCGGGCCAAATGCCCCATGAGACGTGCCATATCTAAGCCTGCTCTTCCGGTTCGAAAACCATGCACTGCTCTCCTCTCTCTCTCTCTTTTTCCTGGCAACGAGTGGAAATTCGGAACAGTCAAGTTGCCCTCGGAGCGTATGATCGTGTCACCCATCGCCTACCAACGACGGATGAGCCCTCTGCAGCTTCAAGACGTGACCAAGTCTAGCCACGCACGATTCTTAACCGTGGCTCTCTGTTTGATTCACATTTTTCGAATCTACTCAACGCGCAACGTGCAACCTTAACAACCAGATTGGACCAGCTCTGCTGATAAGACCATGCGTCTAGCTGAGGCTCTTACACTCCGGGACGAGCCCGTCGGCCATCACGCAAAGAAGGATAAGGAACTTTTTCGAAGTAATGAGCGGAGTCTCTTTTTCTCAGGGTACTGGTAAACGGCACTGTCATATTCGGACACTCCTGATCTACTTCCGTAAGTCTCTGGTCAACAGACCGTATGATCAAAAGAAATCCTGTCCAAGGGCCTGTGGAACAGAAATAATCCTGAGCTTTTTACCTCATCTGCGAATATGTGGTCTTGATTTATAACTTACGCGAAAGCATCATGCAATTTCCAAGTCTTTGTTTCAAGCTTGGACCTCTTCCTTCCAAGGTTTGATATCAGGCTTTGCCTGTCACCTGGTAGGACGGGAGCTGCAGGTAGTTGACTCCTACCTTATCCCTTCTCCGAGATATTACTTCTTTTCCTCTTCATGAGTTTGACGCTCCAGTTTCCTTTTCCACATGCTCTCTACGAAATGACTATCCGTGCTGGAGAAGAGTATCTGTCAGGATTATTATAGGAGACACAGCGAGAGATGTTCACCTGAATCATTCAGAAACCACCCCATTCATAAAATAGCTATAGAATTGTTGAAAAATTAAACAGTTGAAATAAATGACGCGCAATAATGAGGATCCCCGAACCCATCAAGATTCCACGAATCGATGGGGGAGAAATAGCAGTATGTGGAGATAAACGTCCACGAAATGCAGCACTCAAAAAAAGTGAGTGTGTCTTGCAAATGACGCTCATATTCAGTTACCACGCCCATGACCGTTCAAATGCATCATCTCCGTTCGCGTCAAATACATATGGAGCATAGGTTTCCAACCGTCGTAGATCGTGTCAAAATCATGCAAAAAGTGTAATCGACTCCAGCAGCACATATGCAGAGTGATTTTGGAAAGCACAAAGGTCAACCAATGTACGGTTCAGGGGTTTCCCCTGGATCCTTTAAGCGGGAGCCGCGTATTGACTCATGATCTTGCGTGTGAAGTGCATCAGGCGAACAAGCCAATCAATGAGAGCAGGGCTTGGACTGTTGGGATTGTCCTGGGTAGCGGTCATGTAAAAGGCATGCAGGCGTTGGCCGAGCTTGTTCATCGCCAACGGTACGACTTGGCGCAAATCTTCGTTTCTAACAAGAGACATGCGCAAATGGGCATTCTGTGCGAAGAAAAGAAAAAAAAATTCGTTAGCAAATAATGGAAACTGTAAGCCGGGGCGGTATACCGCTCACCTGTGGAGATTCGAGATCAACTGCGGTCAGTGTCGTTTCCAACCACTTGAGACGCTTGCCAACGTTCGTGTCCAATGAGACCGTGACGGCCACAGCAACCGAGAGGTTCAACATGACACTGAGGTTCAGCATGTATTCTGGGTCCACACGGACAAACACACTATCGAATAGATCGGCTTGATGAGAAGATTCAATCCACTGCAGCAGTTGTCAGAATTCAGCATTGATATGGTCGTTTGCTGGGGATGGATCCAAACATACCTTGAGTGTCGCAGCTTCAATGTTGCCTTCTACAAAGAAAAGTCTCATGATAGCAGTCATCTCATCGTCACCTGAAGGCTGACTGGTAGATCGTTGTTCCAAAAGTGCTGTCACCTTTCCAGAAAGATCCTGCAGCGCCGTCGACAGCTGCTCAATCTTCGCGTGATCGGTCTGGCGTTGAGCCTCAAAATGCTGTAATTGAGCGCTGAAATGTCTCTCCAACTCAGCTTCGACCTTCTGATGGTCGCGAGTGACCTTGTCAGTCAGAGGCGAGATAGCAGCTTGAACAGCGGCGTCAATGTTGGATGACAATTTCTGAATGACAGAATCGGAGATGGTTTTCATGACAGCAGGCTGCAGAATGGCCGCGTTCACAGCCTTGGGCAAAGCTTGGCGCAGGCCATCGTTGAGTGCGCCTCCAAGCTGCTTTTCAACAGCAGAGCCAAGCTGCCTTTCAACAGCGGCAGTAGCAGCCTGGCTAAGAGTGGGAATAACATCGGTTTGAATACTGGTGGACATGATACTGGCCATAGTCTTCTCAACGCCTTCCGATAGCGTGGTGGATACTAGGCGAAGCACTTTCTCCAGCTTCGCAGATGAGGCAGTGTCCCAACCGCGTCGTTCGTCGTTGATCCGGCGATTCAGAGCTTCGAAGTGACTGCTCAGACTCTTGTTAATCTCAAGAGAAACAGCGTTTTGAATGCTGCTAAGAGATGTGTTGGACACTTCATCGGGGCTAGCACCATTGGATAGACCAGATTTGATATTGGCCTCAAGGCCCTCCACCGAAGGTCTCAATACGGCAGATGATACAACAGTTTTGTGGTCCTTGGTACCCGCGGGCTCCACAGCACCCATGCCAACTGATTCCTTGCCCTTTTCAGGGGTCTCTGTGACAGCGGGAGCAGACTTCTTTTTCTTTTTCTTGTCCGCCTTCTCAGCGCCACCGACGGTATCGATTGAATCCTTAGTGGTCTCTTCGACGACCTTGTCGACAGCCTTCTTCTTGCTGGCGAGCTTAGTCGGCGAGGCATTGCGTGGCTGACTGATACCCGCAGTAGTCTCGGCAGTGTCTGTCGTCTTGGTCACAGTCTCCTTGGCCGAGCGTGACTGGATTGATGCAGCGTCGCCGTTGATTGATGGTTCGTCGGCGATGTAACTAGGGAAGGTCTGAAGCTCAGAAATTGAGACAGTGCCCGCTTCCACACCGTCGACGGCGCGGATAATTTTGTTATCCTCAGACCAGCCCAAGTCCTCCTTCTTGATGTTCAGGCAAGTCACGCCACGCGAGTGCATAACGTAGAGCTCGAACAATCCGGTTTCCTCGGCGCCACGCTTGTCAGCAGCAGACTTGGTGATCGGCAAAAGCTCCAAGCTTCGAAGCTGACCCTTGGACTCGAGCGAGATCTCTCTGATCCCACTAAGACAGGCGGTTGATTCAGGCTTCGTAAAACTCTCCTTCTCGGTGGCAGCCTTGATGAAGGCTGCTTGGGACATGGGAGGCAGATTGTACCTCGGCGCCGAGAGATGAAGGAAATAGATCGAATTGCGGGTGGGGTGTCCGATAACGATGATGCCCGACGAAGGATGGTAGACAACGCTACAGATCGCGTCCGACTCATTTTCGTGCGGGAATTTGACCTCCTCCACAGCCTGACCAAGCCCAATATCCCAGAGCTGCAAGGTGTGGTTCTGCTTGAGGCCAACTAGTATGTACCGCAGCGCAGTTGCTCGCGAGTACGGACGGAGCTTGTCGAGGAACAAGACCGAGGTCGGCCACGACTTTTCCGCTGGCGAGCCAGTCACGAAGGTGTTTAGAGGGACTCGGACCTCCGAGGGAGCTTGACTCTCGAGCAGAGAAGGATTCTCAGCAATATCGGTGATGTCCCAGAAGCGAAGACGGCCGGTCTTGTCGAGAGAAGCAATGACGGTGTCATCGTCACTGAAGGCAAAGTCCTTTCCAGCCTTGCCAGTCGAGATCTTCAGAGAGCGCTCCTTAAAAAACTTCTCGGTGTTGACAGTGCGCTGAGAGCCAGACACACCGTAGGCGGGGGACATGGCCGCCTTGGGGGAGATCACATAGATATTTTTCCCACGACCAATGGCGAAGAGGTCGGGGTGACGAGAGCTTCGCTTGGCGCGCGTTTTCAGCTGGCCGCCAGAAGTGTTCTCATCAGAGGCTGGGAAAGGGGGGAAAATCAAGCTTTCGCTCTCCAGAGCATCGAGCTCGAACAGATCCTTGCCCGCACGAGAGATCAGAGCCCAGTAAACAGTGCCGCTGACAGCAATACCAAGAATGGCTTGAACGTCAGATTGGCCAGAAGTCGCATGGTTTGTGCAAAGGGCGACGTTGAAGACCCGATCACGAGTGGCACGGAACACCTGCCGGTCACTACCGTCGTCTTGGCGGATAATTCGAATACCTCCGGTTTTCGCCAGAGCATAAACGATGTAATCCGAAGTGGCAGCGGTCAGCGAACGATCCAGCTGATCGAATTCCTTCTTGAGCCGGGCAATATCCATGATTCCATCATCGCGGAAGTCTACAAGTTTGCCAACTGAGGATTTCACGGTGATGGAAATGAAAGGCTTCAGAGGGAAGTTGTGAACAGTGACAACACGTTCTTCCTCCTTCTCAGCACTGTCCTCGGCACTTTCCCAGCTGTCAAGAAGGGCCTCGGCAGTTTCGTTGTTAAGCTTTACAGCTGGAGTCGAAACAGCTTCCGGTTCGGTCTCGACGGCCTTGGTAGGCTCAGGAGCAGTGTCAGGCTCCATGGGCGCTTCAGCAGCTTGGGCCTCAACCTCAGCACGAAGTTCCTCAGCACGAGAGACAGTGTCACGCATATGGTTGCGCAGAGCTGCCATCAGGTCATTGGATCCATTTTGCTGGGTAGATGGGATTTCAACATCTACCACAGCTTCCTGGTCAGCCGTTCCAGTACCGTGGATGCTTCGCCCAATTTCATCAACCAGACGGCTGACGACGTCGTTCATAGCCTCGCGCTGCTCGGGGAGCAAAATTGGAGACTTAGGGCGCTTGGGACGAGCCATCGAGGGTCGAGGAGCGGGAACAGTAACAGTAGGCTCAATGGTAGCTGAGATGTTGACTTTTTCCTTCTTCGTCACCTCCACAGACGGACCTTCATTATCGGACTTGGGCTGTGGGGAGCTGTTGCGCGGCGACATCGCGGCGAGCTGGTCAAAGGGATTGACATAGGTGAATTTGGAATCCTTCACGGGAGACGCGACAGTCTCCGTCACTGCAATCTCGGCAGGGGAGGCATCCACAATCTCCATGAGAATACTGTCGCGACCACTGCGCGACACGGGCCCATCGGAACCACGTTGCGAAGGAGGGGACTGAACACTGGGGACCAACTCGGGTGCCTGTGTCGCAGCAGAGCTGGGCTGGGCTCGATTGAGAAGACGCAGCAACATGTCCTGGGTGTTTTCGCTCGGACCCTCTGGCTCAGTTGGCTGCACAAAGGCTGGTGCCGGTGCGGCAGCAGGCCCGTTCATGGGCTCTGCGGGAACAGGCTTCTGGCCAAAGAGAGATGCCACCAAGTCAGACGCGGAAATATTTCGTCCGTGCGACGAGGGGTGCGACGAGGGATGCTCTGGGACAGGCGATCGAGCTTGCTCGGGAGTCATCGTGGCAGGCTGGGGAGAAGCTCCCGAGCCCTGACTGAACCTCAGCAAATTGAGCAAGCTGGCGGCACTGTCCTGGTTGCTTGGCTGACGGGAAGTCGGCGACGGGTATGGCTGCTGCTGCTGCTGCTGCTGCTGCTGCTGCTGATAGTGTTGCTGCTGCTGCTGATGTTGCCAATCGGCTCGGGGAGTCGGCAGATTGGGGCTGAGAATATCGGAACCATGATGAGGTGGGGTATTCGCAGGAGAAGGGCTTTGCAGAGCAGAAGAGACCGAGGGATGGCGATAACCGTGCAACTGAGGATGGGGCAAGCTCTGGCCATCATAGGGCTGGGGCTGCTGCTGAGGATGCGGCGGAAACATGCCATGGGGATAAGGATGCTGCTGTGCCTGTTGGGGCCTCGGGTAATGCAGGTTTTCCTGGCTAGCACCATTTTGCTGGCTGGCACCGTTTGGCCGAGGACGAATGCTAGCCAGCAGGGCCTGGAGATCGTTTGGGGTGGACATTTCTGCCGCGCGCCGTGAAAGTCAGGCGACCTCCGCACGAATTCCAAGCTATGCAAGCTTTCAAAGAGCTCTCCTTCGAGCAGTCAAGGAGTGAAAACCCCCAGCCAAGATGAAATTGAAGCAATGGTAAATGAAATTGATGTGGTTGTAACGAGATGGGCGAAAGTGGGACGAAGATGAAGATGAGAGAAGACAAAGATTGTGCGAGCCTGAAGAGAAAGAGAGAGAGAGAGAGGAGATGGCCAATTTGGAGAGAAGCGCAGAACAGTATTGTGGCTAGTGCGGTGGCTAAAACCACTGTATGTAACGGTATTTACCGGGCGGTGCGTCACGTCACTTCTGCAGGATGCCCGATACAGGAGCCAGTCAGGCGCAAGTATTGTGGATGCAGATTGTGGGATAACGGTGATCGCTGAATTCCGATCAGTATTGAAACCATCTAAGAGTCTCTCACATTCAGCTTTTATCTGGGCCTGTGGCCGAACCTTCTCCCTGCTTCACTTAAAAGCAACCCTCACAGTTCTATCACTACCCTATCCATCCACCCCCTTCGGCCCAGTCCCCCGCCGCGGACTGGCGTCATCCACCATGTTCTGTCTCCGCAGGTAAGTGAGCGAGCACATGCGCCTGACTCTTCAAAGACCAAGCCAGGCCAAATAGGGGGCACACAAAGAGCAGTGACTCTGATACTGACATGACTCTAGCTGGCTGCCCTTACTGTTCATCCCCACCAACGCCTCACCACTATTCATCATCTCCTTCATTGCGCTTACCTACATCATCCACCGGCCATGCATTTACTGCTCCGCCCTGCTCTTGATTCTCTTTGCATCATCCTGCCACTGGTCTGATAGATGTATATTCGACCTACGCAGCAACTGGTTTGCGCCCCGGTACAGCTCCACGCCTGCTGAGTCCTACGTCCCGAGCAACGCCACAACAGAGACACCAATGGCTGGGGATGGAATGGCTGAATTTGTCTTTGATACATTGAACTCTACCGCCAAGGCGCTGGCCGGCGCCGCACTCGAAGGTGCACAACAACGTCTGGGCGTGGAGGGACCAGAGGAGTGGACAGGTGTGGGTTTGGAATGGCTACGTAGCCTGACGGGCCGTCGCGAGTGGACTCTGCCCTGTGTAGATGTGAAGGTGCGGCTATGATGGAAAAAAGAGAAGGGAGAACACTTGAAACCATGTCCATGGCCTGTTCACGGTTACTTCCTCTCCTTTGAAGAACTTGCCTATTCGCCATGTCGAGTACTGCCAGTGTGCTGTCCCAAGGGAAAGGATGCTGAACATGGCCGACGCAAAAGTGGTGTACTTCAAAGGGCTCAGATTCCTCTCGAGCCTCCCAACCTACTTACTCAATGTCGGCACCGGCTTCAGGCACTTTTGCTTGCAATCATTGCAATTGTAAACCAAATCTGAAGATAGAGTTGCCTGCTCGGCCTCGTAGGCTCATACACGATGACTCATGCGAATGTTTGACATCACCAGGGTGCTACTAAAATCAAAAAGGGCAGCTTCGACGCTTCCTTGACCTATGACTGGACCAGACAGAACCCTTCCCAATAATGGAATCACCATACTTTTCGTCAATTTGGCCCTAAAAAGACAGCTACCGAACCAATTTGTCCCTCGATCAACAGTAAATCCATCCTATGCCTGAAACTGGCTACTCATTCCAGTTGGTCCAATCTGGACTCACCAAACTCGCCTGCCCTCCCACAGTCCCAATAAACCCAGTCAAACATGTGTGGGATGGGGGGTCGAAGTCGGACTCGGAACCGCTTTCAAAGTCACATTGTCCACGTATACAAGCTGCTTGGAAGTCAAAGCAGAAGATAGAGGAGTGGCCCCTGGCAAGAAAGCTGTCTTGCGAGATTTCACCGTGGTCGACGAACATATACCACTCAGCAGGCTTCCCAGGATGGGGATGCATACTCCGCAAGCGCAGATCTGTGGCGGGGGGTTTGCCATGTATTAGCCACAGTACTTACACTTTGTATGTCTTGGAACAGAGAAAATTTCTTCTACAGTCCTGCAACTATAGTTTTCAACCGAGCAAGCAGGACAGGTGGGTGATCATCGGTCGACAACTTTAGTGGTAGGGCTGTAGTTGTCGGTCATGGAGGATGAAAAGAAAGCTTGCAAGTGATTCGAGCACACACCTCTTGAATGCCCGTGGTCAAACATCCGGCAAGGTCGATCAGGTTGCCGTTCTGCAGGGCTTTAACGATGCATGTGAGGACAGGGCCTACGTTGAGACAGGCTTGTAGATCGCAATTGGGAGGGAGGAGAGCAGCGGCTTCGCGGTTCTTTTCGAACACTGGTGGTCAAGGAAAGAAGTTAGACGGGGACAGATCCTGAAATCATATAAGCGAGGCTACAGAGCTCGGGTCTTGCTCAATGAAACAAGAGAAAGAGATGCTCCGTGATATCTTACAACTCGGGTTCGCACTCCCCACTCGTTGACACTGAGCGGCTGGAGTAACTGCCGAAGGTGCAGGGCCCGTCTGTGCAGAAGGGACAGGCGTGTCCAGACACAGGACGCTGGTTGCCAGACCGGCTGCGAGGAGGATACTCGAGAGGATCTGCATGTTGACCAAATCCTTTTTCAGAGGACTATTCGGCAGGGGTCTCGAATCACTCGAATGATAGTTGGGTCTAAGAGTCAACGAGTAGTCGGGAAGAACATAGAGCGATGGACAGCTTCTTCCTTCTTATACAGCCACGAGGACTCGTGGGACCGATCTCAGTTTGACCTTTGACAAATGAGAATGAAGCCAAGTGGACGTCTTCTTTGCTGAGTTGATGTCATGCCAATTGCCAGCGAGGTGGCATACTCAATGACCACTCCCGGTTGTTGCATCGTGCTCGCACAGTGACACTAGCCCCCCGACTCCCCCTCTCAACGAACAAACATGACGAATCCAGCCGGAATGATAGCTTCAATACGACCCGGACAGTCCGAGACACGGACGGATGACGAATGCATGGGCATGCAACATCTGGGAAAAGGGTGACACGGCTGTACTAGTGCAATGATGGTTGGACTTGATATGGAGGAAAGCTGGTGTTGGAAGATTGTACTCGACTAACAGAGGGTCGGGCCAGAGGATCCAAAAGTAGCTTGGGTGGCAGTTTTGTTGGATGTCATCGCTTTTGCATATATCGATATACCTCAATCTTCTTCCGAGAGTTGTACAGATTTTCCCCGCCGCTAACGTCTTGTACGATGCATGATGGGGACACTTTGTCCAACTTCGCCAATATCTTGTAGTCTGATAGGTGCGTATGGACGAAGGCTATTGCCTTGTGCGTTCTGCAAGCTTTGGGCGCATTCAATCAACATGATACTATATCACCACACCCATGTCCGCATGGCGAATGGAATGTCCGGGAAATCTCTACCTCCAATGCGGGGAAAGATCATAAGTCAATATGAAACATCAATTATTAGCTAAATACATGACGAAGAGGTATCTGACAGATCAAAGCAGTGATGGGACGCATGGTAGCACCGCCGAGGGCGGAATCAGGATCAGTCGCGAGCCTGCACGTGAATGCGCAGTACGCATCAAGTCAAGACCGAGGTGATAGAGATAGGTAGGTCTGAAGGCTCATGACACAGACAAGAAGGTGATAACAAATATTCAGAACAACAAGACATACAGCGTCTCCGGTAAAGAATTCATAGATACGTGGGCAGAGTAACAAGGACAAAGCAGGCTGAAAACAAGCAGTAGTCGCAAATGATCGTGAAACATGACCTCGTCTCACAACGTCAACGGAAAGCGCTTTTCCCTCCACTTGGTGGTGACGCTGAGAGATTGTCACGAGGAAGACGAAGAATACTTCGGGTGCTCGTAGAAGATGGAGCTCATGCATGTGGCGGAGGAAAAGGCAAAGGACGTAAATGAGAGTGATGGGGCTGCACGCAATTAAGAGACGTCAAATGCCATCGGCTTCAAAAGGTGTGCCTTGTTCGGCCGGGCTTTTCTTTTCTTTTTGTTTTGTTATAATTGAGATCTCGACGGTGATGTCTCTTTAATTATAACCACTGCCGACTGGCAACGGCCAATCATCCTCGGTAATGCTACTCCAGAATCCCCAGATGGAAATGACCGAGAGCAGGGTGAATAAGGTTTCAAAAAGAGCGCCGTCGATTTTTCCGGATGTGGCTTGGCACAGATGTGTACTGATCACATACTGGAAAATTTGACCGATTGCAAACAACAAGGCCGCACCCACCAAGTAGACTATATCGCATCAGTATCCACGGTTCAGTCTGCATTTCGAGGAGGAGAAAAGGCAACGTACGCATCGGACGGACTTCGCCAAGTACGCGCAGCACGAGAACGGTCTCCAGCAAGAAGAACAAGACCAGGCACACCAACGGGAATAGCTGATACAGCACGTAGAGCCCGATATTGCGATTATTGCCGTTGCCCAGACTGGAATCAAAATGACCCGTCCATGAAAATCCGGTGTCGAGAGCAATGTATCCGGTGCCGATGAAGAGAGCGAGAGCGGATGCGGAGATGAGGCCGATGGAGGCGGGTGTGCCGTCATCAATCAGTTGGAAGCCCACCAACGCATTCATCAAGAGGATCCAGATGGTGGCAGTGATCGCCGCCAGATGGACCGCTGTAAACCCCTGTCCAACCCATCAGCGCCACCTCCAACCGAAACGAGATTCCGTTTCGCGTGAATGACATACCTTCCGCACACTTTCCGCGAGTGGAAACCCACCGACGGTGAAGATCTCACAAATCTCAATCACGAGGTATCCGAGTAAGAAGAGTTGAATTTCTCTACAGACCGGCATCAGCGAATCATCGACTTTCCGACGCAATCAACCTTGTCCTCCCCTTGACTGAACATACCGGCGTCCCACCGCTGCATGCTTCCGATCCGACCTCCAGAGCAGCGCAATTGTGACTAGGATGGCAATGAAGGCCAGAATGATTGAACCTGTCCTGCAATTAGCCAAAGCCCAGACTCGGCTGCAACTTGGCGCCACGAGTCGCATGTAAACATGTATACGCACCCAGATTAGCGAGATGGCGATCCCCGCTTAAGGGAATACCTGTCAGAACACATCCTCCGTAATTGATCCCCGGCGGTTGGTTGGCTTTGAAAAGCTAGATACGACAAGAGAGAGAGTCCTGGTCAGTTTCGATTTCGGTGGGCGCAGCATTCTGTCATGAATGGCGCTGTTTCGTAGGAATCTCAAAAGGTCTCACGAACATTGCAGACGGGTAACGTCGAATCGCGACAGAAGTCCTAGTGAAATCGAATTTCCCAATGGTCAGCATCCGTTGACTTGGCTCTTTTCCATTGCTTCCTGGGCATATATTCGTCCGTGCCGCCTCTCGTAGCTCTCCGCTGTAGGCAGCCCGGGCCGCCGATTGGGCCAGAAGCAGCCCAGTGCCATTCTCCGGCGCAAGATCGCATGCAACTCACATGGAAGTTCCCAAATTGCGTTGAACCCATGGCGAATCCTGGAGCGCACGACCGCTAGTCACGAGCCGTGGGCGAGTGCGCGAGAGTCGCGAATTGCTGGCGGATCTCAAGTCTGTTCTGGGGGAGGGTCCTGGAGATCGCGCTAACTCCCCTGACCCGTCGATGAGGTAGCGGCCGTGACCGCAAGGATGATCCGGGGGGGGGGGGGGGGGGCGGGTGTATGACTATGGAGAGGGTCGAATTCGGCGTGGAGAGAGCGCGACCGTAACAAAATCGTCAGGGTAGCGACTTGGGCGAGAAGATGAGGGAAGTTGCAACGGGTCGCTGGGGGTGGAGACGAGGGAAGCGTGGAACACTGGCTTGACGTTTGGCTTTTGGCTCTGGTAGTCTTGGAGACCGTGCTGGCGCTCTCGTGAAGTGGTGGTACCTTGACCACACCTCAGTTCTCAGGCCAACGGGGGAAAAAGCAAGAGGATGGAAGGTCGAGCAGGGAATCAACCACGCTAGCTGACAGCTGCTAGCCTCTTTCGTCGCTGGTCCAGCACTCGGACCTGAAGCTTTTAATTAAATCTTGGGCCTATCAGGCTCAATATATGTGCCGTGACTGTCGTCTGTGAGGGTTGGCCAGGTCTGCATGTGGTGATGTGGACGTATTGTTTCTTCTCCCCCTCCCCTCTCCCCTTCTTCATTCTACTGAAAGCGCCCTACAACTATACACTTGAATGTGGCAAAAGAGTCCCATGCTGCAGTACAGTACAATCCATAAATACGCTAGTCCTGCGCAATCATCGTTCGGCCAGGGATCGGCTCGTCAGGTTCCACACTTGTACCCGTAGACACGGCGGGTACCTGTCCATGGGTGAGCCTGGCCTGGTCGACTAAGAATAGTACAAGCCTTTCGAGGTCATCGTCGCATGGCCTCGAAAGGCAGTGTACTCCTGAAGATAGTTGGCCTTGCGGTCACAGCAGATAGTACAAAGTAGAAGTATAGGTATAACTGAGGACCCTTTTCAGATAACGAGCAAGCTGTCAAGGCAGAATAGTGCGACCGACCATACTCGAGCATAGATGAAACAAACCATTGCCCAGAACTCAGTCCGTCTGAAATAACGAATGTCTCGGAGTGATGACTCCGCCAGACACAAATCTGACGATGGTGTCGCTCTCGACTGTTTCGTCGGACACCTTTGAAAGCAGAAACCCGTCAGGATGTCTTCGTCACAATATTCATAGCATGATAGCACTGCTTTCTTTCTCTACTGACTTCTCACCAGCAGTCATCAAGCACAAGCACAAAGCCAATACAAACAATCAAACGAGTCCATCGATTCTGAAATGGATGTTTACCTCTTCCACGGTTCCGACCAGCCACCCCCGCTTGTCTGCTCTACGAGCGGCCATGTTGTTTTCTCTCCTCAGTCATCACATGAAATCTTGCAATACTAGCACTGCTGCACACTTGCCTAGTACTTAGTACGCAAGTAGTAGTGTGCTTCTGCTAGTAAGCTACATGAGTTTGTGGCTGAAGACGCCAGGCTTGAGCAGGATCTCGACTCACCCATGAAAGTGGTACCCGATCGCGTCGGCCTGGCGACCATGCACCATACGTTCGTAGCGTCAGTCTTGGCGCCACTTCGATGAACGAAAGAGGAATCCCACTTTCGTCATTTCTCATTCTTCGTGGACTCGCCTACGGAAGGCGGATTTCTTCTTCCACTGGGTGTTCAATTCTGCGTAGATGTCATAATGAGGCCTGATCGGGAGTCAGACGAAACATTTGCAATCTCAGGACCCGCAGAGCGGGTGTGAGGCTAGGTTTTTGAGACTACTCCGTGCCTTCATTTCCATATCCTGACGTTAGTGTTCGTCACATCGAGACTACGGCCACGATCTCTACGTATAACGTATATATATATACCTTGTCTTATTGCTGTGCTGCACATCGCAAATTCGTAAATCTAATCGTTTCCAACCCTGATTGTCCGGGTGTCGTATTCTCATAACAACTTGCCTTTTGGGAGATCATCTTGATTTTCTCAGGGTATAGTCAAAGACCGAGGAGCGACTATACTAAAACATTTCATTCCATGATAATCATTTCACCGAGGAGTGTGCCACATCACATCCACCTGTCTAGCACACATCCTCAATCACCTGCTTCTTCCCATCATGCTCGCCAAGGTCAAGCTTCAATGTGCGTCCGAACAGCTCCACCAGCATTTCGAAGCAGACCTTGGTGATAGCAGGGTCGTATCGGCCTTTGCTGAGCTCGTCTCGAATGAAAGCGTCTGAGTGAGTGTCAGTCTGGCACTTCCATCAACATCGCATTGAACCCTCAGGCTCATTGGTGTTGGCAAGGTTGAATGAATAGTGCAAGCACAATGACTTACGCTGGGCCCAGGCAACTTCATAGAACCCGAATAGAACACCCTTGTCGTGCAGCGTCTTGCGGATCAAGTCGCGACCCTCGGGTGGGACGTGGTTGTCGTTCTTACCGAAGATCTGGTTGAACATTGAGCCGTCAGCTGACCATCTTGGACACCTGTGAACCCACAATGCCCAATCGCGACTTCGGAGCCATCATCGGGAGCGTGTGAGTTGCACAGGATACAGATGCTCGCGGTGAACAAAAGAAAAATAACGAACCATCAGCAATTCTCCTTGGATGTCTCCTGCTCGCTCCAGACTGTCGTCATTCTTGCCTTGAGCAAGCGTCTTGCTGTGAATATCAGTAGCAAAGTAGCACACGGCAGCCTTGACACGGCTGTCCAGGGCGCAGCGATAGGCTAGATGGCCTCCCAGACACATTCCCGTGGCCCCGACGCGGCCATTGCAGGTTGACAGTGAGAGCAGATAGTCAACCGAGAGACGAGCGTCCTCGTCATAGGCTGCCAATTTCTGTGGCGCGTTGCTTGTTAGCGTGGTAATAACCAAGAGTCAACCCAGATGGCCTTCAGCAACAACATTGAGGTAATGTTGAAACAATTCAAATCATCGAAGGAGAAGAACCCAGGAAGTGATACAGACCTTGGTAATCTTCCACTTGTTGCCATTATCCGTGTCCTCAACATCGTACTTGAGCGGCTCCGGGCCCGTGAATTCATGGTAGCTTGATGGAGCGGCGCAGATGTAGCCCTGTCCAGCAATCTGGCGGGCAAATCGGGCCACAGGGCCGGTGACTGCCACGCGCAACGAATGAAGCCCAGATTAGTACGAATCTCGTGTTAAGCGAGGATTTGCACCCCATATCTTCGCTCTCATTGCCTATCTCTCGGCATGGTCATTCTAACCTTGGTAGATTTCACTGAAAACAACTACTCCGGGGAATCGGGCATTTGGATAGCCCGGAATCGTGGGGTGGAAGATGTAAATGCCTGAGAAATTGGTAAGCACTCCCCGTCTCAGGAACGGCATAAAAGATTATTGTTTCAGCTCTTAAGCGACAGCATTGAGTGGCATCAATTCATGCCTTCGCGTAGTGGGGGAGCTTCGGCGCGACGCCAGGTCATAAAGTTCCTGGGATATGGGTACTGACGCATTTTTCCCTGGCCATCGGCCGTTGTGGGAACATCCACATGAGACTCCTGAATAAGCATTATGAGAATTATCTTGTCTTTATTTCGAAACTTCTTCAAGCTTTTGGGCGGGCAGATTGAAGATGTATGGATGACAGGCTCGTCGGGAGTCGATGCCCGCAGCTCGCCAGACCGAATTTATCGATAAGAGCGCGGGGCGCTTACGTCGAAGTGGAGCTGCCCGACTAATATTGCACGACGTCGAGGGCAGCTATGTCTAAGGTTGGGGCCGCAGAACCATGAATGAAGTATGCCGCAATCTAAGTACTTGCACAATCTGTCGGGTTAAAATGTTGGGCGCAATTTTCATATACTGAGTAGTAGTACACGAATCTCTCTGAGAATGTACAACATGCGGAAGAGCAAGAAGAAGCATTCGAAAACAAATGGTGAATAATGTACACGAAGCGTACCGCTGGAAGACCACGATCAAATCAACCGAGACAAGACGGCCAGCGGAAGGTATTATAACAAAATATATATCAAGCGAATGTCACCAAGAGCCTAGAACAGATCATATAGAAATTTTGGGAACCGAATCCAAGGACCAAAGAGAGTGACTTGGGCTCACTCACACGGCCGATCCATCATACACCCGGCGTACTAGGGCAACAGAAACTCATGTCGTGAAACGTCACTCAAAAGACATACTGTTGGTGAATTCCGTCAGCAGAGGTTAAGAATCACATAAGGAGGGCATAGCGAAACTTACAGGAACGAAGAGGTAAGGCACGCGCTTCTCGTACTCAGTCCAAGTCTCACCGTACTTGATCCGGCAACGCTGGATGTCTCGCAAAGCACGATGAGAGATCATGCAAGCAAAGAAGACGGGGTAGAACCAAGGGAAGGGGCTGGAGAAACCGGTAATCAAACCCCAGTTGAGCGCGAAGTAGAGGTCGCACGTGTAGTGGATCTTGCGGGCCTTGCCATCTATCAATCGAATCGATATCAGCTTCTGGTAAGTCTTGGCGCAGACAATTGCAACTTACACCACCCGTCAATGAGAATCTTCGAGCCATCGGCGGCAGTCAGAGTCTTAGGGTTCTCCACAGTCTGCCAGGGAAGCTGAGGGAAAGACTTCCGGTTCACCATGGTGCCACGCTCCTGCTGGCGGAATCGGTTTTTCTGGCTATTGGTGGTGTCCCAAACCCAGTAGACGAAAAGGTAGGCAATATACAAAAAGGCGAGGAAGAATCGGTTCCAGTGATATTCAGAAGGGTCGTGGTTCGCCAAGTAGATGGTGCAATGGCAGTAGCTCAAGGGCACACCAGCCAAATTCCAGAAGATGAGCATGAAACCCCACTTCTCATAGTACATATCCCTATCATACACGCCGTTAGTCACTTCCGCTCGACGCGTCACTCCAGCCATGGGGCTCTTACCAGGTAGACACGATGCACTCCTCGCCCTTGGAACAGGCGTTGGCGTAGAGAAAGTGGGCCATAACGAGGAACATGACCTCTCCAGAGACATAGCCGTAGTTCTCATATTGACGAGCCGCGGCACCCATTGACAGACCCAGCAAAATATACCAAGGCAGGCGAACCTCGAAAAACATTTTGAAATCCAGGATACCAAACATACGAGGGTTGAGCTCAGCTCCCATGAAGAAATCGTAGATTGGCGAACCAGTCATGCGGTGTTGCGCTCCACGGTAAAGGGCCGAAAAGTAGGCCGCAAAAGACACCAGGTAGCCCGACAGAATGGCGACACTCAACAGGGGACCGAACTCATCAATGATGGTGTAGAGCTTGAACAGTCCAGTGAAGTGCAGGAAAAGCGCCACCGCAATGCTCGTGTAGAATGACCAGACGCCGGAGCAATAGTACGGAAGTTGCTTTCCTCCCGCGTGGGGCAGCGGGCGTCCAGAGACAGTGACACCAGGCAGGAGAACGTAGCAGGCACCCTCGAAGATGAAAAACACCCAGTAGATCGTCCAAGCCTTCAGCGAAGGGTATGCGCCAGTGTAGACGAGATTCACCATGTGAGAGAAGAACTGGCTATAAGTCTGCCCCTCCGCCCGGCGGGGGAATTTGCCATCGTAGTACGTCGCGCCAATCCACATGTAGTACATGAGAATGGGGAAACCAATCATCATGGCGAGGACTCCAGGTGAGCCCCCGAACTCGTAATGCCCGCTGTAGTCGACTTTGGGGTCCAACCCCTCCACCCAGCCGTCGACGATGCGCGATTCAGGCTTGACCGCACCGTTTGTGGTTTCGTCCTTGCTCTCAATCTTCACGGCAGGGCTCTCCTCCCGCTCATCCTCCGAGGTCACCTTGGTAGTAGTGCGTCGACGCGCAGAGGATTTGGTGGATGCCGTCTCCGAGGGCGTTGCGGAGTCCTCTCGTTCGCTCATGTCCAGAGCCGGGGTCCTTCTAGTGGACCGACGACCGGGAGTTTCGATGTAACCAGGACGCTCCATCTTTCTGACAGGTCCAGACAGTTGTCAGCACGATCAGAATAAGAAGAGAAGTGTGCGCGACGCGGCGCGGCGGAGGCCTTCATTGCCTTTAAAGGTGGTGCTTCTCCGCAGGGGAGAGTCTTTGCCCAGTGCCCAGTGCCCAGTGCCCACCACCATCGAAGGGAACCATGTTCGAGAGGACTAGCACTTACTTGGGGGTCTTCCCCGTTTGAGAGCGGGTCAAAGTCATGATTGCCTGGACGGATGTCCCGATATCCGAAGATCAAGAGCACAAAGGCAACGGGCCGGAAAGCACACGAAGGCAAAGAAGAGAAGGGGCCACGACGTCGCAGTAGCAGGGAAGAAAAATAGCCCGAGTGGTTCGAGGTACCGTACCACTACCGCCGTACCTTGCATGCGCCAGCGTACGGCGCGTACTGCCAAGCATACGTGAGTGGCCCCCCTTTTTCCACACAATCCAATCATGGAGACGCTGCTCACGTACCCTGGCCGTCCCTTACCACAAGCATACACCCGGCGCATGCTTGTTCCGCCTGTCGGGCTCCCCCACATGATTTCAATACTTCATCGGCAATCGCCTTCCGATGGAAGTCTATCCTCAGTATCCCGTTACTACAACACCATACTTGGCAGTTGACCGCGAAACTACTTGCGATCTTTCCAGCAGATCTGGAGTTCTCGTCTTCACTCCCGCGCTGCTTGGCCACCCTTCATGGAGCCATGTGGCGGCAACGGAGACTAATCGCTCCAGGCTGAGTGGGTATCCTCGCTCTCTCTTGCCCTGCGCGAACTGGCAAAGAACCCCAGATCTCTTAATGTGTCAATATGCCAAAGCGAGGCTGTTGGGTACTCCCAGCTTTCTAGGCAGTGAGGCACACCATCAACTATCCGGTTTACGCCAAAGGGTTCTCGCGATCCACTGACGCTGTTTTGCTTGATTTGGGCTCTCGTTGGGGATATACTCTGGTCACACTACCATCAAGCAAGTTTGACACGGTCGTTCGCCCTGGAGTTCACATCCATCTCATGCGTGGTTGATGCTTTCAAGTCACTAGGGTTCGGTCAGACTCTGTGATTGGCTTATTTATGTGACATCAAGACCATAACAAAGTCAACAGCGATCCCCCAAAATTGTGATCAAGGACAAGCTCGCATGCTCAGAAAAGGGGCATGTTGTATTGATTTAATGAGGAAAGTCTGGTAGAATGAACAAAACGAAAATGTGCGCAAATAGACAATCGACGGAGAGGGTCCTCGTCGAGTAGACTGACATGTCTCCGATCTGACAACCGTGCTACTATATTCATGCTGCTCTGTGACTGTTGGTCGACATTAACGTAATCTTGTTCTTCTTTTTCTTCTTGCCACCGGCACCGTTACCGGGACCGCCTTGGGACGATGAAGGTCCAGCCGTGGTCTGGCTTTCTTGAGCACTCTGGGCCATGATCTCAGATTCTTGCCGTGCAAAGAGCTCATCCTCCCAACCCTGAAGCCATCCGTCATGAGGCATCGCACGTTGAATGTCGCCGAGTGGAGTAGTGGGGGCAATGGCCGTGGTGCCCCAGACAGTGCGAGAACCCGGAGGACTAGAAGAGGGAGACGCAAGTGCGCCGAATTGAGTGGCAACTCGAGGAGGCGAGGCTGAAGCCGAATCGGGGTCAAACGGAGGGGTGAGACCATGACTTGTAAGAGGTTGAAAGTCATCCGTGGAGAATGGAGCCTCACTGGCGCTCCCGAAGCTTGGTCGCTTGCGACGAGCGGCAGCCCACCTTTCCTCCTCCTCCTTCTTTTCCGCCCTGATACGATCTTTCTCTTCACGGGCCTCTTTGTCCCGGTTCCGCTTGCGACGCTTTTCAGTCTCGGTTCGGAAGCGGCTCAAGACTTCCGGCACCACCACGTCTCTCCAGTCGCATTCCAAAAAATTCACTTCACAACCATGAGGCAAATGACCCAAGTATTTCACGCGTTTGCGCAATTCATCGTCAACAATGTGTCCCGTGGAGATATGCTCGACACGAGGCAGAATTGTTGCAGGGAATGAAGCGTAATCGCCAAAAGCTGCCTTGAGAATACGAATATCGAGCGGCGACAGGTAGAACTGAGGCAACGCCTGGTAAAAATAGTAAGGCTGGTCAGCGGGGTGGGCGCCATGTGAGTCCTTGGCTTGCTTGTTCGGCGTTTCAGAACGCAGCTTCGAGGAGAGGTGGATCTCATTCATCGCATCCGTGAGTTCTATCGGGCCATTGGGAGCAGATGATGCGCCTTCAGCTTCCGCGAGCGCTGCCGGTGTAACATTCACGGTGGACGTAGTGTCTCGTTCGTCGGGAAGAATGGCGCCAGAGCGTTCCACATTATTTGACACCGCAGTATCAAACTTGTGAGGCTCACTGACAGAGATTTTTCCTCCTTTACTTGCGGGAGGCTGGCGAGAAATATCCGGAGGATTTCCGATTCCACGGAGTTTCTCTTTGGCCTCGTTGATGGCGCCGATAGCCTTGCGCGTCCACGTGTTCTCATCTCCGAACATCAGTTCGTCCTCAATCTCCTGTTGGCGAAGGTCTTCAATCTCAGCATCATACTGGGACACCATGTAATCCTGTCCACCCTTCATGATCCTAGAGTAATCGGCAACCTCTGCCACATGAAACCACGGAATATCATCTCCAGCAGTCAGGGTCTCTGCGCCATCCCGAGGAAGAGCGAGTGTGCTACCAGGCTCTCGCTTTACCAGACGCAGAATCACATCACCGCCCTCAACGGGAAGATCTCCTTCTTGACCACGGAACCACCGGACTGGTCGCGCGTCAGATGCATAAATCGAATCCCAGCAGATGGGACACTTCTTCCATCGCGGTTTTCTTTCGGGAACATGATGTGTTTCGTCGTCAGACGAATGCATGTAACGTATCAGACAAGGCAGACAGAAAATATGACCACAACGAGCCATGCGTGGTGCAACCGGTGTCGAGAGGCAAATGGGGCAGCTGGCGGCCTGGGTTTGAGCAGATACTAAGACCTGGAGCACCGAAGCCCAATCCAAGTGCACATCGGCATTGGCCGCTTGGGCATGGTAATTCTGGTCTGGCGACACAATGAATCTATAATTGGCATGGACATAACGGGCTTTGTCGGCGGCGTGGTATCCCGATCCTGCTCCCCATGACTGATATCGTCGAGCATTACGGGGAGGTGGCTGATATTGCGGTCGAGGTGGCAAAGAAAAGTTCATCAAATGGGTAATGGACGTTTGTCCTTTGCGGCTGCTTGCTGATCTCATGACGGCCTAAAATTTTCCAAGGAGCATGATTAGACATCGTAGTCGCCTGCAACCCGATCTGAACCACCTACTGATTCACTGAACTCATCATCGTCCAGCAACCGGGGCTTTCTTTGTCGCTTATGCTGACCCTTCCGTGCCTGATTGTTCCTTGCAGTGCCGAGTGCTTTCGACGATGAGTTGCTCCCAAATGCAGCCGGGGCCCCGGAGCGGCGGTGGCCGCTATGCTCGGTTGAGCCGGTGGAATGGAAGCTTGACGACGGAGTCGACGTGTTTGGGGTGTTCACTGCTTTGGAGGCAGTCTGGCTTGGTCCAGCAGCCGACATGTCCAAGCTCAAGCACAAAGAAGCGATGGACGATCTTCTTTATGTGCAGACACTCAGACAAAAAGTCCAGCTCAGCTTGATGGGATAGATGCTCGTCCAGCTCAGCAATAAGTTGGCGTGGATAAGATATACCCTCGATCTGGATCAGGCTCACCACTATGTGACTACCCAGCGAATGTCAAACAACATTCGAGGCCAGTTAGTGAGAAAAGATCAAAGAATTTGCCTCGAAAGGCCATCTAAAGACAGACAAAGCGTCCAGAGAGGCACGCTGATAAGATATCTAGAATTGTAGTCGAGGAGGGGCGCCAGGCATGGATGACATCGTTGGCACGTGCTCAATGACTCAGCCTTTGCTGAATCAGCGACGGTCCGGGCTCGGGCTGCCCACTGGAACCCAAGCCAGCAACTTGCGGGAGCCCAGCTTCGCTTCGACGAAACGTAGTGAACCACCACCTTCTTTTGCCCGTCCTCAACTCCAGCTACACATACCATATCAGCAATCAATCTGCTACTTCCCTTGATAGTAGTCGGGTAGCGCCCACAAGGTAAAGCTTTCCTTGCCCCGGCGTCCAATTCTTTAGGTTCCAAATTACTTATCATTTGTCTGCTTTTAGTACTTTCACTGTTAACCGATTTCTGCTACTTTCTCTGTGATTCCAACTGAAATTTCGATTTTTCCCACCTGGCAATAATGGCTGCATAAAGGTGATCTGATGCTTCAGGTTCTTCTCTCAGTGCCTCGACGAAAGTGAAACCCTGATCCACCGGGTGGCTCCCTTTGAGGCAGCGCGTGTGGATATACCAGAGAGGCAACACGTCCCTTTACGCCTTGTCGAGATGAATCCCCATCTGCCAGCAATGCCCCATGGGCAGCCACCCATGGGGCCCCCGCGCAGACAGCAAGACTACTACAATCCGGCTCCTCCTAACATGCGCGCTCCGGCGTACATGGGCTATCCACCCCACATGAATGGTCATTTGCCTCCTGCCTACTCGCCGCAGCAGTTTCCTCCATGGTATCCTCCTTACGGCCACATGCAGCAAATGCCTCCCCGTCCATATCAAACCCCATATGGGCCGATGATCGTGTCCTCATACCCACAAGCTCAGCCGATCATGGCGCCAAGCCACATGCCCCATCACTCACTCCCCATGCAACCACGAGCGGCGACTCCTATGCAGTCCACCATGTCACCTTCGCTGTCAGCCCCGCCCCCGCTCCAAGCAGAAATGCACGAGCCTCATAGCATGATGCCTATTCAGTCCCAGCAAATGTACCCGCTGGTCTCCTCGCCACCACACTGGGAGCCAAAGCCAGTCGTGTCGCAGCCCGAGCCCGTCTTCACTCCGCCAGTAAGTCAATTCAAATAAAGTCATGATATACCTTCGTTACGGCCGTAACTAACACTGGCTCAGGTACCGTGGGTGTCAACAACTGACGTCGACTTTCCAACGGCCTCGTTCTCCCGCAGAAATGTCCGGCCTATGCCAGAAGAAGTCCAGTTCCCTCCCAAGGATGGACGCTGGATCATCGGTCCCTTCAAAGGCAAATATGTGAAGCCCAAGCAAGCCCAAGCAACAGCTATAGTCCCATCAGAGCCTCAGACGCCGACCACGTCGGTTCCTTTCTCAGATGGCCCATCTACTCAAGCAACTACACCATCGTCTGCTGATCCTTCATCTACTCCCAGTCAGCAGGTTAAGAGAAAGGAAGCTAAGCCCGCAGTTCCAATTGTCCCAGTGGTCCCAACTACACCTGTCGCGCCACGCCGTGATCCCAAGGACAGCTTTAAACCCAGTCCCGAGGCATCGGACGCAACGGGGCCCATTGCGGAGTCAATTCCGTCGACATCCGCTACCGAGAACACGACTGTTCCCACTTCACCTGTTCAGTCCGCGCCGAAGTCGTGGGCTGACTTGGTTCGGAACAAAAATGCTGCTCGTTCCGCGGGCAGTGTTGCGCCAGAGACAAATCCGTTGGCCGTCCAGAAGAACGAGTCCCTTGCCGATGTCCTGAGCAGCTTGAGCGAAGATGTCTCCCAGTACAGTGATAAGATTGCTTTCCTGGAGCCCCGAGGCTTGGTGAATACTGGCAACATGTGCTACATGAATTCTGTCCTTCAAATACTGGTGTCATGCGTTCCATTCCACCAATTCCTCGACCTTGTTGGCCGGCGTGCGGCCCATAGCTTTCATAGTGATATGCCGTTGATTGATGCAATGATAATGTTCATGCGCGAGTTCAACGTCATCGACGCTGCGTCATCTGAGGAGCAGCTTCGGCTTCGCCTGAAACCGAACGAACTTGAACAATATGGGGAAGCCTTCGTTCCAGAATTCGTCTATGAGATGATCCGCCAGCTTCCCCGTTTCCGTGATATGCGGCGGGGTCATCAGCAGGACGCTCAGGAGTTCCTCGGTTTCCTTCTTGAGGAACTGCATGAGGAATGTGACCGTGCTTCTAAGCGCATCTCTAAGTCACAGAATGCCTTGGGGGTAGATGGCCATGAGTCATTCCATGAAGCGGCTGGTGATGGTGAGTGGCTTGAGGTTGGCCACAAACAGAAAGCAGCCGTGACTCAGCTGTCAGGCGCGATTGCTGCAGAGTCTCCGATCACACGAATCTTCGGTGGAAAACTACGTTCAGAGTTCAAGGTACCAGGAAACAAGACATCTGTCACAATGGAGCCCTATCAGCCTCTGCAGCTTGATATTGGAGCCCCTGATGTCCACAACATCATTGATGCGTTGAAGGGGCTCACCAAGCCTGAAAGCATCCAAGGTGACTTCAACTCATCCCGGGGCCCGAATGTCACCGCTACCAAGCAGATGTTCATCGAAACGCTACCTCCTGTTCTCATTCTCCATCTCAAGCGGTTCCAGTATGACAGCGTCACCGGCGCCACGCAGAAAATTTGGAAGAAGGTTGGCTATCCCCTCGACCTGGAAATTCCTCGTGAAGTATTCCCAGCCCACAGGCGCAATGCCCTCGCAGCCCAGGGCGGGTTGCCTAAGTACCGTCTCATGGGAGTCATCTATCATCACGGAAAGAATGCGAGCGGTGGTCACTATACTGTTGACGTGCGACGCCAAGACGGTCGTGAATGGATTCGTATGGATGACACGGTGATCCGTCGTGTGCGAAGCGAGGATGTCGCAGAGGCGGGTGGTGAAGAAGACCCGAAGGTGCTTGCGGCTGCTCTTGAGCAACACCGCAACGATAAGGTCCCTCGCTCCAATATCTTTGAGAACATCGATCAGGACGATTTAGAATCCGCTGAAAGTGACAAAGGCTGGAGCCAGGTCAACGGGTCTTCTGGGCATTCGAGCAAGAAGTCCATCAATGGTATCGCACCCGCCTCCAATTCATCTTCTGGGGTGCGGACTCCGCTTGGTCGATATGGCTCGCGTGACAACCGTGTTGCCTACCTGTTGTTCTATCAGCGTGTCGCCTAAGTAGCTCGACACTACGACGGTGAAACTAACTGTGGACTTTGCTGAAATGTCTTTGAGCGAAAGACACTTCGGACAGCCCGGACGTGCATTGCGCTATCTCAATGTCTGCTCTGATGCACCAGTTCGTCCACCTCTCATTAGTACCCGGGTGGCGCTATGTTCTTTCATCACTGAACCATCGCGCAACACGTTGAAAACCCTGCTTATTGTCCGCGGGGTATTGATGAGCCCTGTCGCAATCGGCTGAGTCCACTGGCCTCACACAACCTATGGACTTCGGCCCGATGGCTCACACATATCTGTGTGGGCGTTTGTCACTTGTTGGGCGTTCAAACGTACCAGTCATGCGCGCGGCGCGACGAAGACGGGTCCTGAATGAATTCAAGCCGCGTCATCGAACATGGGAAGGTGTCCTTGTCCCAGCTCCCGCCCATGTGAATTCTTCAACAACTCCCCTTCTCACGGGGTCCCTCTATCTATGACTGCCTTCACATGCATCATGCGCTCGTCTTGTCATTTTTCGCATTCAATTTCTCGTACAAAATATCCTTCAAAAGGCCTCCGAGGGGTCAGTTCACGTTCGCCTACATTGTAATCTTGGGTACTCCGTTTCTTGGACTACATTTTTGGGCCTGGGGCTCGGTTCATGCCTTTTCTTGTTCAATGATGGATCGACCCACTACTTAGCGACTCTAACGGTTCTTGCATTTACGAGGTGAATCAGAAGCCGGCCTTTCTTTCCGATCCACGATACCACCACTCTCCCAAAACTTGGTTTGGATTCTTCACCTGTTGCCCATATTTCTCTTGGAGTGTCACGAGGTGCAGTGTGCAAGAGAGCTTTTGTGATGACGGCAGAAGTTGCCTTTTTCTTACATATCCTTACTGCTTTGTTACAGAAGTTGAACCAGGATTCCCTGGTCTGGCTCGATATTGGAGGAAAAGCGGGGGTAGCTACTGCGACATGGTTCAGAGTCTTTGCCTTTCGTGAATTTGAAATTGATACAGTCACAATGGTGAAGCTTGTTCAACTGCAACCAAGTTGGAGCCTGTTTTGAAATCGAAGCGAACGGAATGTGTTTTGCATTTGATCAGCGACAATGCGTTCGAACTATAATGTTAGTTCTAGTGTAGTTGTGAAAACGCATTGAGCGCATGGCCCAATAAAAGCATGTTTTCGGAAACTGGAGTCTCTCGAATTTACACGAGTTTGAGCTAAAGCATAAGATTCATTTATTTTGGGTAGGCGGATAAGCGGTAAATATGCTCGTCGCTTGATACATCTGCTGGTCAATAATAAGAACTAATAGTACAGGGGTACTCTGTACCTGTATGGTGTTGTGGTCTTTTTCCATGATAGGCATGAGAATTTCGTCGACTCCTCAAGCATGGAAAATAACATCCTCCTGGCTGCCATCTTTGGTCAAAGCTGTGGCTCCTTCGCCCGCCTCGTTAAGCTCAGTCTCGACGAATTCGTAGCCCAGCGCACGCCAATTGAGCTCTTTGCGCCAATGAAGCCCGTAGTACTCGCGGTCCTCACCATGGTGCTCTTCTTTCTCTTCTTTAGAAGCATGCTCATCGCGAGTGGGCCTGACGATGGGCTCGGAGGCAATGCCGCCGCTCGGGAGACGGCCAGTACGAGGATAAATCACGGCACGGAAGCGAGATAGAAGTATGCCCATTGAGCAGCACACGCACGGCTCGTGGGTAAGATAAATATCTAGCCCTGTGCACAGATATCCGCCCTCAGAGCGGGTGCGGATGCGTGAGCCGGGGGATGAAGGTCCGTCTTCGTTGTAGTCGACAGCTGAGCATGAGCCATCTTCGGTGCGGGCCGAGAGATTTTTCTCGCCAGAGGGGGCGGTGGAAGGTGCAGTTGAGCAAGATGAAACCTGTGGCTCGTCTGCCCATCCTGCGCCTGAATCGCCGTGCTTACGCTTTTTGGGCGACAAGTTTGAGGTTGGCCATTGATCTGGCTCTGGGCCCTGGGTGAGTCTGCTGGTTTCGTTGAGGAAGTAGGACTCAAGTGGGCTGAGCTGATTAGACAGCTGTGGGTCTGTCAACACCACAGGAAGTGCTGGTTCCGGTGTCTCAGCTAATTCTTCATCTTGTTGGCGGCGTCGGCGGGCAATAAACTCCGCTGCGCGCATCAAGGCATGCAAATCCGGCCCTCCTTCAGTGTCGGGGTTGTAGCCGGATGTTGTTTGGGAGGTCTCGTCGCCTAGAGTTTTGTTTGTTTCACTGAATTTGTGGGCGGCTTCTGGGCGAGCATATCGGACATCGCCAGCAACAGCAACCACAGCGTCCATCCAGTGCTCGGTTGGATCACTGTCTTTGTCCCATGCTATGCTCTCAAGCTCGCTTTCGATGGCCGGATCCACGACAACGGCGCCTACAGCCCGACCGCGACCGGACGTGTGAGCTTCTTCGGCGACTTTGCGCGCTAGTGCCAAGAAGTGACCTGCTCTTGGCTCGATGGCTTCGCGGGTGCGACTCAATATCTGTGGGGGAGGCGAGACATTCGAGCGGGGTGCAGCAGGATTGAACACCACGGGCCACATTGTCTTCGTCCATTGGTCGGCTTGTGAGATGTTGAAAGGCGGGTAAATAGGAACTCGCGTCTTAACAAGACTGATTTGAGGAATCTGGGGTTCGGGGGAGGTCGAGCTTGTGGAAGCTTGAGCTGCCGAGGGCGAATCGGACAGTGCAGCTTCGGGTTGTAAAGTAGCCAGATCAGGACGAGGGGGCGTTGAAGAGTTACGGCGGCGAGGTTGCGGAGCAAATTGCGCGAGCAGCTTTCGCAGAGCTTCTGCGTCAGGTAAAGGGGGTGGGATCATGACGAACAAAGTCTGGCCATCATGCAAGTCTGGAGGGCTCACAGCCTCGATAGCGGCAAGCAGTTCCTGCGGGATCATGTTGCGCTTTGCGAATCGGCGCAGATGGCTCATCGGAAGGCTCTCATCGCGGGGAAAAGCGGAGTCGAGAGCTCTGTTGCGTGTCAGACAATCTCGCGGCAGTTGTCATGGCTTTTGTTTGGACTGACTTGATGACTTTTGAAGCGGACTTGACATTGATCTCCGCAATGAACGCATCAGCTGGCACGGGGAAATTAGCACAGTGACATCTTGCGAATGAACAGAATACGACTTTGCAAGTCTCACCAAAGTCTTCTATAGGTCGAGTCTCTTGTACGGTCTTGATCGCCACCACGCTGCCTTTGAGAGGCTCGATCGCCTTGACAATCTCCGCTGCGTGCATGGCGAATGACGCGCGCTCGGTCGCTCTGAGCGGGCGGAGTCGCAAGGCCTAGAAATAGCACAAAAGGCACATGCGCAGACCTTCACTTCAGCGCATGATTTGGGCGATAATGGAAATACTTCGAAGACGTGGATGATGCCAGTCTCGCCAGTCGCATGCTGCCTACACAAACGTTGGAGATGCGGGACTCCAGCACCGATCGATGCCCTACACCCCACACCCTAAGCCCTACCTTCCCGTTCGAGCAGTGCATACCCCTCCTTGCAGATACTTGATAACGGGCTTCGTGAGGCCGAAGTGAAGCAGGCAAGTCCAAACAATGTGGCCACACCATGTGACTGATGGTTAAAATGTGCTGTGGGCATTGAATCAAACGATCATATGAAAGATCGAAGCGCAAACAGAATATGATGGGTCATCTAATTAAATTTTTGTACACTTTCTGTCAAGTTCGGTTGTATAGTGTAATGGTCATCACTCCAGATTCTGATTCTGGCAATCCCGGTTCGATCCCGGGTACGACCTCTTTGTTTTCGTTTTTCTTTTTGTCCCAGGGTGTCTCTATGTTTTGACTTCACTTCTCTTCGAGATTTGGCTGGTATGTCCCTCAGGCGGAAAATTGAACGAGAGTCCTCTTGTTACACCATCAAGTACAGCAATAACCTGAGACTTGCCGAGATGACGCATCGGCAATGCCACGTGCCGTATGGTAGTTTCGGGCTCGGGCTCGGGCCCGGGTTCGGCTTGGGGCTGATAGCCATGGCTCTAGGAGCGACTAGCGTCTCTGGAGTCTTTGTTTTGTTCATGGAATTTTTGTTGATTCATAGTATCAAAATTTGCCGTTAATCCCATTAATTGGTTGTGTAGTGTAATGGTCATCACTCCAGATTCTGATTCTGGCAATCCCGGTTCGATCCCGGGCACGACCTTTTTGCCTCTACTGGTGACGGCCTCCTCCATCGGCTCTGTTCTCTTTTTGAGCCCCTCCATCAATTGTCCCTACCCTGACAGGCACAGAATCATCCTGCGTGTAATAGAATACATGCAAATCAACCCTGTCATCCTCAGTACCCCTATCTGTAGATTGTAGCCAACCTGGAGGGCACCACAACGACCAACATCGCTTCGTCTCCTGCCAGATGGACAGACACGCGTCCTACAGAGTCCACAAATCGCACAGCAATCTCATAGTCTTTCCTGTAGAGTTACTAGACAGGCATTCAGAATAGTGTAGTTTATGGCATCCATCGTGTAATGTACCACGCCATGGCGGAGAGGCTTGTTTCAGTCAAGTACACACTGATGACACTCAGCTTGGATCCAATGTTAACCCCCTAACCCTACTGCCTGCCCCTTTTGATCGAGCTTTCAGACTCTATTCAAAGAGGTTCTTCCAAATTTAGCCTCTCGATACTCCATCCATTTATGGGTGCACTTATGTACGATATGTTGACATGATTGTCGAATAAAATGAGCCATATCGTGGTCCATGACCTAAAATCATCTGCTCGATGCCCCAGAGTCGCAAGTACCTTATATATGTATCAGAAATATCTTCAAACCCTGAAGTCATGAAGTCGGCTAAATGACCTGTGCCAGAATACAAAATTTGTAGGCAAAACCGAGCTCTGGTAAGAATGGGGGTTAACGATTTTACTTTTCTAGAAGGTGCGACATGTTGAAGTTGGAAGGTTCCTTTACTTTCATTTTGGAGCATCAGGGAGAAACCATTCAAAAGGTATATTTTGTACGCCTCTTAGTTTGTGTAGGTTTAAAAGATGAGGTGATAATCGCAATCTTGTAGTCGTCGAGCAAAAGCATGCATCAGATTATTTACTACCGGACATTGATCGTGTTGGCTTGCAGGTTTGGCGCCGCGATTGCGACGGAAGCTCTGAGAGACCAGAGATAAGTATGCACTGTGCACTGTATCCAGTTACCAGAAGACGCCATATCACCATCGAGTAGCCTACTATTGGCATCACACTATTACATTCTTGAAGTAGTCAATCGTCCTCGGGTGGAGGTCCGTGTCAATTGCACCTGGAGGCTGGGTGACCTGGCAGCCCACTGGGGGCTCCACCTTTAACCATCTCGGATGCCCCGTCTCGGAGCTGCGGCGCCAGCTGGTGGGTGTGCGGCCCCTCCCGTAAGGCTGTCTGCTTCACCGAACGAGGTCGTGACTGACGTGGAGAAACGTGTCTGTGCAGCAGTGCCCACGTCGAACCGGTCCGCCGTCGGCTTTACCAAACCTCCTACTGACATTATCCCGAGGAGAGCTGGCCTCTTGGACGAATTCACGTCATCGATCCCCCAACCCACCTCGTCTTTCACAAAACAGCATCTCAGTCACTCCTTCTTCTCTCTTCCAGATTTGCAATTCTTCAATTCACTGGACTTTCATAACCCTCCTTTCGTGATGAAGTGGTTCATTTCCGCTACCGGCTCACTCCTTCTCCTCGCCGGATCTGCCGCATCAGCTTTCGCGGCGGCTGCCTCGGACAAAAGCGCCCATCACAGCGAGACCAAACCATGTGTGGCTCGGTCGCCAACGAGCGGTCTCTTCTTCGACCTCAATGCCATCTCTCTTACACCCCCGGAATCCAAAAACGGCCAGAAGACCGTCAAGGATGCGCGGGAGGAAAGCTGGCACGCCCGCGGGCACGACTACCCCGCGAATTTCACCATCAATATCTGTGCGCCTGTCGTGGAGAGGGTCAAGGACGTCGTCGGAGTCGACTCGGCGCGATGGAAGAATGTTAGCGCGTTCTATGAGCAAGCCGGCAAGATCTATTCAATAGGGTAAGCCATGGTGCTATGGTGATCACTTACACCTTTCCCTCTCCGTGTCGCGGCTTGCGCTTTCCTTCGCGCGCAATTGGATCACTGATCTCCTATTGTGGTATTTTTGACAGTGAACAAGCATCTGAGCCCTTCTTCCGCGGTCGCAAACTTGTCCTCAATTACACCAATGGCTCCCCTTGTTCCGATGACGTGAAATCGGCCGGCAAGAATGCATCGATGCGCACCAAGTCTACCATTATGTCCTTCCTCTGTGATCGCGATGCGCCCGCGAATCAGGCCACGCCGTCCTTTGTGGGCACTATGGACTCTTGCACATACTTCTTCGAGGTTCGCAGCTCGGCCGCCTGTGGTGGAGTTGCTGCGGACCCGAGCGCTGGCGGGCTTGGACCGGGCGGTGTTTTCGGTGTCATGTAAGTGACCATCAAAACCTTGTCCTTCCAGTCACCGAGTGGGTCGGCGGGGAGAAGGGACTCCTCTGTGTATTGACTGATAATTTTGTCCCCAGTGTGCTCATTGCCGTGGCGGCATATATGATCGGTGGCTGTGCATACCAGCGGACTGTCATGCACCAGCGCGGGTGGCGTCAGTGTCCGAACTTCAGCCTTTGGGCGGGGATGGTTGATTTTATCAAGGTATGTCTCCTGGCTTTGGTACCATGCCGGTCTCGTCGGGGGTGTCGAAATGGCGGTGCGACTTCGCACGTATACGGAGACTCGAGCGCATCTGGATTGCCTACATCGCGATTGGATTAGGGTGGCTTCAGCTGGTCTGAAGTACACTTCGCATCTGCACTTGTCGAGCTTCATTTCTATATTGTCTTCCCATTGTCTTTCATGTCCATTCCTGTCGCCTTTCTCATCTGTATTCAACCACGTCGGAGCGAGGTCCGGTGGGAGTAGGCCACGGTGCGATTGACTCGCCGGCGGCCTCTCCGTTCCTGTACTAAAGTTCTGTATTGCGATGAGCTTGCGAGCTCTCCTACTGTCTCTTGGTGTCATGTATTTGCCCTCTTCTTTTCACGGCCATTGTTGACTGCATGTTTGTCCCCCGCCACTTCGATGTTCCCGTCCTTCTTGTTGGCGCCGTGGGCTTCGCTCGTACACAACCACTCAGCTTCGTGAATCGTAACGGTCACGCTAATGTGTGGCATGTTAGGACATGTTTGTCATCCTCTTCTCCTCCCTTGGCAGATGTCTGCGACTCAACCGATCTTCCTCCAGCGGCGACTACTCCCGTGCCAGCGGTGACGGCCGCAGCGGAATCATGGGCGCATTTGGTGGGCGAGGGTCTGCTGGCTCTGGTAGTCGTCGTGACGTTGATGCCGAGAATCGACTTATAGACCAACTCGATGAAGAGTGGGAGGATTAGTGTCATGATGTTGTATTTCTCTTTGCGTCTGGTGTTTTTACGTGCTTGAATAGACTGGTTGCTATTATATAATTCTTCGCCACAAGTGATCGCGATGTCTTGAGATGTTCTCGCAGGTCACTTGGTAGGGAGGTCAGGCGGCAAGCCCGAGGGACATTAGACAAACAAAGTAGTTTTACTCCAACTTCGCACACAGCAGTACGGGCTGGTTTGAGGAGCCTGCCATCTGATAAAATCCTATCGGTTCTGATGTCCATCCATCGTCAATAATGCCATTGGAAGCTAGACACCCCCATATTAGGTACTCGCCTGTCCTTGTTTTCGACGAGCGTCCAAGAGCTTGCCGGGGAGCCTGGTGGTCCCGTCCACTTCGTGATGATATTCAGAAACGTCAAAAGTATATATCCGCAACATCTATCGATCAGCCTCGAAAGCTAGCCCAAGTCGGACAGGTCGTCAAGCTACAAGAATTTCCCCGTAGCACAAAGACTCGAACCACGTCAAATCTCGACACACTTAATGCACCAAGAAATACATAATAATACTCAGCCCATGGACTCGGTCAATGACAAACTGACCCCCGAGGTAGCGCTCGAGGTCACTCCATAGCGTCGATGACCCGCCAGGGTGTGTGCCGGCCAAAAGCGCCGAGCGACGAACTTGGAAATAATGGTCATAACGTCAAAATAAAGGTTATATGACATGAACCAGCATCATTGGTCTAGTGGTAGAATTCGTCGTTGCCATCGACGAGGCCCGTGTTCGATTCACGGATGATGCAAAGAACATTCTTTTTGCTTCCTAGACTTCCTACCATACAGAATGAAAGGTCCTTCGGGTTCGCGGAGACGAAATGCAAACGAGGAGAGCGCCTGTGTTAATAACCTTTTTGCCTAGTAGGAGCATGAGAGATCCCAGGAACAGGCGGAAGACGCAGAGAGACCTAAGTCGGGGAGAGACTATAAAATCAACAAGGCCGCAGTGTTGGATGATAAGGCACGAAGGGTGGGTATGACGACTCGTTTCTTGGCTTATCCAGTTTTTGACGCAGCAATTGTTAGGTATGTAGGTAGCCGCCAGCCCCAGAAGATTCTCATGTTGCTACGCCACGCTATTAGTGTTACGGGGAAGGGCCTCAGCACAAGTTCGAGCGCGCGGAAAAGTTCCACTGTTGGGCATTTGAAGTTGGAGAAATGAAGGTCGATAATTTGTACAATAAAAAGAGGCTCTTCCTGGCAACTCTTTTGTAGGGTATATTCCCTGCGATGACAGCATTACAAGACATTCAGTTTCGGCAATAGGAACTCGCAGTGGAGAGGATATCTAGAAGCGACAGCCCCGGGAATCATCGTCGTGAATCCGATCTTGTGGACCTTCCTAAACACAGACCAAACCCATCCATTGAAACGTCTACGCTCCCCAACCCGGGAAAATCGCTACCAGGCCCAGGGGCGGCGGCAGTGTCCCCCACAGATTGCGGTGGACCACCACCCAGAGGATCAAGGTTAAAAGGCAAGAACCATGCACTGGGCTGATAGTACTCGCCCGTCCCCGAGGGTGCACCGGGATCAAGGTGCCCCGTGAAAAGGTGTTGATCAGGCGCCTGAGTCTCGAATTTACCCATTGGTGGTGGAGGTGGTATCGCCGGGTTGCTTGAAGTGACAAAATTGGCTGGATCGAAATCGGCAAAGGAGCCGTAAACGAATTGCCGATCCAACTGCGGCAGCTGGTCTGGCGGAATGCTAAAGTCAAAGGGTGGTTGACCAAAGGACATAGTGGCATCAGGCGGGAAAAGAGAGGGCTGAGGAAAAGTGCTTGCTGGTACGTTAGCCGTGTTACCGCTCAGGGGTAGATCCAGAGATTGGGATGGCGACTGCTCCATATTTGAGTTCGAGGTGCCATCGGAGAATCTGCTATTCTTGCGTGGACGAGAGCGACGAGGAATACTGGGTCGCGGTGTCGGGGAAAGGCTGGCAAAGAAATCCTCCACACTCTGAAGATCGGGCTTCTGACCCATGACTGCATCCTCACCCGACTCCTTTTGCCGTGTACCGGGATCTTCCCAGTGGACTCTCGACACGCCGTGAGGATATTTGTCAAACCAGTCTCCGTACTGAAACATGGGAGCCAGGGAGCTACCGTCTTGAGCCGACCCAGATCCTCTAATAGCAGCGTCGGCGAATTGCCGATACCGATCTTTTGCACTTTCCACCATGTAGTGGAACATGCCCCAGTACTTCTTCATTTTGTTGAGATAGCGATACGTATGGCGCAAATTCTCCTTGGATCGAGCCTCTAATTGCGCATTTTTTGAGAAAATTCCCCAGATATGAACCGTGCTGGCCGTATAGGCGCAGTACCCAGCAAAAGGCACAGTGAGTGGATAGGCAGATGCCCGATCGAAGAGCACTGAGATGTGATGGGCCGCTTCCACAGCAGCTCGACCAGCGTTGCTCAGGAATGGTTTGGGCATGCCGCGGGGCGGACGGCCGCCGGGAGCCAGAGGGATAGCGAATTGGTTCAAGAACAGCATATTCTGGTGAGTGATAATGTGAAGGAAGATGAATTGATTTGCGATCTTTTCAGCGGCATGAATCTGAAGGTTCTCGTAGTTGAATGCTAGGACGCCGGGAAGTGAAGCCGAAAACTCCTCGATTTGCCGTTTCAATTGCATATATACCGAACTCGGATGCCACAAGGGATGAGGATCTTTTCTTTTCCCGCCAAGGTTCAGATAATCAACGATGCGACCCCAAATGACGATGGCTCGGATGATATAGGCTGATACGCCCATGTTCTCTCTGGCGTTGGATATTTGCCCAGAATCGTCGGGGACTGGATTCAGCACCTCCCCATCCAAATCTTCCGTCGGCCCTGGAATCTCCATCTGGAAATGTGACTCCTTTATTGGCAGCTGAATCTGCAGAAATCTGTCATTGCCGATCGGCGGCCGCTGGCTGCCTGAAGAATTGTATCGGTCCATCAAATAGCAAGCCCACATGGTACGCCGTCGAATCTCGCGATCCGTGAAACTCAATTGCGAGCCGGCACCGTTGCCTTTACCCAAAAGTGGATCACTCTCGAGCTCTTGATGTAGTTGAAGTGCATATGCCATCCTCAATGCCTGACCTCCAAAGGACCAGCTTCGTCCACCATGGCACGTGCCGAACTCATGGAGCCCGAGAAGAAGGAAAACAGTGAGAATGGTGATGTTCGGCTCGTCATGTCTGCTCAAAGCAATGACAGCAGCGGGATTGGCCCAGTTTTCACCTCGAAGGAAAGGCGGATCGGAGTTCAGCTGCGGATGCGTGGAAAACCGCGCCGAGACAGCGCAGACGGCCAGAATGAGGACAGGAGGGACCGAGCCGGCCTTCAGACGACGCATGAAGCTGGGTTTGTGAAGCAGAAGATATGATTGTCCGTAGACGCAGTCGAAGAAGACCTCTGCCAAATGTTCCTGGATCTCCAAAGAAGGTAGGTACTCGGCCCCTTCCGTCAAAAGCCCGGTGCCATCGTTGGATTTCGCTTCTCGGTTCATTGGGAACGTCTCATGCAACGGGCGGCGGTCTTCTTGCGCCCAGCTCTCGATTTCAACTGCAAAAGCCTCATCCGCACTTCTTTTTTTCTGAGCCTTGGAGGTTGGGGCTTGCGCAGAAGGCTTGACAACCGACCGCCCAATTGAATGCATGTCTCTGGTCTCATCCTTTGGGATCGTCTTGATCACGCGGTCTTCCATTCGTTTCAACCGTTTGTCCAGCATCGCCATATAGTCTGTCCGCGGAGCCGCCTTTCTCGTGGTCACTTTATAAACGCATGGTATCCGGGAGCGGGTGCAGTGCTTGCATGCCGGCTTTTCGCCGGAGCATCGAATCTTTTTCCGACGACAGGCTATACAGGCCAGCGGTAATCGTTTTCTCTCTTTGCCCGCCTTTGTTTTCATTTCGCTCCATGCTGGCCTACCATCCTTATCGAGAGGCGCCGAGTCGTGGCCATCGCCTGCTCCTTCTCGTGTATTCTCCTCGCCGTGGGGGTCGAGTCCATCGTGGTCAGCCGCCGCGGCGGGGTCGTGCAACTGTGTACTACCATGGCCGCGGGAGCTTGCATGGCTTTGTGTTTCGAAATCGTCTGGACCAAGAATGGAATCCTCTCTGCCTAAGCTAGGCCTTGAACCCGCGGCTCTCAACGGCGAGTCAGCGGACTCGGGAGGAATCATGACGGGTGCGGATACCGCAGGACCCGGCCCTGGAGCATCATTCGGTGCTGTCGACGTGACTCGGTTACTTGAAACAACGTCGCGAAACTAAGCGCGTGCTGTACTAACAATCTCGCTTTGAATGTCAGCTCGCTCCCAAGGTGAGGTCGTGAGTGATTGCGCGCGCAGAAGGAAATTGGCACGGACAATTGAAAGCTAGCGCGGAGGAGAAGTGAGGAGAACTGAGAACGTTGCGAGTCCAGTATGGGGAAACGGCGGATGGCGGCTTGGCATTCTATCTGCCGGTCGCACGTCACTCTCGCACTACGAACCTCTCCATTCCAGTCAACTCCAAGAAACATGGGCTTTACTGATAACATATTTTAAGTAGCTATTGCTTCAAGTGAGAAAACATGCAGGATTAAATTTCATTCTAGGCAGGATGGAATCTTCCAGGCCACCGATTACAGTGGGGAAACGACCAGACGTTGCCTGCTGCCATGTATTCATACAATATTTAGGCCTTACAACTAACAGTAGTATAAGCTTCGAGGTCACTAGGTGGATTTACCCCTTCAGGCAAAGTATCAAGTGAACTGCATACCTTGTGAAGCTTTGCACCAGGACTTTCAGATTCCTCGAGTCAGTAAAAAGCCCAAGGAATCAGCAATCGAGAGATCGAGTCAATGTCACTCGTACCCAAGACATAAGAATAGTAAAGGCTTTCCAGCTGTTGACATCCACGTCCAATAAGAACGGACAAGAGTTGTCTTTAGGAAGACTTGGTTCGCCCTGGCCATTGTGGTGGAGCCTGTTCAAGGGCACTCAGTATCTCTTCGCCAAGAACAACGACGCTGTAGGCTGGGAAAACAATCCAAAGACCACTAGAATATAGAACCTGGTCAGAAAAGGGAGTCCCGAAGAGGATAGCAGTTGTCATAGATTGGAACCAGCGATAGTCATACTTTGGAATGATCCACAAGAAAATGGTGTCCCATGCCGTGTTGTGTCCGATATTGGCAAAGTCTGAGAAATACTCATTGAGCACTATACCAAAGTCAGCATCACATTCCTCCGAGGTCAAGTGTTATAAGCCCACAGTAAAGCATGGTCTTGCTCAAAGTCATGACCGATGCCATGAAAGCAACGAGAAGTGCCACGGCACCAGTCCTTCCAGCGACGACCTTCTCTCCAGTCAAGAGCCAGAGTAGACCCTTGGTGGTTTTCTTGTTTCCTCGGCTGGCCGCGACCGTTGCACCATGACGGTAGACAACCGAAAGATAGTAGAGATAGCCCAAGGTCTCTATCACATTCATCATGCCTTGTGCAGCCGTAAAGCCATTTCGCGCGTTCCATGCAGGCCAGCCATAAACGTAGTCCACTGATCCATAGAGCGCGTATGGCTTCCAGAAGGGTGAGTGCAGGCTTCCTCCCGGCATGCTATGCGGTCGCAACAGAATATAGCCAGTATCCCAGATCACCAGAGGAACTGATATGACAAGCCAGATGGTCAGCGCGACCGATGGTGTATGGACCCATTTTCGCGCCGTTCCGTCGGTGGTTGGCGCCGGCGACGACTTGGCAAATTGTTTGGCAGCGTCCTCCGGAGAAGGAAATTCGCTGGGATGCTGTCGGGTTGAGACCATGATGGCTAAGTGGGCTCCTGACAGGACTGAAATTATCTGAGTCGTAGAGTCTGAAGTAGAGACACGCGATCGTAGTCGGTGAAGAGCGGCCGGAGATGACAGATCGCAAAATGCCCACGGTGCTGTTGCGGGAAGTCTCAAGTAGGTTACTCTTCTAAAGGTGGGTGTAAGAAACTGCGCGACCTAGTTGAGGCACACACTTTGTGAGAAATGGAACAAAACAACTTGCCTAGCCTAAAAGAAAGGCTATGTTGTCTTAACTCGTGATAACAGCTTCTTATGGTTGGAGAAGTATGAAGCCAGTGCAACAGGCAACTTACCTATGACGTTGGTGCTTGCTAATATGCGGGGAACTTCAAATCTCAGATCGAGAAAGTTGTAGAGCGATGCATCATCTTGATTGGTTGGACATCCACCTTATTACTGCATGAACTCACCTCCCCGTTAAGACTGGGTTTAAAGTTCTTCTCACCTACATTAGCTTCATCTGACGATGTTACCGCTTTGTAGTAATGTTACTAAGATTGTAAGCTTGAAGTTGATCTCCCGCCTTTCCATCGTTGCTGCATTACAGCACCCGAGAACATTCTGTCGGGAAATTCGCAGAGCTCCTACATAGATAAGGTTAATATACATGCCAGGTCTACTTCATACAATCTTTTTCCGAGACTCGCCATGGTTCTTGCACCGTCTCTCGGTCTTTCACATGGTACATCTACGTACTCGTAGTACGTACTAAGCGAGTAGAATCATCGCCTTCCGTGGCGGGAGTAGATCTGACCTAGCCCCAACTAGAACAATGTTTTTTTTTGAAGAGAATATCTATAGCCAGCATTCCGGCGAGGACGGGATGAACCCACCGGGAACGATGAGGCCGCCGACAAGCCCAAGGCCCCTTGCACGCTGTTCTCTCTACAGCTTTGTACTTGTTGGGCCGGCTTTAAAATGCATGGAAGCAAGAGGACTGTTGTCTTGTCATAGAGACCCTCATAATTGTCTGGACGAGCTAGGCCTGAATGAAGTTAGCTCCCTTGCACGTGAAGGTCTAGACACCAAAAATTTCAGGCGTGGAGGCCGTGGTCACATGATTTTTCAGCCACCTGGAAGTTGGAACAGGCTTCCCAGTTCCGATCGTTGAAGAAGAAGATCTCAGTACTGAAAACGCTATGACTCGACATCACTGAATTCCAAAAGCTCGAATCTGACAGTCCAGGCTCATACCTGCAGAACGAGCCGCCATGGACGTTGAAAGCAGCCAGAAGGTGCGTCGCCTACTCATGGTCATTCATTCGCCTAGGCGATGCTCAAGGCTTAGAGTCTAATTATTGCTGAAGAATGTCGACCGCCTAGCGCGAATCCGCGAAAATCAACGTAAAAGTCGGGCACGAAAGCAGGAATACGTGCGAGAGTTGGAACAGCGCCTGTTATCGTACAAGAATGATGCGCAACAGAAGGACATCCAGCATCGCCTGGCTACCCAGAAATTGGAGGCAGAAAACCGCCAACTGAAGGCGCTGCTCGGATCCCTCGGAATCTCAGCTGAATCGATTCAGCAATACCTTCAGCTTGCGCATCGAGGTATGGCTTTCAATCAGAAAGTTGCCATTCCCGCGATGCAGAGACCGACAGAACCGAGAGCTCCTTCACCGTCGGGGTTGTCAGAGACCGATCGACGAATTGATTCCAAGCGCACCAGTGTGTCGAATGTCTCTAGTGCATCAAGTACCCCAAGGCACAGCTCTTATTCTACCACGATATATACGGCTGTACCTGATGACCAGCCAAAATCCGGTTGCATGACTCCCGTCTCTACTGCTTGCGCGCCTTCAAGCTGCGCGCCCTCAAGCTGCGCTCCTGCTAGCTGCGCTCCTATTAGCTGCGCTTCCAGCAGTTGCGAGCCTACGAGATCCGATTATCAAAAAACTCTGCGCTCGCAAGAGCCGTTCCAGGGCCCAGTAGTTTTACAACAGACACACCATCTGCAACCGCAAAAACAACAACAACAACAACAACAACAACAACAACAACAACAACAACAACAACAACAACAACAACAACAACAACAACAACAACAACAACAACAACAACAACAACAACAACAACAACAACAACAACAACAACAACAACAACAACAACAACAACAACAGCAGCAGCAGCAGCAGCCATATCCATACCCGCAAGCAGCCGAATCACAACTAGAGCCGCCTTCGCAACAAGAGCAGCAGTCACAGCAAGAGACGCAATTGCGACCTCTGCTTCTGCAAAAGCAGCCCGAGGGCCTGTCACATCCAGCAGAGCAGCAGCGGAAGGAAAACAATCCATCTTTCTGCCAATGCGGCCCCGGAGATGATTTGCCCGCGGGCGAGGGTGACTTGCTCAATACGACTCTGTGCGGTATGGCCGAGGAGCTCATCAACCAGTACAATACAGTTGGTATTGACATTGACGAGATTCGCAAGATGCTCTGGGCTGGCTTCAAAGCCGGAGCAACAGGAGATGGCTGCCGTGTAGAAAATCAAGTGCTCTTTCAGGTTTTGGACGAAATCAGCAACGGCATATGATCATAGTCTGGACAGGAGAAACAGATTGAAGGATTACTATGTACAATCGTGGTCAAAGAGCCCGAGCTACCATCTGTTGCGCTCACCTGACGACATATACCAACCCCAACAAGACCGGGACCTCAACAAGAGGACCGACAGTCGCTGCCAATGCTTGGTCGCTGTCAACCCCGAAGGTGGCAATTGCCACCGCGATGGCCAACTCGAAGTTATTGCTCGCAGCTGTGAAGCTTTGGGTGCACGACAACTCATATCCAAAGCCACAACGCCTCGTTACAAGCAGAGTGGCCAGAAAGATGACAGCAAAGTATACGACCAAAGGCGCAGCCACCCTGACAACTGACACGATCTGATGTACCACATGCCGGCCCTGAGAGGCGAACAGAACAACGATTGTGAAGAGCAGCCCGATGAGCGATAGGGGGCTGATCCAATTGAGAAATTTTCTCTCGTACCATTGCTCTCCGACGAGGCTGCGCAGTCCGAACCGCGTCACAATTGCAGCACCAAGGGGAATGCCGAGGAACACGCCCACGCTTCTCGCCGCCAGGGAGTATTGCAAGTGAATTTGGTCGCCACTCATTACCCGAATGAAAAAGATGGCCAAAGGCGCAAACAGAACCATCTGCAGAACCGAGTTGATGGCCACAAGAATAGCGCAATATTCAGTGTCACCACCCGCGAGACCGGTCCAAATGAGCACCTTTAACAATGGAAGGTCAGTCTCAGAGTCATCCGACGATCTTCAAGATTTAAATCAAGACGCACCATCGCAATACATCTCGCAATTCCAACCAGGATTAATCCCTCTCTCAGACCTTTCTCATCGGGCAGAAACGCCCACGCGAGGGCCAACTATTGAGTAAGAGTGTCAGCTTACCGAATTGGAGCTCACAGAGAATATTCATTACCGATGAGAATTTAACATACCATGAAGAGAGGGGCGATGATCCAATTGACGATCAAACTGAACTCAATTTGGACCCAAAGCGCCTTTTGGCGAAGCGTGCGATGCAGCGACTCATAGCGCACTTTGCATAGAATGGGGTACGTCATGACTAAAAGGCCGACGGCTACAACCGAAGTGTTAGCATCTTCTGCATCTTGCCACTGACAGCTTTACAAAACCAGCCGCCTCTTCAAAATCTGAAACTTGAAAAAAAAAAAAATTATAGGAGACTATACCAATAGGCACCGATACTCCTACAAAATTTCCCTTCTGTAATGCCGGCCCCGTGCTAGGAACAAAGTTGCCCAGTAGAATGCCGATCAGCATCGCGAGAAAAATCCATACTGCCAAAAAGCGATCTAGAAGACCGAGCTGGTGGAAGATGGATAAATGCTTATTCTCTTCTATGGAGCCACTGGTATCGATGCAGCGATCTGGGTCCGAGACTGGACCATCCTGTTCGCTGGGGTTCACGTCTGGACGATTGCGATTGTGTAAATTCACTGTCTCCTTGTTGGCCTCCAGATCTGCCATTGTCGAAGATTCGATTCAGGATATGGTTGGATGTTCAGGAATCTAGAAGTTGAATCGACAAGTATGCATCCCTTTGCCTCCTCTTTGTCATCATCCTTGATCCATTCCGAATGACTTTTTGGATGAGTCTTCTGGATCAATAAATGACTCGGTGTGACATTTTGGCAGGGATGCTGTGCCGGGACACGTGATCGTCACTACAATAGTACGGCTTCTTATCTGATCCGATGCAAGCATTGATAAGAGACTTTGGACATGGAGGAGATGGTTTCATCATTTGTAACGTGAGTAGGTGTTTTGGAAGGAAGTGATGAAGACCTAAAGTTAGACTGATTTTTGGAGAGTGTATCGACCGTGTGTAGGGAAGGACAATGGACTTGAACATTTGCATGCCTGAAATCGGCGTCGAACCTCGGTTGAGAACTTGAGGTTGACATTGATAGCAACAGTGCACATGCCCTGTGAGAAATGAGAAGCATCCTTAGAAGTATGTGAATAACCGTGATACCCTGGCGGCGCGCAAGTCATCATTGGTTTTCAGAGTCTGCCCATTCAGAGCTCTATCTTCTGAACTTGTTCTTCAGACATTCGTAACTCTCAGAGGTAGGATTATCTCCAGTGCCAAAAATTTGAGATTTCATGTCACTCTGGGTAGCAGTATGACCTGGAGTCTCCGACAGCGACAATGTCTGTCAAATTTGGATAGAGTGTGAAATAGATTGCATGACAAGGACAGAGAAACCACAGGGAGAGGTTTGACCAGGAACAATGCTAAGGGAAAAAAAAGGTCACTGTTATGGTTATCCCCGCCTACGGAAAACTCAGCCTGCCGCTGCAGCGCGAGGCCGGGGGCAGCTTCCCGCTCGCGTAAGCCCGGAGATTTGCCCCGGATACTCACGTTAGTAGCGCGTCTATTCCTTGGTTCCTCTCCTCTCCAGCTGAACTATACCTGCTGAATTCGTATAGCATGTTTGTCACATCCTCGGTTAAATGGGCTTCAGGGCAAAAGCTGTTATGGCTCATCTACCGTCCCCGCGCAGCGACATCATTCCAGCCCTTTCGGACACGGAAGTAATCCCCATGTGGAGCCCCGATGCCGACCCACGGCGTGCAGTCGGTTGCTCTGTGAAGCCGGCTTGCATCCGATGATCAAGGAACCAAGAGTCAAAGCCGAGAAGAAGATGGCAGTGGTCTTGCCGATATGGAAACGCCTAGAAGAGGGCATGCGATTGCGCGGTGTCTTCCCAAGATCAGCTGGTACGCGAGCTGCAGCGGTGGAGACCCCAGGGCGGGATTATTTACTTCTCTGGGTTCTCCACTAACAAACAGTGTTTAGAACTCTAGAGAAAGTGAGGGAGCACACTTTTGGGTTCATTGATGGGGTAAAAAGTAGCGATCGATCTGTTCCTGCAGGATGTGCAGCTCACCATTCTGCCATGGCATGTCTAGACCCCCAAGTCGATACTGCTTCCATACTACATCCTCGAGTAGTCGACCGGTGAGATTTCAGTAGATTGAAACTGGTCTGATGCTTTCTCTATTTTCGAGATAGCATGAAGATTTCATAGCGTCATGCTCTATCCCAAATTGGGCAAAGGGGAGCGCCTCCATATGAGCTACTATTCGGATCGCTCGCAAGCTAAGCCTGGGACGGGGTAAAAGTCTGCACTAGCGAGGGCCCGAGGTATATACTGCATGTAAACAGAGGACAGCCGAGACAGACAGGGAAAACAGGTCATGCCCGATGGATGATGACCTTGGCTTCTCAAGGGTGCAGTGGCAGCATGCCGTGTCCACCAGGCCGCATGTCTTGTCCCGAGAAAATTCCCTGGGAGATCCCTGCTGTAATCGGCTTCTGTAAAGTTTTTCCAAAGCCTGGAGCCCCGCACTCTGGGGGAGATTCCCCGACTGAGCGTCTCCACGGCAGCCGGCGCTGAAGCGAAGAGGCGCCATTCTGGAGAGGCGCCAGAGCACAGCCCATTACATCATGCTGCTCGTCGTTAGTCGAAAGAAGACCGGCTCATAGCTACAGTAGATGATGAGTTGTGTGAATGTAGCATGGCCCATTTGATTTCATGCTGATAAATCAGGCGGACCTGACCATCCGCCGATCGGATGTCTCATATCATAACAATTTTGTTGGCGAACATTGACACCCACAACAACAAGAGTATTCCCATAGCCACGCCAAGGGAGTAGATACTTCCCGGTGGTCACGGTGTGAGATCCAGCCGGGCCGAGTCTCTATATTAACTGTGGAGTCGGCCACGATAGTGTTTTGCTGACAAAACGCATGCCGAAAATCACCATCTTGGCAGCTCTGCTGGAGTTGTTCCAGTCGTCAATGGCCTATGACGACTTCTCAGCGGTGGCACTGGACTGACTGTCTCTCCGCTGCATTGCGCAAAGCCCATACTAAGCCTAAGCCATGTGGGTGCGTGTCAACAAATCAGACAATCCTTGGCGCAGAAACTGGGTCCATCGGGTAGCTTCCACGGTCTGAAGGTCTCATCTACCAACTTCCCCCGTCTTCTTTGCTGCCCCACGGACCACGAGCCAGAGTTCAGACGCGGCAGGGGATTCGCCAGGTACCACACCGGGAAGGTGACTGTGCCTAGATGGCAAGTGAGTCGGTGTCCTGGAAGCTTAACGGAAGCACCGGAATGCAAGCCTATAGGTGTACAGCAGATTCGAAGAAACAACGGCAGTCTTCGAGGAGTTTCTCCATCGGACATAGTGTGTGGGGTTGTCGTGGCTTGTGGACGAGCTTTGACCATGGCTAGTGTTGTAAGTACCAAGTTGTGTGACTGTGTTGAGTCTGTTGACTCGTTGAGTGTTTACTGTGTCCACTGTCCACTGTCCAGTGTTGTTCCTAGGTCCTTCGCATGAGTCTCGACTTGCTTGCACTGTAGATTATGACTGCTCGCAACATCTTTCGGCGCGATCGCCAGGTTCACGTGAATTGTCCTGTAACAAGGGGCGTCGTGAAGGTTGGCAGTACAGTAGTATGTCTCGCAGCTCGACCAATTCACTGGGAGGCCCAAGCGAGAGAGTTTTTGCGAGTAGCAGTGTGGGGGATCGCATTCACTGATAATGATGTGGAGTTTAGTCCCCTCATTATTATCGACCTGACGTGCAGTCGGTCAGACCTGTCATCTGATCCAACGGTGTGCAAACTATGCAACGGTGTCGCAGTCAATCCTGGTTCTTTAGGCAGCCGGCCGGGGAATTAACGGGATTGAAGAACGAAAGCGAAGAACAATCACGGCAAGTCGCGGTCGAGAGGCGTACTGCCGAAGTTTACCCCAATCGATCTGGCCTAGCACTGCAGGATGATTGTGCCGCGATGGGGTTTCCCCACGCTGCTTCTGTCGAATCGGTAGAATGATTCTGGAATCTCAGCTTTCGGCAGTGGACACTCGGCCTCTCGCTCGCCTCAACAGAGGAAGGTCCTGCCCATCTCGGCGGCCTCGGGGAGGACCAGGACCAAGATTGTACTTTGATTTGCGGTGTGAAAGGAGAGATGGAAGAGAGGGGCCTCGGCATCCAGTGTCAACATGGATCAATGTCAACAAGTGAGATGGGGGAAGAGGGCTACCTCTTGAAACCGACTCGGATGGTTGCTCTCTTAAGGTCCATAGTCAGGTCTGTCAACCGGACTGGCAGTCGTACTCTCTGCAGGAGAACAGGATGCAGGAATGGTGTCACTGTGCATGAAGTAGCCTGCCAGGTAGCGTAGTATAAGGCATGTTAGCTGATGCAGGACATCATGTGCCTGCCATACTACGACGGTAGCAGCAGCAGCTCACCCACTTCTACTCCCGAATTTACAAGAATCGAATCCGACACAGCTCCAGCACGAAGCTCCAGCAGAGTAGTTCATCGGCACTACCACGCAAATTGTTCTGAGACTGAGGCGCCCAGCCACCTCGATCTGTTGATTCTCCGAATCCTCGTCCAGTCCGGCCCAGTATTCGGGGCGTTGACGATCCTTGCCGTTTCTCTTGTTTGTTCCCCACATCTTCTGCTGCTGGTCTCTCTCTCTCTCTCTTCCCCGCAAGGAAAAGGACGAGGTGAGGAGTCCGATGGTCAGAGTTCAGTTCCTGAGTTCAAAAAAGGGAAATTACGGGCAACGCCAATCATCCTCCACTGACTCGGACTTGATGATCGATACCCCTTTCATCACTTTAAATACAATCCAATCTCTCCTCTTCCCCTCCAAACTTTTCTTTACCCGTGATTCTCCAGTTCAAAGTTGAATCTCAGCTTCACCCTTCACCCAAATAGAGATTGTGGACGGGTTCGGCCGATTCAGCCTTGTGGAGAGTTTCTGAACTCACCTTCGAATCCCCGCCATTGACCTGCAATCATGAAGCTCGAGTGGTTGGAAGCCACAGTGCTTGCGGCCGCTACGGTTGCCAGCGCAAAGGTGCGTTGACTCGTTATTGAGGATTTGACTTTCAATGAGCACGAAACTTGAGCTTTGTTCATCGATGGGATCTAACAGAAAGTATCTCAACGCATAGGAACTAGCTTACTCTCCCCCATTCTATCCTTCTCCATGGGCAACCGGTGAGGGCGACTGGGCCGAGGCCTACAGGAAAGCCGTAGACTTTGTTTCTGGGTTGACTCTGGCCGAGAAGGTCAACATCACTACTGGTGCCGGGTGAGTGGACCCGCTCAATGCAATCACAATCTGCACGGGATGATTGACTGACGATCTGTCTAGATGGCAGCAAGAGCGATGTGTTGGTGAGACAGGTGGTGTGCCCAGGTACGATTCAGTTCTGGCCTCTACAATTTTGAAAGACGAAGCACATGGCGGGAGCCATACTAACGCGGAAGCATTGCAATAGACTTGGAATGTGGGGAATGTGCATGCAAGATTCTCCTCTTGGTATTCGTGACGGTAAGACCAATTCAGTACCTTTGATGAAACATTCCTCATGGACAAGGACTGATCACTCACAATTGTAGCCGACTACAACTCTGCTTTCCCCGCGGGTGTCAATGTGGCGGCCACCTGGGACCGAAGACTCGCCTACCAGCGTGGACAGGCAATGGGCGAGGAGCATCGCGACAAGGGTGTCGATGTTCAGCTCGGCCCAGTCGCTGGTCCCCTGGGCAAGAACCCCGATGGCGGTCGTGTTTGGGAAGGATTCGCCCCTGACCCAGTCTTGACTGGTGTCATGATAGCTGAGACTATCAAGGGTATTCAAGATGCTGGTGTCATTGCTTGCGCCAAGCACTTCATCCTCAACGAGCAGGAGCACTTCCGCCAAGCTGGTGAGGCTCAGGGTTACGGATACAACATCTCCCAGAGCATCAGCTCTAACATCGACGACAAGACCATGCACGAGCTGTACCTGTGGCCATTCGTGGACTCTGTGCGAGCTGGTGTGGGCTCTGTCATGTGTTCGTACAACCAGATCAACAACAGCTACGGTTGCTCCAACAGCTATACCCTCAACAAGCTGCTCAAGGGAGAGCTCGGCTTCCAGGGTTTCGTTATGAGCGACTGGGGTGCGCACCACAGCGGTGTCGGTGATGCTCTGGCCGGCCTCGATATGTCCATGCCTGGTGACGTGATTCTGGGTAGCCCTTACTCCTTCTGGGGCACCAACTTGACTGTCTCTGTTCTGAACAGCACTATCCCGGAATGGCGTCTTGATGACATGGCCGTCCGTATCATGGCCGCGTACTACAAAGTCGGCAGAGATCGTCACCGGACACCTCCCAACTTCAGCTCCTGGACCCGCGATGAGTATGGCTATGAGCACTTCATCGTCCAGGAGAACCAGATCAAGCTGAACGATCGAGTCAATGTTCAACGCGACCATGCCAATATAATCCGCAGGATTGGTTCCGATAGTATCGTGCTGCTTAAGAACAAGGGCGGTCTTCCTTTGACTCACAGGGAACAACTGGTGGCTATCCTCGGCGAGGATGCTGGATCCAATCCCTACGGCGCCAACGGCTGCAGTGACCGAGGCTGTGACAATGGAACCTTGGCTATGGGCTGGGGCAGTGGAACGGCCAATTTCCCCTACCTGATCACTCCCGAGCAGGCTATTCAGAACGAAGTCCTTAACTACGGCAACGGCGATGCCAACGTTTTCGCGGTTACAGACAACGGCGCCCTCTCTCAGATGGCTGCTGTTGCCTCCACCGCCAGTGTTGCCTTGGTGTTTGTGAACGCCGACTCTGGTGAGGGCTACATCAGCGTCGACGGCAACGAGGGTGACCGCAAGAACATGACTTTGTGGAAGAATGGCGAGGAGCTGATCAAGACCGCCTCCGCCAACTGCAACAACACCATTGTGATCATGCACACCCCCAACGCAGTCCTGGTCGACTCATGGTACGACAACGAGAACATCACTGCCATTCTTTGGGCTGGTATGCCTGGCCAGGAGAGTGGTCGCAGCTTGGTCGACGTTCTCTACGGCCGTGTCAACCCTGGTGGCAAGACCCCCTTCACCTGGGGCAAGGAGCGCAAGGAGTGGGGACCTCCTATCCTGACTGAGCCCAACAACGGTCACGGTGCTCCGCAGGATGACTTCACCGATGGTCTGATTGATTACCGCCGATTCGACAAGGATGGCACGGAGCCAATCTTCGAGTTCGGCTTCGGTCTGAGTTACACCAAGTTCGAGTTCTCCGACATTCAGGTCAAGACTCTGAACGCTGGCAATTACACTGCTACAACAGGCCAGACCAAGCCCGCTCCCTCGCTGGGCAGGCCCGGCAATGCTTCTGAATACGTTTTCCCCAACGACATCAAGCGTGTCCGCCAGTATCTCTACCCTTACCTTAACTCAACCGATCTGAAGGCATCTGCCAATGACCCCGACTATGGTATGAACGCCACGGATTACATCCCTCCTCATGCCACCGACAGCTGCCCACAAGAGCTTCTCCCCGCCAGCGGTCCTTCAGGCGGCAACCCTGGCTTGTTCGAGGACCTCATTGAGGTGACCGCCACAATCACTAACACCGGCTCCGTCGCCGGTGATGAGGTCCCCCAGCTTGTAAGTATTTTACCGACCCAGGCCGCTTTCCCACTCTCTTCCCCAAAAAGCATGGCGACGAATCTTCGTGCTAACCTTAACTTCTGCAGTACGTCTCTCTCGGCGGCGCCGACGACCCCGTCAAGGTTCTGCGTGCCTTCGACCGAGTCAGCATTGCCCCTGGCCAGAAGCTCCTTTGGACCGCAACCCTGACTCGCCGTGACCTGTCCAACTGGGACGTTCCATCTCAGAACTGGGTCATTTCCGACGCCCAGAAGAAGGTGTACGTTGGCAACTCTTCGCGCAAGCTGCCTCTTTCGGCCGACTTGCCCAAGGTGCAGTAGATGCTGAAATACAGGGAGGATTTCTATCTTTTGTTCTTCGTCGTTGTCGATCCCTTAGGGGGATTTTTTCTGCTGCCAACACGCAAGGGCTTAGTCCTGAGCGTTTGAGCATTCAAGCGTCTGAGCCTTGGGAAGCCGCTTCTTTTGGGCATTGCATATTGCACATAATTTGGCCTCTTTATGAAGATCTGAATCATGACCATTCTTTTGATGATCTCTTCTTCCAATCAGGTATAATTGACCTGAGTAGAACGAACAATCTCTATCGGGTCTGTCCAGTAATGCAGATAAAGGGTAATCTAAGCATGTGAATCTGTTTTGAACAACCCTGAAGAGATTTCTCTGAGCATTCTCGCCGAGAGGGACAATATTAGCAATTCACAGTTTTACATCGTTGATTGACTCGCTTGCCGAGCAAATGAAATCAATGACCCTGATCAGGTAGTGCTTTGAGGGAATTAATCGCTAGGTGTGAATACGAATTAACCTCGAAGCGCCAGGTTACGCGGGCTTTCGAGTCAGTGTATGAGTGTAGTCGACCTGTTAACTTTCAAACACTGCACGGCGATTTGCGGTAAAGACACAACATATTCACTAAACACGCTAAGAAAGACAAAAAAGCACGACAATACAAAACTTTTTCTGTCGCAAGGCGACTCCCGTCATTTCCATTCTTGAAAGGATCATCCTCGCTGACGTTGTCTCGATTTACTTCACAACGGCCGACGGCGGATCGTCTCGAACATGCTTCTGAAAGCGCCACCCTCTCTCGACAAGAGTGCCTTTGGAGTATCGAACTCTATGATGCGTCCGTGAGCCATGAAAGCAATCTTATCAAAGTCCAGAATATTGTCGACGTTGTACGCGACCGCGAGCACGGTTCGTCCTTCGAAATAGGTGCGAATAGTGTCCAGAACGATGGCGTCGGTTTCGACGTCCGTGCTGAAGGTTTGTTAGTAGGTGTTCAAGTTATCTAGGTTCAGGATTGGGGCCGGATCCACGAGTTCCCTATCTTACCTGCTTGGCGACTCGTCGATGAGAATGATGTTACTTGGACGACACAAAGCCCGTGCTACACGGAATAAGCGCTGCTGACCGACCGAGAAGATATTTTCCTCTACACAGGCGTCCAGGCCGCCTTGAGACGTGATGATTGACCAGAGTCCCACGGCATTCAGCGCAGCAACGATTGTCTCGTCTGAGGCATTGCCTTCAGGATTCGTATTTCGACGCCAGGTCCCACGAAGCCAGACAGTGTCGCAAGGGATTGTATTAAGCCGAGACCTCAATACTTCGCGAGAGAGTCTGGAGCTGTCTATACCGTCAATCTCAATGAAGCCTTGGTTGAGATCCAGGACTTGTAGTATCGCCGAAAGGAGCGACGATTTACCGCTAGAAGGGGTCTCAATACTGGCCAAAAATGCTCATTTAATTTGCAACACACCTGCCCGCTTCACCGCATAGAGCCACCTTTTCACCAGCGCAGATCGTGAGACTTATATCGTGGAGGACGGGATTTATCGAATGACTAAGAAGATTAGAGCCTGCGAGGTCCCGGGCATCTAGTGCAAATGAAGACTCACACCCATGAAGCTGTAACGCTGCTGATATGTATAACACCTCTGCTTGGCCAGAGTGGTGAGATAGTCTGCGCGTCCACACCTAAGTTGTCGGCCTTTGTATCGCGCACGTAAGTCCAGATTCGGGACACAGCTCCAATATTGGCATCAAGAGTGTTCCACTGTTTGATGAAGACGTGAAGAGTACCGCTGAAGCCGACCAGATTGAATAACGAAACACCTAGCATTCTTGAACCTTGACCATCTGTACTTAGAAGTGCGACGGCAACAATAAGAGTTGCAATGCCTGCAACAGTCAAGTCAAGGGTGACACTCAACCAACGCTGTGTGCAGCCGAGTGTGTAGAGAACACGCTGGGATGCATTCAGAGCAAGAGTACTCTGACATTGATAATGTTTGAGCCACCCATAGGCGCGAATGATCATATTACCGCTCACTAGATCTTCGTGGTGTGAGAGAAGATCCGCCTTTGCCTGGTTGTCAAGGATCCTGAGCTGACGCGCCGTCCTGACATAACATTTGCCAATGTAAAAGACGTATAGCAGGACCACTGGTACCACCGTTGCGAGTATGAAAGAGGAGCCGATGAAAATCAAAATTGACTCTCCCAGTACACTCAATATTGTATAGAGGGTGAGCTCGAAAGTTTCGGGAAGCGCGCCATCGATCAGTCCCAAGTCCTGATTCAGCCTGTGAGGTCATAAGGGCAAAGAAAAGAAGTTAGCCTGCTGCTTCACTTGTGAGTGTGAAGAGAGTCCCACCTGTTCATGGCATTTTCTCTTTCGAGAGGACATGTAAGTCCAGGAGTCGTGCTGTGATCGTCCTGTTTAGAACTTGATATCTCACGGGAGTTGAGCCTGCAATGTGCATACCTTAGCAATGCCTCTAGAAGATTCTCACAAAACCTATGAGCTGTTCTGGGAGCGAGGATGACGCTGAAAAGCCTGCAATGTGTTAGAGACTGAGCGACTGCAAGATTTGTCTTGACATACCAGTGCACCAAAAAGGTCAGAAATAGGGCGAAGCAGCCCAGCGCCCCGTAAATCCCGAGCCAAAATCCAATATCTTGATTCGGTCGAGCTTTGTTTGATAAAGTCCACCAATTGAGCCAGACCTCTTCAGAGAAAGTTAGCATCGCACTAATAAGACAACTAGGTAACCGAGTACCCACGTTGAAGAATGAACGAAAGCACGAAAGAGATTGTGCACACAAGCAGCAAAAGCAAAACTGGCATTCCCACACTTCTTATGTAAAGAAGGCACGCCTCAAGGTCACCTGTCTCAGGCTTGTGTCCTCTTTCCCATTGAACGTCCGGAGATACTGTAGGTCTCTGAAGTGATGCGCTAGTCACACCATTCGTGGCTTGATGGTCTTTGGGTTTCATGCCAGGACTGTTTTGGCAATGTCTGATTGCTGGAGCTTCGTACGAGTCCTGCTGAATAGTTTGTCCATTTTCATTCAAATAGATTACACTGTCAGCGTAAAGAAGATGGTGAGCTTTGAGATTGTTAGCAAGATGAGTCGACTTGATCGGGGTGTATGTGCTCAAACCTGAATTGGTTGCCATAATGACAGTCTGGCCGGCTCTTTTGAGAAGCCCACTCGTTGAGAATACTTGATCGAGGATCTCTCTTTCAATTGTTTCATCAAGGCCCTGGAGTGGATCATCGAAAACGTGAACAGACTCCCGTGCATAAAGTGCTCGCGCCAATGCCTGCGAGTATTGATTGCATCAGCACGCATTCATTCAACACCCTGAAATTTTTAAGGGTCACTCACCACTCGCTTCTGTTGGCTTTCACTCAAATATTTCGTGCTCAAACCAAGTAATGTCTGATCACCTAGTGGGAGTTGGTCAAAATCTGCCTGCAGACAACATGCTCGAACGATGGTGCTGTACCAGTCGCTGTCCCAGGCTGAGCCAACTACGATAGTTTGACGAATTGTGCCATGACCAAGCCACGGGACTTGACTGCAGAACGCAGCATTTTTGAAGATAGTCAGAATCCTTCCCGAGATAATTGGCACCTCGCCAAGCAAAGCCTTCAGCATTGTCGACTTTCCGCAACAGCGGGGCCCCACGATCATCGTCAACACGCCGGTCCTTATTCCGAATGTTGCACTCTTCAGAGCCGCCTCGGTATCTAGGGACCAGCCCGCAGTCAAACCCTCAGCGATCGCACAGTAAGAAGTTCGATCTATCTGTTGATGTGATGATGATGTGACCTCGCCGAATGTTGTAAAGCTCGCGTTAACAATCTCACGGCTGTCGGCATGTTCAGAGATCAATGTGTGTCTTTGGAGTCGCTGCAATGATTGGGTCACCGCGTTGATTTCATTCGATCCATCAATCAAAGTGACAATGCGTTGGTCCAGGAAGAAGTAAAGAGTCAATGCCGGGAAAGCGGTGCTACTTGTGAGGGTGCCTGAGTCGTGAACTCTGGCGAGGATGACATAAAAACCAAGTCCAAGGACCGGGGTGAGTGCTGTTGACACATAGGCTAGAATTACATCTCAGAAACGAAGGATAGCAGTATCGCATACCAGGGGGACTGACAGCATGTAAGAAGGAGGACCGTGTAGACGCGAAATGGAAAGGAGGCTTTGCTTTCATCCAATCTTGCTTCTCGCAGATCAGCCAGCATGTGCTTCCCTAGACCAGTTATTTTGATAGCTTTCATGACGGTCAGAATTTTCGATGTCATGTCCAGACGTAGCTCCGTAGCTTTGAGCCATCTGTCTCGAGCACGGTCCGATACAATTGCTAGTGTACTCCCAGCAATCAAACAGGCTGCGGATCTGCGTCAGTTCCACAATGTTGGAGAGACTGGATAAGACGATTGAGAACATACCCACGTTAACCACAACGGACGCAATACTGGCAAGACCCAGTAGCCGTGCCAAGAGCCAAACAGCTACCAAAGCCTCCATGAAAGTGAATGGCAAGTCATGGATATGTTGAAATGCATTGCAAGTGCGCTCAATGTCACGGTGGATCTCACAGACACTCTTGAGATCATCTGACGAATCTTGCCTGCAGTTCATGGTTCTATTGAGGACTACCGCTGCGAACTTCTTTCTAGAGGTGATCGCAAAGCGACACATTCTATGCTCATACGCAGCAAACGAGATCTGTTAAAGGTAGTACCATCAGCAAGCAGTGCGCCAATACGGAATCTCCTACTGACACGTCCATCAGACATAACGAACTCACTGCCAGACCAACATAAACCACTACGTAGGCTGCAAGCAAGACAGCACTTCGAGTTGTCGCGTGCGTACGGTCCGACCCGTCGACCGACTCCAGAAGCTGCAGGATCAACACAGGCTGACAGAAGGTCAATCCAGTGCAGACCAGGCGAGCTAAGCTCCCGCTTATGAGCTCCCATTTATCAAGGAATGCAAATGCCCAGATGAGCGCATTTGATCGGTAAGGATCGGCTGTCCCACCCCGTTAGCCTTGTCCTCTAATCCTGATGATAATCTTGAGAAATTTACCCTTTTCCAACGCTTCTGTCAGCATCTTTGGCACGCAAGCTGCCCCGATGGCATCATCAATGCAAGGAAGACTATCCGCAGTCAGTGCTCTCTTGAGACCAAGCCACAGCACCCCATTAGTCCACCAGAAAAGGTAGCGGTTGAAAACATTTGCCGTAGCCTCTGGCGGAAGTGACTGGCTTCCTGGTCCGAGCAGTTGCTGTTTCTCAATGGACTCCACGATCAAAATAGCTGTCTTGCTCATATACACCGAGGCAAATAAGCATGTGACCAACCGATTATCGGGCAGAAGGCAGAAAGTCCGCAGACGGAAAATATCAAGCACCAGCGTCATGCTCATGAACAGGCAGATGATCGTAGATGGCCGAAGTGACCGCGTATGTTCCAAATGCGACAAATATGGCATTGAAAGTGAGATCGCAAATCCCACGAGAGCTGTCGGGAGCGACATTCTTGTCCTGGAGATTGAAGGGTTGCTCGATAGAATAAGGAGAGCGAAATTTAAGGCTATGTAGATTGCCCAGGCTGTCTGTTCTTTGAATTGGCTTGCATGTTCACCCATGTCGAGAGTAAGCGAACAAAATACATACTTCTTTCGCCGTATACAACCATGACCGTTTTACTTTTTGCGAGGCTCGCAGTAGGTAGCATATCCGCAATGCACTCAAAATTCCGAATATCAGGATGGGAAGCATGGTGAAAATGGTCTCCTCAAAAAGCAGTGTAAAATCCATGTCATCTCCGCAACTGCGGGCGACAAATGGGCCGAAGCGGTCATCATCTGCAACTGGGCACAACAGCGACTGGCCATTGAGGACAGGCATTGTCAGTTGTTCTTGGACTATTCTCCCGGGTCATCTGATCTTGAGATGAAGCTGCTCGGTCAACAGCGATGGGGCATCTTTGCAGCGAAAGAAGGGTTCAGAAAGGACAGATTGATGTCAGGTAGCACGAGGCTGCTGATGTAAAGGGAAAGAGCAACCAAAGTTAGTTGTCACGGAGGCCAAGCTCTCTCCGCACGGCTGTCAATTCACTCCTCGTAATGATTCGGCCGCCAAAGCTCCTTGCATTATCGAACTGTCGACCACCGGTAAATACCAGGGTCATTTTGCGTTCCATTGTTGGGCTAGCGGATGATCTCATTGTTTTGATTCATGCAGAACCTGGGGAAAGACAGCTCGATTGGGAAAGCCGTGCGTTGCATGACGGCTTAACGCCCAAGTCCTCTTCTGACGTGCGCCACACAATTATTTCAAAGTGAGTTCAATAACGAAGCATGAGCATCATGCTGGACAGACCGAGGGCCGTAAGTCAACAGTGCTGCTCTCTGAAAAGGTTCTGGAAGTGGGCGGTCGATGCGTACGATACATGAAATGGAATCTCTGTGGATTTCGCATTTTGAAGCCTACACATTATTAATCTCGATTAGACTTTGGTGGCTGACGAGGCATTTCTGGCACATTGCGTGTACCGACAAAGAGGATCAGAAATCCGCGCTGATAACGTTCGAGTTAACAACCTTAATTTTCAACTGCCTCTATATACCAAATCGCATCATACACGACCAGTCGATATTGCAGGAACCGTGAGTGATCGAAGCGAGGAAAACCACCATGGTCTCTCTGCTGATGCGGAAGCTGATGGAGGGCTCGCTCATTCAGACGAATCTGTCGAATTTCCGTGTACCAATGAATTAAGCCGACAATGGGAGTGTCGCTTTCGTTGTGCCGTTGATCAACAGTGAGACTGAGGCTTGTCCACAGTCCAATCGATGATGGCGAGAACGCTTGACTCGTGGTCTTCCACCCACCAACGAATGTTGGGGAAACGCCTCGAAGCTGTTTCTGCCATAAACTCCCAAAGGATAAAAATCTCATGCATTCTATGATGTTTCGTTGGTTTTCTGATTAATATAAATCGCCTGGCAGAAGGATGACGTTGGATTATCCTCGAACGCTCATTTACGACCGACCACCAGACCAAGACAAGAGCACAGAAGAAAGTCATGTCAACGGCCATTGCTCGCAGTACAGACGCGCCAAGTCGCGGAGCTTTTCTGTGCTATATTCACGGTCGGCGACTTCCATTGTCAAATTGTTGTCCCAGGTTCCGGATTTCATGCCGACCGTTGAGCACCGCTGGGGTCCATGCGCGGGTCTAGCAGATCCTGTCGCAGCGAGCTCGATATACGCCCTGGTCGTGCCTGGTGCTGGTCCACGAGCGACGTTTTACGACTATTTGGAGGACGTCGACGACAGTCTGGGCTCCCTTGGACAGTTTGATTAAAGGGTGTGAGTGGTCCCGCGAGCCAGTAAGTGATGTAAAGGTTAACATTCTGCATTGAGATTGTTTGAGTAGTATTTTTGGATGGTCTTTTGGATGGTCTTTTGGATGGTCTTTTGGATGGTCTTTTGGATGGTCTTTTGGATGGTCTTTTGGATGGTCTTTTGGATGGTCTGTTGGATGGTCTTTTGGATGGTCTGTTGGATGGTCTGTTGGATGACATAGGCTCATTCGGAGTGACACGCGGTCACTTTACCCAGTTGTCAGGGTGATCGGTCCATGCCCGAAAGTCCTTCTGGAACGCGAGGCGGTAGCCGACGTAAATAGTCTCTGACCATTTCAAGACATCGTCTAGAATTGGCCATCCCACATGAAAGCCTGAGTTTCGACGAGGTAGTATTGGTGAATTTCTCTGGAACAAAGAGGGCCCTACAGCGTACGCAGCCCCAGTAGCCTGATCATAGATTATTTTCGAGATCCTTGACATCTGTAGAACCACCTTGCGTCGAAGAAGATCTCTGATAGTTCGATTAGGTCTTTGTTTATCGGCTTGTCTGGGCTTCCTGTACTTACTCGAAAGCAGCGCAAAACCCAGCGCGGATATCGTCACGCTTAGTTGAGGCAAGCCAAGCTCTGAAATTTTCGCTGTATCAGGGACAGTCTATGGACCTTTTCCCAAATAATATATTGAACAAAGCCACCGGGAATATGTTCGCTTCTCTCTTCTCTTCCAGTCATCGTGGTGAATGCTCAAGTTGTGTTAGATGGAAGATAAGGTGGAAGGGCTGTGGATCCTCTGAAGACATTCCTCATGGGGGAAGCATTGACGAAGCTCCGGTCCAGGAGCTATATAAGCTATCCCGGCACTTTTCCGAGATTGTAGATGTCAGGATATTGTAAGTGATAATCCGCAATATTACCCGGTCCATCTCTGCGCTTGATTACCCTCGATAGATCCGGTGAGTTATTTTTCCAGCGATCAAAAGTACCCAACGAATCCACTATTGTAACCTTGAAGTTGTTCCTTTAGCTGTAAGAAGTGTACCAGTCTGGCATGATAGAGAGTAATGCAAGACCCGTACGAAAACCGGCATGGAGAGGTTCCGAAGCAGCCCTTGCAGTTGATCAATTACTGCATTATGACATCTTTCGCGCCCAAAATCAACACATCATGCACGTGGCACGAAAACACATGAGATGATCTCACGTGCGGCCATGTCCAACCTTCGCATAGCATGTTTAGTCAGCGTTGTAAGTATTCGCATGATATAAGTCTAGCAAGACACACTTCGTCAAGGCACTGATTGTGCCAGCTCAATCATTGGATCAGGTGGGAAGAGCCATCTGTCAGGCTTGTCGTCAGATCTTCGTGCTGAGCAGGATGAAGATCAAGGAATGCTTAGTTGAAAGAGGCAGGCGAGACTGAATTTCCAGCCCAGGATTTGCATTGCACAGTTCTGAAAGAGAAATCGCAACATCGTGCGATGCTTGGGTAAGCAATCGCAGATTCGGGTATAGCTCGCCCAAGCCACAATAGCACAGACCGAATTTGGACGCCATTCTGGGAATCTTGGTCAACTAACCAGGTACATCGATTCTCAGACATCCTGGTCCAGTCAGTACCGGGCGGCCGACGGCTCAATCTCATGGGGCAACTTTGAACCCTGTCTTCGAGATGGATGGATGGCTCTTTTGTACAGGCGGTGTACAGAGAAAACAATCCCGTGTGCTGTGCGGACCTCAGATAGCTATACTGAGACATCACTTCTCAGTAGATGAGATGATCATTGATCTGGCCAATTGTTCGGGCGAAGACGGTCAAGACACAAAAGCTGACCAGTTGGCAGACAAGGTCTCATATTACCGACCGCCGTGTCAGCGGCAACTGCTCATGAGTCATGACTCACAGTTGGCTCGAAACTGCGGAACTGATGCCCATAGCATCAACTCGGCTGGAATTCAACGAGCAAGCTCCAGACACTCTAGTATTGCTGGCATTCCTGAAAAGGCCCAGAACCTGAGGTGGTGGCTTGCTCGATCCAGTTGCCCCGGGTAAACGATGCCTCCTTGAGCGGGGATCAGCCGCTAGGGCGAGACCAAAGCTGACGTTGCGTCAGCACTAGGGTTTTAGGAGCTGCACCATCCCAGTTCACCCCCAGTCGGTGATCGATCTCATTCGGCCAGTCCGAGTGTCAAGAACGTCGGTTACTACTCCTGTCTGGGATCAACATTCCATGTCACCAAGGTTGGGACCAAACTGCGCCCAGGCTGGCCAAAGAACCATGCCAACCCCGCTCAGATGGACAGCCTAAGGGGGACACTCCCGGGGGGGGGGGGGGGGGGTAGCTTGAAATCGATGAAGACTGCTACTCCAGACTCCTACTTTCAGTCCGTCTCTGCATCGTGTCGACAGTCCTGTCTGAGGTGCTTGGCCTCTAGTCCCAAGAAGCCCAGTGCATTATTCCTTTCACGGCACGCACCCTGGTGCAGATGCAAACCAGACGGTCAACTTCTCGACTGTGTGTTCCGCACGTCTTCCCTCCTCGTTTCGGTTGACACGACCTTCTGCGCAAGCTCGCCATGAATCAGACATCCAGAATGAGGTTTCTCGACGGCACCGGTCAGCCCAATAGCTCATCAGTCAGCTTACAGTCATCCACTGTGAGATGGCAGCAATCAACATCCAGACTATGGCGTCGGTCGGTCTCTTCATGGTTCGGCTCAAAGGATCTATTCCACCAGGCTACCGTAGAAACATGGCAAAGGTCATCAGGCTCTAGAGATAATTCAAAGGTGGCCGTCGATCAACAACATAAGAACCCCGTGGTCTCCTCAGAGACAAATAATCAAAGCTCGATGCATCTCGCGAAAGAAGACCATGCCATCACACCCAGAGAAGCATCAAGGACAAGACCTCCCAGCGAGCAACCCGTGAAATCCGGCAAGGAATCTGCTACGGAAAGCAAGACGATGTCGACACAAACACACGGGACCAGTCAGGATAAGAAAAGCATCCCGGACCGTCCGAAAGCATCTCAAGCCGGACGAACGAATTCCTCCTTATCATCGCCATTGACAGACCTATCCACCGTGTCTTCCATGTCCTCGCCATCAGTGTCTTCCAAGACATTCCCAAGGGGGACCGGTATCGACGCCAAAGCATTCTCGCCACTCGCAGTAGATCTCTCAGTCGAGAAACGACGACCAGACGAGCAAGTGCGCGACCTACTCAATTACACCGATCACGTTCTTGCTCAAGCTCAAACCACGCGACAATTGCGGGATACAAAGTCGACGCTCCTGGGCCAGGTTGAACATAATTGGATTCATTCGACTATTACCGATGCTGTCGACTCAGCGCAGGAGCTAGCCGAGATCCTTGAACCTTGCAAACAAGACATGGCGAAGCGTAAAGGAAAAGGGAAGATTAGCTCTGCCAATCGAAAGCAGTGGAAGGTTCGCAACCGTGAGCGCGCAGAAGAACGACAGGCTCGCTTGATCCGCTATCATTGCCGACTCGATCAAGTCTACCAGCACCTAACGAAACTCAAGTTGCCACAGGTGATCCCAATCACAGACGTGGTTCTACCCGACGCTGCTGAGATGCCAGCGGTAGCGAAAGTAGAAAGCACAGTCTGGGAGCTCCCTTCAGAGCCGCAAAGTCTTACTACTGCGGAGATCTCTGGCATGTCCGAGATGCCAGAGATGCCGCCGGCTTCTCCAGCGCAGCCGCCAATACCAACAGGCGCCGTTGAGATGCCAGCGGATTTTGGGGCAACAAGCCTTGTGGCGGAGCTTCCTGACGTGGACCAAGAATGCGCTACTACCACCCTGTCAGCAGCCAGTCCCTCGCCGGACAAAGTAACACTGTCGTCTGGGCGTTCCTCCACGGCGCCGAGGATTCCTAGAAAGGCTTTGCCGATCATTGCTGAGCTGCCATGCGGAGTTGCTGACGTTTCAATGCGAAATGTGCAGCCGCTTCCAGAAATATCTATCGCGGATGCTCACAACTGTACCTCCGCCATGAGATCCAGCGATTCTTGAGAGTCGCACGATGAATCGTTTGACCCAATCCCCCAAAAAGCCCGGGATTCTGAGATCATGATCGAGCAATCTACTTGTCGAAAACAAAGTTGAGTTCTGTGACTCATGTCGCCCCAGCAGGTGGCCACCGGGGTCAAGGCAACAAGCTCCGTGGTTCCATAACACGAAGGCAGACTGTCCAGACTCAAGTCTGGCGGGGAAATTGGCCCTCGCTTCTCGCGGAGACAGTGAAGGCTTTTGGCGTCCGCCCATACAAAACTTGCTTGATGTTGTCTCGGCTCCCAGGCTATTGTATCTTGAAAGACCTTGGAAGCTTACTAGAACTGGAAATTATCAGCCATGGAGCCACAAGCAACAGCCCGCTGTCTGAGACCGTGCGGGCGGCGGCGCTGATCCTGCGCCGATCACATTGGGGAGCTTTGTGACAGCGGCTTTCGGGTGAACATTTCATTGTACCTTACTTGACTCCTTCGACCACGCTCTTTATGAACTGGCGAGAAGGAACTCTTGGCAGTCGTCGATTGAAAGCAGACAAACAGAGGGAGCAATTTTGACATCCTCTTTATTGCAACGGGTAGATCCCACGCTGATCATCCGTAAAATGTCAATTACAGATAGAGCGTCGCGAGAATCACATTGGAGAAGAAACCCTGATCTTTCGAGAGCAGTACTTGTTATGAGAGTACAGTACGCGGCCGCGCTGCCATTCTCATTCTTAGTCATCTTGTAATGAGCCTCGAGTGGTACTTGAATCCAGTCAGTAAACAAGCGCATGCTTGGAAAACCACCTACAGTCTGCGACCGTCGGGAGTCCATCGCTTTATTTACTGCCATGAATCTATCCTCAACTGAAAAAGTTGAAAATAATCCCCATACATAATGTTGTTGCGCGGCCAAGGCCTCTGTGGATCGCGGGTAGATGTACATCAGCGGCTGAACTCAAAGCAAGTGGATGCTGCACATCAGTGACGCATCTGTTCCAACCGAAAGGCAATGGATCGGCCTCAGTTACCTCTGGGCAGGATTGGACCTCCAAGACTGCCATGGAACATTACAATTTTGCCAAATTCTGCCTCGAAAGAAACAGCCTTTGTAACCCGCTAGCATAATAGACCAATGAAAACAAAGACAGAATGTCGAGTTTGCTATTGTTTCGTTGAGCGGAACAGATGTCAAGCTCTCCAAGGTGTGGTTGTAAAAGCAGTCACGTAGACACATCTTGAAGGAACTGATACTCAATGAACAATGCTCAGTGAGATAAATATAAAGGACGTAGAGTATGGCTAATTCCACTGTGAAGGTGATGGCTCAGACTGTACTATTGAGTATTCACATAGTCTGTTTTGTTTGACGGTGCCGAATGCGATCTTCAGTTGCTAGATATGATGCCTTAATATCAAGGCATAGATCTGGATGCCTCGGCCGGCGAAATTGATGTCATTCTTGGAACTGCCCAGCTGGAGGAATGATGTTTTCTTCTACCAACCTTTCACCTTAAACTCGACTTCACAATAGACATGTGCTCATGGCTTTTTCTTTGACACAGAGTCTAGGCTGAAAATACTCAACTTATACAATTTGCCCTGCTAACCACAACTTGCATTGAACCCTCCATACTACCATCAATCATGGCCGTGTCAAATCATCCAGCGCCGTCCCCAACAGCCCTTCTTATATACCCCGCTACATTGCTCTTAGGGTCACTGTTCTCTGTCATATCACCAGTCGCTCACGCGACGAGGAAATTAACCTCGCACCTGCCTCGACCATCCTCCCCCTTGGCACCATCTATCGCCGCCGATCTTCATCTTGCAGAGAGCCCTGTCAACTACTTTGCCCGCAAAAACAACATCTTCAATATCTACTTCGTGAAGATCGGATGGCTATGGACGACAGCAGCCTTTGCGTCGATTATTTTCTTCCAACCTGCGTACCGCGTCTCCTCCTCGTCTTCTCCGGCACAACAACAAATACGCACCCGACGTGTGATTCAAGCCTGCCTCCGATATGCGATCGCTACCACAATATGGTATCTGATGACACAGTGGTTCTTCGGGCCGGCAATAATTGACCGCAGCTTTGTCTTTACGGGCGGAAAATGCGAGGAAGTGATCGATCGCGCAAGCAGGGTTGATTCCGATGACAGCCCGTCCGCTCAATTGGACCTCTTCTCTGCAGCTGCCTGTAAAGCCGCGGGTGGGGCATGGAAAGGCGGTCATGACATCAGTGGGCATGTCTTCATGCTTGTATTGGCAACTGCCTCGCTCGCCTACGAGGCCGTGGGCGTGAAAGCGTTCTCTGCACCCTCAGTCTCTCGGGCGAACGGAGAGGCGTCGCGGGAACGCAAGACCAGTGACGCCGCAGTTCCTGGAACGATCGGAGACCAGGACGGCGATGGCCTTGCAAGGAAATTCTCGCTTCGCCTAGTCTGGGGCGTCATCATTCTGGGCTGGTGGATGTTGTTTATGACTGCCATTTGGTTCCACACCTGGCTGGAGAAAGTATGTCAACCCAACCTTTCGCGAGGATTAACTCTATACGATGTCTTTGGAAGAAAACCACACCGCTCCTGCAAGTGACTAACTCAAATTTGCGTTGATAGTGGTCCGGCCTGGCAATCGCACTCAGCGCAATCTATGCGCTCTACCTAATGCCAAGGAGGCTGCCAGCGTGGAGGGAGATTGTTGGAGTCCCCGGTCTATAGATGAAAGAAAGACCACGCGCTCGAGCCCCTGTACATAACAAGACCTCGCCACTGAGAACAAGTAGCGCTGGAAATAATGTTCAATCTTTGATAATTTCTCCGTTCAAAATGTCCACCTCAAATCAGACGCTGAAGTAGACAACCAGCAAAGGCCCCATTCACTGTATTCAACGTCGCTTTAGACCCGACAATTTTGCCACTTTGTGTCCTGTCTTTCAAGCTCGTCCTTATACAACTCCGGAGCCCTTCTGGGATGTTGACTCCGGGCCAAAATACCCGGAGCAGAATGCTGCAGTGACGCGAAGTCAGCCATTTGCTTGAATGTGATAGAACACGATCGCAAATCCCAATGCAAAAATCCAAGCAGGAAGAAATTTACCTCCAGGTATCAGAGCCGAGGCGTACATCACGCGAGTAATTGGCCGAAGGTCTGCCGGCGTTACTGCTGCAGGAGCTGATAATTCCATGTATGGATCCCATGCGACAATGATGGCATCCGCCCAATTCTTGAAGTCCGTAGCTCGTTTCCTGTCTCCGGACTGCTCGGATTCGCATTGAAGTCCCAGGCTTGTTCCGAATTCTCGAAATGCCAAGCGAGAACTGATTCTGCGTTCAAGGTATCTTTGGAGTTCGAAGAGGTCATCTGTGAGTGCTGGAATCAGCGCTTGATCAAGACATCATCACCACTGCAGGTGAATGCCTATTTCTTAGTAACCTGTAGACAAACTTGGGCTCTACTTACACAGTTGCTCGAAACATCTGGCTACCAGACTTGAAGCCCATTTCTCGGTCTCAGCGAACCAGTGAGCTGTCCACAGAGTCATACCCAGGTCCAATGGATCCTTGGAGACAAAATGTTGTCCCTTACGGTCCATCACTCGTCTATAATCGGCAATCTCTTCGTCCAAGACGTGCGCATCTCCCGTCGTTGCTGCCGTTGCCTGGAGCAAACGAAAGATGACGAACCCATCAATCGGATCCAAGTTACCCTCTGAGCTAACCAAGGGCCTCGATAAGTCCATTGACATCTTCCAGACCATACGCGGTCGCGCCGTCTTGCGATCAAGGAAAAACCTGGGATGAATGGCTCGAGCCAGCTGTATAGCTTGGTCATTATAGCGCATGTTGCCCGATGCAACTGCCATGCGGTTAAGTGCGAACATCCATATCGTGAGATAGTGATGATACTGTCCGTCGCAATCTGGCCCATCTTCGTCAGTCTTTCCAATGCGTAATCCTCCCCCTAGAGGATTGTGCTCTGTAGCCCCAGGGAGCGGAGAGCGGCCATCTCGAGTCCGTCCCAGCACCTGATGGACGGTTTCGATTAGTCTTTGTGCCAGTGTCAAGTACCGATCATCTTGCATGTGGACACCTCCTGCGCGATTGTACTCTTTGTGCATGGTCAGCAGATTGATGACCCCAAACGCATCCGTCCAGAGGTACCGTCCTCGATGACCTCCTGATGCCGGAGGTGGAGTCCAGTCCTTCGGACTGCTTATGTCGCAGAAGTCACCGTACACGGACTCCATTGCTTGTTGGAATCGGCCAACTTTGGGAGATGGACTGCAATAGGGTAGGGCCATCTTGAACAAGACTCTTTGGCTGAATCGATACGAAGAGGGTCTTCTTCTCAATGATATTGGATGCACTGTGAGAGCGAATGTGGTAAGCCCGATCTTATCTTCGAAAATGGAAGTGCTTGAGTGCTCGTGCTCGTGCTCGTGCTCGTCCAGCTCTGAATCTCAAGCAATGAGAGTTCCTCACGGAGAGTGTTCGCGACGGGCGCCGGGCCATGAAGTAATCCTGACTGTGCATTTACACGAGAATGATCTCATTTTGCTCTCTTCACGGAACTCATCGAACAGGGGGAGCCATGATGGAACATTGACAGGACAAAACGAGTGGGAATTTACAGCAAATTTTCTACGCTTCTCGAATGTCTCTACCTACGCGAATTGTTTCTACACGATCTCTCTCAACCGCCATGGCACAATTTCAGGAACTTTTCAACCAGGCCGTAAAGCCTCTTCCGGAGATTGACAATCCGTCATTTGCGTCGTACTTTGATGGCTTTTCAGACAAACAAATGATGCTCCTTGGCGATGGCAGCCATGGCACATCTGAGTTCTATCGTGCGCGCGCGGAAATCACGAAGCGGATGATCAAAGAGCATGGCTTCACGATCGTTGCCATCGAAGCAGACTGGCCAGATGTCGAAGCCATCGACAGATACGTTCGTCTTAGAACCGGGCCCAAAGCCCAAATCGGCGGCAAGGCGAAGGGGTTCGAACCCTTCAAGAGATTTCCGACCTGGATGTGGCGCAATCGGGAAATGCAAGAATTCGTCGAATGGATGCGTGACTGGAACAGCACACAGCCACCCGAGAAGCGAGCAGGCTTATATGGTCTGGATCTGTACAGTATGGGCTCTTCGATTCGTGCTGTTATCGAATATCTTGACCGCGTGGACCCCCACGCAGGCAAGGCCGCGAGAAAACGCTACGGCTGTCTGGACCGTTGGATCGAGGATCCCTCGGCCTATGGATTGGCCGCTATTCGAGGATTGGAGGACTGTGAGCCCCAAGTCCTGCGGATTCTGCAGGATCTCCTGGCTAACCGGTTGAAATACCTCGAGACCGACCCTTATGACGGCGAAGAATTCCATAGTTCTTCGCAAAACGCGTTTGTGGCCCGGGACGCAGAACAGTACTACAAAGCGATGTACTGGAGCTCTGCGACATCGTGGACCCTTCGAGATACCCACATGGTCGACACTCTGCAACGGATTCTGCAGCATCGTCCACCACCCGAGAACAAGGCCATTGTATGGGCCCACAACTCACACGTCGGTGATGCACGATTCACCAGTATGGGCACCCGGCGCAACGAAGTCAACATCGGCCAGCTGTGCCGAGAGCGCTTTGGCCGTGAGAACGTAGCTATTCTTGGCTGTGGGACCCATACAGGCACTGTGGCGGCGGCGCATGAGTGGGACGATGACATGGAAGTGATGACCGTGAATCCGTCGAGAGATGACAGCTGGGAGATCATTGCCCACAATACTGGAATACCGAGCTTCGTCTTGGACCTGAGACGTGAGCATATCGACCCCAACCTGAGAGCTGCGATCGCCCGAGAACATCGTCTGCAAAGATTCATCGGTGTAATCTACCGGCCTGAAACCGAAAAGTTGTCGCACTATTCCAAGGCCCAGATCCACAAGCAGTTTGACGGGTATATCTGGTTTGATCGCACTAAAGCTGTGCAGCCTCTCGAGGTCATTCAGCCCGTTACGCCGCTTGGAAAGGAGGAGACTTATCCCTTCGGTCTCTGAGAATTCTTGTGGGCTTTTCATCTTACGTGCCTACTCCAGGACACCTCTAAAGAGCTCGCAGGGGTCAGAGAAGTTTTGGTATTAGTGAAATTACCCTAGAATTCGACTTTATGTGCGTTTGTGAGTCCGGGTCTAATGTGAACTTGACTTAACGTTAGGCGTGTTGCCGGACGATCACGTAGTTGGTACCTCTTCCATGAAAAGGTAAAACCACATGTACCTCTGCAGCCCTTTTTCTCTAGAACATGTGTTAAGAACGTCTGTTTTGAAATACTGATATTGAAGCTCATCGTTAATGGCTACCGATCAAAGACTGTTCTTTAGAACCAGTCAACTCTATGTTATACAATTAAAACACACGCAAAAATCACGCACATTCAAGGAAGCATGGACAGAAGCAATAACTTCCTAACGCCAGAAACAATGCTCGACAATGGGAGACCATGACATTTTTGCAGTCTACTATACATTTTTCCGGTGGCCTAGTTGTAAGATTAACACCGAGGGAACCTTTGTCTGCGCTCGCTCGACGGCTTCAGAAGCTCACGTCTAGGCGCAGGTGAAAGGACTTCTGACCTTCCCTGTACGGTAGGAGTTGCGCTGCATGTTGAATTAGCAGATGGCTCAAGAATGGCTCTATTATATGAAGGACTTACAATATCATCGATACTCGAATAGAGACCACAGACCAAGACTGCGACTCCCATGAGGAAAACCAAGAAATTAATAATGGCAGTGGGCAGGTTCTCTCTCGAGTACCATTTCCCTTTGCAAAGTAAAAAGAACCACATAACGGGGGGAAGGTAAAAGGAGAATCCAGACGTGAAAAGTGCCGAGATGATCGACAATAAGTCTGTGAAGAATGGAATGGCCTCTGCAATGACCCAGGCAATGACGGTGATGATGGCGACGAAGAGAATCCATGTCATCCAGCCCTGCGCCGTGTTAATGTATCGAATCATGCTGTTCTTGTAGACGCGAGCATGAACTAAACGCCCAACCACGATACAATTGATTGAGCCTGAGATGAAAATCACAGGTAGGGCCACGCCAAAGGCGATTCGACTAACGGTCGTGCCGGCCGACAGAAGGGCTGGAGATTGAACGGTTGGCCCAACGAAGGCGTAGATGATGGCACCGGTGAGGGTATAGATCATAATTTCGATCAACCCGAGTACCGTAATTGATTTAGTATAATCCTCTGGGGTGTGCATCTCTCCCATGAAAGAGAATTGACAGGCGGCGAATGAATAAGCAAAGACTATATCGCCAATAGCCACATAAGCCTCTGTGAAGGTGATGTTCTCTTTGGGATAAGCCGACCAAGGAACGGCTGAAAGACCCCCTGGAGCATTGCTACTCTGGATACCCGTGGCAATCATGGTGATACCGATCGCTCCGAGGATGGAGACAAAATCGATGTATCCAAGAAAGGTGATATCGGCAAAGGATGAGGGGATTGTAAATAAAAAGAGGATGATCATCGAGGCAACACCAAAGATCAGTGAACAGATGGTGCTTTCGGTAATATTCGCAAAGGCAATTGTGCCAGTGAGGCAATGTGAGCCCACCACGAAGACGAGCTGGATCACGAAAACAGCAGACACAAATTCGTAACCAAAGCGGCCCATGAGGAGACCGCCGGCATCTCCATAGTGTTGCACGGATGGGAAGGCCAGTTTTACCTTGCCGATGATCCACGAGGTGTAAACGGCGATCAACCCAATACCGACACAGCACACGACACCTGCGATCATACCCAGAGTCGCAAACGCATGGGGAATTGACAAGGCACCCAGTGCAACGGCGTCCACGATCAATAGTAGCGTGAGCTGCTTCCAGGACAGACGATTGTACTTGGCTTCACCAGCCGCAGCGATTCGTTGCTCTGCCTCGTCAAGGTCGTACTCTTTCATGTCAAAATCAGAAGCTGGCAACGGCGGCGGCGGTCCATCGCTTGTCTCAAGAGACTTTTTCGACCTTGCTCCCGCTACTGACTCATCCACCGCAACATGTGCTGTTGCGTTCGTAAGGTCACTCATGATGCGCGATAGCCCCAGTCACCATCCAGTAGCGGTGATGGCAGACTGACACAGATGAAGTCCTGTGGTCTGAGGTCGAGGATGAACCCTGAGAGTGTTGACACTTGACAGTGGTCGACAGTAGTTGTGATTCAACTTGCCTCTATCTCGATCCAAATCCGGACTTCAATAAGCTTTTTCTGGACTCCGATGATCTTTTCGGAAGTATGATCAAACGGCGGGAAGTTTATTTCCAGCCTGCAAACAGCCAATGAAATGCGACCGAGGGAACGTAGTAAGAAACGAATCTCTAGGGATATACGGCGGTAGAATCGTCTCTGTGTCTGCAAAACAAGATAGAATCCGCGATCGTTGAACTTCTAGAACTTTTGCAGCCCCGAAGGACTCGAGGAGCGCCTTCGGTCCCTGTCTTGTGCATCGTGGCGGGTCCCTGAATTTCGATCACGAAACTGAAATTTGCATGATCCGCGCCGCGGATTTGTATAGATCCACAGCCCGACGTCAGTGCCCGTGATTGGCGTCATGAGGCTCCTGTTCCACTGACAAGACCGGGTCCATTGGCTGGGCACTAATTGGGGGGATCCAGCTATGGCGATTCTCCAAGTGGCCCTGAGTCACAACCTGCCCCCTTGAATGCTGCCAAGTCGATCATTTGGAGGACTATCGGGCCGATTGGCATCCTGCAACGCCGACGCGCCAGAAGATTTGAAGTAAGTCTGTGCCGAGCGCGGGCTAGGCCGTAGAAGTTTTCGACATCTCGAAATGAGGTCGGTATGACGAACTACTTTCTAGAAGTTGCCTCAAGTCGTGCATTCGTGTAGTTGGACAGAAGAGTCGTGCCCCAGCTCAAGCTCATCTGCACTTCCAATGCACTTCCAATGCGACGAGTCCATACCAGAGCCACTCCTTCCTGGGTAGGTTGGAAGTGGTGACTTAAGTGCTACGGCTCTGTGCAATTGTGCAATTTGTACATGATGAATTATCTGATCCGAGATCGGCGATCCACTCCGAGATTTTTTTTTCCTTCCATGTGAGCCTGAGGGAAACTTGGCTTTACTAATCAGAGATCTTGGCTTCCCGTCCACCACATGTGCATCACGTGCCAGCGTAGATCACGGCAATGAGAAACACAATAGCTACCTTCGGGCCTCTTGAGACTGCGAGACTCAGAAATGGGATAGGGATCCGATATGGATAGGGATGTGGGCCAGATGCCTTGTAAGATGTGTGAGTCTCAGCTAGCTAATACTATATCTCGAGAAGTGGAATGACGCCCCCCTTGACTGGTGTGGGAGAAAGAAGTCAGTTTCCAAGTCCTGCTGATGCCGAGTCTTTTTGGTGAACATGTGATTAACCTTGGTACAGCACAAGTGTCTTTGATTAGAGGTCAATAGTTTCAAGAATCTCATCAGAGTTGCACCATCTGATTTCTATGTGATACGGGAAGCGGATATAGTTCGTGGTGAACGAGCAAAATTGAACCTAGGGAGGATTCGACCAGGAGCACGGTGTAATTGTACAGTCGATCGTACTCTGTCAGTTATGCGGCATGTGCCACTGATCCGCGACTCGAAATCCCTCTGGAAACGGATCATTTGGGTCCAGAACAATCTGTTTAAAGCTTGTTATCCATGCACGACCTTTCACAGTCGGCAGGATAGCCGAATGTTTTCCAACGGTCGTAGTGCCTCGAATCTGACTGTGGAATTCAGTTCCTAGAATGCTGCGATGCGTGAAGTCTTCGCCCACCCCGATTTCTCCCTTGCAGTGCATCACTGCCAGCCGGGCACAGGTCCCTGAGCCACAAGGACTACGGTCGAAGCGCCCAGGCGAAACAATCACAACATTAGTGGCTACTTTAGCACCTTTCTCTTCCGTAACGGGCCCAGTGAACTCCAACACGCTGAATCCCTTGATGCCTGGATTCTCGGGGTGCACGGGTGTGTAGACGGCTTCCGTCGCGCGTTTGATCTTCTCTCCAATCTCCACAAGTTGACGAGCATGTTGGTTATCAATCTTCAATCCGAGAGACGCGGCGTCGACTAGGACATACATCATCCCCCCGTATGCAATGTCAACCGAGATTTGACCGATCCCTGGCACATTGACAAGGTAGTCCAGTTCCAAGACAAACGCAGGGACATTTTCGAACTCCACGCTGAGACATTTTCCCGCCTTGCACTCTGCAGTGACAGTGACTAATCCAGCGGCGGTGTCCAGAGTTACCTTGGTGGATGGCTCTTTCATGGCCAGCATCCCAGTCTCCAACAGTACCGTTGTGGTGCAGATGATGTTCGATCCAGACATGGGCGCATAATCATCGCTTTCCATAATGAGGAAGCCTGCATCCGCACGTGGATCACACGGGGGCAGTAACAAGTTGGTGTTCATCGACGAGCGGCCCCGAGGTTCATTGAGAAGAAGCTGCCGCAGGCTATCGTTCTTGGTCTCCATGTGGACCAGCTTGTCAAACATGGTCTTACCGGGCACATCTAGCACGCCACCAGTGATCACGTCGCCCACCTCGCCTTCAGCATGGCAGCCAACGACCGTGATTGACCGCGAGAAGTGCATGGCCGACTGAGAACTGTGCTGTAGGATAGCCGGTGAAAGTCAATGATCTAAGTCTTCGATACAGACAAGAGATTGCGGGGTCTGCTTCCTCGAACGAAGAAGTAGCTCCGCTTCCGTGAGAAAACGCGAGGTCTTATAGCCGATGAAAGACAGACCTTCGACATTGGGTCGTGGCTTGACAGGAAATCCAGTAAGACGGACTTTGATCCACTCACTTCCTTGGCCACAAGGGTGCCCTCTAATGACCGGGACTTCGAAGGCCTGACCAAATCTGTCGTCTGCATCCGCCGAGGTAATCCATCGTGGTACAGATTGAACTGGACATCGTTCACACGACTCCATTCGATTCGATACTCAACCTTCCTAGTCAAACTGCGGGGGAAGACGCAGCCCCACTGTCTTTGCTTTTTCCGTCTCTTTAACGAAGCAAGTCATTGTCAATACGAAGCACCAGAAAGTGCGCGGGGAAAGCTCGATCGAGTCGGAATTAGCTTGCCTTTGCATACCTTCTTATCGTCGTACTTGCCGACCAGATCTCAGACACACCTTCCCCGTCAGACTCGGTGCGTACCGATTACCCACTACCTAGTAGTACCTGAGTACCTAGTACCTGAGTACCTAGTACCTGAGTACCTAGTACCTGAGTACCTAGTACCTAGTACCTACTAATGTTCACATGGCCGAGTAAGTGCGCGTGCATGCCCAGGGTAATTGCCACCGTGTTCCATAAGTAGAAGTTGCAAAGTACAAGAATCATAGCGTTAGCCCTTCGCTCAACAACCCGGCGGATTTTTGCCGATGTGATAAGCTGTCATTGCAATAGCACATCGTCAACCAAGTCAGACGTCTCGCGATGGCTGAACACCTTTCGCGAAGTTTTCAGTAGAAACAACCGAATGAAGAGCTTACTCAAACTATCCCGTTCAACATTGAGAGAAATAATTTTCGGACCAGGTCCATGACGCTCGAATTTGACATGGATTGTGATATTTCTAAGGCTGAGGATCCAACTGCCTTTGCATGAAGCTGACAATCTGGTGAAAGCCCTGGGGCTCCTTGATTCAGTGCCCATTTGCCTGGGCGCCGCTGAAGTAGGTCCACTCCGTCGGCACCGTGAGGGATTGTAAGACTCTGGCCGCTTGACGACCTAACCGGATGGGTACCACTGGATCGTCTGATCCATGATTCAGAATCGCCGGTGTGGAGAGCAAAGAGATATCCGTGGACGGATCAAGCTTTGCTAGACCGGAGAGACCAAGAACATCGCGAAACAACTGCAGAATGGCGCGAGTATCGTCAAGCCGACCTAATCCAGCGAATGAGGAACCCCTCATCCCTGCTGGAAGCAATGCCATGGCGTGTTGCTTGCGCATCAAATCCTCCGCTCGCTGAGCAAAGGGAAGCCAACCACAGAAGCCTATCAGACCTCCAAGAGGTTGATTGATCTGTCCGATCACGCAGAAGAATGTCCACAAAGCAGTCACCAAGCCCTGGCTTATACCACAAAGAAAGACCCGACTTGCATTCCCACCCACCCATTCAATCTCATTCATTGGGATGGTCAGAATATGGGACACAGATTCCCGCAGGCCTTCGAGAGCAAGCTCGGGCTGCTCGTCGGGATACTCGAGGGACCAAATTTCGAACCACGCGGACTCATCCTCCTGAAACCTCGAAGAGTATCGGATCTCCGAGGTGGGAAAGACCCAGCGCCAACTTGGCAGGGCGTCCGGCAAAGATTTCAGGTCTGGAGTGACTGATGAGAACAGATCCTCACAGAATTCTAACCCAGTGCTTCCAACGTCCATGCAGAAAGATGGCTGTGTGGGTGTGTTCCTCTCTCGGATTATGGACAAGTGGTGAAGGGAAGTCCACTCTCTCTGTATTTTCAAGGTCGAGATCAAATCTGCATGATATAGCATAAGCCAAGTATCATTTCACAAAAAATCACAACTGAAACAAAGAGCCGGCAAAAGAAAATATGACTGTGATTTTTGAGAGTTTTTGGAGGTCCTATTGACGAGGAGACTGTTGCTGGAGGAGTTTTGATCGTGACGGCAGCAGCGCTTGACATATTAGCCCTTTCTCTCTGCCTCTCTCCCTCTCTCTCGCTCGCGCTCTCTTGAAGAAAATTCATTGATTTAGAACTTTGATATCACGCCAGAACTGAAGCCCCGAAAATACAGAGCTAGTCACGGTCCCATGATGCAGAGGAATCGATGCATGAGTCGCTCAAAACTCACAAGATGACTGCATCTTACAAGTTGCTAACAATCAGGATGCTCATCCATTGCCCGTGATACAGAACCATGCTACACATATTGAATATACATAGTGGAATCCCATTGACTTGACGGGGATGATTGTAAGGCGCCTGAATAACCAGGAAACAACAATCAAGCTGTCAGGTACCACAGAGGCACAGACTGTCCGGGTCGCTGACCGCTGTGATTAGTCATGTGACGTCAAACCCGACGCGCTCTGTTTACGTTCGAAACATGTTGGATTCTCCTCCTTGAACCTCAAACCACCCTTTCCATCGACGCAACCCCTTCGCCCTACGATTCCACATTCCCCTACCTCGCTTGCATAACCCATTGCACAGAAGATCAATATCTCAAATAGCTTACAGCTCGATAAAATTTCTTCCAGTGCAGATCATGGCGGTGCGCCGCTCTGCGCGATTGCGCAGTGTTAGCGCCCAGCCCTCTCCCGCTCCCGAGGTCAGTGTGCCCTGGCAACGCCCGCTATTTGACACATAAAAGCTGTCAAACAGAACAAAGTGGAGCCAAATGGAGCCAAACTGATTCAATGTTATCCAAGCAGTCTCACGATGCGGCAAATGGACGTCAAGTCCAGCAGCAATTGGCCACCGTTGAAGAACGCGCTGAGATTCAGGAAGTCGATCACGCTGCAGTCAATACTCCGGTGACTAAACGATCACACCAAAGAACGCCAAATGCGCATTCGCACAGCAAGAAGGTGGAAACCAGAACTCCGACTTCAGTCCCCGCCGCTCGGCCATCCCTCGAGGAGATGCACCCTAGCAAAGCACAGAAAAGCACTACAAAACGTGTCGACACTGGGATGATCCTCGGATTCAATCCTGTTCAGAAAGACGCCGATGGGAAGATTATCAGGAACACCGCCATCCAGAATACCCCCTCGAAATTAACGGCTTCACCCGCACCCACCTTGTTCGGTACTCCCGGCTATGAATTCAAACGCGGAGAAGAATCTCAGCTCAGCGAGGAGGCCAAGCAGCTGATGGACAGTGTTCGTGAAGAGGTTGCCCGAATCAAAGGACAGATGATCCAGGACAAGACCCATCAGGCACGTCGAGAGCATGAATCGGATACCATGCATGGCCAGAGAAAGATCGCGAAGCCCAAAAGCAAGACGAGTCGTTTCAGCGACGTTCACATGGCGGAGTTCAAAAAGATGGACTCCATCGCAGCACATCCTTCCGCATTCCGAACCGCGCAAGGTCGCTTCCAGCCTGTGACAAAGTCCCTCAAACGTACCAAATCAAAGGCAGAGCTCAACGAAAACGGCCTGGAGGACGGGTCTCCTTCCAAAGCCCCAGCCACGGCCCCGAGTGAAGACATCTCCAACGTTACAACTCCTATCGCCAAGCGAGCCAAACCGAATCCATCATCTTCGGAGGCTCGCCATCAGCCAGAAGACAAAGGCACACCAACGCCAAAACCTGCTGGCCCACGCCCTCGACCTCGAATGACGAGCTCAATCATGACTCCAACCCGAGCTTCAATGGCGCGTGCTGGACCTATCAGTCTCAAAGCCCCAAAAACATCCTTGATCCCTTCCTTGGCACGATCGCCATCGACCAAAGGTCTTGCCTCCCCTCGCACCCCACGCACAGAGTTCAACCCACGATTCAAGAGTAGCCTTCCGACCCTGAATAACCTGAAGTCAATTCTTCGCAAGCGTCAGCCATTGTTCTCCCGTGATCCCGCAAAGATTGCCGCCGGAACGCATGTAGCTGCGCCCGATTTCAAATCGGACCTGCTCCTCGGCATCAAGAAGGAAGAGGCGCACACTGTTCCCTCGCCATCTCCAAAGAAGCATGTTGAGTTCACACCAAGCGTCAAATCGCGCCATGTGTTGATTCATGAATCGCCATTACGGTCCAAGACTTCTACCACTCCGGCTCGTCTGAATCCTTCGGATATCAGCTACCCCTCTCTGCCCGCTCTCACGCCTGAACAGATTGCTGCGGTGCAGGAAGAGGCAGAATCAGACGTCGTACTGTCACCTACTGTTCGCCACGTGCGCAAGTCGGTTGTGGCGGAGGATGAATCCCGATATCCCGAGCTCCCGGTCGTCGCCCATGGAATTGCGCACGGCCTTGCTAATAAGAAGAGACATCGGGATGACGTGGACGAGGATGGTGTGCCGACTATGGAAAACTCCGAGAACGTGCCTCCGTTCGATTTGGCAACTGGCAGTCGTAGTGCAAAGAGGCTCAAGAAGTCAGCGCCTGTTGTCTCGACCCCGACCAAGTCACGAGTGGTCAAAACACCTTCTCGAGTCTCAAGTGTACGTGCAGGATCTCCGCGGAGTGTGTCTGCCAGTGCTAAGCAGAAGTCGCGCGGGTCACTCAGTCTCAGCCGCCTGAATATGTTGGCCAAGCCCAAGGCTAGACCATGAAATGCCGTGGTTTTTCTTTCAGATTACAGAAAACCTTCAGGTACAGAAAACCTTCAGGTACAGAAAACCTTCAGGCACAAAAAATTCCGAACTTCTTCGAGGCTTTAAGGCCATCAGCACTCGACCTAGTCTCTTTTGAAACTGCCTGTTTTGTTTCAAAAGCGTGATATTTTTCAACGTTAATTTGTTCAAGGCTTGTCAGTACTCTTGGTTTTTTATCTTATGCCCTTGGGCTTACTGTGGAGTACCGGTAGTATTATTCGACATCTGGCATACATCATATCTTTCGGGCAAGAAAGATCCATGACCTGGCGTTCACGGTCATTTAACTTTTTCTACATCGATTCCTGGTTTCCCAACCCGCCTTTCTATTGCCTGTGGTTTTTTTTCCTATCTCTTCATCCCTCGTTCCGTCGTGCGCAGGGCACTTGACTCCCTTACAGATTGCAGGTGTCCAGGATCAGGACACGGTCGTGCTGCGCAGTCAACAAGCGCTAGGCTACCTTGACCTTGTCAAATTTTGTTGTTAATAATGCAGTTGATGAATTATGAAGTCGCTTTTTTTTTTGGACTACAACTTGACCGTATATAGATTGTAGACCTCATGTGGGCTCACACAAAATGAGCGACGTGAATTACCTCGCTACAAGGAGCTTTCTATTCAGCGAAGAAATGAGCGCCCGCTGCGTTGAGGAAAATGTAGAACCATCGATAAGAGCCATTATCCGCCGTTTCTATATACATACATGCAAAGACTTCCCATGCGGTGGAAGAGAAAATTGTTGAAGACGGTAGAAATACAAAGAAGGATAAAAGAGGAAAGTTCCGTGATCATCGCAGCTGCAAGTAAGAGAATAAATGCACTATCCCCGCAAAAGAAACCCGCCGATATCATGTATTGATAAATAAAACAAGAACACAATAAGCGCTAGAATGCATCAAAGCTAAGAATTTTAGGGGGATAATAGGGGGACATGACGATCGTGGTGCAAGGTTGATAAAAGGATGGGTGCGTGGAAGACAGGTTATAGAACCCTAAGAATGGAATTTCAGATGACTCGAGGTCGGGATCAATTTTTCATCGTAGCCAGGAAGGAATCCAGATTGTACTCTTCTTGGTACTGGCGATCATCCCAGAGTTCTCCAAGATCGTCGAGCCAACCCTTCTTGCCCTTTTCTTTGACTTCGCCGTCGATATCGACCATGTCGACTTCATTACCGGAGGGTTCACTTGGTTTCTCGGCGGTTTCGGCGGTTTCGCCAAGACTGAATAGATCCAGGAGTTGATCCGTGTCCATTGTGCCAAGGCCGGCGTTTTGTTGATTTACCACTGTGGAGGCGACGTCAATCTTGAAACGTTGGAGACTAACAAGGACGAGCAATTAGTACAAGGCTTACTGGTGGAAACGGGGGAACGCTGTCGGAATACTCACTTCAAGATCTTCTCCTCCAGTGTACCACGGGTGATCAATCGATAGACATTGACAACCTTCTTCTGGCCGATACGATGAGCGCGATCCATGGCCTGAATATCCTTCTGGGGGTTCCAATCATGCTCAACGAAGATGACAGTATCAGCTCCAGTGAGGTTGAGTCCCAGACCACCGACACTGGTAGTCAGAAGTAGGACATCGTAACTGGGATCTGTATTGAAGCGATTGACTATGTCTTGACGCTTCGTGGCTTCAACGCCTCCATCGAGACGAAGGTACTGGACCGAGGGGAGCAACTTCTTCAGAACATCGTTTTGAACAATGTCAAGCATCTCCTTCATCTGGCAGAAGATCAAAGCACGGTGTGGGCTAACGTAGCTTGCGCCAGTGTCCAACTCTCCCTCGGCAGAATGATCAAGACCAATGCCGCAGTCAACTAGCAGGTCACGCAAAGCGGAGAGTTTCGGTGCATGCGCCACATCTCGAATGCTTGAGCGCTTGTTGGATAGGTAAGACTGCACTTCGTTGTACTGTTTGTGGCCCTCCTTAACCACCAAAGCGGGTGAATTGCAAAGTCGACGCATGTACTGAAGAGCCTGGAAGATGTGCTCCTTGTCAGAACGATCAGTACTGCCAACCTTCTCTTGAATCTCCTTCTGCTCTTTCTTGGAGAAGTCCTCGAAGAGCTTCTTTTGCAGCTCACTCGGGTCACAGTAGTAATTCTGAATAATCTTTGGAGGCAAATCATTGAGTACTTCTTCCTTCAGACGACGGAGAAGGAATGGTAGAACCTGCTTGTGCAAGGCCTCGATTGCGAGAGCACCAGCTTCCTGTTCCTTGGAAGAAGACTTGCTGAAACGACTGGCTGCGATAGGCTTGGCAAATCTATCCAAAAAGACCTTCTCTGTGCCCAGGAATCCGGGCATCAAAAAGTCGAACAGCGACCAGAGCTCAAGCACGTTGTTTTGAATTGGTGTGCCAGAGAGAATCAGGCGGTGGTTGCTCATCAGCTTTTTCACGGAGACGGTAATCTTGGCCTTTGGGTTCTTGATCAGATGACCCTCGTCAAGGACACAATAGTTCCAGCTGATGGCCCCAAGCAACTCGTTGTCGTTGCGACACACGTCATAGGATGTTACCACAACGTCTGCCTGTGCTAGCGAGGGCTGAATTCTAGCGCGCTCCGTTGGAGGTCCGACGTAGGCGATACACTTCAAGAACGGAGCATATTGCCTCACTTCCTGCTGCCAATGACCGGACAGCGAGGGTGGGCAAACAATCAAGCTGGGAAGTTTGCGAGAGTCTAAGGATTGGCTTTTGGCATACTCTTCGGCCCGCATGTGGTGGTCACTCGCAACGATACAAATGGTCTGGAGAGTTTTGCCCAGACCCATGTCATCACAAAGAATACCGTGAAGATTGTAGCGGTTGAGGAAAGCGAGCCAATTGACACCATCTTGTTGATACGATCGAAGCTCCGCTTTGATGGCGACAGGGATCTGGAACGGCTCGACCTTTTTCGCGTCCAGCATCTGAGACATAAATTTACGTTCACGGTCGCGACCTTTCAGCAGTTCCTCGGACAATCCAGGAGGGTCAGGGATACCTGCCTCCAGAGGAACCAGCTTGACCAACGTTGCAAAGGAGGTTGTTGCCAGCAAGCGTGTGTCGTTGTCCGAGTCACTCATGCGACCGAGGACGGGGACAACGAGGAATATCACATAGGGCAGAATACCATCCTCCATCACATGGATGAGATGGTAGATGCATTCAATGGCACCTTGGCGATGGTGCACATCCAGGGCATTGTTGATTGTTGGAAGAACCTTCTCAACCAACATTGTCATTCCTTCGACAGTGATGACACTGCAAATTGTCGCAAAACATTTGGCAGCAGCATAACGAATGACAGAAAGGCGGCACTGCAAAGCTTTGGCAATGAGCGGCATCAAGCCTATCACCCATGGGTAGAGACCAGTATCAAACTTCGGTAGGAGGGCGCGAAGCGTCGACAGTCCGTCCACAACCTCTTGGCCGAGTTCATTTCCGGTGTCGACGATAGACTCTGGAAGCTCGCCCTCTAACGCATCTTTCAAAGGACGCTGAACCAGGGATGCTAGATTGGGAATCTTCTCCATGAGCTGTGCACCAAATTTGACAGTCAGCTGCTCAAGAGCATCCTTGGCACCTCGTCGCATAATTCGAGCTTCCCTTGCTTCCCGCTCGAACTTCGCAGCGTCCGGGTGATCACGACGATCTTCTTCCTTTCGAAGAGACAAGATCGATGTTTCGAGTTGAGCGTTGTGAAGGAACTCTGGTGTTTCCGAGGTATCCACGCAGCAGTACTTGACCAGGTTCCCAATGATTTTGTCAACAGGGCCGCGCTTGGTCGCGGCGGTGTAGTGCTCGATCAAACTTGCAACTGCTCTCGCGGAGCGTTGTTGAAGCTCGAAATTCTCCTCGGTTTTCACGCTGTCCATCATGCTTTTGATGATATGGCCAGGCTTCTTCGGGATATCACGAAGGGCAACCAAAGCACCTGCCGCTGCTGCCAACACACGCATGTCCCTTTGTTCTCTCATAGCCCGCGCCTCTTCAACCGCAGTTTGTGCCGTCCTACGAGTATCGTTCAGCACCACAACGGCTGTGATGCGTTGAGCCGGTGTAAGATTCTTCTTCAGTCGGTCAAAGTCCGGCCCAATGATCTTTTCGGCGTCAGCCAGAGAGAATGCATTCGGCCCAGCTTCAGGATCGCCTTGAACAACAACTGCCAGCGTCGGCAATCGAGAAGGAGATACGTGGGCGTGATCCCTGAAGGCATTGAGCAAGGAGTGGCATTGTGCGCGAGCGACATGAAGATAGCAAGCGATGTCAGAATACCAGGGCGGGCGGTCACCTTCGACGATTGGACGAAGACACTCACACAAGGCCTCGGTGTATTTGCTTTGAGCTCCGGAAAATCGTGCATATTCTTCAATAACCATAGCGCTTGCGAGTTGTGTCGTTGAAGCTTGGTGATTGAAGCCATTAAGTATGGTTTTCCAGAAGGATGGCAATTGATGTCTATCCCAGAACGAGAGCAGCTCACCAAGAGCTCTGGCGGCGTAAATCTTGGATCTGAGCATGGTGTCGGCGCCGACGAGATCAATGTCACCCGACAACATATGCCCGTCGACGTTGTGTGCCGAAGGTGGAGGAGCTTCTTTCTTCTCCGACTTCCGCCTGCGGCCTGGCTTGGCTTCACCACCACCTGGTGTTGCGCTCCCTGGCGATGAAGCCTTCGTTGGAAGAGGAGCCGCGATTGATAACGGCATGCCAGAGGGCTTAATGAATAGACATGCATTGATAGGAATGGGGTATCGAGGCACGCCGAATGGTCCCAGAGTCAAAGCCACGAGCGGCTCAACTGATCCCGACAGCTCGCTCGCTTGGTTGAACAAGCCCCGAGCGTTGATAACCTTGAGAAGCTCTGACCACACTTGCAAAGAGAACCTGAGAACACCCTCGTTGCGCTCCACAAGAAGATTTTGGAAGACCAACCGGAGCGCCTTGCCATCGACCCAATCCGTACTGCCTTCTCCTTCGAGCTTCAGGAAAGTCATGAGAGCCCGCAGGACGGCGGATCGCACACTTGTGATGGTGTGGCGCAGGAACGGGTACAAGCGCGGGACGAGATTTCCAAATGACGCTCCCGAATCTTCAGCTGCATTGGTCTTCATCGCTTCTAGTACCTCCGGGAAAGTACAGAGCTTGGCTAGAAGATCCATGACGGACCCTGTACTAGCGCTGAGGTCATCTTGAAGGTTGGACAAGCACTCCCAAACAATGTTCATGAGTGTCCCGAGTGTGCCAGTCCGAGAGGTGACAAATTCCTCGGCGAGAGGGACCAGGGTAGCAGCGCTAACAGCTCGCACGTCGTCGTCAAAGTCCGCTAAGCCTTTCATGACGGCCTCCAGAACACCATCCATCAATGTCGGATACTTGAGGAGAACGTCTTTGCGAATTGCGACCAAGTAGCGCAGACCAATCATACCACCGTGACAGACCTCCCACACTGGGCGATCTAGGTCCAGGTCTTTCTGCATGATGATACGATACAGGCACTTGTAGACCAGTTGCACCGACTTGGGAGACAGGTGGGAAAGAAGCGCTCCGAGGGTCTGGCCCACAGTCTCGCGAATTGGCGCCACAACATTGTCTGAAATGTAATCACCAAAGCGATCCAACATAAGGACACAGATCAAGCGGCATGCCAGATCATCCAACCACCGACGGTTGAGAGCGTCGTTCTCATGGCGACTTTTGCCTTCCAAGCGACCGGCTCCAGCGCCTTGCACCCTAATGACCTCTCGTAGAGCCATTGCTGCCCCGTGGCGAACCTCCCAATTCGGATCGAAGATATCAACTGATAAAAATTCACACATGCACTCCAGAGGCCAGCCTGCGCCCTGGTCGACAAATGCTGGCTGAATGATGGGTTTCTCGGGCGCAACTTCTCCCTTGAACTCGGATACGATCTTCGAATCATCATCCCCACCGGACCGATCCAAGGAGAAGTAATCGGCTTTAGTTTCTCCATTCTGTTCATCGCCATTCTCAGCTTTGATAGGATGTGGCGTCGCTGCAATAGGAGTGGTGACGGTATCGGAGGTACGGCGTGTAGATAAGTCTACTACGCGCACCTTGTTTGCCCCCATCTTTGCGCTGTGTTTATTCTTGCGCTTCAGTTGGTTCAACTGTCGCTTGCTGAGCCCGGACTCCTCTCCTTTCACGGGTTCACTGGGTGACGAAGGCCAGCGAGATGCAGCATCTTGGAGACTGTTTTCTCGAAAGGTAGACTCTTGCTTGGCGGCCGGTGTAACTGGCTTGGACACGATGGATTCACCGATATCGAGGTCCTCGTCCAAGCATTCACCTTCAAAGCCCAAACGCGCAGCAAGTGTCTTTTTCTGCTGTGCGAGACGTGACGCTGGGTCCAGTGCTGCTAGGGAGTACTCATACTCCTTGCTGCCACTGCCCAGCAGGCGTTTACCAAACGTTAACACCGAGGCAATGTCGAGGGTCTCGAGGTTCAAGCAGTCGATCGACCCCACATTGGCAGTCTCTGACTTGACCTCCGACTTAATTTCTACATCGTCCTCATTGTCAATGCCCGATTTGATCTGTAAGCCATCGTCCTCGTTCGGGTCGTAGACGTCCGCATTCGCGACAATCAAGCCGATCGCCCGAGCAGCAGCAGTGCGGGTATCCCAGGATTTTGACCGTAGATATGGTAGAATCCGGCCTAGGAGGTTGAACAGCTCATCTGGATGCTGCTTCTGAACATCTGCCAGTTGTTGGGCAGCTGTATTCCGGATCAACTGTGTACTACCGGTCTCCAGGAGCCTAGAAGAATCATTGGTGAGCCACAGTGGGGACTTTTTTCCATCGAGACACCCGCGATCACCTGCGATCACCTGCGATCAGCGGTCATGTGACGTGGAGCATTTGTGACTTACGTGACTAATCGGTCGAGGCTGCCCGCGGTTGGGTTAGTATCATGTGATTGACGCGTCATGATTGGGCGCGATGCACTTACCGGGAAGTCATGGCGACCCGTCACTCTGACGCCGAGTGACCAACACCACCAGTGAATCAGATGTTCTCGGTCAAGAATAAACGGCCAAAGAGCGATTCATCAGATAAAAGAGTGACCGAGTGAGCCCAGGTGATGCATGGGATGAGAAGACTTGCGTGACTCTCGTGAAGAACCAATAGAAAGCAGAGGAACGCCTGAACACCAGAAAGGCCCACGAAGGCTGAGTCAGCAGGGAGGATTAGATTTCAGTACAGCGAGCAGATTCGAGGTCACGCAGCTGGGTTTATATCATTGGGGGCTTCTGCCCGGCGCGCTGGTCCATGTTTGAATGTGTGCCACTAGCCCGCATTGGGCCTAGCGGTGGTTGGGCCTCCACTCTCAGGTTTTTTCTCAGATCACGTGCAGCGCGCGTTCGATGATCCACGATCTCCGAGAGATGCTTCCGTGTCCGTTAGACAAGTTGCGCATCATCATTGATCTGACTTTGGGAAGTACATCAAGATCTCCACCTGTTCTTCAGAGTTGGGGTCTGTCAACTAGTGACTTCAGCTTCCATCTATATACTAGAGGAGCATCAACTTCCAACCTATGTCATCATCGGAACGCCACACCAAACCGCTGCGGACTTGACACTAGTTTAGGTTCACCCTTTAGCAGCTGTGCAGTGGTAACTTGTAAGTAGCTTCTGAGTTATACACTTACTTTTCACACACTATCTAGTGCACTCCAGTGATCCACACTATGGTACCTGCGCAATCTCGTCACAAGCTACTCTAGCAGCATACAAACCTACAAATTTAGGCCCATAGAGTAGATGAATAAGGCCTGCTTAGTTCTCCCGTGTAAGGCAAGGTTGGCTCTCCACCGGACAATGCCAAGACATGCCAGATGGCCGTATGGGGCTTAGGGATCATGCTACACATACTTGACATGGATAAGATGTCCCGGCGCGGTGAGGCTCCAGATACAGGCGACAGTTTGAAAGGAAATGAATAGCTCTCTTCAGTCAGCGTATAGTCTCGTTTCTAGCCGAGTTTCATATTGCGCTGTGATGGAGCAGTTTGGACGTTTTACGGTCTCACAAATGAGGTTCCTGGTCGACGACTGGAATGCCTCAGGACGTGGGGATATCTACTTCCATCAATACGACTGTTTGAAATCAAATTAATCTCATGCTCCTCCTCCATTCTTTCCAAGGCTGTCTGTAATTCTGCAAGCCGCTCTGTCCACCAGGCTTTACCTGCGAGGGGTAAGATGAGCAGATCTCTGTACCGGGCCTAGGCATAGATCGGCGTACGCTTGTCATTTCGCTGCATGTATGTATGCAGGGTTCCATCGCTCTCCTTCGCGACAGGCGTGGATAAGTGCTACTCACGTCGGTAAAACAAGCTCTGAGAGAGCACAGGTCAGAATCTTGTACACTCGGTTACGACTGTCCTGAATCACGGATAATTAATTCTATGGGACAAGTTTCGACCCGGCCTACCCCAAGCCACTGTACGCAAGTAGTCCATCAAGGAAAACATCATCGTTGAAGAATCGTATATCCGATAAAGGCCGTCAGTTGAGTGTGGCCTATGCGAGGCACTCATAGTCCACCTAGCCTGCAAGTAGGTACTTCACCCAATGCAAGCAACGTGGTGAGCTTTGAAGGCGTTAGAAATCTGCTACCTGCGACTCCTGGGCTAGCGGGCAATCACAGCCCCCAAAACCAAAGGGGCGCATGATCATGGAACAATAGAGTATCATTTCAAACGCAAGATCGACTGGATCTGCGATCTTTCTATACATTCACAAGCTCCTGGGGATTTTTCCCAGGAGGCAAAAACAAGGACCAGGCATATCCTTGAGAGCGAAAAATCATTGCATGTTAAAAGTTAACCAGCACTCCCCTATGACCGTTGAGCAGCAAGCACGGACTTGGCCTCGTCTTCCTTTCCTAGTAGACCAAGGCTGCGGATCTGTTCAGCCTTGGGTGCATTCTCACGGGGGTGAGCAGCCTCTGCCTTGCGGTAAGCAGCCTGCATCTTCATCGTGCGGAGAGCCTATGGTTGAAAGCATTGTCCATTGTTAGCTGGGCTCTACAGCAAGTACGACTGGGAAGGAGGAATCGACAAGACATGCCTCTTTCCGGTGGTGGAGGCACTCGTAGTAATCGTCGAGCGCGGGAGCGCACTTCTTCTTGCCAGCCTCGCCGTCCACAGAGTTCACAACATAGCATCCAAGGACCTCTTGCCAGAAGGGGTAGCAGCGGGAGGGACCTAGATCATGAGAGAATCGAGTCAGTGAGAGTCCGAAGATCGAGGGTCTTCCAGAGAAGGGTCCCAGGCGGGATTGCGGGCAGCAACCACCCGCGCTCGGGCACTCAACCCTGGATCAAACGTGTTCTGGCACATACCACCGTGAAGACCGTGTCCGGAAGCCATTTTCGGGGATCAATTGAAGGATTGGCAGCGTTCGTTGGCGGAGGCGCGGGCAAGGATCAAGTGAGTTAACCGGAAGATGCGATGCTTTCCCTGTCGTTTCCGAGATGGCAATGTGGTCCGTGCGCCCCGCCGGATGCACCTTGCGGGTTGACGTCGCCAGTTAGTATAAGGACACCTCATCTTCCTATCTTCCTTGCGACACATCGTCATGTCGCCTGTAGACGGGCTGTCTGATGCCCATGTCATTCTGCTGGCCACGCATCTCTGTGCGACGGGTGACACAGCTGCCTTATCTGCTCTGAAGGCCTCCTTTCCTCATTGCTTCCCACTAGAGCGCTTCCTACGCATTATCTTAACCTACCTCCCCGAGAGCACAGAACCCGGCGCATACATTCCACTTCTACAACAATTGGCTGAGCCCAACGCAGCTGAGACTGGACTTTTTGACATTGACATCTCTGCTGTCAAAAATTTGAGCGAGAAGACTGCGCGAAAACGGGTGCAAAAGCTCCGCCTTGCACCGTTGCTGCGTGATGACGAGGAACAGGAGATTCAGTCCGCAGATCAGTTGACACAGTTCATTATCCATCGAGCGCACTTGATCGACACTGAGACTGCTCTTCAGTCTCTCATTCTGAGCCTTGCTTTGCCGTTTTATGAGAGTCGTCCCATCCTTCGAACATGGTTAATCTCAAGCCTTCTTCCAGCCTTGCGACTGAACTACGAATTCTATCCAGATCGTGACGAGACTATATCACTGGCAGTTCTGGAGTCGATGGATGATCAGACTGCGGTTAATGTGCTATTATCCATCACAAGCTCCAAAGGCAACGAGATGGACTTGGTCAACAATCTGAGGGGGTTAATCGGCCCGTGGCTGTATGGGAGCAGTCGAGCCAAGAGACGCAGATTGAACGAGAGTGCGTCTCAAAATTCTGTTTCTTTCATTCAGGGAACCTCCAAACCTGCTCTAGATCACTTGGCTGGCTGGGAGTATGTGAACGAGTGGTTGGTATCTAGAAGCCTCACTGATTACGGCAGTGTGGTTGGTGCCTTCACCCGGTGGAGAGGACCTACTGATGTTGACTTGGGGGGCTATGACGATCCAGAAGCTCAAATGTCGCTCGAAAAGAAGACAGAGCTTCTCAACCGCTATGCTCAAGCTGGGCTATCTGTAGTCTACGCGCATGCAGACTCGTCACAACTTGCATTGGATCGGTCAACCCAGGTTGTAGATCGAGTCGCAAGTCTCTTAGAACTCGAGCAGTTCTCTTACTTGAATGCCAGTGATACGTCCCTTCCGTCAATTCACTTTGATGCCGATCATATAGCCTCGACATCGCGGGCCTCGCTATTCCAAAATGCCCTTCTCACGCGAACCAACTTCTTGACCCAGCCATCCAAACACTCAATAGCTTTCTTGTCTGCCTTGCTGCTTTCTCTGAGAATTATGACACAACTTGGTCATCTCGTGCCGTGCCGGACTGCAGCGACTATGTGTTTGCATGGCAGCGAAGAAGCTCAAATGGCAGAGATAAGAAGTGTCATTTCATCCGCTGTTAAGCAACCACGGAACAGAGAAAGCTGGCAAATTGTCCGGCAGCAGCTTCTCTGGCTCCGGAATTGGCAAGGACACCACTCTGAAAGCGATGAAAAGCCGTATAATCCCCACCATGGTTTATTCTGGAAAATTTCGCGATACACGATCGAGGTGGAAGTCTTGAAGGCTCTGCTAGAAGCCAAGGGTAAGCGTAACCAACACTGACTTCAATTAGCTGCGTCCATGAAAAGCTGACCTTACTACCAGAATATCAACTGGTCATGGACATCTACCTTCGGCAAGGATCACCTCTTAGTGCCGAACAAGTGGAGGCGACTGTGGTGCAGTCCATATTTACAGCTTATGACAACGCAAGTAACGGCAACCGAAATCGAGGTGGCATGAGGAAAGCGAACGATCTGTGCGTCCAATGCATTTTCGAGGCCAGTTGAATGAAGATAACTGATATTTTGCACAGACTACATGCATTCGAGCCTCATTTCGCAGCATCCACACATCTCAAGCAAATCAAAGCGCTTATCGCCGCCACGCATGCCCTATCTTATTACTCTCTTACTTTACAGCACGGTGTTCCTTTCGAGCCCGTCAGCATTCGCGTACATCCCGACCCTCTTTGCCTGATTGAAAAGGTGCTCGAACAAAACAAGAACAGTTACACTAAACTGGACGACCTTCTGTCAATTGGTCGCAATCTCGTCAAAGCCGGACTTCCAACAGGCACACCATCAAGTGATCAAGACTCCGAGCAAGCCCAGGTTTCAGAGGAAGATGCACTCGTCACAGCTGAGCGGCGCATCACCTCTCTCGCAATATCGTCCGCGCTCGCCTCCAGCGACTTTGGTACAGCATATTCATATATTCTTACCCGACTAACACCCCCGTCCATGTTGCCAACATCCTCCCCTCTACTTTCTAGCCCCGCTCTTCCAGACGATATCTCCTGGCGAGCAGTGTACAATGCAGGCCGTTTCCGCTCCGCATCACCAACCCCATCCGCTTCTCTGCAGTCCCAAATCACTCATCTATCCCAACGGATGGAGCTCCTCTCTCTTGCCCTGATTCTTGTCCCTTCGCCAGACCCTCTCCCCGAGATCCTCGGTGCCTGGCGCCGCTGCGACGAAGAAATGACTTCGCTCCGCGCGCAAGAGCAACAAGAAGAAGATGTCTGGGATGCAAAAGGCGACAACCTGTCCACTGTCCCAGGCGGCTTTGGTCCCTCCGACTCCGAACGCGATGCCTTTGATACAGCCCAGCAACGCGCCGCTCGACGAGCACGCGCTCGCTCAGCACTGCCACGCAGCCACCCGCACGAGGCCCCCATGGGATTATTCGAAGTTGCGCGCGGTGCGGCAATGGCCCTGCATAAGAATGCTTTCCCTCTCCGCGGGAATGCGGACGCATCCCGACCGTCTGCCAGCGCAAGGTCCGACGATGCCGACCGCTCCATGTCGCCTGATCAGGGCGAAGGCCGGGTCCGAAAGAGAGATATGGTGAGCAATATGGTCACGGGTGGATTGGCAAGTGGTATCGGATGGGTTTTAGGCGCGGATCCAGTCAAGAGGTAGGAAAGGGACCAGTTGGCGCTCATATCTACCTCCTGGTATCCCTGTTTCACATGGCTCTATTAATGACAAGTTACGATACCAACAATAATGATCTAGTACGCACTACGCAATGTGTGCGCTGGCTGTCTTGAGCATAATACGTACTTACTTTCACTTTCTGTATATGATGCTTCTAGTCGTCCCCGACGCCAAGTCAAGGCGTATTCTGCATTCGGCTGGCTCTCTGGTATAGCCTTGACAATACTTCGCTACATTGGTATGCTTTTCTCTCGAATTGTAAGATTTTTGATTTCGTCCAAAGAGTGCTGAGAGATACCATGTCCAAGCCAGTTGCGGTCCAGACTCGGCAATGAGGATCACCCACAGTTGGTAAAACACGCAGCTCAGGCGCTAGCTACAAATGTGCGCAGGCTGCAGAAACAGCAAGTGACGCGAAAAGGGACCCAAGAGAATCGAAAGATGTCAGGAGGTCAACGGATTTACGCAAAGATGTTTGTCGTGGAGAATGAGAGACAATATGCATGTATGCCGTGGAACGCGTGGTTCTTGAGGGAAAACAAAGGCCGTAAGAGATCGTAGGCTTGAGCGCAGTGCGGAGTCCATGACATGATCGCTAGAAAATTGGAACTTCGAATGAGAGGGTATGATAAGGAAAAGACACTGCTGCGTTCAACCGAGTGCCGGCCCAGGAGGAACGACAAGCATCACGACAAGAAAGTAGCGCCATTCAATTTCGGGAGCAACATCGACGAAAGGGACGTGTCGCGAGAGTACGCAAAGTCGTCGAAGTCTGTCCGTTTGAGTCGCATTGACAACCAGGTCAATCTTTGGGAGGGCCAGCCATTTGCAACTTCAAACACGTCCAAGCTCCATTCTTGCGCCTACTGAGGTCAAGCAAAGGACCAAGCCTGGGTGGGTCGACGATGATGTTGATCTTGCCATGTATGACACATCATCCGATCAATCTTTCCAATCCCAGACTTGTCTCACAAAGTTGGCCATGTTGACTTTCTTAGTTTTCATGTCCAACATCCAAGGATGCTCGAGCATTCGCCATGGAGTCGCACGTCTGGGAGGCTCTTTCTCAAGACTGTCGCAGGTTGAATGAGAAAATGCAAGAAAGATCAGAGCTAAACGCCCCACGGGTAAAGGAACTCACCAGCATTCAATAAAGTACTTGAAATTATCTGACCAGCGGATATTGTTCTGAGGCTCATCTTTCAGCTTCGGAATCGGTTGTCGAACGATGTATGTGAGAAGATCGATGAGACCAGCGCGGGGTTGCATCTCTGTTCCATCCGCGGGGAATGGGAATCGATGCTGCGCGACTTCCAGCAGCGTCACACCCAACGACCAGACATCGGAGGTAATGGTGTATGACTGTCCGGTGATGCGCTCTGGAGCCATGTAATAGGAGGTTCCGATGAAGGTGTTGGCATCACCTTTTGTGCCAAATTCGCCACTAACTCCAAAATCGCAAAGCTTGACCTGACCATTTCGACACAGAAGGATATTCGAAGGTTTGATATCTGCCGCCACATCATGTTAGTCGTTGTACCGTGTCTGAATTATGCAGCAAGTCGCCTACCTCTGTGAATGATTTTCCGGCCATGCAGATAAGTCAAACCATTCAGCACTCCCTCTGCAACTTTACCGAGGACCTTCTCCCCGGTGCGTCCTCCGAGTTTCTTGACCTCTCTGTAGATACTATCCAAGCTCCCTCCCTCGCAGAATTCCATGGCAATGGAGATTGTGCCGGTGGATTTGTCCATAAAGGCACCGTAGTATCGACAGATATGATCCGATGCGCAGTCTTTGTTGAAATTGAGTTCGCGAACAATCTGCTTCTTCACATCGGGGTTGGGATCTGTCGTGATGATCTATTGCGCAGGTTTACACAGTCAGTGACAGAGTCTCGGAGGAACAAGGCTGGTATGTGATAGGAAGACAACTCACTTTTAATGCGAACACGGTCTTTCCGTCTTTCAGCTTGCATCGTGTGACTGCGCCGCCAGCGCCCTCGCCGAGACTTCCCAATTCCACTATTTTTTTCTGCTCACTTGCGGCATGCCACCCTTCATCGTCCAAATCCTCCACGTCGAGCGGTCGACCCTTTTCCAAGCTCAGCTTGTCCAGGTCCGGTAACAGGCCATTCACACTGCTCTCCCCTTCCATCTGCACACCACCCTCCCGATCCGAGTAGACCGAACTGATTGCCGAGGAGGGATCTGAATTGCCGCCGGCCGGCTGACGGAGGCCCATGGCAAAGGAAAGCGCCGAGTAGGAGGAGTTGGCCGAGGTCAGACCACCGGTCTTGTTATCTATGCCATTCGGCGGGTTCAGATTCGTGGTGAGCGAAGGTGGAGCAGGCCGACCGTTTGTTCTGTAGCTTGTCTCCTGGGGAACACTCTGGCTACTGCCCATGGGTGTCGCCAACTGAAGGCGGGGTAACGATGGCCGGGAGCCCGCCTGGGGTCTTTGCAATTGCGGTTGCGGTGTCTGCGTCCCGGGAGCGGGGACAGAGAGGGCCGGTTGGCCGCCACCATTGACAGGTTTTGCATTCGGTGATGGGGGGATACCCAAGGTGAGTCTCGGGGCGCGAGGACTGCTGGTATTGCTACGATTACCTGGCACGGGCGGTCGCAGCAGAGGCACTGAAGAAGTTGACATGTTGAGACTGTTTTGCCGATCACCGGGCAAGAACAACTCGTTTGGATCAGCCAACTTCGCCAGAGTGTCGTTGGCGTGGGTCTACCGCGGGAGGGGGGATCGTGAGGGGTATCAGCGAGTCGTGGACCCGGTATTATCAGCGTGAGTGAGAATTCGCACAAAATACGATCGGAATCGATGGTTGCATGAAAAAGCGAGTGGACGGGTGACAAAAAGGCGGAAAAGAGAGAATGGGTTGTTGAGGAGATGGTGATGGGAGAAGTGACAGTGGGACGACCGATTCAAATATTGTGAAAGGAGGAGTTGGTGGTGATAAGGTGGAGGAGAAGAGGAGCAGAGCAGGTGACCACCCAGGATCAATTGTACGATGGCACGGGGGTTCCACCTCTACCCGGCAACCATGTAGGTGGGAAAAATATATCACGGAAGATGGAAAGCCTCTCTTCGACCAGGTCCAGGTCCAACTGAGATGTACGATTACGGGAGTAGTCCTGTTCAACAGGGTGAGCAGCGGTAGGCGATCCTTGGTGAGGCGGGTTTTCCCTCGATCAATCGAAGTCCGTCTGACTCTTTCATTACTCGGGTCCTGACGCAGCGGCCCAAGAGCATCCATTGTCGTCATGTCCCACCAAGCACGACTGACGACAGTAGTAGTAGGACCGTACCTCTTCGTGGAAAGCAACCACAAGCCTTACTGACTCAGCCGCCGAGTGGGACGTGGGCACTTGTGAAAACATTCTGAGGATCGGAGCGTACGGGCGGTGGGGCGTGTTTCGGATGTTAGGCGCCTCCGCTGAAACACGGCGATCACATACTGTATCCGACGTCTTTGCATCTCCGAAGTTGTGCTTGTGACGGTTGACAGTAGAGCATATACAACCCCTGAGCATAGGACTCTATGCCTATGGAAAGCTGTTCGTCAAAAAGACAGGACAATCCGACGGGTCAAGAATGCATTTCTCATGGAGATCGACCTCGCTAGTAATCCGGATGTGAGGACTTGTACACGGTGAAAGACGGGGGGAGTTAGCGTCAGTCATGAACTTAGCTCGGTCGCCTCAGGCCACAGGCAAAAGCCGCTTATCCGCTCTTGTATGGGATGTGTAAGTGTTATTGGACATCACCACGACGATATGTTGCCTCCCTGGCTGCGAACTTGCACTGAATGGATCACAGTAAGTGACCTTTTGACAAATCAGCAATGAAGACATACGTAAACATGCTTGCCTCTCTGGGCCTCGTGAGATATACAACCAACACAAGAAGTACGTTCTTCCGAGAGTCAAGTGCGCTTACGGCGATATTGAGAATCGTACTGGCTAAGATGCCCTCGATGGTGTACACTGTTGACTGTACAATAGTGAACAGTCACCCTGTACAAGTGTATAGCACTACAATCATATAATATAAGTACACAAAACGACATGCATTTAGCCACGTAGCGTGAAGTGGATCACCTTACGAAAGCTTCAGTGGGTTGATGTCGACAGGGCTGAGAATTGCACATAGTCAGTGATGCATAGACCTTGGTGTCTTCCTTTCGCCCGTTGACTAGGCGGGTTTCAATATCTCATTCATCCCCGATGCAGGTTACAATCAGATTCATGGCTGCCTTCGGATGCACCACCCTTTCATCTCGGCTCCACTGCCGTCAACAAGGGCCAACCACTATAGCGGGCGACGCTCTATAAGTAAATCAGTGGCGCCTCGTCGACATCACCATGGACCGTGAATGCTGGAACCGGACTTTTGTGTATCAGTCCTGAGGAAAATAGAGCAATGACACAGACCGATCAGGCATGAGAAGTGCCCAAAATGTCCGAAAGTCCATGAGCGGGAATCACTAGGTCAGGTTAGACGCGAACTTATCTTGGTGCCTGGAACTTGGAAGTCGTGATCGAATCACGAAATCAATGTCCAGACGTGCCGTTGTCAGCTACGTAAAGGCCAGCTGTAGTGCAGGCTCCTCGATAGCTGATCCAAAATACCACGATGTAGTCATCGTACAGCAGACCCTGGGAGGGTGCACCGGGCCCTGTAGAGTGTGGGCCGCCCTTGACGGGTCGGTTTAAGGGTGCTGGCTGACGCGTCATAGATGGAGGTGCGGCAAGGTTTGCTGAGATCATGAACATGGGGACTGTGCGTGATGACAAGTCCGTCTAGTGCATCATCGTGAACACGGCCAGAAGGATTAGCGCTGGCTTGATTTACGATCGTTGCAAGTACCCATGTTAGTGTCCTGGCTCAGGTTATGAGTGCTTCGCCGCCGCAGTGTGATCGATCTGCCAAATGTGCAGCCACTGCCGAGGTACCGCCGGATACCCTCTCCGCTCGGAGATTTCGACCTTCTCCAGGTCTGGTGAAGGTACTTGGTCGAGCATCACGAGGCTTCATGAGTCAACGAGAGATTCATCATGGCCCGAGATTTTTGACCCGCCTATAAATCACTTGTTTAAAAATCGAGGTGGAAATGCCTAGAGACTTGATGGGCTGCATGGATCTCGATTTGACACTTTTCAGAGTGCTAGAGTTGAAAACTACATTTGCCGAACTCTGGGATGGGCGGAAGATCACGAATAGTTCTCACGACAACGACACTGGAGATGAGATGGGGCGAAATTCTGCAATACTCCGAATCCGCATCCGTGTCATTCGAAAAGGCTTGTGGGGAGTAAGACTACTTGATAAGATGTGTATATCAAAGTATTTAGTAGGTCCCGCATGTGGAATTTCACCCTATCCTTCCATGGTCATGTCCAGGAGCAGTGGAGAAAGAGTAAGTCAAGCATACTCGACTTCCGGCAGCGGCGTACGATAGAGCGACCAGGTTAGGTTTCGCTATATTTGGAACTCAATAGCGCGCGATTATACTTTGGGCAGGGACACGATGGTAAGCCGTGGGTAAGATTGATTGCAGCTACGCAAAAATGGGTCGCGTTTTCATAGATCATGCAATGGAACATGCTTGGGCCATGGACTCCCGTCCTTCCAACCCGATTTATCTTATCCTTTGGTGAACTATGGTAATCCACAAAGTCTCTCGCAGTCTACACTCTACAGTATGACAATAAATTGCCCGGTCCGGGGACGGGTAGACTCGGCACAGCACGTGGAGAGAGAATCCTTAGCAGAATCATGATTGTGTATGTGATAATCTGAATTGCGGTCCATTCACTAATACTTTTGGTCCAAACTGACGATATTCTGCCGCAGCAAATTAATGCGTAGACGATCAGCAACGTTTTTAGTGTGCACCGCGCAAGAATATTGATCGGCAAGTTTGATCGGCACGTTCGAGGCTCATATTGTTTTATCAGCCAAGCCCAGGGGCCGAAGACCTTCCAAACAGAGATTCGACATTATGAGGTCACCTTTCTAAACCAAGGCTCACAAGCTCCATTTCAATTATGATGTTCGTCTATTTAGACTGTGAAGTGTGGACAGCAAAGAAGAACGTCAATGGGGTCGGTAATGGGAGAAGCAGTCACTGTCACATTGAAGCGCACAAGCTCGGGCCGATTAGGTAGCGGTCAGTGGTATAATTGTTGCCCGATTTCCGAAGCATCGATGGAGGCAGTAGTTACTAGTTACCAGGCACAAGTCCGTCAATGAACCTGGATCAAAGTCGATCGATTTCCACAGCGGCCGCTGTATTTACTATCCACATGATTCTTTGGTCCAGGCTCTAGTCCCCCTTATTCGGCTTCAGCAACCATCATGAACATGAACGGTCTCTCACTGACTAGCCCAGTTCAGACCAGAACAGGTAAAGCCTAGAGCACATCAGCACAGTAAAGGATGAACACTCAACACATGCATAGAAAACGGCTTCCTTGCTAGTGTCACCTTGTCACGCACAGGCTCAGGTACAATGCTTACTACTTAGTACTTACCATATCGAGCGGGCGAGTAACAGTGGAACCTCCATATAATAATGCCCGTGGCTTTGTGGCGCTTGTTGCTGAGCGGCATTTTTGGATCAATGAAAGACAGAAAGTGGGCTGAGTTGCAACCGAGATCAATATATGACTCGCATCCACTTCCCTTGATGGTGGGACAGTTGGAGAGTACTCTCCCGTTACTCCATGAAATTGAGCCACGATGCACCTTGCTGATCGTCCCCGTTGGTAGTATGACGATGGATGTATGGAGTCATGGACTCATGGAAGTCATGGACGGGTCACGGGTGTGATGGTATTGCCAGCAGATGACGAACACATGTTCCCAGACTCGTAGGGTGATCGATGATCTTTCTGGAGATACTGGATCGTTATCAAGAGTAACGTTACCGTACTCGACTCGGCGGCCAGTGGGCAGTGGGCAGTGGGCAGCGCACGGGGTCCGGGGGTACAAGTAGTAGCGATGGACAAGGGGCAATTTCTCTTTGAATCAACCAGAACCCCAGTGAGGCCCTACACCTGACAGTCAATAGTCTTGACACGAAGGAGGACGGGTCTGCGGGTGACCGTCGCTGGTGTTCTAGCCACTCTCACCCTTGCGCGGTGATGTTCAGTCGCCGTGGTGTTTACGGCGAGGGATCTGTGTGTGTTGTGGTGGGGTCTCGGGTGGTGAGTGGTGAGTGGTGAGTGGTGAGTGCATGGACGGTTCAGGGGCAAAAGTGGAGATGGCGACGGGCCCATCGGGCCATGAATGGTGCAGGCGCGGGGGTCGGTCGCCAGGAACGGGTAGTGGATCGTCTCGAGAGCATGGAAGATTGGTGGACAGCGGCACAGTGACGCGGGCTGAAACTCGCTAATTTGATCATGTTCCTTTCTCTCCTTGACATGTTGACAATGGAGTTATGGGTCGTGTAATGAGTAATCTGCTCCTAGAGTCAAAGGTCTCACCCCGGGGTCATTGCGCATGAGATTGGACAGTACAAACTTCTACGAAGTAGTCGTATCTATGTACAGGATTCTCCCCATGACCCATGTACTCCAAAATAAAATACAAAGCTGAAAGCACTATTGCCCTGAACCGATGCCCGTGCAGGATTTGGCCAAGCTTCGGGCGCGTGACATGAAGCAAACTCTATGAGAAGCAATCCTTTCACTCAGACTGAGCTGTCGGTCATTTGAAGGCATCGGATACAAAGAACCGCAGTCTCAAGGTTCCAAGTGCAAGAAAGTCCAATGTAATTCATCAGATCATCAGAGACCTTGTTCGAGTGCCGCCAAAGTCTCAGATACGATAATCAAGGGGCGTGCAGCGCGCATACTCTAGTACTCTACGACTACGTGCATATCTGCCGTAACTGGCTAGCTGCACCGGAGTATCTGTAGTTCTGCACAGCCGCACAAGAAGATCTCCCTGGGGTCTGCACTCTGCAGTCGGCGCTGTGAGTGTACGGCGTATGCTTCTGACACTGAAATACCCACGAGTCACGACTTTCGGACTTACGGGTCCACGACTTCGATCACGAGTCGCCGCAGTCCTGGAGTCTGGTTGAATGGTACAGTACACTGAGTACACACTGAGTACAGTACGTATTATTTGTACAGGTCGTGTCTCACACAATCTCCTAACCTCAGGTGACTCCACCATCCTCCACCGACCTTTGTGACTCTCTCGGGACCCCACCAGTCAGATGGCACACTCGCTATAGGGGGTTTCCTCCACGAGAACAGGCGTGGGCGCTAAACATACTAGCGGCTCTCCAAGTCACCACGGGCTCAATTATCATGGGCAAGACGGATGCCCGTTAGATGCTCGATGAGACCAATTAGGAGTGCGTGGTGCCTGTGGCTCGAGGAACGGGGATCAATCAGACCACCTGCACGGGACCACTGAGGGAGAAAATCAGGTACAGAGAGACGGGAAGCATGAATATAGTTTATTTTACACGGGCGATGCAGGTACGGTATGAGAGTGAGTGGTAGTTGAGTTGTAACTTTAGTACCTGTTAGGCTGTTAGCCTGTTACTACTCGGAGCTACTAGCTGGATGCTTTCGAGTACCAATGACCTCGGCGTCCATGGGGTTGAGCATGAGGACAGCCAGTCCATGATACCTCCCCCCACTCTGCACTGAACGCTGAAAGTCAATGCAACCAGACCGCTAGCTTGAAAGGCTCCAGAGCGTGCCGGTGGCCCCTGGTCCGTGGGCGTTCCAGAACTTCCCACCTCGAGCCACACCCCCATCCACGATGTTCATTTCCCCCCCCCCCTTTTTTGATGTTTGTTTTGTAAATCTTTTTTAATTTCAGGGGGAGGGGAAAGAGAGCGGAGAGGGCTGCTGGACCCGCCGATCCAGCAGGCAATCTCCCCGTTCATACAAAGGGCCCCTGATCCCCCCGTGCTCTCTTTCACTCTTTCTTTCTTCTCCAAGTCCAATCTTCGTTGCAATCGCATCAGTCACTCTCTCCGACTCCGGTCATCCACTCTTTTCCAACTACTATTACACTCTTTGCCTTTTTAAAAAGCCTTCGCTTTTTTCAAATCGCTTTTCTAATCACTCGAACGGTTTTTTTACCATATCACCTCAAACCCATCAAAATGCGTTTCACCGCTGTCACCGTTGCCCTTTTCGCCGGCCTGGCTGCCGCCCTCCCTAACGGCGCTGAGTCCACCGTCTACCAGACCGAGGAGGTCACCGTCATCTCGTGCGCTCCCACCGTCACCAACTGCCCCGGCCGTGCTAGTCAGACTGGTGTCGCTTCCGTGAGCTCCGTCCAGACCACCGCCGCCGTTGTCACCTCCGTCCCCGCCGGCGGTGTCTCCGCTGTCTCCTCCGCTACCACCGCCCCCGGCATGCCCAGCGGTGCTGATGCTCACTCCGCTTCCTCCGCCAACACCATGCCCTCTGCTCCCTCCGTCTCTGTGGTCCCCGTTGTCTACACCACCTGCGCCGCTGTGACCTCCTGGTCCACCGTCGGTGTCCCCACCGCCACTGGTCACCCCAGCGTCCCCAGCAGCGTTGTTCCCCACATGCCCTCCAGCGTTGCCCCCGTCCAGTAAGTTAGATCTCGAGTCGACTCTGTCCTCTTTCTCTTGGACCATCAGAACACTAACCGTGCGACTCTTCTACAGCACCGCTGCTCCCACCGTCCCTGCTGCTGCTGCCACCACCAGCGCCCCCGCCTTCAACGGTGCCGGTGCTCTCTCTGGCTCCCTCGGCTTCGCTGGTGCTGCCGCCGTTGCCGCTTTCTTCCTTGCTTAAATGACCTAATCCGTCACTGGCTGATTGATGTGCGTCATCCCTCTCAAGGGAGGTTGAAAGTCGTGATGCAGCCCTGAGCAACGTGGATTCGAGCGTGATTTTGAAATGTTCTTGTGATATAACCCCCCTTTCATCTGGGTTTGTTGTAATTTACGACTTACTCGATTCTGTTATTTGCTTCTCCTTGGATATATTCATATCTTTTTTCTTCTCTATAAGCCCTTCTTCCTCTCTTCGTCGCTTAAGGCTTTCCACTATCTTGACTGCTCCGACGCCCACTGCCCTTGAGCTCAGTGGCACTGTAACTTAGAACCATCAGCCTAAATAGACCAAGCTTTTTGTGTGTCTCCACATTGTGCGTTTGTTGTCAAGCAATACCGAGTGACTGTATTAGGTTGAGCCGCTAGTATTGAAGCGTGATAGCTCCCGTACTGCTAGTGATATCGTGCTTAGTTATGTTTCGACCAAGGTTGCTCACGAGGTATTGCGGCTAAAGACCAAGATTCGACCATGATCCGACCATGTGCGGGATGCATGTACATTGTAACACAGCGGTGCACTCCGTTGCGCTTGACACCTTTATACAGGACTGGCCGTCTTGAAGGGATAAGGTTGCCGAAGCGTGTCAGGTCAGGATCAGGTGATTAAACATTGTCGTATGCTTTAATATTCCGGATTCCTCGTGCTATAGGGTACTTTTCGTTACCCTTCACATCTTGTGCGGACTTGTAGCGGCGGTTGCTTAACATCGAGTGCGTTCCCTGCTCAAAGACATCACCTGGTAGCGCGGGGCCTGACGGGATAGAAGCGGGACGCTTCCAACCTGTCGGCTGAGTGCTTGGTTTAGGTATGCTTCGTTACTTATGCGGCAAAGCTCTCCGTCTCATCGAAGGGTCCAGTCAGTTTTTCACAGACCCCGTTACCTGCCGTCTTATCAAAACGTCAAAATCCTCTTATGACGACAGAGTTCTCTTCTCTGATCAGATTTGACAGGAATGTGGACATCTTCCGCGCTCCACCCTGCAGCTTACCTGCATTCTTGGAAGCCATCGAACCCCCGGACCGAAGCTTACGGTCGAGAGATGCTTGGCCCCCGTAAGCTTACCAAAAATAGACAATCGTCCCTGGGTCTCCATCTCTCACGGCAACATGGACCGATACGGCCCATTTTTCGTGTGGCAACCTCAGTGTCGAGTCCGGATGGATTCTCAGGTAATGACAGAGGCCTGTCATTGAGGAATTTACCGACTATCGATTCTTGGATATCAAGTCAGACCACGGCAATTTTCGCATTCACAATGCCATGGAGAATTCTGAAGTGGATGACCTTTTCCGACTGCAACTCGAGACGAGATGGATGCTTACCGTGTCGTAAATACAAATCTCACGTCCTGTATCAACCAGGCAGATCAATTCAGAGAAAAAAATCCCCGAGCCATTCCCCACCATACGCCCGAAAGAAGCAACACCTCGAGCGCCATGTGTCGCAAGACCCGGAATAGTATGATGGACTCGGGCTCAGATCCCCTTTGATCTCTCCTTGGTTTCACCACAACTTGGATTTGTTTCGCAGTGTTGGGTCTTTGGTCAAGCACTAATATGCCTATTGACTCGAGTGCAATCGGATTCTTTTCTTTCGATCTAGTCAGGGCGCAGGCCAAATTCGACCGGGATCCTTTCTGGCCCCATTGAAATCTCATGCTGCGATCTCAAGAGACTTGGAAGAAGACCAGATTCGCCAACGTGGAGATAGAGAGAGAACGGGGCACCTTGTAGACCTATAAGACGAGCATGTGTCCGCACAGCCTCTTGAACGCCTAACCTGTGGTCCCTCCCTGAAGTTAGGTTTACCGGTGCCACCTCATGATCACAAGGCCATTTTGAGCTTGATTTTCATTTCCAGTAACGAGATTTCTCTAATAAGTTATCCTGATAGGTACTTTCAAATTCTCAACATTGGCCTCATGATGGAAGAATTCATGCTAAAGGAACAAATTCCGGCTCAGAATCACCAATCTCCATGGGTGCCCCAGGGTGCATTGTCGTACACGAAATCCTCGTCCAGGAAGCATCACTTTACTGATCAGGTACACCGTCGAATCTGACGAGCTGCAGTCCACATCAGTCATGCCTCCCGGTGCACTACCGGGCTCTCTCATTCACAACACCGAGCGAAGTAGGAGCCGCCAGCGCCTGGAACGAGGTCCAGCTATTCCTTCCATCGATCTCTCCACGCTGGAGGGTCCTCCTTTCGAAGATCCGAGATCCAGTCACTCCATGCATACTCCAGGCATCAGCCGCTTGAATCAATCGGCACATGCAAGGCAGTCTGTCAACCTTCACACCCTTTATAACAAGCCGTTACCCCCAAGACCCGCATCGGCAGATCCAGCAACCCCGAGGCGGGGGCTGTCCCCGGTGCGCGTCAACGTCAATTTTCGCAGACGTGATCACGAGGCTGGATCCTCGCAGTCGCAGCACAGCACCCAGTTAGGTCGTGCACCTGTCCGTCAACGTCAACAGGGCTCTGGTCCTTCTGGTCCTGGTCCTTCTGGCCCTGTATTGCGTGAGATGACCGCGTCAGGTCCAGGCGGATCCACTCATCGCACATCACCACCTTCGATGGACACACATCTTCAAGTTGTTGGACCACGGGGAGCAACGCGAACTCACAGTACGCCGCTCCCTTGGCAGGAACATGGGCAGCTTTGGATGCCCCAGCAACCGGCATTGGTGAGAGACTCGTCCGCGCGGCTGACTCGCCCGCCGCAACTTGAGATATACACTGTCAGCGACTCGGAGGAGGAACGTTCTGTCCGAGATTATGATCTAGTCTCCCCGCCCCCGCCGTATGAGAGTCACGACTTTGATTGTGATCGTTGGGACCAGTCTCGGTTTGGCCCGCGGCTGCGATAGAATGCGGGAAGCGAGTCGTAGAAGTATGAGCGGCCATCACCCGTCTCTGTGATTACAATATGTCTACATTTCTCGGAGCATGTATCTGGAGGAGTTCGATGACGAAATCTGTGGGGAGGAAGACATTGATCTCGTGGAGGGTTTCGTCGCCTTTTTGTTCTCTCCAACAGCTCGACCAAGTCGGACTCGCAACGGTGCATTCGAAAATCGAGCAAAACATGCCTAGCAGGAAAGTGGTCACTCGGCATGTATCCCCGTTCCGAGTCAAGCTCACCCTGATTCAGACGTTGCCATCTATGTAGACATGAGGGACTTAAACTGTTGTCACATCGATTGGCTTGCGGAAGATGCTTGCGGAAGATCGATTGATGTCTTGTGTCATATTGAAAAATCGGTTACTTTAAGGCGTCGGCGTCTCTGACTGGAACAATCCTGGAGGCTAGGTACCCTGTCAATACTCGAATCTACCTGTAATCGCGTCCCCGGCGAGCAAGACTGTGAGGCTTGAATGAGGACGGGCAATTCGTGGACTTTCGCATCGCAGACGTGCAGTCCGCCTGCCGTAGAAAGAGGTAACCATCACGGGCACAGGGTGGCGACAGCGCCATCGGAGACTTGTGTTTCGCCCACTGTCAAGACTTGATGCGTGCGATGCATCGATAACGTGAATCCTTGGCATCCCGGGACTCTTTTGGCCTCTGACTCGCATGCTATACAGTGTACACACTGCGCAGGGTATACGGTACTAAGTGGATGAGCCCCGGTGTCCGTGTGTCGTTCTCCAAGCTGCCGGATCCACCTCTCCACATCCCAGTCACCACTCACTCTCCTCTTGGACCTGTCGGATCTCCCAGATTCTGGTTGTTCTGTGTGTGGCCACTGGCCACACACACCGAAACCTCTCTGCGTCTCCGATTCACTCCTCTCGACTCGATCTTTGAAACAGAATCGAATCACGCGCAGAATGAGTGAAATAGGGCCCCGCGTGACAGGCGAAGAAACCCTGGTGTTTCTCGTGAGCCAGACATGCAAGAGCTGGAAGGTCTGCGAAATCGGCCACCCAGCCATTGCATTTTGATGGGTCAACGTATCTGACAACATTGGATGTGACATCGGCGCGCTAACAACAAGGTATCAGGTAGCCTATCTCCAGCCTCTTCATTTCTTCAGCGTCCATTCAAGCGACCTCTCTACCTTCTGTCTCCACCACCTGGCCCCAGGGACTTGGCCAGAGTGCAGACTGAACATGGCGTGGACACACGACCCATTGGACTTGCAGACAGGCTGTCCTTATGCTGCTTGATCGAATGGTCCCAAAGTACCCAAAGGGGAAGGGAATAGCCATGTTGTGCTTTGGCTCTTTCGATCGTCTTCATCTTCCTCCCCCGCCCCCGAGAAGAAGAGATGAATTGTCTATCTTTCCTTTCCTGTATTGATGGATATACTGACTAGTGGCACCTCCTTTTTACGGACGAATTGTCGTCATCCAGCTTGTCGGCACCATGGACTCGGACTAGATCAGTAATAAATGCCACCCCTGGCGGCTAGGAGTAGAACTATATGACCGATAAGTAATACTCGAGGAACTGACATGAACTTGACCGAACCACCGAAAACCAGGAAGGACGTATTAGTATGATTTTTTTTTCTGCGCTTTCCCTTTTCCCCCTCCAAAAACCCATTTCAGGTTCTCCCCCCTCCCATCATTCCATTCTCCTCATTTGCATTATCTTCTTCACTTCGCCTTCCCCTCCAGCTTTCAATCGAATTGGTTCCAGTACTGCGCATGTCGCTTCCATCATCACGTCAGACTTGACATCCAACTTTTACCCGCACTGCCGGAACTCCGTTTTGAGGCGAGTCCTCCAGATTCAAACCGTGGTTGAGCTCATCCCGATTCCCGCGTTTCTACCGCCTTCGTCGTCCTTCGATCCCCCTCCAGAGCGAAAAAAAAAAAAATAGGTCCACGGAAGTTCCACTCATGGTCCAACTCGCCCACATCTTCAAGAAAGACAAGGACAAACATCGGGAGAAAGAGAAACCTGAACCCTCGCAGTCTTTTCCTCCCTTTTCCCCCACCACCTCTTCCTCCACCGCGACCGCGACCGCGACCACGACCACGACCACGACCACGACCACGACCTCAACCCCAACCCGTTCACTCTCGACCGCCGACGACCGCATCGAGTCTCCCCTCTCCCCGCGACCATCTTTCTCCAAACCACCCACCAAATCCAAGTCGCACTCCAAGTCGCCTTCCAAATCTCCGTCCAAGTCCCCCAGCAAGAATCGCTTTTCGCACAGCCGCTCATCCTCGTCGGCCTCCGTCCACACTAGCTCCCCCTTCAAATTCTCCCGGTCTTCGAAAGACCAGGATCTCCATCCGCTGAACCTTCCCCCCGACGAGCTCCGCCGTCGACTCTCCGCCATGGCCGCCTCCCAAGATAACCAGCGAAGCTCCATGGACATTGATCCCCAAGAGCCCCAACCACAACAGAATGGAGCCAACGGGACCGAAGACCGTAGCCCGACACCTCCGCCGCACACATCGTCTGGGTCCACCGATGAGGCCGATTCTTACAAGTTGGCGGGTAACAAGTTCTTCAAGGATGGCAACTACCGGCGCGCCATTGAAGAGTACAACAAGGGTATGTACCGCCTCACATGAGTCCTATCTGTCGGTTTTCGGAGCAAGCTGTATGTTTTACGTGTGCTTCATGTGGACTGCGAGGGTTAACAATCAACTCGTCTCGTGCCGTGTATAGCGATCGAAATCAATCCCAAGTCATCCGCCTACTTGTCTAACCGCGCTGCTGCCTACATGTCTGCGAAGGAGTACGTGAGTGCCTTGGCAGACATCGAGCAAGCTCATGAGCTTGATCCCTCCAACACCAAGATCATGCACCGCATGGCCAAGATCTTGACCAACTTGGGTCGACCCACAGAGGCTTTGAACGTTCTGTCTCAAGTCCCCGACGCGACCGCGACTGATCGAGCCCCCGCCGAGAAGATGCAACGATTTGTGAAGCAGGCCGAAGAGACGCTGGCCGAGGATCGGGGTGGTTCCATGGCCATCTTCTGTCTGGACCAGGCCCGTCAAGGTCTCGGCCAAGGTGTGAAGGAGCCACGCAAGTGGACCCTGCTGAGTGCTGAGGCGCAGCTCAAGATGAACAACAGCAACTCCTTGGGCAAGGCGCAAGATCTTGCCATCAATCTGCTGCGTGAAAACAGCCAAGATCCCGACGCGCTGATGATCCGTGCCCGCGCCTTCTACGCCTCTGGTGAGACTGACCAAGCATTGAAGCTCCTGAAGATGTGTCTCGGGCTGGACCCAGACATGAAGCAGGCTATCAAACTCCTCCGCATTGTGCAGAAGCTCAGCCGCACCAAAGAAGAAGGCAACAATGCCTTCAAGGCCAAGGACTACCGCCGTGCTATTGATCTTTGGGGTCAAGCTCTTGAGGTCGATCCTACCAACAAGGATATGAACGCCAAGATTTTGCAAAACCGAGCTCAAGCCTACATCAACCTCAAGGAGTACGACTCGGCTATCGAGGACTGCACTGAGGCCCTGCGTCTCGACCCCGGCTATGTCAAAGCTATGAAGATGCGTGCCAAGGCCTATGGCGGTGCTGAACGATGGGAGGATGCCGTTCGCGAATACAAGAGCGTTGCGGAGAGCAACCCGGGAGAGAAGGGTATCCAAGAAGAGATCCGCCGGGCTGAGTTTGAGCTTAAGAAGAGCCAACGCAAGGACTACTACAAGATCCTGGGTGTCGGCAAGGATGCATCAGACAATGAGATCAAGAAGGCTTATCGCAAGATGGCCATCCAATATCACCCCGACAAGAACCCGGATAAGGAGCACGGCGATGAGAAGTTCAAGGAGATCGGCGAGGCTTACGAAACTTTGAGCGATCCTCAGTACGTCTTTGGCCCTCACTATTCATTTCCCAACTTTCCACCTGGAATGGCTTGTGCTGACGTGATAATTTTTCCCCCAATTTAGGAAGCGTGCTGCGTACGATAACGGCGACGATCTCATCGACCCAGCTGACATGTTCGGCGGTGGTGGCTTCGGCGGCATGGGTGGCATGGGTGGTATGGGCGGCATGGGTGGAATGGGCGGAATGAACGGCAGCCACATCAACATCGACCCGAACATTCTGTTCAACATGATGAATGGCGGCGGTGGTGGCTTCTCCTCTGCTGGCGGCAACCCATTCGGAGGCCAAGCTCGCGGGGGTGCGGGTGGATTCCCTGGCGGGTTCCCGTTCTAGAAGAGTCGAGTCGCTTCGAGTCGCTTCGTGACTCTTCGTTTCACCTCACTGCGCCTGTCATTTCGCTTCACTTCGGCGATGCGATGTCAGAAGCCATGTGTTGAATTGCATGGCGTGACTTTTCATTGGCTTGGCCTGAAAGCACCGGTGCGATTAACCCTGCAGGTTAACCTCCCCATGTCCGCTTCCGAGGCATTCACAGAACGAGTGCCTTAAATTGGTCTCAGCTTCTGGGCCTCATGCCTGATGCCCCCAAGACAGCCTGTTGTCATTCAGTGGTGTCACTGTGGTGACACATCTTCATTCTCAAAAGGCGTGTGTTTTTTTTTGTTTTCTTTATTTCTTTTTCGTTGCGGCTACGTCGCGGCTGCATGTGCTACCCACGCCGCCCCCCGCGACTATTATAGTCTGGATTCTGCGCATACCATTACGGAGAATATGATGATTCCCATACGATTGATAGACCTTTATTCATGTTTTCCTATGACACTCTCCCAGTCTACACTGATTTCCCTTTCTTTTCTTTGTGTCCTTTTGTGGCATCTGGAATTTCACAAATTCTTTCTTGGTTCCGATTTGTTCCATCGCATGAAGTTCTTGTTGATTTTACGAGGCATAATCTGTGCTTTCGTCACGACATCCTACATATATGGCGAATTACTACGATAAATGCCGGTGAAGGTATGAAAACATTTGGTTGTTTACAAGACAGCCTGCATTCATATATACATATACCTCTGCAATCCAAGTGAAACCAACCTTCCCTCGTACTGTGATTCTCGAGTTACTCACAGCCTAAGCTCTTGAAGCGTCGTCGTTTTTCAACAGACGTGGCGCGAAATTTCAATCGAGGGATTGGTCTGCTGCTCTTACCTGATGGATGATACGAGCTTTGCTTCAAGTACTGACTACTATCTGATGGATCACCCTTACCATGGTATTTGGAATGGACATGGTGGAATTGTAGGAATTCAAGGAATATGCTTGACCCCATGGACTTGGTTATCGAGATTCTCCTGTAACTCAGACCGATTCACCTAACAGGTAGTAAATGGACGTAGACGTAGATGTAAGATGCACAGGCCTGCAGCATTCGGAATCCACAAGGGATAAGGTAAAGCCATACGTAGGTCTGTCTAGTGAAGTTTTACCATGCAGTGAAAGAAAAAAACCCCCCTCGTTCCACATCTCAGGTGGCTATTCTCAGAGACAAGAGAATTTGAGTTCCTGGTAGCTACCCGATATACAGAACTCCGCTTCGCTGCTTTGAAATTGTTCCTCCTTCGAACATAGAACCTAAGTATGGTTGAATGCTGATATAACAGAGACCGAGAGGATATTCCTCCATGTACCCTTCGTGCTGAGCAGGGACTAAGGGAGTACAGCTGATACTGTGATCAACCTTGTCGATGAGATGGACCATGGAGTCTTTGCCGGACTGACCTGATTACCTTCGTCTTCTGGCACTATGAGTGGCAGATACAAGTACGGGTTGGGGTGGATTCAGGATTGTATGTACTTGTCTTGATATTAAACTCATACTGTCAGAGAAAGGAAGATACAGCTTGGCAACGCATTACCAGGTGAACAGTTCAAAAAACAATCATCGAGAGGGGGGGAATCTTCATAATATATACGAATCAAGAGAGGGGATGGGGGCAACATCAACGCTGTGGAAGGGATAAATATACTAATAGTGAGGGATTGAAGGATGATGGAAATCACAAGCATCATATGGACATAACAAACTCCGGCGCTGATGACCGAGGAGATGAAGCATCAGGGTGTGTGAAGGGGGAAACACAGTAGAGGTGCAGATGAGGTGAGACTTCGTGGAATGTGAAAGTTGATTTGAGCTGAGTTTTGCGGGGGATAGCAGTGAGAAATTGGGACGCTTCTGAACGCTGTCGCATCATGTTTGCAATTTCAGCGTCCAATGGATCCTTTCGGCTTGCAATGCAGACTTCACGACCAGGTATTAGATAAGATCTCCAAACAGATCACATCCCCTGGAGCAAGGTCAAGCCAATTCGTTATGTGGAATATTTCCTTGGCAGAACAATGGATACGACGGTGGTGTTCTCGCGCAGCCTGGACATCTGATCACTCAAGTGAAGCCCAGATTGTTTAGTATGGTCTTGCAATCTGAAGCCGCCATGGCAGTAGCTCCCAAAGCTCGAACAAGTGCACCGCCACGCAGGCGTTCGAGACCAATAGCAACTTTCCATGCCTCGGTGTCTTGGAGGACAAAGACGTATCTCTTGCCTTCTTGGTCACGTAGGCTAGCGCGCAGAACGTGGAGACCGCGAGAGACAGCCCCTGCAGCGGGGGCCGCTAGGCGACAGGTGTTCTTGCAGACTTTGAGTAGGTTGGTAATGAAAGCATCGGATTCTTCGCTCGTGGGTACGGAGTGGGTTGAGCGGCGGAAATAGAAAGGATTGGTAGATGCCGGCTGCTTGGGACTTGAAGAAGTTGCCATTTGAGGGCACCACACCTCAGTCAATTTCAGAGTCCATGCCTTGACATCCCATTCTCGCTGTCCGACCCCCCGAAGGTCATCATCCACAAAAAGACCTTCGGTGGTGATTCGCAATACGAGTCCATCGGTGACCATCCCCTGGCCGGAAACCAGCTGCGCAACTGGTGTTTTCATGAACGCATTGGTGAATTGATAAACACCAAGAATGACGATCTTGTCGGGGTCTTTTGTGGAGTATGAGACCCGGTGTGATGGAGGAGGTGTAGTCCGTGCTGTAGATTGCGACGGTGCATAAGAAGACTCGGAATAAGCGGATGACCCAGAGGCTTGTCCGTATGGTCGCCGTGGGCGATCATACGGCCGAAACGAATAGGCGTCGTCGTCCAACGTTGTCTTGGCTATTGGGAACGGTGGTTTCTTCGGCGACGGTGTCCGGGGTGCGGTTTGTGCACTTTTGGTGCTTCCGGCTTTGGACGCGGTTGGTGTCTCCTTCTGGCTTTCTTGGGCTTTCTTCTCGGCGTATCTTTTTGCTGCTGCTTCTTTGAGCGCAGCAAACTTGGCCATGGCTTCCTTTTGTGCGGCAGCCTTCTCTGCGGCAGCCTTCTCGGCCGCTTCTTTCGCAGCTTTCTCCTTGGCCTCTGCCTCAAGTTTTGCAGCTTCGGCTTCACGGCGTGCCTTTTCAGCTTTGGCTTCAGCCTCGAGGCGCTCAGCTTCGGCCTTGGCCTCCGCGGCTGCTTTTGCTGCTTTGGCGCGGGCCTCAGACAATTCTCTTGCTGCACGCAAACGTGCCTCCTTTGCCTCTTTTTCTGCCTTTTCGCGCATCTCCTTGGCTTCTTTTTCGGCTTTCTCGCGCGCCAATTTGGCTTCCATCTCGGCCTTCTCGCGTGCTTCTCTCTCCGCCTTCTCTCGAGCGGCGGCCATTTCGCGCTCGAGCTGTTCGCGTCGCTCTCTCAACTCCTTTTCCATTGCCTCTCGTTCTCGTTTCCTCTCTTTCTCCTTTGCTTCAGCCTCTCGTTTGCGTTTGAACTCCTCCATCTTGCGACGGAGTTCCTCCTTGCGCCTGGTTTCTTCTCGCGCCTTCTCCCACTCATCTCCGTTCGGGCCATGATTCGATGGCTCGGGCTTGGGAGGAGGAGGAGGCGGTGGTGGTGCTGTGTCCGCCTCTGGTGCGCCGCCGGCACGTTGGTTGCCAGCATACTGTTGACCATGATTTGATCCACCACCGTAGTTTCCACCATGTTGCCTTTGTTGATGATTTGAGCCGGTGCTTCCACCGCGCTCGTGGTTCTGATGGCCGTTGCCATGCCCGGGGCCCGATGAACGACCTTGAGAGCTCTGGCCGCTGGAGCCTCCAAAGGAACCGAAACCACCGAAACCGCCGCCGGGCGGTCTCTTCCCGTCAGGACCCTCAGAGCTTCCCTTGAAGTATCCTGACTGTGACATTCCAAAGGCCCAGCCAGCGACCGCGATCACGAGTGCAACCACCACCACGCCTTTGTTGCTCTGACTGGACACTGTCGCGACCCACCACGTCTTCAGTGTTGGTGCCACCATTGACCAAACATATACCACTGCGAGGGTGCTGGCCACGCCCGCAAGGAAGCTGTTTCGATTGCATTGTAAGGACGGGAGATAGACGAAACCAGCACCCGCAGAGTGCGGCGGCACGATGAAGATGTCGTAGTTTCCCGGTGGTAGATCGGAAGCTTTGCGGTATTCCCCCTCCGTGGTATGAGGATTCTCGCCATGAGGCGGCGGTGGGGGCGGCGGTCCATCCATTCTTATCTATTTTTGCTCGCTGCTCTGTCTTGCTTTCAGCTATTGTGGTGATGCGACCGGTTCAATTGCCGGCTTGACTGATTGCAAGTATGATCTGTGCTGTTTATGTCCACAAAGCCTCTATATTTACACTCTGAAAAACACGAGCGCCGTGCCAATCCTGCGCTCCTTGGTCTGTATGCGATTCGATCAAAAGAGATAGGAAGCGTCAAGGGAGGGTTGTGGTCTTGCGCCGAGAAGAGTAGATCGGCGGGGACCCTCTAAGTCGATCGGATGAACGTGCGAGCGCGCGTCGGTGAATAGAAGAACATGATCGAGACTGAAGATGGTTGTTGCACTGAGGCACCAGGCCACGCAGTGCTCGAGAATTCAGGTGGACGTTCAGCTGAGACTGCGCCGTCTGCAATCAATCAGCTCTTCGTGAAATCAAGCGATCAAGCGGCAATGAAGTGCTCCACCGATTGCGACGAGGTAGTGGAGGAAGAAGAGTTGAGAAGTGGTTGTTCTGGGGTCAAGTGGGTTGCTGAGGAGAGGACGGGAGCCGCTAAGGACTGGGCGGCAGATTCATGCAGTGTAGACGTGGCCATCACATCGACATGCCGTATACAAAGAGCTTAAACGAAACCAAGAAGCTGACCATCGTGATGCGGGCAGGATAGTCATTCAAGAGGGATTGCTGCAATGAGGGGCTACGACGTCCGAGTCGCAAGATGTACGCCGGACTCGATGGATTTAATTTATTTTTGGATGGTTGTGGCACACACTGTACCAAGTCTCGAGAGGAATGTATCGGGCCCTAGTAGTACCACTCACTGGTCGATGCTCAACGTCGAACCACATTCCTCGGGGTGGGGGAATCGCACTGCTCAGTTTAAGAGTTGTACAGTGCTTCCTCTCCGCCAAATATCATGTCTGTATCTCTAGCCATTTCTTTTCCACAGCAAATACCGGGCTTCTGTCGGTGGGCATGATGGATTGCTCAGATGTACCACTGAAGAGCGCACAAGAGTTTCTTGCAGATCTCTGTCCGGTATTTGTTGTGGTTTTGCCATTTCGGGGAAGGCGCGAATTTTACTTTCAGAAAGCCGGCTGGCAGCCTCACAGCCTCACCAATTCTACATTGAAAGCCTCAGGCAGCACATTCATTTGCTACATAGTATGACACTAGTGAGTCTAGTGACCAAACCGAGTACGTCGCGGACCACTGTCTGGCTATCTGATTTCATTGCGCTTGGACAAGCCCTTTCGACAGAGATAATCCGGAAATCTGGGATCGGCATTGAACAAGTGTGCATCTTTCCCTCGTGGCATAGTCGTTCCAATATCACTGCGCCTCAGTCCCGCAAAAAAAGCATCCGAAAAGATGAGACTACGCGCGGAGATATATTCAAGCCTTTATGCAGGCTATATTTCGACACGAGTCGGCAATTGCTGTGGATGGTAGAAGTATACCAACCACAGCCCATGGATATTGCGACTGCGAGATTGCGGTCAAGCGGTTGGGGCGGTAGTGGGTCCCATCGTCATATCATAGTCGTGGCAGAGAGTAGTGAGCAGTGAGCCACTGAGCACTCAGTACTAAGTAGTGACTGAGTACTCACTGTACTCAGTAGTCGTCGGACTAATGCTCAATACTAATTGTTTGGTGAGGAGTGTTGGATTAGCGATGAATCGCAATGATTTCCGAGGCTCGAGTGTCCGGGTGAAAGCACAGTAAGGTTGGCGCTGCGAGTTCTGCTACTGTCGTGCAGGCACATGGCTGTTATCGGGCGTACGGGACAGGTCAAACTAGATCGTGTCAGTCATCTCAGTCCCTTGACGGTTGCCCCGGTCAGAGTGTCGGAGATCAAGCCACTGAGAGGTACACTCGATGCGGTCCTATGACCAGAGCCTGCAAGTGATGCTACGACTGAGACGCCGTATGGAAGCTGGAGTATTCGAAGGCAACTAACTACTTTGCTAGATTGGACTTGTAGTGAGTCTAGTGACAGTTAAGGTTCGTACCTCATGTTGCTATAGAGTCATAGGATCATCACTGATCACTTCTCTGATCATCAATACGAACTACAAGCCTTCATCTGATCAAGCGGGAAGTTAGAATCAAGTCAAGTCCTTCATCGAGTCAGCATGCCGAGTCTCACCAGGTGTCGGAGTGAGTGATTGCAAGCCGTATGCCCATCTAACCAAGACAACGGTCAGATTTCGATGTGGTGACTGGTTGCCATGCATTCGTGCTTGAGCGCAGGTCCCGTAAACAGAACATGTAACTATACACAGTCTGTGTTATAGTCCACACGACGTGGACGTGCCTCTATCAGTGGGTTTACGAAAACAGAAAAGGTGTTGCGCCCCCAGAAGACGTACACCCTTCAACGAGGGGAACGTGACCCACCACCCATGATTGGATCATCGGACGGTCTTGTCCATCGTGATTGCTTCCCCATCGCTCATTCTGCCCCGTGCGAACAACATTCGGACTCGCTGGTTGTATCTTCAACAAGAGCGAGTCGGCGGACAGTGTCAATTCCTGTCTGCGCCTTGTCCCGTGCGGTCGTCAGGAACCGGCCCCTGAGCTGATCGTCAACAGGGCCTCCTCCGCTCTCCCTGAATCCCCTCCCCACCCATTTCCCCCCATCCACTGATTCCACTCGGCCCCAATCCCAGGCACCGATTTCAAGGTCGTCCGCCAAGTCTCCTGTGCCGCATCGATAGCCTGCCCAACCTGACGTTCCACCTCTCCTCTTTCCGAGCTCCCTCGTCTCCGTCCCTTCCACCCTCACCCATCCTCCGTCCGCCTCGGCCAGGGCACTGTGCTGATCCGTCATGGCTGCCTATCAATCCCCTCCGCCCGTCCAGCAGGGCCACGCTGCAGTACCGCGTCAGTTCCCCGCGTTCAACCCGGTCGCCGCGACGAACGCCCCCGCGGGCACATTCCTGCCTGGCACCAAGGTGCAGGTCGGCGGTCATCGTGTGGTGGTCGAGAAATATCTATCCGAGGGAGGCTTCGCCCATGTCTATGTCGTGCGGCTGCCCAAGCCGGTCAATGGCACCGATAACGCCGTCTTGAAACGAGTGGCCGTCCCCGACAAAGCCGCGCTGGCCAGCATGCGCACCGAGGTGGAGACCATGAAAAAGCTCAAGGGTCACAAACACATTGTCCGATACATTGACTCCCATGCCTCCCAATTACAGGGCGGTGGATACGAAGTTTTCTTGCTCATGGAGTACTGCGCGGGCGGCGGTCTGATTGATTTCATGAACACACGGCTCCAGAACCGATTGACCGAGCCCGAGATCGTCAAGATCTTTTCTGACGTCGCAGAGGGAGTCGCTTGCATGCATTACCTCAAGCCACCTTTGCTCCACCGGGATCTGAAGGTGGAAAATGTCCTTATCTCGCGTGCCTCGGGCTCGACGATCTACAAATTATGCGACTTTGGATCTGCAGCGGCTCCTCGGCCCGCGGCGACCTCGGCGGCTGAAGGTCGGTTGATTGAGGATGATGTACAACGCCACACGACAATTCAGTACCGGAGTCCGGAAATGATAGATGTCTATCGAAAGCAGCCAATCGACGAGAAGAGCGATATTTGGGCACTGGGGGTCTTCTTGTACAAGTTGTGCTACTATACAACCCCTTTCGAGGAAGTTGGGCAGATGGCCATTCTCAACGCGAGCTACAAATTCCCTGCCTATCCTCAATTTTCAGACCGATTAAAGATGTTGATTGGTGAGGCTCTCCGCTGTTCGAGTCTCGGCATCCCTCCTCATTATAGGATCCGATTTGTCCGACTAACGTGCATTTCCGGATAGCAACGATGCTCATGGAGAATCCTCAAAAACGTCCCAACATATATGAAGTGGTGAAGGAGATTTGCGATATGCAAGCGAAAAAGGTCCCCATTCGCGATGTGAGTCCTCCGGTCATCCACCCTCGTGATCTGCCGCTTGCTAAGACAGATAATGTCACTAGATCTACTCGCACCGAACCGCCTCTGAAGCACCTCGTAATCCTGAATTGCCATCACCTCCAGTAGAAGCACCCGCCGTCGGCGCGACTTTCTCGCCTCCGATTCAAGAGACCCAGATCATCCCAGAAATTGCGCCCATGCGGAGAGGCCGACCTGGAAAATCTCAGCCTTCAGCCCGCAGCTCGGCCAAACCGAGTCCGTCTCCTCTTCGTGATGGGTCGAAACATTCGTTGCATGATCCCTTCGCGGCTCTAGATGGCAATGCGAGGCAACATGCGGATGAGCTGTCAAATCGGTTCCCAACGTTGGATCAATTCGACATTCTCCACGAGAAGGGGGATACGTTTGCATTTGAGCCTAGTTCGAAGGAGTCCAAATCCGGAGACGAAGATCTCTCGCAAAGATTGACCAATGCGCTGGCCGATGACGCTTTCGGGCAACGCTCGTCTCCGGAGCGACAGCCTCCTCCTACAAATCGCAGATCGCAGGTATCCCCGGTGCGATCAGGAACGCCCCAGGAGACAGTCACTCGGCAACAAGCGCCGCTGTATCAGCCCAAGCCCCAGCGACCACAGATGGTCTCTACGGGCACGATGACATCTCCGTCGCAAACACCTCGTCTGTCAGAGTCGAGCCCTACCAGCCGGCCAATCTACCGCTTCCCGGCTGCTGATAGCGAGCGCCGTCCATCTAGCCAAGTTCGAGCTGCTGATGACCACCAGATCAATGGACCCAAAGCTCCATCGCCCCCTTCAGCCAGTGTGAGACCAGAGCCCAGTCATCGTTTATCATCTGACCGATTGTCCAATCAAAGTCACTCGGCTCGGCCGTCCCTCGAAGGAATTCGACGGCCATCAGGCCTGGAAGTCACCGAACCTGTCAGCCGATCCAAGTCTGCAATCTCAAAAGTGCGACCAGTCTCAGTTCAAGCTTCAATGCGCTACGACTACTCACGTGAGCCGGAGACTTCGCGCTCATCTTTGGATCTGTCGCAGATACAATACGAGGGCGGAGCACCATTACGTTCAGTGCGAACCGAGCTCGATCGGGAGCCCGAACGAGCCAACATCACCTCAGACATGGATTATCTTCGGGCAAAGGAGGAGGAAGAGAGTCTCCGAAAGCGAGAGAAGCGGAGTAGTAGTGGCGCTAAACATGCCAAGCGAGGTAGCTTGCAATCTTTGTCACTCTCCGGAAGCAAGACACTCTTTGCTGGCCGTTTCGGGGAAGCCTTCCGTCGCTTTGAAAGCACGAATGGCGAGAAAACCTCCTCACCTACGGCCGAAGACTATTCACAGCAGCAAAAGGGTCTTGGGAGTGACGTGTCTCCGCTTGATTCACCTCCTAATGAACGAGCTGCCTTTGATACAGGTGATCTTCTCGACGATCTGGACCGTGAAGATATATCTCCGGAAATGCGACGTGAGTTGGAACGTCGGCGACTTTCGCAGGAAGAGAAGCGTGTGGCCAATGCCGCAGCAGAGTACCGGCGGCGCGTTGCTGAGGGCGGCGACGGAGGTGGCCAGCCTCGCTCTCGGGCCATCATGAATCGAATGCAAAACTTCCTCGGCGAGTCTAACAAGCCACAAGTGGCGCCGAAGACCGCGACCGGGTATGGCAAGTATACCGATTCCGATGCTTTGCAGGCGAAGCCAGTTGATCAGAACGGATCGATCACATCCTCAGGACAGGCCCCCATATCTCGTGCCCCTGGTCCAATTTACGGTGCTCGCGAAGGAGCTCCTGGCCCTGCCACACGATCGTCTCCCGCCACTCTCACCAGACCATCAGAAACATCAAGTCCCAAGCCTGCATCGCGTCCAGCAGCTCCGCCGAAGCCAAAAAGCCTGCGTATGGGAGGACAAGACACTTCCCGGCCTGGCACAGGCCATGCTGCAGCCTCTCCTGCAAGCCCAGGAGAGGATTGGGAGGAGAATTTCAGTCGACGGTTCCCAAGCTTGTCAGGACTGGAGATGGAGACTGAAATTACGGTCCCGCACTATTCCAAGCTCCGAACCCGGGAGGTTTAGCCGGAAAGCGTGTTTCACTATCGTCTGGATGAACAGGTTGTCTTTCCAGTGTTGCGATAAATTAGCGTGATTTGTCTTCTTCGAGTCTTTAGTGCCTTTCACTGGTTGAGTCTTCTGTTTCAAACAAGATCATTTTCGTTGTAGAATGTATGATGTCCTGTGGACAAACATGGAGATAGCAAAGACATACGAGCTTGATCTGTGAAGATATGCCAATTTTGACAACTTACAGTGCACATTGTGTGTCAACACCGTCCTAGCTGAGACTACACGCAAAGCATATCCGCGCCGAGGGGGGAGTGGTGGATGCAATTAAGCATACGTTCTAGTTCAATCCTCCGCCGAAGACGCATATTGAGGGATTGACGGCAAGCGCCCAACCAACTTGCCTCAATGTATAGAAGATTTTCCAGTCACTCGCTTGAACACATCGTTCAAGTGCTCCCAAATCTTCTGATCCGTCCGATTCTCTCTTAGCCTCTGTAGAACTTGCTGCACCGAGGCATCTCCGCTCTCACAAAACTCATCCACCGTGTAGACACCTGCTCCGATCTGACCATTACTAGCGACAACAGCCTTGGGTCCGTCCACTCCGCCCCCTTCACTCGACAGACCAGCGGACCGCTCCTTCGCCGCGTATCGAGGCGCAGTCGACAAGAAGACATGCCTGTCACCCGTCTCCTCGAGTGATATCCAATTATGAGTCGCAAACATGTTCACAATCGAGAAGATCGACCTCATGACCACCCCGGTAACACCCTTGATTGACTGATCGAGAGATGTCCGTACAAAGCCGGGGTAGCTATGCACAAAGCTCACGCTTGGAGCCGACTGTGCGAAGCGTTCCATGGTGAGGGTCATCATGGAACAGAGATGTCCGCGAGCTTGCCAAGGTTTGACTTTCTTGCCGGGGATGTCGTTGGGATTGACGGGTCCTTCTTTGGTACCGGCCAAGACGACCACCACGCGAGGGGTGGAGGAACGTTGCAGCAGGGGGAGGAGATTTGCGATGAATCGCATTTTGGAATAGTAGCCAAGGGCCATGATGAGAGGAAGTTTCTCCGAGGTTTCTAGCATTGTTGAAGATTGACAAGATGGTCAGCGTCCTTGAACCCCTTGCCTCAAGCATTGCCCCGTCACCAAATAGTTTTCTCGGGCGATGAAGGTGTTGTCCACATACCTGAAGAGAAGTCCAGCGTGCCCTGGCTCTGAAACAAGATATCGAGTCTGGTCTCTTTGGCTTGTATTGACTGACATATCTCATCTACATTGCGAAGTAGACTCGCATCCGCTTTGACGAACTCATATTGACCGCCAGCATTGACATCCTTCAACTGGCCCAGGACCTCATCGGCAGCCGTTTGCGAACGGCCGATGAAATACAGTCGAGGTTGTTGGGTGTACTTTGCGAATGCCAAGAGAGATGCTCGTCCAATTCCGTTAGTTGCGCCGACGAAGACCCCGACGGGACCGTTGCGGGTGAACAAGGTCTTGGGCAAGGATGCATTGGATGCTTGAACTGTCGAGAGGTTGACCATATTTGGAGTGGGTCACTCGTAGACCTGAGCTTTTGCCAAGATCTGATACGGAGTTGATGCTGTTTCGAATGTTGATGGGTAAAGTACCTGGGAGCGCGCGGTTGGCCTGCACACTGGCGATGGTATTTACTGGTGTGTTGACCACCTGCATGGCCTTGGGCTCAAGAATACTATTTATCTGCAACTTTCAACCATACAACACCAAGATGCTTCTTGGAAAAGGTCGTTCTATCTTCCCGATCACGAACCACGTGTGTCTCTTGCGTCATCGATTCACGACGGCGATTCCGTGTCAAGTCCTCGATCGGTATGTCTGAATGCTTAAAAACCGGCCGGAACTGCTTGTCCTTCGATCGTGCGGACGCCCCGAGTTGTCTCAGGACGCCTGATATCGTGGCTGCAGGGAAATCGCTTGGAATATTTGTCCCGAGTGCCGAGTCTTGCTCTTGGTCTGACTGGCTCTGCGTTCCAGCAATAGCACTTGTTGAGAGTTGAATCGGCGTTAAGGTTGGCCCGACTGTGTTGCTGATCGTGGGGTGACAGATGTACCTTATCTTTCCGTCGGGCGACATCTCGGACTCACAGGTACACCGTGCAACAAAGGGACCTGACATCAGGAGTAGTGTGTGGACCCTATCGCTCCGAATTAGGAATTTGCTTGAATGACGATGCACCAACTAGGACAGCGGTGTTGTTGACCATCCCACTGATTGACTTGTCCAAAGCATATCGATCGGACCGAGTCTAGAACTGTAGACTTCGATCGGTCCTCATGCTCAAATCTTTTCAGTCAATGGCTCTGAGATTTTCATTGAAAGATAAAGAAAGACAACGGACAAGCGAACAGCAAGTCGAGCCAGCTGATCTGGGCGTTGACATGGTCCAGCATATTTCCCAACCTAGAAAATTCGGTCCTCCACCTTAAAAATGACAAGAATGTCCTTGTACTTCAAGTTGAGGCGGAGGCCTCATCCGTGCCGTCTCCAATTCCGCCCGTCCATCGCGGCTCTAAGAGCTCCCCCAACTTTACCGCCTTTTCCCCGCCGCGTCTCTTCCGCATCTCCTCCGTCTCTCATCTCGACCGCGATGGCGATTTGAGAACCCTGCAGCATCGACGAGCTCCCAAGCGATTCAAGATGGCCCCTGTCTTGCTCAAAACCGTCGATGGTAAGCTCGTGACTCCGATTGTTGTTCATACTGCCTGCTAATCCTCTATCTAACATAGACGACATTCGCGATGTCGTTCAGCACCTTTTCGAGATTCAATCAGCTGTCCATGGCTATCTGGGGCCCGAAACACAGCAAGAGCTCGTGCACAAAATGTATGTGAATCCATATCTGGTTACCATAGCACCCTTTGCCATCAAAAGGACCCTATTGCTCAGTCACAGGAGCTATCGATGTTGTATTTCAATGCATCTCGATTTAAGCTGACCTTTTTGCATCACACAGAAAGAACCTCACCATTGCTCTCAAAACGCTCCACACACATACCGAACTGCCTCCCAACGCCGCCGAGACCGCAGCCCCCAATACCGCCGACCCTTCCAATCCTCCTCTCGCTAGCATTCAACTGCCACCCGAGATTATCGAGTACGTCGATGCGGCGCGCAATCCGGATATCTACACCCGTGAATTCGTGGAACTAGTCCAGCGCGGCAACCAGGATCTAAAAGGAAAACGAGAGGCTTTTGCCGACTTTCGAGATGTGTTGGCCCGGGAGATGCGCAGCGCCATGCCCGAATGTCGCGCGGAGGTGGATCGGGTCATGGCCATGACGGGTGGTGCTACGGACGGGGATGCTCCGGGTCATGCCGATGGTGCATCGAAGTGAAACAGGAGGGATGCATTACCAACACTAACATTTCGCTTCTTTCGATTTCGCTGCCCTTGGTGGTCATCAGCTGGGTACATTAGACCTTGATTCGACTTGGCATGGTATGCACGGTGACTGGGTGCACAAGGATTGTTGGCGCCACCTTGAAGCTGTGTTCGGTTGCCGCTCTCCCCCGTCAAAGATTTGACAGGCGTGTTCAATTTGTTACAAGATACGGTACCCGAAGTTGCGCCAAGGCCGGAGTTCAACATGAGTTGAAAAGAAAGGTCGATTGTTGGATCATGAGACCATCCAACACGGAGACTTGACCCCTGAGAGCATAACAATCTATAAGCCGAGGGAGGATGTGAAATCGGGATCGAACAAATGATTTCCTCCGAGTGACTCGCACTGGACTCCTGAGATCACGCGCAAGGTGCCGATATGTCAGCTGGGATGGGTAGCAGATCGCTGAGAGATCCCTGCTCCAAGACCTCTGGTACCCCGGCTGGGCACGGTCGGCCTCCGAAGCCATGCGCTTTGCGCGTCAGCCAACGTCTCCAGGTAGCAGTCTATCGCAATTTAAATAAGATGACGCTTTGCAGGCCAATCACAGGTTTTGTTCCGATTATCGATTCAAGTCTGTTAGTACCGGATTCTCACCGTCTCTCGACTCGTCGAAAAAGGCTGATTAGTCTTTGGAAACAACGTCAAAATTCTGCACACGTAGTCATCTGTCGCACGATTCAGCCTCTGATCCACCTTCTTGCTTATTATCCAACATTCAAAAGCGTTCTCGCCACATGTCTTGGTGCAGCTAAGAGTACACAGAGAGTGATTGGTCTTACCTTGCCTACCCTACCTCATTTACCTGGCTTTCTCTGGACTTCTACGGGAGAGAGCGGGCAAGGCATACGAAACGCTTACTAAAATCGATTTGATCGGAGTGGTCGGACAATAAGAACTCCTCCCCTTACTGCGTTTGGAATTGGAACAGGATGTCCGGTAATAGGATCATGGCGTAGTAAATGACATGGAGCTCCCAGCTAGTAGCTAGTAGCTACAGCACCAATATAGCAACGAAAGCATTTAGAGATGTCAAACTCTACAATTCTTTGGCAAGGCGTAGATGGGAGCATTGCGTTTGATTCAGGATATTACTCTATAGTCTATACATTATTGATTGAAGGTCAGTACCTGTTACTAGTCAGTAGGTATGTACATGCAGTCCAACATCTCTCACGTGATATCGCATTGCCTCGGGATGAGAAGTACTGTAAGATGCAGTAGGAAGTTGAAACTCAAGGGGAACATTATCTCGTAATCTGGAGATGGTTTAGACCAGATTCTCCCTCTCAGAAGATCTTCAGGAGTACTGCCCCCGCCATTCCGACTTTCGCAGCCGATCTGCAGACTGAGACTCTCAAGCAAGCTAGGAGGTGTTCCCCGCAAAAATCCACAAGGAAACATCTCAGGAACCCACCGTCCCACCCAACTGACAGCGAGTCCCCGCGTCTACTAGGCTTACGAAGCTTACGAAGCTCTGGATGTGCTTCATGCTAATGGTTCACTCTAAGTGATGAGGACAGAAGTGGCACTACATGGGGAACGATAGGAGGTGCGGACCCAGATGGTGGGTCTGTTGATCGCTTAAGATGTTCTTGCATGATTGATCTGGGGGATCGTTGGTGGGTTGTTGTGACTTTGGGTTCTGTGAGTGGTGAGACGAGAGTTTGTGGATTGCGGATTGTGGACTGCTCGAGTGGGGAGCTTGGATGGTGACCCAGTGGACACGTGCTTGCTCATGTAATACAGTAAAAGACCGCTTGTATGAACAGTACATAACGTATGGGCTGGAGGTCCGAGGTCGTACTGTAAGTTTTGACTTTGGAGTCTTGACCGGTTGAAACCATTCACCGCGACTCTTGCGAAGTTGCGACCGGTCGGGATCATGGAATGATGGGTTCGACTTAGATGAGAAGTAGAGTAGGTATGCCCGGATGCCGTATGACTCTGGTGGGCTCAAGATCACCCGTGTCTTCGTCATCGCGTGCGGATCCAAGTGCTGCTCCCGGGACTTGGTATCATGTACATATAGGGTCAACGTCTATCCAAGCCTGTGCGAGGGTTGCTTCGAATATATCTAGTTGTGGTCTACATCGGCTCTTGGACTCTGTTCCGGTTGTAGACCTTGATGGATAGATGGAAGAATCGGTCACTTGTCAATAGAACTTCCCGCAGAGACTTGGAGAGTCACGACTCAAGGTGCTACTTGCGGACTGACGCATGCTTCAGGGTTGTGCATCGGCCGGACGAGAGGGGACTCGTGCTGGACCAAAACCGTGTTGAATCCCCGGCCATTCCTGGGGTTGGACTCTTGGTCAGATCGCAAGCCCATATCAAGCCACCACCGCCGCTGATTTGTTGTCCTCGACAATCGGACCGGGTCGAGTGAGCTGTCCGTTGACTCTGTTGACGCTGATTGTCATTTCCTGTCAACACAAGCCCCCGTCCACGTCCATGACTCAAGACATTGAGATTGTGTTCCCCTCAAGACTTTTTGTGCCCACTGCATTGATTGGAGGCACATCCGTTGCCTCCCAGAGTTGTATGAGTGACCGAGTGTGAGCATCGAATTCCACTTCCACCACAAATCCAAGTACACGGGATCCACAATACCTGAGAGTGATACCATACACTGTAGCCTGTACATTACAGTCATATCCATCACGATCACAGTCAAGTATCGTATCATCACTAGAGGTCCGCCCCATCTTTCCTCCCCCGCAATATTCAGCTGCTGCGGCTGCAGGTGCGCAACGACTCCCCCCGACCTTTCTCCCAAAAGAGAGAGAGAGAGAGAGAGAGAGAGAGAGAGAGAGAGAGAGAGAGAGAGAGGTTAACTCAGAATCCAGCGGGTCTCCCTCCAAGGTCACAGACCTCCAGATCTGGAGGAAAGAGCTGTCAGAGTCAAAAGGTCATCTCATCTGGCTTCTTTCTCTCACCCTCCTGGGAAAGCAATCCAAACTTTACACCCTGTTTCCAGCGCCAATTCTCAAACACCGCCAGTCGTCTGCACTCTGCACGCCCGCGAAGAGGTGGTCCTCGTTTTTGGTGGCGCTTCTCAACTTCACCGACGGCCCATCACCTGATCCGTTCGGCCCCGTTGCCATCCACACCCAAGCCCACCTTGTCTCTCTCTCTCTCTCTCTCTCTCTCTCTCTCTCTCTCTCTCTGCCCCCCTTTTAGCTCAGCGGTTCGCAGTCCCGTTACCCTCGAGCGAGTTTCCCCAGTGTTCAGTCCCCCAGTTTCTGGGGCCCGCCACGCTTGTGGGCTCATCTTGATCTACTAGTGTCAACTTGTCAAGCACCGATCTTCGGCTGGATTGGTTTGCCTTGACATTCCCCCCCCCCCCCCCCCCCCCCCCATTCTTCTCTCTCCATCGTCGCCTTTGCTCTGTTCGTCGCGCAGCTTGCGTTGGCTCTTCTTTCCTCTTCTTCAACCCCCTTGTGCTTCATAGACTAGCTCGGTTCTCGATCATGTGTTGACTGCGTAATAATTGACCCCCTTCGCCATGGCCACCATCATTCTGCCCAGCGATGGAATCACGGGCGGCTATCAGGGCCAGTCCCTGACGATGAAGATCACAATCGCAACACTGGCTGGTGTCACTTGGTATAACGCCTTCGAGCTCATCATCCTGATCTTGGTCAATTTTGCACCCTACCACGGCCTCTACTTCTGGAGTCTGCTCATCTCCTCCGCGGTCGGCTTGATCCCTTACTCCCTCGGCTTTCTTCTCAAATTCCTCCACTTGACCACAGTGACCTGGCTACCGATCACGCTGCTGACCGTCGGCTGGTGGGCCCTGGTCACCGGCCAGTCCTTGGTCCTCTACTCCCGCCTGCATCTGGTGCTCGACAATCAGCGCGTGCTGCAGCGCGTCCTCTTGATGATCCTGGTCAATGCCGTACTGCTGCTGGTCCCATCCACCGTCTTGGCATATGGAGCCAACCTCACGCCGCCGAGCACGTCATTGGCCAACTACAAGAGGGCATACGATGTGATGGAGAAGATTCAGATGACTGGGTTCTCCATCCAAGAGTTCATCATCTCGGGACTCTATCTGCGCGAAACCATGCGTCTGCTTCGAACCGACGTCGATCAGGGCAAGCGCAAGATCCTGTATCAGCTGCTGCTCGTCAATTTGCTGATTATCGTCATGAACGTGGGACTTTTGATCGCCGAGTTCCACAACTACTATATCATGGAGACCATGTTACGCGGCACTTTTTACAGCATCAAATTGAAGCTTGAATTCGCGGTCCTCGGGAAACTGGTCGAAGTCGTTCAGAACCCAGTGTGGAAACCCGAGTCATTCTCCAGTCCGCGCGCGCTACCTGATTTTGTCGATGCGTCGCGCGTGACCTCGGACCTCACTCGGGCGGCTCCCGTCGACGCTCGCCCCATGCGAGCATGGCTGGAGGATGATATTTCCATCGCCATGTTCGAGCATATGCCGCCTTCCGAGGCGCAAATGATGGCTTCGACCAAGGCCAAGGTCTGGCACAGTGAGACGCAATTCAACGGCGCGTCACGGGCCATCGACTTTTCCAACCCCTTTCATCCGGAACGTAAGGAACATAATCAGCCCCAGCAACAGGAGCGCCAACAACCAAAGGGCACACATGACAGTGCGAAGATAGAAAAACCAGGATGACGGACGAGTTTCCACTGTGTCAGAAACATACCTTATATCTCTCCTTTCTCGCTTTGACCGAGATTTCTCCACATCGGCTGATGCGACACCGCCATGCGCGATGACGATTCCTCTCTGAAAGCCGCTCGAGCTCGGAGCTTCATGAGCAAAATCGGCGCTCAGACCTCCGCAACCACGCGCAGTCCCTCGTTGAGGCGTCGGAAAGAACCTGCCATACACGATCAATCTTGGTTCACCGGCGGGATCGACGGCTTCGCCAACGCTTTGTCCGGCGCGATACCATGGGAAATTGTCGGGTGTAATTGAAATCTGATCATGACATGGAAGCAGAGTTAGCGGGGTGACGCTTGTCATGCCCTGTTCCCCGGACCGGTGCTCTGCCATCAACAGCGCGGACTGTGCAGACTGGGGGCGTGTACTCACTTACCTAGACACCCGGCACGAGGCCATTTCTGGAGAGAATGACGTCCACCAGGCGTGTCTTTGGAAGTCAATCTGCTACCCTTCAGAAGAATTCCCTGGGAAGTCTCTCGACGCATCGACTGACGTGCGGAAGCTTCCAATGTGAGAGTATCTAGGTTCACCTGCAGCGTCATTAGGAAGAAGACTGTTTATTGAAATGTCCATGCTCCCAGCAGCTGTAGTCGGTAGGAAGACGTGTCCATATTACCCCCACACGTAATTGCAACTGGGAAGCGGAGAATCGTCGGAAGCAGTCAAAGTTTGTCTTATTGAGCTGCCGATGATGTTGCATTTCCTCGTTGAGAATCCCCCAAGTTGATGTTCGATGGGGTTCCTGCTTTCGGCAGCTCCCCGTCGACGGCCTCGTTGGCAACCGTCCCCGCAACACGCGGAGGTACACTCGACCCACTCCTCCTCCTCTGATGCTCTCCACGGTAATCGTCTCTTCTTCTGGAAGGTGATCGCTTCAATGCCACCTTGTCCGCTGTATAAATACCAGGAGACTCTCCTGTCTCTACGGAAAGAAATGCACAGGGACAACACTTGATTATCAATAAGATGGGCGCGATGAAATCTCTGCTCCAACTGTCGTGGCTGGGCTGTGTCGTGGCCGCAGCGTCTCCAGACAATGATATTGTCAGTGGCGCCACATACCCGTCCCCATCTTGAGCATCATTCCCCGGCTCACTAGTTTCCTTACCCACAGCACCATAGACTACTGGCGCGGTCTAGCGCTCCAATCTGCAATGGCACCGCATCCACGTTGGCGTTGAGTGATCCACCATACTCAAATTACTTCTATTCGGACTGCAATGTGGCCGCACAGGCGGTGGTCACCAGCCCGCTGCCAGATAGCGATTTGACCCTCATCGGGCCTCGTTTGATCGTGGCATGGCCAGCCGGAGACAGTGGGATTTGCGCCTACTTCGCGCCCCAGAGTGGTCCCAATGGCACTCTGGCCATCGAAATGGTCAATTCCACCGTCGGACATCCCCTCAGTCCGGTGTACTCGACGGGTTCCAACGCTTCTGCGCCTCCGAGCGTTGGTCTTCAGGGCGTGCTTCGCTTTAATACTTCGGCGACTCTGACTCTTCCGATCTTGGGAAGTATTCGTACAATTCGTGATTTCGTGGAGGGCCCGAGTCTTCTCCAACCTCAAATTCAGGATGCGATTCGATTCATGTCGAACGAAGACGGTTCGGCGTCGCTTCAGCGAACATGGCTGGACAATGTTACTTCCACGACGCTGAGCTTCGCGCCATTCGCAAACAACACCGTGAAAGGGAAAGTCTCAGTCTCGAACCGGACATTGAACTTTGAGGCAGGAGACTATCTTGTCTCTGCGTCGATGGATTATCCGCAGCTCACCGCGCTGAAGCCCGCCATGGTCCTCAACAATGCGTATCGAGAACTCAAGACCACAAACGCAGATCAGGTGGCTGCGCTTTCGTTCCTGTCGTATTCAGAGAAGTTGCTCGCCGGTGCTTGGCGCTTTCTGACCTACTTTGGTCGAGATTCGATGATCTCGGCACTACTTCTGGAGCCGGTTCTCAGCTCCGGGAATGGCAGCGCGATGGAAGCGGTCATCGGAGCTGTTTTGGAGCGAGTCAACCGTACAGATGGTAGTGTCTGTCATGAGGAAACCATTGGGTAAGTGAACGGCTTCACTTGATGATTGCAAAACGTGGCGCTAACATTGGACCAGTGATTATGCCACATGGCTCAATTTGCAGAATAATATCAGCAGTAGCGCCATGCTCTGTGACTATAAGATGGTACGTGGTTAATCATGTGGTGACCGTCCTCATTCCGGGGAATGATAAGCACTCACGCCTGGAGACCATCTAGATTGATTCGGACTACTACTTGCCTGTTCTTATGCAGAAGTACTTTGTCAACAACCCCGTCGGTCAGAAGCGAGCAGCATCCTTCCTTAGGTTGGTCCAGACGGTGTCTTTCGCGGCTTATGGGTAAATTTACTAACATGTTCCAAAGCACTCCTGCGGGAGCAATCGACGCCCACAATCAAAATTTGACATGGGGCGATCTCGCCCTGATCAGCGCAGAGCGTATCATGCGACTTGCTCGTCCCTTTGCCGAGAAGCCCGTCAAGGAGAACTTTGTTCATCTCAAGAAAGGTCAAATCGTGGGAGAGTGGCGAGACAGCGAATATGGTATGTTCGGCTCATGATATGACTCCTAGAAAAGACGAAGATGGAGACGAATTGGGGGCCACTGCTGATGCGCAACCATATCAAAGGCATTGGCGGAGGACGGATCCCTTATGATGTCAACACAGCCTTGGTTCCAGCAGCTCTGCGTTCAATTGCTATTCTTGCTCGCCAAGGTCTTTACCCCAAGCACAAGCAATGGTCTCACATGGCCGATCGCTACGCACAGGTCTGGGAGGACAAGTCCCTCGACTTCTTCAAGGTGACCATTCCCGAGTGCGAGGCCAAGGATCTCGTCGCGTCCTACAAGAACGAGTCCTCATTTGCCGGACCTGATCAAGCTGGCTAGATCAACGACGACGTGGTCTTCCACGCTCTCGCCCTGGATGGGAACAACAACCTCAGCAAGGTGGAAGTGATGAACACCGACGACTGTTTCCGCCACTTTCTCCTCAACACTACCAACGATGCTCAATTAACCCCGTTCCTTAACAACTCCGCCACGAACATCCGTCGCACCTTCCCCGCAGGTCTAATGACCTCGGCAGGCATGATCGTCGCAAATCCCGCATTCGGCGGGAACCCTGTCTACGCCCAAAACTGGACCACAGGCGCGTATCACGGAACAGTCATTTGGTCCTGGCAACTCGCTATGATGGCCAAGGGACTCGAGCTCCAGATGGGTCGGTGCCAACTCAGCGCGAACTTTTCTGTCACGGACCAGCAGAAGCATCATTCCGAAAACAGCGCGTCGTGTCCTACGAACAAGACGCCCGTCGCGCCAATCCCCGAATTCTGCGGAGACGACTCGGTGTGGGAAAACGTCAAGGCTGCATACAACGAGCTCTGGGACGTCATTGAAAAGAACAAGAGTCAGCTTTCGGGAGAAGTGTGGTCGTGGACCTATCGAGATGGTGGTTTCCAGGTCACGCCCTTGGGAGTGATCCCGCCACCCGGCGGAGGTTCTCAGACTGGTAAGTCTCTCTTGGTCGTCTTTTGGCCCTCTTCGTTTTGTATCTTGCTTTTCTCTTATTGACCTTCTTCTTTGCCAGAATCCGACATTCGACAACTTTGGTCTTTGGCTTTCCTGGCCGTGACCAGGAGCGAGAATTACAAGTAGGGCTTCCAGAGCTTAGGAGGGACTCGAACCGACGGCTACTGCTCGGTATATCCCCTTGTCTAAATGTACACGCTCGCTCGCTGGTCCTGGAATCGAGCATGCTTGACTCACGTCATGAAAGTGTACAACCCTCTTCACATAGTGGACCTAGGTAGTGTGTGATCGTAAAAATTTGAGTATTTGCTGGGAACATGTACAAATGACTTGGAGGGATTTTTTGCCAAGAAGATATGACATTGCTCTCTTCACGTCTTTCAGCGCCAATGCTGTTGGGTCTTGCTGAGCTGGACTTGATGCGGGTGAAACGTAACTCGACACTCACCTCTGTCAGAATACGAGTGGCACTAATGCCCGATTACTTGAAGGTCACTCAATACAGTGAATAGTTGGAGGGTACACTACTACCTAGACCGCCCCCCCCCCCCCAAAAATTACTCAACTTGACTTTCAACAAATCCGCGTCTCATTACGAACAGGTTTCTCACATATGGAGAAGGGAATATTTCACATAAAAATCAATGAGGTTTCCCTCCTTCCACCCCCCCCCCCCCAACCCTTAACCCTTCTGTTTCTGTACCCATCTCCCAGATTCATCTTTGACAATTTCAAACTCCCGGTACCCTTCCACCAGACCATCCGCCAATTTGGTCAGCGCAACCCAGGCAGGCACGTACTTCCGCGCTTCAGTAAGCGCGGGGATCAACTCCGGGTTGTTATCGTCGCTCCAAAGACACGACACAAGTCCCCGGAGTGACTCTGCGTGCTCTTTGAAATCTACGTCCACTGTCCATGACCCGTCCCAGGTGCGGCTCCAGAGTCGAATCTCCGACATCCCTTCCGAAGCGGGTTTGATGAACCGCTTGTCTTGCACGGATGATCCTGCGACGCTGAAGGTCTTGATTGAGGGGTGCTGCATAGTGATGCGGCATGCTCGGGTGTTCAGTCCGGATAGCTCGAATCGGGCTGAAGGGCTGCTTGACTCGGAGGGGGTGATTTTAGAGGACACCCAATCTGCTGATGGACCTGGTGAGGGCGAGGAGGCGTTCAGACTGGGGACAACGTGGGGCTCTACACCGGGCCAAGAGCATTGCAGAAGTTGTCCGTGTCGAAAGATACGGTGACACTCTGTATGTCCTCCCGCACTGGGTAGGCCGCGAACGACATCTTCGACAAACGGGCTGACACCTGCTAGGTAGGCGGATGAGTTACCCCGATCCAGATCGACCTGCTGCGAAAAGTAAAGTTTCACGCGGTTGGTATGCGAGAAAGGGAACGCAACCAGGTTGTAGATCAGGGTGCCGATGAGGACAAGGAAGAGGAATACTGGAATGTGGTAAGTGTAGCGGTGAATATACGGCAAGACCGGCATAAAGATCATGGTGATGAAGAATGCCATCAGCAGGTACACGACTAGCGTGGGATCGCCATCTTGGCCAATCTGATTCAAAGCACTGGTCGTGATCAAAGCCAGCGGTACTAGAATCACGACATTGATTGGAATGGTGAGAAGCAGCTGAGGCAACCAGGTCCAGCTGGGTAAAGACGCGCTCCAAGCTTGTTCGTTGCCATAAACATTAGGATCATCCGGTTCGGTGTCATCCTCAGGGTCATCGGAATGGTTGCCGGGCATGCTGACATAGTTCGCAAACGTCGTGCGTTGTTGACCCCGTAGAAGAGACGTGGACTCAGTCGCCTCCTCCTGGACTGCTTCTTCGTTGTCATCATCGACATCATTGCTGTGACCAGTGCCGAGACGACTGCCATGGCTGCTTGGCTGTCGTGAGTCTCGAGTCATTTTACTGACGTATTCAGACTTTCGTGGAAGGAAGAAGAGTTCTAGGTATGAGATCCAAGTCGCCAAGAATATGCTCGCAAAGTAAAACAGGGTGAAGTACCCTCCACCAAGCCCCTGGTCGTTCTCCAAAACAGTGGCAAGGACCAGTAGCACCCAAGAGATCACAAACATCCACGTGAAACTGTACACTCGATGAAAGGCAGATGGTCGAGCAAAGTCAGCAACACACGAAACGAACCATGCCATGAACACCCAGCCCGAGATCATCATACTCCAAACAGCCCAATTGCCACTGTGCAGAATCATGGGATTGACCTTTGCTAGCAGGAAAGCGAATCCAATGCACACAGCGGTGGGGACTCCAAGCAGGAAAGGAAATCGGAAGAATCCCCTCAGACCTTGCAGCGGGATCTTCTCATCGCTAAACTCGGCCCGTGTGTTTGAACGGAACAAATACATCTTATCGGCATGCGAGAGACCAATACTCGTCACAATCAGGGCCAACGGCGCTACAATGAGTAGAGTGACCGAGAGCGCAAACAGGGTGTGTAGGCGAAAGACTGCAAATGCGCTGCCGAAAAGGTCGAACCAAACCGCCTTTGTGCCCTGACCATTAGGCACATTCCCTTCAACTCGTGCGGGACCATCAAACTGATCGGAATCGTCGAAAACGAGTCCCTCGGTCGTAGCCACTGCCGCGGACAGCATGTGCCAAAGCGAATCCACACTGGTATGGCGCGCATCGTCCTGTTCAGTGTGGTATCGAGCACGCGGTTCGTAAAAGGCAACATCAAGCCCACGTAGACCCAAGTCCCCATCGAAGACGACGTAGTCAGTCTGACTTCCAACCAACTCAAAGCCATTGGCGCTGACAATCGATCCAAAAGGATGCTGGGATCTGGCGTAAGCGTGGGTGACCTCGGTATCGGTACTGCGGAAGAGTGTCGCGCGACCACCCGCACCAGCTCCTTCCAAGTTCAAAAACGTGTGGACAAACTTTGACATGGGGTGCTGGCTGAACGCGCGAGCGCCGTTAAGATAGTCCTCCTCGCCGTTGTTGAAGAGCACCACCAGGCCGCGGCGCGGAGCGTGTCCTGGAGTCAGGAAGTACTTGACCAACTGCAGGCCTGTGATGACACCAACGCCATCATCTGTCGCACCGTATCCCGTGGAGACACTGTCGTAGTGTGCATTGACAAGCACTCCGCCCTTCCCAGAAGGGAGCTTGGCTGGCGTCTCCCACCATTTATCCTTTTGATCTTCCGACCCGCGAATATAGACCAGGATGTTGGTGCCTTCGAAATAGACTCCACTTTTTCTGTCGAAGAAGGTCAAGTTTGAGGTGAGGTCGTCGAATACGATGACCTCGGGCTTCTTATCTGCGGGTTGATAAGCTTCGTCGGATGGTGCGGCGTTTACGATCTCATCGATGCGCTCAAGGAGCCATGCATGCACATGGTCGTTCTCGCGAGAGTTGTACGGGTGAAAGCCTCTGGTGAGTGCCTGAAGATCGTGCCATGCCTCGGTGAGATTCCAGCCATCTGAGGGACTGGCGCGGGGCGCCGTGGGAACGTTCAAATGAATGACCAGTAGCGGAATGATCAAGGCAAGATACACCGCAGTCGTGATGATGGTCACTGGCCACGGCGTGAACGCTAGTGGATTTCTGCTTTTTGAAGCCATCTCCTGGCGAGGAGTCGGAGTCGCTGAGTTGACTCGACCGAAGGGCTGAAGCCTATGCTGAGACAACAGGTGAGGTTGGAGAAGGGAAACGGAATGCGGGGAGAGCTCGGTCGGACAGCGTCCAGTCGTGTGTAATACCCACTCAGTAGTACTGCACTGTGCGGTTGCAGCCTTATGCTTCCCGACGTCACCGCAGCCTTAATCAACATGCACGACCCACAGACCTTATCGAGTTTACTAGACCTGTCACCGCGCGCATACTTACAGCCAAAGCATTATCTAGGCATTGCACATGGCCATTGCCTTGAAACTAGAGTGATGGTCGGTACCACGGAATGCATTTTCTAATTCATAAAACTTGTCGCGTAGGGATGACGGGGCTGAAGAATGTGCTCGCTGAGATGTGATGGAAGAAATGCCAAACGGCGGTTGCAGTCAAGCCAGAATGGGTTAATGATATGTGAGGCCCCGGCACATGGATGAAAAAACGCGAGAGCGATGCCAGATAGGATGAGAAGTGGAGGCGCAGCAGACACAAGGACTGCGCATGCGAAACAGAACAGGAAACGGAATGTAAGCTGTAAGTGGGTATCTTATCATTGAGGGGGTACGTCCATGTAGTCCTCGTCGTTGATGCCAGTTGCATGCATGAGGCCAGCCACATGGCCATCGTCTTCGTCTAGTTCCTCGTCGTCATCGTACATCGTGGCTTCGGTCTCGTCGAGGTGAGGGCCCATATTTCGGTTCAAATACTCCCGAAGCCGGGTTACACCCTCACCACTGAAGACGCAGAACACCTCTCTTTGTTGGGGAGTAAACTCTGGTGGGGCTTCTCGACAGAATGCCGTGAGATTATCTCGCAGGAACGCAGGGACACCGGTCAAGCTCAGATGGGTCAAACGCGGGCAATTGTTGATTAGAGGTCGGATACCCTGGTGGCAATTGGTTAGCGTCACGGTAGGCAACAATAAAGAGATGGCAGCCAAAGTCGTCTTCGGCTCTGTCAGAGCTTACCAGCATGTCCAAGTTGACACAATAACTTAGATGGACTCGTTCTAAGTTGCTCACCATCGGGTGGCTAGCCCGCGGCGGATGAGCGAGGGCCAAAATACTTTGATTGGTAATTGACTGGCACTTGACCAAGCCAATGCGACGGAGTTTGGGCAAAGTAGCCAGTTGCTGAACACTAGTGTCGGTCAAGCGGTTGCAGCAGGCCAAATCAATGTAGCGGATCCGATTACAGGTCTTGATCAACTGAATCACCGCGCTGTCGGTGATTTGAGAGCAGTGACCGAGGTGAACATAGTGTAGGTTTTTACCCAACTTGCAGATGGCTGACACAGAGCGATCGGTGATGAAGCGACATTTGGCCAGGACAAGGTTCCGCAAACGAGGGGCAGCGCTGATGATGCGCTCGATTGCGTCGTCTTTGACTTGGTCACACGCGGTCAAATCGAGAATCCGCATGCTATCGAAAGTCATACGCTCGGGCAGTTTGAGGAACGCGGAGTCGGTAATCTCCAAGCAATGCGCAAGTCGTAGCTCTCGAAGATGGCGCAGGGTAGTGAGAAGTGCAGTCACGGAGGGACTGGTCACCAACTTGCAATCGTGCAAGTCAATCTCTAGAATCGCGGGACAGTTCTCCGCGAATGATTGGATTGAGCGGTCGGTGACATTGGAGACACCGTTCAACTTGAGCCTCTTGATCTGCCGGCAGTTTTGCGAGACAATCAGGAGTGAGTCGTCCGTTACGTTGGAGCAACCCGTGATGTTGAGACCCTGTAGTCGTGGGCAGTTGCGTGCAACGGTGTACAGAGTGTGGTCGGTCAACGATGCAAGGTCAGAAACATCCAGAGCTTGAAGATGTCGATTGCCCTCCACCAAATCCGACACACCCTTATCTGTGAGTTTCGAGCAATTAGTTAGGGTCAACCTTTCGATGCGCTTGCATTGCGCGAAAGGCACCACGGTACCATCGCTGACATCTTCGGTCAGGGCAGATAGATTGAGCCGCTTTATCAACTCCGCATACGCGAACAAACTATCTGGCTTGCCCACAGATGACGCGACACTCTTAAGGTTGTCCCAATTATTGCAGGAAGGACGATGCCACAAGATCCCCACACAGTTTGCGGCCCAGCTCCGACAGACTAACATGCTGCTCAGCATGTCCTTGGGCGCCGCGAGTTTGGAAAATATGGCGATTAAGATCTCGGGCGGCAATCGGCCAATAGGTGGCAACGGGGCAGACAGAGTGTTGCTCATGTGAAGATCACGGAAGGTAGCAACCCCGATCGACGACTCTGAGTCGTTGGCCTGGGCCATAAAGAAGTCGGTATCATCGTCTGCCGCACGTTCCGGTGACGTCGAGCCTGATGTCTCGGAGGGCGCTTCACTCGAAAGCCGAGTGGAGGGACGAGGGCGTGGCGCCATCTTGGGCTTTTGGAAACAGCTGGATTTCAAGTTCAACCCTCGAGATTATGGTAAGATCGCCGTTTATTGTATCCCTCGTAATATCGTGGGTAGCGTCGACTGCATGAGCAGGAAGGATGGAGTGGTATTCGGGTGGTGTTGATGAGATAGGGCGACGACTGGAGGGAGGTTGTCTAGGCCTGCACGGGCTCGTCGGGCGCGATACGAGCCGGTAGACTGCAGGATGATTGATCTGAGTGTGTATGTGATCTGCCGATCGTTGCGTGCAGACTTTCAAGGGTTACCGACGCGAGCGAGGACTAGACAGAGGACAGAAAAGGTAAGAACGCGAATCTTGGGTTCAGAGGTGAGGACTCGGGCGGCTATGACCACAGAGTGCTACTCAAGGTGCGAAAGGACTGAGCGCAGAGGGACCAACAGTGTCACAGATACTAGACACCACAAGGAGGTGCTTAACGCATGGTCTGAGGGAGCCCTGGAAAGTTCCAACACAAATCAGGGTTGAATGCAGGGCGAGCGTGCGTAAAAGGAACGCAGGCGGCAATGGAGGGGGAGCAGCGAGGCAAATGGGGTTGGTCTCACGAGCGCGCGGATAGACAGTCGCCGAACGAGACTGGCTTATCGCCTCGATAAGCAAGTCACTCTACGCAATGACTTGGGGTTCGTGGTACCCAGTCTGACACTGCCCACTACTATAGTACCTGAGAGTACGTAATACTACTACAAGTGACCCGCCTCCCGGAGAAAGTACGTACCTGCTGCTACCACTCTCCGCAGGCAGCTGATGTGCCTGGGCATTGTGCCTCCCGCTCGAGTGGGTTAATGGTACTTCTAGTGGATGTACCTTCCTACCACCACTATGTCACGATCTAGAACCCACCTCCGTGAAGGGGGCAAGTGCTGATTAATTCAACACCCATCCCAGGCAACCTCATGTGTCAGTAGAGTGCACTTGTCACTCTTTAAGCCCTGCTAACCCTTTTGTTCACGTCCCTTTGCGAGGGCTGGGCATGTTGCAAGAAGCATATGCGTTGTGAAAGGATAATTATTTTCTCCAGGGCTTCTCGTGCGCTGCGCGACCTAGTGGCGGACCCAGACTGATCGAGTCTCCAGTATCAAATTCCTCTATTCCACCTTGGCCTCCCTGACAACAAGCTTCGGCTGTATTGAAAATCTTGCTCAAAGGCGAGTAAGGTTCTCTAAGGTTCTTTGCAAAGGATATGTGACAGGTGTGTAGACATGCGAATGAGAAAGGCACAAGGTGGGATCTGAGTTCTTGATGTATCTCCATTCGTTAAGTAGTTTTGAAGAAGCATCACAAGGCACCACCCTCTCCTTGTCTCCCGTATCTATCATCTAGAAGATCAATTTCAATTGACAAGACTTCGGTCCGCACCCTTGACCCAATCACGTAACACATTCTTTCGAATCTTGCCGGTGCTGGTCTTGGGAAGTTCTGGGACCACCTCGACTTCACGCGGAACCATGAACTTGCTGATGCCACTCGCCGTACGAGCCCAGTTAATCACATCGGCCCCTTCTAAGTGCTTTCCCTCTTTGACGGTGATGAAGGCCTTCGGTCGCTCGCCCCAGTGGCTGTCTGGAACAGAAACCACGCCAGCTTCCAAAATATCAGGATGCGTTGCGAGCATCGATTCTAGAGCGACTGAGGAAATATTCTCGCCGCCTGGACAGTGTATAAGTTTCACGGAAAATGTGATCTTGGCAAGGATCGAAGACTTACCACTGATAATGATGTCTTTCGAGCGATCAAGAATCTGAATTGCGCCATCGGGATGCCAGACAGCGAGATCACCTGAATGAAGTACTCCGCCGGCAAAAAGCTTGCGGGTTGCCTCTGGGTCCTTGTAATATCCTCTTGAACAAATGTTGCCGTAGAACACTATTTCGCCGATTTCTTTGCCATCACGCTTCACCTCTTCAACAGCTCCTTCGGGGACCTCGGTACGAATCACCCTGACAGGCAGACTAGTAATGAAGCCATGGCCTTGCCGAGCCATTTTCTGATATTTCTCCTTGAGCGGAATGGAATTCCACTCGGGTAAGTGATACCCCTTTGTGATTGGGCCGTACGTCTCTGTCATTCCATAGACGTGGACTGGATGGAGATTCAAGTCCGTCATCTGCTCGAAAAGGTGAGGCGTGGGGGGGCTTGCTGCCACAGTGACACGGACAGGTTCGGGTAGTCGTTCGGCCTCCTTGGCGTTGCACAACAATGTATTCACAGTCGGTGCCGCATTGAAATGGGTGATATGTTCTTGCTTCAGCAAACGCCAAATTTCCGGGTAGTCGATCTTGCGCAAGCAGTAGTGGGTGCCACGAACAGCCGTAACGGCCCATGGAAACGTCCATCCTACCCAGTATGTTAGTCTTTTTGACAGCTATGATGCTTCCGCAATACGTCCAAGGAGCTCTACGAACCCATTGCATGAAACATTGGCAATGTCCAAAGGTACTTGGCCCGGCCTCGGTCCGAATTCAACCCCGACTCTATGACATTCGCCAGCGCCGCCAAGTAGCAGCCACGGTGAGTATATTCCACACCTTTTGGTCTGGCAGTTGTACCGCTAGTATAGGCCAGTGCAATCAAGGACTCTTCGTCGGCCGCTTGAGCCTCGAGGCCATCCCATCCGTGGGAGCCAAGCTCTGTATCGTACCTCAAGCCCTCGAGCACGGCATTATCAAAAGGACCCGTCAGCTCACCCTCGGTGGCGTCGGTGTCAGTGTCCACGATGATTGGAATCTTGGGGTGTTGCGCTCGGTACAGGCCGAGCAGAGGCAAGAACTCTTGGTCCACGATGATGACGTCCGCGTCACCGTGGTCGAAGATATAGGCAATGTCCTCTTCTTTCAGACGATAGTTGACAGCTGGTGATATCCCCAAAAAACAGTGAGAAAAAGAGATCCTCCTGCGCTCTTCACAAACTAATCGTCGTGGATAGACCTACCTAGGTTGACAGCCCCGGCCGCGGCGATTCCGAATATGGATTCCAAAAAGGCCGGCGTATTAGGGCAAAGTATGCCGACTCGGCGGAATCCATTCTTTTTGAGGTAATAGGCTAATCCTCGGGCACGGTCCGCAGCCTCGCTATAGCTTCGGCGCAGGGTCTTATTGTTCGCAGTGATGTGGTAGATTGCCTCGGCCTGTGTGGGAAAATTCAGGTCAGAGGCTTGTCTGCTTCGTTCATATACCAGAGTTTGGTCATGTAGTCTGCAACACGGTCATGCTTTGCGGCTCATGCCACAACGTACATTGGGCTCAATTGCTGCTGCTCGAGGCAGGAAGAATGTTGGTGAAAGTGCGTGGTGATTGATGCGATGCTCGAATGCGGTTTGCGTCGGCGAACCAGACAATTGGCTCAGTAGGCCGGATAGCCGAGCTGTCACTCCAGACATATTGTGTCGATATTGGTTCGCGTTACTTTTCAGAAATCAAGCTTGTAAGACGAGGTGCTCCGGAGCGTGAAGGGAGGGAGAAGTTTGCTTTACAAAATGGAATGGTGCTTCGCCGAGCGGAATGTGGGTGATTATTGTTGGAGACAATGCGGGGAAGCAACTTGAACGGAACTAAATAAGGTCGATTGTCCAGCGCGGGCGAATTCGCCCTGCGTGGGTCGATCCCTTCGTCAGGCGGGTAAGCAACTAAGCAGCTCACGAGTCACCGCTAACTTAACCTCGGGACCGCAGGACTGGCGCCGATCTGCTCCAGTGAAGGGCGGGTCCTCGGCGGCTGTTGCGGAGTGCCGCCCGAGTGATAACCGAGTTTGTTCCTTTAGCCCGCGATCACCGACTCAATGTCACAGCCCAGGCATGTCCCAGGCATGTTTCTACTATCAACTGCGGCACCCATTACGCGATAATTGTGTGAATTTCGTGACTCGATCAAGGACTGCTCAAGTATGCAAAGAACAAACAGGATTGAAGATATCGCAGATAAGAGTTCTGTATATGGTTGTCGGAAAATGTTCAAAACGGTGGGCCTAGGATCCCAGGGACATCTTGGACTCAAAATTGAGCCAGGTCTGTTGATATGCAGTTCAACATGACTCGTTCGCTAGCCATGCTTGATACATGAGATCGTAAATCTCCAGGTCTTTCCTAGCGTCCTGGACTGAAGTCTTGATGTCGCGGCCATCGACAAAGGATTTATACATCTCTTGGAGCTCGGCGGTATAGGCATCTTCGTATGATGACATGATAGTTCGCTTCTGAATCTCACCGTGCTCATTGGGCTCTTCGACCTCCACATGAATGGGCAGTCCTTTGACATAAGGACTGTCGTACTATAGGTAGAGTCAGTAACTGGTCGTGGTGGAATACGAATGAAACCCCCTCCGGAGGCCATTATGAAAGCGTACCTTGATTGTTACACGCTTGGAGGCACCATAAACAGCAATGTGCGCATCAAACACGGGTACACCGTCAATGCCACTCTCGTAGGTGGTCGAGTATGTTGAGCCGTCTTTGTTGCGCATCTTTAGGATCGCGCTGTAGAAGGGATCATTCGCGGACACTCCGAGGACTTTCTCGGGGGAGCCAAGAGCTTCACGCATAAGTGAGATATCATGTGAGCCCAGACTGCCGAGGAAACGGCAGAATTTACGCTTCTCATCGGTAATCTCCTGGCCTGGAAAGGCTTCCCTGAAGAGGCTTTCCAGGCGCAAGTCACGCTCTTCCGTTGCCGTGACTGGGTAATCAGAGTTCTTCACCGGGAAGGTACCACTCTGACCAACGAATTGTGCATTCGGACCACTGAAATCACGCACGCGCGCGTACAGAATCTTGGGAATCGAGGCAATCTCTCGCTTGAAAGCCTGCAGGAAGCTCGGCGCGTATCGGCGCATGTAACCGACAAAGACTCGGGCACCAGATGGTGCATTCTGCTCTGCTTCGATGATCGACTGCACAGAGGCTATAGAGAGCGAGACGGGCTTCTCAACGAAGACGCTCTTCCCGGCGTTGAGAGCGGCGATCACCAACGGCGCATGACTCTCATCAGAGGTGAGAACAAAGACAGCCTCAACATTGGGATGATCAATCACCTCCTGAGGGGTAGTTGTTTGGTGAGGGATGTTGAACTTGGCTGCGCACTGCTCGACGGTACTTGGTGATAAGTCGCAGATCGATTCAACTTGAAAAAGGTGAGGCATGAGCATCAGACATGGCCCGTGGCAGACTTGGAAAACTTCCTGCAATTTGTTCGTATCTTAGCGACCTGTTCCATGTTGTGTATGCGAAGTGCATTTGCAGTGTTAGGCACGTACACCAGCCCCGATGATGCCGAGCCGAAGTCTTCGGGAAGCCGCCATATCTGCAAATGCTCAGATGTTCGAGTATGAGGTGAGGGATCCCAAAGCTTCTCTTTTAATCTCAGGCTTGTAGCTTGATGAGAAGATGTGAAGAGATTGCGTTTGAGAATCAAGGACCTGGGACAAGAGTGACCTCACTGCGCGACTGACATTTGGAGAAATGTGGGTCCTGTTTGACTGAGCAGTTCACCGAAGAATCGTCAGGCATCTTAGGGTACTCACACATACTGAATTTCATTGGGAACAGTCCAAAAATGATCCACTCTGGGCTAGCAGCGCAGGTTCCCCGCTAATTCGAGTCGCTACGAGGTATCAACTGGAGTTATTCTAGATCTGTCGCTGATCCATGGCGATCGTCAAAATGGCATGTATTTGACTCATTTACCTGGAGCGTTTAAGTTCCGAATTGGTAACTGATACCAACGTGGCACTTCGTACCTACCACCTACCTACCTACCGATACCTTAACTATCCGCCTGGAGGTAAGTGATATACACCGAGTCCATTTACATTGAACAGTCTTCATCAACTCTCGCAAAGCTCGAGCCCTTGTTCGGAGATTGATCATGGAACATCTAATGATGACCTGGAGTATATATATATGTGCGGTCAGCACCTGTTATATCCGCAACTGCAGCACAATAGCTAAGGGCTGCTTCTCTTGAGTGGATCCGTGATGGTACCTGTCCTCTGAGCTTGTGTGGAGGTCACGTAGACAGACTGCACGGAAGAGATACCTTTAGTCTGATAAGAGGGCTCAGGAATATAGCCGTGGACACAAGATTGCAAGGTGGATAATTTGTCGAAGATGTGAGGATAACAGGAGACTCGAGGTCACAGACACGTCGCATCAGGACAATGGGCTAATATCAAGGAATTGGAAACCCACCAGGGTGATTGTTGACCTCGAATCAGTCGCTTGAAACAAGGACTCGAAATGACCAAGACAGTGGTAAGGCAGACGAATAATCGGAGACGTTCTATTGATAATATGTGCCCAGCGTAAGAAAAGACATGAAACCTGCATCGTCATAATATCATGTTGAACTCTTTGTGAACTGTTTGAAAATTTGTTTTGCATTAAACCGCCACGGCGCGAGACAACAGCCAGCTATTTTAGACAACCTTTGATCCCGCGACTCCGTTTTTTCTGCTTTTGAGAATTTCCGAAGGAACCCGGTACATGCCACGCCAGATCCTTTCTCCCTATTCGGGTCCATCACGACCCATTCAAGGGCAGTGGTTCTAACGAACATGGGAGGCAAGATAACAAGGGCGGGGTCCAGGTTTATCGGAAAAAGGTCGATCTCGGCTTGCCGTTCAAGTTCGCTGTAACAAAACCGTTCGCGATCCCAATCCCATCACTCACTCCAACCAGCCGCTCTTTGAGGTATCTAGTAGCCGAGCTGAGCGAGCTGGCTCTTGGTGTTGCTGTCAACGTTGGCACCCGACTCCGCCTTGGCAAGGTTGCGGCGAGCAGCCTTCTTGCGCTCGTAGTAGGCCTTGCTCTTAACCTTGCGACGCTCCTCAAGACTGCAGTTAATGGGTTAGTATCGTGTACATTGAAGGGCAGCCTGCTTTGATAATGGTGGGTTGTAACATACCGAGAAACGACATCCTGGTACTTCCAGCCAACCTCGTGGCTGAGACGGCCAACGGTGCAGTACTTGCGACCGGGGCGCAGACGCAGGACACGGAGAGCCTGGGGAACGACAACGCGCTTCTTCTTGTCGTAGGGAGGGGGAACACCCTCGAAGACCTTCAGGCGCTCAAGGGCGGCGGCACCACGGGCGGTCTTGTGGGGAATCATGCCGCGGACAGCCTTGTAGAAGATGCGGGAGGGAGCGCGGAAGTGGAAGGGACCACCGCGAGTGGGGTTGAAACGGGTCATCTTGCGCAGGTAGGCGTGGTACTTCACTGCAGGTCGAATAATATCCCGTGTTAGCAAAGAACATTTTCAAGCCTGGTGCACAAAGGGCGGCCCAGGAGCTGAAGTCGCAGTAAAGATCGGAAGTCTCCTAGAGACCTGTCGCAACCGAATCTTCTCGGGGTTCGCATAGAATTGTTGGAATCGGAGAGTTGGAACGTACGCTTCGCACGGAAGAACTCGCCAGAGATGTTGAGGGCCTCACATCTCACAACGACGATCTTCTGGCCGTTAAGCAGCTGCTTAGCGACAGTGCTGGCCAGGCGACCAAGGAGGTGTCCCTTGCCGTCGATGACGACCTAGATTTCCAGAACGATCAGCCAAAGTTCAAGATCGACCTTGTATCACTCATTGCGAAAATTGACGATCTCGAAGATTCGCGATTCAGAGATTTGGGGTGTCGCGGGCTATGTCGGGTGTGATAGTTCACGCGCTGGATTTTATCGGGGGACGCACCACTGGTTCGAAAGAGGACATCCTGCTGTCACCTTTGTGTAAAGGAAGGTTGGATGTTGTCGGCGGTTGTTGTCGTTGGAGTCGAGTTCAACGCACACAACGAAGTCGGATGGATCGCAGGCGAAGGAGGTTAAGCGAGCCCCGACTGCACGGCTGTGTGTGGATGACCAGGAGAGGGCGGCAGCCCTAAGACGGGCCAATCATGGGGTCATTAAGTCACGTGTCTCACAACATCCATGCCTGTAATTGCCGTCCCCGAAGGCGTTGATTATGTCATCACCTCTTTCCGGGGCTAAAGGCGGGACCCAGCAATCACTAAGTGACTGACCTGTGATTGCCCAGGCTTTCCAGAATTACGTTCATGATGGTTCGACATCATTAGGGCAAGCCGCTAGGGCAACAGCCATGATCGAATGAGAACTGTAGACTGCTACTTGCGCTGTAGAGTGCAGATACCATCAGAAGTTGAAAACATGCATATTCGTGTATGTGTACATATCTATCTCTGCTGACTGGCAATCAAACACCCTGGCCTTGACATTATGCGCCAAAAACGATGTTACTCTATTGAAGAACACCATGATCTCATCGTAAGAGTGGCTCGATTTCCTCGGTCGTGCCGCAAGGACAGGCATGACCGTAATTACAATTTTGACTCAAGTTGGCAGACTCCTTTTTGTATTTCCACAAGAGCGATCTCTTGTCCCAACTGCTTCAATGAAAGCTGAAGACAATGGGCATACTCTAGATTGCTCAAGACAGCCCCCTTGTCTCGGCTTGGGTCAATCCCACTCAACCTGTTGTCCTAGAATCCTGAGTAGTGGGGACCTCTTATCGACGACAGTGACGACGAAAGGACTCCTAGCCACCGTCCTACGACCGGTTCTCGATCACAATAGAGACAATTCCTCACGGCGAACAAATGTACCGTGTCAAGTCCGTTGTGGATAGCAGAGCTCTCACATAGCTTGGTGTCTATATCAGGCAATTTTGGCTCCACGAAACACCTTGCAAACGTGTCGCTAAACTCACAAATACGGTAATTCGTAATGGCTGTATACTGCATTATTCAACACACACTGTTCAAACTGATCATATGTTCGAAGAGTAGGCTTATCTGGCTGTTCAAAGAGGACGGGACGCGCAGGTGAGACTAGACCTATCGAAGGGACGAATGTGGTGTATGTTTGGCTATAGTGTTTGTTTGAAAACTGGTTGGTCCGAGTAATCTTGTTAGGTACAAGTTTCTGTTAGCTAATGTAGAGTTCTGCGGAACAAAAAGAATCGTTGTATAATATGTTCTGTCAGTGGCTCGGTATATCCGTCATCAATAAGCCTCCAGATCCATGTCTCGCATGAATATTCATAGCTACGTGAGGGGCGGATCCCTCGGAGCACGGCTTTCGACAAAGGCTGCGCGAATTGTCATGAGCGAGCTCACTTTCCAGGTAACAAACAGACATGTGGTCTGACATCGTAGAGGCTGGCTATCGTGACATAACTTAGAAGACAATTTGAGTACTGCTTTGCAAAAAGTTGGTGTACATGCCCAGATAGCGGGCTCACGGATATCAATACGTCAGTCCATGTTCAGCTGGCCACGCAGGGTTTCGTTCTGTGACGGATCAAAGTAGATCGTTACGCTTTGAACCTACCAGTGACCTTCTATCTCACTGATAGTATCAATCACTCAATCTTGCAAATTGACAGTAAACCTCCAAGCAACATGGCATAGTTAGTTCGCGAACTTGCTTTCCATCTTCGCCAATTGAGAATTTTGCCAGCTCTGTCTCTTGCCAGGTGAGCCTTTGAATTTAGCGTGAGAGGCTCCTGGGTGTTTGATATCTGGGCTTATCACCACATGATACAGTAACTTTGCCAGGTCTGGTAGTACCTACTTCAAGGCCAAAGCCTTTCGCCCACATCTGTATATCCATTCTGTCTTTGTCCCCATGGGCCCTTCTATCACGTAGTCTTTTCATTCTATCACTTTCCCTGTACTTGATCTCAAATTCGACTCATTATTGATAGGGTTACCAGGATCTTCGACGTGAGCTTAGTAAGATACATACAAAGATGGGTACGCCTAAATGCAACCTTTGGATGATGAATCGACTGTGCGCAGTGCATAAATATCGGGGAGGACTTACTGGAGAGAAGGCGCGAATTTCTACCAACACTTAGCAATCAATACAGATATGACAGTTACTTGTCAAGCACCCTCGCAAAGCTACAAAGCCCAGATGTCAATTGAATCATGAATTTTTGACATAAAGCGTGCTATTGAGACTTCGCTTCAAGTACCTTTCAATGTTATATATCTTTCCAACTCAATATCCCAGACTCGACAGCTCTAGCGACGGAAAACAAGGTTACCTGGCCTCGACAAAATGGAATACCTTCGAGTGTGTCAACATTTTGCCCTTGTCTTTACTTTTGTGCTCCGGCGTCAAGACATTCAGAATGTTATATGAGGGGTGGGACCTGCCATGTAGATAATCTACCGTCGACCAGAAATCGTCAGACTTCTAGTAATCACTCATCACCGCTTGGGAATGATGAGCTTTGCAGTCTCAAGTTCAATATGAGGAGCAGCCATATCTTCCGCATGGCGAATTGCCATATTTAAACAGAAATGATGAGGTTTTTACTCGTGTATGCTCTTCTGCTTCGGAACAACCTGCTAGTCGATGCTGAACTCGATTGGTCACCTATCCATCTTACTGTTGTCCTCTGTTTTCAAATTTTCACTGGAGTGACATGTGTATGTTCCTGCACCCAAGCGATACAACAGGCGTTTCTTTGCAGTGACTCCGTTGAGGTCCCATATGGGAGAAAGAGCTCATAACTCTGCCATATCTACTTCAAGTGGCATATTTATTGACACGTCAGAGACAACGATCGGCCCCGGGGGCTACTTGATATGTCTGATGCCCGGTTTGAGGTGAAACTGGAGCTACTCGTGGACTGAAAGAAACAAAACTTTGGCAAGCTAATGGGACCGTTGAATCTCTTCAACTTTGATGGAGATTTCTGATCATTCTACAACCGGCATGGATTCAAACTGTTGTGACTTGGTAGACTGTACCATAATGGAAGCAATTAAACGACCTGATTCCGGTGCTTGAGAATCTTGAGGCTGACTTGAGACATCCGTGTATGCTAAGATTGACAAACCGAACATACCTATACGATTGCGTCAGTGAGCAGTATGACAAGAGCAATGGTGCTGTATAGTTGCGTGAGATGTGCACTATGAGATGGGAAGCTTCGCTCTTGAGGTTACATACTCTCAGCCACGATATCCAGACACTCCTGTCGACATGAACATGTCGGCTCACCCAGCCGCAAAGAAATCATTCAACCAGGCGGTACATGCCTGTACATTGGTCCAACCCTCCCATGTTGCTCGAAAAGAGTAATACTCCGATCGAAGAGTGGAGTCCGTGCGAGAACCGATGTGCTAGAATCTTGTCTGACGCCCGCTGATACTGATTGAGAACTTGAGGCACCCGTGGACCCTTCCATGGATGACAGTTTTATGTCCATGCTTGAGCAGAAAAGGCAAGAAAAACCTACCTCGCTCGTTCTAGCCTCACGTCGATATTCCTCCAGCGGTGCACACGGCATATCAAGTTGAAGTCATACGCCATGAGTTGTCAATCCCTGCCAAACTCAGCAGCTACGTCCATGTCATAAACTTCTCTAGCATCAAATTCATCACGTCGGGGCGCCTTGACAGGTAATCTTAGTGGCTACCCGAACAGAAAGCCCGCAGAGACACCCACGCCAATCACATTTCCCACCCTCTTAGAAAGTAGGCCTTAGCACCTGTGAATGTTCCATGTTCCCCGTCCTTGAATGTGGATAAATTGATCTGGTGAGCTGCAACGCAGATCCGATCACAGAGCAGCATGCATGTATCATTCTTCAAGTTTGAGAGGAGTGTCTCGAGGGACGGTGATTGGGGGCAAGGAGCTCGTCATGAGTTTCTGTTCCCTTTCGTACGTGTCACGAAGTAACGTATTTGTGTCCCGTCTCTCACGTGTTGTTCTGGAGAATCTGGACATGTGCTTCTCGAAACACGACATGGTTTTTGGGGGGAGGGGACGGATGGATGACTGTGTCGCTGACATGCGTCCGTTAGGTAGGGCGGGGGGATCTAGACTACGATACGTAGGTAGGTGCTGTACTACTTGACCCATAATAGTACTAGGTCGCCAGTCTATATGAAAGTACTGCCTACCTAGTCAAGCCTCATAGATGGTTATTTCTCTTCTCACGAAATTTAAAGGCGAGCCACTGCGTCCAGCCTAAGAGTTTGAAAGATGTTGTGAGGCAAGTGACTAAAGCGTGACCAGATTCTGTTGGTTGCGATCTTGGTCATTTCCTCAGCTCTCTCGTCCTTCTCCAGTAGCAAGCAGACCTGTCGATGTGAGGATCCTCGAGACGGAGTTTGACCCCTAAGTTCACTTGGTCAACTTAGTCAGAAAACAGTCAGGTGCTCCTAATATTGGGCACGCCGAGCGGTAGACTATCAGGCAGCCCGTCGAAACATGGCTAATTTATTAGATCAGCAACCCGCCCTGCATTGGTCGCAGCGTGGATTAGCTGAGGAACAGGGCTGGTCGTATTTACAAGGCTGCTGCATGGTGGGTTCAGTCGGTGGTTAGGATCGGACGGCGCTCTGCAGAGTGCAGGTGGACAGGGAATCTTCAGCCCATGTGTCACCTGTGTCACTCTGAACGTGGGGTTGAGCCTATTTCGGGGAACTTTGGAGACTGGTGATGCTCGACGCTGTACAGATGCGCCAATTAGACTCGCATGAACCCTTGAACTGGAAATTCGACGATCTTCAAGGTCCTTTTTGAGTCGGCATCTCCCCAGTGCTAGCGAGGACGAGGTCCCAGAGGACGTCAAGTCGTGTATTTCTGTAGCCTCTTAACCATGGCCGAAGAATGATATAGGCCTGAGGTTGAAGCCAACTAACGCTCAGACATGGCGACTCTTCGATCGAATTTCATATCTGCATGCTGCCGTTACTCGTGAGTCGTTAGTACCATCTTCAAATGCACCCCCGATATGCACTGGGCATAGGAACTCCCAACTAATGGGCGAGCGATTCCTTCGGAATAATGATAACGGTCAGGCCTCGACCTCAGCGCCCTGATCCCCTAGTAGTGGCTTGTTGACGACAAAATTTCCCCTAAAGACTGGGATCATTATCTCCACGCTTGACTCTTCTGCACAGCTCAGATGTAGCCGCCCAGTGTATAGATCGGGTTGACGGAGGCTGCCTAAAGGAAACTCAGAGGACCACCCTACCGCACCGGCGCACACAGACCTCGGTTCAAGCAGACGGTGTAGTCAACTGGCCATGATACACGATGTAGCGGAGATTCGCATCGAGAATGGTCAAGGCTGAAAGATGGGTCCCGAGCATCGCTATCTTTGAATCTCGGGTCCGAGTGGAACTGTGGTGGACATAGCCTTGGTTGGGAACCATTGTAGTCCAGTACATTTAGGTCGATAGCAGCACAGGACCATTTGTGCATGTGTGTCACCTGTAGAGTTCCCAGTAGTCCTCGAAGTTGTACGGTAGTTGGGGTCAAATTTGTCCTTGCGTTCCACAACGGAGGCAGCGGAGTGGCTCCTTTGCGTTTGACCGACTTTTTTCTTGACTCCACTGCGGGGGACAAAACTGTGAATGGAGTCACCGGAATATGATTGTGTAGACTGTAGAGTGTAGATTGTATAGTTGGGCATGGAAAAAGAGTTGCGAAGGGATCGAGTTGTCAAGTATGGATCGGGCTTGGTTCTTGAAAGCCATATCCCCTCACTGACTCATGCCAACCAACCCCAGAAGGTACTGACAGATACAGCAGTACAGTAGCATCTTCGGACTACTACAGTACGTGAGCCCTCGACTACCTTGAGATCGGCCCAAACAGGTAAAAGTAGTTACTGTCCCGGTCGCATCTGCGGATTTAGACCACGGGGCTCTTCATGATGAGGAAGCCCATCCGCTGGCTCTCGCTTTGAGCAATAGGGTAGATGACTGTCCAGCCCGCGGTCGGGAAAAGGATCCCCATCACAGCGGTCAGATGATCTGCCATGAACTGAGAGCCATCAGATGGCGAGTGAAAATCAAGGATCAGGTTCAAAAGTCTAGACCAATGAGCGCCGTGACGAGCGGGTCAAAAATTTTCGTCGTAAGCGCCACACGTCGCGCTCTTCAGGCAGAGAGGGACTGTTAAACCTGCGCCACAATTTAAGGTGTCCACGGGACGGACTTGCTCCACATCCTCGGGGTACCTGTTCTCACTTCCCAAGTACAGTACTAACGGATTATAACGACTCTAACGAGTCTACCGAGCGAGGCTGTGGAACACGTCAAAGCCGCGTGTCCCTCGTGACTCGACTGGTTCCCGAAACTTACCAATGAGTGTAAATATAGGGGTTGCAAGGAACAGGAAAGAGCTTTGTTGAGCACTAGGAACCCTCAGGAAACCTTCACCGGAGGGTGTGGCGAAGACAGAGATGTGGCTCACGAAAGCTCTGGTTTGTCTCGAGGGTCCCTCTCCAGTCTCCACGGATGATGCGGTACACTAGCAAGTAGCAACAATCTGTAAAGGCTGGCCCGGCTGGATTGCAGGCTGATTTGCCGACCGAGGCTTGATAGGCACAGTGCATGGTGGCACCGTGGCACGGACAGGCACCGGTGTCGATCCAATCGGATGTCCGAGGAGCCTAACTGTACGCAGCTGTCCTACAGTACAGTGCATATCCGTGTCCTTTGAATCGGGGCCATACAGTGACTCAAGTGAGGCTCGAGAGGCAGGGAATCCGATGCAAGGCAAATACAGAAAGGCCCTCATTGGGCAGGGTATCTCATTGGCTGATCATACCGGTCGAAGCTGGTCCTATTTTTCGACCTGCTGCACCCTGTGCAGTGTATAGCGTATGCACCCTTGCACAGAGCGACCTGGATGAGCCACACAGGTTCGTGGTTTGCTCACACGGATTCGAAAGGATTGGCACAAGCGAGTCGACCATTATCTCCAACCAGAATGCCGAGTCTGGTGTGAGCACTGAGCAATGTGATTTCAGATTGATTGCGCTTCTCGAGAGCTGTGTACCGGAAATATTTTCGGAATAGTACAGCACTGTAGTGACGCACTGACGACTGACGACTGACGACTCTGACGAGTCGGAGTCAGGAGCGCGATACAGCGGTGTACATTACCCGAGTACCCCGCCAAAATGCAAGAGGCCAGACCCGGCAACAAAACCAGGTTGGGTTGATACATCGTGAGCCAATGAAGATGACAAAAACTGGGATATCCGTCACTAACGATCCACCCACTGAACGGCCTTGGAGCTAGCCGATCGATTACATCTGGAGTGGTAGAGCATCTCTTGTCGGAAGATGATGTCGCCCAAGGTCTCCTGACATGGATACCGAACACCTGTTGCGGACTTACGGGAACTGCAGCTCTGAAATACCCTCATTGAGTCGAATGAGAGTGGCAGAAGGTGAGCAGACAGACGATAGACGGCCCCTTTGACTTGTCTGTGCATGATTCGGTCAACACGGGTCGATCGACGGGCAGATTTGGCGGTCAGCGGTCGGTTTCAGGGTGGTCATCGAGTCGCAGCATGCCTCCGACAGCCTGAGTATGTGATATGAGAAATTGTGAATAGGTTGGTGTCTCCAGTTAGCCTCTTCAGGTCTCCGCGCTTCTGCATACTCGCCATGGGATCGACTGCGCAGGACATCTAGCGGTGCGACTCGGTATACCATCAAGCTGTGCGTCGAACAAGAACAACGAGTAGCATGTAGCCACTACAATATGGATATAGCAGTGTAGCCACAACCACTGAAGTAGGCAAGCCAGACTGTCAGTTGAAGATCAATCTGGTCCAAGTCTTCGTCGCAGTTAGCGCGCAGGAGGAGGGGGGGCCCAGGCTGACCATGCGGGGTAATGCACACCTACTCTCATCACACTCACGATCTGCAGACTACGATGACCGGTTCCACGTCGTGCAAGCCATGATGAGGATCTCATTCGAGAACAACCTTGGCTGGCCATATTATCTTGAGGACCAGACGAGAAAGTGATCATAGTCCAAGCGGCACAGAATGATCAGTCCTCCCATGATCTGCCTATTTAGATTCAAGAGAGATCATTGAGACCACGATACTTGGTAGATGTCGATTTGGGCCCCCACTCTCTCCCACGGATCACAGGATGAGCCGTTGATCCTCTTTCTGGCTCATTTGGTGGACAACCTCGGCGGACAGGCTACGCGATAGCGCACGAGCGCATCCGAGAGATGTCCTATGATGAATGGACTACTCTTTAATCGGACATGTGGGCTGGGTGATGTCTTGGCCAGTCTACTGTTCTACGCTGTGTCCACTGTCCTGTAGTCCTCCACTCCTTCTCACTTTGGAACAAATACTGGAGTCGATCAAAACTCAGAACTGCGGAACAACACTATTGCACAAAGCAAGCCATGGTGCCTTTGCTGTCCAATCCGCAGAGCTCCACCCAAGCACCGTGTGATGAAGGCAGCTCCGGTGTGTGTTAAATGGAGTCAGTGTGCTTTTCGACTTCGCTCGTCTTGCTTTCTTGGTGGAGAGACACTCATCGTCTACAGGAACCGTCTCGAGGGAGAACAGGAGAAAGGTGAGGCTTCGCACGCAAGACATCACCCCACCTACTTAAAGTCTGTCTGGGTCAGAGCCAGTGAGCGCAGTGGATGAACCGCCTTAACCAAACCATCTCAACCAGCGGTGGGGTGATGGTGGAAGAAAATTGATGAGGCATAGACATGACACCGTAGTCCGGACAACTATAGTCATACGTGTACGTCTGTCTTAAGCCGGAAAGGGAAATATCGAGGAAGCTCGAAGCTATCGCGAGACGTCGTGGCAAGCATCGCCTTCTCTGACCGATTTGAACACGCGGAAACCACGTGGGGAAACATGTGTCCTAACTTAGGGCGGTCATCGGGCAGATGAAGGGCCGGTGGAAGTGTGACTGCTCAGTACTCAGTACTCACTACTCACTAAGGCAGGAGAGCAGCGAGGGTGGCATGGCAATGATGGACTGTTCCCGTCATCCAGGCACCGCGATCTTCTTCAAGTAGATGACATGATCTCGGCGAGTTTTAAGAATTACTTGCTCGTCCTCGTTCCCTCGTGCTATTTGAGTCTGACTGGGTGACGTATGTACTTGCTCTATGGTTAAGGGTCTTAGGGTAGCACCGCAGCCGTTTTTAGGCCGTCAGAGCGAAACCGAGGCCGGGCCTAAGATAAGTTGAAGTGAGGCGACCGTGACTGGTCTCGGGCCGCGCTGGTTGTATAACTGTGACTTTGCTATCTCTGGATTATAGAGGAAAATGTAGGTGAACTTCAGTTACTGAACGCATTGGTTAGGCACTCATAGTCATACTACTACTGAGCACCTGAGCACATTACTCAGTACAGGGTACATGTAGCATGTTCTCACGTTCTACCCAGTTTCCATATTCCAAGAACCTTTTTACCGCCACCGGTTCGGTGGCCCCTTACTATATAGTAGTACAGTACCACAGTTAGTTCGAAGAGCCAGGGTGGCGGAGTACATGCCAGTTTAGCTAGGAGCTTAAGCACCAGCCCAGCCGTAGTGCTACATGGAGGAGACTTAGGAGTTTACCCTTGTCATATACGTAGTATGAATGATTTGACCACCACCGGAATTTCGTGGCTACCTGTGCTTCGGTTTGCGCTGCTGATTCATTACCCTTGGCTTACAGCAGTCTATTACTACCAGTATCTACTACCTTCGATTAGTATATATATATATTTATATATATATTAGTTACAATGTACTACATGTAGTAGTACTGTTGTAGTGAGTCTAGTGACTATGCAAACTATTGTAGGACCAAACAAAGTGGGATGTGTAATACGCACGCAGTACTGCAGTTGGCTTGTTGCAGTATGGCTCCTGTGGAGTGGTACTTGTACTTTGACCGCCCTTCAGGACCCACGTCACTCGCTGTTTTTTCATAAGCTCTGAGATCTTCCTTCACAGCAGGTGCCAGGTGGTAACTACTACCTACCGGTATATAGTACATAGTTACATACTGCTCCATGTCTGGGCTGCTAAGGAACTATGGTAGGCTAGTAGGTACTAGATACCCTCAGTAAAAATTCGGTACTCGAGTTCTAACTTACTACTTTTACCATATTCGGGCAGCGTATTGCCTGCTGCAATCATCAACGTACATTGTACCGGATACATATATAGTTATGTACCTACTATAGTATCATGATGTATCATTTGGTTCGGTATCCAGCCACCAAGAGGCCGGCTTGCCTAATGCTGACAGACAGTCCGACTGAGGTGTCTACCAGTGAACACACCTATTTACCCATGTACATCAAGTACCCGCCCAGCCTTGGGTGAGAATGCCCTCTTACCGTGCTTTGAATTACGTAGGGGGACAGCATGTACGGAAGGTGCCTGGTAGGAGGCTGGTACAAATGATGATTTGTGGCTCTTCCTTTTTTCTGTTTGGCCCAACTTAAAAAGGCTCCTGACTGACTCCCAAAGGAGAAGCACGGGAAATAAATAATGCTGATAATTATTAATAAAAATAAGAATAATGGAGGGACGGATATTCTTCAATTTTAGGGCCTTTCCCCTCTAAGCCTTCTCTTTCATTCATTGGAACGGTCCCGAACCCGTCCGCCCGTCTCTCAGACTTTGCCCCTGCGGTACACTCAAACACTGAACAGTCAACAGTAACACTGCCCTTCCATCATATGCAGAGTCTAGCAGACTCCCGCAGTCACCAGAGGTATCACCCATAGTCATACCCACCTCCGACCGTCGTCGACCTTCCATCCTTATTTCTAATCGCCCCCCCCCCCCCTGCACTTCGCTTCGTCTAGAAAGGGTAAATCGATATCACGACATGAGAGGGTCGCCTGTCCAGTCAATCGCCTGACTCCAATTTCATCGACTGACATCTTCGCCTTCTCCTGATCCATATTTCCGGGCCCAGCCAGCATCTTCTGGATGTGGATTTGTCCTCGATCTGGCGTCCCCAGAGCATTCCATTCATACGTCGCTCCTGCTCCACCGCCCCTTCTTCCCCTCTCTCTTCTCTCCTCTAAATTCACCTCTTCAATCCCAGAGCAGCGACCTCGAAGGAGTTGGATTTCCCCTCAATCCCTGCGCGGGAGACCTCACAATCTGGCTGATGGTGGATTGCCGTCACCAACTTGTCATATATCCCGCATCACAGACCCCACTTACTTCAGAAGATGAACTCCTCACTAGAGCCTGATCCCTATGCGGTCTTGGGAGTGTCGAAGGACGCCACCACAGCAGAAATTCGATCCGCCCATCGCAAGCGTGTGCTGAAATGTCATCCCGACAAGGTACAAGATGAAGCACTGCGAAGTGCCGCCCAAGATGAGTTCCAACGTGTCCAGCAGGCATACGAAACCCTCTCCGATGAAACACGCCGTATGCGCTACGACCAGAAGGCCAAACTCGCCGAATTGAAGCGTGAAGTGCTTGAGAAGCGCAGGCGAGCGGCTGAATCCTCCCCGACTTCCTCGCCCCGCGCCAGTGCCAGTGCCAGCGCCAACGCCCGCGAAGTGCGAGAAGGTCGCATCTTCGAGGAGAGAGTGCCGGTGGACATCTTGGTGGATGAAGTGTGGCCCTTTACGGAGGAGCCGCGGTCCATGTCGCGAAAGCACGAGGAATACGGCCAACGAACCAAGACACGCACCACGGACGAGAAGAAAAAAGCACGCACACCGACGAGTGTCTATGACAACCTGAAGGACCTCCGTGACATGGCCAAGGCAAAGATGGCAGACCAGGCGAAACAGCGAGATCGCGAACGCCGTCGCCAAACATCCGCCAAATACGAGTACTACGACTCACTCGCCGAGTCCGACGAAGACACCGACACAAGTAGACCGGATCCATCCTCCGAGCGAGTCAAGCGACCTGTTTATCGAACTCGTACATCTCGTGACTCCTACGACGTACGAGATTCTCTCAGGGATGCCAGAGAGTCTCGGACTCGATCAAGAGATCATGGCCAGCGCCGCACGGGATCCTACCAAGACGAGGACGTGGCAGTCCCCTCCAGCCGATACAGTAGCCGCAAGCATGATAGCTTGGTGCACGACGCCGAAGAACATATCCATCGCTCCAAATACGAAGGTCCGCGGGGGGGCCGGTCTCCACAGCGACACCGTGGTTACGAATCGGCCGAGCCAGAGATGAGCAGCAGCCGGCGCATGGGGCGGTCCTCCCGCCGACCAGAGTCAACCTCACGCCATAATTCCTGGGAGAAGCTTGATTCTCCTCGCCGAGAGAAGGAGGAGTTCAAGGTCCCGAAGATGCCAGCTTCCGCTTCGTCGCCTTACAAATCCTCGATCCGGCCTTCTTTGTTTGGAGCCCGTGCGACGACCTCGGCCGGGTTTATTCGGCCGAAACGTGAGGGTTCCTCTCGAGAAGAGCCGACTCTGGAGAAGATGGCTCGAGAAGAAATTCCAGTGCGGTCTTCACGACGCTACGATTCTGGCTATTCCAGTCCAAGTACACCCGAGATGCCTGCGAGGGGAGCTTCGCCCAAGGCCACAGCTCGCTACAAGATTTTAGATCCAACAACTACTGAGCCTCCCAAATCATCCAAGTATCGCGCGAATTCTCCTGTGCGGATCGTTCCCAAACGAGCCAACACTTTCAATACCGTTGAGAAAGAATCGCCTCGAGTTGAAGTGCGCAGGCCACGGCCAGGCCGCACCTATGATGATGAGTACCCCGTTCGGACTCGACTGCAAGAGACCAAGTACCCTCGTGAGGTACGACCAAGCGAAGCCTACATGTCGCCCGGTCGATCTCATTACTACAGTGAAGCTCGCAATCCGCCAATTGGGAGACGACAATCTACAGCTGCATGAATGACAACATATCAATGACGACAAGTTTTATGCTCGTGCACACACATTTCAATTTCTCTTTTCTTCCACTCGGTCTGGGTTTATTCTTCTCGAACAATGACCATTACCGGTCTTCCATGATCATCATGCACATCAACGTCATCAACAACATCACCCTCCTCATCATCATCAGGGGTTCCTTCTGTACTTAGTATTCACACGCCTGGCTCTGATTATTCATTTCCTCCCCTGCAACCCGTCGTGCTCGATCGGCAGCAGAACTGCAGAGCATCGTCATCATCTTCGCCATCACTACCACCACCACCATCATCATTATCACTAACGTATCTCCCCCTCGAAATGCCTCCTCCTTGTCGCTGCTCCTTACATGGAAATCGTCACGACCACCACAATCATCATCACCATGCATCTCAAACTCCCATGGCACAACATGGCTTCTGGCCAAATGGGCGTCCACCGAGTCTATTAGGTCTGCATCGTTCATATCTCTCCTTTCGATTCTCGAGATAATGGGGAACATTGAATCCCGCGCGTATTCCAGGATCCAATCTTCTCCACCCTCTTGCATTGAAGCGGAGCGGCTTTTTGCTGGGTTGGGTACCTACGCATGATAAGGCATCTTAACCCCTAGAAGAGCGCTCCGTCTTCACATCTCTGACTTTTTGGTTTCTGGAATTTACCCTGGGAGGCGTTTCTGGATCCAGGCAGTGGTGTTGTCATTTTCAGTATTTGGGTTCTCAAGACTTAACGAATAGCAAATATCACAATACAAGATATCAAATGCATGAAGGGGGTTTGCCCGCAACTTTGAATTTTAATGCTTCTTGTCCACGGTTTTGGCATTCTTTAGGTCTTTTGGGGTAGTGCGTGGTTTGTATCTCTATTCATTACCGATTGGATTGAATAGAAGTAATTTAGCCACCTAGTGGTGTTCATTTGGGTCGGCGTTCCCGTCCTCATTCACGGGACTCGAGGTGCCGAGAGATATGTCGTACAAGGCCGCGCCAGTTAGCACTTAGGTTAGGTCTAATTGCTCCCTTTTGCATCTGGCCTGGTCTATGATAACGGGAAGGAGTGCCTATGTCATGAGGAAGATCACATTTTATACATGTAATAACCCCCGCCTCGTGGGGAGTTACCTTTCTCATATACGTGCCCAGAAGTAATCGCTCTATAAAGCGCTATATAACATTAGCAAGCCAATCAGGGCCAAAACCGATCCGCCTCTATCGCAGACCCATTCTTTCCGACTCGGAAGAACGACGAGTCAAATATGAGATGCTTATAAACACTGCTCGATCAAAGTGACCTAAACCAGGACATAGAAGACACACATCTGGATCATGGAAAACAGTTCAGTAGCTGCAGATCAATTTGACGGCATACCTTACCGACTGGAGAGCGGCGCACGTACCATTGAAAGACCCAGAATCATGGAAGACCAGAAGAATACATTCTGTGAGAGTGGAAGAGTCAGTGATTGATGAGATTTTTTAAACGTGGTAAGGCCTGTAGGGGAATGAATGACTTGCGTTGAGTGTCTTTCTGCCCTTGAAGAATCGGGATTTTTGTACTGCCACAATCGGCAGTTGAAGCATCATGGCTCCGAACCCATAACCGCGCAGTTTCTTGGTGATACAGCTCATGACTACCTCGTGGAAGATCGAGCTGACCAGGAATGTAATGAACATGGCAACGGGCTGAGAGAATTTTGACCGAGAAGGAAGGTAGACATGGCGAAAGAGGAAGTGGTGGACAGGGACATTCCATTCTCGTGAAAATTCCAGCCTTGGGGTTGGGAGATCAGTAATTTGCATGTATGAGGGGATAATTTTCCTCTTGGAAGGGCGTAGGACAGAATTGAGACTTACCAGTCGCAAGAGTTCCACCAGTCGGAATAAAAGTGTCGATCCGCAAAGCGAGTGAGCTCTGCGAATGCGCCCAGGACGTATTCAAAGATGACAAGAAATACTAACAGAAAGGTCACCATGAAGGGAAATAGGAGCATACTGATGGTTTCAGCCAAGACCAGTGCCTTGTCAGCTGTACTGTCTAGCGCCTCCAGTTGGACGTGTGCTTCACTGAGCACTGGCACAATGAATTCCTCGCTCGTCAGAGTGAGTAAGAAGATGCATCCGAAAACAGCAAGGGTTTTCCAAGCGATCTCGGCCCACCGACGGTTCGCTCGACGGGGGTATTCCAATTCATAGCAGAGGGTTGGGCAGCAGAGGAAATCGACGTAGTTTATAAAGCTTAGATTTTGAGGGTAGGAGATGTTGCCGAGCGGGGAAGTCAATTCAGTGGCCAGGTCTTCACGAAGCCGAACCAGCGGCTCGGTGTTGTCGTCCTCTTCATGGGTCGGCTTCAACGATGGGCGGCGGCGTTTTGGCTCGGGGTATCTGATATCTGATGGAGACGCCGGCTCGATCGGCCCAGGCTTGTCCAAAGCTGCAAGGCGGCGTTCCATGTCGCTGAGATGGCCATTGTAGAACGCATACGAGTGAAGTTTCATAAGAATTGTCAGAAGATGAAGGGTGAAAAACACCTGCGCCGTCCAAGTCCATAGGCGCAAGAATGGCCAGCTATGTGTCATGAAAGGGTTGTCAGTCCGTCCCCAATGCGTGTTCATCTGGACATTTACCGTCTCATCGTGCTCTTAGTGGGTTGGGTCGATCCGACACTCACTTGATCCAGACCGCAAGCCATACAGCCTCTCCGAGACTTTGTACGATCATCCCACCCCGCGCCCATTGCAACCATTTTGGTCCTTTCTGGTAGAGGCGATGCAAGGGCAGTACTAATGCCGAGCTAGCCACCATAGCAAGATCACACAAGCCCAGCTCCCAGACATTGGCCGACAACAGACTCCATACACGCACCCGTAACGGATATCCAGTATCTTTGATGTTTCGGAGCACCGTTGTCACCACCATGATCACCAAGCTGATCCAGAACAAGGTAAAAAACCCGCGAAAATCATGGTAGTCGCTGTCCGGATCAAAATGTGACACCCGGGGGACATAGTCGATCGTATAGAACAAGCGGTTTCGCAGGCGCACTTGCTTGCGGGCTACCGCGATGGATTGTGCCGAGGGGGGCGCATCTTCGGGGATAGGAGTAGAACGGCCGCTGGAGAGACCGGCTGTCAGAGGATCATGTAATTTAAGGACGACTGCGTGAATATTAGAGGCTACTCACCTGGTATCTGAACTTAATCGGTCGATCGCCGGGGCAGCAAGAGACTTATCGACCTCGTTCTTGCTGCTATAAGGAACGGGTATCGCCCGCGGCCGCAAGACGGGCGCATCAGCCTTATGGACCGCGCTGGACATGCTGACTCGAAGAGGATCTTCGATCGCGTGGTTGTTGATTAGCGAGCGCACAGAAACAGGCTCCCACTTTGACAGCAATATATCTCAATTCTGAGAGCAGAGGCGGACTCAATAGGACGGCATTGAAATGATGTTGACTAAGTTTCAGTTGATGAGGAAGTTCTATCGGACGGATGCCGACAGAACAATTAACAACAGCTCGGCAGATCACCCACTACGTCAGTCGAGGGGCCTTACCCAATACAAGGTGTAGTACGAATACGCATGAAAGCAGGCACCGCCGTATTTTTACTCGGAGAGTCCGAATCAAGACACGCAACATACGAGCAATACGGGATTCAGCAGGCCCGCCATTGAGACAAAGGGAGAGCGAGAGCATACTACTGTAGTAGTCGAGCACGACTATCATTATTAAGTCAAGTACTGCAATAGTTAGTAGTAGTGTAGAACTGTAGATTGTAGAACAATTAATCTACTGCGATGCCGGATGTCCGATGCACTGCCAAGTGCCAGCGAGTCTGGTACAGAGACTTATGTAAGCCTCCACGCCCGGGACAGTGGAGGTCTTGGTCTCTACCGGGTTTGCGGAAGACAATCAAGACATCCATCCTGCCTGAAAGAGCCAACCTTGGGCTCAATCGATCATCACCCCCGCCGATTTCGGGATATCTCTACTCCCTACAACGGTTCCCAACTAGCATTCACGGGCAGGCTAGCCCCTGGCTCTCCCCACCTGGAATGAACTGGAGATCTTACAATTACGTCGCACACATCAAATGTCGCATGAATCATGATCCGGAGATGCCAAGGCGGAGGAGGTCAAAGAATGATGGTCTCCAATTACGTCTGAGGCGGAATGGCTAGCCCCTTTCTCACCTGTACTAAATTGATCAGAGGCGAAATGACAGAGGCGCATAGTCACGCACGTCCTCGGGCATCCTTTTTCAAGTAGCGGGGATGGAGCCTAGTTGATCGACGTGAGGCGGAATATCAAATATGGATTGTCCGGCATAATGCATCTAGTGAATAACTGTATAGTGTAGACTGCAGAGTGTAGAGTATGGAGTATATACTAAATGAAGGAACCGAAGGATTGATCGACTCGTTATCGTGCATCACAGATCAAGTGCGAAAGAGCGCTCTAGGCAGACACCAGAATTCGGATATGCTAGTATTCGAAAGTCAAGCTACACACAAAGGATATCAACGAGGATCATAACATTGAAGGGCAGGAGGGCAAGATATCTGCCAGGAAGATAAGGCATCTGCATTTAGGTGGATCATACCTGGGGCGGTCAGTTGTCGCGGAAGACGAGAGCGCGACCATTCATGATGTGGGCTAACCTCGTCAACTCAAGTCACTAGTACCTCAAAAGGTAGCTCATAGTTCTTGGTCTACTTACAGATGGTTAGGTCTACTACCGTAATTATAGATCTGTACCAGAACGGGCTCTCGACATTGTAACATACTGCAGGAGGCTCACGGTGTCTCATGATTTAAGGCATGAATGGTTGCCTTTTCTGTCTTAGCTCGGTTTCACCTACGCCAAGAAGCCAGGTCGACCCAAATCACAAGTCACGGGCCCGAATGATCATACTGGAAGACCCAAGCTGATCCAGACCAGACGCCGAGCTGCCTCTCTACTGAACGGCCGTACAGCTTGACCGACTCGGAAGGACTTGTCGCGGACCTTGAATTCGAGAGTTCTTTCATTGCCGCTCTGATCTTGTCCCCGCTAGGGGCTGCGGACCATCATGTCTTCTCGTGAGTCGTCCGTCGACCGTCCCCTCACTGTCTCCCCTGAAGGTGCTGCAGTCCGCTGAACCCCACATCGTCCACAGTGAAGCAATTCATCCGCAATGTTCGATCGGCCAAAACCATCGCCGACGAGCGGGCGGTCATTCAGAAGGAGAGCGCTGCAATTCGAGCCTCGTTTCGTGAAGAAAGCCATGACTCGGGCGTCCGGTGAGTGCACCCAAATGCGCATCGCATCGTTCCCTGGCGCCCTCAACGAAAAACGTGCTGATATATTGCATTAGGAGGAACAATGTGGCCAAGCTTCTCTACCTCTTCACCCTCGGCGAACGAACTCATTTTGGTCAGATCGAATGCTTGAAACTTCTTGCGTCTCATCGGTTTGCCGACAAACGATTGGGGTATCTGGGGACAATGCTTCTGCTCGACGAGAATCAGGAGGTGCTGACCCTGGTCACCAATTCCTTACAAAAGTAAGCAGCTCCTGTGCAACTGAGATCACATTGACTAGATGCTTTAGCGGCAGTGCTAATGATGTACTAGTGACTTGAGCCATTCCAATCAGTACATCGTCGGTCTCGCCCTATGTGCGCTCGGCAACATCGCCTCGGTAGAGATGTCGCGAGACTTGTTCACCGAAGTGGAGAACCTCATGTCCACGGCGAACCCCTACATCCGCCGAAAAGCCGCGATCTGTGCTATGCGCATCTGTCGGAAAGTCCCAGATCTACATGAACATTTCCTGGAAAAGGCCAAAACACTGCTCGGAGATCGCAACCACGGAGTCCTGCTGTGCGGCCTCACTTTCGCAATTGACCTTTGTGAGGCGGAGGAAGATGAGGAAGGCCCAGAGGGTGTCATTGAGACGTTCAGACCGCTTGCCGGTGGTCTCGTGCGAGCCCTCAAGGGTCTGACCACGTCCGGATATGCACCGGAGCACGATGTATCGGGTATCACGGATCCATTCCTTCAGGTCAAGATTCTTCGGTTCTTGCGTGTTCTCGGACGAGGTGATGCCGCGACCAGTGAATTGATCAACGACATCCTGGCGCAGGTGGCCACCAACACAGATTCCTCAAAGAATGTGGGCAATGCCATCTTGTACGAGGCTGTGCTCACGATTCTGGACATCGAGGCGGACTCCGGATTGAGGGTGTTGGGTGTGAACATTCTAGGCAAATTCTTGTCGAACAAGGACAACAACATCCGTTACGTCGCTTTGAACACCCTCAACAAAGTCGTCGCCATTGAACCCAACGCGGTTCAAAGACACCGCAACACAATTTTGGAATGCTTGCGGGATCCCGACATCAGTATTCGTCGCCGAGCTTTGGATCTCAGCTTCATGTTGATTAACGAAAGCAATGTGCGCGTGCTTGTTCGGGAGCTGCTTGCTTTCCTTGAAGTGGCCGACAATGAGTTCAAGCCGGTCATGACCACGCAAATTGGCATCGCTGCTGATCGTTTCGCCCCAAATAAACGCTGGCATTTGGACACCATCCTTCGAGTTCTCAAGCTGGCCGGGAACTACGTTAAGGAGCAGATTCTCTCATCCTTCGTTCGTTTGATTGCTACCACCCCCGAGTTACAAACCTACGCTGTCCAAAAACTCTACGCCTCCCTGAAGGAGGACATTTCCCAGGAAGGCCTGACAATAGCTGCCACTTGGACTATTGGAGAGTATGCCGACAATTTGCTTCAAGGCGGTCAATATGAAGAAGAAGAGCTGGTGAAGGAAGTTCGCGAGAGTGATATTGTCGATTTGCTCACCAACATTCTGAACAGCACATATGCCAACCAGGTTGTAGTGGAGTATATCATCACCGCTACCATGAAACTCACGACGCGCCTCTCAGATCCAGCTCAAATTGAGCGTCTGCGACGACTTCTGACCAGCCGCACTGCCGATCTGAGTGTTGAGATTCAACAGCGCGCTGTTGAGTACAGCAATCTTTTTGGATTTGATCAGATCCGTCGCGGTGTTCTCGAACGCATGCCTGCGCCCGAGATCCGTGAAGAGCAGCGTGTGTTGGGTGCACCCGCCAAGAAACGCCAAAGCAAGATTCTACGCGGAAAGTCTACCAAGCTGTCAAAGCCTGCCGATCACGACTTGCTCCTAGATCTCATGGGTGGTTCTGACGCGCCTGTCACGAGCCCGACATCAAACGGGTCCAATACCGCTGATCTGCTGGCAGATATTCTTGGCGGAGGAGACTCGAGCGCAGTGTCACCGGGACCCGCTCCCAGTGTTCAGGCCACGAGCAACAGTGCGATCATGGACTTGTTTGGCTCAAGTGCCGCCTCGCCATCTCCGCAGCCGACTCAGCAAGTTGGCTCCGCGTCATTGGATCTGCTCGGAGGTGGTGGCATGGGTTCGACTGCGCCGCCCTCCAGCGCCACGCCTGCTCCCCAATCTAGCAGCACGCCTGCGCACAGCGTCTTCAGCAAGGATGGTCTTGTACTCACGTTACAAGTACAGCGCAGTGGCACCAACGCTCAGCTACTAGCCCGTTTCCGCAACGATTCCAATTTCGAGACTTTCACCAATGTTGGTCTACAAGCCGCCGTACCGAAGAGCCAGCGTTTGCAGCTGAGCGCCATCAACAAGCCTGACCTTCAATCCGGCGAGGAAGGCACTCAGACTCTTCGCATCGCTGCTCTCAATGGGGTATGTCTCCTGAAACCCCGTTCTATATTTTCCCATTCAGTACTGATCTTCCCATTCAATAGACCCTTCCACCCAAGCTTCGTCTCCGTCTTCGCGTATCATCCACTCGTGATGGTAACGCAGTCACAGATCAAGTCGACTGGTCCGAGCCCTGAAGTACCCACTTCCAATTTACTCCTTTGCATTATTATGGGTGGAGCATCCGCGAGGCAGACTCCTTTTAGAGACGGAAAAACTTCTTGGTCTGTTACTTGATGCGCCGAACAGATTATACAAAATTTCCCCTGTTTCTGAAATAAATTTTTTGCACCGTCTGATGTCATTCAACTCTAAGGCGCCTTTTGACTGGGACTCATTGCAGTATATAAACTTTTTTTTTTCATTCAAAGCGATATCAGATCCTATATGCTGCTGTCTGAACGAGCCCGCTCGCCTTTCATATGCCCTCTTGGTGTCTCACATGCTGGAAGTAATTCTTACTGTTCTCGCATGAGCTTATTGTGACAAATCTGGAGTCAACAGACAAGGCACCTCACGTGATTGCATGGTAGATCAGCGTGTCATTCCCGTCGTACTCCCAGAACGAATGGAATCTAGGTAGATGCAAATGTATCAACGATACATCCTAGCATTTGAGACTGCCCCAAGTCTAGTACCGGGAGGGATGGGGACCGTGGTCACTATCACCTACGTCCCTGACAGAGCTGGTAGCTTTGTGGAGGCATCTTTCAATCGCGAATGGCGTACCCTACCCACCACAGCTTTGTGTAGGACTTGTATGCTATTCACCGGAATTGTTGAATTGGGAGGTAATAACATGGACTGATAAGACAACGCAAATACGGAATATCGTATTGACCAACACCAACGCCCGATTGTTGGGCGGTCGCCAGAGGTGGACCGTCTATAAGCAATTGACCCATGCAAGTAAATTCAACCTCCAATAGACCCCGCGGCTCGAGAATGGTTCAAGGCTGCACGATGAGTGTCGAAGCCTCTGGACCAAATCAAAACAAGAATAATAGTGAACGACCGGCGTGATATGCTAAAAGAAAAAAAAAACATCGAGGGCGCTATTTGACGCCACTCTCCGTTCTGCAGGCTATAGTCTTCCCGAATCTCGCCAAAGATCAGAATCGCAGGTCAATGAGACATTTAAATGTGCTCAATAGGTTCCTCGGGGAGCAGGACCTGGCCCTCTCTGCGCTCGGATGGAAGGCAAGCCTTCAAAGGCGGACGAACAATGTCGTTGAAGAGGAACGTGCCATATACAAGGAGGCCAAAGCCGGCAACTTGAAGCCATTTGAAGGATTCCCAGCCCAGACCAAGTGAGACCAGCCAGATGAACAGAGTACGACACGTGTCGATGGTGCTACGGGAAGTTGCAGAGACAGTGCGTGTGACGGAGAGACCGAAGAAGTTGAAGCCACTGAAAGGTGAAAGGGAAGATGTTAGCTTGATCCGCAAGTAGCCATCTAGCAGGTAAGGACTCCATGCTAAAAGGAACACCAGGGGAAGACTGCGAGCTTACCCGATACTGATCATAATAAGGATGCTAGAGATCGCCACAGCACGGTTCGTGGTGATCTCGCGCCATCCCTCCTTCATGTCGAAATAACCATAACGACCAGCATCAGTGTTACCGACCACGAAGTGCAAAATGATCATGCCGATAAAAGTAACAGAAAAGCCAAAGATTCCTTCCCAGCCCACAACTTGGAGCGGGTCCATAGCATAATTCTCAAGTATCCACTCTTCAAGCACGAATTGCGAGGCTGTGAATATTTGCGCTGCTGCAATCAACAAAACACCGATGATGGTCTGTACTGCTTCAGGAGTCCTAGCAGTCGTCTGAGCGTCGACTCCGGTCTCGTGGCTGAGTTCGTGACCAGTTTCGCCTCCAAACAGGGCACCGGAGAGACCAACGAGAGCAACACCCAGTACAACGACGAAGAGTGCACTCCATTGATACAGGAAAAGCTTCCGGCGCAAGAAGATGACACTGAAGAGACCGACAAAGAGAACCAGAGCTCCACGAGTCATCTGATAAATACTTGCGGCAACAAAGAGAAGGCCGACGTTCATCAAGGTCGTTCCTGCAATGTCGCAGCAAGACGGAGCAGCGAGGAGGAAAATGCGCCAACCACGAAGGCGAATCCTGTCTTCTCCGTCGTGTGCTGGTTTTCTCGGACTGCGAGGATGCGCGTCTTCCAAGGCTTGTTCTCGCTCATCCTCGTCCTCGTGCACGGGCTGATATCCACCCTCAAAGAGCGGGGACGATTCGCGACCGAGCCGGGGAACGACAAACTGCTGGTAGAGGACAGATAATCCAACGACCAACCAACAGGCCATTTCACCGATGAACATTTGCGCTCTACATGCGGGAAAGCTAGAGTCAGCCACGATCCGTTCCCAAGATATGCCCGTCCTAAGTGTGATAGGCTCTCAGAGAATTCACATACGTTTGGATGACTGGTTGCTCGAAGAGCTTCCGATCCTTCGGATTGGCTGCATCGCAATCCCTCACACATTGCATGTCCTATTACCCGGTGTTAGCTGGGACTCTGGGCTCGATATAGCTTAGCTTCTTACCTGGTACTTGTTCAAGATTGTATTGCAGACACCGGTCACGAGCATCATCGTGACCAGAATCGGTATGAGGCCTCGGTTCTCCATCATATTGTGTCTCTCATATATGGGAGACTCGAGGAAATTGGAACGTGATGACAGACGAAGGGACCCGGAGGCGACAGATGAGGAGAAGAAGCGGAGGAGTCAAACAAAGCGGAGATAGCTGGGCTTATCGCTTATCGGCATGCTCGAGCGGACCAGCTGACACAACTTGGGTGGGTCGGGGGTCCACTGGATCCAATCCTATACTAGATACCTTATGGATGGATCATGGGGGCATCTCCAATCCGTGCGTCGACTAGACGACTACTATCTATCTGTGAATAACGGAAAGCTACGATAGTACTTGTAATACTCAGTTGTGTGGCTCCGTGTGAACTGCTGTACCCGTACTTGCGCCTGTTAAGTTGAAGTGGCATTCGGGAGATGGGAAAGTCAAGGTTGGATCTCCAGTGTAGTAGCGCCAGCTCAGAAATTAGCAGGAATCATCAAATCATAATCTTAACGAGACTACGCGGCCAAGTCGTGATCAGTGGCCAAGGTGCCAAGGGCATCTCTTCTAAGATTCATGAGCGAGCTGCCTTCGTCTCCGATGCCTCTATGTAAGTTAGTAGGCCGGACTCAGTACCGCAATGCTGTGTGGCTACATTCATGAATTTACGAGGTGCACATATGACAGCAACGGATCGATTATGTATTGGGGTATTATCTTGTCATCGACGTCATCTGCTGTGAAGAACATGTAAAGTATCAAAGAATCATTGAGCCCCTTTGATTTTCCGTTGGGGGTGTTCCGATTCCCCGCCCGCCCGTAAACGCCAACGCTGATCCAGCAGGGAATCTCAAAAATTGACACAGAAAATGAAGCGAATAGAGAGATGAAGGTGCTTATGCACGAGTGGAGATGGGAACAGCACGTCCCTTGGAGCCAGACTTGGCTTCCTTGGCCGCCTTGGCCTCCCGAGCCTCTCGCTGCTCACGTTCAAGGCGATCAAAGTCGACTGTCAAAGGTTTCTTGATACCAGCCTTTGGGTCCTGGTATTTCTCCGGAATTCGCATCCATTCCGCAGCAACCATGACGGACTCCTCGTCCCAATCTGCGAGCCACGAATCCCATTCAACCGGTTCATTCGAGCCTAATGGATTGTCATCATTGTCCTCGGGGAAGTCGTCCAGCCCGTCTGATTCGGGAGTTTCCTCAGTAGAATCTTCACGGGTAGTGTCATCAGTAGTGTCACGAGTAGCATCACCAGTAGTGTCGCCCTTTTTAGCCCAGCGTCTGCGTCTTCGCTCCTCGTCCGCTAGGAATTCAGCGGTAATGGCACGAATCACATCTGTACCATCCTGACGACGAATGTGGTCAACAATTGGTTTGAAGGCTGTGCGAAGACGTTCTTTAACGACTGGCCAGGGTTCCTTTTTAGAGCCAGGAGCAAGTCCTAGGCCTATTTTGACACTCTCTCGGAAGTAATCGCAAACGTCTCCAGTGACCTCCTCGGTCTCAGGCTTGTGATTTTCCTCAATGTGCTTATTCATGGCGTCCAAGGTGGGGAATCCCTTGTAATGGTTTGGACAATCCAGTTCGGAGCACTTGAATGGGCCACTCGCAGGCGCAGTCGCTTGCTTGACGTCCACGGTGGCGTTCTTGTAGCTTGATTCCGTGTCAGCAACTACTGGAGTCTTGGGGACCGCGACAGGCCCGGCTTCTGAGACCTTGCGCCTCTTCGGTGGTGGAAGCTTGAGGTTTTCGGGAGCCAACGCGCCGGGGCCATAGGCCGGAACGCCCTGGGGCGAAGGAGCAGCGAGAGGTGCTGCGGGAACATTTGCAGACTGGCTAGGGGCGCGGGCAGCGCGCTGCAGAGCTTCCTCTTGCTGCTGCAATTGCTGGAGATTTGCAGGGGTCAAAGCGGATGTCTGAGGAGGCTGTTCTGATTCAGTCGAAGCGGTGCCCTGCTCAGTAAGAGCCCGTCTGTCTTGTTGGATGCGAAGAAGTACCATCTGGAAAAGTTTGCGAATGTACATCAAAGCGCCAGAGAGGTAGTCGGGCGCGACGGTGAACTGATCGGTAACAGTCCAGTCGTGTTGATTCTTGAATTGACGCCACAATTGGTGTCGCACAGCGAACAGCTTTCTCAGATTGCGTTCAGGATTGGGTGCTCCCATGTAAGCGCGCACAGCCACATCCAGTCGAGACAAAAGCTCCAGAGCATCAATCATGGACTGCTTCATTTGTTCCTTAACCTCCGGTGCCAGATCCAGGGCGCCTGAGGGCGGGGCAGTCTTGCCAATTTCTCGGTAATTCTCCAGAAGTTCAGGAGAAATGTTGGTGTTCCAATTGTGCTCGGCCACAGCTCGATCAAGGTATTGACCACGGAAGAAGGTCTGAGGGGGAGGTCGTCTGGCAGCCACGTCGGGTCCAAGGTTCTGAGAAACGTGGGCGGAAGGAGCCTCCTGCGAAGTGGGCACATTTGCTACCACGCTCGAAGGGGCAGGAACAGCAGGGGCCGTGAGACTTTGATTCTGCTGGGAAGCGTTAGAGTTCCCCTGAACCGTTGTGTCAAATCCATCGTCCGGACTAGGTCTCTTTCTCGATTTCTGGTTGCTGGAGACTGAGGCAGTTCCACTCTTCGAGGTGGCATTGGTCACTTGCTGCAGGCGCGGATTCGAATGCTGCACGTCAACTGACCCTGGTGGAGGTTGTTGCAGTACCGGCAGTGGCTGAGTCTGTACCGGGTTGTGGGGCACGACGCCTGCTGGATGCGGTCCTGGTTGAGTCACCATGAACATATTTTGCTGGGCTTGTAGAGCATTATTAGTCTGCTCGTAGATCAGCCGCTGTCGCTTTTTCAGGAGTTCACGAATTTGGTCGTCTGTGAAGTTGGGCCCTTTGCTTCCCAATTTCTCGCGCGCATGGTCGATATCCTGTTGCACGATGGGCCGCAGGACCATAGGGGATGGCTGGCTTGGGGGATTTTGGGTGCCTTGAGGGATTTGACCCGCGATTGGACCTTGAAAGACCTGCTGCGCTTGGTTGGATTGATGCTGATTCTGCAAGTGCTGGTGACTTGGCTGCGAAGGAGGCATCTGTTGCCCTAGCTGGTTCGGCTGACCATGCTGAGTTTGCTGTGCACGTTTTGAGTTCGCTATGTGGGCAAAATGAAGCTTTTGCATGTTCGAAAGCCGAGCAGGATCCAACCCCTGGTTGTTCAGGGGGTTACCTTTTGACCAAGCCTTTAGCTGCGCCCAAGTCTTAATGTGTTGGGGAACCTGAGGGTAATTGGCGATCATAGGTTGCGGGAACTGGACCCGGTCCATTTCCTGCAACTGTTCAGCAGTCATCTCATTGCCGTTACTCTGCTGACGAAGAGCGTTCAATCGGAATAGCTCTTGCTGACGTTGCAAGAAAGCCGCTTGTTGCTGCGGAGTCATGACCGTTGTGTTGGCCGGAGGTTGATTCTGATTGACGCCACCTCCAAGATTCATAGCAGCTGATGGATTCGTGGAAGCATGTAGGTTCATAGAATTCCTCATGTTATTGTTCAGCGGGCCGCCAAAGAATTGGTTTCGAGCTTCTTGAGGGAGCGCAGCCTGCGAAGGTTGCTGCTGCGGCTGGGCTAGAGGATGTGATCCATTTCCCCGGGGTTGGTTGTGAGCAAGATTGCGTCGCTGATTTTCGAAGAAATCTCGAAGCTGCTGATCAGACATTGAGTTCAGTTGGTCTCGAACTGCTTGAGGGAGGGTTGAAGGTATCATGGGTCGGCCCTGGACACCTTGACGTGCACCTGGCAGACCACCGGGAACTTGCCCCATAGGCGCGGGACGAGACGGTGGCCGAACTTGAGCAGCCCCAGGAACCGGAGAAGTCTGGTTAGGGGACATGCCTTGGTTGAGCATGGACATCTGCTGCTGGTTGAACTGAGCCGGAGGTTGCGGGTTAACTTGACCGGACATCGCGATCTGTGCGTTGTGAGCGGCTTGCGCTCGGGCATTCTGCACCATCACTTGCTGCTGTTGCATGTTGTGCGGTGGGAACATCTGAGTATTCATTCCAACGGGATTGATCATGTCTTTAGCGTGACCATTGGGTCCAGGCTGCTGAGCAAACTGGTTCTGCTGGTTGTTGAGAGACGCCTGGCCCATTTGAGACGAGCTGGCGGGCACAACTAATTGGCCCGCCTCCTGTGATCGGACACCATCGGCTTGTTGACCCTGAATGTTTTCAACGCTGCCGAAGAACGTGTTCGAATCCTGGGCCTGTGCATTGTTCGGGAACGCCGTGTTGCTGCGCTGTAGATTCATCATGTTCTGCACCATTGCTTGTTGACTCAATCCGTCATTAGCTGGGCCGACACTGTTCGCGGAAATGCCAGGTTGGCCAGCCTGGGCGTTTGCCGGACGTGACATACGGCGTCGCAGGTTCAACGCTGCCTGGCTACGAAAAAAGTACTGGATTGGGTCAATCCCGCGCTGCTGGAGGAACATTTTCTGATTGTCACTCAGGTTGGTAGCCATATTTCTCCTGATTTTGACAAAATCTTCCTCGGTGTACCGTCGCTGCATCTGCATTGCAAGCTGAGTGACGTGTTCAGAATTCAAGTATTGGAAACCAGAGGCATCATCATTGACTCCGGGAATATCCTCGGAAGGGCGTTGTTGGAGTCGCTGCTGCTGCTGCTGCTGCTGCTGCTGTTGTTGTTGTTGATGCTGTTGCTGCTGCTGCTGCTGCTGCTGCTGTTGTTGCTGCTGCTGCTGAAGCATAGCATGCTGCTGCTGCTGCTGTTGCTGATGCATTTGCTGACGCTGATGCATTTGCTGACGCTGCTGCATTTGGTGACGTTGCTGCATTGCAGCTTGCTGATTGGGACCATCCAGGGCCATTGCCATCTGAGGATGCGCCTGGGAAACGGGAGAGTTTTGGATGTTTCCATTCATGTGTGGCATGAAACCGCCCACCATCTGGCCAGGCATCTGGTTCGACATTTGCCCTGACATCGGGCCCTGCATCGGGCCCTGCATTTGGCCCGGCATCTGTCCAGGCATCTGTCCCTGCATCTGACCCTGCATTGTTGGTCCCACTTGAGGTGTCATTCCAGACTGAAGTGCAGCAGCTTGTCTCTGGCGAGTGTCCTTGATGTGGTTTAGTTTCTCGGCGCAATCTTTTTCGTAGTCGCTCTGGTAGAAAGTCAATGTCAGTCTACACGTGTGAGAAGCGTATCGGAAACGACAGCGAGGAAGGGGAAGTGCGGGGGTAACACAACATGGTGGATTTTTTCTCGTGGAACTGGGGAAGTGAAGTCCATGGAAGGTGAAAGCCCGCGGAAGCTGGGACATCGAAAACAATGTGAAATAAACGAAACGAGGCAACGAACCCGTGCGTTGGCCTTTTTGAAGGCATTGGTCTCGAATGAGATAGCAGCGGTGGCCGCTTGCTTCAGATCAATTCGAGGTTGGATCAATCGGAGTGAAGTTATCCTAAGCCGAAAATGATGTCAGCTTCATGACGAGAACGGGGGTGGGACGAAGGGGGCCATCAATCTCAACTCGCACCGCAGTAGGGCGCACGCAGAACGGATGAGGAGACATTCGCTAGAAAGTCAGAGGCCATGTTCACGGTGCACTTACATCTGGTAGACGTTCATTGCTCGAACTTTGATGGGAACCTCATCCTTCCAACCGCCGAGTGGAGGCTGCTGTTGAAGCTCGTGGGCGACTTGACTCATGACGATCTGGGTATTATCCATGCGCTGATGCGGCGCCTGCGACTGCGGCGCCTGCTGTTGTTGCATTTGCTGCGGCGGCATTCCCGCACCGGGCATCCCCCTCCAGGATTGGAGAACGCAGCGGGATTCATGACGGAAGCCCCGTCAGTGAGGGCACGGGATAAATCCGAGCAAAGATGAATGGACCGTCAGCATTCGCTAGTGGCACGAGTGTGAGTGACTTGGGGACAAGATCGGAGACACTTGGCGCGCAGGACGGAACGAAGATCAGCCGGGACTCGCGTGGCAGACCGACGGAGGATGACGTGAACGAGGATGTGTTAGGAATGAGTGAGGAGAGGAGTATGGCAAAGAGCGGATGGTCAGGGGAACAAAATTGAACCAGTGAACGGGTGTGGTCGCAGGGTCAGTTCGTAGGAGTGTTGGTAGGAGGGTGGATGGAAAAAGAAGAAAGCCGGGTTGCTGGTGTGGAGCCCTGCACTGGGTGCGAGTCGATCAGGGCGAGTGGGGATGGAGTTGGGCGTATGGTTCCCGGTAGGTAGGAGACCGGCCGAGGAAGACGAGCGGGTAGAGGAGGAAATCCAATGTGAGGACGATAATGTGGGCAGGAGAGAAAGGTCGACTACGATGTGAGAAGCGAAAGGAGGAGACCAAAGCCACAGGCGAGGCTAGACTGCGAGCTACCAGTGTAGTGTCTCAACGATTCCCGCACAACCCAGGATGAGGGGCGCAAGGCGTTTTGGGCACCGGCCGTTGACACTCTGGTGCCGTGACGCGCGCGCCGGCTGACGCAGCCGAGAAGGAAGGGGGAGACTATGGAGTTGAATGAAATGGTTTGGGAGGCAGATGGAATAACGAAAGTTGCAAGGGAAACGTGTGGAGGGAAAAGGGTGGAAGAAAAACGGACGAAGAGGTTGAGGAAGAGAGAAAAAGAGCGAGAGGATGGGAGCAGCAAAACAAATCTACACCATTTTGGACGTTCTGCCAGGCTGAGGCTGGGCCCAACCCACGATCATGTGGCCGTCTTGGGAACGTCTGAAGGGTTCAGGGCTGAGGGCTCACGACCATTTTCTGCCAACTACAATCCAACAACAGACTGAGGATCTATCTGTGATATCGAGTGTCTGGAGTCTGGACTACTAACGACGGGCTTCTGAAGCCTCACGATCATGGCTGGAAGATTGACGGTGTCAGTCTTGATCTTACAAGCAATGATCGCCGCCCTGCATCTTATGATTTACCTCTCCAGTCACCACCGTATTAAATCTGACAAGATCGGATTAGAGGTGCCGGGTATCAGACAACGAGCAATCTGCAAAGTCTCAGCAACCTTCGTGAAAAGCCACACGAGCTTTCGCGTTACGAGCTGTCATCCGTCAGTCGGTCAGTCCCACTCAAGGGCCGGAACGGGCGTCTTGGTGTAAACGAACGAGATGATGATCGTCCCGCCAAGTGATCCTCCTCCGCCCGTCGATTGTCAATTCTCGAGTATTCATCGGTCCGTTGACCATCTCCTTGCCCTTGACCATTTCCTGTATTGGGTCATCTGTTTTTCACTCTCGTTTATATTGTTCCTAGGAACATCTGGCCGCTGCCATCCAATGATGGAGCAGTTTTGGTCTAGACACCAGGAACAGGATGAATCCAATGGTATATGTGAGCAGAGGTCCGGTACCCTTTTTTGGCTGCTGACCTATCAGTCTTCGCTTTGAACTTGCTACAAAAGGTCCAACGCCGACACGGTCAATGCATTTGAGAAACCAATTCATACGACTCCTGCTCGTCAGTAGGTGACCCTGCCGCAAAGCGACTGACTATAAGTGCAGGAATTCATTCCTACGACCACCAGTCTTGCTGCTATATGAGGCTCGCAACGCCTGGGTTGACTACCGGTATGGATGCTGGCTTCGCCTGTGATCGCAATCCTCCATCCACCATCCCACTTTATGGCACTTCCGTAAGTGCCAAGGTGGTCGCCTAGTTCGTCTCTTGCCTCGCCCCACCCCGTCCATCGTCTTCGAATAACCAACATGATGATCTACCGCCCTCCGTGGAGAGATCCGTGCACCTTTGAAACATTTGCAACCAACCCCTGGCTTCCCTTCCTGCCACTGTTCCTAAGAGGCGTCGCTTGCTTGATGGGGCTTTTGTCTCTTTCATGAACGGTTCCAACAACGGGCGAAAGAGTGATGACCGCTCACTCCACAGCTAACATCTAGATTGATGTGCGGTTCATCGCTCGCCAACCTTCGGTACGAACAGTAAAGGCTCAAGGCTTAGATTATTTGGCAACCCTCCTGTTGATCAAAGCAGGTCCCGCAGGCAACACAAGAGCCTCCAGTCCATCGTGAGTGGGTGAGGTGGGTCGGGGTGGGAAGACGGTCAGATATGAAACGTCTCATGCCTATATCATCGTCTCAGAGACAAGTGCAAAGTTGCTTCGGTGAGCCGGACGCTCTTGCGCTGGGGGTTTGGATGGACGTCCATCTGTGTGCCTCGTCAATTTTTATTCTTTCTGAGAGCATACACATGTCGAAAATGAGCTTGGGAAAGGACTTCAATTTTCAATCATCGCTATCGTGCGTCCCTGGGAGATTGAACTTGGTCGCTAGGTATTTTCCACCTTTAGGTTTAAGCTCTGGGGGCGGGCGCCAGTGGCAAACTTTGTTTCATCACACAATTTACATAACGTATGTACCTTTAGTAGCTTGAGCGGCGCTCGAATAGGGGTTTAATACTTGGACAGAGAGTATATCCAGAATTTTGTCAAGTTTTATTGAGAACAGTGGGAAGCTGCTGCATAGGAGCGGAGAAATTTCTGATCCACACCTTGCAGATGCATTGTCACCATGCGATCGCTAGTGAAGTATTCGCTGGATCGGTATGGGAGTCGATTGAAATGCGTCGACAATTTTGTGCCTGCGTCTCATGCAGAGTGTAGGCCAGCTCGAAGATAATAATGAAACCCTGACCGCGGCGATTCGAGACGATGGTCAGTACTACTAGTCACTGGTCACTGGTCAGTACCTAGGTACTCAGTACTCTAGGAGTTTCTTACTGTAGCAAGGTCACGGGACTGCGAGCAACCTCGCATTCGACGGTGCCTTGCCAAATATCCACTGCTTCAGCGACTTTACCTATCTCGTCCTGTGCGGAATGGGCTTCCACAGGTTCAGGGCACCAAGTTCGGGGTGGTCAAGCCGTATAGCTCTGCCGTAAGGTCTGGTGCAGCCGCAGCATAAGAGACGGTGATTCTTGATACAAGACATGAAAAAGTATCGACGGATTTACAGGGATCACCATCGAGTCATATAGAGCAATATCTATCATTGTCACAACCACAACGCACAAGTCTATTGTTTGTGATTTCCTGGGGGACAATCACAATTGTAGACACTAGCAGTAGCCAGTACTCTGATGTACCTAACTTACTATATGTATGTACGCTTTGCAATGTACGTGTTGCGAGATAGCTCTCAGTCTCTCACGACTGTAAAGTACTACTGGTAACTTGTAAGAGGCTTCCAGATTTACAACAAGGTTACAGTAGTCCAATTGTCCTACCGTAATCGAATGTCTAAACCCTCAGTCACCGAGAGGTACTGTAAGTGTGTCGTATTATCAGTCCAAGGTTGAAGGACGGGTCTGCCGTCTGACACAACCCCAAAGTAAGCGAGCCATTGGCATCCGACGGGGCCCGCCTGATGCGGGCCTTGAAAGTTGGAGCAATGAAACTCAACTTTCTTCGGTCAGTACACGACCATATCTGCCTTTGACAGACGATCAACAAGAATCCGGATGCTCAGTACGAGAAGGCTGAGATGAAGATGCTCAGATCGCAGGCAGGCTTGTCGACAGACAAGACACCGATTCTCGTCAATGAGACAATACGGTCACACAATAAATACAATACTGAAAGACATTTTATCCTGCTCAAATAATACAGTACTGCAAATTGTACAGCACAACAGCACAATTAGTGAATAGAGTAGTAATAGACTAATGGAGTATTAGAGCTAGACCAAAGCGAGTATACCAAAGCAGTAGCCTGAGAGCCTCAGTCGTCGACTGTCACCGAGTGGTCTTACGTACTGTCGATCGCCTCCCCACTCGCGGTCCCGTGTGCCCCAACTGATTGCGTAGCCTTGTGCCTTGTGGTACTGTAGCAGTGTAGGTGCACCTGTCGGGTGCAGAGACGACTCGATCCCCCGAGCTTAAGTCAGCCACGCTCACGCTCCCCTGGAAATGCCAATAGCTGCTACGCTGCCAACCTTTTGACTTCTCGAGTCTCGATCGCACGTTCATCTCATCCTCGTCGTTGCTTGCTAGAAACGCCCATATCACTCCGCTCACGATCCCTTACCGCCGGGAATCTTCTCACCGTCCGGGTAGCCAAGACTTCAGTCATGAGGAGAGCTTGATTAACCGCTGTCGCTCGTCTACCCACTTTTCTCGCCATGTTCTCGCTCTCCGTCTCACCCATCTCCGTGGGCTCCAATGTCTTCTTCGCCTTGGCCCTGTGCGCGATCTCAGCCCTCGTTTTGCTTCTGCTGCGTCGGTACCTCACGCTCCGTGCCACACCGGCCTACCTCCTAGTGCCGATATTCCTGGCGCTCGCCTTGCCCGCGAGCGTTGTGCTTCTTGTCCCCATTGATCTAGCATCTAGCGCACGCAATGGTACCGGTCCGAAGGCAATCTGGCTGCCGGACCGCATGGTCTTGGTCTGTTGGCGAATTGCGTATTGGCTCATTTTCATGTTGACCTGGTTCGTATGCTCTCTGTACAGCTGGACAAAAAGCCATCGGTCGCTCGCTACACTCGGGCGCATATCGCTGACATTGGCTCATAATCCCCAGGGCGATACTTCCACTGCTTGGCGATTATATTGACTCGGGATACCGCGAACCTAAAGCCCGAATTTTCTACTCGCTCCGCTCAAATGCGCGATATCAGTTAATTGTGCTGAGTTGTGCGGTGGTCGGCCTTGTCTATATCTCGGTCTCGATCGGCTTCGATCCCACTTCCATCAAGGGTACCGTCATGGCACTGGCATACGTCTGGGGTCTGGTGCTTGCCATCTATTTGATGGGACACGGCCTCGTCTCAATTCCAAGGAATCTGTTCCGCAATGCAAGTGTTAGCGGTCGTTTGAAGCGTGTTCAAGCGCACGCCCCTCGGGTTCACGATCGTCTCATGGACGCCGTGAACCAGCTCGAAACTCTCAACTCGCAGGTCGCTCAGCTCCAGCAGCGCAAAACTGGCACCGCGCGGGACTTCCAGGAATGGATTGAGGACCTGTCCGAGGGGCCCGGCGCCGAGTCAGGCGACGTGCGAGTCCCGATTCTCGAACGACCCGAGGCATCCGGCTCGATCCCCTCGGTCATCACGGAGCGTTATTTGGCAGACTTAACGAGGCGTCTCCAGCGCGCACGCCATATGAAGGCACGTTTTGTGGACGAGTGGGACCGTACCGTCACGTTAGCGGCCGACCTGCAGGCTATCATGAACTCAACAGCGTCCAAGAAGCTCGAATTTGGCTCGACTCGGCGCCGGTCGTCTTGCCTGCCCAGGGTCAAACTTCTGAATCCCTACCTGCGCTATTACCTGTACTCCAACGTCTTACCAGCTTTCCGCTTGGTGTTTGGTGCAATTTTCGCAGTTGCCTCGGTCTGTATCGTCTGGTCTGAGTTGATTAAGTCACTGGCCCCTCAATTCTCTGCTATTACTTTGACTGTCGCCCCCAATTGGAAAGACGAACGACCTCTTGGCTTTGGCAGCCAGCTGATCGCCTCTCTCTGGTTGCTCTACATGTGCTCTGCAGCGCTAGTCGGAATCAGTGAAGTCAAGGTGTGGGGCAACAGGGCCTTGGTGCGGCGCAATACCTACGGAGAAAGCGCTTGTTGGTACGCCAGTCTGGTGGCTCGTTTGACCGTTCCTATCGCCTACAACTTCTTGACCTTTTTACCCAAGGATTTCCGCCGCTCGACTACTTTCTACGACTTCCTCGGTCGACTCATCAACCTCACCCACCTTGGCAAGGGCTTTGATTTCATTTTCCCAATTTTCATCCTCCTTCCAGTGTGTGCCACTTTGTTCAATCTTTATGGACGGATCAAGAACATATGCGGATTTGGGTTGGCAGAGGATGACGATTTGCATGACGTGGAGAACAACCCGGCGGGTTACGGCGTGGGTGGCTGGCGTGAGGGTCGTGACCTCATTGAGCGCGAATTAAATGGATTCGGCTCCCTCGCAGTGTCCTCTCGCGGTGGACGGTCTACGTGGGCATCAGATCGCAGCGATGAGGAATCCCTGGGTTCTTCCCGGCTGCGCGTCGCTGCCGCCGAAGCATCGCGATCCCCTCGTGCCACTCAACGACCTGTCACCGCACCGACGGTGGTGGATGGAGAAGAGGAAGAGGAGAACTTCTTTCAGTCCTTTGCCCATCGAGTACGAAATACATTTGAGACTACCAATAAACCAGACTGGCTTCAAGGGGAGCCCTTCCGTTTGCCTCGCTGGATGTCTGGGGATAATAACACCACAGAGGAAGGTGGCGTTACGCGATTATTCGGAGGTCGAGCTGTTCCCGGCCGATTGCGTCTCGGTTAGGGTCCGGTTCTTTCGACTCTTTGGTCGACCGATGTTGATATAGTTGGAATTCGCCCCGGTTGCATAAGATGGTGTTTGGGTCTTTGTCTGTGGCTCTCTTTCTATTCTTGCTCTCCAGCTGCTGGGCAGTGCTCTAGTTCTGGACCCTCTTCTTGATGTATATAATAAGCCTCTGTTCATTCTTTGCTCCGTCCCCTTTCCAAAGAAAGGAGAACGTCCACCGGTCAGTATTGTTTCCAGGTGAAGATGATGTAGCGATGGTCTTCAACCCCTCCTGGCCACCCAAAAGGCTTCCGTTGTGGATTCACATGGCCGGTCTGTGACAAGACAGCGATGATTCAAGACATACTCGAAAATTCTGGTACTTTCAACTATCCTTTTGAGCGACACTGTATGACCGAATGAACCGTCACGCGACAACGGAGTAAGAGCCGTGTACCTGACTTAGGTCTAGAATGAGGTCCACACCTTCGGACCGTGCATACCTGATACACTACACAGATATGGTCCGGTCAACCAGACCCGGTACCTGATGTCGCACGTGGAAAACCGAGCAACCAGTTGTCCAGTTGCAGTAGCATTGTAGTAGAAATGTAGATGATAAAGCACGAAGCCTCCAATCTAGAGAACCTGTACCTTCAATAGCCCATGGATTGCTCGCTTCATCCACGCATTTCAATCGCATCCCATCGGCACCCCGAAAAAGTGAAGGAGAAAACCTCTTCACGTTCACATGTCGAACGACGCAGGGCTATCTGTATATATCGATGGATCAAGTCAACAAAAAAGGAAACAAAAAGCGATGCCCTCGTCCAGGTTCGAACTGGAGACCTTCGGATTACCACCCTGTTAACGCAGGGTCGTCATAAAGTCCATATGAGACCGACGTCATAACCAACTAGACCACGAAGGCGATTGGTTGAAAGGCGCGCTTGATGATATATGGAGCAACAAGAGACACTAAGGCGCGCGTTTCAACACTTTAACGCCCTGTGCACGACGTGACTCGGGTGGACTCGAGATCAAGGTCGACACGCCGATGTTCCTTACTTATGGTACAGTAGGAGCCTGCATCCGAGACAGTCAGAATGTATTTGACAAGCGAAGACTGTGATTTGGCCCGAGGTCGTCTAATCGATAAATTCTCCAGTGTTGGGCTCTGAAAGGATGGTCATATCATGTCGCAAGTCCTCTCATTGCCTTTTCCAATCTCCGAGTGCTTAAAAAGGGCCATGAAAACCGTCTCGCTGGATATTATTTGCCTAGCTAGCATCGGCTCTAGTGCCAGCGACCGAGGTGATGCTCATTGCTCACAATGCGACGCTACAACCGTGTAGCTTGAATATACACTCAAAGGCGATCTGCGTACCGAGCACGACTGGTGAGGAACAAATGAAATTAACCACAGTACTCTGCTGCGGATTGAACGTTGAAATAAATACCTTGCAGGAACGTCAGGGCTCCAACTGACTCATGCTAGGTCAAAGGTTCCATGGGACTTTCGCAGGTGCCCTATTCCGCAAGTGGTTGAGTGCCAAGGCCTCGAGGCTTAGTAGCGTATATATCCCCGCATCGGATCTGAGGTAGACAGGACCCCCATTGTTGCGCTATCAAATATTCAGGCATCCTGTACTCAAGATCCCGAACCAGACGAACGCTTCACCTCGTAATGAAGCCAGACTTCATACTAGAATTCACACACGGCACGTGTCAGTTTAATCCTACTCTATTAAAGACATAAGTCGAACTGGCAGCACCACCCGGCCGTCAAGTGGGGCAGTTGACAATAGGCATGGATGCGATTCCGCCGTCATACAAGTCCGCCACAGACCGTGATGCATGGTCTATCATCGCCTCATACATTCCCTCGAGCGACCTGTGCGCCACTTCGCTTGTGTGTCATCGATGGCATGACTTATTCATGCCACTGCTATGGGGAGACCCTGCCTCACACTTTGGCACCGAGAATGATGCCGTTTACGGTAAGATGAACATGCACGAGGCTGAACTCGACATGGAGGGCCAAACTGACATCGATGAACACCAGTGGCCCTCACTCGGTTCCGCCGATGCTTGAAATATGCGAGACTAGAGGTCAGGTCACTCACCCATACACTTCACTTGCCTCCAGCGCTCTCAGAGATCTACGACGGACCCAGGCCCGACTGGCTGAAAGAGATCCTGGAGTATCTACCGTGCCTCCAGTGCTTGATGGTCTCCAAATTACCATTCTTTGATCATAATGCAATGATTGCTCTGACTAAGGAGGACTCGACCTTAAGAGAATACAACATTCGTCTGCTTCTTGCGGAAAGCGAGCCCAACGCAACCTCTGCCGGATTGGCTGGGACATTGGTCCGTTTCCCGCGCCTGATATATCTGGATCTTTCCCATACAACGCCCGCGCGTGACCACAGCGTTCTATCGTGCCTATCACAAATGGAGAATCTACATGTGCTTAAGCTGCGCGGTCTCGGATTGAATGACGCCGATGCACAGTTCCTGGCTAATGCCATTGGAACTCGAGTTCGCTTCCTAGATTTGCGACAGAACTTCCTCACGGATGCAGCAATCCGCTCGATCCTGCAAGTGTCGTTCCTTCCTCCAGATGAACCAATGCAGAGGATAGGGATAAGGAGCTTTGGTGTCTCAACCCAGCGGGAACCACGAGCGATTCATGCAGGTTCCCTCTACAAGGAATTCCTCAGATCTCCGAAACTGGACGATCAATATGCAAAACACCTTGTCCAGCCAAAGTCGAGTTATCACTGGATCGAGGATCTTCCGCGTACCGGAATTACGCATCTTTGCATTGCAGAAAATCCTATCACATTTGAAGGTGTTGCGGGTTTGTTGACGTCGGGTCGACTTCACGCCCTCGATGTGGGAACGGTTAATACTGCAGACGTTCTCAACAATACAAGTTTAGGACATGGCAAGTACCCAGGGGCCGAGAAGCTTGTGCCGATCCTAGCAAACGTCGCTGGAGACGCACTCGCAATGCTTCGCATTCATCACGCAGTAATCACGGCTGAGGCCCCTGACAAAAACTCGGTATCCGTAGCAGAACTACTGCCCGAGCTTCCTTCCAGTAGGGAGATGATCCCCCCAGCCGAGCTTGACGCATTCCAGGAAATCCACGAGCTGCCTGCCGGTGAATACTACCCTGTTAGCGAGCTGCCAGATACGTCCACAAAGACACCAGGGAGTGACACTGTCATCCCTGTCGCAATGAGCTCATCGAGCCGCTATACAGATGACCCGTCGTCCATTCCTCGCCGCGGTTCAGTCTTCGCACCAGAAGTTGTGGTACAGCCGACTGACGAGTCATACACGGCCGGACAGCAGCAAGTCCAGCGGATGCCCCAGAGCCAGCCAGGTAATCGAGCTCCATATCTGTCAGAATCGACGCTTCAAGTGGCAGATGAGACGTGGTCATCCATACCCGCACGAAACAATTCCCCTCTACCACCGGAAGACCCCCAAGCTAGAAGAATCAGAGAGTTGATGTCGAAACGTCCTCGAAGTCAAACCCTGCCACTCCGAAACGGCAAAGAATGCCTGATCCCATATTTGCACCCCTCCCACATGCCCAATCTCGAGGTTCTAGTCCTTACAGATGTGCCATCACGTATACCGGCTGAATCCTCCATTCTCGAGTCTTTGATTAGATTCATTACGGCCTGCTCCAATGAGGCTCTGCTAGCAACCTTACAGGCTGGAACTGATTACTCTTTACCACCCGGACGAGCCCGCGCTCTAGCAGAACAGCAGCGTGCCCGCGCCCTGTTCCGTCTCCGGCGCATAGTGCTCGAGATCGCACCCACGGACCGCACCCAGAGAACCTCCACATGGAAAGCCGGTGCTCAAGCCTCGAGTACAGGAGACAGAGACTCCGAAGCGTTGTGGGCGGCAGCTGCAGACGACTTTAGCTTCTTCGACAATATGGAGTGCGGGATTCCGCAAAATGATCGTGGCAAGTATTTTCCGATGGCCGCGCTGAATGAGAAGATCTCTCTGATGCCGGAGGACGAGGCCTCTACAATAGCAAGTCCCAGATCAAGATCATCAAGCAGTGCAACGATTCAGAAAGGGGCGCGCATAATTAAACCTGGGTTATTCCCGTCTTCGAACGTGACGTCCCAATCTGAGATAGCTCAAGATATCGATCTCGTTTCAGAACTCGCTGCTTTTCGACGGGCTAAGAAAACAGAATACCAGAATCGTGTGCGTGAACTGCGAGGAGAGAGTTTGAGCAGCGGCATTCGGACACCTGTATTGCCCGCTGTGATGACACCTCAGCTGGCGATGGCGCACTTTGTTGAAGGTCATTGGAAAGGGGAAGTCAAGGTCGTACGGAATCCGAAGGCCAGTCAGATGCGAAGTGGCATGGTGGATATGTATGGTAATTATTTTGAGAAGGGGTACCTTTATCCATAGGTCAGTCGATCTACATATGCACAAGTGATATCATCAGTTCGCAGGTCGATGACAGAGACAGCAATAGCACACGAGTAACGTAGTCAAGAGATTCTTCAGGCCCTTATTTTAGGTTGATTACAACCACATCACAAGACTACGGCACAATAACGAGCACTGGATACGGAAGTACGTTGAAAAACAACTGTTTTGAAAGATTTTTGGTATTTTCCTAGCTTGCAACCATACCGTCGTAGACCAACTCGGTCTTCCAACTATGCATGCGACTTTCAAGCTCAGTCACCTGTCAAAGGCGCCGAGGACTGGGACACGGACCAAAAACAGCACGTCGATACGAGCATAGCAACTCGACTTTCGTCAATCCTCACATGCGCCAAGTTGTAGTGCCAGATCAGAGGAGTTCCGTCGTATAACCAGTGCCATTTTCCTCCACATTTTCACCGCAGCACCTGAGACTGTTCAGCTCAGGGTGCAACCCGATGTCCGTCGTTCAAGAGCACCACAGCGGAAAAAGAAAACAAAATAAAAAGATTCATTTCAGACTAGTTCCATTTTTATTTTGTTGCGTTGAATGGCTTTCATCTCTCCCTTACAAAGCCTTGGCGGCCTGAGGAGGGTTCAGCTTCTTGCCATCCTTGTTGAAGCGAATCCGTGGGGGAGGAGCACGGTTGCGGCGGCCTTCGCGGGAACGAACGCTAGAGGGGAAAAGTATTAGTATTCGAACGTGACAGGTCGTAGTCGAAGAGGTGTTGTGTTGCATACCGAACGATCTTGCCGTGGATAGCGCAGGAAACGCAGTACTGCAGCTTCAGGTACATCTTGGGGACGGTGTACTCGGCGAAGACGGAGGCATCGGAGATATCACCTATAGAGGAGTGAATGTTAATATACACAGGTATTCCGATTTTGTGTGATGCGCAAAAGGCTTGATGTGTATGGTGCTTGAAGTTGTCTGATAGCCATTCCCCATTATTGGTTCAAATGGCCTTGGCCATCATATTCTTTTCGCGGATAGATAGGCGGTTCGGAGAGAACAGGACGTGCAGTGAGGGGTCACGTACGGATGGCAGCAGACTCGACCATGTTGCGGATGGTGAAGCGCTTGATGGCCTTGTCCTTGGGGGTGCAGCGAGCGCAGTTGGAGCAGCGCACGGGCTTGACGTGGCCGCGGCCATTCTTGTTACGACCGCTGAAGAATTGCGTTAGCGTTCATGTCGCACTGTGATGGTGACCATTTCGCGATATCCAGTCTCCAACCAATCATGAAAGCCCCTGCAATGTGCGTCGACTGTTTTTGGAGATGAGAAGACCGATTCAATAATTCGCGTTTATTCATAGTGGGTTTGTGTCGAAGTAATCGGCGACATTGCGGATATTCATATCGGATTGGAGACTCGACTTGCGATTGTGTGGAGAAGGAATCGAGCCTTACTTGTTCGCCCGCTTCTTGACCATTTTGACGGATTGCTCTGCGGAGCGTCAGAAAGTCGATTCGAGGTTTAAAAGTTGATATTGGAGGGGGAAACGTACGGGTGTCTTGTCGGGGGTGGATTGTCGAAGCACGCTCTCACAGACTGGCTGCCGGAATGGATGGTTGATTGTGTTGTGGGAAGCCCTAAGCCCTTAAGCGAGATCCAGTGACGGCGGTCGGCGCCCGTGAATGCCTCAATACTTTAACCTAATAAATCAGGCACTAAGTCTGCATCAGTCTAAGGCAGAAAGGCACAAATCTTACCACCGGAGCCTTATCAGTCACGTGGTGATAGGACCGGTGGTTGTACGCTCCAAGCCAAGAGGGGAATAGCGCCCGGATCGTACCGTCGGGTCCCGGGTCACGGTCACGGCTTCAGAACCAGTTACATAAGCCCCATGTTTACACACCCCAAGTGGGTGATAGCTCGACTTAGCGTGAGAAGGCGGCCAAACAATCCAAACACCCCTGTCCAGATCGACTATTGACCGTCATTTTCCTTTTTGTCAAACTGAATAAATCACCCTTACTGATTGTCTTCTTCTTCTGGGTACTTGTTCATACCGGTGTCTCATTCCTTGTCCCAAGCTCCACTCTCCTTGTCTCCTTCGCTTCTGTGTTCACGTTGTGTGATTTCCCCTCTCAGGCGTGATAATGTCGCATACGGGTACTTTTAGGGGGACGCCCAATAAGACCATCGGGAGAGGAAGGATGCCCGACTTCGAGAGCTCGAGCGCCTCCCACATCCCCCGACCTCGTACAGACCGTGCGGAATCCTCTGTCGCCTCGACCACCAACACCCCTTCAAGTGACCTCGGAACCGGCACCATGAGCGCCGCCAGTAGCAGACAGCGACAGAACCAGTCAAAGCGTGATGAGGTGGGTGCTTGCGGAGCTCTAAAACTCCGTCCCGCCAGCCGTGCTGGAGTTGTTGTTTGGATATCAATACACGGCAGCTAACCATGTAGTTCTGAGTCTATAGGCAATTCGCCGCAAGATGGAGGCCGACCTCAACAAGAAGAAACACAACCCCACCAAGGCGAGGAATTCTCGCAAAGCACCTCCCGGTACGGTGCTTGCTCTGAAGCCAAGCCAAGCTCTTCAGATCAAGCCTTCCCTCAGCATTGCCGAGGCTGCTCAGCTGATGGCTGCAAAGCGGGAGGATTGTGTCCTGGTTACTGATGAAGATGATCGCATTGCTGGTATCTTTACTGCTAAGGATCTGGCGTTTCGCGTGGTCGGCGCTGGCCTCAAAGCACGAGAGGTCAGCGTGGCCGAGATCATGACCAAAAATCCACTTTGCGCACGAACGGACACGAGCGCAACAGACGCACTGGACCTCATGGTCCGGAAGGGATTCAGACACTTGCCCGTCATGGACGAGAACCAAGATATCTCCGGTGTCCTGGACATCACTAAGTGCTTCTATGATGCGATGGAGAAGTTGGAACGCGCCTACAGTTCGTCACGCAAGCTTTACGATGCATTGGAGGGCGTTCAGACCGAATTAGGATCGAGCCAGCCGCAGCAGGTCATTCAATATGTCGAGGCACTGCGGTCCAAAATGTCCGGTCCTACCCTCGAGAGTGTACTGGATGGTTTGCCTCCCGTGACTGTCTCGGTTCGGACCACTGTCAAAGATGCCGCAGCATTGATGAAAGAGCACCACACCACAGCTCTGCTCGTTCAAGATCAAGGATCCATTACCGGTATCTTCACCAGCAAGGATATCGTTCTTCGTGTTATTGCACCCGGCCTTGACCCTGCAACTTGCAGCGTCGTTCGTGTGATGACTCCTCACCCCGACTTTGCTCCCTCCGACATGAGTATTCAGGCCGCGCTGCGCAAAATGCACGGTAAGCCCATCACACAATCCACGATACTATGCCTGCGAAGCTGACTTTGTGAACATAGACGGTCATTATCTGAACCTTCCTGTGATGAACGAAGGTGGTGAAATTGTCGGTATGGTGGATGTGCTGAAATTGACTTATGCTACACTTGAACAGGTCAGTCCTTGGATTCATAGCGTTGTCCAAATTCTTAGACACGACACTGACTTATCTTGCAGATCAATACTATGTCTACCCAAGACGACGAAGGTCCGGCGTGGAACAAGTTCTGGCTCTCAATGGACCACGAGTCAGATTCTATGGTCTCAGGAAGCCAGCCCCACCGTTCCGTCCTGAGCCCTGAGCTCGGACGGTCTCAGTATGACAACAGCGTGCTACCGAACGAGTCTGCTTCTCATCACGGAGGTGAGGAGCACTCCGAAGTTGCGTCTCAGCACCACCAGCCCCCGACCGAGAATGTGCCATTCCCATTCAAGTTCAAGGCTCCCAGTGGCCGAGTTCACCGCGTAAATGTCCTGAGCTCTTCTGGTGTTGCTGATTTGGTCACTCAGGTGACTGCTAAGCTTGGTGCTGAGTTGGAAGCCGTGGGCGGCGAGGCCAATGTTGAAGAGGGTCGCCTGAGTAACACTGGCTATGCTCTGAGCTACATGGACAACGAAGGCGACACAGTGTCAATTACAACTGATCAGGACATGTTGGATGCGATCGACCTCGCACGCCGCGCCCGACGCGACAAGGTTGATCTCTTTGTCCACGATCCCTCCCAGCCTCCAATTCCTGCCACAATTGATCCTCAGCCCTCCAAGCCCCTGTCCCCAGCTGCCGAGGAGCCCAAGAGCGTTGCTGCAGATTCGACGTCGGAGGAACCATTGTTGAGCAAGCCCCGTCCAGCTTTCCCTGCAACCCACCGCGCTGAGGAGCAACTTATTGCAGGGGTTCCCAATGATCTTCTTCTTCCTGGAGCCATTGTAACCTTGGCTGCTGTGATTGCGGGCGTCTTCATTCTCAGCCGACCGAGCGGTCGTTAAATTGTTTCTTCGCCTGACGTTCTTTGTAAACATGCCTTCTTTGTTCACACTCGCCCATTCTCCCTCCTGTTTCTTTACATGTCTTGCCTCACGAAGTCCTCTTGTGTGTTTCTGTCGCGGACATACATCCCCTCCTATTTAATACTTAGTCACTTGTGCCGCTCCAAGACACAATTGTTTCAAAGTCAAATTCACACGGCTGATGGGTCGCTTGCAATACATATAATCAACATCGATCAAGCATTCGAAGGTCATTATGTGCGAGTAGTTGACAATTCAGCGGGATGGTTGTGCAAGATGACGTTTGAACTGGATAGCGCTTGTATACTTTTCGAGAATAGATGAGTTTAGAATTCCACTGTTAGATTTGTGAGTGGGTATTACTTTAGCAATAGATCTATGGCAACCACCATGTGATGCCAGACTAGGTAACTTTCCGCTCATGTACATAGTATAGTAACTTAGAGGCCGCAGCAAAATTGAAGTGCGCGGTCAACCAAGTAGCATGGTTTGCAATGAGACTTTTTTTCGAAAACATGAATCAATGTTTTTTCTCAATCTGCCATTGACGTGAGCATCACGGATCACTGAGATTGTCCATTGTCTGCAAGGTCGACAAACTCGACGCCTCTCGGCACTCTTCGCATATCAACCCTTGGGTGGCCCTGACTCCGTAATCATCAATCTTTTTTTCCTTCCTTCTCCGCCCCACCAAAAACAAAACTTCCCCCTCCTTCATCGCCTTCGAACCACCCCCTCCTCCAGATTCATTTCTGTGATCAATCTCGTTTCGAGGGCTTCCAACAAACTGGGTCATTCTTGTCTGTTGGATCTTGGGATCAGACGCACCCAACATGTCTATGCTGCCCCAAGAGGTCCACACCGCGCTATCCCAGCTGCTGCGCGCACTGAGTACCCCCGACAATGCTGTTCGATCCCAGGCCGAGGAGCAGTTGAACAATGACTGGGTACAGAATAAGCCCGACATTCTGTTGATGGGACTGGCGGAGCAAATTGCTGGGGCCGAGGATACATTAGTGGGTGCTCTCCCTTTATTCCTACTGTGTAGCGAACGGACATGCGAGTCAAATGTCACTCGATTCTTTCTTGTACCTATTTAATGCACGCTGGTGGCCCCCTGCTGGCGAGAACGACTACCGAGTGCTTCAACAGACACATGCTGACTATGATTGAAATGTTCGCCAGACCCGTGCTTTCTCCGCTGTGCTTTTCCGAAGAATTTCTACCAAGACCCGCAAAGACCCTATCTCTGGCGACGTCAAAGAGGTGTTCCTAAGCCTACCTAACGAACAACGCATCGCCATCCGCGAAAAACTGGTGACATGTCTGACCACCGAATCGGTCACTGATGTGCGCAAGAAGGTTGGAGACGCAGTGGCTGAGGTTGCCCGCCAATACACCGATAACGGTACGCACTTTTGCCTGTCGCTTGCGGCTCTTTTTTCTTTCGAGGGCCTGGATCATGGCAGACGGTTCTGACTGGCTTCGATTTGGCAATAGGCGAGCAATGGCCCGAACTCTTAAGTGTTCTCTTCCAGGCTAGCCAGTCCCCCGAGGCTGGTCTTCGAGAGACTGCGTTCCGCATTTTCACAACTACTCCTGGAATCATCGAAAAGCAGCACGAGGAAGCCGTCGTCGCTGTCTTCACCAAGGGCTTTGAGGATGAGAATATTTCCGTAAGCTCTGTTCTGAGACATCTCTATCTTACGCGAGGGTCTTCTAACCTTGCGATCAGGTGCGGATTGCTGCTATGGATGCATTTGCCTCGTTGTTCCGATCCATCGACAAGAAATCACAAGCCAAATTCTTCTCCCTCATGCCCGCTCTTCTCAACATCCTCCCCCCTCTCAAGGAATCAAGCGAGAGTGAAGAGCTCTCCTCAGCCTTTCTAGCTCTTATTGAGCTTGCCGAAATCAGCCCCCGGATGTTCAAGTCTTCATTCAGCGACCTCGTCAAATTCAGCATCAGCGTCATTGCCGACAAGGAGCTCAGCGACCAAGTCCGCCAGAACGCGCTGGAGTTAATGGCGACTTTTGCTGATTACGCACCAAACATGTGCAAGAAGGAGCCAAACTTCGCGAAAGAGATGGTTACTCAATGTCTGAGCTTGATGACTGACGTGGGTGCTGATGACGATGATGCAGAGGAGTGGAATGCCTCTGAAGATGTGAGTTATTTCGTTGTTTACTGTGTTACCATTGGCGGGTAACTTACTGATTTGTATGTCACAGCTCGAACCGGAGGAGAGTGACCTCAACCACATCGCTGGTGAACAGTGCATGGATCGCCTGGCTAACAAGCTTGGCGGCCAAGCTATCCTCCAACCTGCCTTCTCATGGATTCCCCGCATGATGTCTTCGTCCGCGTGGCGCGATCGTCACGCTGCTCTGATGGCAATCTCTGCCATCTCGGAAGGTTGCCGCGAGCTGATGATTAATGAGCTTGACCAGGTGCTTGCTCTTGTCGTCCCAGCTCTGCGTGACCCGCATCCCCGTGTTCGCTATGCCGGATGCAACGCCCTTGGTCAAATGAGCACCGACTTCGCTGGTATCATGCAGGAGAAATACCACGGCATTGTTCTCAACAATATCATCCCCGTGCTCAGCTCAACAGAACCTCGTGTCCAGTCTCATGCTGCTGCTGCTCTTGTCAACTTCTGTGAAGAGGCGGAGCGTAGTATTCTGGAGCCTTATCTCGGCGACCTCCTGAGCCGCCTTCTGGAACTCCTGCGCAGCCCCAAGCGCTATCTCCAGGAACAGGCTTTATCTACCATTGCCACAATTGCCGATTCTGCCGAAACCGCGTTCGGCCAGTATTACGACACTCTCATGCCACTGCTCCTTAACGTGCTCAAACAGGAGCAAGGCAAGGAGTACCGCTTGCTTCGTGCCAAGGCTATGGAGTGTGCGACCTTGATTGCCTTGGCCGTTGGCAAGGAGAAGATGGGTGCCGATGCTTTGAACCTTGTCAATATCCTTGGACACATTCAACAGAATATCGTTGACGCTGACGACCCGCAGTCGCAGTATCTCCTTCACTGTTGGGGCCGCATGTGTCGTGTCCTTGGCCGTGACTTCGTGCCTTACCTTCCCGGTGTTATGCCCCCTCTTCTGACAGTAGCGGCTGCGAAGGCTGATATTCAGCTGCTTGATGATGAGGACCAGATTGAGGCAGTTGAGCAGGATGAGGGCTGGGAGTTGGTGCCGCTGAAGGGCAAGGTGATTGGTATTAAGACCAGCGCCTTGGAGGATAAGAACACTGCCATTGAGCTTATCACCATTTATGCTCAGATCCTCGAGGAGGCCTTTGAGCCTTACGTCCTTGAGACCATGGAAAAGATCGCGATCCCTGGATTGGCATTCTTCTTCCATGACCCTGTTCGTGTTTCTGCTGCGAAGCTGATCCCCCAACTCCTGAATTCGTTCAAGAAGGCTCACGGAGGCACCTCCGCTGGCTTCGCCGAGATGTGGAACAAGGTTGCCGAGAAGATCATTGAAGTGTTGAGCGCTGAGCCCACTGTCGATACCCTGGCGGAGATGTATCAATGCTTCTATGAGTCTGTCGAAGTCGTGGGCGCCAACAGTCTTACCCCACAGCACATGCAGGCGTTCATCGAATCCGCCAAGTCCACCCTTGAGGATTATCAGATGCGTGTGAAGCAGCGATTAGAGGAGCAGGCCGAACTCGAGGATGGCGATGAAGAGAATCTCGACTACGAGTATGCTATCGAGGATGACCAGAATTTGCTCAGTGACATGAACAAGGCATTCCACACCATTTTCAAAAACCAGGGTACTACATTCCTGCCTGCTTGGCAACAGTTGATGCAATTCTACGACAATTTCATCACCAGTCAAGATCCCACTCAGCGGCAATGGGCTCTATGCATCATGGATGATGTTCTGGAATTCTGTTCGGCTGAATCCTGGGCCTACAAGGACCACATCATGCAGCCCCTCGCTGCTGGCTTGCAAGATGAGAATGCCGCTAATCGCCAGGCTGCCGCTTACGGTGTGGGTGTTGCTGCACAGAAAGGTGGAGCTGTTTGGGCCGACTTCGTGGGTGCCAGCATCCCAAGCCTGTTCCAAGTGACTCAGCACCCGCAAAACCGCACTGAAGAGCACGTCTTTGCCACTGAGAATGCCTCTGCCAGCATTGCGAAGATCTTGCACTTCAACTCATCCAAAGTCCAGAACGCCCAGGAGATCGTGAACAGCTGGATTGATACTTTGCCCATCATAAATGACGAAGAGGCTGCCCCATATGCCTACTCTTTCATCGTCCAGTTGATTGAGCAGTAAGTATTTTTACATCTTTGCGACTTCATTTTGATCCTCGTGAAATTTCGTGAGGTCGTTGCTGACATTTTCTCTTCCTTTCCAGACAAAACCCCGCAGTCATCACGAAAGCTGATCGTGTCTTTGGCTACATCGTTCAAGCCCTCGACGCTGGCACTGTGCAGGGCCAAACGGCTGCCCGTGTCGCCCAGGCCGCCAAGCAGCTGGTGACGGCAACCAATTTGAATGCCGAATCCATCCTTGCTGGTGTGAACCCGGACAACCAGGAGCGCGTCCGCAAGTTCTTCCAGTAGATGCTTTTTCTTGTTTAATATCCGCAGTATCTACCTGCTCCATCTTTCTGCCTGTGGGTTGGTTGTCTCGTCTCCTTCTCCAGCTGCCAACCAAGCCTTCATGGGCCATGTGAATCCGATTCTAGTTAAGACCCGAAATGTTTACCTTTTGATTCCCAATAATCCCTAGTCTTTTTAGCATCTCGTCCTTACCTTCCATGCAAAATCCCACGAGACAAGCAACTTCTTCCTGTTGGTCGATTTCGTCCAGTTTAGACAGCTGAGGTAACCCAGGTTTTTCGTGCTGGCAATCTCTTCTCCAGAAATTCAGGATATACGTGGTGCTTGGTTTGTATTGTGTAGCAAGCAACATGTCCGCTACTCTAATAAATTGGCTGCACTCTCTCTCTCTCTCTCTCTCTCTCTCTCTCTCTCTTATCGCCCACCCAAATGATGTAATTTGACAGGGGGAGAATGGCCGTTTGTCGAAATCACACATGGGGGCTGCCCCGTCGTGAAAGTTTCATTTAATGACAGAGTAATTCCTTTCAATGTCAGACGACCATCTCCAGAATCTCCAAGACTTGAGATTTTTCCGTCAAAGGCACGGGGTTTGTTCGACACCACCGGTCGTGAAGACTGTTCTCGGCAAGACCATCTAGTTTATCGCGGCCGACACCCACGTCACCCAGAGAGCGCGGCATGCCTAATTCTCGAATCACAATATCCAGCACATCACCCAGATCCAATCCATCCCTGCTCACCGAATGAATTTGTAACACCTCCGTGATGACTGAATCGTCGAGAAGAACGTCTCGTACACGAGCCTGTCTTTCGCAGTTTGCATTGTGCCGTGCATTATACTTGCACACGGCGGGGAGCAAGATGCAACTTGTTTCGCCGTGACCTACGCCCAATGGACCAAGCTAGTCATTTGATTGTCAGTAAGACTGCCCAGAGTGCATTGACAATTTGACAATGGCGTTCCATAGAAGGCCAGCTTACCTGATGGCCAATGCCATGACTTGCTCCCAGTTGGACTGCTCCACTTGAACATGCAGCCATGGCACCCACCGAGCCCAATTGACATTGGAGGTGAGCCTCACGATCCTTGCGATTCCTTTTACATTTCAAAAGACCCGGAACGAGCATGCTCAGCGCATGCTCCGCCAATTGGTCCGACTCGGGCGACGTTCCCTCGATGGCGCACAGAGTCTCTACGCAGTGATCAACTGCGCGGATTCCCGTGCTCAGCCAGATAGCGTCTGGGGTGGTCCTTGCCAGCTCTGGGTCCAGAATGACGAGCTGGGGTCCACGCAATGGTGCCTGGAAGCTGTACTTGCGATGAGAGCGGTCTTCCGTCCCACCGGCGAAGTTTGAATATTCACCAGCGGATAGAGAAGTTGGAACTGAAATGATCGGGATGGTGGGCGCATTGATCTGGGACCGCTTCCTGGGACCCTCAGCTAGAGTTTCGAGATCGGCGGGCGTGTGTACCCCATTGGCGAGAGCCTGTATCAATTCAAATGAGGATCAGCCAGTCAATAATTGATCAGGGGAGAGACACCGGCACATGAGCTTGAATATTTCTAGTTCCCGAGGAGAGTCATGGACGGAGCGCGTACGGGGGCTCTTTCAACAATCTTCGCAGGACTGGACTTGGGAAGAATGAAGTATGAGCACAGACTCACCAGGGCAATGATTTTAGCGCCGTCCGTCAAGCTACCAGCTCCCAGCGTCAACAAAAGATCAGCTTCCACCTTTCGCGCCTCCTCGACAATCTCCAAGACTTCAGACCACAAAGTGTGACTCTGCATCCCGAGACGCCGGCCCACCACTTTATCAGGACCCAGTGCGGCTGTCAATCGAGCTAATGCGTCTGTATTGCGTGAAAGTGATCCAGAGCAGATGACATATACTCGTGAAGCGCCAAAGGTCTCGGCGACATGCCGGGCTGCCGCCGCGGGGAAAGCAATTCCATAGCTCAGCAGAGGACGCCCTCGGTCTGCAAATGCTGGTCGGACAGTCTCGTTCATGGCGTATCACGGGAGGAGAACTCTTTAAGTTACTCTAGCATGCACTCGCTTCTCTATCTCAATGGATTGGACGACGAAGATGCGTTTGAGAGCAAGAGAGGTGATATCATCGCTAGCGAGAGAATAAGCTTCCGGTTTGCGGGACGGAAATGACGGACCATGTGGGGGTTCTTAACGAACGTGGTGAGCTTTCTCATTTGGATGGGTTTCGGCAGTGGTTACCTTGCTACGGTTGACAGGATGGTATATCGCTAGTGTAGTACACTGTATCAGATGAAGACGATGATCACATGCGAGAGACGGGAAATGCGACAGCGCAGACGTTGTGTCGATAAGCTATAGTTTTCGGAGGAAGCATCCATTCTGAATCTCGTCTACGTACTACTATCCGCCTATCATGATGCATGCAAGTCCACTTAGCGCAAACATTCATTCTGATGATTTTGTCAATTCGGACCGGCCGACCTAAGTAAAATCCCGGTCGAATTGATTGCATTGACAATAGCATCGATTCCACCGGCCAGTCGACCCTATAGAAAGATCTTGACAACTCCGCTTACAAAAGCAAAGCTAGCTTCGGGCCTAGCATCAACAACCACTGAGCCCATGAACTCCTCCATCTGCCGTGTACTTGCAGGAACCTGTTCCAACAGTGGTCGAGTTGGTTGGATACAGTGCCACATGGTCAAAATCAATATTGTAGCATGGATGCACCTTAGAACACGACACGGAAGATGTCCTGCTTTTAGTCGTCGCAATGTTGCCGGTGAAATTGACAAAGGCCACATTCGAGATACTCATGAGGCTGGATCCCGAGAAAGATCCATTATTACCGCTGTCCTGTGTGATCGCGGGGCCTGAGTTGGCACCTTGAATATCAAAGTTGGAGAAGAGAATGTTGGACACACCGCCCCAGCCCCCTCCTCGAGGAAGGCCTGCACTTTCGTAGCCTTTTTGGGGAACTTGAGCTCCAATCCACGTCTTGATATATGCGCTGTTGTGCATATCCTCGTTGTATCGGATGATCTTGACGTTGTCTACCAGTACATTACGGACACTGGAATCTTCGAGATATTGGCCGAGACTGCCGATTGCAATGCCGTTCCCACCGCGGCAGGTAACATTTCGGACCTCAACGTTGTATGACCTCGGCTTGATGGCGACGCAGTCGTCGCCGCCTTGGTAGATGAAATTGGTCAATTGGACGTTGTCGACATCCATGGTGTCTAGATCATGAGACACAAGAGAAGAGTGGTCAGTCCCTGGCCTCATGACAAGGTGGTGATATACCTCTAGCAGCTTTTGGCCCGCCAGCGGCCATGCGTTGACATACCGAATCCATCTGTATTCTGCACCCAATTCTGACCATATGGCGCATCCACCGCCGTTGCATTGCACTTGATATTGTTGAAACGCATGTTGGTGCCATTCATGATATTCAAGCTCCACAATGGCGGATCCTTGACGTAGAAGTCGCTTACACGAACGTCGGATACATTCCAAAAGACAAAGGGCATCGGTCGTCCAGGCTGAGTGGTTCCCTTTTCAGCTGTGTACCAGGCATTCCCGTTGCCATCAATGCCTCCAGTGCCGTATCCGTCGATCTGGATATCATCGCCCGAGATGACAAATCCCGCAGCGTGATTTTGGAATGCAATGGGGTATGAGTTGTTACGCCAATAGGCCAGATCGTCAGAGAACTGGAATAATGTCAGTCATGAAAGTTGAGAGGGGAATGAGATGACTGCTGCAGAATCAAGAGAGCACCAAAAAGCACTGACCGTCCATTTGCCTCTCCATTCAATGATCACGTCGTTGACGATGGGATTCAGCCTCGTTGCAATCCAATATGACTGATCTTCAGGGAATATGACGGTGCCGCCGTGGCCACATTTCTCAAAGGCGTTCAGTATTTCCGGAACATCATCTTTCTGGTGCCCTTTTGCTTTGACGGTGCAGACCGGACGGCCATTTTTCGAAGCATCCACGATATCTGGCACTGATGAGAGGGCCAAAATCAACGGGAGTGCAACTGAGCTCAAATCAATGAGACGCATTGTCGTTGCGGGCAAGAGGATTGATTTCTACTATGAAGATAAAGTGAGAGACTTGGCTGTTTCTATTGATTCCTCTGTTTGTCTGGCTTCAAGTGGTGGATGATTTAAAAAATCACTGGCAGATCTCTCCCGGTCTCTCTTACGCCGAGCCAGCTTTACACCCCGGATGATCTCCAGTGTCGGAAATGCGGAGTCAATTGAAAGGCCTCTGCGGGGGTGGCTATGACAGGACAAAGCAATTGACTGTTGCAGGTAAGCCGGCGAGAGGTAAATCCTCCATTTAAAATGGCGACTGGTATGAACACTAAGCCTCCTTACTCGTTGGAAGTAAGAATGAGGGGACCTCAAAACGCCACAGGGTTGCTTGTGTTGCCGATCATTGCTCTTGTCCTGGACAAGCGCCACGACTAGATGAGGAGCTGATTTTGAAATTTCCACCAATCGTCCACAGAGAACCGATTGTGTTCTGTTGTGCAATCTCCCAGAAAAGTCATGCGAAACGGAACTCGTGTTATTGTCGCCCGAAGCTTGACAAGAACCGCGGAGTACTCCATTGTTCGAGGACCCTTTACCCGCATATTTCCTAAAATAAAGGCCAAACATGGACTCGGATGTACTCAGTCAAGATACACCGATCTGGCTGATTCAGTATCCTGCAAGCGTATGAATGTATCAGATGCATTGAATGCGCTCTTCACTGGAAAGTCTGCACCTTCTCTTTCAACATGGGCCTGATCGATTGGGCAAGTCTACTTGTGTTGGGGGTAATCCCTCTCGTTCTCGCGACCGAAACCAAATCCTGCTGGCGAGATGTGACATGCACAGGACCAACACGAGCAATGTTCAATGGCCCCTGGGACAAGAACATCTACGCGCCTGACTCACGAACTGTGCGTCCAGAGTCGACGCTTCCAGAGTTGAAGAAAAGTGCTATCACGAACTTCCAACGCCCAGCGACGGCGACTTTGCAGGGAAATGGATCACTCGTGGTCTTTGATTTTGGCATCGAAGTCGGTGGTATCGTTCACATGGACTACGAGTCAACGGGCCAAGGTGCCATCGGACTCGCATTTACCGAAGCCAAGAATTGGATCGGAGAATGGTCTGACTCCTCCAACAGTCTGTATCATGACGGTGCGCTGTATACGAATTTCTCTGCCGCAGGAAGCCATAAGTATGTCATGCCGGATCAACATCTTCGAGGCGGCTTCCGGTATCTCACGCTCTTCCTCCTCACCGACAATCATGCAGAGGTAGAACTCAAGGACATCAATGTGGAAATCAGCTTTCAGCCGACATGGTCTGATCTTCGCGCTTATCAAGGGTATTTCCATTGCAGCGATGAACTACTCAATCGTATTTGGTATAGTGGCGCATACACCCTCCAGGCCAACGAAGTGCCAGTCAATACAGGGCGCATTACGCATGGACTAAAGTCTGGATGGCTCAATAACGGCACTCTGGGACCCGGAGACACCATCATTGTCGACGGCGCCAAGCGAGATCGAGCTGTTTGGCCAGGAGACATGGGTATTGCGGTGCCCTCGGCGTTCGTGAGTCTAGGCAACCTGGAAAGTGTGAAGAATGCGCTGCAGATCATGTACGATACTCAGGTAAGCTTGAAAGATATTGTTCGCCCCAAAGAAATCATGCTTGGGGACTCATTTCTTTTTGAGTAGGCTTCGAGTGGCGCGTTCGATGAGTCTGGTCCTCCATTGAGTCAGAAGGGATCGGACACTTATCATATGTGGTCGATGATTGGTACCTACAATTACGTGCTATATACCAACGACACAGTCTTCTTGTCGAGGAATTGGGACAAGTATCTTGCCGCTATGAACTTCATCTACGGCAAGGTCACCTATCCAAGCGGCCTGATGAATGTGACAGGTCTGCGTGATTGGGCACGTTGGCAACAAGGCTACAACAATTCTGAGGCTCAGATGATGTACGTCTTATCAAAGGCTTCCCCTGCTCGATGTTGCTCTTCCCAAGGGAATCCGACTAACAGACGGTAGTCTCTACCATACGCTACAAACGGGAAGTTCATTAGCCACCTGGATGGAGGAGGCCAATCTCACTCAAACATGGACTTCAAGAGCCAAGGATCTCAGAGCGGCGATCAACATGCACTGCTGGGATTATTCATTCGGGGCTTTCAAAGACAATGCCACCGACACCACGCTCCACCCACAAGATGCCAACAGCATGGCCATCCTGTTTGGAGTCGTGGACGCAGACCGCGCGGCTCGGATCTCTGACAAGCTGCTTCTCAATTGGACCCCAATCGGTGCTGTTGCACCCGAGCTCCCGGAGAACATCGCCTCATTCATCTCTTCTTTTGAGATTCAGAGTCACTTCAAAGTTGGTCGGTCTTCTCGCGCCCTCGATTTGATCCGTCGCAGTTGGGGCTGGTACATGAACAACCCAAACGGCACCGAGAGTACCGTTATCGAAGGCTATCTTGCGAATGGAACATTCGGATACAGAAGTAGTCGCGGATATGGTTATGACGATTCGTACGTCTCACATGCGCATGGCTGGTCCTCTGGACCGACGTCTGCATTAACCAATTTCATCGTGGGTCTTGATGTCACTTCACCACTGGGCAAGACGTGGAGTTTTGCTCCGCAGTTTGCGGACCTCCAATATGCCGAGGCAGGCTTCTCTACATCCTTGGGAAAGTTTCAGGCGAGTTGGAGATTGAAGGGGTACGGGTATGATGTGAAGCTTTCGGTTCCCAAGGGTACCCGGGGGACTGTAACTTTACCTTTTGCCCATGAGGGCATGGAGCCTTCAATCACCGTCAACAATCGCCAGATTCGTACCGGATTGAAGGTCGAGTACGATACCGTTTCCTTTGATGTCAATCAGGGAGGCTCCTTCAAAATCATGGTTAAATGACCATGATACTGCCACAAAGATTCAATTGGCAACAATCTGACGATCAGGATACTTGGACACATTTAAGTGTCTTCGTCAAGTCTTAGTCGTTCATATAGAAATGCTTCTTTTGACGCAACGATGGTTTCAAGGGACAGTCATCATGTGCACGACACAAATAGAAATTTGCAACATGTGGCTGCGGCCACGGCCTAAAAAGAGTACCTACTGCTGCCATAGGGTTAAAATTCACCATACATATCATAGCATGGGTGTCTCTTCTGCGACCCGTCCTCGGTCAGTATATTTGGAACAAAAAACATGAAGGATGCATCTCCGGACTCGGCATATACTCTAGGCAGTAGGTACACGCGCTCAACCACCGGCAGAGCAAGGAGACCAGGGGCAATTCCACGAATTTCTGAACGACAACGCCACGATTGTTTTCGTCCGTAAAATTTTCCAATATCATTTTATCATCCCGAGAAATGTGCCATTCCATGGTCAATGAGCAGATATGCGAAGACCAGAGTGTCCAATGCATCTGCTTGTATGAGAGTACTGTAGTAGGTACTAGGTAGTTTGTCTCGGAGGCTCCACCTGAACGGCAGAGCGCATGGATTTAGAGTCGGGACTCGGCGCCCGCTTAGTCACGATCTCTGTCCAATAAGCAGCCACGGCCGAGCCCTACCCAGATAAGCGGCGTGTCATGTGACGCACAACCCACCCGCGTTCAATTTTCACCTCACAGAAGTGACCTTCATCCTCGACTAACGACAAACCCGTGCCCTTGAAGCCATTCACGACACCACCCAGTCGCTCCGTCAAAATGGCTGTCCGCAACACCGGTGCGTATCGTCTCGCCCTTCGTCCTCATCTCTCAATGACCGCAAACACATGTCTCGAACAATCGACGCTACGCAACCATATTCGCAAATAATTACTGACGAACGTCTGCAGCACTGGCTTCCTCCCGCTCCAAGAGCCGCAAGGCCTACTTCCAGGCCCCCTCCTCGGAGCGCCGCATTCTCATGAGCGCTCCCCTGTCCAAGGAGCTCCGCGAGAAGTACGGTGTACGTTGAAACCAATCGAATTTCATGGGGGGAGGATCTTTGGGACCTGGAACTTGCACGAATCTGCTTGTTGTCGAAAATCTCTGTTCGATAACGGAAAGCGAGTCGGGACAAGCAAAAGAGACCAAACATGGAAGAGCTAAAGGAACAGGCGAAACTAACGTCGATCGCAACAGGTCCGCTCTATCCCTATCCGCAAGGATGATGAGGGTAAGATCTCGAAAACCAACCCCAAATTTCCGCAATTCATGTGCAAAAACTGAGTGTTTTTATCGCCTACAGTCACCATCGTCACCGGTACCAACAAGGGTCGTGAGGGTCGCATCACCACCGTCTACCGTCTGAAGTTCTGTGTCCACGTTGAGGTACATTTCCGCTCCGCCATTCGGCCGTCTACGCATCGCCTCGGCAATTTGACCAGTCACTAACTCGCTTTCTCTTTTCTCTCTGTAGCGTGTCGTCCGCGAGAAGACCAACGGTCAATCCGTCCCCATCCCCATCCACCCCTCCAACGTCGTCATCAGCAAGCTCAAGCTCGACAAGGACCGTGAGGAGATCCTGGCCCGCAAGGCCAAGGGCCGTGAGGCTCGCAAGAACAAGTCGGCTTAAGTGGTGTCTTGTGTGTGCGGGTTTTGAAGTTCATATTGCAATGACGGGTTTAACGGCGCGGGTGTATTGAAGGGACTCCCACAGAATAAGGGACGATTCCAACATACCATTCTCAGGATCAATGTTTCTGACCCCAGGTGCATTGCGATGAATGAAAAATGAAAATATCCTTTTCCTCTTCCAAATGCAGCTTTGTCTCTTTTTTCCCCCCTCCTCATCCGAGTTCCGCCAAACGATTTGGTGCATTACTCGACAGACGGCATGATTGAAGATGCTTGAGAGGGAGTCATTTGTGCAAGGACTTGGGATCGCACCCTGCGTAGGCTCGATTGGAAATGGAGCGCATGTTGAATTTCAAATCGCAATGAGACCGGAGTGATGCCATGACGAGAACTGCCGATCTTTGAGGTCCTACGAATCCAACTACGAACGCATCATGTCAGATTCCTACAAGATAGACCATTACTATTAAACTAAACTTGGTGGACGAAATGTGCTGAGTCAACCACTGCATTTCCCGTAGGTTTGGAGCTCCTTGTTGCGTGCGCTCGAATTGCATCACAGCAACAGGCAATGGCTTGGCTTGGCTTACTGGGTACGCGACTGGCGGATTAATTCCCATGAATGATGTGATTACCGCCTTGACGGTTTTCTACCACTCGCTACAAGTCTCTCGCAATCATACCAGCTGTCAAATGCACTTTTTATAAAACATGAGCATTGAAATCTTTATATACACACCTGTGAATGTACTAGACGGGGTTTGAGCCTTCCCATAGTTCGGCGCTTGTCACGTGGAACCCCACAACCCCGAGCAATCCGACTCCGACTCCGACACGAGCCTCGCTCCGCAGATGAACTAATCCACGGTTTATACAATACACACTACACTGAGTGCACCGCTATCATGTCGTCCCACATTCGAGCAAATCCCTGGCGTGCATATCAAAGCCTTGCACGACAGCGACTGTCGCATTGTCACAATGCTCCCCGGTACTTCGCGACCACGGGGCCTCTACGGACCGCAAACAACGGCGGCACCAATCCTCTCCGCTCGGTGGGACGACCAAAGAGTGAACAAGAGTATGCAAAGTCCAAGCGCTCGATCAAGCTTTCAGCAGCGGGGATGATCGCATGCGGTGCTGCCATGTACGGCGTCATCAAACTCGATGTATTCGGACTGGATGCACTAGAGAACAAGGCATCCAGGACCGAGGAAACGACAGAGGTATCGCGAGTTTCGAGCGGCGCGTTGAAGATGGACGGACCGCCCGGGTTTCCCAGCACAGGTGGACCCTCTGTCATCACACTAAATGGTCAAGAGAATGTCGAACAGGTCGAGACTGGCACAAGCACGATTCCTTATTTCCCTACAACGATTCGACTGCCCGCGACTTCGGAGCTCGAGCGCAAGACAGCAGGCGATGATCTCTCCACGGCCGGCGGAGACGAGTATCAACTTCTCGGTCTCGGCATTCGCACCGTCTCCTTCCTTTCCATCCAAGTCTACGTCGTTGGCCTGTACGTTGCCAAGGCCGACATCACCGAGCTGCAACGGCGCCTGATCGACACGGCGATTCACCCACCCACGGACGATGTCCACGCCGTTTCGGGCGTCGGGGTCGACGCCGCTACATCTCTCGTTCCGCCTGAGCGTCAGCAGCTCAAGGATCTCCTTCTTGATGCGGAGCGCGGCGACGCCGCCTGGACTGCGCTCCTCAAGGAGAATGGCATTCGCACTGCGTTCCGCATCGTGCCCACTCGCAATACGGATTTCATGCATCTGCGCGATGGATGGGTCCGGGGCATCACTGCGCGCGCACAGCAGAAGAAGACTCTGCCGGGAGCTGCTGCGCCTGGTGAGTTCCAGGACGCTCAGTTCGGGACGTCCATGAACGATTTCAAGGCCGTGTTTGGAGGTGGTCAGCGCAAGAACGTGCCCAAGGGTCAGACCCTCGTGTTGCTCCGTGGTGCTCAGGGTGCCTTGGATGCGCTGTTCCAACCCGATGCGACCAAGCCGATGCAGTGGATGGGACGGGTGAATGACGAGCGGGTGAGTCGATTGGTGTGGTTGAACTACTTGGCTGGCAAGACTGTGTCGAGTGAGGGTGCAAGACGCAGCATTGTGGATGGGTTGATGAAGGTAGTGGAGCGGCCTGTGGGAACCGTGGTGCAGCGTGTTGTATGAGAAGATAAACAGGAGAGAACAAGACAAGAACAGATATCTTTTTTTGGCGACGATTCCCCTCTCACCTATCGGTGTGAAACGGTTGCCGCACTTGCGACTGGCACTGCCGTCCCAGCTTCCCTTGTCTCGGCCCTTTCTTTGTACAATATTTCTGTCTATATCGAGATGTCTTTTTTCGACAATTCAGTTCGTCCCAGGAGTCCATCATGAACCTCCAACAACACCGAGATCCTACTTCCTACCTTAGTAAATCAACAATGAAATTCCTCCGTCCCAAACCAAGCCTACACCAGAGGCCTCAGCAAAGCAAACAGCAGGAAGAAGTAGAAATAACAAGATATATTTTTATAATATCCCAGATGATCTAATATATGCGACCAGAGGCGGCAACCCCCAGTAACCGCACACTCAAACAGCACCAGCATCCTTCAACATCTCAGGAAGCTTGCTGGCAATAGCCTGCAGGTCCGAGTTTCCACCAATGTGCTTCTGCTTGATAAAGATGTTGGGCACGGTGCGCTGGTTGGAAATCTCCTCGAGCGCCCTTTGGATATCGGCGCCGTCCTCTGTAGGTGGACAATTTCCCGTTAGTCTTTTCTTTTTCTCATGGGGATGCTTCGATGGTCGCTGTGTTTCGTGGCAGGAGCAAGCTACGTGAATGCGGAAATGATAGCCGCAACACGGCCTCATCCGTCAACACGCGCGGGATCCATGGATGCCGAACAACCCAAGGAGGAGGAGGAGAGGAGGAGGGGTTTCAAAAACAAAAACAAAAAAAAAACAGAGCTTCACGCTCCCCAGAAACACAAGATCCCAAAGCAAAAGACTCTCAATCTCAAAACCAACTCACCCAACTCATCAAGCTCCAGCAACTTATACTTGGCACCGATCTTGTTCAGCAAATCCTTGCTAGACTTGCAGTACGGGCAATAAGACTTGGAAAAGACGATGACGGCGTTCTCGTTGATCAGGCTCTGGGCCTTGGCTTTGGCGGCGGACATCGCGGCGGGAGAAGGGCCGGCGAAGGAGCCGAACAGACGCTGGAAGATGAAGGAAATGATGGGCGAGTTGTGGTGGGAAAAAGAAACCGCAGAGAATTGGTTTCTTTTATGATGTGTGGGAGTGGGTGAATGGAAATGAAAGTTGAGCGTTGTGAGTTGAGGGGAGAAAAAGAGAAAGCGATTGCGCGATCGAAATCCGGTGCGGGTAAATCGTTGCGGCGAGGGATCGGGCGGGACGTGAACTGCCGTGATGTCAATGGGGGTTACGTAAGCAAAGGGGAGCGGGCCCGACAGGTTAAGTTGTTCCTGGAGTAAGTTCACCTAAGCAGCCCCGCGCGCTCTTTGTCAGCACCTACCAGGGCTTCAGCCATCCAGACGTTCAGTTAGTTAAGTTAGTGCCAACCAGTAACTACTTACTAGTAGTATATCGCAGGTGCATTCTTGAGAAGTGTATACATTCGCCAACATCTCTCGGCTGTGCCAAATATGAGCGAGGCGACCGGAGACCGCCATATTCGACCAACAAGAACTCGAAAGGTGACCGCGAAGGGGGCATTTGTCAGTCAGCTGTCTACCTCCATAACATGATACTATCCACATTGCGTAGTATGCTAATTTTGATTCAAGAATAATGTTACTGGCTTCTGTTTCCCCTTCCAATGGCTCCAAGGATCAACAAAAAGAAGAAATTAAATGACGACAGAGATGAACACCCGGAGAACGGCTTGGGACAGATCAAAAACGAGATAGATCAACACGGGAACCACATCGCAGAAACGCTTGTAACAGAACATGGGAATATGGCAAGACAACGCAGCGGAAATTTCTAGCGCCTAAAAGTCGGCGCCGTGCATAATGGACAAGAGGGAAAATGTTCAAGGAGAAGTATGCCCGTAGTGTCAAGGACGGTGATGTCCGAGGAAACATGAAGAGGAAAGGAAAGATGGATAATCTATTAGGGAAGGCAAATATGGAAGACGGATAGTCGAGTTTGCAAGATAGGAATGGTTGAGGTTTCGATTCCTCGACGCTTTGAAAATTGTGTCTCTGCTCGGATGCATCATCACGCAAGAGCAACGAATGCCACAGCCATCGTGGGTAGCAAGCATGCAATTATCGAGGAGAAAGGGTGTGAGAAATGAAAAGGTCAAACAAGGGGACATGCAGGACCAAAATCAAGAGAAAGAAAGGCGCGAGTTGATTCCCAGGATGAGCAACGAGGATTTTTGCCTGGCCCGCTTCTTGGTGGGCAACGCCGAGAAAAGCCAGATGTCCGGCCTTACTTTCGATCCGAAGTTGAAACGTGGATGGACAGAAAACGGGAGAATCAAAGGAAAGAGACGCTGGTCATGCCGCTGGTGATCAGAAAAAAATGGAAGCAGACCCTCCTATGGGCCGAGAAACGGATGTTTTGGAAACAACAGCCCACAGAAAGACGCAGGCAACGACGTTCGAGGTTTGTGGGGGACGCCGACGTCCGATGGAAATCAAAGGAAAAGGGAGAATCAAGCTGAATCGACTCAAAGGTCTACATGACGACACAACAGCCGCAACTTTTCCCCTTCTTAAAGGGCTGCTCTGCGGTCACCACGGGGGGTTCCAGTTGGGGTTTGGCGTGAGGCCCACTTGTGGAGTGTCCTGCACCTTTGGCATTGTGCTATAGCCGGTGCTTGTGTTTGGCCGGGGGGCTCAGGGCTCTTGACCGATCTGGCTGGCTCCTCGACCTTTTCTTCGGGCTTCACTTCTGGGGCGGGTTCCTCGACCTTGGGCGGAACAGGCGGCTGCTCATCCGAATGGACAGCGAGCGGTGCAAAGTGTCGGTCATAGGTCGTCGGGGCGCGCCCTTCCTTTTCCCACTGTTCTTGCTGCATCTTGCGGGCGATGGTCGGCAGCAATTGCTGATCAGGGGGGAGACGAGGATCAGGCTTGTACATCGTTGCCAACCATGGCGGATCGCCTTCGGGTCGATTGATCGCATTGGGAGGCCGAGCTTCTCCTCCACGGGTCACGGGTCGCTGCGAAGTGTTGCCGGAGACTGTCCGGGACCTTGCCCCGGAAGGTTTTCGGTTGCCCGCAGGCGCCGAGGTTTTGCGGGTGCTCGACCCCGGTGTACCGGTGCTCTTTGGAGGTGTTTTCTTGGCCGGGGTATTTTGCGTGGTGCTGAAGCCGCGGCTCGCCGGACGGCTTCCGGACGATGGGGTCGAAGTCTCCGGTTCGACCATCATGGGCTCGCTCGCGCGACGACCACGGCCCCATTCCTCGTCGTCGAATTCGCCCGTAGTTGCACGGCTTCGACGACCAATCGGGACAGGGCTCGCAGTCGAAATGGGAATTCTGGAGGAGCTTTTGCGGAGACCGGGGTTACTGTAAAGACTGGGCGTCGTTTCCTGCGAAGCGATTTCCTCTGGGCGACGGAGATCCCACGAATTTTGCCCTTCTTCCGGATCATCACCCACACTGAGCGGTCTGCCGTGTTGCTCATGCAGCTCCGGCCACGGCTCCGAGTGATTCCCGGTTGGCGATGTGGGCTGCGTTGAGCCATACGCGCCACCTGAACTGGCATCGTAGCCCCTGCCTGGCCCGGCGCTCGATTTGCTCCCCGCGCGCATTCGCCTGTGGAAGAGAATCGCCGCCTGTTGAAGCTCCTCGCTCTCGATCTTCGCTAATTTGTCTCGGTGGATCCAATTTTCATTGATCTCCTCTGGCTGCGCAGCCACGTGGCCATCCTGAAACTCCGATCTCTCGTCCTCGCGGTGGCCAACCGAGTCCGTAGCCGAGGCAACGCCGTAGTCATTGCCATGCCGATGCAGGCTGTGATCCCTCCGACCTCGAACCGAGCTCAAGTGCGATGTATCGTGCGATTGCACCGCGCGCGAAATCGATGAGCTTCGCGAGCCATTGGAGTTGCGTTGCTTGGCGGATCTTGAACGAGCGGGGTTCGAGTCATGAGAATTTCGAGGTCTTGAGGAATGCCGGGGGCCCTGCAGAAGGAATGGAAGAATGCATGTCAGTGGCGGGTTCTCGTGCTGTCTCGTCAATGTCCGAGCGACATCATTCTTCATTTCCATGTGATGGGGGAGATCTATTTGGCAAACCCGCGCTCACTGTGGACCACTCCCTGATCATTTGCTGCCGAGGAACGATGTAGAGGCTTTCCATCCAACGTAAAACATACCTCATTTCCGATCGGGACTGCGAATTCCCATTTTTCGTTGTCCAGGCCTCCAGCTGGGGTCAAGGCTTCAGAAGAATACGCAGTCGCTATGCCCGCCATTCCCACCCGATTCGCGAAGTTGTATACTGGGTAACCGGTCGAATGAACGTAGGAATTGCTGTTGTTGTTGTGTTGGTATTAAGGAGGGAGGGGGAGTTATTTTTCCCTCTTTGCAAAGAGCGATGGGGAGAGAGATGCCAGTCCAGCTGGATCCCGATCGAGAGAAGCACGGTGGACACGGCAAAAGAGGGAGCCGGGTCTGCTTTTGATGACGGCCAGAAAATTTGAGGGCAGTGCGTCCCACTCACTCCATACCCGTGCCTCGCCTGAAGGCCTGTCAGAGGAGAGGGTGGATGCTGAAAGGTAGGCAATGGTGTGGTCGCAGAATGACCGATGTATTAATTGACTGTATTTGGATCCCCGTTCAGACGCTGTGGATGACACCCAATGTGAGCGTGCAAGGATGGAGGGGGGTTCGAATAGCCCACAGTGGGGAGAAGGAGAGGCAAAGGAGGCCAGCGATCGTAGAGTGAAGACCGAAGAGTAGTGCTCTCTGCAGGGGGGGGAAGAAAGCGGAGGCTGCTTTCCAAACCTGGTGGGGACAGAGTCAACCGCTGGCCGAGACCACCGCCAGCAGACTAGTGAGCCACTTTGGGTCTGGGAAGTTGGAACAAAGTGACGTGAAGAAAGCGTGTGGTGTATGATCACGGACGGTAGATCTTGATTCTTTGGGGGTGGGCTCAACTACCAAGTTTCTCCGCTGTTCCTCAACCCGCGGTCCCTCTCTCTCTCTCTCTCTCTCTCTCTCTCTCTTTCACTCTCTCTGTCTCTCAAGACGATACAGATCGAGTGTTGCTGTAGCTGGCGCGGGAGCTTCACTGGGGGATCCACGGGAGCAGTTGAAGAGAAGGAACTGAGGCGCCAGTCAAATCCTCGCGGGCCGTTCAATAGTGGGCGAGAGTCACGGGGCGCAGGTTCCGTTGCGGCCTCGGCACTGGGCAGTGGAGACTGGGGACGTGAATTGTCTTGCTGGTTCTACAGTCGTGGTGGTGACGCTGAAGTCAAGCTGGAGCAGGTCCCAAGCTTCTAAGAGATTTTGAGTTTGACTGGGTCGGGAGTGGAGAGTTCACCAGGTTAGACTACTCACTACAGCAGCTGTGAGGGTAGGCAATGGCAACGGGATCACAGGATCGGAAAGGGAAGACAGTGGGAAAGTCAGTGAGATGGGACCGGTCGCCGCTGGGGGGGCGGAGCGGAGAGGCAAGGAGGGGAGGGAGAGGTGGAAAAGGAGAGTCGATAGAAGAATAGAATCAAGGCAAGATAGAGAGGGGAATGAAGAGATGCAAAAGTGTAAAGGGTTCGACGTAGAGACTCAACAGTAGTGCTGCGGTATGCTGCAGAGACTCTGAAAGTAGTAGTACTTGGTCCTATCCCTCCTTGTCACTGGTGAGAGCCACTGAGAACTTAAGTAATTGGAAAGAGTATCACCACTAACTATCAACAACTGAATCTACAGCAGAGCATAGTAGCATACTACTGAGTACTGACAAGTCAACCTCTGCACAACCAGCTCACCTTCCAGAAGTATGAAGGAAGAGATTGCGAGACCAGGACCGCTGGGTGTCACTTGTGGAGTGACTAACAAAGCCCCTATCCCCCAGGATGATTACTACTACTACTACTACTACTACTACTACTACTACTACTACTACTACTACTACTACTACTGAAGCTGCAAATGTCATGCATCGCACCGCTGCAATTCAGACGACGATAATTGGGTTCCACCCAGAGAGAGACACCCTAAATAGGCCCCGCCAACAAAGGATCACTAGTACGGGATAGTACATAGTGCCGGGCTAAAGCAGGAAAGCAGACTAAAGCTCATCCGGCTCAGGAGGCGAGTTCTGCATCGGTGTGAGTAATTACAAACGGAAGATCCGACGAAAGCAAGACCCTCAGGATTGACTGGAAGAAGACGTGTCGAATGGAGAGAAAACGGTACGAGCCCTAAGATGCTGAAGAGTCGTTCCAGTAGTTTCAGTCAAATGAAAACGCTGGGCCTGAAACTGGGCCTGGAGATGATGGGAACTCGATAGAGACTAAGGACTGAATCAGAGTTTCCCTGTCTACTCTGGAAGGAGAGTCTTGCAGTAGCTCGCACTTTTAAGTGTGCCCCCGGGAAATGAGATGCGTCGTTGTGCCAAGATGCTAGCTCTCCAACTTGATGTCTCTCACTGAGAATTGTAACCCATCTAGAGTACGGATCATGTAGGGACAGTACATGCACGCGCAGGAGTCAAGATAACTTCAAATACCGTAGTAGAAGCCTAGAAGGAGATAAGCATGTCCGACGGGAGCACCCACTTGAGAAGTTGAGAGGCACATACTAGCTTGACCCAATGTCGAAAAAATGGAAAAAAGAATGGAAAAAAAAAAGCGGTTCCGGTCGGGAGTCTTCATTCTGTCGCCAAAGGACAAGGAGAACCCGCGAAACAACAAAATAATCCGTCAAATTCTTACAGTCCAGCAGATGCGTCAACCCCATGCTGCGGGTCTGGCGACCCTCTCTCAAAGTACACAACTACAAACCTCTACGTTGGGGGTCTCGCAGTGATGCTCCGTTTGTAGTTGTACCCCCATGTAGTAGTATGTACGTCCGCTGCTCTGTTACTTGAGATCAAACTGGAACCCTTGCCCCTATCTAGCCTCGTCTCTTGTGTTGTCTTCCACGAACGCCCCAAGATATGGATTATGGACTCAACTCTCAAGTCTAGACTGTAAGAGTGGACCCAGGAACTCGACCCCTGAACCCAAAACTTTGTCCCGGGCCGTTGAGCTATTGAACCCCACGACGTATGAGGCTCGAATTATCCCTGGGCCTCAATGCCAACGAGATCTACTGTACATGCACAAGCATCATGTCCGCAGCGGTTCATCGACAGAGCAGCGAACGTCCATGATCCTCACTTCAATAACTCAGTCCACCATACTCGCCAGGAATATTTGTAGCTTTTTTCTTATGTCGCGTCTGACCTGAGTTGAACAAGCCCGAGGTTGTTTCCCACAGCTTGCCAGTTCCCCAAAATAGTCAGGAAATCAATACAGTCTACACAGGTCGGTCTGCTCTTCACCATCTATTACATTAGTTACTGATTTCTCTCTTGACTTTATGCTATATTCTCCTGCTGAATGCCAATGATTCGCTCAATTCCAATGCTCTCACCCAGATCTGCAAACTACCGGATACTGACAAATCCTCCTATCTTGGAAATCCGTCGGCACGGACTCCGAGATGCATAGGGGAGCATTGACACCGGGGCTTTGACAATGCAAAGCAACGAGTCATGTCGCCCGTTCAACTGGTGGTTATCTATCATTTCAGTCTGGAGGCGAGCCAGCAGCGGTGTAGAAGTGCGATCGCAAGTTAGTGCATCAGGTGGCGATCTCGATTGACTAATAACTCAAACAAGATGACATTTCAGAGTAATGAGCTGCATACATCCTCAACTTCAAAGATACTACGGTCGCAATGCCCTCGGGGGAAAAGGTGAGAAAGAGAGAGAGAGAGAGAGAAAAAGAGTCACACATCGAATAACAAAGCTCAGTCCCCATGAAAAGAGACAAGACCCATCGATCAGGTCGGCTGAGGAATCCACAGCCTCCCATCCTCATCCATTTTAGGCAAGAGTTGGGCTAGGGCTAGCCTTTCGGTTGTCGCCCATTTCAACTGTATCCTGCTCGCCCTTGCGGGATCGGCGAAAAGTCCACTTGGTTGCATCCCAGAGCCCGTTGAAGCATAGGCCGGGATGGAGGACGGTCATGCAGATGGTAGCGATAGCAATCATCGCACCTTCGAGAATCATAAACATCACCTGATTATTGGCAAGCGCACTGTGGAATCCCCCTTGAAGCTCGGCAACCCGAAAGGTAGATCGCACGAAAATCGTCAATGTAGTGAGGGCAAGACCTGGTGGTCGATCTTCCATTAGTCTGAGTCGAGTCCAAAGACGTCCTACCCCTCGTGTGTTATATTCCGGGTAGGCAAGTGTGATCGTCGAACGTACCAACCAAGAACGCTTTCCAGAGGACGCTTTCACGAACTTCTCGCATGCGAATATTGGGATTGAGATCGTGGTGGTGTTTCCTCACTTTCCATGCAAAGTCAAGACAGAGCCCCATGAAAAGGGCTAGAGAAGCAACTTGAAAAGACAGACCAGCTATCATGATATTGATACCGTTCTGCGCCAGGCCATTCTGATTCGACTTCGCCATGGAAGTGATAGCTCCGCCTGCAGCCTGGAGGATGAGAGACACGAGATCACAAGTCACAAAGACGATTGTATAGGTCTTGGGCTGCAGTCGGGAGATGTTCTCGCCGTAGATGGTAACTATGCGACCCAGGCAGATGTAAATCGAGCCACTGAGGAAGGCTGGGGCAATAGTCAAGCAGACAAGGTACCTGGTAGGCTGATCAGCATCATCTCCATCGGGCTAAAGAGACTGTGATCAAAAAGGACAATTCGAGCATGTGAAGCTTACTCGAGGAAAGGATTAAAGCGAAAAGGATTGTTGTGCATCTGTAATCGTCCGGCGTATCCAATCACTTCCAGAACGAGTCCGCCGAAGAGGCCTGCAAAGTAACCCCAAGTTCGATATCGAATGACGAGTACCACTTGAGCAGCCAACAAGACCGCGAAAAGGGCGAGAAAGAATGCATTTCCCGGCAAAGAGGGAACATAATTGACGTGTGCTTCGGAGAGGGGACATGTACCCAAGGTACAATAATCCGAAGGGTTTGTTGAGTTGGGCATCTTGGCGGTTTATCGGGTGTGCAACCCGGTTTACTGTTGGTGTCCTTGCAATCTGTGATGATTCCATGTCTGCGAGTCGAGGGTATTTATGACTAGATGTATCCATACGATCGCTCATCTGATAGTCTGGACTTTTTGCGTCTTAGCTATATTCTGCTGTGTGTCAAACACTTCGGCCACCACGGCATTCCTTGTCCGTGCTGACATGCTATGAATGCAGACAGTATGAAAGCTTAGCTCGACCTTGGCGCATTACAGATTTGAGGCTGAGCAAAGCGCCCAGACTGAGTCAGGGATGCTTGCATAGCTCTTTGGCCGTACAGAGGCCTAATCTCTGGTTTGGCCTGCATCTTCGGTTTGATCGGACGTCGCTGGATCTGTGTACGCTCGGTCTCGGGCCAGGATCCAAGGACAAAGACGGCACGGGCACGGGTCAGCAAGCCTTGAATATGCCAGATTATTATTGCCAAGTCTCTACTGCAGTGTATTAGTAGGCAATCAGATATAGCTGATCGTTCTTTTGAGATTGGAAGATGCGGACTCGGAGACGGACAAGGACACGGACACGGGATTGTGAGGCTGTCCGTCCGACATTCGTACTATTGTGGACCACAATTATGATGACTACCTTATCGACTGCAGTGCCTATTCACCTATTAGTCGTTGCCAGGCAGTACTCAGCAGATTTCAGACCAGTATTGTCTCACGGCGAGAATGCGGAATCGATTTAAACAACATCGTATGGGTCTACATCTTGGCGAATATGGCTGATTAGGGGGTGATTGGATGCAATGCCGGTGTATACAATTGAATTTTACTCATACTCATTCCGTTCGATGACTTTCAGAACTTCGTATAACCTAGGTCTCGCAGATTCTGATTCGTAGAATTCAGGCCGAATGTGTGCTCCAGAGCTGGGTCACCAAGATGCAGCATAATTAATGCTCTTTTCGAAACGACGGCGCAGTGGATTGCGGCTCCTTTACATCCTCCATCTCGCCTTTTCCCAAGCTGAGGGTCGTCAAAATCTGGGCTTTCCAAGGTTCAATCAAAGCATGTCTAACAATATCCTTGCTGATCACCGGCTTATTACGGCTCGACTCGTGTCTCCAATTACGAGCAAACTTAAACTCTTACCTCGTCACGGTGGATGACTCGAACTATATCGCACGCCCGAGCACAAAGTTTCATCAGACGCAATCCAATCATACAGTTGAATGGGCACCACCTTATCGAAAAAACCATTCAGTGCCAATCACTCCCTCCGTTGGTGAGTTTCTACAGGTGATTCATCGCATGCGGCACACCACGACGATACCACAGCATTGGAGCAAGGCAGTTGCGTTTTGTCATGACCAGAACCCAAGCTGCCCGCAATACACCTGTACCGAAGTGGAAACAGCGCGCCAATTCATCGGCACGAATTATCCATGGTACCTTTCAACATATGCCAATTATCTTCTACCTGTGCAGCGTATTGATATACTTTGCCCTTTCTTCCTGTGGCACTATGGAGGTCGAGAAATCGACCCGCGAGTTGGCTGTCTTCGACCGTTAGACTCGCTGCTGCGATTCGAGAGTGCAGACATATCTCGCCATCATAATGAAGCTCTCTTGCTTCAGCACCGGCCGTATAGCATTGGCAGTGAGCCGATGGCCAATACGCCTGGCCATCCGTTTCTCATTGAGCTCGCATTGAAATCTAACCTAAGTACATCAATGGCCAGCTTTACTGAGTCTTCTCCCGGCCCTTTCAGATTCGATTCGGGATCCGCTTTTATCAGTCGTACGCTGGATGTCTGGCTCCAATATTCTGGTACCTCGCGGACTTTACTTGCCATCCTGCCGTCGTCTCATTTCATTGGTGGTGGCAAAGGTGCGTTCTTTACTTGATTCAAAAGTACGGAGGCTCGAGGAGGTGAGGTTGAGGTCATATCACAATTTGTGAAAAGTCGGACTGGAAGGCTGGGGGCAGCTCTGTCTTTGCTTATCATGGGTTTGTGTATCTATGGCGTCACAAAGACACCAATATTTAGAGACAGGAAGAGTATCCAGAGAATGCAAGCTTTCCTTGTATAGTATTTCCCAATTCGCAGAGTAGCATACGAGCTGTCGTGTGGTGCCACAAGATTGGCGAAGCAAACACAGATCGATTCCCTTCTATAAAAATGTCTCTTCGTACGTCATCGACTCCTGCTCTGGCCATCCAGCGAAGTATTCTTCAAATACGCGAGTTGGGAAAAATCCGGGCCATTGAAAATTGAAGTCATCCCCAAGTTTGCCGTAGTAAGTCTGAAGCCCATCTTGCGATGACATCTGAGGGATACTGAGGCTTGATGGTTCGTCCATTGTGTTTGCGGGGCTTTGATCCTGTTCCGACTGAGATAGAGCACGGCTCTCAAACCACCACTGCGCTTGTTTGAGACGTTTCTCATAATGATAAAAGACGTCACGGTCTCCTTTGGCGTCCATCTGGGCCGTCACTAGCGCTTGCATGCGCAGAATACATCGGCTGAGCGTGTTGGACAGATTCAATGCGGCAATCAGGTCAGCGGTGAGTGGTCGAACTGGCGGTTCTGACGCTGCTACCACAAGCTTACAAGCTAGCGTGACGGCGAATCCAAGCTGTGTCCAAGATGTATTGTTGAATATCACCTCACGGCGCAGGGGCAATGACGTCCAGAATTCTAGCATAGTGCGCGCCGCAGCAAGGCCCATTCGAAGGATCTCCACTTGGAACGGGGAGTTATGTCGTGGATGCTGAGAATCCGGCTTTACATCGAACAAAAGGATTTGACATATGTAGAGTTCCATCGCGTAGAATTGCATGAAAAGAATTTCTGCAGGTTGGGAGAACGAGCGTGAGAAAAGGCTACGTGAACAAGACAGATGAGATCTCACCATTGTCATTCAACACAAATGGTAGTCGACTCCGAAACAGATCCAGCTGTGTTCGGATTTGACGGTAGTCGTATTCCAGCTCATCTGTGTGATGAGTGTCGGGCTTGTGTAGCGAAGATACCTGTGCGACTCTCTCATACAAGCGTTGGAGCTCGACAATATGTGATAGAATCCGATCGCACTCATACTCTGGATTCGAGGCCAAAAATTCACACGATGCCTCGAGATACGGCACCCATGGAAACGAGGAGCGTTTTTGCAAGATCTGTGAGACACTATGGAGAATGTCAGCTTGCCCAGGTACATGATTCGCGGTTCTTCCTCACCATGATGAGAACCAGAAATAACCTATCACGGCTCTTCTCTCCTCGTTGCCCCAGGAGACGGCTCCTCGCGAATCTGCACGATCGAACCCGACTCGTTGTTTCCAGAATCGATCGGCAGGGTCACGGTCAAGCTGCAGATCCGTAATGATACTGATCCCCAGATGCAGGTACTGAGTCACGCGTCGTGGCCGTGCATGATATTGACACCTGTTTTGCTGGTTGAGCTTTTGGAAAGAATGAATCTCAGAGGGATTAGGTCAAATTTGTCTCACCAGGCTAAATGGACTAAAATGCCCTGAAGCATCTCACATGTGACAGGCCCGTCATGGATCATAGAATGGCCGATTGCCCGTTTGACTTGCACTTCTAATTTCCGTTGCAAAGGCATATTATCATGCAATGCTGTGGTGAGAATAGTGAGAAACAGAAATGGTTTGTCTTTACGCAAAGACGCGGCGGTCGCGTCTGATGGAATTGGCACGAAGGGACAATAAGGCATCATGGTAGTCTTGTAGTCATGAAGCAGCCGGTCTGCCGCCTCGAGGGTCAGATAGCCCTGATCGATGACATCTCTAGATTGTGCTGCTGGAGCTTCTGACGGTTCTTGACCATCGACGACCACTGCAGGCGGCTCTGTGTCGACTGACTGAGCAAGAAGCCGGTCCAGTTTAGCTTCCAGCGCATTGATCTTGTCCTCTCGGCTGGTGTTAGGGTTGGCAGTGCCATTTGGTCGTCTCCCCGGCTGAAAGTGACAGGCCTTCCCTAAGCGGCCACACCTTCACAAGAGTCAGCACTTGGCTATGCAATAATTGCGGAAGCCGGTAGCTCACCGATCGCAGCTGCCCCCCGGGGAAGAGCGTACGCATCGAATCTTGGCCCGGGCACAATTCTGGCACGTTCTCGCAGAGCCTTTTAACAACCGCCCTGTACTGGAAATGTCACTCATCTTGGGTCATTGCGAGGCAGTTACGCCGTCGACAATGAGGAGAAAGGGAGAGACTGTGGGAAATTCATTGAGTCCACGAACAATACCACGCCATCCGCCGCAGGGCCTTTGTGGTAAATAATGTGAGGTTGGGGGCCAATCTGGATTGAGGAGGTTTCATAAGCGATCCTCAGCCACACTACCCCCAGCGATATCAGGCGTGCCATCTTGTTCGGTATTAAAGTGGATGTTATAACAGCCAATTTTGATAAGGCCCGGTAATGATCGAAATATGTTTGAAAACTAAGCCTGGGATAAGGTCGTGCATCAAGGCATGGTAAGGGTACATCTTACGAGGCGCTTATCATGCCAACATCTGCGCTGGGACACTAACGTCCATTCCGCCTTGAGCTTGCCTGACGCATTGTTAATGGATCTATGTAGTATGTACCGTCATGAATGTGAGCCGAAACACAAGATTGACCCATGAAGTATGAACAAGCTTGTCGTGAGTATGAAACATAACCCAATCATTCTCGCAGCTATCCATCAAATGTCATTATAAGGGTTGTCTATAATTTGAGCACGTAATTTGAGCCTGGCTACAAGATAGAAGGAAAGTGATTTCCCGTCAGGGATCTATGTTTTCTCAGATTCCCGTAAGCTCGGCGTGACCTCATGGCCCGACAATGCGTGGATGCGATGGAGCCTAGAGAGCTGTGGATCAATTCGCGCTATAGACGGCAATGGCCGAGAAGCGAACGACTTTGGCAGACGTATAGTAGATCGCTGCACCGGGGGCTATTGATATACTAGCCCTACTTTCTGGTCATCAGGTCCCAAGCTTTATAGTGCCTGCCGAGCTCGTGGACAAAGCTCCAACGACATGGTTCATTCCAAGAAGGATTTATCAATGGTCAAGATTGAAGGGTTTGGCTAGGATTGCTCTTTGCCGACTTCATCCAACCGGTTTAGGCAGCTTTGTGCTTCTTTAATCAAAGCTTTGCGGGCATTGCGAACGACCTCGTTTCCGTCGGGTTCAATGCCATCGGCCTTCAACATCACTTGTGCCAGAATTGTCTCACTCAGTTTCCGATATTCGAACTCTCGCTTCTTCGTATCTGTTGGTGGGTTCGCGAGATATTCTTCACATAGCGGAACCAACACCTGTTGGAGATACGCGGTCAAGGCGTTGACTTGTTCGAGTGGGGTCTTGAGAATCTTTATGTTAGGGGAAGGGGCCGGAGTGCCTGCGCCAGCAGAGGTGGGCCTGGGCGGCACAGAGGAAGGCGACGGCGAGAGGAAGTCTGACGCAGAAGCCTCCTCGCTACGCTTCCCCGCCTTCTTCTTTTTCTTCTTGTTGCTCTTCTTCTTGCCAGAGGAGTTAACTGGCCCAAGCACTTCGTCGGTATCGATGGTGACTTCTTGAGCAGACGCATTGTCGGGGTCAGAAACGTCGCTTGGTGTCAAGGATCCGGCTTCAGAAACGACACAAAAGACCTGAGAATGTTGCTTCAAACCCTCTGCCTTGCAACTTCGGTGATCATCCTTTAAAAGGTTGCCTTTGTACAGCAGTCGAATCTGATTAGGGTGGCTGGCACCCATCTTCGCGGCAGCCGTGTGGCGTAGATCTCCCACAGTCAACAACCCATCGTCGATGGCGTAGGGTCGGAAATGCAACGGGTAGGTCGTTCCCCGGTGCTTGAGACAGATGATATCTGGCTCATTCTCGGCGGAGCCGGCGTCATACCGATTACCGTATCGGGCCGGCTGTGCAGAAGGGTCGACGATATCGCCCGGGGTGATGTAGCTATAGTCATCATCGCGAACTTGCGGGGCATTGGCGTAATTGGGCGAGCGCCGCCAGAGATTGTTGAAAGGGTTTCCCCAACTCATGGCGATCACACTCGAAACAAGGATGAGAACTGTAGCAGTGACAGCAAGAATTTGTTCGTCGACTTCGAATGGCAGCGCCTGCGCGACCGATCGGAGTGTCGAGGCCGAAGAGGTCAAATAAGGATCGAGCCGAGGGCGAAGGGAGTGCAGGAACAAGGGAAGTTGGTCGCTGACGTGATCCAAATAGACTGCGCACTTTTCGCCCAAGGTGGACTGGGCGAGTGGAGATGGCAGGAGAGTCATCGATCACTGGAGATGCTTCAAGATCCTAGAAAATCAGAAAAGTCGTGACCCCGAGATGGCCCCGAATAGGCTGAGAAGGCGGAGAGCCCTCTTTTTTTGCCTGCCGATGTGGTCTGCTGATGCCTCTCGGAACTGAAAGGAGAATAGTGTGTTCCAGCCCGTCTCTCTCGGTTGTAATAGAGGAGGGCTTGAATGATGTTTGAAACATCACGGTAGTTTGGAAAGGGCAATTCATGGCATTTTTAGCAGATGGACCATCTTGGAGATAATCTTGTCTGCATTGTGTGGCCCTCCTTAAGGGCACTTGCTGTGCTGTCAAGTCTTAAAACCCAGGCGTACTCAACTGGGCCTGAACTTGTGAAAGAGGCAATAAAGAAGAGGTTGATAAAGCCATAACTTTGCACATATCGCAGCTGCCTTCGTGGTCTAGTTGGTTATGACGTCGGTCTCATACGGATCATATGACGACCCTGCTCTAACAGGGTGGTAATCCGAAGGTCTCCAGTTCGAACCTGGACGAGGGCATGTGTTTTTGCCAACTCCTTGGGAATGCACGAGATCAGAAAACGGCAGATTTTTATGACACTATAAGGAGGCAGGTGACGTCGTCCTCGCTACTTGGATCTTTCGCTTCATATGATCGGTTCACTCGATAACACTGTGTGTGCCTGTGTGGAATGACCGAGAATTCGACACCAGGACGGGCAGGATCTTCCAACCAGCTACCCCATTCGAAAGGGTTCCAGATATATATTCCGGGATACCTTATCTTTTGGGCTTCGCCAGGCCTGCCCTGGCTACGTCGGGTACGGGCAGCCCGATTCATGTGGACTTCGCAGGTAAAAGTTTCAAGCACGCCTTCTCCATGACTTCTCCATGAGTATTCACAGTTAGGTGGTCCATAGTTCTAAAGTAATACCACATCGCTTTGTTTCAAATGCACTCATTGATTATCATATAACCTATACGGGCTTGAACTGCCCGGAGGTGATAGAAGCGAATTGAGGATTTTGAACGGAGCATAACAGATCTCTTCCTGTGTACAAGCCCGAAGCAACACAATGTCATTAAATCCGGCGTCTCCAACTCTTGATGAAAGTGGCCTGTAAGCTTTTCGACTTTCACGGAGGCACGATATAGCTGGAGACTCAAAGAGCACCCCGGGCACCGTTGCCACCAATCATTGGAAAACCCAACCGACATCGAAGCGCTTCCTGGAAAGCATGATCATTCTTAAGACTACCCCTGTCCTCAGAGAGCATCATCCTACGCAGTCGGGCTTGCACGACTGCGCAAGTTTCAGCCCAGGCGACAAGGTTTCCTGCCAGTCCATTGAACAGTGAGTTTGGCTCGTCAGGCATGCAATAGTCGTACTCCGAGGGAACTTGATCATCCCTGTACGGACGTGTCTCAAATGAATGCAACATGAAGGCCAATGCTCGCGACAGAAAGAAGTCTGGGGTCAGCCTGGAAGGGAGACTTTCGTCCAGTGATTCCAATCCAGCACTGTTCTGGAAGAATCTGCTCCTGGCACCATTGATCACATCAGCCTTGTACTCGAATGCGTCGTGTAAAAGTAGCCATGGCCACGCATTCCCAGAAACACCATGGCACAAGCTACCTCCCTTCGAAAGAAGGCCCTCTTCCCACACGCGGCAGGTCGCCTGGTACAACGCCTGGTCCCATGCTGGATGCCAATAGCCTTGTGTGAGCTGCTCATTGTTGAAGGCCACGCCCAACAATAACAAGATTGCAGGGGAACCATGACAGAATTGCACAAGCTCGGATGGCTCATTTGAATCTCGAGGCGGGAGAGCCTTTGGCAGATGGCCACTGTGAGCCACACAAAATTTGCATAGTGCTGTGATGGTCTCACCGATCTCCGAGATATATTCCGATATCTCTTCTGTCGCACAGGAGAGTAGAACAGAGAGAATACCCGCTATGATCTATTGATTAGCTTGGCGATGCGTTGGTCTATTTTCCCTGGATCTCACTTACTAGCTCCATGAGCACTGTCGATTTTTCACGAGAGTTAGCAAGCTGGCCCTGAAGTAGCTGATATGGAGAAGATACCCACGCGCCAAATCCATAATGACCCTCCATCCAAGCATACATGAGTGGATGCGCATCTTCATCACTGTGCTCCTGTCGATAGTGCTTGGAGCCCTCGCGGCCGGCGTCGATGATTACACCGATCAAGTTAGGGAGTTTAGCAAGGACAGGAGAAAGAAGCTTAGTAGTCGACTCATCATACTGGTGAGCTCGAACATTCAAAAGCAGCCAAAGCAGGCCGGCACGACCGTAAAGAATCTCATCTCCACCCATTCGATGTTCGCCATGAGGCAGAATCCATGGATTTTCGAGTGCCAGATTGACAGCATCTTCTAGGCATTTAATGAGTTCCGGAGCAATACTGGGCCTCTCACCGGCGCCCCATCCGCTCTTTGCAACTTCCGCGAGAATGCGTAGAGTAACAGCGGCCAATGGCGAGAATGACCCTGCCGGGGATAATCGTGATGGGATCAAAGGCACATCCGGAAGCCCACATGGAATTCTTGCCAGTGCATCTTTCAGGAATGACGAGGCAGTTGCATTGCCACTAGACAGTACTGGATTCTGATAGTCGAGACGCAAGAAAGCTAGAGAGATCCCTAAAGCCCAATCTGAATAGCACAGCAAGCTCGTTGGGGGCGTTTAAAGGAAATCAATCTGCGCGTGAGAGATACCTGAAAATGTAAGGAACATTCCCCCATGGTTCCATTTATCATGAAGTGGCTCATTCGCGTTCAATTTGTCCGCACCATTGTGCACGGCCATGCGAAGCTGACGCAGACTGTCGATGAGCGACACTGGATTGATTTCCACCGGCACTAATTTGTTTTCGTAGAATCGTGGCCGTTGTGAGATAATCATCGCGGTGATCAATTGGAATGAGTAGTCAATATGGATTTCAGCTGATATTGGATGGGATGATTTATTCGCAAGTAAGGCCGCGAAGAATCATTTATATAACGCTCAACCTATGTGCTAGGCGGGGGATCGTCGTTCGCTAATCGATCATGGCCACTGAGCAGCTTGGTAGCCTTGGAAGGCTTGAGCTGAGCAAACGACGGTCAAAGCCCAAATTGTGATAGCGATTGAATCCTTCGCCGCCGCGGTGAAGTCATTACCTCAGCCGGCAGATGATATCTAGTACTGCACCGCACTAGCTCATACATGTGACCGGTCGCTCGGAGGTGCTGATGTCCTGGTCGCTACTACTGAAGACCCTCACGACAGCCAGCCGTTTGTCTCATGATTTGGGGTGAGCACATGAGCTGCCCAATAACATGTCTTCCTCAGTGTGAAAAATAAGGAATTAGAAATGAATGTGCGTATGACAAAGAGACCTGTACCAAGCACTAGTGATAGTTATTAATCAACTCAACAAGATGTTCTTCCAGTTATTGGGACCGGGCCGGGCTCAGATATGAAGTGCGGTCACGATGAATGGCCTGAGGCCAGGGAAATGAGTCAGCAAGGACCACGGCTTCTGTAACTTGCGTTGTAGCCATTCCGGACTCGAGAATACCCACGCGGTCCTCGAAGTGCGAATAACAAGCTTCTAGAAGCAATAGGGAAGGTCAGTGACTGGGATCTTTGGATTGTCTTACAGTCAGTCGCAGAAGAGAATTCCGTGCAGTCTGTGGCGATGATTTTCTCTTGGTCGGCAGCTGTACACCATCCATTATCTCTTATTCCACCCCTTTCTTGGGGGCACCCTGGAAACTGTTGGGGACGAGAGAGTGTGAGAGTGTGTCCTGACTAGTATGGCAGAGAGTCCCGTGACCAGCATCGTCGGACTACTATACCAACATGTCCGAAGTCCATGGTGATGCCGAGCCCGTTGTGACGAGGCTTGGACAAATGGATTATCCTCTGGCGTTGAATCCAAGACAGGTCACACTCAGAGATCGTGTGACTGTCGCAACGCTTCTGCCGTTCGCCTCGGCGGACGATGTTCCTCGACCATTACTGAAATATCTCTCTGATCAATTCAACAAAGAAATTGAGAAGGGAGATACATATGCCATGACGGAACCGATTCCTTTGGCGCAGTTTGGACGATACTGGTTCTCCAACTTTGGTGTTGTGATGCTGCTGGGTGATATCCAGAATGTTCAGCAAACCCATACGATGGACCGCGCCGGCGCAAATTGGACCAAGATCTGTCTAGGTGGCTTCCATATCCGACCTAACTACCCTGGCCGCAGCAGCCACGTCTGTAACGGAACCTTCATAGTCACAGACGCCGCTCGAAATAAAGGTGTAGGTCGGCTGATGGGAGAAGCATATCTCGAATGGGCGCCTCGCTTGGTGAGTAACGCCATACCTGGAAGCGACTTTGCCTTTCGCTCAACTGTCTCACACCAACATATTTGACAGGGGTACACATATGCGGTTTTCAACCTGGTTTACGAGACTAACGTGGCCTCATGCCGACTCTGGGATTCGTTAGGGTTCAAGCGCATTGGTCGAGTCCCCGGCGGAGGTCAGCTTAAGTCTCAACCTGGAGAATTCGTCGATGCCATTATCTATGGCCGTGGCCTGAGTCTGGATGGCGAGGACTCTGTCTCACAGGATCGGTTCGAAAAGATCAGATACTATCTGAAGCACTCGAAATACCCCAGGGGAGCGGACCGAGCTGAGAAGAGCCGACTTCGCAGTGCTGCCACCCACTACAAGCTACTTGGCGGCGACGACGGCGAACCCGAGAAACTGATGTTGAAAGACAAAGAAGTTGTCTCTGATCCACAACAGCAGTATGAGATTGCCAAAGAAGTCCATATGAAACAGCATGCGGGGATCAACAAGACGACGGCCGCCATCGCAGTAAAGTTTCATTGGGTGCGAATCAAGGAGACAGTGAACCGAGTGATTCGAGACTGTCCACAGTGCAAGGAGACTCTCAAAGCACCACCGAACTCAGACGCCAAGGATGACGACCGGTCTGCGTCTGCCGAAAATGCGGAAATGGACATGGAGGACCTTAACGACCACGGACAACCAGAGCCCTCTGATGTGCATTCTGAAATTCAAAACGACATAACACAAGCCATGGACGAAGCACCGGACGACTCTTCAAGTAATGATCCATTCATCCACGCATCCGTCCCTGCAAATATTCCGCAAACTGTGCACCCTATGACAGGCTTCAGTCCCATGCCACTGGATCCCCAGATAATGCAGCTGCAGCAACAGCTGCGTCGATATCAGCATCAAAATGCCATGGCGGGCGCTTTTGCACCCGGACCCCAACACATGAACATGTCAAATTTCGACGATGCTATGCGCTTTCATACTGCCAGTAATGCTTATCAGATGATGGTCGACGATGGCTCTGATCCTTTCCGGCAAGAAGTACTTGGTATGATGAATCATTCATCTCATCAAGACTTGCAACATGACGCCGAGTTGCTCTCAAAGTATGAATACGGTAACCCTTCTGATGCGAACTACGACTTTACCTGAGCTGGACTCGGGCGTTGGGGACGTTCATGCACCTTGGGAATTACTGAGTTTAACAGGAAATCGCCGTTGGCGTCGAAGTCGAATTTTCTGATCAATGTTAAGACATCATTTCGGGGATCATCACCTCATTTCTCGTCGGACTCGAAAGGGATACCCACTACACATTAGCACTGTTTCTAAGCTTTGACGCCAAGTGAACCTGAAAACTTCCATCATGACGGAGGCAAGATAGAATTGCAGAGTAGTCCCATGATACGGCTCAGGAGACATCTACCTTGGTAGCTTTGGGAAGGGTGTGCTTCAATCACACCACATGATGATCGTAGTCTGTTGCGGTAGTCAGACCGAGGCTTACCTCACGGCCTAATACAACTTAATCACAACCTGCCTGCTTAAGGACCCGAGCTCCACGCTTCGACCTGAAAGCCGTGAGGTGGAAAATGCGGAACCTCGTCAAGTGGCCCGATAGCGTTGACATTGACTAATCTACGAGTCATAGAATCAAACCTGGTGATGAATGCCGGGCTCTTCCAACTTTGCTCTGAACTCGATCATGTCCAGGGCCTCTGCGAATGGAAAATCAATGTACAGTGTGACTTGAAAAGTATCATCCTACCACAGAGCTTGTTGACCTCAACGCGACGGGACCACTTGGTGATATTCATGAGTCTGGAGACCAGAAGGTCGTTTAGGTCGTTACGAGGTATATCGGGGGACTTCTGTTGAGAACTTGAAATTGACTGACTGATATAAAAAGTCCTATTCAATGAAATTGTGAATTCCAATCCAAGTCTTAAATTCTGGTCTGGTGTGTACCTATATAGTCAGGTTTTATGAATTTTTTCTGTACGTGTGTTTTTCACTCATTAGCCCTGACCCTGTTGTTCATAAAGTTGGTCGTTGGTTACCTTTGAGTTAGCACCTTTAGAGTGTGCGGGCTGGTCACCGCCTTCTGGGCCTTCGGGGCTTCTGAGGGGAGAATGGAAGCTTTGGGAAATTTTGGCCGTGATCGATCAGCAAACCCCTCCGACTCCTGTGTACCGACCAGGACCAAAGTACAATCCTCTCATACAATCCCTTTTTTCCTCCCTCTGAAACCGTCTCGGTTTACATATAACTCACATCATGGCCTTCAACGGCCAAACACCAACGATTGTCGTGCTGAAGGAAGGTTCGTGTCTTCAATCTACCCCCCGAACGGCCATTTTGGTGGGATAATCCTCAAATATGCTAATTGTTGTCAATCGAATCGAACAGGCACCGACGCTTCTCAGGGCAAGGGCCAGATCATCTCCAATATCAACGCTTGCGTTGCTGTGCAATCTACAGTCAAGAGCACTTTGGGTCCCTATGGCGGTGACCTCCTGCTTGTGGATAGCAATGGCAAACAGACGATTACCAACGATGGCGCAACCGTCATGAAGGTGCGAAATAATTCTGAACCGCGCAGACAGTGGAGTGCTACGAAAATGAGACTAACACTAGCGACGTTCGCAACAGTTGCTCGACATCGTACACCCCGCCGCCCGCATTCTTACAGACATTGCCCGATCTCAAGACGCCGAGGTTGGTGATGGAACAACCTCCGTGGTTGTCCTCGCCGGTGAGATTCTCAAGGAGGTTCGTGACTTGGTCGAGCAGGGCGTCAGCTCGCAGACCATCATCAAGGGTCTTCGGCGCGCAGGTTCCATGGCCGTGAACAAGGTCAAGGAGATCGCGGTGGATATACTGGACTCGGCAGGAAGCGAGGAGAAGAAGATTGAGACTCTCCGACGATTGGCGGCGACCGCGATGAACAGCAAGCTGATCAAGCGCAACTCGGATTTCTTCACAAAGAGTAAGATACTGGCCCTGAAACCCGCCTCTGCTTTTCTCGATGTAGCGGCTAACAATGTGTTTGTGCGATTCTTCTAGTGGTCGTGGATGCAGTCCTCTCATTGGACCAGGATGATCTGAATGAGAAGTTGATTGGCGTGAAGAAGGTTACCGGTGGTGGTCTGCAGGACTCTCTCTTCGTGAACGGTGTGGCGTTCAAGAAGACATTCTCTTACGCTGGATTTGAGCAGCAGCCCAAGTACTTCAAGGACCCAAAGATTGTGTGTCTTAATGTGGAGCTGGAGCTGAAGAGCGAGAAAGACAATGCGGAAGTTCGCGTTGAGCAAGTTTCGGAATACCAGGCTATCGTCGATGCCGAGTGGAAGATCATTTTCAACAAGCTGGAAGCTATCTACAAGACTGGAGCCAAGGTCGTTCTGAGCAAGCTGCCCATTGGTGATCTTGCTACCCAGTGAGTACCTCAGTTCTTTAGTTTCCTTTGATGTCCTGCGTCGATTTGCTTTGCAATTGCTAACGTATTACCTTTCACGACCTCAGATACTTTGCGGACCGCGACATCTTCTGTGCTGGCCGTGTGGCTTCTGACGATATGGACCGTGTCTGCCAGGCCACTGGTGCTGCTACCCAATCCACTTGCAGTGACATCCAGGATCGTCACCTCGGTACTTGTGGTGCATTCGAGGAGCGTCAGATTGGTGGAGAGCGCTTCAATTTGTTCTCCGAGTGCCCGGCTGCTAAGACGTGTACTCTTATCCTGCGTGGTGGTGCTGAGCAGTTCATCGCCGAGGTTGACCGAAGTCTGCACGACGCGATCATGATTGTGAAGCGTGCTCTGCGCAACACCACGATCGTTGCCGGCGGTGGCGCGACCGAGATGGAGTTGTCAAGCTATCTGCATGGCTATGCTGATCGCAATGTACCTCACAAGCAGCAGGCCGTCGTCAAGGCCTTCGCTAAGGCCCTCGAGGTCATTCCCCGCCAGCTTTGCGACAACGCTGGCTTCGATGCTACAGATATCCTCAACCGGTTGCGTGTGGAGCACCGAAAGAACAATCTCTGGGCTGGTGTGGACTTTGACAACGAGGGCGTTCGGGACAACATGGCCGCCTTTGTTTGGGAGCCTAGCTTGGTCAAGGTCAATGCGATCCAAGCCGCCGTGGAGGCTGCTTGCTTGATTCTGAGCGTGGACGAGACGATCAGTAAGTCACCCCTACTCCGTTTAGATTTAGAAGACCGCAAGCACTGACGTGGGAACCCACAGAGAACGAGGAGTCTGCTCAGCCCGGTGCTCCCGCCGGAGGTCTTCCTCCCGGCGCCGCCCAGCGCGCTCTCCGTGGTCGTGGTCGCGGAATGCCTCGTCGTTAGAGTATGATTTAATGCCATGATCAGGTAGCAGACCACAATAAAAAAAATGCGAGGTCGTCGGATCCAATGTCAGTGGGAGATGGCTCTGAAGGGGAAGGCGAGAAGCCTCGGGGATGACTTTTTCCACCTCACTGGATACATGACGATCATTGCTTTGATGTTTACCAATATACCAAGGCGAAGTAGATGTGCGATACAGGGAAATGATTGAAGAAGATAAGGGTGGAATGTGTGGATACATAGTCGAACCCTCACTATCGTCACCTCAATGTCACCCGCAGCTTCCCACAAGTACATAATACAATGCGAGGACGATCTTCTGACTATTGCCGCCCACCTCCCGGGAGGATTATAGGTGTCACTGACTATGAACAAACCTTGCCCGCTGAGCTTCTCTCTAAACTTGATACGGGGAGATAATCCAAAGCACGATCGGGTGCTCGTTACATGCGCACGTTGGGCTGACGTTCGAAATGACGATGGACAGAGCCTAGCAGAAGACACCAAACGCAACTTGGGATCCCACCCGGGATTTGGAACATGGCTACATGTGAGAAAGGTGAGATACCCACCCTTGTACCTGAATCAGGGGGCTGACTTGAGGCTGGCATCTGGACCAAAATGGCACTAGTAGTACTGAATCAGTACAGACTACAGACTACAGAGTACAGACTGTGGCACTTTTCCGAGGAAGATGCACCACTACTACTAACTTTCGGGTACTTCGGAAGCGGAGATTGAGGTCGCAAGGGCTGGGCTGCTTCCAGACTAGCCTCTTGCTAGATCGGCTGACAGGGGAGGACTTGAGTCTAACTACGTCGCTCATGTCACGGACTCACAACACATTTAGGCCTACCCATATTCTAGCTAGTCAATCTCTAGCGTAATAGATTATGGAGCGACAGACCAGATGCGGCGCGTATTTGCATTCGTGGCTGATCCACGTATTGGCCATCTCGTGCTTTGAGCACAATGCCATCGATGTCTATTGGATCTGACCGTCGCTTGAGTATGCTTGGCGGGGCCACGTTCGTGACAACGAGGCCAGCCCGTTCGGAGGTGCCGAAAAAAAGTCAAAACAGATTCAGTATAGTTGGTTCTTGGTTTAGTACGTGACCACTTCACCGATGCGGTATGTACCTGAACTCAGTCCCGAATCGAATAATGGATAGAGTATAGACCAAGCTTTATGCTGTGTGAAATGTGAACTCGTTTTCGGCTGCATCGATACCTACAGTACCAACCAAGAGTGCCATAATGTGAGACCGTCGGGGCAGAGGGTTGTCGTCTACCGAAGATCTCAGGATAAAGTGTCTCGCGCGGCGGGCACAGGGACAGGATCAGGTGCATCTTGCCTCTGCTTATACCATATCATGTCTGTCAATGTATGCCAACATATACCGGAGGGTCTGCGTGAGGCTGTGGCCTGGTCCAGTCGCTCATTTTTTTGTATTCCTTGCAAGATTAGGATGCTCTGTCTCTGACACAAATGAATGGCCGATTGAATCTTCGAAGAGCTTCGCATTCTCAAGGCTCGTGGAGTTATAGTTGAACGATTCATGGAGCGACGGAGTAGAATGATTCGATTAGATAAATCTTACCACCACTGTGGAATCTCATTCATTCAGAAACCCGAAATTTTGTGGTAGTGTCATCGTCAAGTTATCATGAACGGTCCCGCTGGGCCTTGGCGCGCCGTCCCGTGCCTCCGATCGAGCGCGGCAATAGATCGGCCTTCTCCACATCCAGCCCAACTCCATCAGCTTTCTTTCTTACACATATTTTTTCTTCCACTTGCCGCCGATATCTTTTGCTTGCTCTCTTTGTCCTTGTGGTGTTCCTCCGAGACCCTTCCGCCTTTGAAGGATCTCGAATTCATTCCAGCAGGATGTCTTGGTACCCGCCCTACCAGGGCGCCCCGGGCTATCCCCCACCTCAGCAAGCCTACCCCCCGCAACAGCAATATCCGTATGCGCTTCCGCCAAGTTGACCTCAGGTGTCCATATCAGCGCTGACACGATCGTTGTTGTTTCATAGTGGAATGCATCAGCAACAGCAGCAATATGGTGGCTATCCCGGCCAATCTTATCCCCACCACCAGCCGCCACCACAGCAGCCGAATCCCTACGGATACAGTCACTCGCAGCAGCCGCCTCAGCCTTACGGATCGCCTGCTCCGCCTCAAGGACACCACGTATGTTTCCAGGCAACTTTTTTTTTCAAGCTCATGAAGCACAATCCTGACATTAGCTTGTTGAAATCCAGCAGGGACCTCCATCGGGCTATCAGCAGCCGCCTCCTGGTCCGCCTATGCATGGTCGTCAACCAGGTTAGTGCCGTCTTCTCAACTCGCGATGGTAGAAGACAAATCACAGAGCTCTTTCTGTTGAATGAACGACATGTGTTGACTTGGATTATCAGGGAGCTATGGCCCCCCGCCAGGTGGCGGCCCACCCCCTCCTCCCAGTGCCCCCGTGTCGTTCGGCCACGGTGCTCCTCAGGGATACAGCTTCCAGTATTCGCGCTGTACCGGCAAGAGAAAGGCGCTGCTCATTGGAATCAACTACTTTGGACAGAAGGGTCAGCTTCGAGGATGTATCAATGACGTGAAGAATATGTCGACGTACCTCAATCAAAACTTTGGCTATGCCCGTGAGGACATGGTCCTCCTCACCGACGATCAACAGAATCCCATGAGCCAGCCCACCAAGGCGAACATACTGCGTGCAATGCACTGGCTGGTCAAAGACGCGCAGCCCAACGATTCACTCTTCTTCCACTACTCGGGTAGGTGACAGTCAAATCCTTTTGGCAATTGCATCTTCATTCAGATTTCATCCGCTAACCTTGTATGTTTATATAGGACATGGTGGTCAAACACCAGATCTGGACGGCGACGAAGACGACGGATACGACGAGGTCATCTATCCTGTTGATTTCAGAGTTGCAGGTCACATTGTTGATGATGAGATGCACCGGATTATGGTCCAATCACTCCAACCCGGTGTGCGACTGACGGCCATTTTCGATTCCTGCCACTCGGGGTCTGCGCTGGATCTTCCTTACATCTATTCCACAGCCGGAATTCTCAAGGAGCCCAATTTGGCCAAGGAAGCTGGTCAGGGTCTTCTGAGTGTTGTCTCAGCATACGCGCGTGGTGACATGGGAGGCATGATGTCCACTGCGATGGGCTTCCTCAAAAAAGCCACGAAAGGTGACGAAGTGTATGAGCGCAACAAGCAGACGAAGACGAGCCCGGCAGACGTGATTATGTGGTCCGGCAGTAAGGATGACCAAACCAGCCAGGACGCTCAAATTGAGGGCCAGGCTACAGGCGCCATGTCCTGGGCCTTTATCGCCGCCTTGCGGAAGAATCCCCAGCAGAGTTACGTCCAGCTACTCAACAGTATTCGAGACGAGCTTTCAACTAAATACACCCAAAAGCCGCAGCTGAGTTGCAGCCACCCTATCGGTAGGTTTGATGTTTATTGTGCAAGCCCACTGGTCGCCAATCTTCCGTTGATCTCATGGATGCTAACTTTTTTCCACAGACACGAACCTTCTCTATGTGATGTGAAGTCCCCATAATTAATTGGACATATTTTTCTCACTTCTGACTGCTCCATGTCTCTGTCGTTTTGCTGGTATTTAGCGATTGACACCTTTGCAGTACTATGTTTCATTCTCCGGTGTCCATGGCTGTTTGTTGGATTGGGACTGATAGGTCGAGTATGAACCGTCGATGGCGGCCCCACCTTATTGAAAATATGAATGTTGAACATTACTGCGTAGTTTATTCATGTATGCTTGGTTCGAATCTTCCGTCTTCGAAGCTCATGAGTACATGTAGACGGCCGGGTCCATTGGAGACTCGCCAAATTCAGGATCGTAGACGTACAAGACCGCCTCATAGGTCTGGAATCTGATGACCCGAGGTGGGAATATAATAGCAACCCGGGCAGAAAGGTGGTAATCTCTCAAGTAGGGCTTCGAACATCCACTTTAACCGCGCAAGGAAGGATGCATATTCCAGCTTCCAAGTCGATGACGGCTGCAGCTTCCGGTTACCATATGGACAACAAATTTTCACAAGTCTGTCACCGAGAAGCGCACACAACTCTCCACTTTGATTTTTTGGCCAAATTAATGAGCAATGATTCTAACTAACACTGCAACTGTATTATTATCAAATGACTCAAAAGGCCATGCCTAGAGAAGGTGCTTGTTGACTGCTGACCTGTTGGCGAGGTATCGTATCACGTGAATATCAACTGTAGGCATGTCTAATCGGCAAAGCCTCAAGCCTGACGCGTTCCCTCCCTACGCGCAGGTCGCGTCATGCAAATCACTATAAGCTCGCTGTAGACCATGTCGCATACGAACTCAACATCAATCAGATCTTTGGGGTAATTTAATTTGCCCAGCTTTACTTGGTCACCAGACCAAAGGTCACCTTTTTACTGTGCAGTAGCTTGAGTGGCTGATGAACCATCCGCAATGTCTATCATACACGAATCGCAATCTGTTCAGACTGATTTCAAGCGGGGATCATACTGGCTTCACGAGAGCCCCTTTCTCCCCTACAGGGACCCGAGGAATACGCAACTTGGTGCACCTTCCTTGAAGGCCTCTGCCTTGAAAGGCTTGTTCGCGGATCAATCCATGATCAAGTCTGAGTTATTTGAGCATGTGCCTTGGAAGATAGCGCAAGAGATATGGGAGTTTCTCCGAACGAGGTATGACACTGGGCTTGCTGTTGTGGTATGGATTGTAGCTTACATGGGTATCATGTCCAATAGAAGCAAGCAAACATTGTTGATGTGGCAGATCATGTGCAGTTGCTATCCACATGACTTTCATCAACTCAGTCCATCATATACCTTGAGAGTCAAAGTTCCTTCATCTTCAATAGGACCCTACCTCAAAATGATGCACAGCCGGTCTCATAGTTGGAACGCGGTGCTGTCTTTCTCTACGGCATACGCTAGCACCGCCGACCTTGTGAATATGGCCCAGATCACGGATCTGGTCGCACTCGAGATTAACAATGAAACACCCGTGAACAAAAATACGATCGCTTTCCAAGAACACACCTCCACAGGTATGGACGACAGCCTGGTTCACTCTTGGCTTCAAGGTGTTCAATCTTCAGGGCAATTTCAAAGACTCCAGGTCTTGCGGCTCTATGAGCAAAAAGGCCTCACAAGCAAAGTATTTTGGATGCTGGAAAGATTTCCGCAGTTGAAAGTCGTTGTGTTGTACCGGTGTGAAGAGATCACAAGGTGCCTGAATCAAAAGCTCGGAGGCTCTAAGCGTGCTCTGCTGCAGAATGGCTGGCTCATTCGAAGATTCGATCATCTACCTAGTGGGACGCAGGAAGAATGCATTGTCAGACACTTGGGACCACTCTTCTCCATGTACCGAACACTCAAAAACTGTGGACGCTCTGATGGGCAAGGTGCACATCCGACCCAGACGCCCCCGTCTCCCAGATGCCCTGTTCTCGAGTTTGCAATCCCTCATCTGGATTACGCTGACTCAGACAAGATCTCAAGAAGGGCAAGGTATGCAGCCAAATCGATCTTCATTGTGACCAGGTCAGGAGAAAGTCATCCCAAGAGACAAGCTCCGGTCGAAGAACGACAGCCGCGAGACCGTGGTAAACGAGTCATGAGGCAGCAAGGCTCAAAGAATGCGATGGATGTACTCAATGATTTCCTGGCAATGTAAGCCTCTGATACGAAATGAAGGTCCAGCCTCTCAGATGGGAATAGTATGTGCCGAAGCCAGGAGTTTTCCGGTTCAGAGCTGGGTTCGCATTTCATCTTTGGGACTCTACCGCAATGACGGTCTACATCTACATCGGCATAGTCGGTGAATAAAACCTGAGTGCGTTCATGAGTGCCGCCCTTTTTTCCCTCCTGGTACTTCGATAGCAATGCATGATGATACTGTACTTCAGTATAGTGAGTATAACTATACTGTAACCGTGTAAGGTAGGTAGTTAGTAGTGAAGTACTAGTTAACGTGAAGGGTCACCGGGTGCACGGCTGAAGCGGCGGCTTACATAAGAGAGCCAGATCCACGTGATGTGGGGAGGCAGTCAATTGAAGTCGGAAGCGCATGATGTCAGGAATCCCGACTCGCTCATTGGCTCCACTCACCTCAACCCCCGCGTCACCTGCGATTGCTAGACGACCTCCAAGTCGCCCCTCTTATAAGTTTATCATATCGGGTTGACAGCGCGAAAATACTGCGACAAATGGCAGATAACCAGCCGACTCTGGAAGGAGGTGATACCTCTCCCAAAGGTCCTTCAGAGATTGAGAATGCTTCGAGTGTAGCATCGTCTCGTTCGAGCACCGACAGCCGGTCCTCTCGCAATCAAAGCCAACTACGCGTGACACACATGCCGGCAGCGAATCACCAACATCGCCAGAGCTTGAGTGAAACACTACGCGGACCACCGAGCTCTCCCAGAAGCCGACGACAGCCCTCTCTCACACAGTCCGCTATTCAGAGCTTAATCGACAATCCTCCCCCGCCCAAGAATCCTGATCCAGCGTTCATCGACCGGGATTGGCGCGAAATCTCCATTGGGGAACTCGTAAGCCCGGGCGATCTGCAATTTGTGGAGTTGGATACAGGTGTTGAGGAGGCAACAAATGTCGGTGGTCGCCGGGAGATTGTTTTCTCACTATTCGCACACCTCGGAAGCTAATCCTCTTGCTACTAGATTTTGATTGATTCTTGTGCCCCCGTTCTCCTGATCCGTGAAACGGCCGAGCAGAAATCTGCCGTTGCGACATTCGACTACTCCGACCTGAACACATATCTTCTGTTAGCCGCCGGGCTCACCGCACCAGAAGAATTGAATCGAAGCTCATTCGAGGAGCTCGCGAAAAAAGCTCGAGATGGGGAGAAGATTCCCCTCAAGGATGTCAAGGCATTGGGTATGGAAAAAGAGCCGCTGGTCACCCTACCAGCGTCTGCGAACGTACTCAGGGCCATTGAAGTCTTTGGAGGTGGGATTCATCGCGTCGTCGTGACCAAGGAGCCGAACGACGAGGAGGTGGTCGGCATCTTCAGTCAATTCCGCCTCGTCAAGTTTCTCTGGGAGAATGGTCGAAGCTTCCCTGTGCTTGAGGAGCTCTATCCACAAGCTCTAAATTTGCTGCGTCTCGGATCTCACAACGTCATTTCCATCAAGTAAGAGCACTTTCAGCATTGAGGAAGGGTTGGCCTGTTGTGACATTTGACATCCGATTTCTGACCGTGGGGTTCTGCTTTGCAGTGGTGACAAGCCTCTGAGCGAGGCACTTCAGTTGATGGATTCTGAAGGTATCTCCTCTCTTGTTGTAGTTGACAATCATTGGAATGTAATTGGAAACATTTCCACTACAGACGTCAAGGTAAGTACACGCCCCTCTGCTGGCATCGTTGCTCGTTCAATTGTTTTGGGGCGATGTGTCTGATCAATATCTTAGCTTCTCACTCGGTCGTCGTCTTTACCGCTTCTGCAAAATACTTGCACCCATTTCATCTCTGTGATTCTTTCCACTCGTGGCTTGATTGAGGGCAAAGACTCGTTTCCCGTCTTTCATGTCCACCCGACTTCGACGCTTGCACATACCGTCGCCAAGCTTGTGGCGACGCGATCGCATCGGTAGGTACAAACATAAGAATTCTCGCCGTTGCATGGTCGCTAATTGGCGATCAACTGCAGTCTCTGGGTGACTGATCCAGCATCCCCAATGTCTTCCGGACCACCCACTCCGTCTCATTCAACTGCGCATGTTCCATTGGCTGCACCGGCCACATCAGCGACGACGGGCGCCCAAGGAACTCAATCGCAAGCCCCGGCAGCGTCAAGCAACCCATCATCGCAGGCCTCAGCTCCGTTCACACCGCATCTTCCCACGCCATTCCCATCCTCTGGTCCCACGGCGCCTTTCCCATCAGTCTCGTCCAGCGTGACGGTACAGCCCGTGGCACCCTCAATTCCTGCCTCAGCTCTGCCCGGGGCTCGGTTATCTGGGCGCCTGGTGGGTGTCGTTAGCTTGACCGACATTTTGAATTTACATGCTCGTGCAAGTGGGTTGAACCCGGCGGATCCCGATGAATCCCGGCGTCGACGGCGTAGCAGCTCGTCGAGTGTCAGTGTACGTCGGAGTGCGGAGATGGGCCGTGAAATGTTCAGCCGCGGTGGCGTCTAGGGGTTGACAGTCTCCTTGTAAGACGCTCTAAGTTCTTTCCTGGCGTACTGGGGATCTCGCACAAGCTGCGTCGTCTTTCTATTTACATTTTCATTCTCTCAACATAGCGTGTTTGAGTTCTATGTATTCTGGAGGTTCCGAGTTGACTGGGTCCGGAGGAATCACTCTTCTTACTTTAACAGGTTTCAGTATGACTCTTTCTGGTTTTCGGTTACGTCTTATTCTTATTGCCATATGGCGATTCCCACACAGTTCGGCTTGATTGTCAATGGAGCTTGTTTCTCAGTTCATTTCTGACCATCTTAAGTCTTGCATCTCCTTGACAAGGAATACGTCATTCAGACGCTCATTGTACTTGCTGAGGCACCGAACCCGCAATTCGACCCTTCTATTCCCCGTCCCGGCGTCCTCTGTCCAGATTCCACGTCTCTGTGGTGTCAAAAGGATAAATACACTACATTGCGAGCTGTCTACTTGGTGGGAAGGCCCAGGAGACCTGTAGGACTAGAACCATATTTGGAAAATCGTTTGAATCTGCTACTCCGCATCACGAGTCAGAGGTTCATGAAATAGAAAAGATCCGATGCTTCGACTGGGCGATAACCCTGCCATAGGTGAGCCATCCATCAAGTTTCCTTTATCAGTCGTGATATGCACCATTTCCAGTTCTCCGTCTACTGACGGATCACGTCCTGTTGAATAATCAGCAGCCAAAAAAAAAAGCCCCGTGGTGCATCGAAGCGAGTGTTTCTGCAGTTTGGACCAGTCGACCACTGGACAGTGGACAGTGGACAGTGGACACGCATGATGCATCTGACGTTGGTTGAACGATTAGAGTTTCGCGGCGGGTCCCACTCCGCTGGGTTACTAGTGCATCCCTCGTGCATCACGGCATGGCCAAGGCCATACTGAATCAGGGCATAGTAGAACAGTAGAACTAGACTGGTGGAGCCGCTACTCTCGGGAAATGAAGCCCACCTCTCGCGGAAGGAACTTGGTTGGCGGTACTCGATCGGAGTTTGGAGATCGCCTAAAAGCGATGGGGAATTTGGACAATACACTAGAGTACTACAGTACTACAGTACTACAATACTACAGTACTACAGTTGTTGGTAAGAGCAGGACCCTCAGGTACAGAAGTGTATAGCAGTGGCACCAGTACAAGTCTACAAGATACGTTCCTAGTCCTAATAACTCCATCCATACCTGAAGTATCATACATGCACGGCCGTTGTATATCATTGAGCCTCATGGGGGTTCCGTTCCCTTGCGGGCTGGGCTGTCCGGCTCAGATCCGGCAAGCAAATAGATCGAGAGACTTGCAGGTAGCGTGCAAGGTCCACTCGCGTCAAGATCACTGTTTGAGATTATATCTATTCACTCTTCGAGGGAAGGAAGGGTCACAGCCGCCTTACCTGGCTGAGGCTAACTCTGTAAGCGGACTGTATAGATAGTGTAGACGTTTTTGTATGATGTAGTCATCATCGCAGACAATGGCTTTGCACCAGCGCCGTGGATAGGAACCAATTTGCTGATCATCGTCGAGGGCCAGAGGTTGCCCGGTACTCACAAAACTGACGCATGCATATAGTGTGTAGGTTAGTGTGTACTATGTAGAAGTGTGTACTATGTAGTAGTATGTACCACAGTCTACTACACAACCATATCTTATAACAGACAGCCAAAGGCGAATATTGCGTGATCGTATAACATGGTTCAGTCGCAGCCACTACCCACCCCACGCCCAAACGCCTCGCGAGCCTCGTTCCCTCCCCAGCACCGGGACATGGTCGAAACGAGTCCAGCCGGAAGGCGCAGTCTTCGAAGGCGAGTGTGTCTAGACTCGTCGGCTTGAGGGCCGAACAAAATGCCACTATACCACTTCCTTATCGACTGGACGATAAGAAGAAGACTTCTCCACGAGACGAGGGATCCATCTTGAAGAGCAACCCGATTAGGGTCATCTTCAAGGGGATCACCCGCTCAAAGTACCGTGGTCGACTTGGGACTTGCGTTCGTGTCTTGATGATGTTGAGGAATTGGGATCGAGGCCTGCATCCAGGTAGAAAGGGTTTCGCTTCTCGGGTCTCTAGTCTCGGGTGTCCAGTCTCCACCATGTACCCGCGCTATAGCATGCAGATGCTTCTCCATGGGTACGTGGAGATGAATCTGCTTAGGCGGTTGGGAAGAGGATGGTGTCAATCGATCGGGTGTTGAATGCTTTGATTCGCTGATCGAGATGTGCATGAAGAGATACGAGATACTCGGTCGGCACTGTGGCTGGACTCCAAACGATGGTCGTGTGAGTGGGCTGTGTGGCTTGATATGGACATGTCAAAGGTGTGGCGATTGTTTAGTTTACACGACGTTGAGTAAGAGAAAAAATGTCCACCTTGAAGTGTACCTCGACTACTCGTTGGGTCAACGTCACCTTCGATCGTTGCTGAGGTGGTTATTTTTGTTCTCGATTTCTTCAAGACGACAATGGGTCTGAAGACGGTTAGATGAAGAAGGGTCGAGTCCAGCGACCGGTCCAGATCCTTCCAGTTGATCAGTGAAGCACGCTCGTCTGGCCTTACTCAAGAGCACTTCTGATCTCCTGTCTCCCGTGGCTTTTTTCCTGATGAGAAAAGAACCCTGATACCCAAAGACGAGCAGCAGAAGCAGATGCCCAGCTAAGCATGCACAGATATCGGCCGGCCTGGCCCCTGACTATTCCATGTCGAGGACCGTTGCAGTCGAGAAACGTCTCGTGGATGGTCGGTTTCCCATGGATTTCCATTCCACGTGGGTAGGTTGGCTATTTTTCTGGAGTAGATCAATTGGTCTCCTGTTGGAGAGGCAATTTGTCCCACGTCGTCAGGACTTTTCTTGGTGACTTGATGGCTGAAGGCGTTACCCGTCGAGAATGCTTGTAGCCAGGTCACGAGAAGATTCATGTTGGTTGAAAAGACCCTGCGAAAAGACCGTCAAGGAAAAGCCCTGCGAAAAGACCGTCAATGGAAAAGCCCGACGAAAAGACCGTCAATGGAAAAGCCCTGCGAAAAGACCGTCAATACACTTGAAATCTTTCCAACTCGGTCAGCATACTCGAACCGAATCGAATCAAGTCCTCTGATATCATCCCGGCCTTACCTTGTGGGCTCGTCTCTCCTGTATCTCCAGAATACTTCCACTCTCACCCATCGCACAAAGGAAGAGTACATTGTAGATAAGTCGTTGGGAATCCTCCCAGACAGTAGTGAACCCCCCGAGTCAGGACCAAAGCTCTTCGATTCATGATCGCTCGAAAGTGCCCTACCACCATCTCAAGCATGACTCCGACTCTCAGGATCTCGTGCGTGAGCTGATAGTATCGAAGGATAGACTTGTCCTACTGTCCACCTCCCCTTGCCCCAGAGACGGAGACGGAGATAAGGACACAACACTTGAACACACCCAATGGCGGGACCTTTCAGCACGCACGCGCCGACGCTATCCGTGGATCCGAGATTGTCAAATTTATGGGTCTTGACAGGCAGCAGAAGGTATGTACTATACTATGTACTATACTATGTACTATACTATACACTATACTATACTATATACATCCCCTAAGCTGGGCAGTCCTGCAATCACCGAAGTACTACGATGCATATTCCTCCCTTGGCCAGGTTGTGTTCATGGATTGATGATCCACGGGTGAAGATCCCGCTCGGATCCCGTTCCACCAGCGAGCTGCGCCGACCAGTCTAGACCCGAGTACAAGTGGAGCTTTGAAAAAAGTCGTATTTTAGTATTTACCAAGTACTGTTTTTCAAATTAGGTGGGTTTCACCCAAGTCTTCCCTCATGACCAAATCCATATCTCCGCATCGCCTACAACAGCGCATCACTGTGCACTTGAAAAAGAAAAAGAAAGAACTAATTTCCACAAACTACCTCAAAGTCGACTTTCACCCAGCGTAAACGGCGCCATCAAAAACCGTGGTTGAAGCTTGTTGGTCCGATCGCATATTGACGACGGTCTGTGCGGGCGGGGAGGAGGCAAGCTGCAACTTTAACCCCGTAATTGTGAGCTGAACCCCCCGTCCCCGTCCCCGTCCCCGTCCCCGGCTTCGGCCCCGGCCCCGGTCCCGGCCCCTCTTCCCGTTTGATCGAGTGGGAGAGTAAGTACTAAAGTACTGGAATATCCTCGAATAAGCCCACCGTGAACAGTACCATAGTTACTACTAGTACTGACTCAATAGTAAACTACCAACTCGACTGGACTCTCTAGAGGGCGAGCTGATTCCACGCTGGCACACTAATTCTCTCGAGTGAGAAGCTAAAGAGCAAGGCAAGGTATTCAAATTCTCGAAGGATCGGTTACCCCAGGAGTCTTGGGCGCAGATTTGCCAACGCGAACAAGAGAATCTACAAAACCTCGCAGATCCATCCGTTAAAAACACCCAAACACATCAAAACCTGGAGCAGTACTCCGCAGTCCGCACAGACACCCAGCACTTTGGTTTAAAAAAAAAAGAATAAAAAAAAGTAAAACATAGTGCTCTAAAATTGAGAAAGGACTATCATGGCGCATACATAGATTATTAGCTTATTACAAAGTCCCCGGACAATCGACAGATGATGCCATCCCTCCGGCAACGGGTTTTGGTCGTTCGTATTGCGATGATGAATTGAAGATCCCATCTCCATGTAGCGATGACGAGATGCTGCAGGTGGCCCCAGCCACTGCCCCTCTTTCAATCTCAATTTACACATCTCCGCTGATCTGAAGGACCGACATTCACAGTCAAAGTCACAGTCACAGGTAATCTACGGAGGTCGGACGCATTCTTCGATGAGGAGAGTCGGGTCTCACAAACCAGTAACCTCTCGGAGCTCTCCACCCAAGGTAGATGGGCCCCGCTCTTGGTCCTCGTGACCGATCGTCAATTGGGGTCATGGATGGGGTATGCACTATGCACTATGCAGGATGAGTATGCACATATTTGTACATCATCCAGTATAACTTTGCTTGTTTTGCAACTCCCGAACAAATTGCTCGATCATACTTGTGCTGTGGATCGAGACGACAAGACACGTGCGATATGCATTGAGCTCTTAAGATCTCCTCTTCCCCAATTTTCTGGTCAGAGCCAAGGAAAGTCCGGCGAGATCTGAGGGAGAAATAAGAAAATGGGAAATGGGAGTAGTTGAACCTGTAACAAGGCTGACTCAAGGCGTCCTTTCGACATAGGCAGTCGTTCCCCCAAAAATCGCAATTTTGTCACGAAATCGAAAAAAAAAAAAAAAAAAAAAAAAAACCAAAGACCAAAGACCAATCGTCCGCTTAGTGCCGAGACCCAGTCAAGAGAGGCGAAAATCCAATAGAAAACACAGGCAACTAACCTACCGTCAAGTCGGATACGTGACTGTCCAATTAGAACCATGTCGGGGCATTTTCTTGTTCGTTCTCTGCAAGCGATATCGATTCCGTACTATCCTCACGGCCACGCTAGGCATACCATTCGTACGGTCAATGCTCCTGGGCGCAAAGACCCCCTCCCTTTCTCTACATTCAGTAGCTCTCACATCTGATCCAGGTTGTCGGGAAACGCCCGCTTGTATGTAATAAGCTCATGACTAGGTCGAGCTGGGCCAATCGTGTGCGCCCGAGTCATTTTGCCCCCCCCCCCCGCCCATTCTGGGTTCCCTCCCTTCCTCCGAAAAGCACAGGGCAGCTCGAGGCTGGAGTGGCTTAGAATGGGGAGGAAATATATACGGTGATGGGTCTGCAAGAGTAAGATCGCTTACGTAGAGCATCGATGATTAATCACGATCACGAGCTCCGGCTTCGTGCTGACACACAGTCATTGACTCTCGGGCCGTTCACGAGTCTTTCCAATAACGTCCATGGTGTCGCTGTGTTGGAGCATTGCGGTTGTTGACGGCCATGAGAGTGTCAGACAATACAATCGCACAGAGGTTTGATCGTGAACTTCCAATTGTCCGTCCCTCAATTTGTAAACGGCGGAAGGAGCGACAAGCCATTAGTTCGATGGCAGGTAGCAGATTGAACATGCAAGGAAAGAGAAGGAGAGTGATCATTCAACTTCCGGCCAGAAATGTAAATGATCAAGATCAAGATCAAGATCTCGCGGGGGACCACCGCTGAGCGCTCACACTATTGAACGGTTTCTAAGATCAGGTACGTCACCCCCTTGCCAACCTGAAGCTCTTTTCCAGCCCCCCAGTATGGTTCCAAGGCGCAAGACCCTACTACAAAAAACAGCATAGGTACTCAATCTCATCAAGTACTGACAGGAAACCCCTGTGCTGTAGCATAGCCGATCACGATCAAAGAACGGAACGGTCCATCGTCGTTGGGAATCATGTCCTCGTGCTGCTTCCAAAGCCTAGCTGAGTCGAAAACCGCTCCTGGAACAGGCAAGTCTCGCATCGGCTACTACAGCACACTTTTGCGGCTCAGTGCGATGGAGACTCTCCCGCAGACTTGGCCCAGGGTTCACACTGTGTCCCGGGAATCATTCTCCCTCCGAGTCAAATCATCGCGCCAGAGGGCGAGGACGGATGTCAAGAGCACCATGGCAGGCAAAGCCAATCGCCCATCGCCCATCGCCAATCGAGCGAATCAAGCGAGTTGCGCGAGTTGAGATTTGGAATTGGAGCGGATCGCGAGTGAATCATTGATTGTGGAGCTGGGATCTTCCTGAATCGGCGGCGCTGAAAGGTCGCGACCGACAATGTTAAACCTGTTCCCATGGACAGAGATTGAGGGGGGGGGGGGGGGGGGGAAATTCGATCTCTGGCCTAGCCGGCTGAGAATGAAGGAGAGGGAAAGCAGATCGTAGTTTCTAGCTGAGCATTGGAAGATGTCAAAGTCGCCGGATTGGGAAGTTTGCACGTCGTTTTTGGTGGCAAATGTAACCGTGCAATTGCAGTTCCTGACGAGTGACACCTAGGCCATGGGTGCTTTCATGACGGGTCACTGAGACGGGTTAGACACCGACGCACACACCGCGAACACATCGAAGCAGAGTTTGATTTTTCGTGCGGAGAGAAAAGCTGAGGGAAAGAGAAAGCGAGATTGGTCCACGCACGTGAGAAGCTTCAGGGTGGTCAAAGTCAACCGGGAGGGTAGCGCTCTCCTAAGGTTACCTTCGGCGGCTCGTTACTGGAAAGTAAATATGATGCAAGACACAAGTGTTCTGTGAATTGATCACCAATGTAATATCCGCGAGTCTTGTACGTATAGATGATTGTTTGGGAAAGAAAAATGAGTATCCATTCGTTCAATGAGAGAGGCAAGTCTCCATGAGGTCAAAAGTAAAAAGCCAGAAAAGGGCCGTGTCGTAGAAGACCGTATGATACACGAAGCAATGTGCAAGCCAAGACCAGAATCCTATGTACAAAGGGTAGAAGAAAATCGAAAAAAAGAATATGGGAGGAGGGGAATCATTCAGATGAGACCGGAAAAAAGCGTGGAAGAATAGAGGGAGGAAAGAATATCCCACCAGCCAAGCTGAAAAGTGGCGAAGAGAAAACAAAGACAGCAAAGGAGAGTGATCAAGAAGTTAGCAAGAAACGGTGCCAAAATCATCCAGTGCCACGAATTCGTCAAAACCAAAAGGTTCTCGGTCGGAAAAAGACCCAGAGCCGGTGGGAAGACCGAGCGCAAATTCGCTGAATTCATTGAAATCTGGATCTGATTCCTCATGCGAGACCATGAGTCCTTCACCGCCATCGCCATCCATCTTGGGGATCATTCCTCCATTGTGCAAGGTATTCATCGCTGTGGGGGAAAGAGGTGTGTTGGGAGTGGGGCAGAACTCGGGTGTGGACTGGGTCTCTGTGGAGAAAGACTCGACTTGTGGGGAGCTCGTGTTGGAAGGCGTCAAGTGGGCGAGGTGTGTGCCTTGAGTAAGAAGCTGAAGATTGTTGCGAGGGTCGTTGCTGGGCTGGGAGTGTCCACGAGAATGACCGTGACCGTGGCTACTGCTGGGACCGGAGATGGAGGCGGTAGGCGCCATGGAATGCTGGCTCGGCTGAGCAAGATGTTGTACCGATAGCTCTGGCGCTGAAGCCAAGCGATCCCGGAATTGTCGCATCTGAATCGCGGCGGCGGCGTCCGCAGGCATTTGGGCGTGTTGCATCATCTGCTGTTGCCACATACGGACGGCGTGCGCATCACTTGGCGTCTGAGAGGGAGTGGGCACCTGATGTTGATATGGTGCCCAATTCATCTGACCCCAAGTAGGCGTGGGCGTCTGGGGTTGGAACGCGTATGCTGGGATCTGTGCCGATGGAGTGGCGACAGTGACCATGTGCGTGGGGTAGTGAGCGGAGCCGTCAGCACAGCTTCCGAGGTATTGTTGCGTATTGGGATCATAGGTGGACGTGGCAGAGGGGGAAAGCAAGTAACCGTCCCCGGTAGTGGCTGGACTGGCCATCGAAGCAGACCCTGGTCCAGCAGGGAAAGGAGAGCGTAAGTTGGAGAGATCGAGACTCATCTTCCGAGCGTTGATGGCGTCCCCAGAAGCGTGTGGTGCCAGACTTGCGCGCCGACTGGCGATGGACGAAGCTGTCGAGTTAGAGTTGCTTCGAGCAGCAAAGGCCGCCAACAAGTGGCGATGGAACTGCTCCTCGATCTGCATGTTCTGTGCTTGCAGCATCCGGATGCGTTTTTCTTGATAGCGCTCATCGACCTCCTCGTACATGGCCTCTTTCTCTACAATCTCTTTCGTGATGTGAAAGGCTTTACCGGTGCGCTTCTTATGCAGCATTGACGCCCGGTTGGCGGACTCTAGACGAGCATCCAGGCTGCGGTCCTTACGCCGCGACGCCGCGATGAAAGCCCTAAAGCCCCTAACATCAGCTTTTTGGTTGACAAGTCGTATGCGTCCGACATAGCAATACACTCCTCCGAAGCTATAGATGGACACGGTGGAAATAGGGGACAATGAGGAGGAAGCTTACCGCTCTTGGTTCTCCTCACGAGATCGGGGCACCGGCGAGATATCTTGATCGAGGTCTGGCGAGACCATTTTGAACGATCGAGGGTGGGAATGGAAGGTAGGGTCTGAGGAGTGTGTATTGATCAAGGTCCCGGTGAAGGATCGTGTAGCGTAATGGAGACTGGAGTCATGCCAGTGACAAGGTGTATGGGAGAGGATCACCTACGAGAATCGTAGGGCGAAGGCAGGGAGGGGGAAGATATTAAATAATATGAAACTCCGGAGCCCAGTTTGGGGGACTGGGGTTCCTCTCAGGTGCTCTTTCCCTTGGTGAGGGTCGCTTCCTCATTTGACTTTTGCCCGAAGGAGGGGCGGCCCTCCAACGCAGCGGCGGGCGAAAGCTGTCAGGACTCAGGAGTAGGACGAGGGCCATCTCAGAGGAGCTCGCGAGACCGGATCCATGGGACCCCCAGGCGATCGCAGCTGGCACTCTAGCGAAAAGTCTCCTCGGGGGTCGATCCATGGAAGCGCCGGGCCACGGTCCATTGGCTCCATCTTGGCCGCCAGTTGGGCCTGCCCGGGTTTCCTCGAGCGGGCGTGTTATTTGCACGGCGAGCCCGTTCGATGGCGCCACAGGTTCCTCATTTCGTGTCGGTTGGCTGGATGAGACAAACAATGGATCATCATATTATGCATGCGACATGAGGCTGACAATAGAGAGAGAGAGACAGAGAGAGCGGTAGAGAAGAGACCATTCTCAAAAAAAGAAAAAAGAAAGAAAAAAGAAAGAAAAAAGAAAGAAAAAAGAAAGAAAAATTGCAAACTGCTTGCCGGTGGGTGATTGATGGGTCACTGAGTGGTCGGTGCGGCAGCTCCTTTTGAGAGTCACTGAATCCTCACAGAGTATTCAGTATACAGCTGGGACCGTTGCGCCGATGCCGCGCCGGCCAGGACGGATTCTATCCGGACGAGATTGTTGTTGAGCATGCTCAGTGTTGAGTGTACTACAGTGTCTGAATTTCACCCAGCCAAATCTCACAGATCGCCCAAATTCGGCTGGATGACATCCTGCCGACGGGCTGCGAAGGAACAAGAGCAGGAGAGCAGAGAGGCCTAGACCGGCATTGGTATCACTGAGAGTGGAGAACAGTCACCTTGTCTGGGTTCCCCCCAGCGATACGACTGTGTAGAAGTGTAGACTGTAGATAACTTAGGACTTGGATGTGCCCTCTTGTAGATCGTCCCGATGCGGGCGCACCCAGGAAAAACTGACATGGTCGAAGTGATCGACCCGACCACAGATGGGGTGGGATTCTCATTTACGAGGACAAATACAGGTTTGGTCATGGTGATGGTTGTGGTTAGAGACGACCAGATGCAAGAGGGTGTGGGCCAAGACTCGAGACTCGAGAGTAACGTGATGAGACTGAGAAGGTCCAGTCGAGATCCCACGTGACCGAATCCGGCAGTCCGCCCAGCCTTGAGTGGAGAAGGCCAACGGAACCCTGGGGGCAGTACTTCTGATCATACAACCCCTCCAGTACGGAGTACCCAAGATGCCATCTCCAAGTTACTCCTACTATCCACTTATCCAATGCTGGAGGTGTACGAGTCGGACTCGGCTATCAGATTCAGTCATGCATTCCCAATGCCTGTCCCCCCCCCCCTCTTTCTTGACAAAGTTCATGCTAAGGAAACGTCTGGAGGGATGACGCCCATCGTAGAACGTTATCTGTTGCGGTCGTCCTGGCTCTTCTTTGCTGGTCGACCACAGCTCACGGTCCCCGGCCTTATGTCTAAGGGCCGACCATGCTGGTGATCCGGTTCCTGCAGCCCCGTGTCGCACGGGTCTCTTCGAGGAATTATGTTTCCAGTCTCTCCCTCTTTCTTTCTCTGCGTGGAAGCTGCCTTTCTCTTCCTCTCTCTCGCACGGACGCTTGATACCGGAACATTTCCTGCTTCCCGCGTCGATCGAGCAAAGATCAACGTGGAAGGCAGTTCAGGGACCCTCGTCAATGGATTTCAAAAGCCAGGAAAATCCGTGAAAAAACAAAAAAAAACAAAGGGGATCGGCCTCACGCATCGTCATCCCCTTGATTCTTCTTTTCGCGTTGTTAGGTACCGTTGCACATAAGGTAAATAGGTGCTCTTGTCTTACAGATCGGGAGGTAGGTAGTAGGTATGAGTAGTAAAGTAGAGACTAACTAGGTGCCAGGCACCTAGTTCCCCTCCAAACGACCTCAATCGAGACCAAAGTCCATATCTCCCTTCTTATCTGGTATCGTATCACTTGAAAAAGTCGACTTTCTACAGTTCTACCTCATCTCCTCCGTAGTATCTTCAGCCCACAACAACGCCATTCGTATCGGAAGAAAGGCCACCGTCAGCGGGGCGACCATAGCCTCAGCCCACGGCGTCAGCCCATCTCGATGGCCTGATGGGACCGGAGAATGGCGAAAAAGAACGATCAACGAGGAACAACGAGGAAGAGGGGGGGGGGGAGATCAGAGCGTGGTGGCTGACTCGCTAGTCCGGAGCGTTTAGAAGCAGATTGAACCAAAACCTTTGCTGCACCTATCGGATGGCATCTATGCACCCATTCACTTGGTAACAACAGTTGAAAAACCCTGCTGTCCGACCGTCCCGTCACGCCCCATCGACCACTCGGGATACGAGGGAAGGAGAGAAGAGGAAAGGAGAGGAGAGGGAAGATCAGTTGAAGAACGACTACTACACGAGTCCTAAGATAGTCCGTAAGTTCACTATCTTACTGTACTAGGTGCGTACCGGTTAGGTGCGTACTAAGTCTACTGACTACCGAGTAACTATCAGGATGCAAGAAACTATCGAGGTAAGTGAGGTAGTTAGTAAGTACTAGTACTGTGCAAAGAATCATCGTCCGGAAACAGGAGGACACTGTGCCGGATTGGCCTACCTGCCCTGCTTTAACCTTTCGAGTGCCAAACTCTTGCGCGTCCTATCGCCATGCGCAGGATAGCAATCGTGAACCCAAAGGAAAGGTAAGAGGGGGAAGAGGGGAGAGAGGAGGAGAAAGGAAAGTAAGCAGACTTGATCTTAGTCTCTCTCAAAGGTGTACAAAGGTACTAAAACAATGTCCCAAATCCCAAACTTCAAACTCCCAAAAAACACTGATCCGTGAATAACCTCAAGGCGCCCCGCGCCCCGCGCTGATTGCTTTCGGAAAACTCTGGCCGATCCCGTTTAGCTTTCTCTCTTTTCAAGAATCTGTCAATAACAGTGTCTGATTGTTCAACCTTTCACAGCCTCGGGTCACCCCATCTCAGTTTTCAGCTTCGTTTGGATCCCAAAGGTGTGGAGGGGGACAGCCTCGCAGATGCCTCAGCGCCCACAGCAGCGGGAACAGTACCAAAGAGGAAGGCCACTAGCTATCAAAACTTCTCCTCCTTGAACCACAGTGACACTCCAACAAGTCTTCCGCTATTGTACGCTCAGGGTGCTGGACCACTTCCCCGTGGTCCCTGGGCGGCGCGACCCTCATTCTCGCCAGTGTCGCCACTCCTTTCGGAAGCATCCACGGTCTTCCTCTGGCCGAAGGGGCTGGTAAGCCGAGGATGAGTCCCTTTCGGCCGGCTGACCGTTGAAGATGGGATGTGCCCGCATTTCTCGGCGAACCAAAGGAAGTTTTCCGTCTCGCGTTAGCCCAACCTCAAGCCCAGCCATGCCAGTCAGTGACCGTATGGAATTGGGGTTTTGGTCTTTCGCCACTGCACACTTCCAGTACTTGCCTGGAAAGACCAGCAGCTCAACATCACCAAGTTGGAGATTATGCTTGAAATAGGTAGAGGGGTCTAAGCGTGGGGGGGGGGGAGAGAGAGGCTTGAGGTTTCCTTCCTAGCGTTTTACCGTTTACCATTTACCCAAGGTTGAGATCCCGAGGAAGGAGAAGGGAGTGAGGACCCATTCGATCTCTCGAGCGTTGGGGGGGGGGAGAGGTCTTCTAGTTTGCTCTCAGATAAAGAAAAATGCGCGTTGTTCATTGCTGCCATGCAGGAATTGCCCTTTAGGGTAGGAGACTCCGCCAAGATTTGGAAGGGATGCACTCTGCAGAACCTAAGAGGCTTGGCTTTGAGCCTCTGGCCAGAGGAAACACTGGTACTACCGCGAAGAGATTGCAATCAAGATGTCGATCCTGACGCAAAATTTCGACGCTGGGCCCTGCCATCGTCCTGCTCGACTAATAGACTGTCTATCATGACATTGGCTTTTTCTTTTTTCTTTCTCGCTTCTAAATCTCCGGATGAGGTGTTTGAGGATTGAGACTGAACAATTCTTGATGCAACTGAAGGGTGTCTAGTGTCTAGTGTCTAGTGTCTAGTGTCTAGTGTCTAGTGTCTACTGTCTACTGTCTACTGTCTACTGTCTACTGTCTACTGTCTACTGTCTACTGTCTACTGTCTACTGTCTACTGTCTACTGTCTAGTGTCTAGTGTCTAGTGTCTAGTGTCTACTGTCTACTGTCTACTGTCTACTGTCTACTGTCTACTGTCTACTGTCTACTGTCTACTGTCTACTGTCTACTGTCTACTGTCTACTGTCTACTGTCTACTGGCAAGGACTAAACTCCAGTCTCAGAACCTCAACCGGAGAGTCCCACGCTTATGGAAACTCTGGCGTCACTCCACCGACTCAGTAGAGCCCGGAGAGTCTGAAGACTGAAGAGAGTCTGAGAGTGTAGTTATACTGAAGCATACGCTGTATGATCGAGTCAGGAGGAGACCGAGAGACTAACGGTAGAGAGTAGGTAGGATCACTTCAAATAGTGGGTGAGCTCCACAGCGAATCGATCGACTTGTGCGGATGCCGGAACCATAGAGCGATGGGCGAGGAAGGGTCACATCTCTGACTAGTGACTACTACTGTATGTACTATGTACCTAAGTAGTTAGTGTCGATCGATGCCAAGGTGATTTCGGGTTGTTCTGGAATTCTTCTTGCGCGATGTGACGATGCAGAGAGGTGTAGAACGCAGGGTGCAGGGGTCCAGTATCAATATGCTGAGAAAGTGCTTATTGTCTGAAGTCCTGAACGACAAAAGTCAGAAAGCAAAATGCAACGCGCAAGAAGGCTTTACCGGACAGTCTCGGCCCGACCTCCCTCTCGTCCAGGAAGAAGGGCACTTATACTTCGTTAGCGCAAACACAATTACGAAACTGATCGACTGAGCGCATGAAACAAGGCACTAGTGCCGTCGGAGCAGAAATCCAAAATTCCTTAGCGTCTTCGACTCTCGTGATGGACGTTTTGGCTCAAGTTGAGAAGGGGGAAGGGGAGGGGGAATATTGGGGTATGCTGGCAGAACCCTCTTCCACGGATCCTGAAATCGCACAGATGCTTCTGTATCCACGGGTGTCGACTATTGCAATCCTTATGTCATGCCTGGTGCTCCACTTGGAGATTTCCAATGGGATGCCCTCGACCGCATAGTCATAGTAACCGCTGTAGGATCGAGCGGTCGAAGGGTCGTGGAGAAGGTCGACGGGGGAGCTCCGCTGACATAACCGTCCGATGGATCGGCAGTGATCGACACCGTAGTACCCGTACTGAACCTTCCAGACATGGCCAGACCCGGTTACGGAGGTCGATCTTCGGGGAAAGCACCCCCCGCAGGACGAGAGCGCGGTCGACCCCACGACAAGGTTCAACACGATGGTGAAAGTCCATGCGGATCGTGCTGGTCTCTCGAAATACGGTCCTTCTCAGAGCAACCCGGGCGTGGTCTGTCCACCTTGCTATGTGTCTCTGGTCACAATCGAGAATGGACCCCCATCAGCCAGTGCGAGCGGAATGTCTCCGTTTTGGGAAATGAAAATGCAGGGTCACGACGAGTCTCAAAAGGGCTCAACCGCTGGACGAACGCAACACAAGACTCACGTCTACGAAGGGAGTCCGGTTTCTGTCGCTTCCAGGCCCCGAACCGTCAAACATCGCCAATGGGGAACCCCCACCGGTTCAGACGATGCACAGCTCAGGCACTCGGTAGATCTGGTAGATCACTTAGATCCGGTAGATCTGGATGCAGCTCTCCCGCGGCTGCAGAACGGACTACTAAGGCATATTCAAGAAAACAATCAAGGACAGCAGAAATATGATCGCTAAATTTCAATCGGCCCAAGACCGCAATGTCAAAGATGAAGATAAGGCACAGCGGCGGCATGGGCAATTCTAAGTGGGGGAACAACAGAAGAAGAGCAGAAGGGCAGCAATGGGGGACGTCGCAGAAACGAGACTGAAATCACAGCGTCACAAGCAGGGGGACTACGCATCGAACATCCTGCGAGGGAACATTCCAGGCTTCAATTGACAGAGAAAACAAGAAGAAGAAGAAGAAGAAGAAGAAGAAGAAGAGAGCGTCCTGGAGGTCTCACGCAAAGCGACTGGGCTCGGAACAATGCCCATCGACTGGTCAGCCCAATCGGCGCGAGGAGACTGGTAGGAGGGTAGACATCCAGCCTTGTCGGCTAAGTGGCCCAATGATATAGCGCGACAGATCATCAGAACGAACGGTCGGCAACCCGCATTCATGCAACTCCCAAGGCAGGCACCATGCCTTGCTCTTCACGAGACTCGGCACCGAGTTTGTAGGAGACCTTGAAGCGAATCTTGACTAGATTTCCCTTTCCGCTGTCGACTCCGTCGAGAACCATCTCCTGTTTCACCCCGAACTGTTGCTGCGGAGCGACTTCGCGTCCAGATTGCGGGCGGAGTTGAAGTGTGTAGGACTAGAGGCCCATTAGCTTGTTTGGTTCACAAAGTGGGGGGTTCACAGAGAACACGGAAGTTGTTTACCTTCTCCACCGCTACCTGGAAATGTAATTCTCCGATGGGCTGAGTGGTGGTGTTGGAGAACACAGCTTGGATGAAGATCTGGCGAGGCGCACTTGGCACGCGCCGAGCCACAAAATCGATCCGAAGCTGCGAGTCGAGGACGACAATTTTGTTGGTTGACGGCAGAGCATTGCTTTGAGGCAGCGATGATGCGAAATTCCATTCGTCATCTTCGGCTGTGCCCAGTGACGCCGTGGGCTGAGACGGAGGAGGGGGAGAAACACCATCTGCCAAGTCAAGTAACGCCGCCGAGGCAGCGCCCTCGGCTCGAATCTGACCTGTCGGAGGTTGGGAGGGTCCAGGTTTCGGCCGAGCGTTGACGGACATCAACGCCGCAAAGGGATCCGCAACCTGCGGAGAGCTTGCAGTCGAACGGGTCTGAGCTAAGACACTGTGGCCCGGCGTAGATGATCGAGATCCGGGCTGAGAAGAGTTCATGGATGCCAGTATATCGTAGTTGGGTTTAGGCGGAGTAGTGATCTGCTGGGTGGCTGGCGAGGAGGTCGTCATTGTAGCGGACCCAGATTGCACTGGAGGGAAGCCCACTGGTACGAAAGGTCAGCATTTGCACCTGCCCGTAGCAAGGCCTCGACTCACTGCTTGATGCCCCCAACGAGATCCCACTTCCCAGAGCTGGTACCTCTTCGTCGAGGGAGAGTCCGAGAAGATCGTTCTCCAACGCATTTCCCTGACTGGACGACCCAGCCTGTCCGTTGGAACTTGGGGCTGGCTCGGGATCGAAATCGATAAGCGAAAGCTCGTTGTTGGCATTCTTCGAGACTCCGGTTGTGGTTCCCAGAGTTCCCTTGGGAATTTTCGATGCCGCGTCGAAGTCGCCTTTGCGGACAAGCTTATACCGCTCAATCGTGCGGTGGATGCTGTCATTGATCTCAAGGAGCTTGCGAACAGCTTCTGGATCATCCGATTCCTCCTCGCACATTCTTTGTATTTTAGGATGCGCACTTTGTAGCGCGTTGGCCAGTTCCTAAAAGGCACTGTCGTCAATATCCCTGCGTGCGATGACCCGAGTTGAAAGGCCACTCACCTCAAATACATCGCCCTCGGGAGTATCGTCGCCCGACTGACGGCTTTGCAGCATCTCCTCCAATATCTTGGCCTTCTGCTGGACCTTTGAAACTTCCTCCGCAGCCTTGGCACGATAATCTGTCTTGTGTCTATTGTCATATCCAGCCATCACCTTCATCAGACGGTTCGCTTCTTGCAGATCTGCAGGCGTACCGCGTCGAATGAGCTCTTGGAGCTTGGCCGATTGCGCTTCCTTCTCCTCCTCCTCCATCTCTTCAGCCGAGCGAAGGTTCTGGTTCAACATTGTCAATACAATATGAATCAGGCATATATATGTTCGAGAGGTCACGCGCTTACGTCACTGGGGTTCAATACGGCCGCATCTTCGCGGCGAACCTCTGGGAATGCATAGCCTTTGTAGAGAAGAAGACGGTGCATGTCCCGGATAAAGCCTAGATCCTCCTTGTAGCGTGATGTTTGGCAAATAGTTTGGCGCCATTCTTCAATAGACTCCAAAATGCGATGTTGTACACGCGAGGCGCGCATCGGCGGACGCTCGGGAAACCTTCGAACTAGCTCGTTGAGAAACTCCTTTGTGCTGATCTGCAGGTGGAAAGGGTAGCCGCAGTTCTTCACGCAAATATCGAGAAGCTAAAGAAACAAGAAAGGAGCCGTCAGCTTGGATCCTGCATAATCCGTCATATTCGGCGCACTCAGATTGCCTTGACATACCGCCAACGCCAACAGGGCGATGTTTTGATTACGAGCATTGATCAATTGCACAATCTCCACTGCAGCTTCTCGCGGCCTATTGTGATGTCCGTGAGATTTTGTCTTGCGTATGATTGATAGGTCATGTCGTTTGCGACTCACGCATTGCCCTTTTTGGAATTGATCAGGTCTGCAACTTCGAGATTCAGGGCGAGGTTCGGCTCATAGTTCTGGGGATCGCAGGCATTCCCTAGAATATAATATAGTTTAGGAGACTGACTAGACCCAATTGTGAGTCAAGCTCGATGTAGGACTTGACTTACGAATTGCCCGCTGAAGCGGTGTTAACCCCGGCTCAGCGTAGGCACCGAAGCGGTCCCTAGCCGCCATGCGTGCGGAAGCAGCCTCCAGGATGACGGTTGGTATATGATCAGCAGAGCTGTGCAATTCCAACAAGAGTGCAAGGAGATTGCTTCGACCAGCTCCTGGTGGACACCTTTGATGTGGGAGAGATGAACCGGCCGCGAACCACTTTCCCCCGCAGTAGTGGAAGCTGGCTAGTTGATGCGCGGGCGGAGTGCCCTGCACGTGTGGCGCTTGCGCTTCTTCTCCAAGGGAAATTTTGTCACTCGAACCACTTCCCGACATATTCAACGCCCAACTTCCTCCACCTGAGCCAGCCACTCGGTACAGTACATGAACATAACGATATTTTAGTGTGAATTCACGGTCATGGTCCGCCATAAGAAAGATAACTTCTCGCGAGGAGGAAAGAAACCATCAAACCCCCGCTCTCGACCAGTGCCCCGCGGTGATGGCGATGATGCCGCGCCCTCTTCGCGTCCCGCTTTCAGGGCCGCCTGCTGGGATATGGGACACTGCGACCCCAAGCGGTGCTCTGGGAAGCGTCTTATGAAGTTGGGTCTAATGCGAGAGCTTCATATTGGACAGCGATTCCCAGGCGTTATTGTTTCGTATGCGCCTACCCCGCCGGTTCCCATTCGTCACGAATGACGACTGACAGCTGCTTTACCAGACCCAATGCGAAGAAAGTCGTTTCACCCGCCGATCGAGAGTTGATGGAGCAACATGGTGCGGCAGTGGTGGAATGCTCTTGGGTCCGAGTCAAGGAAGTTCCTTGGTCGCGGATCGGTGGAAAATGCGAGCGCTTGCGTGAGTGCTGGCTCTTGTCGGGAATGGTCGTGAAGGGAGACTAGTATTGACCAACTATATAAACCTGCAGTTCCCTACCTTATCGCTGCGAACACGGTCAACTACGGAAAGCCTTGGCGTCTGAACTGTGTTGAGGCGCTGGCAGCATGCTTTTACATTTGCGGTCATCGCGAATGGGCGGAAGATGTCTTGAAGAACTTCAGATATGGTGAAGCCTTCCTGGAGATCAACTCAGAGCTTCTTGATCGTTACGCGGCCTGTGCTAGCGAGGAGGACGTCAAGAGAACGGAAGAGGAATGGCTGGCAAAGATTGAGCAAGAGTATGAAGAGAGCCGTGTGGAGGGTGCTGATGATATATGGACTGTGGGCAATACAAATCGTCAGCCTTTGGATAACGGCAAAGAGAATGACGAGGATGAGAACGACGACGACGAAGAGGACAGTGAGGCCGAGGAGGAAAGCGAAGACGACGCAGACAAGGATCCTTTCGCCATTTCAGATGATTCCGAGGACGAGGAGCAGATGGCTGAGATTCGACGCAAAATTTTGGAGTCCAAAGCATTTCAAAATCCGTCTGTTCCGGACAAGGAGCAGCCGGAGAAGATTGCAAAGCCCGAACAGCCTGTCTACATTGACTCGGACGCCGAGTCGGGCTCAGCCGGGAGCGAGGACGAAGATTTCGACAACATCATCAACGCAACGACAGTGACAGATCGCACCGGCATCAAAGAGATCCAACGGCGTCGTGGTAAAGAAACCGTCAGCGCGTCCTTCTCACGTACCGAAATCTCTGCTCCGAAGAGATGGTGAAAAATGCAAAAATTGTAATGGCCTCTCTCACATCAATCTTTTTACATATCTTTGAAGCTCCGTTCAGCTTGCGCACAATTTCGCACTCCACACAATTCGCTCTGTTTACCTGTGGCGACCGTGAAGTGAAAAGACTTTGTGCAACGGGCAGTGAGAGTCGAATTCAATTTCGATCTCAAAATTCTCTCAACCACATGGTGCACGGTCCAAAAACTACGTTCTTCGCACAAGGCTGATCGGCGACAGATGCTGCTGGATTCATAGTCTCAGCGTTCGCAGCAAAGTCTTGTCAGTCGCCTAGGCCTGGCTCATTGTCCTTGTCTCTCCGTTGCTTTTGCGAAAACTCCTCGGTTTGATGTCTGTTACGACCAGGCTATACCGCGATGTCAAGTCGGAAGCAATGCTCTTGCGCATGCTTGTGCCAAAGCCCGGAGTCACGCACCTCACTCAATCGAGTTCATGGGCTTGCCCATTGCTGTTAGGCGCTCTAACCACCTCTTTCGGGCACTTCTCCATGTCCCTCAAGGTGAACAGGACCAATGTTGTTTGGCAACGTCTTTGGCTGAGCTAGAGAGGCAAAACATATAAACATGGCTAGTCTAGAAACGAACGACAATGAGCACACAAATTCGATGAGACACAGTTTGTACAAATGAACAAGATGACCGGCCCACGATTGAGATCTCACAACCACATCTCGTGACCTTGATCGATCCTGATGACCGGGGGCAGGCTCATAGTATCCTGTGATATTTGTACAGCCTGCAAATACTCTATCGTTAAATCGTATAGGCGGGCTTGGCTGGATATTCAATCTGAAGAGTTCAATTAATCAGATCCCGAAGGTACGGGCTTCCAGGTCTTTACCTTCTGACCATATTAGCACGAACTGGAAAACAAGCGCAACATAAAATCAAAATCATGATCAACTTGAAAAGAACTTTCAGTGGTCCCGTCCGACTTGATTTGTGAGGAGGTACGAAATACAGTCCATTTCCCTGAAACAGCCTGATCCGTTACGCTCTAATTCACACGGACAACCATCATGGCACCGCGTCGAGCAGCACCTGCAGCCACGGCGTGGTCTCTTAACAATCGATCAGCCTGCACCAGATCAGTGACCTGTTCAGGTCGACCTCGCACCATATTACGCTCAACAAGATCTACAATGCGTGCCAGTGAAGCACCATCCGGGTTCACAGGTACAAACATCGTCTTCAGACCGCGCTTTCTTCGACCAAGCGTATCTTGTGGATCTGAGTTAGAAGTTTCTTGCGCTGGCCAAGGATCGACCGCTGTCAATACAGCCCCACCATCCTTGACAACAGCCGGTGAGTGAACTTGACGAAAGACGATTCCTCCTGCACAATCAAGAACGACGTCCACGGGCGGCCATCGCTGGGCGCGGAAAATCTTCTCAAACTCGCAATCCTCAGCTTCCGGGATCCGTGGTATGATGATGACTTCGTCCACGTCCCAGCTTCCACGGACGATCTCCTCCTCGGTAGTCGCGCAGGTCACACAGATCCATGGCCTTTCTGAGCTTGGAAAGATCATCTCTGCTCGAAGGAGTTGGACAGCTATACGGCCGACCTCGCTATCTCGGGCATTGGTGATCAATATACGCAATTGTTCTTGAGAACCTCGTCTTCTTCGTCTGGGTCCCCCATTTGCTTGCAGCCAAGTGCTCCTTCGTCTCCCAAAGCCATATAAATGGCCATTTCCGCTGCTCTTTCGCTTCTCCTTTCCATTTCCATTGCCGTTTCGATGACCGTTGCCATTGGAATTTCCGTTGCCAAGAGTCATCACGCTTGCACTTCTGGCTAGGCTGTTGATATTTTCCATGCTCTTTCTCAGCCAACTGTAGCCATTGCCCCGCCCATTGCTGTACTCTCTGCCGTGGATACTTTTCTTTTCGCCGTTGCCATTGGACTGGCCGTTGGTGTGACCGTTGGTGTAACCGTTGGAATGACCATTGAAAATGTTCGTCTTGAACATGCCTTGATCATTACCGCTATTGCTATTCCCATTCGCGCCATTTCCCCCTGGGAAGATGCTTGATTTAGGAGCATCTGTGTCACCCTTGTGGTCATCCATCTTGGAAATGCCCTGCACTTCCTTTCCTTTTCCATCAACGTCCCCATTGCCATTGCCATTCCTTCTGACGTTGGGATCAATCTCCGCATGCCTAAATAGCGCCTGCCAGGCCGTCAATCCCGGAAGCGCCAACGCCGCAGCTTCCTGTGCGCCAATATTCGCCGGTTTCAAAGCCAATTCGGCCTCTGTCGCCAAAGCATAGTCCGCCGCGCCGCCATCACGCACATAACTCGTCACTCCCCAGACCGTATCTCCGATCTGGAACATGGGTCCCTCTGGCCGCTCATCATCCTGTGACGGCGTGCTGACCACCGTCCCGCAAATACTATGCAAGGGAATCTGCGGGGTCGTCTTCTGCGGATTCAGCGCCGTCGAAAGACGCATCTCGTCATGACAGAACGCCGCCGTCTGCACTTTGAGCAGATACTCCTGGGGCGAGGGCTGAGGGCTCGGGAAGTTGGGATCGAGAACGAGGCGTGTGCCGGGATTGCTGACGCGGCGGGGCTTGGGGCTTGCGGGTCCGTCGGGAATAGGTTCCATTGATGAGTCGGTGGCGGGCTCGACGGAGTAGAACAGGGCTCGCATTGAGAGAGGGATGAAGTTTTGAGGACTGATGATCGTGGATCTACGATCGCCCCGGTCTATGGTGGGCGATGTTGATGGTTTGGTTGGGCCGGCAGTTGAGAATTTCTTGCTTTCCATGTTGAAGCTTGGCAAGGGAATATCTGCTGCTTGTCCGGACTCTGTATCAGTGGTTGGGGATACTTCGCCTGCGGGCATTAAGCTTATTTCGTTGCTGTCATCGTCTGTGGTGACATAGTCGTTGCGTGATGTGCGGCGGTCCATCTTGATATTGGCGAGAGTAACATAGGAAAGAAAGTCTGACAGTATGCTGTGGGCAGCGGGCCATGCAATGTCTATATTATAGATTTTGAGAAAGACGATCGCCTTGACCGATTCATGACGGATAAGTAGCTCATATTGCCACGAGTTGCATCATTATGTTGTGGTGCTTGAAGAGCGATAATCATTGTATCATAATTGTGGCCGGCAACGGCATCCGATGATGTGCAGTAACGAAGAAGCTGGAGAACTCGCAAATTATCATTCTGGTGATGGTATTCATAAGACTGTACGCCAAAAGCATTGAATATAAGATGTTGTTTCCTCGCACGAGACCTAATTTGTCGATTCCAGATGCGCTATGACACGATCCAGCTCGTCGGCCTTCTCAAAAACAGTCCACACTGACGACGGAACATCTTTAAAGGCCGTTTCGAACCTCTCGGGCTTATTCTTCTCTTCCATGTTCTCAACATCTGTCACTCTTCTGATGGCAATCGCGTGGATCCAACCCGGATAACGAGCATATATCTCCGCATATGCCTCGGGATCCGACTGGGTCGAATCACCGATGCAAAGCACTCGACGTCTCGGGAACCAGCTGTGGACTTTTTCCATTCGATCAACTTTGTATTCTTGTGTTTTTTCAGTGAACGACTTGATCAACCCCCCAATGTCCATCCACGAATAGTCCCGCAGGATGATCGTGCCGGGCACGTAGTGCTCATGCACGAATTGATGCAAAAAGGGGTACAAATTGTACGGCGAAGCTGAAAGATAGAACCACGTCGGGTCAAGGTCTTTTTGGATTTGTCGATAAAGATCCGGCATACCGGCGATAGCCACAGGTTCCTCTGCGAAAGTGGTACGCAAAATTCCCGTTGGATCGCGTGTCATCGTACGCTTGATTGTGTCGTCAATATCCGAAATGACCATCCAGCCCTCTGGCGCCGCAAATCGAGTTTCCATGACCGCAGTCGGCTCAGTGAACCCTTGAGCTGCAGGGCGGATAGTCGCTCCATCGGCGACTCCAAGCGCGCCCAAATCGACAGTCTGACTGATGATGCCATTTTCGTCCGAATCGCCCAGTGCGTGGCTTTGCGTTTCACCATCAACCGGGATTTGCAGCTTTAATGTCCGCCCGGGCGAGATCTGGTTGAGAAACGGTTGTACACGCTGCTCGATCCGTTCGCGCATGGCTCTGCCATCGGAGCCGAGGTTCCCGTCAATTCCAATGTAATCCGCGATCGTGGCCACGACTTTGCCTACGTCCTTGCGGCCATGTGTCTCGAAGATGCAGGCGACGAATTCCGCCTGCCACGACTGGCTGGTACCACTTGAATCCTCGGAGTCGGATTGCAACCGGAAGGCCGTATTGTCCAAGAGCCAGACGGTGTTCTTGTGAGGATCTGCAGGATGCACAAGCGGGTTCGAGTGGCCCAGCCAGGAGAAGAGGAACCCCAGAATGGCTGTTCCTTGACGAGACCAGAATGGGGGTCGCCGAAGAGTTACACGGGAATCTGCGGTCGCTCTTCTCGATAGAGCGTGTTGAGCAGTTGGGGATGTAGCTGCTTGCTCTTGCGCCATGACGAAATTCAGATAACTCTCTCTTGAGTATAGCGCAGGGTTTATCTGGACTGGACGAATGTTTTGGATGTAATATGAGGAAACTCGTGCACACAGAATCAGTAAGTGACAATATACACCGATGATGCAAAAACAAAGAGCTACAATCAAGACAAATGCTGACTCTCGACATTCAATCTCAAACTTGGGGAGGGGGATCCGTGTCGATCATATATGGGATGGGCGCCGAGAGACTAGTAGTTCACTTCCTTCCCAGTTGGTGCTTGCAGAGCCCGCCTTGAGTGAGGTGGCCCAGATGATCAAACACGGATCTCATCGTTTTGCGCTTGCCCTTTTGAGGACTATCATCGAACTCGGCCCCTCAACCACCATACGAGACAGAGAAAGAACGATCTGTGCTTTCAGCCTGTGTGGATCAGGTGCGGAGGCCAGGAGATCCTGTCTAGGTTGTTTGGTGGAGGCCTAACAAGAGGCGCCTCAAATGACATCCGTCATCCGGCTGCGTCATGCGAACGGATCTCGCTTGGAGAGGAGCATGGAGCATTGCCTGCACGAGACAAGAAAGTAGACGCCGGTTCCACCTCAAACACAACTGCTGTGGTGAATAACCTCCGGCTTGGAGTTTCATTTCTCGGCGAAGTGATGAAAAACACCTGATGCATTGTCTGTCCGGAGAATTTCGTATCAATGGCGTTTGACCCCATGTAATTGTTAAGGTTAAAGGTGACCGGAAATACGCAACGTCTGAAAACGGCCAAACTGACGAAGCACGTGGGAGAATGTCACGTTACTCATGGGCTTGGGGACATGCGACTCGTTTCAGCCTCACGTGTTTGGATTATAAAACCTAGGCTAAATAAGAATAGCAATCAATTTTACAGGGTGAATGCAGTTGACCGCGCCTCCACAATATTCTCAACGTCAACGACAGCTCGAGAAAGCCTTGCAGAACATCGTTCAGTATCTACCAGAGCGCCAGCTGCACCCTTCGAAAAAGAAGATCACAATTCAGCCCGCTGAACACTAGTCAGGGATCGGCTAAGTATATTTCCAGGCAGAGTTCATCGTGGACTTTGGGCATTCGTTGAGCAGACATCGCCATGCACAGTGCTATGAGACGAAGACAGCGCCAAAATAAATGGAAGCCATCCATCACGGGATAGTTGGTGAGCTGCAAAAGACGCTCAAGGCAGCAGTGCGAGATGAAGTATTTCATACAAGAATGAATTTTGACCAAATAGTCCAAGATGACACAAAGAGCGAAAAAAAAAAAAAAAAGACGCTCTCTCGAGGTTGAAACCATATAGAAAACAGACTGCATGCGTGTTGGGTGACCCGAGAGAAAACAAGACCAGGACCTGAGCCTATTTCCTTGCAGAGACAAGACATAATGTAACGAGGCGGAAGAAGTATGGGTCAATATCATCGGGTGAAGAGAAGAGGAAGGGAGGTGAGAAAAAGGCAGTGTATGAGAGGGAAGCAATGAGCCGAATTGGTGTTTAAAGCAAGGAGTCGAGTCGGGTGAAGACACTGAGGCACGCGGCAACAATCTGGATCGAGAATTAGTACAGCGTCATTGGAAAATCTTTGGCAGCAAAGAAGGGAGTATCCATGAAACAAACCTCCAGTTGAAGCTCGCGGTCTTTGTTGCCTCGGTTGACTTCCTCATTGATCGCCTGCGCCAAGTTTGCTCCAATCGCCTGTGAGCCACCAGGTCGACGGCCGAATGGCCATTGTGAGTACTCTGCCAGGAGCTCGTCCACCTGTGCAAAGGCTCTCTCACGGGCCTCGTGGCCCATCATGACCAGAGCATTTTCCAAAACGTTGGCCGCATACGCGGCACACACCATGGTTACCGTACGAAGATAGCGGAACTCAGCATCCTCGGGCAGCCAGGGAGTGGGAGGAAGAATCACGGTGCGGTTGGTGCAGATGTTGCGCACTCGTTTGTGTAGGTCATCTTTAGCTCCATTATCGGCGAGGGGATGCGTCGCCATGTCAAATAGTAAAAAGTTGCGCTTCTCTGTTCGCAGAATACCCTTGTCCACAAGACCCTTGGCCAAACGTTCGCGCACTTGCTTTAGTTGGTATCCGATCTTCATCAAGTTCCAAGTCTCTCCTGTAGGAAACAATTCCATCCTGTCAGTTCATCCATCCCTTCGTCTGTGCTTCGGTTCGGGGGCCACTAAACAGAGCTCACTGAATGGAGCTCACGTCGTCCCTAGGAATGCTATTACGTACCACTCATCAAGTCAATCCATGAGTTGACACTCATCTTCTCGCTTGACTTCATCATCTTCAGCGCCTCGTCCAGCAAGACTTCGCCGGTCAATGTATCGTCAACGACCTCGATGATGCGGTCGGCCAAAGGGAAACGTCGCCGCGACGAATCCTTTTGCATGCTAATGCGGCCTCGGAGAGCGAGTTCGATCACAATACATCCTCGTAGAGCATAGGATATATTCTCATTCCAGAACGAAAGGTGGCCCTACGGAGTCAATCCGGAGGTCCAATTAGCCACGCATGATTTCCCAATCGGTGCAAAGGTAGAAGCAGAAGTGACGACTCCTCGTCGCCTTCTTTGGCCGATGTCCCGGGATGGACAGCTGCTCAACTTCGCCGGCTCACCTGCTTATCTTTGAGCCCGAGCAACAGGACTTCCTCCATCAATGTGAGTTTCGGTTGCTTGTTTCGCTCCTGGGTCTCGCTCAGGTCGCGCGGATCAAATGCGATCTTGTGACCGTTCTCCGCGCTCGTGTATGATGTTTCCGGACCACGGTTGTCCATCGCGGAGCCATTCCTCTGCACGGGGGATGAGACCCGGCTACTATCATCTTGGTCATCTGCGCCAGCACCTCGACCGCCGCCTCGTCGTCGAGTCAAGCCGCCGGAAGACATGGCGACCACAGTTGAGGAGGAGGGGGAGGGGGGAGGGGGGGGGGGGGGGGGCTGATGGAATGGTCGAGGACAGGAGGAGGCTGATCAGTAAGGATGGAGAAGCAGTCTCATACAGCCACGAGAGCGGGAGGGGAGGGAAGGTCAAATGAGTCTGTTCTGCAATCACTTGAACGCCAACCTGCCTGCCGGTCGCAGTGGGACTCTTGGAATTGGATCGCGGAGAAAAGATGGTAGGAAGTCACGAGTAGTCAGTTCAGTTGGACCAAAGAAGCTGTTCGCCGCTTTCTAAAAGTAAAGTGGGGACCGGTCGGGAACAGCCTGTCAGGGGGAGAAAAACAGAGGAACAACGTTGAAGGTGGGAAGTAACTTGTGTTGAGTAGTAGCACAAGTAAGCGACAGGAAAGTCACTTTCCTCTCTTGGACCATAACCCGATAAGGCATGAACCAGGTGTTGGCCCCCAATTTACTTCCATTGACTCGGAGACACGGTTCTCTAGCGTACTACTTACTGTCTGCTGTTGAGACTTGGATGTCCATGATATAGAATCCGAGCCCAGAGGGTCCAGCGGCCCGGATAGAAAACCAGGTTGGGATACACCGTGACCACCTTGCCCCAGTTATTGATATTTGACGCCATTGAGCACAGTAGCACTTGCGTTCTTGCGGGAGCTGGGATGTGATGCTCGAGGCTCAAGAATCGGAGCTACATCGGTCAAAGACTGCTGAATTCCACTGGAGGTTTAAGTAAGTGTATCAAATCTTGTTCATGGGTCAATGTAGCGTGATCCGGTGCTCATGTAGGACGTTGAGCTTGAGAATTTCCTTCATGGATGACAACTCGACATCGTGGACAGACACCTGATAAAGACAGAAAGTCGCAGCACTACATTCTCCTGCTAAGCGACTGATCTGGGCCTGGGACCAGGACTATAGTCCCCTGTCCTTGATACGCAATGGCCAGTATACTCGTCAGCATTTGGCGGCTGCACACAGCTCGTCATAGCAAATACTCAGTCGGAGAGACACGAGGAAGGATCACCAAGCACGCATGGAAGATCACATGACCATACATCAAGGAAGAAGCGGAGATCCGGGGTTCCGTACCGCTTCAAGAAAGGCATTCAGAATGATATACATGACATGGACAATAATAAAAGATAAGAGCACTAGCATGTATTACAACATACAACGCAGCGCGGTGCAGCCAGGCAGTCTTGCTTGAAGGAAGCACACCCCCTGGCTAACGCCACCGACCCGATCCATGTTCTATCCGGCTTCAACAACAGTCGACCGCAAGGAAATTTTCAGTGTGTAACATTTAGTGAGCTAATTGTCGACCGTCAGCGGAGGTTCAAATGGTGTTATGTGGGAACGGACTGCTTACCATCGGGCTGAGCCTTGATGTACTCGACAGCCTTCTCGACTATGGCCATGAAGTCGTACATTAGTATTCATCACAACTTAGGGTCAAGCCTCCGATTGACTTGGCGAATCACTTACTGCTGTGGATCTGGTCGGCCTCCTTGTCGGGGATCTCAATGCTGAACTCCTATTGACATAATTAGCAGCTGCGAGCGAGCGGGTAACCTTGTTGGAGCAAGGAAGAGCTCTTCACGCACCTCCTCAATAGCCATCACAACCTCGACAGTGTCCAAGCTGTCAAGACCGAGGTCGTTGGAGAAGTGGGAGACACCGGTGATCTGCACACGACACATTGATTAGACTAGATGTTATTCCGAGAGCAACCGGTCTCATCAATTGTTTCCCGAGGGCAGCCGACAAAAGCCCGTAAGTTATGATCGCGCTTTCTCAACTGACCTTGCTGGGGTCGGAAACCTATCGGCAAGATGGTAATTAGCTTCCATGTTCTGGACATTCAAGATGATATCACCGAAGTGGAGAAAGAATTGTATGCATGTGCGACTCCCGGTCCAACGGTGTGATATCGACGTGATATTGCAACGCACCTTGTCAAAGTTCTTGAGCAGATTGACTATCCGGCCCTCGATCTCGTCCTTAGACAGACCAGCAGGAGCGGAGTAGAAGCGGATGCTCTGGGAGACCATACGAGGAGCCATCTGGACAGCAATGGGAGAGCTGCGGATCTGAATGGGAGCCGCGGTCTTCATGGCGGCACGGGGGGCGGAGGCCCGCAAGGAGCGAACAATGGCGGAGCGGAACATGGTGATGTATGAAGGAATGTGCACGAGGGCGCGGAGACGAGATGACGAGAGTTGATATATGGAAAGAAAAAGTTGGTGGGGAGAAAAGGACGGGTGGATGGAGAAAGGGACGTGGATCGGAAGGGAAGAGAAGGTCGGGACGTGATGCTGTTGCGCAAAATCCTGCCGCCCGCCAATCAGCACCCGGCAGAAATGAATGACCTAAGCATGTCCTTCGCAGCCCCCCCCCCCAAGCCTGCAAACACCATCTGCAACCGCATGTCAATCCAGACCTCGTTGTAGCTCCGCCGTCTCTCCTCGACCCCAACCCTCAGCCCGCCGCTCAACCCTCCTACATCTCAATCGCCTCGCCCAGGTCTCTCATAATGGCTACCTCACGCGCGGTCGCTAGGCTGGTCGCCGCCCGCCGGTCTCCCTTCGTCCCAGTCGGCTCGACCGCAAACTTCTCTTCCTCCGTGTCCCGCGCAGCCACTCCAGCCGGCCCTCCTCAGCCTGGCTTCCGATTGCCCCCGCCGAAGCGCTGGGACCAGGGCGACGAGTCCTCGCTCGATAAGGCGAGCAAGTACTTCCTCATGGCCGAGATCTTCCGCGGCATGTACGTTGTGCTGGAGCAGTTCTTCCGTCCACCGTGAGTCCCCCAATACTCCCAGCTACCGACGTGGACACCAGCGGCTCAATTGAAGTCGTACTGCATGAGTACCTCTGAGTGCAAGGCTTTAGCTAATATCAAGGTGTTTGGCCGCTCAGTTACACCATTTTCTACCCTTTCGAGAAGGGTCCCATCTCTCCCCGTTTCCGTGGTGAACACGCTCTACGTCGTTATCCCACAGGCGAGGAGCGTTGCATTGCTTGCAAGCTCTGTGAGGCCATCTGCCCGGCGCAGGCTATCACCATTGAGGCCGAGGAGCGTGAGGACGGCAGCCGTCGGACGACCCGCTACGATATTGATATGACCAAGTGCATTTACTGCGGCTACTGCCAGGAGAGCTGCCCTGTCGATGCCATTGTTGAGAGTCAGTACCCGACGAAAGCTTGAAACATACCCCTATCAACCTGAACTAATTCCTTTCCTTGCGTTTAGCTTCCAACGCCGAGTACGCCACCGAGACCCGTGAAGAGCTGCTCTACAACAAGGAGAAGCTCCTTGCCAATGGTGACAAGTGGGAGCCTGAGATTGCTGCTGCTGCTCGCGCGGATGCTCCCTACCGTTAAAAGAATGAATCGCGTCATCTCTTTCTGATCGTTAAATTCATTATGATGCTCTACACTCAAGTTACGGATTATACTTGTTTGCAGCCGTGAAACTGTCCTTCACAAACCTTCTCGGGCCACGCCAGATCGCGTTCCGTCCAAAATCTAGATATGGGTCTGTCTTCCGTTGTGCCTCTTTTCCAGTTCTCCTTTTTCCCTCAGCACGCATTTGTACATATCCCACCCTCGACCCTGCGTTGTGTTTCCTTGTTCTATTAGTCGGCTACTCGAAGCAACATGTGCTCGTTACGAAACCGTGTCTGCGGTGGTAGGCCTTATCTCCTTTGTTCAGAAATGGAAAGCTTCTCGATTTTCAAGAATTCTTCCAATCCCCAGTCTCTATTCCCACGGGTATCGAGATGGAGCTCATGTCCAGAAAACGAAATACTCAAAAGTTGCAAAAGAGCAGGTCTTTCCTGCAGTAAGCAGCCCATCTTATATTCGGCTACACCCGACCGTCTGATCATCGTTTGAAGTATTGAGGGGGGGTTCATGGTGGACAAAATGTTTCAGAAAGAGAATGTGGAACAAAAGATTTGAACGAAGAATTGTATTCACAGATCGAAAAATCGAAACGCTACCCATGCTGACGTAGATACATGACATGAATGCCGCTGAGACACAGCATGAACACCAAAACACCAGAATCCCCAGTGGATATTTCCCAAATCGATATCTTGAAGAGCACTTTTTTTGGGATCTCTCTCTCTCTCTCTCTTTCACAGGGAAAAGAGTGGATAATTCTTGAGCCTGTTGCCAAAAACAACTCCCAAGGCGCAAAAGAAGGATTGGATGGGGAGCGGAAAAGGAGACGAACGGAAGCTTTGACTACGGGCCAGTAGCCGTAGATTCCAGAAAGAGGAAAGGGAAAGGGAAAGGGAAGGCGTTGCTTTGTTACTTCTTGCCGCCGACCTTGGCCTTGAAGCTGCCTTCGAAGCCGGGACGAGCCTTCTTCTTGGCGCCACCAGAGGGCTTCTTTGACTTGCCCTTGCCCTTGGTGCCCTTTTCTTCGCGGCGCTTGCGGAGGTTCTCCTCGCGCTTATTTTGACGTTGCTCCTTCATGCGGGATACTGTGTCGATTCGTTCCTTCCAGTCTCGCTCAGAACGCTTCTTGGCGGTCTCCTTACGCTTGAGTGCTTTCTTCAAGAGGGAGGTGTCGTCACGTACACGTTCGCCGTGTGCGCGCTTCTTGGCATTCAACCAGGCATCCTTCTCCTCGAGCTCGGCCCGCTTCTCGGGATCCATCTCGGCGAGGCGAGCCTTTTTCGCCTCAGCGAGCTTCAGTTGAGCGGCGGCATCATTGTCACGAGGTCCACGGGTCTTGTGGCTATCGCGGACGCCAGTAAGGGAGTGATCGGCAATTTGGCCATCCGCGAACATGACTTGACCGAATGAGAAGTTGTTGGCAGAGCCAACGGATTCAGCAGGGGAACGAGGAGAAGCGAGCAGGGATCCAGAGCCACCGGGAGAAAAGCGACGAGCCATAGCCTCGTCCTTCTGGCGCTGCTCCTCCTCCTTGGCCTTTTGGCGCAATTCTTTCTTGTGGGCCTTGCGCTGCTCGGCTTTCTGCCTTCGTGAGTCGATTAATTCTTGGCGGTTACGTGCGGGCTTGCCGTTGAAACCGTCGGCATGTCTCTTTGCGCGAAGTTCATCGAGTCGCTTTTGCAGACGCTGCTTCAATTCCTCGGGTGTGGCCTTGAGCGCCTTGGTCTCGGCTGGTGTGGCATCGGCGCCAGTGGAAGTAGAAGGAGGCACAATTGAGGATATGGAAGATGTGGCAGATTGGGGAACGGAGGTGTTGGGTGAGTTGCGAGCGGAAGAGGCAGATGAGGGCTCTTCCGGTTCCTCGTGGAATTCGACGGAAAATCCTTCCTCGGCGACTCCATCCTCAACGTCGTCTTCGTCGTTCTCCGCCTCGTTGTCGTCACCAGCAGAAGTGGGCTTCTCAACGACCTGGTCCTCATTTGGCTTCGGTTGCTCCTCCGCTGTGGTCGACAATTTCTCGACCTGTTGCTGCTTGTCCTTCTTCGCACTTTCCTTGGCCTTTTTCTTCTCCTTTTGAGCAGCCTTCTTCTTTTCCTTTCTCTCCTCCTTCGCCTTCTTGCGGGCCTCGGCCTCCTCCGACTTGGGCTTCGAGGCGTCCGCCTCGGTCTGCTTTTGTTTCTTGACCTTTTCGCCTCGCTTGAGGCCCTCGCCCGGGACCTCGGAGCCTAACTCGCCGTCGGAAGAGTCGCTCTCCAGAGTACCATCCTCACGCTTCCGCTTGCGAGCTTGTTCATCCATGATATCTTTGGCCGTTTTAGCGGATTCGGGGTCTAGTTTGGCTCGCTTGGCTTCACGGGCTTGTTCTTTAGTCTGTTTTTTCCGTTTCCATTGATCCTGATCATGCGGACAAATGATTAGATGAGGCACATGAAAAGTATCAAGGGAGAATGGCACAGGAACAGCCGCCGAGGTTCAGGAAGTCAAACTGATCAGGGAGGAACAAGAGCGTGTGTACGTACACTGGAATTCTCGTCGGCGTAGTAATATTTGGCGGGGATCAATGAGAGCAATCCGTCAAAAGCCTGCGCGTGGCTGCGCAATCTGTCCTAGATAGAGTTAGTCAAGAAATCGCACGGAGTCGAACGGCCGTACAAACCTCGATGTCGTCCATCTTTTGCCGAATAAGATCTCGAACGCTGTTCTCGAGGCAAGTCGGAGCAGTCGCTATGAAAAATTTGGGGGTGAGGAAATCTTGGCGTTCTCCGCTCGGCTCCTTCACCGCCTGCGCACAATAAATTTCAGCGGTGAGAAGGTCTGTGCACGATTCAGCGTCGCCAGACGCCGGGCTGGTGGAGACTCCACGAGACTGGCAGCTCGAGACCGGAGATGGGCCAGGAGAGGAGATGTCGAGTTGCGTCATGGGGGAATGGGGAAGTGCTTTTGGTTCTTGCTTAGGCAGATTGTTGAACAGGATGTGGGACTCTTCCTTGCGACTGCAGGCGAGGTGTTGCAGAAATGGGAGTACAGAGCGGCCAAAGAAATGGTTGTTCGAATAATGTGCTAAGAGGAGAAAGCAAAAGAGGGAGAAGAGCTACATGTAGGGAGATAGATCCTTCCTCCAGAACGTGCTAAGATCGGACCAGCAAACATTCACAGCGTTAGCAAATCTGTGAGATTGTGCAGATGATGATACAGGCAATATAGCAGGTATCTGGAAACAGTCTCGTGGTGCAAACTACAGCCTAACGATGATACGATACTGTATGTGCGTCAACCGCAGAGCCGCTACAGAGACTGACACTATCAGGGAGGTGCCAGTGGAGAATCGCCGCGACGGAAGTACAATGGATTGTGTGCCGATGCGTGTAAAGGCCACCTGCATGTCCGCATCATCGATCTACACGAGGCTCTCGAATATCGCATCATTGGCAAGGAACTCTATCTGCAAGCCAGGATGGATGGAAGCCCGATTGGAGCACTGTGTACCTTCGGAGGATACCAGCATCAAGAACCTCCTGAATTGGAAGCTTTCCTCTGGAAATTTCCAGTATTTGAAAATGGATGATCTACAATCTACATAATGGTATGCCTATTGCTTGATGTACGGGTTCGATGTGGTCATTCGGGCTTTTGAATATATCTAAACTCTCATGTTTGGAATGTTACACGTGCAGTACTACAAGACTATATCTATTGTTGATTGAACGTGTGCGCCATGACAATACACGTGGGTATGCCGTAAATGATAGGTGACTTTAAGGGATATGGTTTGACATAGGTCGCGTCCATACGAAGAAGATGAGCAAGCTCCATTGTCTTGAAGGAAGGGAAGCATTGGACACGATTTAGCCAGATCCTTTACAAGTGAAAATCTCGTGCTGATGAAGGGGTCTCAATACGTGGAGTCTTTTCGAGAAAACCGAGTGGGAACAAGCATGTATATAGAGGTCTCTGAAAATCTCTAGGTAAATAGGCGAAAATTCTCAGCCGCTGCGGCTGATCTATAAGACGCGCGTTACAGCCGTGGATTCATAAAGGCGGATATAATGGATGTAAATAGGTACTTTCAGCTATTATTGCCTTTTTTCTCGATGTGATCACATCCTCTTGTTAGCATGACATGTGATTCTGCCACTTACCACAGTCAATAGTTTAGGTAGAATCTCTCCCCCATCGCAATCTCGCTCCTCATCCCTCTCACACATCGATACTGCTGCCCCTACCGTAGCCGTATCTCATCACCTCTTCCAATCTCAGTTGATTTCAAGGCATCACATTTTTGATTAGAATGACATGCTTCTGTTGGAAACTTCGCGAGCCACGAATTTGGCCTGTATGCTCGAGTCCAAAGCATTCGAGGGCAATACTCAGTCCTGTAGCCTAGGTAGCGAAGCTGCGCTCTAGGTAGCTGTGATCTTTGAAGAATGTCGGCCGGTTGAGATAGGCTATATGTAGTGTCTCTACCGAGGCAAAATCTCTATGGCCATCGGTCTTCGACACACCATGTCAGACACGTAGTATGTCTCCAATGAAGAGTGGTTTCCTCCGGGCTCTTCTATTCTGTGGAAGAGGTGTACAGCTGCAATCAGCTCGAGAGTCGACCACCCACAACACAGCTTCAGACGAGTAAAAGTGGAGAATCTTAGCCACAGGGCGCGTTAATTCTTCTTTCAAGTCAAGTTCGCGTGTTCAATCCTTGTAATCGTGGCAACTGGGCGGGGAGTATCCATTCAAACTAGACCAAATTCCCAGCGAAAGCGAGCCAGAATCTGGCTGCTTCGGACAGGAATCTCTCTCCACGACAGGTTGAAATTAGATCAGACCGTCGGCTATTCTTGTACAATTGTACATTAGAATACATCCCACTCCACGAGCTCCAAGGAACGTCCTCAGAAGTACCGTACATGCGTTCACCGACCATGCAGTCCGATCACGCACGACGTGACTCGGGAGCTGACTGGATCGGGATCAGCGCTGCCGCCCTGTGTCGATCCCGAGATCAAGCAAACTTTGGCGGAACTTCAAGATGCGTCGAGGACCGGTGCCTTGAGACGATCGGGCGTTGACCAAAGTCAAGCTCCTCAATTGGGACTTTGTGTACAGGAGCCCTGCCCGATAATCTGTGCCCAGGCGGGCGCGGGAAGGATCTTGGTGTTTGGTTGGAGTGAAAATGCTGCAACCTCATCAATTGTATGCTACCAGGTCCTCCAACTGTAGTAGGGTATTCTGAGTCCTGACAATGCTTGGTCATCTCAATCTCCCACCAGGCGCCCTTTTTCAGGGGTTGAAAAACGTGAATTTGATGTGGTCCAGGAGGAAATGAATACGAAGCATGAGTTTTACGAAGCTACTACTACACGTACCGTAGAATAAGGAAGCAGGTCAAGACGTGTCGTAGACTCGTAGCCGACCAATCTGGCAATGGGTTCTGTCGCTTCATGAGACTAACCAAGTTGTGACTGTACCTCGATCCCTAGGTGTCTGCATTCTGCAGTGATAGAGACAAGTGTTTACGATGGCGGCACTGTGACACTGCTCGACCTGAATATGACGTGTCAGGTTATGGCTGCTGTGGGTTGGTGAGGATTCAATTTTGTTTGACTAGGACTCACCAACTTAGCACTAGCAGCAGGACTAGCGGTAGACCTCCCGGCCGAGTCTTCAAGTAAGTTTCATAGCCACACTAGTAGTGGTGGCACTACTACTGTAGAGTGTAGAGTGTAGACTGCAGAGGCCAAACTCCGACGCGGCAGGCCGCAGGCAGCTGCGCCCGATCGACTGCAGACGGTGCAGGGCTGCTCGAGCAAAGCTGACCGAATTTTCGGATTTGAGATATGCATTCGAGACGATCCAGTATTGGAAGGGGGAGTCGGATGATGCGGAGTGGGGATGGAGAGGATGCAGGGATAGTGTAGTACAGTACATTCACACCACAGTATGTGCCTTCCATGCTCACTTGGCCATGCAAGATTGAGGCAAATTGCCTTGATCGGACTTACAAAGCAAGTTGGCCTCGGCCGGCATGGGCCACTGGTGGTCGAACAGGGAATCACTACTTGGTCAATTGTCGAGCGAAAAGAGAAAGCTCTGCAGTGTTCGATAGGGCAAAAGGGCCTCGCATGCTTCTCACTAGTAGAGTGCTGATCAAACGACTTGGTCTCGGTAGCTCCTGGCTCGGTTGAGGTCGCCATTGGCCTTGACTGGTGCATTGCAGGCGCCACCAAGGTGATCATCCTTATTTTTGGTTGAGTGGAGGAGGCTCGCAGGATCCAGATATGGAAAAAGCTGATCCGTCGCTGTGGGACGAGGATCTTGCATCCATCCTCGGGCTCCTCAGGTCAAGTGAGAGGGAGCGTGAGAGCGTGAGAGCGTGAGTCAGATGCGGGGAAGAACGGCTGAGCGCATCGTGACATCCTAAATGAAGTCTGACGGGTATTGTTGGAATCTGGGACTCATCTTTGGCAGGTCTTCGACCAAGGCGATGGCAGAGCTTTGCCACCCAGATCAATGTCACTAGTCAGTACCGTCGAATTTTGTACCGACAGTCAAAGTGCCTAGTACTAAGTGATATACAGTGATACTGGACCCCAATTCGCCGTCAAGAACTGGTTTGCTCAAGAATCGCGCAATAGGCAGCTAACGTTTAGCGTATGCACGATCGACTGCATCGTGGTCTCACACTCCACCCTTCTCTGATGATGGAGACATCCTCAACAATAAGGGAGCGGACCCTGGTGTCGACCAAAGCGACTCTGTTGATGCCTGGTCCATGCCACTCTGTCGGAGCCCGTCTGGTCCTGACCAACCCGGGCGAAGTAAACCAGGGCAGGGCAGCCTGAGTGTTCTCGTCCTGCTGCCCGTGCCTTTCTCCCTCTCTTCGCTCAATCTGGCCCGTTATGATCCGAGAGCGAAGATGCGATGTCACGGAACAAGAGGGTTTCCAGGAAAGTCATTATTGGGCCACCGCTGGCACTAATCCACAAGCAAACCCGGGGAAAGCGGGGAACCTGCGGCTGGATGGGAGAAGCAACACTGCAACCGCGGGAGTAGGAAGGAGAGAAAACAAAAAGAAAGGAACCCTCAACTGGTGCGAGAGAAGAGAGAGAGAGAGAGAGAGAGAGAGAGAGAGAGAGAGAGAGAGAGAGAGAGTCTTGAAGTCGAAATTGAAATTGGTTGTGTATCACACTACCTGGGTCTAGGAGGTATCTATCTGGATAGCCTGCCTCTTCTACTCTTTCACTCTTGCTTTCTTCTCCGCTTCTTCCACCCGTGTTTCATCACCTGCAATTTCGACTTTTGTCTTTCTTTTGCTTTGACCTGAGAAACACTCACTATTTGAGTTTCTGCTGCTGCTTCTCCCTACATTTGTTTGTTTAAGATCAAAAAAAGCCAAAATTGGCTGCATCATCATCTCTCTCTCCGGGTACCTTAGCTTCTCTGTCGGTGGCTGTCTTCATTTTCTTTTGTCCTCGGCCCCGCCCGTCCGGCTGTTTCGAGTCTCATCTCCAACTGTCTTTCCCCAACTTTGCCAGAACTTAATTACTTCCCAGTGACCTGACTGTGCAGGGGAATTCCTTTGGACTCGGGAGGGAGACCAACGAGGCTGGATTCTAGTGACTGTGCTCTAAAAGAGGGAACCATCGAGTGGTTCCATCTTCCCCCACGCCACTCATCTGCCCAGCATCCGGTCACATCGAGGACAGAGAGCGTCTGGGCCTCTTCATCATCCACATCAGGTTGAGACAGCGACCCTGGTGGGAAGCAGCGGCCTCACTCGGGGTGCATCGACCTCGAGAGTCCGTGCATGGTCTATAGAGACTGCCAGGTCGAAAGACGGGGAAACGGAAACCTGAGCGTGACCGACAGCAAGCTAGAAGTCAATTGCTAGAAGTCAATTGCTAGAAGGAGGAAAGAAGGAAGTGTATCGATCCAAGCTCGTCGAGCCATCTGTCGAACCACCTACTCACTACTACTCACTCGACCACTCGACTCCTCCATCTGCCGACCTTACTCCTAAACCTCCTCCTGCGTGAAAACTAACCGCCGACCGCCACACATCTTGGTGCTGGTGTGGGCCGGAAGTCCGGGAATACGCCAAACCCCCCTTCTTACCTCTCTTCTCAGACATACACCCCACAGACACTCTCTCGGTGTGCGCGCGTGTGCGTGTTCGAGTGTGAGGGTGCGAGATCGCACCAGGCAGGGAACCCGGCGAACATGGTACTAAAGGCATGCGATCGATGCTATTCCAGTAAGGAGAAATGTACTTTTACCGGCAACGATCAGCAGTGTGCACGATGTCGACGTCTCAAGATCGCATGCTCAACGTCGCGACGTAACAGACGCATAGGGCGCCGACCGGCCGCAAAGGCCTTTCCTCATGGGGAGATGCAGGTCTGGAGCGTGGACTCGGACCAACCGTTCGGGGCGCATCCACCACCACCGCCCACGCCGCAGCGACCGGCCTCCATCTCCAGTGACGGAGGCCCATCGACGGCATCTACGAGAAGAACGTCGCTCACGCGCCGCTCCAAATCCAAATCTCCATCGGATGAGTCCGTCGAAGAAGTCCGCGACTCTTGTCGGTATCCAACGCCGATCATCGCGCCGGAGAGGCTGCTGGCATCCTCCACGAGCTTGCGCACGGCGTCGGATGCATTACGGACAGTATCAGATCCGGAGCAATTTTCCGTCATCCATTTACCGTTCATGTTGGGACCAAGCTTTGTCGCCGAGTCCCAAACCACTGTCTACCAGATCCTACGTCTCTCGGGTCCCACGCTCACAGAAGGGTATCTGGCGTTTCTGGGGATGATGACCCAGTATCAACGATCCCTCGTGCTCCGCCAGCAGGAGCCCGACATGGTCAAGGCCGCCAAGGGGTTGCAACGATTACGAGACGTCAAGATCACCCAAGATTACGATGCGGCGTGCGCCCTCTTTCTGGGCCAGACCATGTACGTATTCAATGTACTGACGGCGCCGCACTCTTCCTCGGCGCACGCGATCGTGCGGAGTGCACTCATGTCGACTAAGGCCTGGGTGCCTCGACTCGTACATTTCCCCATGATGGACACCGTGCTCATGACTCCCATGTTGATCGACACGGTGGAATGCTTGGTGCGACGAGAAGTGCCCATCATTCGCATGCCTGCCACCGAGCGGGTGATTGTGGATCGCTACGCGGGCGTCTGTGCGACCCTCCTGCCTCTCTTGTACGATCTCTGTGTGTGTAGCCATACCATGCGAACCAGTGTTCTCGCCGTAGGGGAATCACCCTCGGAGATTTATGAACAATTGGCCGACGTGGAGCGCATGATTCTCGACTGGACACCTCCCCAGCCGTCAGATCTGCTAGCCAAGCACGGTCAATGGGAGGTGTTGGCGATGATGACGCAGGCGAATGCCTATCGCCTGGCGGCTTTGCTGGTGGTCCACCGACTTCGATATCCGCTCGGAGTCGAGGATGAAACGGGCCGGGATCTGGCGCAAAGTATCTTCGCCCTCATTTCGCAATTTGCCCAGTCTGCCGCGCAGCATACCTCGGCACTTCCCGTCGTGTTCCCCTTGACCATGGCCATGATTGAGGTTGAAGGACCCGGCGAAGAGATCTGGGAGCAGCTCTCCCTCTTTGCGGTACAAAGCTCGAGCGCCACCCGGTTGCGAGGATTCATCAAACAGGTTCGTGGCTGTAGGGAAAGTCAGTACGAGGGTCTGTGGTTTGATTTGGTCGATACCCAGCTCGATGTTGCCATGCCTCCATGAGCGCCAGCGCGTGAATGCCACAGAAAATTCTTTTCGTTTCTTTCCCTTCCAAAGAGTCAATAATCTCATGAAACATACTCATGTCTCTTCCATCTCTCATATTTTTCTTTTCCCCTCCTTTTTCCCTCTCCTTTTCATTGTCAATTTATCCCCCGGATTAGCGCTAATATCAAGTGAAATGTTATTCTGCCCACACCATCCGACATCCGTGCTCAGATGTGAAAGCAACGGGCGGTCGAGAGGAAGACCTCGAGCGCTCGGCCTCGACTCCCATTATGCAATATGACGCCGGCGGCACCACGCCAGTAGAACCCTAACCGCAAAGCTTGAACGTCGCGGCAAGAGCTGGCGATAGCGCCACTCCCGTCATGTCAGTTTGCCAGCGGGGGAAGTAGATAAGCGAAGGTCAGAGAAAAAAAAAAAAAGAATAGAGGGCTGGGCTCTGGTCGACTTGCAGCGCAATGTTAGTGTCGGCATGGACCTTGAACCCTGACCGGGCTTTGTAGAGTTCGAAAAGGAGAGGAGGACACTGGTTGGGGTTCCAGGTCTAGAGCCGGTCGTCGGATCATGTCAAGCTGAAGAGAATTTTTGTTCTCATCTTTCTTTCTTTCTTTCTTTCTTTTCCTCTTTCTTTCCCTCTTTCTTCTCTTTCTTCTCTTTCTTCTCTTTCTTCTCTTTCTTCTCTTTCTTCTCTTTCTTCTCTTTCTTCTCTTTCTTCTCTTTCTTCTCGTCTTTCTTTTTTCATCAGGAAAAAGGGGTATTACGGGTCAAGACCTCACGGGGAAAGACAGGAGGAAGGGATGGGGAAGTAAGAGAGGAGAAGAGAGGACCTTTGGAATTGACAGAGACTGATTGAAGTCGACCCAGGCCCTCCCACGAGTAGGAGTAGATTGTGGTCACGATCATGATCGCTCAATCGAACTTCTTGCCCCACTGGGTCAGCTGCACTGGACCCTTGATGGAGCGAGATATGTAAGAAAGGGAAGCAGAAATCGGAAGAAAAAGGGACACGGTGTATAAAATCTGCGTTACAGTGCTCGCCAAGAGACGAGGTCGCCCAGAAGAGTCGATTGACAAACATGGGAAGAAGAGGGAAAAGAGTATCGGTGAAAGAGAAAGAGAGAAGCGTCCTTGAAGCCAGCGATAAATCCGTCCCTTATAAACACCACAGGGAGGAAAAAGATGGCAAGAAAGACCCAATACAGGAAATGACTCGCATTATCCCCCATCAGCGCAGTACTAATTGACCGGCAGTAGTGCGGATTCGGAAACCAAGCAATTCCTGTATCCGATTCGCAATGCATCAATGACACGGGGGCAATGAGTTACTCTCTTGGGAAGAGCACCGGAGATATCGTTCCTATCTCATGTTAGCATCTCGGCTCCCAGATCTAGCTTGGTACCCCGTGGAGTTCTCTACCGCCCGGTAGGAGTTATTCTTCCGAGTCCTGGGCGGAGAATCTTTGGCCCGATGCATCCCGAAATTGCAGAGTGGTTTATTCAGGGGCCCAGACACGAATCTAAATGGTCGAGTGTATCGTAGAGGCATCTCATTTTGCGAGGAAATTTGTGCATACCGCACATGATTGGGATCCTTGTGGCGTTGGAGAGAGATCCCTCAGGGACGGGGAGTGGGTGCGACCGAAAACGGTAAGAAGAGACCGAGGTAGCAGGAGGCTACGGGTTCTTATACGGAGAACTCCACACAGTAGATATCTGTCTGCTAGATCAATCAGCTACGGTAGATGTCTGGGAATACCATAAGATTGTGTAAGACGACTGCAGTTTGTCGTAGAGTCTATTTTCATTGGGGTATTTTACTTAGTCACTAACCAATTTCGTGTGAGCGGATTGAAATGGGGATCGGCCTGCCAGGACGCTCTGACCATGGTCCATTGGTTCGAGAATGCGATGAATTGCGGTCAATGTCGCAGCAGTGGTTCAAAACTCACAAAACCTTGCATTCTTGAGCGATATCCAGTTCGATCAAGTACTTCGTAATAAGTAGGTCGTAAGTGCAAAAATTCCAACGATATAGTCTCATTGAAGAATGAACCTCTGAGATTCAGGATCCCTGATGCCTGGCGACTCGGTCACAATACAGCATGATAGCTAAGAGCACATCGAGGTTCGTAAGCCTAGTCGCGCTAACTTACTACTGTCCCTGTCCAGGTCCAGGTCTCCATTACCATCCCCGCGATTCGGTTCACATGATCTTCCATGTTGCAAATGGAGCCATAAGATGCCTGCCGCATTTGTACGTGGTTCCTGATAAGTACGTATGATCGGTAACAGTACTACTATGAGAATATGTGTATGTATATCTCAATTCAATGCAAGAGCATCATGAAGATTAATGCCTGGATCTACTAATCATGAAGCAGTGACAGATATACTTTGATGCTGTAAGCGTTCGAAAGCAGGAGGTCTGACAGTGCGCTTAAATCCGCCTGTCAGGCCGGTCGGCCGTCCAAGTCTTGAGTCAATAGCGCATGCTGCTAAAGTCTAGGCTCAGTCCAGACCCATGCCCTGTGTCTATTGAGATGTGTGAAAGGATACGGCCGCACATGGGTCGGCTCTGGAATGGAGAACTTGCAGTGTATGAAGTCACGGGGGGGGGGGGGGGGGGTCGCGGATCTTGACGATGACGATGATGTCCCTGTGTCTCACTGGCGCCTCTGAGCTCAATCTCGACCCGACTTCCGAGATGGAGGCATTGTGGAAAGTTGGCGCCTACATTAGAAAGCAGGATGTGAGCTCCATTCCGACTTGCAGTATCAACAATGAAGTTAAAGGGCGGAAAAGAGGTAAATAGTGGTGACCGGGAGGTCAGGTCCGTGCGTGGGCCCACCGTTCCCGAACTCTGTCCCGCAAGGGCGCTTGACCAAATCGAGCAGAAAGGTTCCGGATTACGTCGTGGGGAGTGTGGAGAGGCCGTTCGGTCTACTTCAATGCGGAGTCGCTCAATCGCGCTAGGGACGATTCGGTTGAGGCGGCACGAGGTAGATCTACTTCCTGGTATTCCTTTGATCCACTGCTTCAACATACCAGCCCATTGTATCTCCGAGTACCCTTCCTTGCACAGTCTTGTCTCACAGTCGCAGAGTGACGAACTCTTTTCCAAAGGTCCTGAGCCCACCAGTACCAGCAGTTCCTCCCTCAGCCTTCCCACAACCTTATCCTCCCTTTCAGTAATATCCCCCCGACCTGACATTCCATGCATGGCCAACCGACCTCAACTTGAACCCCATATGATCTTGGGTCGCTTAGAGGGATCAATAACCGTTGGGACCATACCAACACGATGACGATGGATTGCAGCTGATCTTCGGTGGGATCCGTGCCATGTGGACCGGCTCTGGATACCTTATTCTGGAGATCTGGAGTGCCTCCACGAAGACAGCCCATTGCGAAGCGGATGGAACCGTAACCTAAGAGAAAGAGTTGGGATGGAGGATTGCGGGGCCCCGGACTATATAGTTGACGGGGTCCTCCCCTCCCCCATGTATGTGGACATGAGATGAATCTCCATTCTCGGATGGGATCAAGATCTTCTTCGTTAACCTTCTCCCTCACATCAATCGGTTGCATCAAGTCTTTTGACCAACTGCAGGTGGGAACTTGGCCTTGTTCCACCAACTGAAGATCTTGTATCTCTCTGTCGTACAAAGTATCCCGTCGAAGGAACTCATCCTCGGGACGGACTACGCACCATGTCGGAAGTGAAAAGCATGTCCGAGGCGAAACGACCGTCCATGTTCCTCTCAGGTCGAGCTCAAAAGGCATGTCAGTCCTGTCAAACGGCCAAGGTCCGATGTAATGCCGCCTTGGGTACACCTTGCCACAATTGTACCCGCAAAGGCATCCAGTGCATCGTGAAGAGAAGGAACCAGGCATCGTATGTAAAATCAGATCCCTCAGTAACCTAGACCGTCTTGATTCACATTGAGATACATGCTGGAATTTCTAATGCTGATCGAGATATCCCCTTATTAGTCGGTTCATGTCCACTTCACCACCAATATCACAATCAACGCCCGGCGTCGCTCAAAGGCCGTCTCCACGCATCTCCAGTCCCTCTTCATCGACAGGTCCGACCTCAGATCGTACCATGCACCACTCACTGCGTGCGTTTAACGAAGAAGACTTTTGGCAAGCATTCACCAACCTGGGCGCCTCAACACTCCGCACATTGTGCGATATCGGCCCTCTGCAATCTCTGCCTGGCTTCCTCGATCCACTTCCACCACACATGAGCAGAAACTCGATCGAATCTCTGCGAATGAATGGGGTCTTTGATTTGCCAAGTGAACGACTCAAGCATGCGCTCTTGGAGACATTCTTTGAGAGCGTGCTCCCGTCGATGCCCATTCTGGAATGGCAGGACTTTCTCAGGAGTATCCACGACGAAAGTGGAAGTCAGGGCACCGTGAGCCTGCTTTTATATTCGGCGGTCATGTTTTCGGCTACGACCTTTGTCCACGTGGATCATCTGTTGGAAGCTGGATATAACAGTCGCAAGGAGGCCCATGAAGCTTTTTTCCAGAGGACCAAGGTGAGACCCGACTCTTCCGGATCATGGTAAGGGAAAAGTAGGCTGACTCGCGGCTGTTGGTCTCTGTAGATGCTTTACAAGTCCAACTACGAGTCGGATCCCATCACCATCATTCAGACATTACTTCTCATGACTTTACGACTCGACACTGCAGATGGCCATGATAGTCGTCATTGGGTCAAAGCCGCGATCACCGTTTCTCGATCGATTGGACTCTTCCATGAGCTCTTCTTGACACCCAATGTTGGGTATAGTCCAAAATTGTGGAAACGCATTGCGTGGGCCTGTTACATGGTAGACAGTATCATCGCACTGCGACTTCGGTGTCGAACAGCAATCGATCAAGCCGAATTTAGCCATCTTCCACTCGCCGAGCAAGACTTCGAAGTATCTGATATCTCGCCGTCTCTCGACACTCCGACAGACTTCCCTGGCGGCTGTACACTGGTGAGAAACGTTCAAGCACAGCTCGACCTTGCAAAGATCTGCATATCCACAGCCCGGCTCTGCATCTGTATCCACAGCATTCTGGACCTACAAGGAAAGCAATCCATGTGTGCTGTTCCATCGCCCATGTCACCCACCGGCACCACCGGCATCGACATGACGACACCCACGACCCTCGATAACTACACTCGCCAGATTTGCTCTCTGGTCCAAACCGACCTCGCAGACTGGGCCAACACCCTCCCACCACCCTGCCAGGCCCAACCCCAGTTCCCATCTCTAGGACCGCACTCACCCACCACCAACAACACCGACAAGGATGACCTCACCGTCGTCCTCCACCGCAACATCCTCCACATGATCTTCTACACCACCATCGCCGTCTTCCATCAATCCCAACCTTTCCTCTCTTCCCAATCCTGCGTCCAACTCGCTGCCAGCCAAATCTCCCGCATCACGTCAGAATTGTACCAGCTGAATCTCCAGCACCGCCTGCCCGTCATCGGCGTCACCGCCATTCTAGTCGCGCTGATCATTCATGTCTCGGATATGAAGAAGGCGTCTTCGTCGTCGAGTCAGCAGCATGAGGCAATTCTGAATTTCAGGCTGTGCTTGGATGTGATGGGTAGCCTGAGGGATCTATATTGCGAGGCGAATACGGCGACGAGGTGGGCGTTGAGTGTGATTCGCAACCTGGCGTTCAATACGGATTGTTTGGTTGAGGTTCCGGGGCCGGATGAATGTCGTTTCAGAGAGAGATCTTCCTCCTCGTCGAGTGATAGTGTTGGGAGGGAGTCAATTGGGGTGAGCTTGCTGTCGGATATGGACGAGCTTGGCATGTCGGATTCGCAGTTTGACTTGTTTTCGGCCATGCTGGAATGAGATGGTGACCTGGCCCCTCGGGTGTCGCAATGATGAACACTACATCTACCCGTCTTCCAGGTGCTTGCCTTTATAGTTAGATCTGAGCAGATGCTGCCGGTGTTTGGGCTATTCTGTAGAATCTATCGCAGTACATCATTAATATAATCATGGATCGTCTCTCTGTTATAATACAACGAGTAAGATTCTTCGCTGATCGGTAGATCAGGTACGTACCTAGATACTCAAGACTTCAAAACCTCACATGCAAAACGTCTTATATGTACTCAGTCATATCACAGGCCAATTCTATTCCATGTTTCCGGGATTTACTTCTCCACACTCTTTGGAGCATTCCTTTTGTTTTGGTGGTTCTTTTGAGAGTATTGTATTAACAATTTCCCTCATAATCTTGCTAATCCTCTCAAATTCGGCCGGCCAGTTCCATTTCTCCATGAGATAGATAAGAATAAGTTTCTCCCAGCGAAGTCCTTCATTAGCCACTGTGACCCGGAAGCTTACCTAGCCGGGTGTCTCATCAAGTGCGTAGCAAAGAACCAATAATTCGAAGCATACAACCTTACGCCCGTGAAGTACATAATTCACTACTTATACCAGGACACAAACAGACACACACACTCAAGCTCTCTCTACCCCCGAACCGGCGTCAACCCAACTTTCGCCCCGTGTAAACTCGCCAACGTCAACGTCAGCGCCTCCTCAAACGGCCGACTATCCCTGCTCTCGAGACTCTCAAATTCCTGCATGATCCGCACAATCGAATATCCCGCCTCAGTCAACGCAAACTGCTGGCCAATGCAGATGCGAGGTCCGCCGTTGAATGGAATATACGCCCAGCCAGGCTTGAGCTTGTCCCATCTCTCGGGCCGGTATTCATCTGCGTCTGGGCCGAAGATGTCCTTGCGGCGGTGCATGGCGTAGACGCTGTACATGACTTCTTGGCCTTTGGAGATGTGGATGGGGTCTTTTCCTTCGGGGCCACCTCCGACGGGGAGGTGGGTGTCTTTGTTGGCCATTCGGCCGTTGAAGGGGACGACGGGGTAGAGTCGTAGAGCTGGAGGGAAGACGTTGGGTTAGAAGATTGGGCTTTTGCCAGAGGAAGAATAGTCATGCGGTAAGTAGGGAGATAGGTATGTGTGTGGGTCGGACGTACTCTCATTCAGAACATAAGTAAGATACGAGATGGATTTCAGATCCTGGAAAGAAGGTTTCCGGCCGTCGAGCTTGAGAACCTCCTGTCGGAGTTTATGCCAAATATCCGGTTTTCTGGCCATGACAAAGAACGTAATGCTCAGCAAGCTGGCAGTCGTGTCTCGTCCGGCCAGGAGAATGTTGAGAAGCTGATCTGTGAGCTCGGTCTTGTCCACAGTCTGCTTGGACAGCTCATACAAAAACACATATTGCTGGTCAAGTTCATCAGACTTCACAGTTCCATTGTCGAGCGCTCTGCGGTATTCAATCCCCTTCTGCACGAATCGGTCCACGTAGGCGCGCGCATTGACGACTGATTTGGTAAAGTTGGTGTCGTGGTGAAGGCCCATCAGAGGACCGAGTCGACTGCGTTGAGAAAGTCCGGTTTGAGCGGTATTGAAGTCTTGGGCGAAAGAGGCCGACGAGGCTGATGTGGCGTCTTTCAAGGAGTTGACCGATTCCCCGAACAAGAATTCGGTCGCAGAGTCCAGTGTCTATTCAGCTGTCAACAACCATCCCACTTCATCCATGAGACAACGAAAAGGAGGCCGTCGGAAGAAGAAAGCATGAGATGGAATACTTGCCATTCGGAAGAACAAATCCTGCATATCAACTGTCGACCCATCCCTTGGAATTTTGTCGATCAAGGCTTTGACGTGCGCCTCATAGACATTAATGTCATGCACCTGACTCCGGTTGAAGTTGGGACGGATGAGTGCACGCGAATGCTCCCATTTACTACCATCCGTCGAGAAAATGCCGTATCCTAGAAGAGGGCGCAAAGCTTTATTTCGATAATATCCCAGCTCAAAGTCTTTGAACTTGAGAGCCAGAATCGTCTGCACGTTTCTCGGCTCGATAGTAAAGACGGCTTGGCGATTCAACATCCTGGATCCAAAGGTGAAGCCATAGGCTTGGTGCCATCCGCGTATTAATTCCAGGAACCGATGCTCCTTGGATGCGGACATCATTTTGTTGATCGTGCCAACCCCCAAAGGGCCATGTGTCATCGTGTTGAGAGGTGGCTTGCAGCCATGCTTGCGGGAATATTGCCAACCTAAGATACTATGCCATTAATTTTCCCGTCATGGATCCGAACTCAAGGATATGAATCCTGACCTCGAATCACTTGGATGCCCTTCCAGAAGAGAAGCGCAAGGACCGTAGCACTAATCAGTAGCACCACCGATGAGGGCAAATGAACCGGCAGTAAAGGTCTAGGAGCCATCTTGAATCGATGTCTTCCAGGCACTGAATGTTTTCGACAACAAAAGTGCCTCCCATCTGGAAATCCATTATGGAGATTATAAGTTCTTTTGCGGGACCTCGGTAAAAGCCTTAGCTCAACCGGTTCACTTTAGTAGAGTTTCAAAATCGCTCTTTAGGCTTCGCCTTCTGGGCGGGGTCGACCTTCAAGCTCTTCCGACCAAGTAATGATAGGTAGGATGAATCTGCCAAAGACCTAAGTCGATTCTTCATTTGATGCTACCGTGGAGACCCCGCGAGGATGGAAATGGTAGTGTTCAAAACCGGGTCTGTGCCTCCATTCTAAATCAAGTTAAGATCATCACTTGAGCGGGTTGAACTTCGGTCATTAATTCGTAGTAGCCGGAATGGCGAAGATGAAGTGGGGACGTGAAGACTGCGCAACTGGACCCTAGCTTGGTGATAGTGAATCATGCGATGAGGTGGTGATCTGGATCTTCTTTATAGTGTGCGGCGTGGCTTTTCGGTCCTACGTGTGCGTGTCACGGGGCTACTGGTGATTGTGGTTTGAACAAGATCGTCTCAACAATGAGGAATAATGTCACTGGAGAGGCCGTACACTATTGTGGCGCTGCGAGGGCCGATGTGGCACGAAATCGCGGACTTCTTTCTGTTTGAACCGGCAATAGTTTGCAATAGGCAGAAATCACATGTCCAAGCATCGGATGAATTAGTAAGCGCGTGTCTCCGTCAAACACACTTCCAGCAATACGCAATTACCTTAGACTATAGTTGCTGCCGTGAGTTGCTCTTCCACACTCTCCTTCGCGCCACTCGACTTCTCATCCACACTTCCAGAGATTCTGTGAGGGTAAAAGTCTATTGTCCCATCCTCTTTGATCACGCTCGTGCGGTCAAGGTAATTGCGAGCGCGGACATAAGGGTCAAGCTTCCAGTAATTCACTCTCAGACCCGAAATCACCTCGTCTCGACGTTCAAGGGTGGTTTTCACGTCGCTTTGTGAGATCCATTGGTTGGTCAAGCAGAAGAGTTCGTCGCCTAGCTGCCGCCTTTCCGACAAGAGGAGGTCTCGAGTCACTGTATCCTTCAGTCTTTCATTCTCGTTGGGCAGAGGCTCGATGTATTTGAATTCCCAATCCTCGTCGCCGCCGAATTCCTTTAAGATCTGTGACCTCGGAACAAGTTTCTCCAGCTCCTTGGGTCCACTGATAAAGTGAACTTTGGACGCAACTACTGGATCCAGAATCCCGCTAATGATCTTCCAGAAGCCTACATAGATCACAGAGTGTCTCATCAGTGACATCGCCCTCTCATGAACAGGATCTCCTCGGTTAATACGAACCTGAAAAGATCCAGGGGGCATTGTAGAATATCATCGCACCCAATGACTCTGGATAGTAGTTTTGAAAAGTCTCGATGATGAATCTCACGGGAGGGAAGTCCTGGTTTCAATACATTAGCGCGATGGGCAATGACTGAAGCGCACGGTATCTTTTTACTTACCCAGTTCGATAATCCAAACCCTGTCAGATCGAAGAGAATCGCCTTGAGAGAGTAATCCTTTTGTTAACGTGATGACCAAGACACGACTCGACCGTCCTGGTATATGCAGCCATACCATTGATTCGACAGGCGGGACTTGTAAGAACCGCGCAGTTTCGATACCTTGCATAATATAATCAAAAAGGCCTTTTTGCATCTGCGGGTCTGCTGCATGGGTTCGGACTCGCACAAAGCAAATTGGACGACCGGCTCTATCACAACCATGCAGGTAGCCCTTTCCAATTCTCAATTGATGCATGAACCCTTCGCCGTCCCTTTTGCTCGAGGTATTGGCTTCTTCTTGTGACTTGAGTAAATTGTATTCCTCTCCCCTCGAGAGTACTTGCTCGTCGACTTTGTATTCAAAAGCCCGCCAATACAGCGAGCCGACAAACTTGATCCAGGCTTTGGGGACATTCCAGCGTTCTGCCCGAAGGAATCGCAGAAGGAATGCATCTGGATGATCTTGTCGCAGGAGCGTCAAGAAGGCAGATCGGAGCTTGTCTCCTGGTACTTTCATGAGCAGCGAGCCGACTGCTTTCAGTTCCCCTGGCCCGGCACCAAGAGATTCCAACGTTGAGAGCAGGTTGGGAGGAATAGCTGCCAGCTCAGTTTCCGTAGGCTGTGCTGGGGACTTGCTGAGAGAGAACATGCGTCGACCTTGTTTACCATTCACTTTCGGGGAAGTTTCAGACGGACGATCGCAATCCAAAGCCGATATTTCTCGATCCCATGTCTGCATCAATGTGATCCATAACTCTTGGAGTCTCTTCTCCTGTGTCGAATCTAGGTTGCCCACATATCCGGGTGCCGTTGCGGGAGTCGTCATCGTCGTTGTAAAGAACGGGCACGGTCGGGTCAATTGTGGAGTTATCTCTTTAACCGCAACAGAAGCTTCCTGGCCCGTTTCAAAACTCGCAGTGAAGATTTGACAGCCGCCACAACGCTTCTTATAACGTTGGGATCCATTTGATCAGCATTCTCGATTAGGGTCTCCTCCGCACCCCGGTGATACAAAGACCAATGACCATTTCGAGGACGAGAGGGTCCAAACGCTAGTGATGCGTGTAAGAACACCCACGCACACACAGTTCTTGGGACTTTGCAGGATTTAAAAGACAGTCCTTTGCAGGGAGTCAGCCGAGCTTGCCCCAGAAGAGGGGTAAGACCGAAAAGGCGCTTATCTCGACGCACCATTCGCTATCCCCTGCAGTGACCGAGCAGCGGAACAGGGAGCAACTAGATACCAATCCTTGGCCACGAATTTGGTTCATGATCGTGCACAACTCTGCTCCGACCTCAAAATCGACCCTGGAACATGTCCTTGGGCCATCATATACACTGCCACATCCTGCTCGACGCCGGCGATCTACTTGCCTCTCGCCCACGGGCGCACGAGATGCATTCCACATCTAGGGCCTTTCAGACGGGAGCCTCCGGTCGGCTACCGGGAAGGAAGCAGGTCATTCAATGGGGACGGTACCTTAGATCGTCTGGGCGTTGCCCAACAAAGCGCAGTAGCGACTAACGAGTGGTATCGCTCATTCGAAAGGAAAGATGGCCGCACGATCACGCTCGAAGGTATGCCAAAAAAAAAAAAAAAAAAAGATGATCAGTTTTTGAGACGCCACAATGAAGGAGCATGATTGTGGCAGAGGGCGGTTGCTTTCGCTTGTTGACATACCCGCGCATTCCAGCATATCGAAATGGGTCTGGAGTTTGATATTTGTGGGGATTGGGGAGCTCCCTGGAATCGTGCACCTGACATGCTTCGAGAACTCTCGTCGAGCGGAAAGTCATCACGTGAGCTCAAAGATTCTGGCATCAGTCTGGCCCGCTCAGGTTGACACAACGCACTCCTCTTGACGTTCTGTATATGTCCACCTCCGATACTATCAGGCATACTTCCGGGCGAAGCACATTCCGAGCTTTGCCCATATCACCCGAAGGAATTTTTTGGGAAGATGACTTTATCACGTCAGAGCACGAGCAGCGACTCATCTCTATATTCCAGAATGACCTAGAATGGCCCGATCGTCCAGGTCGTATATCACTTCATTATGGGTATACCTTCGATTACAAGACTTTTGGCATTGATCCGGACATTCCATACAAAGAGTTCCCCGATTGGCTCCAGCCGCTGATCCCAATGACGGAGTCACGACCTCCAGACCAAGTCTGTTTGCAATTCTACCCTCCGGGGGCAGGCATCCCTCCTCATGTAGACGCGCATGGACCCTATGACCAACTCTATGCGCTGTCAATTGGGGGTCCAGCGGTGATGCAATTCCGCAAGGGGGAAGAACGAGTTGACATTGACCTGGCCCCTCGAAGCATGATGCAAATGACGGGAGAGTCGAGGCTTCATTGGACTCATGGCATCAAAAAGCGCAAGAATGATACTTTGCCGGACGGGACGCAGCGGCCGCGTACGAAACGCTGGAGCTTGACATATCGCTGGCTTCGACCAGGGGGGGGTGTGAATGCGGGAATCTCGTGCACTGCGATACCGCTCAGCGCCGGCTGGGCGTGGAAAAGGAGAAGAGATCCGTACAGGCGCTCGCTGCTCCGAAGGAGGCTGAGAATAACGCCTCCGAATGAGCAAAGTTTGATAGTACAGTCGCACTTCCGTGGTCATCAAGCTTTGCTGTTAGGACGGCCTAGCGGGGTCCTGGCTGTGCTCTATTTGCACAAGAGTATGGGTTCGAGTGGAATCACACACATTTGGAATGATTGCTTGTGTGCCATGTTAGCTATCCGGAGCGACAGCGGGGAATTCTTCAGTCTCAGTGATTCGGGTTGGTTCACAACAGGGACTCGAAAGTCGCCAATGGATCTCTTGACTTCGAGCAAGCGTTCTCGAAGCAACGGCGCCAAGGCCGTTCTCAAAACGGATCTTTGACTCGCAACCCCAGGACCACAGCAGAGGATCCGTCTCTCGCAGCAAGCTGTACTGTGTGAACGGTGAACTGTGAAGCCGTCGAACCTGGCCAGTATGCGGTTGAACATGTCGAAAGTCCTTTTTAATATACCATCACATGAATGCCTAGTGCCTGAGCACCTGGGGTTTGACAGTCTTCGATGTTCTCATGAATCTCGCCGTAAGAACAGGAGCGGCATCGGTTACCGTGCTACCCGCATTACATGCGCATGCTCGACATGCGACCATGGTTGCTGCAAGATCTGGGAGTCGGCAAGTCTGTCCACGGTCCATGTCCTCACGAACCGGCGAGTCAACCCCATTTTTGAGTCGAAGCTTGTAAATGGTTCAAATCTCACACATTTAATGGACGTCCGCTATTGAAATGCCGGTACGCACGGCGGTCGTAACCACGCCAATCCGAACGAACCCCAGTTCATCGGGACGACGATGCTAATAATGTTGATCAATTGCCGCGGAGAGCCAACAATTTTCGTGAGCCGAGTCCAGATAAACGGTCGGGTTCACTTCTGTGGACCCGTTCAGCCGCGCTCCTCTGAGATCATTTCCCTAACTGCGTCGATTTCGGACTGCTGAGCAAAACATAAGTCATCCGTCATCCATCAAGATCGGCAAGATAGTAGCTATTCTGTAGTGGACTACCGAAGCTTGTGCTCACAGATTTCCTCCACCGAGACCGAGATCTGAAAGATATACTCGATCCACCGGCGACCACCAACCATCTGCACGGTCGGGCTCACCAGGAGTTGAACTGATTATTGTTGACGGAACTCTCGACATGATCTTTGGGATCGGTCAAAGTTGCTACTTGTTGCCAAAAATTTTGGTCAACAGCTTGTTGCGAGTCGCCTTCTTCGTAGTACTAGTGTACTTAGGTACTACCCTAGACTCCCTAGTAGCTTGTACGAGCCTACGAGGCCGTCGAGTTGCGGGGTGACTGGGGTCAGGGGTAGCGTCAAGGCGCGGTACGTTTCTCACAATTGACTTCTACGGCTTGGGAGAGGAGAGCGCCGGTCATACTGTTGTGTATGTCTGTGCTACCACGGCCATGATGCCATCATCCATGTGATGAGTCGCTGCCTGTGCGGTTTTTCCGCGTTCCAGGGAAGGATTGGGAAGTCATGCATCGTGACAGGTTCGACCGCGTCTTTCATCTTTTCAGACATTCGAAAATTGGTTACCTCGGTCAAGAAGAATCTGTCGTTGCCATGAGACTGCCCACTGAGTGATCGCCAGAACTGATTCTTGTTTCTCCACTACCGTCCCGTGGCGGAACCTCACTCCAGGCAGCACAGCAGTAACTTCCAAACTTGCTGAGCCGCTCTTGTGCCAGTGGAACTCCCTGATCGACCACTTTGACAAGAGGGCCCAAGTCATTTGGCACGTCACAGTCGGTCGATCATTTGCCTCGCGGTGCTGCTGTGCTCAAGTGGAGCTTTCTCGGATGGGCTCTTTCCCCATTCGGTCAGCTGTCTACCCAAGCGCAGAGATCCTCGCCACCTGTACGCTGCAGATCTGCATTTCCTGTGCACGCTATCGAAGACAATTCTTCTCGAAGATCCGTGCATTGGGTGGTACAGAGGAACATTACGGCCATGGTCTCGGTCGTGCATGGACACAGTAGACATGTATGGGTTCTTCCACAAAGCACAGTTCCACACTCGGTTCGTACAATAGTAAGGTACGAATCCCTGTCCGCCGTTGCAGACCGATCATCCCGAGGAGAAAACCCTAAGGAGGCCGTCCGTCTGGAGTTGGGGACACTGGAAGCCTGAAGGGGTGGCCGGTGGAATAAACGGATTGTCGCGGACCCACCGGCTCCGGAGTTCATCGACCAACCTCAGTACGGCGAAAGACTAGTGGACAATTGTGCATACATTGGACAATGGACGTTCAACGAAGACCGTTTGTTGGTGTGGGTTCCGTCCGACTGTACTTGCTCAAGTCGATGTCCTCCCATCGAACTGGTTGCGTATTTGTCCACTCTTCTGCCGTGGCGTTGAACGCCAAGCAAGGTCCGAAACGCTAAACGTTTAATTGACACCCCAGCAAATGATCTATCTCTCGCATGACAGTCAAACACCGAGAAGGCTGATCCACAACCATGCCTTATGAGATTCAGAGAGATCCAGAGAGATCCAGAGAGATAGACACACTTGCATACATCTCGTTGAAGAGATTGATGCATCTCCGCAGTGTTGTGGGTCAGTCGGCGAATTTTCCTCGCATAGAGGTGGTGTCCTACATGTGAGTTGATCACCATGCGGCCCTCCAGTACTGTACCAGTCTACTAGACTACCAGTCAGTAGTAGTGTACGGCGCCGTTCCCCTGATCGTAGTCGGCCCGGAGTGCAGAAAGAGAAAAAAGTCAATTTGTCACGCGTTCTGAAATGTGCCGTGGAAGCCTCCGAGGAGAACCAACGAAGCATCCGAACAGCCGCGATCTGAGCTGCTCGTGTGGGCCGCTCGAGTCGTCTCTCTTCCCGACATAATGGCGATTTGTCGCTTCGTCCGCGCTGAATGTCCCCTCCGTAGTCTCGATGTTCCGATGCTGCCTCAGTGATTCGATGGGAACTCGACCAACCTGGGGCCTTAAGCTTTTTCACGCTGCTAGTGTCAACTACGAATCCGTTCCACTGTGGAAGTGTGGAGCGTGTTACAAATCTGAACCGCCCGTGCAAAAGGTCTCTAACCAGCAACCCACACCTGATCCCATTCTTGCGCTTCTTCAAAGTTGAGCACCCTCCTGCGGCTCCAGGCGCACGAGGTGGATCGGCGGTCATTATTGAACGCGAATGGAGATCGCGGCCAGACACAGAGCATAGAGAGCGGGGCTGCAATGAGCATATGACGGGCGCTCCTCAGGGGGCGAGTGGAGGGTAGGTTTTCTGGGGGGTTTCTGCACCACCATCACTCCCTGGTTGGAAGAAGGCATGCGGGTGATATAACTGAGAGGATCGCAAAACCCTGACCTTCCCACTCTCTCTTCTTTGCGGCATCTCTCTCGGATGAATCGCCCTGCTCTTGTGTCCTTCCTTACCACGTCAAGCCAGCCGCCAAACGCATCATGTTGACTCTTGCGATCAATTGGCTGCTGACGCCGAGAGACCTGGCGGGCTCATCAATTCAACCCCGATGGGACAAACAATCGGATGTGGCAGCCAACTCGCCCAACTCAGCAGCCGGCTCATGGATCATTGATCCGCTACCTTCCTTACAAAGAGCGGGCCTGATTGCGGTATCGACCCTGGCTATGATCTCCTTACTCTCCACATTCGTTCTATTATGTTTTTTTACCTACCGATTCATCTTCTGGAAGAGATTCTATAAGCGCTACATCGGTTACAATCAATATGTCGTGCTCATGTACAACCTGGCGCTGGCCGATTTCATCCAGGGCTTGGGGTTCATCGTCAGTCTAAGATGGATCGCGAAAGACTCGTTGCATGCGACGGATCCCGCGTGCTTTCTGCAGGGGATTTGGTTGCAGATTGGGGATCCCATGAGTGGACTTTTTGTCCTGGCGATTGCCCTCCATACCTTCCTGCAGGTCACCTATGGACGCCAACTCAGTCATCGAACCTTTGTGGCCATCATCGTCAGTCTTTGGGTGTTTGGGGTTATCCTGGTCATCATTCCTATTGCGATCGTTGGACCGCACGTGTGGATGCCTTCTGTGGCTTGGGTATGTCTTGTAGACCTTTCTTTTCCTCCAGACGTGATAATTGTCACCGAACCTGAGCTAATTGTTTCTTCTATTAGTGCTGGATGACCACCGCACATCCCACTCTTCGTCTATGGACTCATTACTTCTGGATCTTTGCCGCTCAGTTCTTCAATCTCGTGTTATACGCCATCATGTTCGTCCAGCTGCGACGGCGCATGGCGCAATCGAAGATTCTTGGACAGAGCTATACTGAAAGTCTTCGACGACTTAACCGAGTCGTTTCATACATGGTCCTCTACCCGATCGTCTACATCGTCTTGACACTGCCCCTGTCAGCGGGTCGAATGGCCTCGGTCAGCGGCCACAGTCCTAACGTCGCCTACTTCTGTGTGGCAGGCGCCTTGATGACCCTGTCCGGCTTCTGCGATACTCTTCAGTATACTTTGACCCGCAAAAGTCTGGTCTTGGACTCCGAGACTCGTTCCAAGCGAGACGACGGCTACCACGATCTGTCGAGGAGCGGACACAAGAAGACCAAGCCGCAAATGGACTCCAAGACGGATGATCAGGGTCTCGTTTCTACGGTGTGCACGACTTTCCAGAGAGGAAGCTCAACAGAGGCAATTGTTCCCAAAGAGGATATCGAGCTCCAGGCTTCAGCTCCTCAGGTGTATCAGCATACGACCATTACCGTGACGAGAGAGCCGGCTTATTGATTATTCATTCATTGACGACCTGCTTCCATAGACGAATCTGCATTTGTACATATATTGTGGTTCATTTTACAGTCCGAACTCTTGATCTCAATCTTGCTCTGTTCGTAGACGCACTCGCCGAATGACGGGTGTGATGGTATCAACTTTCGTAAAAGGCTAGAGGCCACCGAGATCTCCACCGTAAGCTTAGCAGCCTTGGCCGAGAAGATCTCTATCCATCACCACCGTCCTCACAGGTCATGCCATTCATCTTATATGAACTTTGTATATGCAGACCCCACTCTATCAAACTTTCCATGAACTGCGTATTCACATCATACTCGCATCAGGATTCGGGAACAGGACAGTCGTATAGGTTCGAAGCATAACGGCGCAGAACGATATTTGTATGTTCACAGTTCAGTGCCGAGTGACGAAAACGTGACTGGGGAAATCGAGACCAGGACAATGCTCGCTAGTGACTTCCGTCACCTCGTCGTATGGATAAGGAATCTTCCAGATCAGATCAAATCTAGCAAGTTTAGTTGGACATGCTCGGCTCTAGTTTTGGATGGCATGCGTACGATTCCGGCAGCATGACATCACTAGAACAACAAGAGACCGGTCTCGGACTGCAATAACCCTTGTCCAAATCTCATGCATGAAGACGGCGAATCTGTAGTCAAGAGGTGCTCAACTCACCGGTCTTCAGGATACGATATCGTACTCAACACACCCAGCCGCTCCAATATTTTATTCATACTCGAGTGTCTCCACACTATCAGGATGTTTCCCGGACCGTCGTACTTTCGAATCGTCTTGGCTACGCATCTGGTCTCCTCGCGGGAACAATGGGCGTCTACTTCAAGACCTAGGTGATTGGCGAGTGGGAGGACTGTCATGTATGACCGCCGATATTGTCCATCTACATGGTTGAAGAAGAAGTCAGACAATTGGAAGTTTTCTTTTGATCTGAGACGAGACTGATGGGATCAACTTGGTCTTGATGCTTGGGACTGGAAGGTGACATACTCTCTCTCACAGTGGGAGCCATTATATGCCCAATGTTGTACTCGGAGGAATTCCCAAAAATCCCCGGTAAGCACAGAGATCTTTTGATCCCGTCCAGATTCAAGCCGTGATCGTTCTTGTTGTGAGGTTTTTCCCCGTGGCGGATGATGTAGACCGTTGCTGGATGTCCACTGATAAGTACGGCTAGGCCGAGAGCAGGTAGCAGTGTGTTTATCGGACGTAGACGCATTCTGCCGAGATAAACATCCCCTCTGAGGACTCGAAGAAAGATATTATTATGAGTCTCAGTGTCAGTCGAAGACCGAAAATTGTTTTGATACCCCCAACCCCGTGCTAGAAGTAAACAACATTGACGTCAAGTTGACGGGCGGCGAATTGGGATTGTGTCGTTTTCATACATCAGCGGCAACAGGACCAGCAGGCGACTTGCTACATTTATCATACTACTGCTTGGAGGTATCTCGAGCGATGAATATATTTTGCAAATCTTCCAATGGACTTTGCTGTTTCTATGAGGTTTCGGAAAGAAAGGGGAGAATGACAGCTCTGGTCGTCAGCAGACTCCCAGACATGGAGCGTGGTTGATCCATGGCTTAGCAGGTGGATATAGAAAATGATCAGGTAGCCGAGGGAGATGATGATTTCGGTCGGCAGACCAGCCGATAGCTTGAGGGACTGAGTCTGGCTCATGAGGTGAGAAAGAGCTGAGTACATGAGCAGGTTGCGCTGGATTAGATCAGACGTGGGGGGGGGGGGCTATCCCCCAGGTATCGACATCGTGTACTTTGACTGCTGCCGACTACGTCATAGGTAAGGCTACTAGGTACTGTAGTAGTTACTGATCTTGTGAAAAAGATATGCTTTCTAAAATACACAGTATTATACATTCGGCGAGTGTTCATTTATCCAGATGACTCCTATCCTGTTGTAAAGTAAATCATGAGACGAGCATGGCCGGCAAAAAAAGCCTCATACATTGAGATGAAGTGAAGTGTCTCTTGACAGAGATCTTGAGGAGCAGCTCAATACTGGATCACACAAGGTACACATGGCCATGCAGAATGAGGCAACTTGGGATCATACTCGATTTTTGTTTGTATAGACAGACGCTCGAAGCAAGAACAACAATGGGATATGCACCGGTGTGTATGTAGCCTGACCCAAGTTGCTCATGTGAGCCTAGTCACGATGGAATAGAGATCCATCGTGTGACTACAGTAAGAATGCCGGGATGTGGACGCAGCGGCACTCTACCATAACCTAAATCTCTTCTAATGGGCTATACTCGATGCAAAAGACCTCCCATCAACGATTCATCGATGGCCGTATCTGCTGGCGGATTGGCAGTAGCCGGTACTGTAAACGGGTAGCTCAGCTGTTTCCATAGCCTAGCTAGCGACCACCTACAGCCTGTCGAGTTGGGGAAGAATCTCAATAATAAGGTAGAGCCAAGCCGCATGGATGCACAATATTGATCACTTTAGGCCTCCAGAATATCTGATTCACCCCTTTTCCAGGCTTAGTCGTGATCGTTCATTTTGATATGCTATTCGGATGATCAATGAGAGAGAGAGACGAATCCGCAGGCCTATCATAACATATCCACAACCAGCGGGTGCGGTCCATAAAAAGACGGTCAAAGAGGATCCAAAGAGGATCGGACTAAAGCTTAGACAGATGCTACGGCATGTCAGCATTCTCCAGCCTATAACACTGCCTTTTACAAGTCTGATCGGCAGCCTAGCAGACCGGTTGTATGAACTGTGAAGAGCGTCGAAGGGCCCGTGTGGCTCGTATTACACTTTATATGCATTGCAGTTCAAACCTACACAGATTATGGAATGACTAACTAAGTACACACTACTAGTACGAAGCACATACTACACGTGAGACAGAACTATCCGGCATGTCCGTAATACCCCAGAAGAGCATCCATCCATCGCTTCCACGATTCTCGGTGTGAGGTACTGAAACCCGACTATGACGGTGCGTAGGAGGTACAGTAGGACGTAGGTACCTGCAGTACAGATACTTTCCCGAGGCCTGAACTCAAGGTGGCAAGTAGTCGTAGCAAGACAGCCCAGGACATCTCCATCTTCATAAAATAATAGTACATGCTTACACAGGCTTCGATACTCAAGAAACTGAATGTGATACAAGCCAGGGCCTATGAAAATGTCTGACTGAATATAGCCTTTCTATGATCAAGTTGCTCTATTGCTCACCAGATCCGACCGAGCAAGAAGGTTTGGGCTGGTTGAGCACTCCGGCAGAGTACGCACTACGCAGTGCGTCACTGCGTACCGCTAGGCAGCCACAATAATGGCCTGGCAAAGGATGCGCCCAGGTGGGGATGACAAGATCTTGGCGCCAGCTCTGTACAGGATATTACATGCATACCGTACTCAAACTCACGCCGCGTAAGACAGTGCGAGGGAAAACAAGCTTGGTATCATCAGGAGTATGCTATTCAGGCTCAGGAGGATTGATTCATAGGTAATATCGCCGTATGTAGACAAGCTTGTTACAATCTACAAAGCGTTAGTGCAGAGGGGAGAGCTCAGCCACACTGTGAAACTCGGTAAGTGTGGCGGTGAGTCCTGACATGCATCCTCTCCAGCGGTAGATGATGCCTAATTTGGAAACTCAGAAGGAACCGTGTGAGGGCCAGCTTCACAGCAGTTAGTCACTACTATTTCGAGGGGCCTAAGATCTGAAAGTATTTCCTCTTATGTTGTCACGGTGACTATTCCTGGGTATGAAACAAAACAACCACAACCATGTAATATATAATAAATGCATTGAAGTTGATATCCTAAAGAGTGTTCGGCTCTCCAACTCTCCAGTACTTTACTCAAGCTAGGTAGGATGGAGGCACACTACAGGGTATCATTCGGGCTATGGTGTCGCGGTGCGTCTGTCGACAAGCTGCGTGACTCAATATATGGATGTTTCCGAGAGGCCAGGTCCTGCACAGCCACAAGTTTGTCATGCATTGTGTGTCTGACATTGAGGCAACATCAGGCAGGAACTAGACCTCTCCAATATCAGAGCTGCTAAATTATGACCACTGCGGCGATACCTCAGATCTGCCGAGTGTCACCCAGCTAGGCGCAGCTCCCTTCCGGGCTATATTTGGAAGCCGCATGAGTGCGATGGTGGGAGACTCAGTCGGGCTGTGCCTCGGGTATTCTGGAAATTGTGGTCGCTGATGTGGGGCAGCTCCTTCAGCCCTGTCGTCCCCAGAACACCCATTGTTATGCATGCTATGATGTACGTGCAAGCATTGCTGTTTTGTAAAACCTGAACGTCCCCTCATTCAACTGAGCGAACGCGAATCATAAATTATAGAAACATAGTGATCAAGTACAATGATTGGGTTCAAGAAGCATGCCGGTATGACGGTCGCCTTGATCCCCGTTCATCCCCACTTTTTCCTGGCGGCTTGACGGGCACGATCGTAGCAGCTGAAACTCACAGAGCCGGAGTGTTGCGTATGTACCAGATACCCATCTTGTCTTGGCAATCACTTAGTTAGTCAGGTAAACCAGTACATTACCTGGGGGACAGGACCGAACTTATTTAAAGGTAGCCCCATGACCCCTCATCTTCATCCCACTTTCCATCATACATCAACCTCCCATCCCTCACTCTCAACCGTCGCGTTCCGACCCAACCTACTTTCTACAACCTTCTTCCAACTATCTCGGCTCCATCACACATCATGTCTGGCTACGGTGACTACAACCAAGGCTACAACCAGGGCGGCTACGGCCAACAGGGTCAGGGTTATGGTCAACAGGGATATCCCCAGCAAGGCTACCAGCAGGGTGGTTATGGACAGGAGTACGGCCAGCAGCAGCAATATGGCCAGCAGCAGCAATATGGCCAGCAGCAGCAATATGGCCAGCACCAGCAGCACGGCCAGCCTGCCTCCAACGATTACTACAACTCCGGATCTCAGAACCAGCAGTACGGTGGTCAGCAGAGCTACGGTCAGCCTCAGCACCAGTACGGTGGACAGCAGGGTCAGGACTACAACCGCGCTGGGTACGTGTAATGCCTTTCTTTTCAAATACTCCATACTTTTCCAAGGAATATCCGCTAATGTCACCCCTTCAGACATGACCAGCAACAAGCTCCTGGCGAAGAGGGCGAGCGTGGTCTTGCCGGCGCTCTTGCCGGCGCTGCCGGTGGTGGCTTCGTAGGCCACAAGGCCAACCACGGTATTCTTGGCACAATTGGCGGTGCCATCATCGGCAGTCTTGCTGAGGACGCCATGAAGAAGAAGGGCCACGACAACAATGGTCACCAGGGTGGTCACCAGGGTGGCCACCACCAAGGCGGCAGTCCTTATGGCCAACCCCCCTCCCAGAGCGGTGGCAGCGGCGGCATGATGGATCAGCTCGGCAGCTTCTTCAAGAAATAGATGACTCGTTGATACTATCCGTCTCGCAAGCTTGACGTGTCTTTGGCTGGTTATCTTCTATTGACGGCGTCTTTATCATTACGATTTTCATTATCACGATCATTATCACGATCTCTCTTCGTTTCTCATTCACGCTATATCATGTATTTTACTGAAGACGTGCTTTCCAATTGAACCCGTCAGCGGTCCTCTCATTTGCTTGGAAGTACTGATTACAACCGTCCACTGACCACTACAGTTGTGAGCGTTAAGGATCAAACTTCAACGCCTTCTCAGTCTTGAGTACTACAGTAAGCTGATTCTGTTCGACACAAGCATTGATAGGATTCTCGACATGGTTGTCTTGCTCTGCTTCATCAAAACCGAGGATGGTCCGTAGACCTAAGAGAACGCCGATTGTTCTGAGGTCACTTTCCACAGATACACAAATGAGGAGAGGACCATAAAGAACGCACCCTCGTAGCAATGTTACACGGTACGGAAAAAGCGTTGGAAGAAGGAAACATGTTTTGTTATGACTATGACCACAGTGCAAGTTGATGGTAATGCGTCCAGAGGGGTAGAGTTGTCAGGGGACCCGATCTAGGCAATTATGCAGGAGCTTACTTGCCATCTTCTTCATGAGGCAGGAGCCCTGACAACACCCAAAATCATACATTCATGGCTCATCAATAGAGTGCTGCTTCGGTGATAGTACTCCAGTAGCTTAGCCGGCATTGATACCCGCTTGACGACGGGTGCACTGGACTTTAAGATGCGTCGATCACGGGTCTCGTGTCAGTCGTCACAGTCAAAATATGACAACAATATGCAGCGCAGCGAGGAGAAGCCTGGCCTCAAGCGACGCGATGTCGTTCGTAGTTCGCGCTTGGTCTGCCTCGAGCGTGCCTGCTGTTTTTCACAGGAACTCTGAAGTGGTGCGGGTCTGCTCGATGCAGAAGCCTCAGGCACCAAGGCGAGTGACAATTCGGCGGTCTTGTGCCAAGCCCGACAAAAGTTCGCGCCGACAAGACCATCACCAAGCTCCGTCTTGCGTCTGCATTCAACAACCAAATTGAAAATGATTGTACGGAACCTGTTCATGCGGCAAAGTGAGTCAAAAAAGTGGTCGTTCAGATTTTTCCTGTTCATGAGCCCCCTCTGACTTGATTCATCACCCCAGGCCGCCAATTGATCGCCTTGAACCGTCAGGCCCCGGTCTTCACTCGATCCTTGTCCACGGAGGTCGCAAGCGACACGATAACCCAGACACCCTCTGTAGGATCAGCCGAGATTGCTCAATCACCAGTGGAGCAGGGGATTCAGACCACAAGCACTGTGCCAGAACCCCGCCCACTAAAGCAATGGGACGCATTGGAGAAGCGGAGTGAGTAGCCTCAATGCAACCTCGAAGCATACGCTATAGGCATTGAATGTACTAAAGACTCGTTCTCCCTAGGACACAAGTTCAACACCCTTGGATCAAAGGTCCAGGAGTCATACGATCCCGAAAATGTCCTCCGCAATCCTCCCAAGCCCGCCGATGTCACCCTCGAAATGCTTCTTGCCGCCGGCACACATATGGGCCACTCAACATCGCGCTGGAACCCGCAAAACTCGCGATACATCTTCGGTATTCGCGAAGGTATCCATATCATCTCCCTAGACGTCACAGCCGCATACCTGCGCCGAGCCGCCAAGGTCGTTGAAGAAGTCGCCGCTCGCGGTGGCATCATTCTTTTCGCCGGTACCCGCAAAGGACAGAAGCGCTCCGTCGTGCGCGCTGCGGAACTTGCCAAGGGCTACCACATCTTCGAGCGGTGGATTCCCGGCTCTCTCACAAACGGTCAGCAGATTCTCGGCCACTGCAAGACCAAGGTTGTCAATGCTTTGGATCAAGAATTGTCCAAATTCAGGGTTGATCTCGCGGATCGTCCTTCCATCAAGCCAGACTTGGTAGTTGTGTTGAATCCCCTCGAGAACGTGGTGCTCTTGCACGAGTGCGGCTTGAACAATGTGCCCACCATTGGTATTATTGATACCGATGCTGATCCTACCCGGGTCACTTATCCCATCCCCGCCAACGATGATACCCTCCGCGGCACAAACCTCATTGCGGGCATCCTCGGACGTGCCGGTGAAGCTGGCCAGGCACGTCGTTTGAAGATGGCACAGGAAGGGAAGACCACTTACGAGCCTATCACGGCCCGTCAACTGCGCTTAGATCCTCTCACGGGTACGCCTCCGCCTGGCTCTGAGTTGGAGAAGAGTGAGCGCGATTAGGCTCGACGGCTTATAAGGTTGCATGTCTCTTTTCGCGCAAGTGCCAGGATCCTGGCTTTGTATCGTATAAACTGCTTTCTTTTTTCTGGGCGTTAACATAACATGTATCAACAATTGAATATCACATGACGATTCGCAAAGTCCACTGCAATTGGTGCTCCTAATCTTAAGTCCCTCGACGGTGTCACGTCTAATCAAAATCATCCGACGGTGTGAAAGAGCACCGGAATGAGACGAGGAAGGACAGTCTGGGATCAAGACCAATGCCTGCAGCACCGATGGCTCACCGAAGATCCCTACGCGCAATCGATGTCTTGCTTCGAAAATTCCTTATGGCGTATCTTTCAAGTTCAAAGCTTGGTCGTCATCTATCTAGGTCAGCTGTCGTGACTATTGAATATACGAGTTTTGACGGACGGTGAAAGGAGAGTCTAAGAGCAGAAGTCTCATACAGACAACCTCAATCTGCAATATCTTTGCCCGTGGGAAAAGAATGCAATCCCGCGTACCAAAGGAAGGGGATTTGAAATGTCGTGCTTATTCTCGATAGAGTCGAACATTCGGACTAGTACGTGCCACCTACGCCTAGGATTCTATGATGTATGTACATTCGTGGTTTCAGGCCGGCCCTCCTCGTCTCACAGCACTCTTCAAAAGTCTTGTCCAGCCAGGTCCCCTTCAAGCCTTGATCGTAAAGACCAGTCGGCCGCGAGCGTCAACACCCTTGGGCACAACTTCCTGACCGGAGCTGGTCACCACCCGACGCGTATCCTTGTGATGCAGAATAACGTCTACTTCCTTCCAGGCTGGCACGAATCCTGCGGACTCATCACGCTCAAAATGCACAAGTACCTTCTCCTCGGTCGAGCTATAGCTGAGTGTGTACACCGCAGTCCTGGGCTGTCGAGAAATTCCATCATCCTCGTACCAAGTATTGGAGAAGGTCCTGCCGTGAGAGGTCCCCTGAGGTGGGAAGATTTCCACACCGCGGTAATCATCGATCTCGCTCACGCCCTGAGAGGCGGCTGTCTTGTCATCGGGAATGCGAGTGTGAACATCTTTGCCAACGGGGATTGCACCGCCGATCTTGGCAATCAGTGGGATGCTCTCGCGCCACTGGGACTCAATCTCGACCCATTGCCCGGATGCGAAGTAATTGTATGGAGCGTTCATGTTGACGTAGCCATAGTCAAAGCCATCACCACTCTTGCGGGGCAGGTAGAGCTTTGCGCTGGTGACGCCGGGGTTAAAGACACCCCCGACAACAATGCTGTCTCCCAGCCAGAACTGCTCTTCGCCGTCTTTGAGCGTCTGATTGTTCCAGACCTCGGGGTCGGACTCATAGCCCCAGCCGATCCAGCGCTGCACGGGTGAAGCATCCTTGTGACTTTCCAGAGCGAGAGAGTAGATGTAGGGGAGCATCTCGTAGCGGCGTTTGATCGCGTCGCGGACAAGGTGGGTGATCTCGGGGTACATGAAGGGTTCAATGACCTCGCCGACAGAGTTGTTGTCCGGGGAGGTCTTGAAGCAGTTGATGGCGAATCGAGTAGACATGCAGCCTAGCTGGATCCACCGAAGGAGTAGTTCTGGAGAAGGCTGAGGTCCCTCGAACCCGCCGATGTCGTGTCCTTCGCACTACAAAAAAGGGCAGTTAGCTTTGTTTTTCGACGCCATCGGTGTCAAGATCTCGAAGGGCTTGCCCCTTCATCCTTGATCCAGAAGTTAAAGGGTCTTACCTGGAGCAATGATATGCCAGCGTTCAATGAAAGTGCATTCGACCCCTTCATACTATCCCAGCTCGTCACATTGTCGCCACTCCATGTACTCGCAGAGTAGCGCATCGTGCCCGGCGTAGCACTTCGAGTTAGAACAAAAGGCCGAACATCGGGCTCCATATCGACGAGAGCATCGTGGGAAGATTTGCCCATCAATTCGGTGTGCATAGCGCGACCCCACTGGCCAACACTGTTTGCAGTAGTCTGTTTGGCCTCCTTATTGACCATTGTCTCGTCTAGAGCGAGCGTCCAGTCATCATTAGGCAGCGTGTACTCGTTGTTATCATTCCACATGCCGTCGATGCCGACCTTCTTGAGGCTCTTGACTCCCTCGAACCACCATTTAAAAGCGGCCTCGGAGGTGAAATCGATATGGCATCCATCGTCGCCAGTGGCTCCTCCAGCGCTCCACAAACGCATATAGCCTGGCTTATCTGTCTCCGGATCTGTGAAGAAGCCATTGCCGTCAATCAAGCGTTGAAAGTCGGGATGCGAGGCTATTAGGAAAGGCTTGATGTTAGTGATGAGACGGATTCCATGCTCGTGCATTTTTGAAATCCAATCTTGGGGATTTGGGAATCGCTCGTTATTCCAGGTGAAGACGTTGCGGACTTTGGGCTCCACGGGTGCAATTGAATATCCAGAAGACATCTGGTGGGCTGAGCACGGAATTCCGTGTTTCTTCAGCTTCTCTGCAAATTCCAGGAGAGCTTTGTCCGCATCATCCAACATGGTGTATTTGTAGCCACCGGAGATATAGCCATAAGCCCAACGAGGTACCAGCAGGGGGAACCCGACTAACTCGGCGTATGTGTGAACAACCTCCTTGATTGTTCGACCAACAATCATGTACTGTTCCAAGCCACCATAGTCCTGTCGGTAGATCTTGAAGTGGCCCCACAGGCCATCGATCTCAGATCCCACTGACCACAGACCTCGTCCATGAGTGGTTGAGAAGAGGGCCATGCATCCTTGGGGCGACGCCTTGATCAACAATGGGATGTGCTTGTAGAGAGGGTCACTCTTGTGGTTATCGTAACCAAAACAGTCGGTTGCAGAGAGCTGGAAATCGCGTCCACTCAAATCCATTGGAGCAGCCTTCTCTCCCAGACCGACATGGAGCGCTACTCGATCGTACACTGAGTAGTGTGCAACACCGGGGCCATCAGCAACATATGACCTTAGAGGCAAGTCACGGTGCAATGCGTTCTTCGCACCCTTCCATGAGAGCGTCACAACAGGAGTGTGCTCCCACTCTACCTGCGCCGTCACGTCGGCCACGTCAATGATCTTCGAGGCGCCTTCTACTCGTGCGGACACATCGAGGCCTTGCAAATTGGTCTCTGGCCTGGTGATGCTGGGATATGGTGGGAGTGGGCGTTCGGCAGAGGAGAATGTCACTCGAAACAAGTTCCGGCGAACCGCTTCGAAGGAAAAGTCGAATTTGGTTTCGCCGGATGAGCTTTGCAATTGAACAGTGGAAGCCATTTGCTCACTGGCGGCTACCGGCTGGTAGCCCTTGGGGCAGACTTCCTTCTGTGGCATGATGCGATTCAGCACTGGAGGAGGGAGCAAACTCTGCAGTTGAAAACATATACTTCTGATTCCAGTGCAGAGGCGAGATGGAAGGCCTTTAAATCATCACTATTCATACCTCGCCATCTGCCAGCCATTGCGTTCCCATACCCCGCGTTCGGGTTACTGAGGTCACGCCCGAGGGCGAAGTATACAGTCGGTTTTCGGGCCAGATCTCCGAGACGACCCAGTGTCTCTCGGTCGCTTTCCGCTTCACCAACCTCAATCTCCTCCAGGATCACCACTCTCTATTTGGTCCATGTGCTGCCGCAACCCTTGCATTGAATTACTTCTCGGCCCCGCAGCGGCTAGTTTGGTGCTAAAGTCAAGTTTGCATGGGGAAATCTGGGCCTCTTGCATCCACCCCCATCGTTCGGCTGAACTTTAGCCTCCCCAGGAAGCAGAAACGGCGCTGATCGCATCGGATTGAGCAACCGAAAGACGACAGCCTAACATTCATTCACGATTGTCCTCCCGCATCTCGGCAATTGGCCGTGAATATCGCGGCCCGCTGTTAAACAGCGGCAATGGAAATGAAGAGCTATGATTGGGGTGCTCTCAACCTCGTCGGCTTTCGGCTACTCAATCCACTGCTTGAACCTCACAATTGAGCAGATCAGGATGGAGTATTCCTCGACAGAGTGACACTGCAGCAGGCTCGGCTGTTACCGGTAGAGTGATGGTTCGAATTGGGAATGGAAGACGACGTTGTGGTGTGGAAGCGTGACCCTCGGATTTCGCCCGCGATTCTCCGAAGATCCCCACGCAACGCTACCCCACGGGGTACAACCCGCGTTCCATGTCTCCCCATGAATCCAGCCCATGAATGAGCTTAGGTCTGGTCGATCCTTTCCTGGGTGAATATAACTATGGACATCCATCTCCTCCGCCTTTGCAGACTTCTGCAGGCGTTACTATCTCTTCATTGATTCCCGAACATTTTGTCGGTATCTTGTGTCGAACTCACTGAAATCCATTTGGCTTTCTGTTCCCATTTCAAGTCTCCTGCTCGACTCAAAATGTCGCAGCACGAAGAAATCTCCCCGTCAAAGGCTCAGCAAGAGGAGCGTGTCGAGTCGATTCACGCTGAGGAGGCAGGAAGGGTATCGGAAGCAAAGCATATAGACCGTGGTCCTAAGCAAGACCAGGCTGTTCAGCTGATCGAAGATGCCGGCTACTCAACCACATTGACGCCAGAGAACAACAAGAGGGTGCTACGCGCAATTGACTTGCGGCTCTTACCCATTCTGCTCTCGATTTACTTCCTACAACAGCTCGACAAGTCCACTCTAGCCTATGCCTCTGTCTTCGGTCTTGTTGAAACGGCTCATCTTCATGGCGACATGTACTCCTGGCTGGGTTCTGTCGTCTACCTAGCTCAGCTGGTCGTTCAGCCCCTGGTTTCGTACCTGCTGGTCAAAGTACCCATGGGCAAGTTCATGGCAGTGTCGGTCCTGCTATGGGGCATCTCTTTGTCTTGCATGACAGCGGCAAACAGCTTTGCGGGCTTGCTAGTGTGTCGCCTGTTCCTTGGACTCTGTGAAGCAGGCATTGGTGAGTCCTATCTACTAGTCAGAGGGGTGAAATGGCTTCATCGATACTAATATGACTAGCCCCGGCCTTCATTGCAGTCACACAAATGTGGTACCGTCGACTGGAGCAGCCTGTCCGACTGGGCTCCTGGTACGCGATGAATGGAGTGGTCAACATGGTACGTTCTCGGTCCTTCTAGTGTCGAATAAAGGCCGTTCTAGGGCAATCTGACGGGCATAAACAGGTGGGGAGTCTCATAACGTACGGACTTGGCCACATTCATTCATCAGTTTTCGAGCCATATCAGGTAGGCCTTGTGACTGCATGACCCAGAAGAGAGTCACTTGCTGATTTTGGAATAGATCATCTTCTTGTTCTTTGGCCTGATCACAATCGGTGTCGCAGTCGCTGTGCTGTATGTCATGAATTGTACAATTTTTCTCACTATGAGCTTCCACTGACTTCCCTCACTACAGGCTTTTCATGCCCGATTCTCCCACAACTGCCAAATTCTTGAACGAAGAAGACAAATTAGTCGCAATCGAAAGGTCCATACTGACTCATACGTCGATAAGCAATGGGTCCGATGCTAACAATCCATTAGGTTGCGAATGAACCAGCAGGGTATCGAAAGCCACGAGTGGAAATGGGACCATGTGAAGGAGTCTTGCTTGGATCTCAAATCATGGCTGTGGTTCGCTCTGCTACTGGCCATCTCGTAAGTTCCCAAGTTCTCAGTCCGGCCCCATGGACATCGCCCACTGACCCTCTCGCAGCATTCCCAGTGGAGGCATCTCGACCTTTGGGCCTTTGATCGTCAAGTCATTCGGATTCAACCCTCTCAATACCATCTTGCTGAATGTTCCGTTCGGTGCCGTTCAGCTAATTGCCACTATGGGAGGCGCTTGGCTGGCTACTCACTGGAAAAGGAAGGGACCAGTGCTTGCGCTACTGTGTCTTCCTCCAATTGCGGGATGTGTCATGCTACTGCAAATTGCCCACGATGCGGCTCACCGAGGACCACTACTCGTGGGATACTACCTTGTAAGTCGTGGTCAACATCTACCATTCGAAGCTTGATGAAGCTAATCTCTATGTACTTGAAAATAGGTCTCGGTGTATCCTGGTATTAGTGAGTTCCCGCCCCCGTCTGAAGACCTATTTGTTCGATATACTGATGGCGTCGTAGCACCGCTGATATATTCTTGGTCTGCTGCAAATACTGGCGGTGAGACGAAGAAGAAAGTAACAACTGGTATATTGATTGTTGGGCAATGCGTTGGTAATGTATGATCACCTTCTCCATCTGCAACCTTTTTTAACAAGAAATGTTGCGAACTAACATGCGCGCCCAGGTTATTGGACCCACTTTATACACAACCGAAGAGGCACCTCTCTATCGTCGTGGCCTCATTTCAAGGTACGAAACACCCTGAACCACCCCTGAAGGTCTGAAGCTAATCGTGACAAGTCTCGCGCTCTTCATTGCGCTGTTCTGCCTCATCTGGTAAGTGTTCTCATCCATGTTCCATCTGTTGAACTTCCACTAACTCAGATATTTCTACGCAGGCTGAACATGGGATACTTATTAATCTTGAACAGAAAGCATGAGCATCGACGCGTAGCTGCCGGTAAGGATGCCAAAGTCGTGGATCACTCAATGAACAAAGTCACAACTGCCAACCCGGATAAGGCAGACGTTCCAGTGGAACATGTAACGCAGGACAATGCGTTCATGGACCTCACTGACTGGAAGAACGAGGATTTTGTCTACGTATATTAGGGGATTATCACTCGGTCCCAATTGCGAGGAGCTATATCATGTTTATAAAGTGGCCGTGATCTTGTTGTTTTTGAGTGCTCTTAGTCTAAACGGGTTCCTATCCCCGGAACTCGAAAGAATTGTTGCAAATTCATTCGAACGTAACTTATCTTGTAAATTCCAGAATATAGGCGGTATTTTATCATGTACCCATTGGACACGAAAGCAAGCCCTGACTTGACAGGAAAGCGAGAGCCAACTTTTGCAAATGAGTTCAACCGTTGGTTTCAAACTACACCAGAGCATGAACGCATTTCACTGTTAGACTTGCCTAGTCATCACTTACACTTTACCTGCATGTGAAATTGCAGTGTTCTACCACCCCAGACTCAACTAGTCGACCAACATTAACAGCAGCGATCCTCCACTGTCCCGAATGAGGCTAGCCCCCACCCCGGAGAAGACCGCCGAACCCCGCAATTTCCCCATCCTCATCTTCAGACACCCTCGGAGCTGTCGGTGTTCGTGATCAAGGTGCTATTGTAGCCAATTTTTCGATCATACTAGCTCGATGCAGGCTGACGAATCTCTGCACGTTGTGCCGGCTCCTCCCGGGAAAAAGCGAATTCCTGTGCGTGAACCAAACCCCAGACGACCGTGCTGCTACCGGCACCGAAGAACATACGGGTATATGAAGCGCCCATCTATTGACAACCATTTAAGAAGGCGTGCCGTGCCTGCCGACAGTCAAAAGTAGGTGTCATATTTCTTTGAAAGAATTGTATTTCTCAGCTAACATTGATCAAGGTCCGTTGTGACGGAGATCGACCATGCGGGAGGTATGAGGTGTCGAGAAGTAGAGCTACAGATGCCTTGCAGTTATTGATTCTCCTCAAGGTGTCAGAAGATTGAGAAACAATGCATCTTTTACGAGGTTCCCAAGGACCCAGTTGCAGAGTAAGATATTGCATTGTTGGGATTCATGGGGTTTAGATGTGGTCTGATCAACTGACAGCTTGCCAGGCGACTTGAGGCTGTGGAGTCAGAATTGGCCTCTCTGAGAACACAATTGCGGGAGGTGCATGAAGATCTTCGAAAGAACAGGACCACGCCAGCAGCTACAAATCAGAATATCGCTGCTCAGCAGTATCAACCACCCACACGGTCAAGCCACAGAGAGATACTCAACTCAGACTTGACTCCTCCTCTCAGCCGTGATGTCGGAGGAATCGGTCGTGCTTCCGTTGGCTACGAGCGACGAGTGTTTACGAACGAAGTCAATGGGCACAACTTGCGGCGCGTGAATCCTGCTTCTACCAGCCCAGGGAACATCTCGACACAGCTATTTTCGTCAGCGCCGGAGCGCCAAAATACAAAGCGAAAGCGATCTTGTTTCGAAATACGTGATGAAGCTGTTGTAGATTTTATTGCGAAAGGGTTAATCTCGAAAGATAGCGCCATCGCATACTTCGATACGTATGTGTCTCCGGAACCCTTGGAACTGGGTCTAGTCTAACTTTTCTACTTTTCTAGATTCTTCGAAGGTTGCGTATGTGCTCCTTGCATGACTTTGTTGAAAGACGAGTCTGATTGACCTTTCAAGGTGATATAGGATAGATACATTCCAATCTTCGACCCAGAATTTGACACATTCGATTCCGTGCGTGACAGAAGTAGTATCCTACTCAACGCTCTATGCACCATTGGGAGCATGATCAGGTCAGGTGGGCGTTACGACTATCGCGGTTTTAAAGACCTTTGCTAACAAAAAGACCAATCCAGATCCCGATGGGTCTATGTCTGAAATACTTCACAGGGAGTTGAAGAAATGGATAAACGTGATCATTCAGAACCGAAGTCTGAATTCTCTCGAGTCGGTACAGGCAATGCTGGTGGTGTCATGCTACTCAGCAGATAGGCTTTTGATTCTCTCATTTGCCACACGCATGGCTCTTGATCTTGGGCTACATGAAGCCTTTCAAATGTTGACCGATCGCTTGGTGATCAGGAATGACCATGACGCTTGGATTGAGGATGGTCGCAGTGGTTCAATTCATGATGTGCAGGAAGAGCGGCTGCTGATGCGCAAATCAAGGACCTGGTTTGGTCTTCTTGTCTTAGAGCACATGTCGGTCTCTCGTCAGAGCGTTGATAGATCTTGACCAAGCCTCCTGACTGCTCTGAAATAGATTTCGTGTCGATGCTGGCAAGCCACCGGGCATCCGCTTTCTTGGCAATGCACGTCGATGTCGGATACTTTTGAGCCATCCCGCATCAACCATATTGGATCTTCGACTCTTTTCCCAAGTTGAGGTATTTCATTCACTCACATTTAGATCTGATAAAGAAAACTGACCATTTCGCAGCTGAACATCCTTCGAGGTGAGAACGAGAGCTTTGTGTGATGCAACTTGGGGTGCATGATAGAGTTGCTGATCTTGTGTTCAGCAACGATCAACGACACACTAACGCCGAACACGACTTTGAGTTGTCATGAAGTTTCAGACTTTGTCCACGAGACGAAGACCGACCTCGACTTATGGTTTGAGTGAGTTGATACCTGTTGTTTTTAGTCTATCTTCGACACTGACATCTTCAAGTGACTGGCTTCGAATAATTGGTCCGTACCATCTTCCCGCAAAAGGCGATACTTTCCTGCTAAATACTCACCAGGAAATTGCAAGCCTGCAAAACAAGAATGTCCATATCTTCTTGTCGCGCTTCGTGTCCAAAAGTGCTGGGCTGAGATGATGCTGAATTGCAAAGCGCTTCGGGCCATGGGCGTGGAAAATGTAGCGTATGTTCAGCACGTTCTTCGTTTTGTAGTTACTAATTAGGCACTTCTTTCCTTGCTGATGAGGTCGATGAGCTGACACGATTATCGCAGAGCGATGACCCCCAATGAGCAAGAAATACTTCTCGCCGCCAAAGCTGCCGCCCGAAGACACCTGAATCTGATTATCTTCGAGCCAAACTACTACCTCGCAAAACTCAAATACGCGATGGACTTTGTTTGGGCCAAATGTGCCTTTTCCTTCCTGCTATTACTCAAGCTGTCGCGTCTTCTCCCCGACCGAGATGAGCAGCATCGCGAGCTATTAGACCAAGGGAAGAAACTGATTGAAGAGCTCAGTGGAGCCAGTTCCAGCAGCAACCAGCCAGACGGCGGGAATATTTACCTTCAAATACTGAAAGTCAGCATTGAAAAATTTGAACGTGCCTTGGAAGAGTCTCGGCCGTCAGCCACAGAGGGTCCTATTAACACGTCCCCATTCTGGGAACTCTTCGATGCGCAGGCGGACTTGCAGTGTTTTATGCCCGAACAGTTCGTTTCTGAGTGGGAGTTCCCAGGGCTGAATTTGTTCTTCTTCCCGACGGCGATGCAAGACTTTTTTGGAGATTTTTCATTGGCAATGTGAAACTTCCTCTTGATATGACGTTTTGAGTGATCTATACTTTCCCTGCAGATAGTTGTTCTCGTCCATGCGCGGAAATCTACTAGGCATGATACAAGGGTAGGAATTGAGAGAGACTGGAGCCCTCGTCGCTCCTCGAAGGTTGCAATCACACTTGGAACCATGAAATTCTCCATAATCAAACTCGTAGATGGTATCAGAAAGGAGATCAAGAAGCGGTTTATTTCACATATGGAACCGCTGGTTCAACCCAAAGCCTTCATGGCAAGCTCGACACTACACAAAAATTAGTATCTGCCACAAGTAAAATGCAACTACGTTTGTAAGACTCGGGAAGAGATGGAGGGAGAAGCAAAAACACTTACACAACAAAGGTACCTGCAGAGACGGGCATGGCTCTCAGCAGGGTAGGTCCAATACCCTTCCAGAACCCACCAAAGCCCTCGAGGGCATATGTCTTCTTGAAGCAATCGCGCATACTGGCGTATTGCTGGCTGGCACCGAATCCGTCTGTCTGCATCTTGCTCTTCACAACATCGAATGGGTAACTGGCGAGCCAAAGGGCCTCGCCAGCGAGGCCACCATATGTAGCCACCTTGACAGCCGAAATGTCCTCGCGCTTCACATTGTTACGCTTGGCATCCATGTTCATCATGTACTCAAAGGCCATAAACCAGGTACCGTAGGCTGTCGCTTCACGCATAATAGTGACAGCCTGGCCGCGGTACAAGGCGCGCACAGCACCACCTTGGGCGGCCAGCTTCTTCACACAGTCGATGGGACCAGAGTACAGACGACCTGCACCGTGAGGCTGGGCCTGTAGACGAATACGCACATGTTCAATCGGACCCGAGAGAACGGAATTAGTCACGCCGGCGAAAGAGCCGGCCAGCCAGTACTGGCCATAAGACAGGGTGCTATCGGCATATTTCTTCTTGTTCAGCTCTTCCAGCGTCCGGCGCGCCTGATGGAAAGCACCGAATTGTACACTGACCTGTGGAAAGAGTCAGATTGATCTCTTCATAGTAGCCTAAGAAAAAGCAACTTACGCAAGCACCAATTCCAATGAGGGGAGTTAAGGTGCCCTTGTAAAAGGCTGCGGGGCCCTCTTTTTTGAAAATCTGAGTTGCGCAGTCCAACGCGCCCTTGTAATGCGAGGTGGTCTGCAGTCGGACTTTCACAATATCTGGAGGGCCAGCATTAGACGGAACACATTACGGGTAGTCTCTGCATTCTGTACAGCTATACAGAGAGTGAGTCACTAACCAAAGGGTTGACCTGTTGTGAGAAGCGATTAGCCATTTGAACCAATTTGACATATTATCGAAAGTCGTGCTTGATTCAGATATGCTGCAGTCCGACACGCTTCCCCAAGTCTATTGCTTTCCCTGTCGTTCGATTTACGATCAAACACTTACCCAGCAGCACCTGGGCGATTCCACCAGCCGCACCTGCGGCCAAATCCTTGACCGTCCGGAGAGGGTCGGTGCTCTTCTCCAGGTCATCGAATGCTTCAGACTCCATTTTGTGGATTTGTGAGACGCAATTGAGGTCTCACGGAGTCTCACAGAGTCTAATTGTCAGATGCACGGTACTCAAATTTCCCTTGAAAGCACTCAATTGGGTATCTTGAGGTCGAAGAACTAGGAACCTTCAGACATTCTTCTTATCGAGAAATGGCGTACTGCCCGCCAATTCGCACATACCGCCGACCGACTTGCGGAACGGAAAAGGCCGAGGTTTGCCGTCGGAAAACTTATGTAAGCTGGCCAGTTGGCGGTCACCAGCAGTCGAGCTGAAAGTCACAACAATCGCAGGCTCGCGCAGGAGACACCGCCTGAACGCCGTCCGGGAGAAGAAAAAAGTAATCCCCGTTTGGAGACAAGTGGAGCCGCGCGAGCTAGGAATTATTGATTGAGCTTTGTTGGAGGACGACACACGTTCTTTTTTGGCAAGTACTTTCTGATCGGGCGACTCCGATGAGGAAGATTTGTCGCAATTACAGCTATGCACCGCCGAGTGGTCTGGAAGGTACGTCTCAACTCCTACAGCTTGTTTCAATGTCCTCAAAGACAATCCGATCTAATGGCTCGCTCTAAAGCTCTCGCGCCGCGTTGAACCCTTACCAACAAGCCTATTCTCCTCCACGACTTTATCCTTCGCTCGAACATTCCGATCTCACGCTATCCTGTTCGACTCAACTAATGGCGATCAGATTGGAAATGGCTCGTCTTCGCCAGCCCCCAAGTTCGGAAATAGATGGGGTGCCAGAGAAGCCGTAAAGCCCGTTCGATTGAGTCCAGCAGAACAGGCTCTGCGCGATGCTATGATCGCCAGAAATAAGCCACCGTCGCCTCCTCAAGAGCAGCAAGAGTCGACAAGCTCCCATAGGGACAAGAGGATACCCGGGACGCAGTTTTACATGAAAGGCCAGGGCAGGCATGCCGTTGTCCGCCCTAATGACCAGTCTGTCGACCATGGCCACGCAAACAATCGGCACGCCCGGCATTCGAGACAGCAAGGTCAGGACGACAATCGGTATAGTCGGGGAAATCGTGAATGGACATGCCAGAACTGCCACCGACTGGTCTTCGCCAGGCACAAGACATGCCCCTTCTGCCAGGCCCCACGGCGAGACATCCCCAGACCTCCACGGCAGGAACAGCAGCGCATGAAAGGAGATTGGGATTGCCCAAAATGCGGACATCACAATTTCGGAAAACGAGACGCATGTTCTTCATGCGCCACCGCAAAACCACATATTCAAACCTCGGAAGCACATATTCCGAGAGCTGACCGTTGGGGGGAGAACTCCGCACGGACAGGAAAATTGCGCAATCTAGGTCGCGCTTTGCTCGGCGAGAGCTCTGAGGGAACTTCTGGCTTCACACGGCACCCCCGCCGGAACGACGGCGATTCACTTGATCAATCTGAACGAGATGCACGATCAACACGGCAGGGAGGCCGCGGACGGGACGAGCTCTCAAAGGCCAAATCAGAAGCTCGACCGAAGAAGAAAGACAACGAGAAAGATGTTGAGAAGGTGGACCAATGGTCTTGGGATATGTCGGCCTTGGAGCAACTGGATTCCATCCAAGACCAAGACGAGCCAGTGGGGACGCAGAAGAAGACCAAGAAACGAGATGGACGTCGAGACCGGAACGTGTCCGAGGAGAATGACTTTGACCCAGAGGAACGGAAACGTCGCCGCGAAGATCGCAAACGTCAAAGAAAAGTGAAAGAAGAGGTTGCGGCAATTCCACTCCATCTCCCTGATTTCATCAGTGTCAGTAACTTGGCCGATGTCATCGGTGTTCGCCAAGCCGAGTTTGTAGCTCGAATGACCGAGATGGGCTTCGAAGATGTTACCTATAACCATGTCTTGGATGCCGAGACGGCCGGCTTGGTCGCTGCCGAATTCGGGTATGAAGCGATTTTTGACGACGGCGCCGAGGATCTTGAGGCTGCTCCTGTACCAGAGGACCCATCTCACCTGCCTCCTCGTCCACCAGTCGTGACAATCATGGGCCACGTCGACCACGGCAAGACGACTATTTTGGATTGGCTCCGAAACTCTTCAGTGGCAGCTACAGAGCACGGCGGCATTACGCAGCACATTGGCGCCTTCTCTGTGGCGATGCCGTCAGGAAAGACTATTACTTTCCTGGACACTCCAGGTCACTCCGCCTTCTTGGAGATGCGCAAGCGCGGCGCCGATGTCACTGATATTGTTGTCCTTGTTGTGGCTGCAGACGACAGTGTGAAACCACAGACTATTGAGGCTATCAAGCATGCCAGTCAGGCCAATGTTCCCATCATCGTCGCAATCAGCAAGATCGACAAAGAAGGCCGTAACCCGGATCGTGTCAAGCAGGATCTCGCGGTCCACGGTGTGCATGTCGAGGACTACGGAGGCGATGTCCAAGCAATCGGTGTGAGCGGCAAGACCGGCCAAGGCATGGTCGAGCTTGAAGAGGCCATTGTCGCTCTCTCGGAATTGCAGGATCACCGTGCTGACACGGGTGGTAATGTCGAAGGCTGGGTTATTGAGGCGACCACTAAGAGCTATGGTCGGGTGGCTTCTGCCCTTATTCGCCGCGGTACTCTTCGACCCGGCGATGTCATTGTCGCTGGTAAAACTTGGGCTCGCGTCAAAACTCTTCGTAATGAAGCCGGTTTGTCTGTTGACGAAGCTACACCCGGTATGCCAGTGGAGATTGACGGTTGGAGAGACCAGCCTGTTGCTGGCAGCGAGATTCTGCAGGCGTCGACCGAGCAAAAGGCTAAAGACGTTGTAGAATATCGCCAGGATCAGGCCGAGACCCAGAGAATGGGTGAAGACATGGTCGCTATCAATGAGGCGCGACGAGAGCTTTTAGAGAAACGCAAACAGGAGGATGGCGATACGGAGGAGGCGGCTACTCCGAAAACAGAGTCGTCTGGTCCCAAGGCTGTGAACTTTGTCATCAAGGCCGATGTGAATGGATCTTCGGAAGCCGTTTTGAATTCTATGGCCGCCATTGGAAACAATGAGGTGTATGCGCATATCGTGCGTTCGGGTGTGGGTCCAGTCACCGAGTTTGATATCGAGCACGCAGCCAGCGCAGATGGCAAGATCATATCCTTCAACATGCCAATCGATCCCGCAATGAGTCGACTGGCTGAGCAAATGTCCGTGACAATCATGGATCACAATATTATCTACAAGCTCATCGATGACGTGAAAGACGTTCTCAGCGAATATCTCGCGCCAACAATCACTCAGCGTGTGACAGGCGAGGCTGAAATTGGTCAGATCTTCGAGATTACCGTCAAGGGTCGTGAAAAGACATCCATTGCCGGCTGTCGTGTCCGAAACGGATTGATCAACAAGACTAAGAAGGTCCGCGTGATTCGCGGGAATGAAACCGTTTATGATGGTAAGAGCAAAATCGCATCTAATGGATCGAGTCCATAAAAATTGGCGCTGACGTTGTATCATTAGGCACGATGACCTCGCTGAAGAACGTCAAGAAAGACGTTACTGAAATGCGCAAAGACACAGAATGTGGTATTGCATTTGAAGGCTGGACCGACTTTGCTGTCGGTGATCATATTCAGTGCTATGAAGAGATCCGTGAAAAGCGACACTTGTAAGCGTCACCCTCCAGAGTCCAGACAGACCAACTTGGGAGAGATCCTGAAGTCATGTGAACATCGGGCCTGCTATTTTCCGCATGACACTTCATCCATCTCTTCTCCTTTACATATCTTTCTCCTATTCTGTGGTTCCATCATCATGTATTATATAAATTCTCCCTCATTTTCGAGTGTCGTGCATTGTGGCGTTGGGGGGTTCAGTCAATCTGCCTCGATTATGTTTTGAGCAAAGAGAAACACATCGATGCACGCATAGAAATAGAAAGCAGCCCACGTGCTGCATGTACATTAACGATCTCCAAGTACCCCTTTCCCACTTATCTCTGTTGTGCATCTAAATGCAATGAAGTGCAGCGAGATAATCTCGTGCAATCTTTGAGCTTTACCTTGCCATATGCTTAGGTTACCCAGGCTTAAGGCCCTCCCGCAGCTTCGTAGAAGCTAGGGCTACTAGGCTCCCGGTCCCGGACCTATACGTTCAAACCGAAGGTTTAGAACCTCTCTAGTATCTTTATCCTACCGCTCTAGCTAGTCGATCGATCGATCGATTATTAATAGGGGGGTTAAGAGGAATCCCTCTAGAGTATAGACTATAGAAAGTAATAGGGGAGAGCCGAATACACACAGACTTTCACAGTTTCCCTTACCCGAGGGGGCTGTAATTTCTCTTCTTATAAATAAATTAAAATAGCCTACCGGCTAATCTTTATCGCTTGATTTATCCAACCCTATTTCTGACTTGTATTTTTTTTTGATACCTTACTTCGTTCTGATCCAAGATACCTATCGAAACACAATAGACCCTGATTCGAATCCAGGGCCCAGGCGTTCGTGTCTCTGACTGAGCCAATATTTTGGTTCATGGCAGTTGGGACTGACCCTAGGGACAAGGACGTCATGAAAAGTCAGAAAGCTCAACCTTATGTGTAGAAGAGATGTGACTATATCCATATAACCGGAGAGGATACATGTCTCTCTACTCGTACAGTCTGAGAAGGAGGCCGGGGCCCGGACCTCAGTCCTCACTGAGGAAAAGAGCAGTTACGCTCGAGGCAAGTCAACCACAGACTACGGACAACATTGCGTCGCTTGAAGCTGGGTAAGGTATTGGCTACCTAGGATTATCAGATTCAGGAAACCCAAGTCGGCTGGGCTGATGCCCGATTCGCAATGATGTTTACTAATACTCACTCCCCTCTCAACAGGACTAATGGTGATATAATCATTCTTCCCCCGAGCAGACTATGGCTCTACTCTTCTTACATCCATACTCGACGGATCAGACCTCACTCAGCATCCACCTGATGTAATCTTGAATTATTTGAATCTATCCCATTGCTGGCCTGCTTTCATTTGGCCTTCCACCTCACCCGACTGACCCATTTCGCCCAGTCCTGTACATCTTCGCGTTCCAATATGCGGTCGACTGTGTAATACTCCCTGGCAAGCTCCTCATTGCTCGTCATCCGATGCACAAAGCTGTGACATGCGCGACACAACCACGCGACGCTATTCAGCGTCCACTCGTCATGCCACCCCCTCTTCAGGACCTTGGCATGAACAGATCGCGGAATGAGATGGTGATAAGATAGAGGAATCCAGTCACGATCGCAAATTTCGCAGGCGTCGGTTCGAGTCGCACTCCAGACTGGCGGCGCACTAGTCACACTGGTCGCGTACTCACTGATGATTGGAGAGAAGAAGTCGGAAAGATCGTTCGCGTCGGGGATCAACCCGTACGTCGCGAGTGTGTCGGGTACTGTCCCTGGGATGGTGGCGCATAGCGCTTCGAGCACCCGTCGATCGAGCGGTGTTTCGGCGTCCGCAGGCACGTAGCGCGATGCGATCTGCTCGTCGTGCTGAATTGCGGCGTAACTCAGCGTTCTGAGTGGTTCTGGGAACGAAGTGAATGTCTCGGCGGCGATGAACTGCGGCGAGGCTCTTGAGCGTTAGTCACTGACGGTTCATCTTGGGCGTGCGACTCGAGAAAAATCTCTCCGAGGCTATGGGACAGGAGGAGATCATGAATTTTAAGGCTGCGCACATCCACAAAGTCAACTAGTTCTTCGGGATCTACGCGGTCTGGTAGTCCCGAATCAATCTCCGATGGCTCTTCTTTGCGGCCATTGCGCTTCGCTTTAGGCCGTCGTTTGCTGGACTTGGGCTTTTCGGATCGCGCGACTATTGCGCTCGAGAGACATTCTCGGAAGACGCTGTAGTTTTCATCAGAGCTCATTGGAAATCATGCCGGAGTTGGAGCTTTGGTGGAGCTTTCTGTATGAGCCTCTGGAATTTGAAAGCTTTGGAGGAAAAGGATGGTGAGTCTCGCTCTGATCCGACGGGCCGGCGACGGATGCAGATGATGTCAGGCCCGGTAGCTCTCCCATCGCGATGAATGCGCCGCAGGTTTTGGGGGCTCTGTTCGATCCGATCGTACAACCGCAATCACTGAGTTGAGAGCTCGTGCGCATTGTAAGCAAGGGACTCCAATCTGTTATCATCAAATTTCGCGACGTCGTGCCTTCAGACTGGGATAACTTACGCTTTAAAGGTGCCCTTCTACTCTTTGGACCAACACGCAGGCAAATGTGAATAGCACACTCGAACTTTTTCAACGTTGATTGATGACCTCAGTTAATGAATTAACCCATTTGGTTCCTTCACCACCTGACCCCCACTTCGTATTCCTTTTCCGTTTCCTCTGTATGACTGAAAGTAGAACTTAATAAAAAGATAGATCAACGGAATAATGTAGACACTTGTCACCACGATGGTAAAGGCCTCTCCACTGTCACTCAAGCACGACACGGCATCAACAGACTCGTGAAGGACATCTGCTTTCTTCTGCAGACTAGCTGGTGAGTCTTTCCCCAGTACGCGGGTCAGGTTGTCCGAATGTATAAAATCTCGTTCTGTTTTACCTGCATTCGGCCTCGAGGGGATCCGGTAGCTCATGAAGAGGTAGGTGTATCCCCAGATCCAGCCGACAAAGAATTGCGCCAGCTGAAGCTTAGTGAGATTTCGTTTGAAGCTCACGGGGATGGGAATTCCCAGGGTTTGGATCGTGAAGTACATATACTGAGCAATGGATAGAATTAGCCCAAAGTTCCTGTTACCCCTCATGGGCACCAGACAGTGACTGGGCCATAGGACCATTCTCGGAAATTGCTTGCGTTTATAGGACGTGATGGATTACCACGAAGGAAGTGAAGGACTCACCATTAATGTATGTATCGCTGAATTCAAGAAGACGCCGATCGCACCCAATGGAGATTCATATATGATCGTTGCCCAGCCGCAGATGATCACTCCAGCATGATGGTAGGTCTGCAAGGTGGAGCTCTTCTTCCCTCGAGCGAGAATGATCAATGTATCGACAATCTCGTAGAACTTGCTCATGTAAAACCACCAGCCCACATAACTGCCTCCAGCCTCCCACAGGCTGCTGCCGAATGAGAGCACTAAATGCGGATCACATGGTCAGATCATCTCTTGGTAGGTGGTAACTCTCTATCTCTCCATTGCTTGTGTGCTCGGCCGGAAGTCATACCACGATACGCGCCTGAGTCCGTTTCACAAAGAAGCTCTGCTAGATGTGAAGCATAATCCGGTCCAGCTTCGGCCCTCGCTCGCCCTAAAAGGGGCAGGAAGATGTGGAAAAGGGACACAAAGGTCCATCCTGAAAAGATCGCGAGCATAGCATTATGCGCAACGACAACATGTTTGAACCATGGAGTTCTGCTAAACTTCCACGGTCTGAATTGTCGATAGGCATTGACTCGATTCAAGTAGAGGACCGTGGAGACGTAAAGGGCCGTAAAAGTGATGACGAACCTCAGGTCCAGTGAAAGTTGAAAAAGAAGAGGATCGATTCTGATACTCTGTATAATTGAGGCTCCTAACACATTCGAAGGGGGCAAAGGTGGCAGACGTGTTGTTGGTTTTAAGGATTGACTGGGAGGAAGTGTGAACAAACTCGACGGCGGAAATCTGAAGATGATCAAACTCTCGCCGTGAGGAATCGCCATGTTGGAACCCATACAAGACCCTGTCTAAGTTCATGAGCCGTAGTGAGAACAGGCAACCTTGTCACAGGTTGACTTTATAGGTCCCATTATTGATTGGTGTTTATCATGACCATGTAACATCTCCGAAGACATATGACAGTCTCTGGTCGCATGTCGCAGCGCGTTCATGTTGTGAGATTCGAGTAGGGAGGTCAACAAAATGTTTGCGTTGCACACGCTTCTATTCAGCCCTCGCATCAGAGAAGGACGGGAGTGGGGGTCCGTGGATTCCTTGATGGCTGGTCACTAGTTAGTTGGTCTGTAACTGGAAACACCTCGAGATCGTGCAGAGGCCTCGAGACCGCCATGCAATCAGTCCACGATACGTTCTCACGAGCAAGGCTAGCAAGATCCTACACGATATCTGTTTTGGGAATTTCCTACCTGCAGATGTATTCGGGGCTCGCATTGACCTCGCCGCTTGGTTCTCTGCGATAGAACCGTCCCACCATTGCGTCACGCACTGCTATCGGGTCAAACCAAAGTCTCCCAGAGCCAAACAGTTGGCTTGTTCCGAGACATCCAGTCAAGCGAAGAATCGGTCGAATGAATGATAGGGACATTATCGAGCAGGTTTGACAGCACATTAATGTGCATGGGTGTCGGAAGTACGGTGATGGGCTCACTGCGACGGCGTGTCTTTTGACTACCGTCGATGCTTTGCAATATCTAGCTCACATGTTGCTCGCTTGGCTCAATGCCATCTTAACTGGATTCAGCAGTCGAGATGGAAGAGAATGCAGAACGGCACACCTCTTCCAGATCCAAGAGCCGCCATGCCTCCACTATGGCATCGACCCCAACCATCGGCAGAGTGATAGCGGACACAGTCGCTTCGCTCAATTGGCCAAAGACCGTATTTCTCGTGGGAATCCCTCTGGCTGCCATTTGCAGTCTACGTTGGGTTTCTTTACAACGTGGAACCGTCTGGACCGGAGTCATCTATGCATATCTCCGCGCTCTTACCGTCACTGCTGGTCAGTAGTTGAGTCTCACAATGGAGACAAGCTTGTAATAACATACTGAGTGCCGTTCCTTCAGGCTATCACCGCCTCTGGGCACATAGATCCTATTCGGCAAGCACACCGCTGAAACTACTCTTTGCAATCATCGGTGCGGGTGCCGGTCAGGATTCTATAAAGAAATGGTGTCGAGACCATCGGGCGCACCATCGATACGTTGATACCGACAAAGATCCTTACAGCATATCCAAGGGCTTTTTCCACGCCCATATTGGCTGGGTCCTATTCGAAAAAAGTGACCCGGTTCATGGTGTTCTGACAACAGGTCGAGTGGACATCAGTGACCTCAAAGCTGATCCGATCGTGGTGTGGCAGCAAAAGCATTATATGCTCCTTCTGCTTTTAGCGGGATACCTTGCTCCGACACTCTTCTGTTGGTTATGCTTCGGCGACTATCTCGGTGGCTTCATCTTTGCAGGCTGCATCGCCACTGCCCTCGAGCAACAAGGTACTTTTTGCGTCAACTCGGTGGCCCACTGGTGTGGTTCACAGCCTTATGCTGCTGACAAAACACCGAGAGATCACCCACTCACTGGCTTGCTGACCCTGGGAGAAGGCTATCACAACTTTCATCATGAGTTTCCCATAGACTATCGAAATGGGGTTCGCTGGTTTGACTTTGATCCCACCAAATGGGTGATCTGGCTTTGCGCGCAGTTAGGTCTAGCCAGCAATCTGCGACGATTCCCTCAGAATGAGATACAAAAAGGGAGAATTCAGCGGAAGCGACAGTGTCTCGACCAGGAAAGCGAGATGCTGAATTGGGGCGTTCCTCTCGCAGATTTACCAACCATGAGTTGGAGGGAGTACCAGCAGCAGGCGAGAACAGGTCGCAACCTGGTGGTGATCAGGGGGGTAGTACATGATGTCTCAGGATTTGTGACAGAGCATCCAGGTGGTGTAGCGATGATCACAGGGGCCATTGGCAAGGATGCAACGGACTCCTTTGAAGGAGATGTCTACCGTCACTCACAGGCAGCTTCCAACCTGCTAGATACCATGAGGGTTGCGGTTGTTCAGTCGGAATGAATGATGACTAAGTCGAGCTCGTGTGAATGCCTTGTAGCAAATAAGACTGATCCACGCCGCATCGAGATAATGTATATGAAGTGTACTTCAAGTTCGCGACTTGGTGCTTAGTCCTACCCATTTGGAAGTCAAAACTAGTGGTCTAAGTCATGCGAATAGAAAGAACGTATATCTCACAAAGCGCAAAAACGTCCTTTAACACGACTCCGCGGACTGTTTTGGAAATCGGGTACATTTGTCCTTAGCACCAACCACAACGCATCCTGGAAGAGCCGGGTAAAATGACATCACTCCTAGTCAGAGTTCAGAGTCCCAATGTCAAGAAAGCGTCGCTATGAACAAGCTTTTTGCGCGAAAACTAGATATCCTGGCGACCCGGAAAAATGGAGCTTGATGTCGCCACCGTGCTTATTCTCGAAGAGAGGACATCGTCCTCAGGGTCTGGAACGTAACACATCCAGCTCATTACTTGACCTTCCGCTTCAACACATCAACGCTGATCAATACACCCAACGTTGATAACGGCCATCAGTTCATCAAAATGCCTTCAGACAAGGAGACAGTCGTTGCATTTGACGTGTACGGCACGCTGTTGTCTACTGAGTCTATTGCAGGCAAGCTTGCCTCTCATTTTGGACGAACGAAGGCCCAGGAAATTGCTGCCTCATGGCGGAAGTACCAGCTGGAATACACATGGAGACTCAATAGCATGGGTGAGCAGATGCCCTCATTTTCGTGCCACATTTGTGTGAGAACATTGAAACTCACAGCAGCAACCAGAGTACTACGAGGACTTCTCTCAAATCACGCGACAATCACTCCACCATGCGCTCGTCGAGGCGCAGGAACAGTTGACCGAGGGCGATATCTCGGACTTGATGAAGGCCTACGACAATTTATCTGCGTTCCCCGACGTCAAATCCACACTGCAGCGGATCGCCGCCGATTCATCAATCGTGCCTGTGATCTTTTCCAACGGATCGAAGGAAATGATTTCTAATTCGGTCTCGAGCTCCAAGGACTTGTCACCACACGGAACTACGTTCAAGCACATTGTGACTGTGGACGACGTGCAGCGCTTCAAGCCTGCACAAGTGACCTATCAACATCTTGCAGCGGTGGTGGGCAAGAAGCCGTCCGAAATGGATCAGATTTGGCTTATTAGCGGTAACCCGTTCGACATCGTGGGTGCTCGACACGCAGGATTGAATGCCGTTTGGGTGGACCGCGCAGGATACGGTTGGCAAGATGCTGCGGTGCCTGGTTTACAGCCCTCTGCGATTGTACGCAATCTGGAGCAGATCATCGATCACATCAAGAGCTCGTGATTACAGAGGTCCCCGTCGTTTTGAAAGCAGTCTTGCAAGGACCAGTCGCAAACATTGAGCAGATCTGTCAGAAAGGGATGTACAGCTGAAGAAATATTTCCAAATGCTCCACGTATCACGAAGAATTTGGGGTAAGCCAGCAATCAATTATTCTATCCTCCCATTTCCCCTCGAAGAACCCATTGCATGGTGGATTCCAGAGTGAATAGGGAGGACGTTCAGTTTATGTATGGAAGAAGAAAGGGAAAGTCGCGAAAGAATGAAAATCTGGTAGAAAAGCGGTTCACGCGGCTAGGGCATGACTAAGCGCACGTGATGGTCCCGGTCACCTATTCAGGTGACACGGAACCGGATATTCCGTCATCCCGATCCACGGTTCAAACGTCGTCATGTACAACCACGTCTCTAAGGCTACCGCGAAGGGCCTCACTGATCCATGCATGATACACTCAGCCTCATATCTCAAGTACTATAAGTAATGGCGTACATAAATATATACTTCGGTAATGATGAAATGTAACAAATCAGCCGCAAACTGGTATGACAAAAAGTTCAGCTCACGTGACTCCATACCGCGGTTTCAAGCGGATGAGCATAATTGAACGGAGAGCTTCCATAACGTCGGCTGTTATCGATAAGCAAAGTGCCTGCTTTCTGGCGCATCTGCATTGATTCTCCTCTTGGTTCGCTCTCCACACTTGTGGTTGCTCATCAACGTACCCTTGGTCCGCGAGCGCCGCAGTGTCTTCTACATTCGACCGACGAACTCTCGCAAGGTAGGAAATATGGCGCAGGCGTGGAATTTAGATCGAGCGGCATGGCTTTATCCACTTCGAGTATGTCCCATTTCCGTATTTGCTAGGCAGGCACATGTATACTGACCACAGACGATTAGGGTATCTATTACTTCGCAACCCACCGATTTCTCTGGCCTCTTTTCGAAGCTCGCTTGGTTCCAATCGTGCTTCTGTCGACATTCGTCTACTTCCTCCTCTTTTTCTTTACCTACATTCCGCAAGTGGCATTCCTTGCCATCTTCCAAGGCTGGGGCGCATGGATCAATGGTGCCTTCCTGGTCCTCGGTGAAGGGGCAGCAATCGTGGCGACTTTGTTCGAGGCCTTCTTTGTGGACGAGACCCTAGTCGACATCTTCGATTCTGTGCTCGTGAACGAAGGGCAGGAGCAACTGGTGCTTGTCTCCCGAGTGATCTATCCTGAACCGGGCGACCCGGCCAGTCGCCTTGGAACACCAACGACAAGCGCGGTGTACTCTCCGTTTTCGTTTCGACAAATCATCGAGTTCATCATCCTACTTCCACTGAATTTCATTCCTGTGGCTGGGACGCCTATGTTCCTCGTCTTGACTGGATATCGTGCGGGACCCTTCCATCATTGGCGCTACTTCCAGCTGCTGGACTCGACCAAGCAAGAACGTAAAGCCAGTGTGCGACGCCGACAGTTGCAGTACACGACGTATGTTTTGACAAACTTGTCCAGTCCCACCACCATATTTCGTAGATCATGCTGACTGATTTTCAGGTTCGGAACGGTCGCCCTTCTTTTGCAGCTAATTCCTCCGTTCTCCATGTTTTTCTTAATGACGACCGCTACGGGGGCTGCTCTATGGGCCTCAGATCTTGAGCGCAAGCGGCAAGAAGCACGCCAGCAGTCCACCCGACCAGGGGTAGGATATCGCGATCATGCACCCGCATGAGATCAACTCAGCCGGTCTCGCTTGCATCACCAGGGGGCGGAAAGAGTCATGAGTCCCTCCAAGATGGAAGTATATACATCACTACAATTGAGGCATTTACAATCCATATGATACTGTATATGATAAATAAAGCAACCCAACGGCTTTTGCAACATTCCTCGCTTCTGAAATGCAGCGATTCGCTCCACGCGATCAAGGTAACGTGCATGGTGTGGGTATGTGGGCCCCAATAGTCAAGGATGATCGGGCTCAGCTTTCCCCCAGGCGGGAGAAATCCACTTTGACGGTGCTGGACCCTTGGACACAACTAAGTTTGGATTTATCACCAGCGAACATAATACGGTGCTTGAAAAACCATACGGTCCAGGATCATCTATAAGGTTCAGTCTTGCTCAAACCAATCAAAACTCCAGGATGCACTGAATCGACCGATTTGGCTTTAGACTTTGACATTACAACACTCCGCGCGTCTTGGGATACCAGCACGTGACTGGGCGCAGCCATCCGCGGCCAACGCCAAGTTGTAGCTTGACTCCTGGCCCGGAATAATTTGAGCAACTACAGTAACCTTCGCACCGCTGTGAGTAGAAATACGGCATCACTATCTCAACGTGTACCGCGAGAATTGCTCATCCTACTCATGACCATGTGAGAAGACATGCTAAGGTTTCACCAGTACCTTGTTTGAGTCCTGGCATAAACTACATCGGTGTCTCACCCACTTTCCAGAAACCGCCATCTTTCCTAAGCGGCGCGCTAGTTTCAGCTGGGCAGCATCCCCGACGCCTTTCACTTGCCAAGAGCGTCTCTTCACGGCGCATTGGTGCTGCAGGTCGAGTCTTGGTGAAAGCTGTGGTACAGTTCGCCAATTTCTTTCGAAGCCCAGTTTCGAACGACTGCAGCGCATGAACTGGAGAACGCCCAGTACTCATCATAGAAGACGATCTCAGTTGTCGAGAATGGCTACAGCTGGACTGTTCTGAAGTGAAGATCATGTCTGCAAATTTGGATCGCTCCACCCTGTCAGATGGACCCAAAAACGAGGCTGCGCAAGGCCTGCGATGCCTGCAGTATTCGCAAAGTCAAGGTGGGTTACTACTACTAAACCTCCGTTCGGATGACGCAAATCGTTCACCCACTGATTGATCATCCATGCCCTTGTGAAGTGCGATAATGGCGGGCCACCGTGTCGATCCTGCGCCAGCTTGGACATTCCATGCACGTATGAGAGGCCAAGCAGACGCCGTGGGCCTCCCAATCGTCATGCGGAGGCCCTGAAGAAACAAAAGCTCGAGACTTCTTCGGCAGGCGCATCGCCAGGTAGCGTAGCGGATGGCCCCACAGAGAGTGTACTCAAGACCTCACCATTATCTCCCTCCGCGCATGTTGCGCATGCTCCAACATCTGCGGAGGCCATCTGCTCGTTACACACTGTTCAGTTGCTACTGGACGACTTTTTCACGTACATTCATCCGTTGGTGCCTGTTCCTCATGAGCCATCATTTAGGGCAGCATTTGAACGCCGTGAAGATGCCACCAACAATACATTCTTGGCATTGCTGGCCTCAATGATAGGGTTTCTTGTGGCCTCGTTCCCCCGAAGACCTAGACTTCGTCTCAACACAGAGGCGGAACGCGCAGCATTTCCCAATTCCATCGCACTTGTGCGACGGTGCCATGAGGTAGCGATCCAGGCGCGGGGTGTTGGATACCTTGATCGCAACGCGACTGTCTACGATGCTGCCATCAGCTATTTCCTCGGCGTCTGCTCAGGCTATATCTACAGCTTTCGGCGCTGTCGCACTTATTTGGCTGAATGTCAGACCATGCTGCAGGTCTACGACCTATGCCGCGCCCCGACAGACTCGCCCGCTACCGACACGCTCAATGGAGGCAATCCCGCCACTGAGTCCCCACAGTCTAGCTCGAGCCTGATGGGAGGCAATCAAGCAGACCTGATCACTCAAGAGCTGGGAAGACGCCTTTTTTACGTCTCTCTCGTGGGTTATCAGACTTTACATCAGCTTGGAAACTCCGATTTCAGAGTCCAGGTGGCACCAGAAACACCGACAGACCGCTACCCGCCACTTCCCCTGGAAGTAGATGACGAGTTCATCTTTTCAACACATATCAATCCTCAACCAACCGGACGGGTATCTCAATTAGTCGGCTTCATTGCAAATGTGCGGATATACTGCTCTTACAATTCTATTCTTGCGTGGGAAACCGCTTTCGGTAGTTCGCGGGTAATTGATTGGGAGCAGCAGCGTTCCACTCTATGGGATTGCTTGCAAAGAACTAAGTCTGCCCTTCTTGAGACTCCTGCTGAATTGTCTCTGCTCCATCCCAAGAAAGATGTGCCGGCCTTTATGTCCGGGGACGGATCTGTGTTCAGCTATCCGGACGATCACATTCACCAAGAGCGACGCGCGATTCAGTATGAAATTCAAAAGGCCAACATTTACGCAAGCCAACTGTGTACGAGATCCTACTTGGTTGACAAGTATTGGAACTTGTTCGATATTTACAGGAACTATGGCAACTCAGACCAGCCGAAGAAGGGTGGAACTGTGACCGACTCACATATCAAAGTCGAGACTCCGCAAGATTCGCCCGCGGCTCCGCCACCTCAACAAATGTCAGCGGTCTATCATGCACAGACAGATTACATCGGACGTATGATGGCCGAAGAACGAAAACTGGTAATCAAGGACCTTTTTGTCCTTCTTCGTACAGTCAACGAAGTCAACATGGAGCCCAACGGCGCCAGTCTTGTACGTTCAATTCCTTTCAAGTCTTACGACCCCCCAATCAAGCCTCCAGGAACCCAGCCCTCCCCCGAAAAATGCTAATACCGCCTCCCATAGACCTCCAAAATCCGCCAAGTAGCATCTACCCTCCTCAACATGCCCAACCATCACCCTTCACCACTCGACTCTACCCAAGCCGACTCTTCTTCAGCAGCGCCCCCACCCGACAAGACCCCCACAGCTTCTCTATCCGGCTTACACGTCCTCACAGCAGCCGAAGCAGAATCCTATCTCCATGCATTCATCGATACCCTCGTCCGGCTGGAGGGCCATTCTACCGCGGCAACAGATTCCGGAAGTACTTGCGAAGGTGTTAGTCCTCGCACAAATGGACGAGCAATGAGTTATCAGAGCGATTATGACCGTGATCAGGAGGAGCTCAGTCAGTGGGCAAATCTCAGGGAGTATCAGCAGAAATTTGCAGAGGCCGGGGGCGTGCTGTCGCAGCTTTGAAATAGATTATCTAGGCTGAGTTCTATGTCTCTCTATTTAATGATATCTTGGATAGAATGAAGCGCTTATTGCATCGGTTGAATGGGACGAATCTTTCTCTCTTTTTTTGACCCCCTTCTGAAGTGTTGAGGCTGGCGATGAGTGTATTTCTATTCTAAGAGGTCTAGAGATGGATCTCGATTCGTACTCATGGAATGCGTCTCGGTCACGGGGAACTCCGCAGTCCATTACCATGTTTCAAGACAACTCCACATTGTCGAAGATTTGACTCATACCTTAGCGGTAGAGCTGGTGTTTCCGCCATCTCGGTGAGTAGAAGTAGACATGAACGTGAATCGATACGACTCTAATTCGCTCTTGTGGTTATAACTGAAAACACAAACATCACTACTAGCTATATAATTAGAAAGATCGAACGCATTAATTACTCCAAGAATTCTACCTTTCAAGGGAGAGATCAACACACAGAAGAGGCTCCATAAATAAATCAGGCGAGAAATCGCTCAGCGTGCTAATGATGTAAAATTCCCATCTACGAGATAACTTGAACGCGGATAGCCGTCGTCGTCGCCGTCACAGTCTCGGTAGTGGTCGCTTTCCACGAGGTCACCGTCTCGGTCTTTGTCTCCCTCCACGACGTTACAGTGTCCATCTTGGTGATGACGAAAATGCCCGAAGAAGGTGTGATCGGAATGACGGTCAACAGACCCGAATCCTCGCTGGAGTGCGGAGCAGTCGTGGTCGCGACACTCAAGGGCTGTGTATTAGTAGGTGCAGCGTGAGCGACATTAGGCTCGGCGATCGTGGAGACCGGGTTGATTACGAGGTCAGATGTGGTTTTCGAGCTGGTGTCAACCGTGGGAATAGGTGCAGACGATGTGACGGTCACAGTCTGGGCAGGTTGAGTTACGGTGACGCTCTTTGTATCGGTCGCGTGAACTGTATGGGTACGAATGATCTCAGGCGCTGTCGTGCTTGGCTTAACTGACGTGGTCTGAGCGATTGGGACCTGCGAAGATGTCGTCTCAAGAGGTTGTACAACCACACTGGTCTCGGGAGGCGGTGCGACTACCCTGGTAGGCTCGATGGTGGACGTGGAGAATGGAGCTGTTGCACTCTCGGAGACATAGACGATGACCGGTTTTGTGACCACAGGCCCTGGAAAGGGCGTTGTTGCAAGTGGCCCGCTGGACGACGAAGTTGACTCCACCCCCAGAGTAGCAGGTGTCGAGCTAGATGGACTGGGCGATGTCATCGATATTGAGGCAGTGGTCGATATTCCACTCGCACCAAATACAATAGGCGCGGCGCTCGCGGCACTTGTAGTAAGAGGCAATGATTCGGTCGACTGCACAATGGTTTCGCTTGAACTAGCCGGGGAAATGGCTGGAACACTGGAAGATGCTGAGCTGATGGGCAGTGTGTCGGTCATTTGAAACGAGGTTGATGTTGCAGAAGGCATCGATGACCCGAGAGTCGTCTCAGCTATAGGGAGTAACGAGCTCGCCTCGGACGACGGCGCCGCGCCGACAAAGTGTGAGCTCGTCACCTGTGATCCAAGTGTAGCCACAAGTCCGCCAAGATTGGAACGAGGAGGTTCAGTATGCGAGTACATTGGAATATGCAAACGCGAGTCGGTGACCATTGTGACAGAGAATGCCGTTGGGGTGATAGACTGCATGTTTGTGGACTGGGTGGGAACTGAAGATTTCATGGATGAGCTCGCCGAAACAAAAACGGAGGCCGTCGAACCTGGTCCATTGAGGGCCGAGGAGGATAGGGTTGCACTGGATGAGCTCGCTGTTGCAGTTTTTGGTGAAGACGTATCAATCCCAGAAGATGAGACTGAAAACGATTGGGCATTAAGAGATTGAGTTGTGTACAAAACTGAAGTAGGGGTTTCTAAAGCAGGCGCGCTGGATGGCCCGATCGAAACGGTGGGCGAGGTTGAGGTCGGCGTAGAAGGAACAGGAGCAGTTGACGAGCTCACCGAAGAAGACAGCAACGGAGTTGACGATGATATGCTCGTAGGCACAATCGCAAAAGTCAAGCTAGAGGCCACTGATGACGATGGTGACGAAGATAGCGGGGCAGATACGCTTGATATTGTGGAAGAGACAGGGGGTTGAGGACTTGGCGTGAGAGCAGTACCAGAGCTTGGCAGCTCACTGCTTGATGACGAGATGGAATTGGCGAGTGGTGGCTGCAGTGATGACGAAGAAGTGCTGGTTACAAGGACGCCATTTGTGGATGATAATGCAGCACTTGAGATTGATACAGTGGAGGAAGTCAGGCTCGGCGAAGAGACGTGCAACGCCTCTGAAGTTGTCGGAGACGTCGAGAATAGCGCTGAACTAGTCGTTGAGGTCGAGTCAGAAATCTGCGACACCTGTGCAGGTGCAGCGGAGGTAAAGCTTGGCTGCTCGCTGATTGTCGATACCATGGAGCTAGTCTGTGCTAGTGGTAGAGGGGACGATGAGGATTCTGGGTGGGCCGAAGCAGCCGGCGCAGTCGTAGAAGATGTTAACAGCCATGTCCGAGTGACAGGAATGACGGTCAACCCTTCATTATCATCATCCTTGCCAGTGCTGTCCTTTCGCACTACTGTCGGTTCGCTGATAGTTGAAGTTCTGGTTGACGAGCCGTGATCAATCGCTGGGGCCACGCTCGACGATGTCACTTCGTGACCGAGTGCAAGAGAGCGTGCAATCGGGCCTGCCGAGCACAACCAGGCAAATACCAACAAACTAGCCACACGAGAGAGCACCATTTTGAGTGGTCTGATCGTATGGATCTCACTGCTGGAGCTGGGAACGATGTTGAGTTTGGGACTGAAGAGCAGAAAGACACAGGCTCTCGGCGGTTTCAAGGATCAAAGGAAATGATGCCACCAGGGCAAGAGGCGATTATCAATGAACTGAGGGAGACAAAATAGACGCAGATTGTGAAAGAAAAGGTCAAAGAATGTGTGTTGAAGCCCTCTGGGGTACTGAAGTAGCGATGCAATGTTGTTTTAGGCAGCTGCTTGCTATTAAATGAATGCGACGTGGTCGAGGCAGACGCCACGCTGATTGCGCTGGATGAGAATGAAAAGAGTGAATGAAAGAGGTAAAAACACACGCAGAGAGATAGACTGCAGGAGAAGAGTCTAGAGCTGAAGGCAGAGTGCAAAATGATCGACAACGAAAGAGGAGCAAAGGGAATGCATGGCAGATGGTGCAGATGCCCTCGATTATGAACTCGCATGATCCGGCCAGTATGGGCCGGCCCAGCCCCATCTTCTCTAGGTGATTATGTCCATAAGATCAAGGGCCAAGTGGGACATTGTGGTTTCAGTTGCGATGAGAATAGCATCGCACAAAGGAATCAACGTAAAGAATCGAAAGGTGTGAAAGGATGAAGATGGCGCGCGCGATTCAAAGCGCCGTTGCAGTTGACGCCGAGATGGTCAGTTCCAGTTTTGATTGGCTGCTGGGCTTCAGAGTGGAGCACAAACACCGCTCGGGATGGCTATCCTGCCATGTGATTGGCTCCGTCTCTACTGTCATACTAAATCCAGTTAATGTTTGAATGTTTACGAAGGCAACTTAAGAAACCCTGTTTATAGGATCTGGCTACACACCTACAGCGAGACAGAATTGACTTGACATGTCTGGCACTGCACTCCATTCAAAATGTTTCTGATTGAGTAATGATTCACTTTACAGACGGAGATAGAGACGGGTGGGAGGATTGTTACCATCGGGTGACCCTCCTTGTGAGCAAGGGCGACGATGTCTGATCAGCCACAGGCGGGTCAAGAAAGGTGCACCACGTGTAGACGCCCGTTTGTGCAGTGTCTCTTTGAAAGCTTACACCTTCACAGTAAAGGTCCCTCCAATGCCTTCGAACGAGTTGATCTTCCCAAGCACATTCTTCGAGTCTCCGTAGTAGTGCATACGATATGTTCCACTTTCCAAAGGAGTCGGGTTACCCACACTGTAATAAGAATCTTCGATCTGCCACTGCAGGGTCACCTCGCTGTAGCCGAGGACACCATTCGTGCGCTTCCAGAGGAAGACCAGGTTCCAGTCACGATCGTTCCGGACCACCTCCCAGCTGCCCGAGTCAGTCTTCCGTTGGACGGCCGCGTAGGTGGACTCCTGATGGAAGTTATTGCGTGGATTGGCGCCAACAAAGGTGGTTTTGACCGTGTCACCGGGCCCATACGTGCGTTTGTCAGGGTTGGACAGAACATCGCCAAACGATTTGCCGATCGGGGCGTTGTCGTAGATCACGCCCGTGATGAAGCTCAAGGATCGATCAGTGTTAACCGGGGGCTGGGCCCAGCGGGGATAGTCGCCAGCTTGGCAATGTCAGAGGTACTCCCCAAATAGGGGAGATATGTGAGGGTCAAATTGATGTACGCGGCAAGAGTGCTGGGGCCGTATAGAGTAGAGGCCCCTTCGTAGCGCTGAACACTGTATTCCTCTTCCGTAGCCACATAATGGGCGTAGCTATTGGATGGAGCACCAAGGACCACCAGTGGATCTGAAACAGAGAGCGACTTTTGGGCACCTTGAGCAATCGCTGCCTTCCAGCGTCGCCCGGACATGGTGGTGGCCTCGCTGGTGGACACGATGATGAATAGCTGACCAACTCGGAGAACTTGAATGTCCACAATGTCAGGTGCCCACGCATACGGCTCGGTCAATGTGCCCACATCTAGCAACACGTCCTTGGCTCCCTGGCATTCTTTTTGCTCTTCGGAGGGTTGATGGATGAATGCACGTGCGACCTTCCACAGTGGATTCTCGGTCGCTGGACTGCTGGCGTTCTGGGTAAAATCGAATGCGCCCGGTCCATCGGTCGTCCCGGCTGCGAACGAGTAGCCCAATGCAGCGGGGCATGTCTTCAACGTGGTGCCGTTGAAGGGCGAGGGGAAGGTGTAGCCGTTCATGTCGTGGTAGACGTGGAACGATCGTACTTCCGAGCTGCCGACAATGGGGGTGCGCGTTGCATCCATCTGATCATAGAGTGTCTTGGCTGCGGAATATTGACGTTTTCCAATCTCAAAGCAGCTCTTGGCACCGTTGTCTTTCTCCTGGAAAAAGGGACCTCGCCCATGGCACGCCTCGTTAGTCCCCGGGGTGGTGCCTCCCGACGAGCCACCACAGGTACTGTCGGAATAGTTGCACATGACATTGGAGCCATCTTCGCACCAAGCACCTTCGGTGTTAGGACTTGTATCACCAACATTGGCCTGGGAAAAGCCAATGATAGCGTCCTGAGCGAACCGAGAATCACCCACAATGCTCCGTTCGAAAAGATAGGCCGCAACGCCTTTATTGTCACCAGTCACGAGGGTGTTGTTGTTGTACAGCGACGTGCCGTGGACAGGGAACCAAGTCAGCACCGCAGCAGTCTTGTTATCCGACTCGCGGTCGAAACGTAAAAGCGTCAAAGTCTTATCCACATTGGCGGAATATTTGGCTTTTTCTTCCTCAGGGTTGTGGTCATAGGAAAATGGACTGCGATTGATGTTTGCATTCTCCAGATCGATTGACCCAAAGGACAATCGCCCTGGCGTAAGGCTCTCGTGTGCCCGCTTGATTGATAAGATCGTACCATCCACGATGGCTTGATAGCTACGCTTATCGAAGCCCAAGTTGGGGAGCTGCGGTAGAAGGTAGTTCATCCACGCTCCGGGGCCAGAGTGGGAATGTGTTCCCGTCAGCGCAACGTTGTGCTCGCCATATCGCGTATAATCACCTCCCAAAGAGGCCAGTCCTTTCAGAACGCCATTTCTAATCGCAGTGTCGCCGGACTGAGTATCAAGCACGAGGTAGATAAAGGTATCTTCCGGATTGCCTGGGTTAGCCATGATGAAGGCGCGCGAGTAGAGTCTCTGTCGTAGTCCCGTGCCCTTTTGATCCAAGCTGGCATAGCCGTTGAAGCCAACCTCAACAACAGGTCTGTATGGGCAAATTAGTATGGCATGCTTGCTGTTGAGCTCGAGGGATTACTTACCCCGTCACGTCTGCTTTGCCTGCGCCCAACAGGAACAAGCTGCTATCCGTCGCTGCTCCAGCCCTGTCTCTCCAGGAACTGAATTTAGGGTCAAAGCTGGAGGATGGCCCTTCATTAGGAGGCTGCTTGAAGGCGATCAACTGCATAAAGAGCAGAAGTGATACAGCTATCACGCCAAGCACAACACCGTATCGTGTGTTGGCCATGTCGCCTGAACTATCAAGGGAGCTGCTATAGATTTCTCAGGCCAATCTGACCATACAAAATGTGACACAATATGTACTGAACGAGACGCCGTTCATCGAGGGTCGAGGATTCTGGAAGAAGAAATTATTCCAGCATGCGGCCATATACAACTCTTTAAGAAGTACAGACAGTCAGACACAGGTCGGCTTTCCGATCTGCAGGTAGCCCATGGCGGATGAAAGCGACTTCTCCGTGAGATGGCCCTCTTCGAGCTCGAGTGAGATTGCACACGGGTCGGCTGCTCTAGAGAGATGTGATAGCAGCAAGTCCTTGGATCAGCTCCGTCAGATGCAAAAGACATAAAAGTACTTGCATGAGCATCCGGGCGGGGAGAGCGGCGTCCTGCGTCCGCGATTGGTGTAACGCCCGACAGGGAGTGGCAACTGGCGAGGAACCGGGTCCAGAGAACAGGCTGATCCTGCCATCTCTTGCCTGGACAACTCGTTTACATTCCATCAACTCCCAATTGGGTTTGGGCCACCAAGGGCCAACATGACCCTGTGGTTTGAATCAGTGCAGAACTTCTCAAGACCCTTGTTCTTCGTGCCTGCATTACCACTGTTCCCCGCTCGAAGCTACTATCTCCTGCCGTGATGTCGAACCCCATGCATGGTGACAAGCGGAGATGGATGCCAGATCAAGCAGTGGACTTCCACCAGCAGAACATGGCTTGCAGTGGTCGCTCCCGGTTAAAGTACGATAACAAGATCAACTCGACCAGAGATCATGCCGCAGAATCAATTCGGTCTCGCGCAAAGTTGAACGTCTGGGGTTGCACCCGTCCTTCTTCTCCTGTGATCAACACGCCGTCTGTCATGTGGCTTCGGACGGTTGTTGATCGTGCAAACTTTGATCACGGTACAACAAGTTGATCCCGTAGGATTTGCTGACAAGGCTTTGAGGGATGGAAGTATGAAGAGTGCGTGAGTCGAAAGAGTCAAGTCCACAGCAGATGCATATTCATGACCACATGCTTCCTCGACTTTGCATACTCTTCTGATTGCTGCGGAGGCAGCTGGCAATAAGCTTGAATTTCAAGCTGGCGCATTGAAGGATGGAGTGTATTGTAAATTGTAAACTGTAAATAATCACCCATCTGTGCATAAATCTTGTAATTTACAGTATATTGAATACTGTATCTTGATCTCCTACATTGTGGGTCCTTCTAGCACATGACATCGCTCAAGCAGAGCACTTGGTCGCAGGGCTTGAAGTTTGAAGAAGCACTTCACGGGCACAAGAACATCTGGCCACCCAAAATGTCTTTAATCACCGAAGTTCACGACTCTCTTCCTTGTGAGTGCACTATCCCAGTATCACAGCTACGTGACCATCTCACAAACTAACATTTACCAGACATCGACGCCGAGCCTTCAGCCAGCGCGCGACAAAAGGCCGCCCAGCTCATCAATGCTGAACTGGCCCCCGAACATTCCTCTACTTTACATCCGTCAATTCCTGCCAGTCCGCAGCAAAAATTCTCCCCTCTCTTCCAACAAGAAATCGATCGCAAAGCCACGGGCGCGCCATTGACCGGCGGCATTGACCTGACCCGATACGAAGCCCCGGAGCCTCCAACCCGAAACTCCGACACCGAGCCCCCCAATTTGACCGAATGGAGGGAAACACTACGCAAGGCTTACACTTCCAGTTCGCATCTCACCAAGCGGCATGAGAACCTTTCACTCCTAGAGGCCCATGGCAAAAACGCGTGGCTCATTGGCAACTCGCAGTTGGAGGAGATTCTACGGGTGATGGAGAAGGAGCTGGCAGACACCAAGGGTGCGGCGGAAGAGGTCAACAGGCAGCGGAAGATCGCACAGGATGCCAGTGTTGGCGAGTTGACCAGTCTTGAAGAGACGTGGAAGCGCGGTGTCGGGGCGGTCTTGGATGTGGAATTGGCCTCGGAGGCCCTGCGCATGCAGATTCTGGACCAAAGGAGATCAGCGGCGCAACAGCACGAGCGTTAGACTTGTTCGCCATCGAAGAAATGATACATGATACCCAAAAGTGTTGCCGCGTCGCTGTCCGTCGTCTGCTCGCTTTCCTTTTTTTTTCGCGATTCTGCGGTGTTGGACACACCTAAGGCCACTATGGTAATTTTCTGACTTTGCCAACGATGCCCCTTCACACCAACCCCGTGTGTCTCAGTCTATCTATCTCCAGCTTGTTCCATCACAAAAAGTCACTATCTTCACTGTGATGTGTGAAGCCACAGGGTTGATCTTCTCCGACGACTTCCACGGGCTCAACGCTTTCTGTCGAAATGCACTAGGTCAGATGACACGGATCTATTGAAAGTCAATCTAACTAGGCCGAGACCTGGTTCGTCAGCAACACGTTTGGCATCAAGCAGCCCCCAAGCGTCAATAGTCTCCACGTCTCGTAATGTGCTTCGACACGTCCCCTTTATCCACTACCGGGACCGTGAACAGCACACGCTGTCATATTCATTTTATAAATGGATCCAAGGCAAACACAGATAGTTTCTGGAAGCTTGTAACCAGTTTGAAATATTTTAAGTCATGTGGTCTCAATACCAGATAATCATTCAGGACTATGAATGGCTCTCATTCACCTGACGTAGCATAAGCCAAAGATAAAAAGCACTTACATGATATGTACAATGACTTCTCCACGAAAGCCCTCGCCATATTTTCTTTCAAACGCTTTTCTCCGGCGCAACAAGCTTTACCTCAATACCCTCCGGCCCCACCACAACAGGTCCATCTGCCACCTTGTCTTGTATATCCCTGACAGTTTTTGCCGTCGCCTTCTGGTTCCACTTGACCAGCTCCTTACACATCCCTTCCAACGTCGACATCGTCGGCCGATACCCCAAGCCTCCATCTGCCGGCGCCTTTCGGGCCCGAGAGTCATCCGCAATGCAGAAGACATCCGAAATGGCAAACAGCGACGGTTGAAGCTGCAATAAATCACCTTTGATCTTGGGTAGAAGCCACGGGAGCCATGCGTCTTGGATGTAGACGTACGCCTCGACGAGGTGGGCGATGATGTAGAGCGGAAGGGGTTCCACGCGAGGGAAAGACACGGGTGTCTTGGAGAAATTGACGAGAAGAGTGTAGATATCTTCGAAAGAAATCGCTGGATTAGGATCAGTGACCACAAAGGATTGGCCACCAATGTTGGGCAGAGTGCTGGAGGGTTGGGATTGCTCGATGAGGCGTTGTTCATAGAGGAGATGGGCTACCGAGACGTTTTCTGCGTTGATGAAGCTGTGGATGATGTTGGAGGTCCAGCTAGAAGGATGGCAAGTCAGTTCAAGTCAACTGTGTCCACGCTTGAGGGAGAAATTCAAGCTTTTTTTTATTTGACATAGACTCACGTTGGGCTACCACCGCTGCGCAGGTATAGTCCGACGACGGTTCCGCTAGTCTCATTTCCGACACCATAGATTCCATTTGCAGGTCTAATGCAGCCTGTGCGGAATCCGCTCGTTTGGTCATCAGCCGCACATACAAAGCGTTCCGTTTCAAGTTTTGTCCGAGCATAGTTGCTGAAGAATTCGTCGTGACGCTGCGGAAGCTGCGCTTGGTCACTCAAGATTTGCACCGCTCGCCTGGGAACTCTTTCCCACGGCGTGATCCAAAAGCTGGGCTTGTGCAAATTCACAGAACCAGAGGAGGTGGATATGAAGCAGCTTGCACTGCTTTCCTTCGCAGCTTGGAGTACATTGCGGGCGCCATGAACGTTGACTTTCTCGCTCAGGGGCAGATATCTTTCGAGGCGCTCATAGGGGCGGATGATGGCTGCAGTGTGAAAGACCGTGAGAGGCTTCTGGGCGACTTGAGCCAGCCACGGATGCGTGAACGCCGCCGAAACGGAAGACTGGTCGGTGATATCGGTCTTGAAGTATGCCACACCGCGTTCCAGGATTTCAGCGGTGGGTGCGGCGAGGTCTAGAATGCGCAGAGAAGCGGGATCTTCACCTCGTGCGAGAAGATGAGAGACGATCCAAGCACCCACGAGACCTGCGTTAATTGTTCCATCAGCAAGGTGATACTGTAACTGCAGGATCATGTGCAGAATAACTGATCGCCTTCCGTTGGGCTACCTAGTGTACGTTGGCCCCAGTCGTACCGAGGCTAGGTCGACCAAACAGAAAGCAGGCCCAACAAAAGCAACGTGAAGCAATAGCTTCTATTTGTGAGCATGTGACGTACCTGAACCACCTACAACGATGTATCGGCGCGACTGTTTCGGCGGCAAATCGTTGACGACATCGACGTCGTTCTTCAGGATCCTCTCGTAAGTGGCCTTGACTTCCTCGGTGGTCCAGCGCGTGGGTGAAGCTCGGTGGGCCTCCTCAGGCACCCGTTTCATTGCGGCATTGACATGGATCAGGTACAGCGCGGCAAGGCCTAGAGCGAGCAGGATCATGTACAGCATCTTGATGAACTATCCTCACTGTTCTGTCCTGACTGTTCCTTCGTAATCCGGTTCCGCAATCGCAGCAGACGCCTAAGCCTCTTATCGGACAACAAGCTGACGATGCGCGAGTGAATGTGACAAACATACTCTGGGCGCAAAAGTCTTTCTATGCGGAGGGTTCAATCAGCCCTCGAAGGGTGATGAACTGGCCTCGGTAGAATCTGTGATTCTACCTTTGTGGATATTGACCGAGAGAGGTGTTTGTGGTACCATGCGCCAGAGAGGTGAAGATCTATGGAAAGTCTCCGGGTCGGATACCACTCGCCATGAAAATTGGAAATATTCAGTCTTCCAGAAGAGTTGAAACAGTCTACGGATAGTAATCGTTCCGGTAGGCCGAGTGGAACAGCCAGCACTGTGGCTGGTCAATGGTTAGTTGCATAGGATCGAACTGTCAGACCTGGCCGTTGAATTGATGGCTATTTGGCGGCTAGATCGCAATAGAAGCTACGATACTGGAGAGTGGCACATGGCTCCGAGACTTTGTGACTTGCCTTGCTTGGAATGCGGGGCGCGTTAGTTAAACCAAGACCACGATTTATCGCTTGCTGGTTCCTTCTTAAACCCTCAACGGCGTCGAGCTGAACCGGATCCCGGAAGATTTGTGGTCAATCTTTGGACCGTCAGCTTAACTCGGTTAGACGATGGGTTCTTTTTCTCCCCTCGGCGAAAGGTCTTTTGGTGGATCCAACCCACGGAAGAAGGGCCGCTGTCTCTTCAGTGGTCGACGGTCCTGCTTTTTCTCCGAGATCGTCTGCTACCGAAGTCGCGGTCTTTTACCTTTTGGGGACAGAGTCAGGTACCGAAAGAGCATTTTTCTGAGCTGTGCTATATAATGTTGGTACGCTTTGCGTCCCTATGGGCAGTGGGGACCCTCGAAGTTCCTGGAGAAGGGCTGTTCTTGTGTTTGCATTTGTTTCCAAGACGATTTTTACGTATTGGAGGACCGTCTTAAGCATCTCCGACTTTGCTGTAGCCTGTGAGTCTGACATCTCACCCATTGCTCCTGGTGCAACATTGTTTGAGGACGGGATGCGGGCTCGTCGGGATTTGGTCATTCGAGTGGTACCTACTTGAGGGTACAGGCAACAAGTCAGCACAACATGTGCAGTGGGTGTACGAGTGATGCTGCCCAGTCAGTCTAGTCTCTTTCTCGGCCTTTCGATTCACCAACGGTCTCTCGTTGCTCTGGTGGACAGGCTGGACAAGACGAAAACCAGAAGACTTGGAGTCATGGCTACGCCCCGGAACTATGATATGAGCGTTTATCAAGCTATACTCCGTTGCTCGCCAGTCTCCAATTAAGCAGGTACCTAGATTATTCAAGAGAAGTATCCGAGCAGGTAAGATAGGTTTGAATTCTTGTAGTTCGTCATACTTGGCAAATAACTTTCCAGGTTGTTCGCATCAAAACACATTCGATCGCAACAACTGCTGTAAAGTGTAATCCATACTCCCGTCCCGCGGCGGAACGTGCCTTTTACCCATCAGATCTAGCGATCCATCTCTCTCGTACTGACTGACCTGAATGAGGCTCTGGCACCCAACTGACGTGGGGCAAGATCTTCACTGTATTTAGATCTACTACTATATCGGATCCATCAGCCGCAGGAGATAGTCTATTTTGGTTTCAGTGCCACTACCTTACAGCACCACAGATTAAGTACAGCGGATGAACATGCATTTGATGATTTGCCTCGCCAAAGTCTCTTTCGGACATGGAGTACCGGGCTTCATTGCTCCTCATGCTTCAAGCACAGAGACTCGAGAGAACCGAGTTTTTCATTAAAGAAAAAAATCTCAGCGATCTGAGTTTCTAGGTAGTAGATAGTAGGTACTAGGTACTAGTAGGTACTATGTAGCGGTCAAAACATCGAACGCGTAATTTAATAAGCCGCGGAAATAGGTGTTCATAGGCTCTGACTTATCCGAAGAGTACATGCTCTTGTATGCCAGCGTGCACTGGTGCAGAAATAAGCAGGGCCGATCGTAAAACCTTCCTCGTGTGTCTTTACGAACTTATGGGCCATGTCGAGGCTCCTTGTCCAGGGCTATGCCAAATGGTCGCTGGTGCGATAGTAGTGCCACTTCTGTCCAAAATTATCGGGCATAAACGAGCCTTAATTAAACCTTCCATCTTCCATCATACCGACTCCCATTCAATGAATGAGGTATTTAGTTGTTACTTGTCACTAGTCAGTTACTACCTAACCTAAGTTGTAACCCTTCCAATTTTGTGGGACAAAAGTAGACTGAATCAGTTCCTCCCGGGGGTCCTCCCTGATACTGATTCATGATAACCAGCGGAATGCCACGCATCAGTCAACTGCAGTCACCTCCCGTCCTCCAATGCTTGGGCAACGAAAAGGTTCCGCTGCCCAAATGACGAATGACACCTGATGCACAGAACCTGAGAACCAGGATCCTGGCCACGGAAGCCTGACCTGTGGCCTTGCGCGCGGTCATAGCTCGCCAGCTATCAAGTCCGTGGCCATCTTCAGGCTGGGGCAACTGCCGACTTGTTCGGCAAACCGGCACAACGGAGTCCAGGCCACAGTCCGGGCGAACCCACTCACGAGGGTAAGGTACATCGACCTCTCCACCACGGTTTCCACCGTCGCAGGGGGCCAGAAAATCTAAGGTATTCGGGAGAGTGACCAGGGGCTCCAGCTTTGGATACGGAATTTGTGGCCTCTGAGATGGAGACGTCCAAATCGTGGGGAAGGCTTTTGTTGAGTCTAATTCGCACAACCTGCGACATTAGCCATCGCATCACGGTGCGACGAAACCGACACAAAGAGCTATGACGGCGATACTTTCCTTGTTGCAGACCCCTCGACGCATAGTGGCGTCAACCTCGGCCTTTGCTTGAAGAGCAGCAAAACCTCCTCGGCCCATCAGATCGCGCACGATCCACACAGATGGCGATCTGCTGTTAACGTGGTAAACCACGAGACGTTGGCCCCCTGTCCGTTCCAATGATAAGAGGCTCATTGATTGCTTTTGTCGGCCCCCACCATGAACAGAAATTGTTGGAGAAAACCGAAAATTCTCGAGTTGGGGTAAATTGCAGGTCAACAAGATTACCTTCGGACTGAGCCTTGTTTCTTCTTTGAAGCTGCAACCTCCGATGTTCATGCCGGGAACCTAATAACCTCTCTGGTACAGAAACATCCTACAGTAGGGAGGATCCCGTTGATCGTTCGTACTAGATCCCGCGATCAGATGAGCTTTGGCCCAGACTCCAAGATATCTACACAAGCTTGCCAGCGATCAAGCTGTCAGCGAAGCAAACATTTGTCCAGGGTGTCGCTTTAGGCTCAGTCCTCGGCACACTTGATCATTCATTCTGCTCAGTCGCTAATTTTCACCCAGGCCAGCAACTCAATTTCTCAACATGTCACATCCACGTCGGGCATCTATGGAAAGTCGCCATTCCACGTCCAAGTGGGCGCAAACCACTGCGCCCACCCTTCGTGATTCCGACTCCGTATCATGTGCATCTTCGATAGATACGCAGGGCGATCGAGAAGGATTGGGAAGAGCTCTGACTGCACATACAAGTAGAGCCTCTGATCATATGTCTCTAGCGGAGCGGGTGACAACAATTCCGACCAACATGACATCGGATCCGAACTACGAGGTCGATTGGGAGGGTGAAACCGATCCACAAAACCCCAAGAATTGGAAGCTTTGGTACAAGTCTATGAGCATGGTATTCTTGTCATGGAATACTTTGATTGTGTGAGTACCAGGGAGTGCTTTAGCTGTTACACTACAGAAAAAGTCACCCCGCTGACTGGGCGGCAGTGTTCTATATTCCACTTCCTACACTTCAGGTGTGCAGCAAATTAGCAAGGAGTTCGATACTTCCACTACTGTCGTCACTCTCGGATTGACTGTTTATCTGGTTGGACTCGCGATTGGATCAATGTTCACGGCGCCTCTCAGCGAAGTTTATGGTCGAAAGCCGGTCTGTGTGGTCTGCCTGGCACTATTCACCGTTCTGATCATTCCATGTGCTGTTGCGAAATCGGTGACAACCCTGCTGGTGGTCCGTTTCTTCGGTGCTTTCTTTGGTAGCGTCATGATCTCGACGGCACCGGGCATGGTCGCTGATCTGGTGGATGATGAGCACCGAGCACTCGCTTTCTCAATCTGGAGTATCGGCCCACTGAATGGACCTGGTACGTCATTCGTCTCTTGATCCTCAGTTGCTCTCCATCTCCTAACGTTTGAAACACAGTACTGGGACCCGTCATTGGCGGGTTCGTGACGCAGTATCTGGGTTGGCGATGGATGTGTTGGATCGCGCTAATTCTTTCTTGCGTGGCGCTTGCCTTTGCCCTGATTCTTCCGGAAACATACGCACCCACTCTTTTGCAGCGGAAAGCTGCTCGGCTGCGCAAGGAGACGAATGATTCGCGATGGTGGTCCCGCTACGATCAAAAATCGACCCTACTCGAAATACTAGCTCTCAACCTGAGTAGACCGTTTGTGATGGCTGTCACCGAACCTATCTGGTAAGACTCGTCAATGCGATGCCGCATAGCAAGGGGGCATCCAACTGACTCCCGATCGCAGTATATTTTGGAACATTTACATCGCCATTGTGTACGCCATTCTGTATCTTTGTTTCACCGCGTATCCCATCGTCTTCAGGCAAATTCGTGGGTGGGACCTCGGGTTCTCCGGTCTCGCGTTCCTCGGCATCGGTGCTGGAGTACTCATCACGATCGCCTGTGAGCCGCTGGTTCGTCGGATGATCAACAGCCATCCCAAAGATCCAGAGACCGGCAGTGTTCAACCCGAAGCCATGGTGTCCTTTGTGTGCATTTGCTCTGCGCTCATTCCAATAGGTGAGCTTTGGTTTGCGTGGACCTGCTCCCCGGCCTCGATTCATTGGATCGTGCCTTTGCTCGCGGGCATTCCCTTTGGCGCAGGTAACACGGGTGTCTTCATCTATGCGTCGAACTACCTGACGCATAGTTATGGTATGTACGCCGCATCTGCGATGGCCGGAAATTCGGTCATCCGGAGTGTCCTGGGCGGAGTTCTACCGCTGGTGGGCCCATACATGTACAACAGTCTGGGTGCAAACTGGTCCGGCACATTGTTGGGATTGCTAGAGGTGGCTATTATACCAATTCCCATCATCTTCTACAAGTATGGCTACAAGATCCGCATGAAGAGCACCTTGATTGTGCGCATGCAGGAAGACAAGAAGAAGTTGGAAGGGAAACGGGCGCGGAAGACACCGCACCCTTCTCAGGACGCTAAATCCACCATGGTGGTCGAGGATGTGGAAAAGCAGGACTGTCGCGTCTGAAGCGTTTAGAGACATAGATCAGGTCCTGATGACCCATTTATTGTGCTCTGGTCCTTCTGCAACGTCGATCAGAAGGTGACGTGGACATCACTATTGACTAGGACCGCCGAGCATGACGTACACCGGGGGTTCCTTGACTCACTGAAGGAACTGGTGATGTTTTATCCAGACACACGCATTCGTCGTTCAACATCCTGGGCATTGCGGAGGATACGCTCATACTCCCCAAGTGCGATGGCGCCCGCAGAAAACACCATTACGGCATCAACATGCACTGGTCGAGGCGCGACTCTCGTCGGCACTGAAGCCACTTCAGGTTCATCATGAGGCTGCGAGGAGTTCAATTGCGAGGAAGTAAAGGACAGGGTCGGCGATGCCGATTCTCGGATGTAACCGATGACATTCAACCATGCGCCAACTCGAAGCTCCTCTGATGAGAGGTCCTGCAGCACCGCGTTGACATCGACCGAGACCGATTGAGGTCCTTCTTTCTGCCACGGATAGTTGTGCTCTAGGACAAGATGGCCTGTATTGACATCGTAATGCCTTACACTGAAATTGAATATCAAGTCAGATATCGACCACCTTTTGCCTGAAGTAAACACATGGCATAAGGATTTAGAGCGCTCTACACGTACCAGCCCAAGAAGCGGACTTTTGTATCAGTTCGCAGCGATGGAAGGTCACATAGAAATGCACGTATTGAAGGACGAGGTCCGTTCATTCCAAGATCTCAGACAGTCACAATTCCAGCTGAGGGCCAAATTTCGGATTCTGTATGATTCAGGCCTAAAAGTCCGCGAGCTGCTGGTCACTTCACAACCATCCAAGTCACGGGCCCGTTATTCTTGAGAGTTCCAGCCATGGGGATGGGGTGGGTCATGGCACGTGACCGTTATCGGGCGTATGTCATCGGGTCCAGCGAGTGACGGATTCCCCTCCATGTCGGCTTCATCGATGACAACGCCCGCTTGCTCGTGATACTTGGACGTGGTTCAATAACAGTCCCTCTTGCCCACCCTTATATCCTGGCAGTGCTTCCATTACATCGGCCGACAGCATACTTCTTCTCACTGCGAACCTGCTCTGTATCTTTTGTCGGGAGCACGATTTACGCTACTCCGACGCCCGGCTTGTTTAGTGCGGCGTCAAATCGTAGGTGCCTAGACGACTCGCGCGTTCTTCGTCGCATCTGCTTCTCCTTGTCTCCAGTTGTTAGAGGGAGCGACTGTCTCCAACCGATATTTTTCCCAAGTGCAATCGCCATCTCGTACGTGGAAAATGTGGTCTTGGTTTGGCGGCGCCGCCGCCCAGAAGCGGAAAGAGGCTCCCAAGAACGCTATTCTTGGTCTTCGCGCTCAGTTGGAGATGCTCCAGAAGCGTGAGAAGCATCTGGAGAATCAAATTGCCGAGCAAGATGCCGCTGCGCGGAAGCACGTTACTACGAATAAGAATGGTGCGATTATCTCCCCATGACACCAAACCTAAGCAGAAACAAAACACAGGAGGCCAAGATCTGTGGGAACAAAAAGAGAGGAAATAGGCTGACTTTGAAATTCATTGAAATATTACAGCTGCGAAAGCTGCACTGCGACGGAAGCATCAACATGAGAAGAACCTTGAACAGACCTCGGCACAGGTTGTGCAGCTCGAACAACAGATTTACTCGATCGAAGCCGCCAACATCAACCATGAAACCCTCCAAGCGATGAAGAGCGCCGGTGAGGCTATGAAGCAGATTCACGGCGGTATGAGTATCGAACAGGTAGATGAGACAATGTACGTATTGGAGTTTCTGGAGTCTAATCGCAACGTTGACTTGGAGGTCATGATGCAATTCGATGTGAACATGTGCGCGCAGGCTGACACGACTGTTCAGGGACAAACTTCGAGAACAACACATGCTCAGCCAGGAAATTGGCGACGCGATCACGAGCATGCCACTGGGAGAGCAAATGGACGAGGGAGAGCTGGAGGCCGAGCTGGAAGGAATGGAGCAAGAAGCTATGGACGAGCGTATGCTCAACACAGGACCTACGCCGGTTGGAAGTCGGTTGGAAGGTCTGCCTGCTGCCGGCGCCACAGAACGTAAGTTTGAACCGCAAAAGCTCCGCGTCTGGTGCACGATGACATTGGAACCTTATGCTGACTCTTTGCCAGTCAACAAGCCACAAGCGAAGAACGAGGAAGAAGACGAGGAGGCCGAATTGGCCAAGCTCAGAGCCGAAATGGCCATGTAAGTCGGGAATTGACTAGAACCGGATAGCCAAACTTCTGTCCGTCTTCGTGGTTCGCGCCCTCCTCCCCATTTTTCCTACTTGTCCCGGTGTCCTGGGTGAACAATTCCAGTTCTCAATATCTACCTATACATTTGATGCTTTTCCCCCTCTCACCGCTCCCATTATCTATCCCTCTTCAAGCGAGCCCTGTTCCCCTATTACCTCTTTTATGATGTGTTCCTGGCGTCCCTTTCCTTCGATTTCCTCGTCTCCGTTCTCTCTATACAACTCATCGATCAAAGGAATGCCCGGGAGATCGCGTTCTCGATTGATTTCTCCACCCTTTCCTTGTCACTTTGCAAAGTTGTTCCGTAAATTAATGTGTAACCTGTGTCAACAATTTACTCCGGTCGTGGTAGCTGAGCTATACAATCCTGAACGATATGTTTCTCAGGATAGGACTTGTCCTGTGCGGACGCCTTGCAATTGTATCGCCTGTGTTTCTAGGCAGGATGCGAGTGCACCCAGTAACGAACGTATCGTACTTGATACGCTTGTACAGCTGGGCAGGCTTAGAGAGCTAATGTATTGCAGCCGCTACTTGACTGTAGCTATAGTCCTCGTGGGCATGTTTCCGGACTTGTTAGGGATGTTTATAACAGATGTACGGGCCGTTGAGAGCCTTTGTTGAGATATTAATACAAAAACCTTTCCCATGGGTAACTGTACATATATCGAAGGTGCGTTCCGGATCTTTTAAGTAGAAGATAGATATTTATTGCCAAACAGAATTCGAGCCACGATGTATGTAGAGCGTTTGAGGAACTGAGGTGGAACGTCCAGAGACTTGTAAGTTCATGATAAAACCGGGCAGAGATATTACAGTATCTGTCCCCGGACACTTGAAAAGTGCCCGATTTAATAAATGACACAATCTCCTGCAAGGCTGGAATAGTGTTCGCATGAGAAGCGCCTTGTGAGTGGAGTGCCCATGCAGGAAGATCAACTCTTCAATTGATACAATCTCCTGACAAGCTACTCTCGAACAACCGATTCTTCAATTCAAATTTCGTAGAAAGCTCTTCACTCGTATACAGCAGCCTGGCAGACCTATCTATCCCCCGTCCATGCTTGCCGCTGCAGTCCACTCTTGTCCAAAGCCCGATTCTCCAACGACAGCAGAGCTACATGATAGCAACACTTTCGCAGGGTACATGACGAAAGACCCGGGGTCTGAAGGCCATCCGCATTTCGACTGACCGGGGAATACTCCGGTCTCCCCTTTCGATTCTCTACGACCTACCGGAGAAAAGAACGTCTGCGTGTATATCGTAAAGATTCTATAGTTCGGTTCGAGATCGTATATGTACAGAGCAATCTGGCCTGGAATCTTGTGTTAGTATACGCGGTCGCTAGAGCAAGCCGACCAAGTTGATCAACATACCAAGAGCTTTATGAAGTTGTTCATCACTTTCCGGGAACGAAGCTCGCGATACCTTCTCCTTGAGTTTCTGCTCTGAGATCCAAGGAGTCTGGACCTCTCATACAACAAGAGCTTCATGAGTTTGACGACTCAGGTAGCGAATTCCGGAATCTTACAATTGGGTACGTAGTTGTTACGCATTCAAGGTACTGCTGCATGGCAATCGCGTTCATGCCTGGCACGGTTTCGACTCTGAACTTCATACTCGTCCCCGACAACGCCTGCACGTAAATTCAATGACACGGTTATGATATTTGATCAAGGACCTACCCATATCAATGACAGCCACGCGAGGAAGAGCTCAAAGTGCAATTCAAGTGCCGAGAACCTCTCCATTAGAAAGATGTCACCGCCACCGGCTCAGCCTGGGATCTCCCACTTTGAAGGATTGAAGGATTATCATCCCGTGTCAGTAAATGCCAGGAATCATCAGGGGCTTCGACAAGATCAAACTGCGGGAGCATGACAGGCTTACTTTCACGAGGCACTTGTTGACTGCCATCCACGAAGCCTACCCAGTAACTTGTTCAGTTTCGCAGATGTACTCCATCGACGCTAAAGAATATCAAGAAACCAAGCTCATCACTTGACAATGCGCCGATTGCTCCCGCGAATTTCATATTCACAGCGTCTTTGCTCTCGGGTCCCAGACTCAACTAGCAACTGAGGCATAGTCTGGCCGGGCACTCATCAGAGCCATTTGCCTAGATTTTGTGATTGTAGAAATATACGTTGAAGGGATCCGTATAACATACTCGAAGGTCTTTTGAAATGCCCGCCCTTGCTCATCAAATGCCCAGAACGGGGCTGACTTCCCAGTATCGTCGCCAAGCCGTATACCAGGGACAACTTCCCAAGCATACTAGCTAAGGAAGCCACCAGGAATAGGGCCCAATGAATCTTGCTGATGCTGGTGGTATCCGAGAAGAAGGGGCGTATACGTTGACGGCCGCTTATTGAATGTTTGCAACGCACGAAATTCATCTGTTCTGAATTTCTTCATAAGTTGTTGAGCCCGAACGACCAAGGGATCATGCTCCGCGTCTTTAGCTGAATTTGAATAAGGACCCTCATCATGGATTGTCCTCCGGGAACTCCTATTGCTTTTACGTCAGTACAAGATAAAAGGAACGAAGGGTGAGAGTCAACTTTGTCAGTTTTGCGAAGCCTTCGATCGTCAATTTCGTCATGGATCTCAACAATCCTTCATCGACTTGGTGTCGGGTGAGAGAGGCTGATTATCTTGCCGATTTGAATGACTTGATCCATCGAGCCATGTCTAAACCAAGACACTTCGGCTGACATCGTCATTGAAGACATCGTGCGACGTTGAGGGATGAAATGTGAAGTGGGAGTGGGCGATTAGTGATGGCGATGGTGCAATGTTGCAGGTGATGGCCCCGATAATAGGTCTGACATCCATATTCTTATCGATGACCTCAACGTCCTTTTCGGTAGGTAGGGTGGATAGTGCCAACACGCGCTTACAACTCCCGCCGCACTACATCATATAACTTTCGCAAATCTTGCATTTGCTCTCGTTGCACGTACTATCGAGTCAATGCCCCACCTAGAGCTCGGTGGATGTCAAAGCAAAGAAAACGTCAAATACTATCTAGAGGAGTTCGACCCCGATCGAGGAGCCAATTCAACAACCTCATTCATTACTTGATGTATTTCGAAAGCGCTATCATGAATGAATGTCCACACCGAGCGTTAACACCCAGGGACCCTCCAAAAACCTAACGCCATTTCCTCGGGGGAAACAATACCGCAGTATGACCCAAGTAAGAACCGCGCAACACCAAACAGTCCCACCAAGAAGTAAAGCCACAAAGTCCTTCTTCCATTAAAACGCCGAGATCTCAAGAGAGACTCCAACTACCGTGAACCGGGAGCCGAGAGTAGATGAGCCAAGTGATGTGCTCTTTATGATGTCCGAGACTCAACGATCACGGATACCAAGCGTAGCTCTTAGAGGGCTGCGTGCGCAGCTTGCTCTCGGCTTCGCTGCCCCATTTCGACTTCCAGTGGATTTCGCGGGCTGCTGCGTCGATAAAGGCCTCCTTGCAGTCCGGGGGCAAGAGGTCGATGATTTCGGGGGTCATGAACTCCGAGTGTTTGGGCTGGGCAATGCTGGCCAGACCATTGGGGCTTGGGTTCATCAAATCACCGTCCGGACCGGGCAGACCCATGTTCGAGTAGGGTGGCGATTCGTATATTGTGTCAGCAACAACATAGCGATTGGAGATGTGTGAGGGAGCGGGAGGGAAGGAAGTCTCGGTGGGGGCCTGTTCGTTGGTTTTTTCAACGGCGGTGTCCATCTCGGCAGAGTTCTGCGCATTGATGCTGAGCGTGGACATGAGCTCGGCGGTGCTCCCAGCGTCAGAAGAAGGGACGTACTCCCAGCGGGCGTGGGTAGGTTGCATGATCTTGGGATAATGCATGGTGTTGGTGTGCACGTCATAGGTGCCAGTCATGGTTTCACGACGAACCTCGGCAAGTCTCGAGTTGAATAGGCTGGGAAAGAAGAAGTGTCAGTAAGAGTCTGCGAGTGTTCTGATTTCAAGGGCATGTAAGGTGAAGATAAGGAATGTGACTGGTCTTACCTTGCAGCACGTGCGTGCTCAAGCATCCAATTCTCATCTGTGACAGGGACCCGTCGCTTCTTCGGATCAAGAGGCTTGCCACCGGCCAAGGGCATGGCCGGCGCATTCGTGTGGTACACACTGCTAGCGCCGTGCCACGCAACGTACTGGTTTCGGTTGTATGTCTCGCCGGGACCAGGCAGTTTATCCTCCGGTACAGCCAGCTCCCCCTCAACGTCGCCGCGCTCCCGAGCAGCTTGCTCGTCGTAGTCGTCCGTCACCTTCTTGCCGCCTACAACAATCTTTGCGCCAAACTCCCGGAACACAGACCTCGCAGTGACGACACCAATGGCACGACCCTTGTAAGAGTGAGGAATTATATCACGCTCGATGAGGTCGCGCTTAGCCTCATCATCAATGATGATCTTGTAGAGCATCTTGTGCCTCTGGAAGAAAAGGTATGAATCACGGAAACCGATGCAACGTGCTGGTTCCGTTGACAGCATGTAAAGCTTGTCGCCGCGGTTGAGGATCGTGAATGTGCGGACTCGATATTCTCGGCCTCCCAGAAGGTGGCCATTTTCGTCAACTTTGGTGTCTCCCACAGGATTCGGCGGAAGCGCGACCTCATCCCCAACAACATCCATCATATTTCCTTCCTTGTCGATTGGGACTTGAGTGTTGTGCACAGGGCCTCGGTTTCGAGCCCATCGCCCACCACTTGCAGCTGGGCGACCTCTCCGGCGTTTGACGGGTGTTGTGACGCGGATGGGAGTCTGGGAGCCGTCAGGCGCATCCCAGTCAGGCGGGCGATTCTTGGGGGGACGACCAAGGCGACGCTTTCGTGGGATTGCTGGACGGCCAATGGCATGTGAAGGTGTCTCGGCGCTCTCATCTATCTGTGTGGCGTCCCCTACAGCCGGGCTTCCAGTCTTGCTTTGCTCCAGATTGGATTCATCAGGCGTCTCGGCGCGCGATTCATCGACGTCTTGATCCTCATTCTCAGGCTCGACGTCGGGGTCGTCATTCGGTGAGGTTGGAATTTCAGGAGGAGGCGATGAAGGCTGCGATGGCAGCGCGTCCACCATCTCTTCATCGGAGAGGTCAGGTAGCGTTGGCACATTTTCTATAGAGACGGCCACTTCTTAGCGAGGTGCCTTGCAAAGGGGGTGTTTCTGTTGACGGTCTGGAGTTTTGACGTGAAAAGAGCCCCGGTTTGATTTGAGAGATGCCTCTCTTCCAACTATAACTTACTCAACTGCTTTGCAGCCGCTTGCGCGGCCGCGCGAAGCTTTCGAGGCATATTTGTAATCGTGATGCGGAATCGCGATCAATCCACCAGTTATCCGTCGACGATATGGCGCAGTTGTTTTGCGCAGAGCGGGAAATTCATTGAGCCGGTGGATCGATCCCACGTGATCTAATCTTATCGCATGTCACGTGCCTATATTCAAAGTCGGGGTTGGCCGCCTGAGGCTGGTCAGCCCTATACTACTGAGCGTTCTGCCATGACATCATAAGCCGCTTCTTGCGCAAATTCGATACATCCCAGTATGCAGATTCAGTATACCCCAGTCACCCTACACAGGACGCTCGACGATGAGCGAGGCGATAGCTGATCCGTGAGACTCAGAAGCTCCGTAGATTGAGATGCCCTGAAGTATGTCCCAGTTTTGCTCGGATTACTTTACACGTCGCAAGAGGTTGTCAATAGTCTAGCACATGGAAGCAATGAACTACTGTACATAACTAGTTAGTGTCCGCTTTCGTGAGCGCCGGGCTAAACGAACTTGAGTCGGACCAATACTTTTCTATCTTGCCACTCACTGCCAGTCCTAAACAATCGAAAGGGGGCTTGATCTGAAGAATGCTGGCTACCAGCACTTAAAAATGTGTTGTGATTACATCATCTGGGGTATACGTACGTGATGTGAGAGTCAACAGCAGTAACAGCACTGATTCATGCCATCTTCCGCGCTCCCGCGCAGTACAATGACTTGAATCGCGAAACCTACCCGATTAAAATCCCCGCTGAACTTTTGAGTTCCGCTAAGACGTGATCTGCAGCCACTTTGGCCCCGTGCCATGTCATTCTGCATGTCAATCAATTCTACCTGATTAGGTAGAATAGTACCGATTGTGTCAACGGGCAGAATCCAATCCTGCACGGGATGTAATAGGCAAGTACCCCGCAACACCTCGGGGCTGGAGTATTGTAGTGTTCGTAGAGGTTCAGGGGTCAGTTCACGTCACTTCGCTCGGTCCCGTTCAAGATAGAACTCTTCAGTTGGAATACCTAGAATATACTGGGTCTTCGAGAAATGAGATCAAGAGGCTACCTTACTCTTCCACTGAGTAATTATGACCGGCTTTTGAGAGCCGCATATACCCAAGAATTGCTCCCACCTCCTGTGGGTGAAGACACATCGTTCAGCAGACCAAGAAGCCCATTCACTTGGATTCTGCTCCCCTGGGGCATTTGGGACAGCGCCGCGCCCGCACACCAGGGTACATCGAAGTGTAGTCGCAAGATCCAGAAATGTGGGGTCATCTCTCGGCGCGTTGACGAAGGCTTGGAAGGGACAACAAACACATTCAGGACGGACCGAGTGAGATGCATCGATAATCTACAGATTCGTGGCTCGTGCGAGAAAAGAAAGAGCTTCTCTGCCTTCCTGGAGTCTGGGTGATTCAATCGCGTTTTGAATGAAATTTGAAAATGGTCCTTGTTTCGGTCGACGTCTCGATGATCGAGCTCTATAGATCTAATCATCAAGACTTAGGACCAAATAGTCTAGTTCCATGCGCTAGGAGGATCTATAGGTAGAAGGACATACAAGAGGCGAGACCACGGGCAAGTCCGCAGAGTCAGGTTCATTATGGACCTTCGCATTCGGAATTCGACGGGCCATGAGACGATTATCTTCAAGCCAATTATAATCCTATTTCAGTCAGAACGTCAGAAAACTACAGGCGACTAGCATCTCGTGATATTTCTGGGGTCATGCACATCGCATCATAGTCAGACAAAGGGTTGCAGTCATCGCCACATGCCGGGGGAGAGATGCTTATCTTAGCTTTTAGGTCCTGAACATTTGTGCCATACTTATACTTCTCCTATTCAGTGCTTACAGGCCCCTACTTATTTCTTCCATAAATATACTCGTCACAGCCTTCACTTTCAAAAGGGCACAAGAGAAGACTCGCCCCCAAGTACAGTAGTCATCGTACGCCTCATTTTCGTCTACTTCGTCAATGAACCGAAGTGAAGGACCATTCGATCAGGTCCTCATACGACGCCACCGTATGGGATGCCGAAATCGTTTGTACAATACATAGTCCCTACCTGCCAATGACTACATACACCGGGATTATGTTGTGTAGGCCAGTGGAGAATAATAAGGAAAGGGAAAAGGTCGATACCCCCTTGAAGGGCCGGTGGGCCAAAACTTCTCGAACTATCACCTGACCAGGCTTGTGCTGAACATCAACCAGGCAAAAGCGCCCGGAGCAACTCCATGACGGATCGTTATCTAAGGCCTTTGGGCTCGAGCTTATACCTTGTTCAGTCCAGATACCATAAGAAAATAAAGCATTGGTCTCCTTATTCTCGTATATAGAATGGGATAGCTAGGCTGAAGCGGGCCTCGAAAGAGACGCTAGGTTCCGACCTCAGGAAAGGGAACAGGATAGCCCAACGAGAATAACTGATAGCCCGCTTGCGAGCCTCTGCGAGCCCCAAAGGCCACGCCAAATTAGGCTACATAGGGAGCAGCATGCCCAGACGAGACGGTGACCAAAATTGGTACGTTAATAGTGCAATCTCGAGAGGGTTCCAATTGATTAGTCGACGTTGTCATGATCGAATTTGCAACGACCGGCGGGTCCCTTTTGGTACCTAGCGACCACTCAAGTTAGTAGTGACTGGTACAGTCTGGTCGTATCTGTGAACCTGATTGCACTGGACGATTGTACTGCATACATGCATGCAGGTGGCTTCTCTTCTCCGTGTTCGAGAAGTGAAGATAACGTATCTAGCGTCCAGTCAGTCCCGTCAGTCCAGGCGTGGAGGGGCCACCGAACCGCAATCTTGAGCCACGCTGACCATCTCAGATATTGGTTCCGAGGTATCAGGAGAACCCACCTGCTACAGAATCTGTCCCAGTCGGTCCTATCGCTGGGCAATCACGAGAGAGCGATGCCCCTCTCTCTTGGAATGGGTGGAGGAGATGATTGCAGCAGTGTTCTGGTGAGTGTCTCCACATGAGAGATTATTTTGCCTCTTCCGATGTGCTGCGGACAACGCCGAGAGAGCGCCAGGAATAACTACTCCGGTCCGTGGTCTGTAAGATCGCAGTAGTGTTTAAACCCTGATAGTCCGAGTCCGGAATGCTGCTGTGATACTGCTGTAATGCTGCGGTACACCCTCATCCAAGCATCTCTTTCATGGGAAGGCTGACGCTGTGTAAGGTCGATCGAGTTGGAATGAGGCAACTTCCGACTCCATCTTGGTCGTGCTCTCGGCCGGGCGGGGCTGGCCGTAGGGATCGATCTCAGGGCCAGGGACACACGATGGCCGTCCGTGATGAAGTCACCGAGGGATGCACCAAGCGGCACATTCGGAGTAAAGTACGCATGTCAACTCTAGACCATCAGCGACGTCAACCGACGGATGGTCATCTGCTTTCGGTAGAGGTTTTTTTGGAAATGGGCAGTCTCTTCCAAAGACTTCATCCTGAAAAGTAGGAGAAAGTACGAGTGAGAACTGAAGTCCATGGTTTTCAACGGCATTGTTCTTCAAATTGAGAGGCCTATGTTCAGACTCCAGTGTGGCGTGCATCGCGGGAATTTCATCATTTCCAGTATCGCCTCGACTAGTGATACTCCTATCTACTACTAGTATCTTCAGTCTTCACAAGCTAAAAGCCCGCCCTAGCCATCAGGGTTGACGACGATCTTTCTCTTAGCTGGACATGATTGCATCGGTTGGCCGACTGCACATGTCATTCAAGTTGAACCTCGTCAACATCATAAAAAGACCTCTATCCCCGCGCAAACAGTGTGCAGACTGTAGACTACCAAAAGCTCAAGGGTATTGGCAGTCAAGTCAACAGTGTGACTGTATGACTGTACAAGGAGGCACCACTACTGCGACGACTGTATCTCGCAGCTCTTCTTTCGCCTCGTTCCTCATGTACCACGCCTGATCGAGTGACTTGGGCAGTACATAGTCTCATGGCGGTTTCAGCCCATGAGCGCCTCCCATCTCCGTGTCGCCATTAGGTACTCACGTGGAAGGGCGAGAGTGCTGAAGTCCAGACATTCAGCCACTTGGAAGTCACTCTCGAAGAGGCCATAAAAGTTCAATCTCCAGCAGATCCGTGCCGAACGGGCTGAAGGAGACTGACACCCTCTCATCTCGCTCTCGCTCTCTCTCTCTCCGGCGTGCTCGACATTGACATTGAACTATCCATCGCACCAGCACCAGCACCAGCACCAGCACCAGCACCAAGCGCCACTCAGCCCTGCTCATCGCCGATTCCGTGGGATTGTCTTTTGGGTTGACCGACCCGCGACCCAAAGACCCAACAATCTCTCTCTCTCTCTTCCATTTCCAATCATCCTTGTTCTTCACCTTGTTCCCGGCTCAGTGTGTGTGTGCCAACCTGAACGGGTCGATTCCCCGCCCCCTTTAGCAGAGCGCAGCCGAAGCCGATCGGGGACACCATCCCGCAATCTTCCTTAGCTCATCATCGGGCAGCGTCAAAGTTTCTTTTTTCTTCTTTCCAGGCTCGACCACACACCTCCATCATTATTAGATCGGCCCTTTCGACTCTTCTTTTTCTGATCCCCCCCTCCATTCTCCTCTCCCACTTCGCCCGACTCCTCCCAATCTATTCTCGTCCATCCTTGAGTCTTCAGGTCTCAGAGCCATTTGTCCCCCCGTGCGTGTCGCCTTCTCGTCATCCGGTGGAGGCCCTGTTGATGGAAACGCAATGGCTGCTGCGAGTGGAACTGAGTTGCACACCGGCAACGACATGAAATCGCCCAAGTGAGTCAATCTTTAAAACACCAATCCTGGCTGCACTTGCTGTTATTCCGCCGACTCGTGTGCATCACACTGCCCTCTTTGCTGTGACCATCCACCATCCTTTGTGTTATTCTGGCGGTGATGAGCGCCCTGAATCTCAAGGCCGATTCATGAGGACCTTTTTTTGAGTGTTGCCCCCCCCCCCCCCCCTCAGAAAAAAGAGGGTCCGCCAACAACCCCCCCCTCCCCTCACACTGCATTACATGCAATACTCTTCCTTGCAGACCAGCACTCTCAGCGGTGCAACTTCCGATTGATGCACCAAAATCTGATGCGACGCTGCTGAGGGTCACTTCGGGTTCTTCTCGTCAAGACTCATTCCCTCATGCAGACTGCTGCCCGGGAACATGAAGAGGGGGTGGGGGGACCCTCTAAAGATTATCTTCCCCCCGGTCGCAGGTGGGGGACTGTGAGATACCTCCGAGTCTGGACGGGCCGTGTGCATGTCATCGTTCATGGCTTCTACTCTTGAAATGCCTGTGACGAGTTGCAAGTTCATCGATATGATTATCTACCCGAGTCTACATTTGCAGCGATCGCTAATCCGCCACCCCCAACTATCAATAGATCCGGCCTTGAAGACGACATCTCCGACCAGATCGGATCGAACGGGTCGACCCCAACGGGTGTCGCGACCCCCCAGCCTGATCCCGCCGACAAGCGTTTGCCTTCCATTATGCACAACTACTTCCAGGTTGGTTCTTCCTCTGGTGATAAGTCGAGTTTGCCGCGATTCTGGTCATACCTCTCGAGGCCCTCCTCGGTGGACCCCTCTCCATCACATGCCCTCCCTGAGACATCTCCCGATACCTCTGCAGCGATGACTGCTACTGCCACTGCTTCTCTTCCCGCCACCACGACGTGTGACTCGGATACTGCTTCCGAGTCACCGGTCTCGATGGAGCAGAACTATGGAGAGGAGAGGAAGCAATCAGAGGCGCTGCCCATGGCCAACCCGCCTACCCCTCCACATTCGTTGCTCCAAACGGAGCCGGACGAGATGGACCTCGGGTCAAGTCTCGACCACAGTGATGGGTCCTCCTTGCTTCATATGTTGAAGAAATATCTCGCCCCGCCCGCATCATCTACCCCTCCTTCCCGACGGCAAACTTCTCTGCCAGTCTCGAGTGTCTCTGATGACCCCGTCCTTGCCACGCACTTTTCCAACCCATCCGTTCCGTCTGCTTCTTCTTCGCTACCTTCTCCTCCTGATGATCTTGCTACCGCTGCTGCTGCTCCCGGTCTCGCCACCGGAGATCTCTACACTCCCTCCGCAGCTCCTCTTCTTGGCCATGAGTTGCCACCTGTTTCTGTATCTTCCGAGAACCTGGCCAAGCTGACTCAAAACGCGCCCGATGTGGCGCGTCTCAAGAACACCCCGCCCTTGACTCCTCGGGCCATGTCCAACGAGGATGAATCGGCCAATATCAAGGCCACCGAACCCGCTCCCCGCGCAGATGAATCCGAGGAATCGCCGGTCAGCGAGATTCCGGCGGCCGAACAACCCACCCCCACGGATAGCATGGACAGCTCCGCCGACGAGATCGCCGAGAAACTCGACGAAGCGTTCCCCCGCAGATCTAGCTCGGTACCCCAGAATGGAGCGCCCGTGGGTCCGATCAAAGGCAAGCTGATTGTGAAGATCACCGAGGCGCGCGGGCTGCGCCCCAGTTTCGATCCTTACGTCGTGTGCGTTTTCGAGTGGAACGAGTACATTTCCAAGGGGGCTCGCTCAGGCGAGGAGGAGAAGAAACGGCGGCAGATGCAGTCGGATGCGGACGCCCGTGTTTCCATGGCGATTCCCATGAAGAGTCGTCAGAGCAGTTATAACAGTGCGGTGGAGGGCCAGGATCACAAAGGTCGCACTGCCGTAACGGATCCTCATTGGGATCACGAAGCCGTCTTGTGAGTTCATTCCCTCCTCCATATTCCTGCTTGTCCTCCAAGATCTCACTGTTCTGGTCGCTCGCCCGCCCGCCCGCTCGATCGGTGGGTTGGCCGAATTTTGAAGATGATGAGCTGATAGATTCTCCCTCTTCTAGTGATGTTCTAGGAGACCAATCCGAGGTGGACGTGACGGTCTATGATCGCAGCAACCAGGAGGCCTTCCTCGGTCACGTACGCCTCGCCATCAACCTGAAAGAGGATCACAGTCGGCTGGAAGGCTGGTTCCCTTTGGTCGCCCGTGCGGCTGGCGATAGTCAAGTGTCGGGCGAAATTCATATGCAGATGCAATTCGAGATGACGGAGCGTCGGCAGGTGGGCCCCAACGACTTCTCCATCCTGAAACTCATTGGCAAGGGCACCTTTGGCCAGGTGTATCAGGTGATGAAGAAAGACACGCAACGCATTTACGCCATGAAGGTACTCTCCAAGAAGGTCATCATCCAAAAGAAGGAGGTGATCCACACACTCGGAGAACGCAACATTCTCGTGCGCACCGCCATGACCGCATCCCCATTCATTGTTGGCCTGAAGTTCTCCTTCCAGACACCCACTGATCTTTACCTGGTAACGGATTACATGTCTGGTGGTGAGTTGTTTTGGCATCTTCAGCGTGAGGGCCGTTTCCAGGAGGAGCGAGCGAAGTTCTACATTGCCGAGTTGATCTTGGCGCTCCAACACCTGCATGACCACGATATCGTCTATCGGGATCTGAAGCCGGAGAACATCCTGCTGGATGCAAATGGACACATCGCCCTCTGTGACTTCGGCCTTTCCAAGGCCAATCTGAGCCAGAATGACACTACCAACACCTTTTGTGGTACAACCGAATACCTGGCTCCCGAGGTCCTTTTGGATGAGCAAGGTTACACGAAGATGGTCGACTTTTGGTCTTTGGGAGTCTTGGTCTTTGAGATGTGTTGCGGTTGGAGTCCCTTCTACGCCGAGGATAACCAGCAGATGTATAAAAACATCGCTTTCGGCAAAGTGCGGTTCCCCCGCGATGCGCTCAGTACCGAAGGTCGCAACTTTGTCAAGGGTCTGCTCAACCGAAACCCCAAACACCGATTGGGTGCGAATGGTGATGCCAAGGAGCTGATGGCTCATCCTTTCTTCCATGATATTGATTGGGAGGCGCTGGGTCGGAAGCAAGTCATCCCCCCTTTCAAGCCCAAGTTGCAATCCGATCTCGACACCTCCAACTTCGATCCAGAGTTCACAACCGCGTTGGAGACAAACAACTCTCTCCATGAGCGTGCTGCGGCCCTGGCCAACGGGCTGATGCCCGGGTCCACCCCTCTATCACCCGGCATGCAAGCCAACTTCAAGGGCTTCACTTTTGTAAACGAGAGCTCTATCGACCATCATCTGAAACACGACCCCGCTGACCGCATGGACGAGGACCCTCTCAATGAAGAAACCTGGCAGCGCACCCATCGGGCCACCCATTCGAACGATCAACGTATGAGCGGTGTCCAAAGGACCGACGGCCCAGAGACGGGGATTTTCAACGTTGACGATAATTTCGACATGTAATCACGTATCTCTATTCCCATTCTCGCGTTTTCCATTCTTCTTTTTGGCTACTTCGCTGTGCCTCCTTGCGCCCTCCCTGTTCAGACCTGTCGACTGGTCTTCGTGATTTTTGCTCCCTGGTCCATCATATCTTCCGTATTCTTTTGTTGTCTGTCATTGCATGATCACGGAGTCTTGATCTTGGCATCGATATTGTCATCGTTCTTATCTTGTACATGTCTACTGGATGCATGTCCTGGGTAGCCCGCCGCAGAATCTTGAGGGTACATCATCCCATTTCGACGTCTCGTCTAGTTCACCACTTTGTCTTGCTTTATTGGTTGACATGCTTCTGTCTTTGGTCCTGGAGACATTGGTGTGTGCCTCGTTGAAAGTGGTGATGCTCGTTTTTACTGTGTCTTTTTTCACCCATCGTGATCCGATGGTGGCTTCTGATTATGGATTAGCTCATTCACCATTTATTGTCATTGCGTGGCTTTTGCTCAATCTGCTCTTGGTGGGGGGGGGTCCGCTAGCTCATGGTTTCGACTGCCCATCCTGGCCTGGCGGTCTCTTTTTATTTCTCCTTTTTCCTGACTTGATACATGCAATCTGAGATGAACCTGGCTTTGTATTTTCTCTTTTCATCAGCGTTTTTGCTTCCCGTACATATTCTGTTTCCAATCTATGCGAATCTGTGACTTATTTCGGTAGCAGTTTGCCCCACTGGGTCTTAAACTTGCGGTTACTACTGATTCGAGCCCCGGGATTGCGACCAAATGGATGGTCACGTGATACATCACATTCTCGTTCTACCGTACCTGGATGGTGAAGGGCCACACTCGGGCCCTCACGTCCGGAAATGCCCTCATCTGCTGGTCTCATATGAAACTGCTATAAAGCTGCTCAACACTCGGGTGTTGTTATTCTCATGTGCAAAGCTTCTGCCCTGTCAAGCAGGCAGTGGGCAGTGGGCAGTGGGCAGTGGGCACTATTCACCGATTCAGACCAGTATTGAAGCCGATCTGTTGTCCTTGTACTCATTGCTTGTCTCATCTGATGAACAAGGCTTTTGATCATAGGAATCCGATCTGAGGAATACCAGTACATGCGATGTCTCGTCGACGGGGGCCACTGCGACTTTACATCCTCGGATTGAGGGAAGGTTGTCCGGATGGGTATCCCTATTTAGTATTTATTTTACTATTCAGTATTTGCCGTGTTTCATTTTCACAATATTAGCCCGGCTTGCCTTTGTGGTATTAGCTACTATTTTCTTTTCCATCTTCTACGATACCATGAGTGGACAAGAGTCAGTGGAGGCAGGGACATACTCCCGAGCCAGTTCGGGAGTTCCTGGGGGTATAACCGTACATCAGTAATCATTTGACAAGGCAATGACAATCAGATTTGAAGAAGAAGAACACAAAGTCAAAGAAGGGTGAAGACCCCATGGACGGTCCGTCAATCATAACATTCAATTAACGCAGATCAGAGATCGCTGCCCGGCGCCCGCTGATCGTATAGCGCCAGTACCACGCAGTCCGCACCGGGTTGAAATTGCCGTTTAAATGACGCACCACCGACCTTATCCAGGGGTCAGGCTGCGTAGGATTGACTTTTGATAGAACGCACGCGCATGGACCTGAAACATGGGGCTAATATCAACATGCGGTTGCGATCACCCGGGATGTTGGACTCGGGGGGGGGGGAACCTGCATGCGGAATTTCTAGTTCGAGGACATTGAAGGGGAGGCTTTTTGCAAGTGTGCTACTGTCTTCAAGTCTTGTGCTGGGATGGGCGCTTGGCGACTAGTAGCGGATTTGAGTACGGGGCTGATACCATGCCGTGGGACACGCGTCCATGTTGTACGCACGTATACATAATTATAGGTTGGTTCCAGTCAGTGTCACTCACATGGAGACATATTGCACCCGCACCAGCAGTATCCATTTTCTCCGTAGGTATAGTCGATTGTTTTCCATTCCTACATCGTTCATCAACAAGAATCTCTGGATTTCACAATGTCTTCTCCGACAGGACCTACGGTGAACGCTCTGTCATTGAACCTTTTCATGTTCGACGAGACTTGTATATGGTCATGGCCAAGTTAGTGTGTAGTTGTGCACACTGCACACTCACAGTAACACAATAGCAAGACCTTCGAGGAGCCCCTCCAAAAAGGGGCCAACGAAATCCGTGCACGGCAAGTGATGCGGACCCGCTCCCGTCTCCACAACTCGAGGAGTCGAGAGTGCTCCCACTATGCCTGTTCCAGCCTAGTGCTGTGAGCCACGAACCGCTCGTTGAAATTGATCCGTTTACTCCGGGTCGTGAGCAAGGGATGCTCGGTCTGTCCCTGATCAAGTGTGACTGCGCTGGGGTAGGAGGAAGGCTGAAGAATAGACTTATCTCACAAATGTGACCGGCGCACGGGTGTGGTTGCACTTGGGCGTCTTTGATCCTTGTCCGGCTTCTCCTCTGAAGAGAAGGTTGTCAATTGAAAAGCGTCACTTCTTTTGAAAAGGGTAATAGATTACTCGGTATCTACTAGAGAACAGTGTCCTACTCCTCGGTCTAGTAGTCTACTCTGGAGGATTGAGGACAGCAATGGTCCGTGGACCCGAGGTATATTTATGACATGGCTCTGGGCAAGAATAGGTAGTCCTTGGCACTTGCACCTCCTCAGCAATGACTGGACTGTACAGTGTACAGTGTACACTGTACACAGTTACACACTGTGGTGGTTGATGTGGAATGAATCGTGTCTTAAGTCAGGTCTCTCTATAAACGGGACATTTATCTATCGTGTAAATTCCATACCTATGTTCCATCATCCATCTACTATGGATGCAGTTAACACTGTACATTGTACAACCGTACATGAATCATGACCCTCCAAGGAACGGCAGACGGATCTCTTCCCCATTCGGCTTTCGAAGTCCTCTCTAGTCTCTTAGTAAGTTAGGGCAGGGACGATGTTTCTCCACCGTGACCAATCACTTCCTGTCCCCCCTGAAGTGTGGATCCCCTGTGCTCCATCCCGCGTTGAGTGGGCCGTCGGCAGGAACCACCTGGCAGGAGTCCACCAGTTGGCGCCCTCCGCCGTGTCTACCTCTCAGGCTCTTCCAAGTAGGCTGTAAGTAGGAAAGTATAAGTCGTGGTGTCAGACTCAGGTGTGGTAGTTTGAGTGTTTTGTGCGCCATGCACGACTACTGCATACTGTGGATAGTGCATACAGGACGACTACTACCTTAGTCTGCTCCAATTACGTGTTCTGTCCCGAGAACTTTCCTTTTCGCGGCACGTCACTTGGCTCCAGGAGCACGAGGAGATAAATCAAGTAGAGTTTTACAAAGGGTTACTTGCGGGGAGGAGATCGGCCAGGGGTGCAGAGCGAGGGGCCCATGCAACTTCAAGTTTTGTTGTTGATTTACGACAGTAGTCAATAGTCAATACTAAACTAGTAGTAGTAGTCCTACCTGGCCTCCTACTGTACCTTAATAAGGTACAATTACTGTTTATGTTCCTATTCCTGGAAACCGTAAGCTGATAAACCGACAACCATTCTCAAAGCGATCAGTGACCAGCTCGAGGGAGGAAATGCCTCGGTGTGTATTTGGATCATGTGTAGAGGTCTGCTCTGTGAATGCGGTTCAACAGCCGTGCCAGAGTGGAAATCTGTGGATGGTCTGTTCCGTCACCGATCATCGTGGGCCATCGTGGGTCCGCATACAGAAAAAGTACAAAAAGCAGAAAAAGCAGAAAAAGCAGAAGAACAACAATGGATCCTCAACTTTGCCTCCGATCCCGTCGAACATCCCCTTTTTTTGGGGCGGAAGTTGACGTGGATGTAGTTTCATAGACTTCGACTCTGCTGTACTCGACTACTCTCTGTTTGGGTTTCCCCTCTTGACGGTGCCCTACCCCCAGTCTCTCCCTCCGACTCCTGTCCTGTAAACTCTCCATCAACTCCTCCTGCTTCACCTCATCCCCCTCGACACCCTCGACACCCTCGACACCCTCGACACCCTCGACACCCTCGTCCCCCACACAATCAAAGGGCCCCCGTCGTCCCCATCAAACTTTCGTCGAGTCGCCCTGGTCTCCCTGGAACCCTGGTCATCACTCACCACTCAGCACCTACCTGGCGTCCTGGACTCGATCCCTTCCTCCATACGAGCAGGCTACTGAGCAGCTACTACTTGTATCCTCTTGATCCCCAACCTCGACTCACCACCGATCCTGTGCCCCCCTCCCGCTTACCGCAATTGAAGTGTCATCCCTCCTTCTGGGGCCCCGGTCCAGCTCCATTGAGCATCCTGCAATAATCGCGGCTCTCCTTCCTCTCTCTCTCTCTCTCCTACCTCTCTCCCCTCCCTTGCCCGCCATCCCCTCCAACCGGTCCACAAACTCGTCACGTTCTCGACCCCTCTTCGCGGACCCCTTCTTGTCGTACATTCCAGACTCTTTATTTCCCCGGCCTCGGACGGTTCAAGAACAATTCAAGACTGAAACGCACCAGCCCGGTCCAGTCCACTCGAACCCCCCATTCATTTGTACTTGTTCACCCGCGGCTTCCAACTTTCAATGCGCGACGGGGGTCACCATGAGCATCGCCGCCAGAAGACCTGAGGGTCCCGTCCTCTCAGACCATGCATTGCGACACGACGCTTCCAACGACAAGGGTCAAGTGAGTGTGATTGTGGACTCAATCCCATCGCGTACCTCGTCCATCTCCTCCTACAAGACCAATTATACCGTCTCCACAACACCCACCACGGTCTATTCTCCCTCCTCGCCCTCTTCGTCGTGCCGCCAATTCGACTCGATTGGCTCGGTCTCAGAATGCATCATCCCCGTACAACGTCGAATCCCGCAGGAAGTATACGATGTCATTCTAGCAAATCTCGAGATAATGCACACAGCCCCACATCAAACTGGCTGTACGACGTGTTTCCAGCGCGACTTGCATGCGCTGTCCCTGACCTGCCGCGCCTGGGAGCGCGCAGTCAGACCAAGACTGTGAGTCCAACAGAGCCGATTCCCCATGCACCACGTTCCAATCGAAACTTCTGTTTCAACACCTTCTCGATGTACTAACGATCGATTCTGTGCCTGTTCTGCAGTTATACTCGAATCCACATTGTTGGGAATGATTCACCCGCACAATTGAAGAAGCACCGTCTCAAAAGGGGCAGTCGGCTGAAACTACTGCGTCGGACGCTGCGCGAAAGACTCATGCTCGCCAATCTCGTGCGCGACCTTCGGGTGCCCCAGATGGAGTTGCTTCTCACGAACGCCAAGCAGAGTACCTATTGGCAGGAATATCGGGATCTCGTCGCATCGGTGGTCATGGTCTGTCCCAACCTGGAGCGCCTGCTGGGCTTGTCCTTTGCCTATCACCACGAATTCGACCGACTCACCCACGCGCTCTCCACGCGAAAGCGACTCAAGGAGCATATCTGGGTGCTGGGAGAGGCTGCTGAGGTTTCAGAAATGTCGCCTCGTAGCACCTCGTGTCCCGGTAGTCTGGGTCCGTCTCAGATGTTTGAGTTTCTTAATTACCATGTTTCATGGACCAACCTGGAGACCTTGATGCTGTATGGGCTCGACGGTAACGGCGCCCTGGAGCCCAGCATCTTTTTGCGCACCTTGGATCTTCTCCCGGCGCTCAAGCATCTTTGCATTACCTCATTCAGTGAAGATGCCTTTGCGGACACCACCCTGCTGTGTCTTCCTCCCTTGGAATCTCTTCGTCTCGAAAACCTGCCCGGTGTCACAGACCGTGGTCTCGTGCAATACACCTCTCGTCCCGAATCCCGCTCCCTCAAGTCCTTGGTTTTGGTGGAACAGAATGTGGAGTCGCTGCTGGTCATCTCCAAAATCCTGTCCTCTCTGACAGATCTGCGACGCTTCAAATTCGTGCAATCCGAAAAATGCCCCCTCATGCCGGACTCGGACATGGTGTTGCAGCCCATTCTCGCCTCACCCACATTGCAATACCTTCATTGGGATGTGGCCTGTCCAGACCCGGGAACCGCGCTGACCCAGCTGGACTCGCGACCCTTTCAGCACCCTCTCAAACAATCCAATACCCCCAACTCCCACCTCGCTCAGAGCATCTTATCCGCCGGATTCCCGTGCCTGGAAACCTTGCGAGCTCCCAACGATGTGGAGCCTCCAGGGGTGCTGCAGGCTTCCTGTCGTCCGATTATCCGAGGTCAAGCTCTGCTGCGACCGGATCGGTTGAGTCTGCCACGGAGCTCACATGGTTCCGTCAGCACTCGGCCCCTGGCTCTACCGTCTGGAAACAACCTGACCTCATCTCGCATTCGAGCCCAGACTTTCATCGACATGGCAGCCAAGGATTCCGAAAGCGGCATGCCCGTGTTGATTCAAGATTACTCGGACGACTACATCCCAGACAACGCGGCAGCGTCCTCATTCGAAGACGACCAAGAACAGGAGATGGATGACTTTGGTATCTGGGCGGCAGCCGAGCGATACCGCAATGCACCTCCGAAGCACTCCGGCCCGAAGACGGTGTATGAGTTCCACATGCCTGCCTTCATGGGTCGCTCTGGATTGAGAGATCCCGCCACGGGTGCCTCGATCCCCAACTTCCTCCTCCGCCCAGACATCCCGGGGCAGGAATCGGACGGTGGGCTGGTCGGGTGGAAGCACCTGCTCTCGTGTAATCAGTCGCTTTCCTTTGCCGCTGGGAGTGGCTCTCTGTGTTTTGATTCCCAGAAAAACACACCCACCTCACCCCCCGTCGACGAATTCACTTCTCCCTCCTCGATCGCCTCGCGATTTGCCTGGGGTAGTCTGGGTAGTCGCTCGTCTGTCGCTCCGACGACGCCCACGACGCCCATCACGCCCATGACCTTCACCTCATCCCATGCATTGCCCTGGGACAAAGACACCTGCACTGGCTCTTGGAATCATAAAACAGGCCGAGACTGGTGGTTTCATATGGAGCGGGACCGTCCCGGAAACACTGAATTGATCAGTGCCTCGCAGCTTTTCTAAACCCTTCGTCGGCTGGTCTGTCCTTGGGTACGCAATGATCGACCTCGCCGTCGCCCTCCTCTTGTCACATTTCCTTGCATTCTTTTTTACCGTGTTCTATACCCCACCTCTAGTCTATGTTTCTTTCTTGTCATGAGTGCTTTGCTTTGATTTCTGCGGGTCGATGAGTGTGTTGCGGGCGTTCAAGGATTGACCCAGTCACCTGTAATCTGGCGACTGCTACTCTTGTATCATATCATTGTACAATATAGTTGAGACGGGATTCCATTGCCCTGATCAGTGAATGTTAATGTCTTGCACTTGACTATTTGCCATCGAACTGACTGAGAGACTCAGGCATGTCTGTACCGTGTTCCTCATGCCGGCATTGCTTCGACTGGGCAACAATGTACACCAGCATCCTCCGGACATTTAACGATTTCCAAGTCGAGGCATACTTATTCCCTGGCGGGGGGGGGGGGGACAGTCTACAAGAACTATAGTGGTAGGATCGCGAATGAGCTTAGCAAGTTCACAATTTTTGCCAAGGTGAGAGTACCTTCGGTACTCAGCCCCTTTGAGACGGGCAACTGAATGTTTCAAAAGGGTCATGAGCCATCTGCACTTTCGAAAATACTCTGCCCTTTCGAGCACTATATTTCATCTGCCCGGGGGGCGGAGGCCTATGGGGGAGACGTCATGGCACTTCCGCTATTAAACGTAGGCGTCGACCGCCCTGCTGCGGGCAGTCGGGCACGGTTCCGGCCGGGGGGCGCTGCTCACCTGACTCATCCGGGGTTTCATCGGCCCGACAAGCGAAACATGACTGGTAGATAGCCTAGAGCTGATAAGCATCGTAGCCCCTCAGTCAAAATAATAGCTAATCTGAGGCTTTGCTCCCCCCCTCCACCACCACCACCCAACCAGTCGCTCCTGCTCATACAATCCCCCCGCGTCTCGGTCTATCCACCGATCATGGATCCCGCAAAGCCTGTTGAGCTCCCCGAGAGGCCCAAAGAGGCCGAGCCCCAGGCCGAGCCCCAGGCCGAGCCGAAGCAGTCCAAAGCCGCGGCAAAGAAGGAAGCCAAAAAGGCCGCAAAGAAGGCTCTCCAGCAGGAGAACAGCGCCCGTCCCAAGGAGAACAAGCCCAAGCCTGCCAAAGCTCCCAAGGCCACCACAGAGACCCGCGATCCGGACCAGATGTTCAAGGTTGGATTCCTGCACGACGTCTACAACGAGCGACCTATTTCCGAGACACATCCTAAGATTCGCACGCGATTCCCACCTGAGCCCAACGGGTTCTTGCACATTGGACACAGCAAGGCTATTGCGATCAACTTTGGCTTTGCGCGGTACCACGGCGGTGAATGTATTCTACGTTTCGACGATACCAACCCCGAGGGCGAGGAGGAGCGATATTATAATGCCATTCGGGACATTGTGCACTGGTTGGGATTCACGCCGGTGCGAGAGACTTGCGCTAGTGACAACTTCGATAAGCTTTACGAGTATGCGGAGGAATTGATCAAGCGGGATGGTGCGTACATGTGTTACTGCTCCAAGGCCGAGATCAAGGCTGGCCGTGGTGAGAGCGAGAGCGGACAGCGTGGCGGTGAGCGCTTTGCCTGTGCGCATCGCGACCAGCCCGTGGAAAAGTCCTTGGAGGAGTTCCGGGCGATGCGGGATGGAAAGTACCAGGCTGGCGAGGCCTGTCTGCGCATGAAGCAGGCTCTTCTGGAAGATCCTCGAGCGCAGATGTGGGATTTGGTGGCTTGGCGCATTACGGAGAGTGAGGAGAAGGCTCAGCATCACCGCAGTGGCGGCAAGTGGAAGATCTACCCGACCTATGACTTTGCGCACTGCCTGTGCGATAGTATTGAGGGGATCACGCATTCGCTCTGCACAACCGAGTTTGAATTGTCTCGGGTCTCGTATGACTGGCTCAACGAGAAGCTCGACGTATATCGCCCGATGCAGCGCGAGTACGGCCGATTGAATATCACGGGCACTGTTCTCTCCAAGCGTAAGATCATCAAGCTGGTCAAGGATGGTCATGTCCGTGACTGGGATGATCCGCGCTTGTACACCTTGATCGCCCTGCGTCGCCGTGGTGTGCCCCCCGGTGCAATCCTCTCCTTTGTCAACGAGCTCGGCGTGACCAAGGCCGTGACAAACGTGCAGATGCACCGATTCGACCAGAGCGTGCGCGTCTTCCTCGAGACGACCGTCCCCCGTCTGATGGTCGTCACGGAACCTCTGAAGGTGATCATTGACGACCTCCCCGACGACTACGAGGAGATGGTCGAGGTCCCCTTCGGCAAGGACGCCTCCTTCGGCACACATACCGTCCCCTTCACCAAGACCGTCTATATCGAACGCTCCGACTTCCGCGAAGTCGACTCCCCCGACTACTTCCGTCTCGCCCCCGGCAAAACCGTCGGCCTTCTCAAGGTCCCCTATCCCATCACCGCCACCTCCTTTGAGAAAGACCCCGCCACCGGCGCCGTCAGCGTCGTTCACGCCAAATACGACAAGCCCGCCGAGGGCGAGACCGCGCCCCGCCCCAAGACCTTCATCCACTGGGTCGGCGAGTCCGCCAAACACAACAGCCCTGTTCGCGCCGAAATCCGCGCCTTCAACTCCCTGTTCAACTCCGAGGATCCCTCGGCTCACCCGGACGGCTTCCTTGCCGATATCAACCCCAACTCCGAGGAGATTTTCAAGGACGCGATGATCGAGACTGGATTTAATGAGATTCGTCGCACGGCGCCTTGGCCCAAGGCCGCCGGTGAGACAGATGTCGAGTCGAATCTGCATTGTGTTCGGTTCCAGGGTATGCGCATTGCTTACTTTGCGGTCGATCGCGAGTCAACGGCCGATAAGGTTATTTTGAATCGCATTGTCACACTCAAGGATACCCAGGGTAAGAATTAAGCGAGCATCTTGAAAGAGCGACCCCCTTGGAAAGTGAACTCTTGTTGTGTCTTCGCCTCGGGACATCGGGGTTGTTATTCGAGGAGAAAAGAGGCCACGGCTGTCGACTGAGCGTCGTCTCGCGTTGGGAAATGAACCTGGTAGATGTGGAATCCCATAAAAGAAAATCATGTTGATATGGAACTTATGATAAGCATTTTGCATCGTCAATGTCTATGACCGTGCTTTTCTCTCTCTCTCTCTCTCTCTCTCTCTCTCTCTCTCTCTCTCTCTTTCTAATCCATCGATCATCCCATCAGCCTTTCGGTTCGAGTCTACTAGTGTTCCCATGATTCCTTTGAACAAACCGATCAAAAGCTCCAGCCTTGGCAAGTCTGCTCCAGAAAGCTCATGTCCATGATTCCCAGCGCGATGTGATATTCCTTTCTTCAAAGCGACGTACTCAAGCCATTCGCCAAATACTATTACTCGATAACGAGAGAGTGAGAAAGCCGCCAAGTGCAACAAAACTCCACCTGACCTATTTGATCGTTGCCAAATGGTCTGCCAAAGGCATAGTATGCCTTTCTTCTAGCTGAACAGAATTTAAACGGAAAAGCAACCCATCATGTCATGCAAATAAATGGTTTTGCACCTCATTTCATTACTGCATCAATTTTAGAAATATCGAAAATACGTTATCGAGTCATAAGGGTCCTTTTGCTCCTTCTGTCGACATGGAGCACGCGGAAGGGGGCTGGATCAGAGAAGGGCACATTCACTTTTAGTTGTTTCGATCCCAATGCCAAGTGATAAGAGATATGACCAGAGACCACATTCATGTGAGATAGGGTTGGTTAGACGTCAAAAGTGACTGTTCGGGTCGGCTTGGTTAATTGTGGTTCCTTTTTCCTTGGAATGGGGAAGAATTGACGGATATGAGTCTAGATTTACTGGGACTCGGAGCCTGCCTCACGAACAGCATTTGCCACGCGAGTAGCGAGATCATCGGCTTCGGAGCGGCTGGCGGCTTCGGCGTAGACACGAACGGCATCCTCGGTACCGCTAGCGCGAGCGAAGCTGCGACCCTTGTTGTAGCGAGACTGCAGAGACTCGATCTGATCCTGAAGACCGGCTGGGGACTCCAGCTTGCGCTCCGCGTCGTATGCCTTGAAGATGGAGCGGTCGTTTACTTCGACGCGAACAAGACGGGATGGGAGATCGGTGTAGGTTCCGAGCCATTCCTTGGGAGACCAGCCCTTGTGCGCGAGAATGGCCTCGACGAGAAGCATGTCCGAAAGGGCATCACCGACTGCCTGGTTGATGAGGTCGGTGAGAGCCTGGAGGCACTCCAGGGCGTGCTGCTGAGCAGGAGACTGAGGCTCGGTGTTCTTGATCACCTTTAGCGCATTCTCAGAGAAGGTGACTGTGCCGTGGCCGTTGGCCTCAAAGTAGACACCGACGTCGAAGCGGAGAGCCGCATGGTGGAGATGCTTGACGCCGGTGTTTGTGCAGATGATTGGAAGTTTCAGCACCTTCTCGATGTAGTCGGTGCTCGCACCGTTTGCATAGGCGGTCTGGACAACTCCAATCTTCAGTTTTTGAGCAATGCCGGCATTACGAGCGAGGTCCCCAATGAAAGAGGCCGCGAGGGTTGCGATGCGGTCACCGTCCAGGAGGCGGAAGACGTTGCTATCGTCAACAAAGTAGTAGACCAAACGATCCGCATCGCCGTCGAGAGAGGCGCAGCGATCGAGGGGGGCAGCCTTTGACGAGGGAGGGGCACGCTGTTTCGTCTTGACGTAGTCGGCACCACACTGTGACTATCAGCGCTGTGTCCTGTAGGTGAGCATCACTGGGTAGTCTTGACTTGCGACTTACGTCAAAGTTCAGACTGTCAGGGTTGATCACGTCATCATTGACCACTTTGATGTCAATCACAGAATTCAGATACTTGATCAGATCCCGCAGCTTGGGGCCGCCGACGCCATTGGCGCAGTCCACGGTCAAAGAGCCCTGGACCTTGGCACCCTTCATGACCTTCTTGAAAGATGCGGCGAGTTTCTCGTAGTAGCCCTGTTCCGTAGGCTCGCCGTACTCGTATTGCGTACCCAAGGTGTTTTTGCAGCGCACGACATAGTGAAGCTGGGGGGTTGTCATGTACTTGAAGTCGATGAACTCGACCTCGGTCGCAGTCAGAGCGGCGTTGAGGACACCCACCAGACGAGATCCAGAAGCACGAGTGTCACGAGCGAAGACCACACGCGCGGGGTTGGCCATGTTGACGTCGATCTCCTTGACCAGCTCATTGTATACATCGGCAATTTTGTCGAGGGGCGCATTCGCCAGCTTGGTCGCATATTGTTCCCACTCGGCCTGTCCACATCCAATGTGAGTCTAACGCGGGCATTTCAAATTTGTTCGTCGTGTAGAAGAAGCTTTGCATACCTCCAACATTTCACCCTGTGAGCAGTTATAGGGGTTAGAGAGTTTCCATCACGATGGGAGAAAGCAAAGCAGACGGTCCTCGACGCGCAGGCTTTACGTACCATGGGGTCAATCAGCTTGACGCCATTATCCTCGGCGGGGTTGTGACTAGCGGTCACCATAACACCGATCCATTGTCCACTGAGCTTCTTTGAGCGAAGACCGGCGAGTAGACCGACAGCGAAGACGACAGTGTTGAGGAGGTCACTATCCGACGTGGCTCATCAGTAAGCTTCATCCTTGACGGGTAAACAGAAGCGGGTGAGGGGCGCTGTTGACGTGGATGCGGGGCTGAATTGATCGGCATCAAACACTTACGCCTTCATACGAAACTACAAGCGCAACGACGATGTCAATTGACAGTTCTGACATAGAGACTTGGGAAGAGTCTTCTTGGACCTACCCCTGCAGTTCCGTACTCGAAGACCTTGCCCTCGGGCTTCTCGTACTGGAGAGCTGCATCTGAAATAGCTTTGTGAATAGCCTGGGAGGCCATGGCGGCACAATGGGCTGTCTTTGAGGCTGGAAGGAAGAGAGCAATGATTCGAACGGCTTCACACGCTAAGGGGGCAAATAATGAACGAGGAAATCCGGAGTTGTCGAGAAGAATGCGAGGGAAAATATGGGAAACATCAAAAAAAGGACGAGGGGCTGCGAGTGAAACACGGCTTATTGCGACGGCCCGTCCTTGTTTAGCGGTGAACCAATGGCGGGGAAGTTGGCAGTCCACCCTGATTGTTTGGGGTGGCATTAAAAGCTGAGCCACATAAAGGGCCGTGCGAATAGATCTTCTGATCAATCCAAAGTATTTTCCAAGGAACAAGACTTTTTGTTCTCCTCGAAAGTACAAGACCAGGTATAGCACTTGTAGACCGTAAAAATATTCATTGAGCATGGAGACTACAGTTCATATTGCCAGGTACCCTACCAGTTGAAGAGAGCCACCCTTAAAGAATCGACATACTAGCTAGACCTGGCACTGGCACTTGTCCCAAGATCCGTGTATCTAATCGCCAAACTACTAGGGGCTGGCCTGGTTTCATTTACCTGGTGGATGTAGCTGTTTCAGTCTAAGTTTAGTAGGACACCTGATACTGGAAGTACTAAACACATATTAATCAGATACGTACCGTTCTAAATCCAGGTGCTAGTTCGTTGTGTACCTCTGAAAATCACACGAGCCACGGCATGTAGCAGCTACCGGCCGCTTGGCTGGTCAGACTTCAGCGGCCTTGTATAAATATCAAAAACAATTTGGTTTGTCCACACAACCACTCTCCTAATGGCATGCAGCGACAGCTTGCATGATGTTTCCCTCATTCTGAATTTCTTCTTCCCTTAAGATTTCTGAAGAAGGTTTTCCACCTTGATACCTAGATACTAGTTAAATACTAACTTAGATATGGATGTTATCCCTGCCTTAGGTCTCACAGTGACCGAGATTAGGTATCCGGGGTCAGACCCGCTACCAAACGTGCCTGATTTCCAACGTCGTAGGAGGTATATAGGGTAAGCTCCATTTGGTGTCACTGTTTGAGAGCACCACGTTGGACTCCGGGTCTATATGCTCTTCGTGTTGATAAATTGCGGGGAATAGCCCTGACTACTGAGATATTTGACAACTTTGCACCAGAGAGCTGTCCAGTATATGTATAGAGTCACCTTGTGGCGTCAAATTCATTATCCAATCTCCGCAAAAGACTGAACTCTAAATATCTAGTATATCCCGGCAATTCTGAAGCTCGAGACCGGACTCTCAATAGATGCCGAGTGAGCTGTGACGCTCACCTCATGCTTTCAGGCGGATTCCAGCAATATCATCCTGCGCATCTCTGATGAGGAACCTAAGAAACATGGCTGTAAGTCACCGTTCGACCCGAACCCGAAGACGGCAATGGGTATCAAAGAGAGGAAAATCGCTTACGAGTACCACCATGCGGTAGGCACCACAGTGCCCAAATGCCACAGACTGTGTGCATCAATCATGCCCTGCCATGGCGGGAAGTCAAAGAGCTCCAAGCTCATCGCGAGTATGATCCACGCGACAATCATACCAGGCCATGCTGTCCATGACTTCATCTGCTGCCGGTATCGTACGATGCTAAATGTCGTCCACAGCAAGTTTCCGATAACGCCCACCACTACATTTGCTGCCATATTATATGTGTAATTCCAGGACCAGAACGTCAGATAGCACACATGCATCGTGTACAGCAGGATGCAAATCGCCGTCCACAGACGCCGCAGTGTGGGGCGATACGGCGGACTCTCCAAGTCCAGGCGCATGATCCGAATCAACGCCATATACAAACTGTACAGGACGCTGGCGCCTGCCGCCCAGTAGTCCAGCTTTTCCGTGATATTGAAGTCCCGTGTGTGGAAGATCATGCTGAACGTCCAGCTAGTCAATCCAATATACCCAAACATCATGTAGTATTTGCGCATCGAATACCAGTCCGGAATCGATTCTTGAACACGCGACATGCCGTGCCAGTGAGCGGCGAAGTTGAGGAAGGAGAAGAGCACGGAAAAGGGCTCCTGCATGCCCAGCATCCTGCGGAATGGCCACTTGCCGTGGAATTGCACCACGGGACTCAGCATTGGCGGATCACGCGAGACTCGACGGTCGGTAATGACATGTTGGCAAGTGTAATCGCACTCGGCTGGGCAGGTCCAAAATAGCAAGCGGAGGTGCAGCGCTATACAAGAGAGACGTTGATTAGCTTTGGAACTTGCTCCAAATAACAGGTATGATTAAGAAATGAGTGACTCACGGAGCACTGAATTGCCATTCTGACAGTTCTCAGTTTTGCAAACCTGCGAAGATGGAAGTGAGTCCATGTGCGTCACTCCAGACTCGGGCAGGGGATTCTACCTGGACGCATTCCTTGAAGTCCGGAAGATGGTCACCCAGAGACGCTGAGGAGGGATTGACAAGCAAAGCCAACACAGCAATCACCACCAGGCTCAAGGAGATCGACTGTCTTGGGCGCAGGAACATGGTGATCAGTCAGAGACCCAGGCCCTGTAAAACTGCATTGGTGTCAAGAAGCTGAACATGACGAACCCAGCGGACTCAATGGGGCGGCATTTCCCCGGGCGGTCTTGGCATATACGTCTCCAGCTAAGCTTCGTTGTCATCAGGCAGATTTACCAGGTTCATGACGACAGTGCGAGTTGAATGCTCTAGAAGTTACACATCGGTGTTCTGACTATTTGCAGTCCTTTTGACCCACAATATGACCCCAACTTCAGTCTGAGACGTCCCTGCATGATTGAGATGATGTACTCAGGGCTGTTTAAGATCTCGATTGGCACCGCGTCAATCTGTCAAGGTAGGTACATGGGTCGCCAGTGATCCTCTCCTCGCTGACTAATGGAGCTTTCTAAGGTAGGATGGACTCGTCTCACTAGGTCTGCAGAGATTATTTCAAGAGCATCAGAAGCGATATCTATATAGTTCATGAGGTTCAGAGCACGCACACTATGACGCGACCAGTACTTAGGTCACACATTTCGTTCCAGTACACCCTTCACCTTGACACGAGCGCGACATGCGGATAGCTTGATGTATGAACTCCAAACTTTTGCTTCATGGACATATATGTCATGTCAACACCAAGTCTACCCAATAATGCAATGCCAAACACACAACTATCCAAGGGCCCGTCCGAAATACCTAGGTAGTCAGCAGGTACATGACTAATAAGCAGTCCGGTACTCGGAAGGTAGTCAAGCGAGCTTCACTTGCTGATATTCCGTTCTGTGAGCGTTCCAGAGATTTCGTTTCGCCGACCGGGCTCCTTCTTAACTGCTATGCTTAGCCTAAAAATGCCATCAGAGTAGGTAGTTTACCTGATAAGTAAAGATCGACTCAAGAAGAGGTGCTCAAAGTCCTTCTTAGCTAAATTGGAAGTTGCCTGTCATATCTCTCTCAAGACTTCAAAACGGTCTATATCATCTGTGTAGATCTATATTTTCTGTGTGGAATCATTTGAATTTCACCAGCACAATACTTGATGAAGTACTATACTCTGCCACGACTACAAGCACTCTTGTGAGTTGTCAACTTGTCATTATTAGTTAACTAGTGACAACGATCATTGGTAGCACCCCACCACGGCCGACCCAATCTGTCTGCCGGCCGAAGCCCCCCAGACAAATAAGGCTTTCGATGGGCGGTGAAATAAGTGGTGAGACCAGGGGGCTGCAGATCCATTGAGGGTGACTGCCAGACCGTTACCATCGATTAGCCCTAGAAGCTTTAGGGCTGAAAGTGGCATGTGATTGGCTGAAAATGGCCTAGCGCTGGCGGGGACGTTTTGGAGTTCATGCTTGGCATTGGGAGGTGCTGAGGAAAAAAAAGTTTGGGAGGCGAAAGATAAGGCCGTGGTTATTTCGCGTCTAGCTTTTCTGCTTCGTTGTCGCAGTCTCCTCATCCCATTCTCACAAATTCTCCCCTTCAAGATCATTCTTGTATTACAGTCAACATGAGTGAAGCAGATGCCGCCAATGCCTCCGGTGTTATTGCCAGCAGCGCCGAACGCATGGTCGGCGCTGAGCACGCTGAAGTGCGCTACTTTACCAGGTAAGACTATTTGATTCGCTTGACTCTCATGATTGTCTGTTGTACTAATTGTTAAACAGCTACGACCACCACGGTAATCAAATAAGACCCATCATCTCAATTCTTCACCGGACAGAAGGTTTTTCGCTAGCAGCATTAGCTAATGTCTCTATCTAACCATGGCAGGAATTCACGAGGAGATGCTGGTGAGAATTTCTTCCATCCATGTGGACTCATCTCACAACCAATTGAGGGCTTTGCTAACAGGATCCTCTTTCTTCCTGCAGAAAGATGACGTGCGCACTCGTTCTTACCGCGACTCTATCTACCAGAACCGCCACATTTTCAAGGACAAGGTCGTCCTTGATGTTGGCTGTGGAACTGGTATCCTGAGCATGTACGATTCCCCGAAAGTATGGCACTTGTCCTAGAGATTGACTTGGGAATATAGGTTCGCCGCTCGCGCCGGTGCCAAGCATGTGATTGGTGTCGACATGTCCTCCATCATTGTGAAGGCTCGGGAAATTGTTGCCGTCAATGGGCTCAGTGACAAGATTACCCTTCTTCAAGGCAAGATGGAGGAGGTTCATCTCCCGTTCCCCAAGGTTGACATCATCATCTCTGAGTGGATGGGTTACTTCCTACTCTACGAGTCCATGCTGGACACCGTCCTCTATGCCCGTGATACCTATCTCGCTGCTGATGGCAAGATCTTCCCCGACAAGGCGACCATGTATGTCGCTGCTATCGAGGACGGCGAGTACAAGGATGACAAGATTGGATGTGGGTATTCCAGCAGCCATCTATTCGAGACGCCGATTTCTGACTCTGTTATCAATAGTCTGGGACAATGTCTACGGCTTCAACTACAGCCCTATGAAGGAGATCGCTCTTACTGAGCCTCTCGTCGACACCGTTGAGATGAAGGCTCTGGTCACTGAGCCCTGTGAGATCATCACTTTTGACCTCAACACTGTCACAACCGCCGATCTCGCCTTCAAGGTCCCTTACAAGCTGACTGCGCAACGCTCCGACTTCATCCACGCCCTTATTGCCTGGTTCGACATTGACTTCAGCGCTTGCCACAAGCCCATCCACTTCTCCACCGGTCCTCACGCCAAATACACTCACTGGAAGCAGACCGTGTTCTATCTTCGTGACGTCCTCACCGTGGAGGAGGGTGAGACCGTTTCTGGTGTCCTCGAGAACCGCCCTAACGACAAGAACAAGCGTGATCTGGATATTAACATCTCCTACAAATTCGATGTGGAGGATCCTACTCGCTTCGCAGAGGGCAGCTGCTTCTATCGCATGTGCGTCACCCTTCCAATTGCGTACTCGCAAGAGCGACAAATGACTGACCTGATATAGGTGCTAAACTTATACCGAACCCCACGTCCTTTTCGATTTTTCGATGAATTTCCACACGATCTTGGCATCTTCCAGTCGATGCACTGCACATCAGCATAGGCAACTCAGGCTTTGCACAGAGTGATCCGATGTGACTCCGGCCTCTTTTTCTGGGTTTCCACCTTTCGGCGTTAAATTTTTGGATTTATTTGGGTGGCAGGTAAAAGGCACTACTACATGGCGCGATACGGAGAGGTGATTGTGAAGCTCCTCGAATTTCCAAGTAGATACCCCGAGTCGATGCTTAGTCTAGCAACTCCGGCGCTCTTTCTCATATCTCATCGTTCTTGGTCAAAGAAAGCAAATTCATTCTTGGAAGAAAACCAGTATAGAACTAGAATTTCTGTCAATACGTACACGGCTACACGCGCCTTGGTTTGGCAAGAGGTCCAGGGAGAAGTTGACGGCAGGGAAGGGCGTTTTCTCGGCATCGGCAACTTTCTATCAGATCCTCGGCTCATCGCCGCCCCGCAATTACTCCAGCTTTAGCTTGTCTCCTCTCCGCTATTTCTTGCTCTCAATCCGCGCATCTTCCACTTAGTTTTCTTGTTGAATTCTTACTTCGATTGCTGGTACATACACATCATGACTGCCCCAGGAGCCGGCCATGAATTTCCTTCCCAAGAAGTTTCTTGGCAGAAGCGAGATGTCTTACTCTTTGCCAACAGTATTGGTGTAAAGGCCGACGAATTGCATTTCCTCTACGTACGATTGTACCAACCAATTGCCATGATGAGCTCCTGACTCTAACATTTCGTTACAGGAATTGCATCCAAGCTTCTCTGTTTTTCCCACTTACCCGCTCATTCTCCGTATGCATCGCACTCAATCCCTCAGTCTAACCGATAGAGCTTTTGTGACACGCTGACTCGCCATTGTTTAGCATTCAAGCTCACCGATCAGGAGGTCGTTGACTTCTATGCCCGCCAAAAGGCTGTCAAGATTCCAGGCGTCCCTGATTTGGATCACCGCCACGGTGTTGACGGTCAGCGAAAGATCACAGTACTGAAGCCTCTACCTCCGACAAGCGCCGGAAAGAAGTTTGAGCTGCGAAATAAAGTTATTGGGGTCTATGACAAGGGCAAGCCGGGCACGGTCGTTGAGACCGAGCAATCCATTGTTGATGCAAAGACCGGCGAGGTGTATTCCAAGGTCTTGAGTAGCGGCTTCCTAGTTGGCCAGGGTGGATGGGGTGGTCCCAAAGGTTCGTTTATCGTTCAATCCCATATCTGTTCGCCGATGACTCTAATTGACAGAGCGTATAGGTCCCGCTACGGTCAACTTCCCTCCCCCTGCAGAGAAGAAGCCCGATGCTACTCACGTTGTTCAGACAAATATGGAAACAGCTCATCTGTATCGGTAAGACCCTTGTTCACGTCATATTACCCGAAAGCCAGCGCTGATGACCTCTAGCCTGAATGGAGACTACAATCCGCTTCATGCTACGCCTGAGCCAGGTCAGAAGATGGGCTTCGGCGGTACCATCATCCACGGTCTCTTCAGCTGGAATACTACCGCGCACGGCGTTCTTCGCGAGCTCGGTGGGAGCAACCCTGACAACCTCAAGGAATTCCAGGCGCGTTTCGCTTCGCCTGTTCGCCCGGGCGACCAGCTCACTACGGAAATCTGGCGAATGGGTGACAAGCAGTCGGATGGCTTCGAGGAGGTTCGCTTTGTGACCAAGAATCAGTCCGGAAAAGTTGTTCTTAGCAACGGCCGTGCACTGGTCAAAGTTGTCGGAGAAAAAAGCAAGCTTTAGGGACTTGGATCTTGGTCGTACTAGTTTAAGACGGCAGCTTGAGATATGCATTTGAGCTGACACGGCTGACTTGAGCCTACCTCAATTGTTGTTGGGCATATAAGCATCATCACAAATTTTAAACCCACTTGTTTTTACTCGGAAGCCTGTCCACCAATCCCGTAGGCAGTTTCTTATTGTCGGCTTCGAAGCGGCGCCAAAGAGCGGACTCAGTATAGTTAGTCACGTGAATTTAACCTCGGCCGTTAACAAGCTACCTCGCTCGGGCCATTTCCCCAGAAAGTACCTATTGCGTGCACTTTGCCGTGGCCGCGACAAGAAACGCATGTTCGCATACTCGAAAATATGAGCGGTACTCGTTTGATCTCTCTGAGAGGAACAGCCTCGTGGGCACTACATAGGTGAACCTAGGCCAGATATCCGGAACGTTCTTGACGCTAACATGCGTGCTTAGAGCTTCCTGTTCACCGTCGAGCGTCTTCAAGAGTTGCGTATCGGTGGGTGGAAATTCGTCTGGTTGCTATGTGGCTCCAAAGTGAGGCTTGTTGAGCTAACATGCTTATTTGAGGTTCACATGTAGGCCAGTAGGGCATGCAATGGTAGAACTCGCCATGCACTCTGGCTATACGGGAGCAGACGCCCTCAGTCCACTTCTACCCAAAGTGGCAGTGAAGCTCCCAAGGTTGAGAGTGCCAAGAATGATTTCAAGGATGCGAAAGTCCAGAAGGCGTTCCGGTTAGCTCAAAGCTACGGCAATACTGTGGTGAAAACCAACCGTCCAGAGGAAGGTCCTTTCTGGCAGTTGTAAGTTTGAAATGGTCGCCAAACTCTTCTGATGTCGAAACTAAGATGGAATCGATAGCGGATCTTTATTCATGAGGTATTTCGCTCCTAGCAAGACCCGGAGATAGGATGCTTGCTAAATCGGACTGATACCAGGGAAAATTGTCAATGTCCAAAGTGTGTCCACCCGGATACCAAACAAAGGATTGTCGACACGTTTTCGGTATGTCTACCACTCACTACCATTTGACTTCCCCTGAACTAACACTCAAGATTTCGTTACCAGATTTCACCGAAAGTCAGACCGAAGTCTGTCCGCAGCGTGGATGCCGAGAATGTGCGCGTGAAATGTAAGAAGTAACATTGACTCCAAGATTCCAGCTTTCACATTGCTTACCCGGACTTAGGGAATGACGGACATGAAAGCACATATTCATGGAATTGGCTTGCGGCGCATCGCGGAAATACTAAACCTGCTGCCAAGTCGGCAGCAGCAGATGCGATCAGATTGCCACGGTATGTCCAGAACGTGTGGCAGCTTGAAGCATGCTAACCAACTTATTTAGACCATTCGAGGTCTACGAACAACGAGACGGGAATCCATATCCGGAGGTGGCGTACGACGCGGTCATGTCCGAAGACAAAGCAGTCTTAGAATGGCTAGAGAATATTGTCAGTATTGTGTCACCATTGATATCCAGCACCCCATTCCACGGCCTTATGGACAAATGCTCACTCCGAATTAGTGGAAGTGGGGGTTCTCATTTGTTCAAGGCGTGCCTGTTGATCCGCAGTCGACAAAAGCTCTAATTGAGAGAATTGCATTCATAAGACATACACACTATGGTCAGTGATGTTCCTCCACCCAAAGACCAATTGCGGATAAAGAAGCTGACCATATCCATAGGCGGATTCTGGGATTTCACTGCGGATCTGACATACAAGGACACAGCCTACACGAATGAGTGGCTTGGAGCTCACACGGACAACACCTACTTCAGTGATCCCGCGAGGCTGCAGCTCTTCCACCTGCTGTCGCACACAGATGGTAAAGGAGGAGAAAGCTTGCTGGTTGATGGTTTTGCAGCAGCTAAGAAGCTGGCTAAGACGAGCCCTCAATCATACAAGATCCTTTCCACCTCACGCCATCCGTGGCATGCAAGCGGAAACGAAGACGTGTGTATACAACCCTCCTCGACTGCGCCGGTCTTTTCCGTTCACGATGACACAAAAGCGGTCTACCAGATTCGATGGAATAATTATGATCGAGCTCCGAAGGCCAACTGGCACATCAATGAGCAAAAGGAGTGGTACGAAGCTGCCAGAGTGTATAACAACATTCTGACCGACTCATCGAATGAGATCTGGACCCAGCTGCAACCAGGAACAGCGTTGAGTAAGTGGGCCCATCTGCAACCGCGGAACTTCCGGCTTCCAGCTAATGTTGCGACAGTTTTTGATAATTGGAGAATGTTGCACGGGCGATCTGAGTTTACTGGCAAGCGTCGTATGTGTGGTGGCTACGGTACGTTTGAGCTGAAGTTCGGGCGCAGATTGCATGCTGACACGAGTGACTACCTAGTCAACAACGACGACTTTGTTTCTCGTTTCCGACTTCTGAAGTTTGGCCGACAGAAGGTGTTGGATAACCTTGGGAACATTAACCAGTTCAAAAGGCCCGACAGCCCTTACTCGATCTATTAGAATGCATTGCGCAGAGGAGGTATGTTTACATCGATCGCAATAGATGCTATTGAAGAGGGTCTCCAAGTCCAGATATCTTTAACTGTTGTAGAGCTTGTACTCGAAAATTTGTGTGTGAAAATGAGCCCCAAGATAGATTTATGCTCTTAAGGAAAACTACAATTAAGCCCATAGCGTGAAGCGTGGACCACTGGACCGTGCGTCTGCTACTGTCCAGTTCCTCACGTGATTTGGCTGACGTTGTCGGAGCTCGGTCATCAGCAGCTCTTCCCGTCTACACCTTGCTGAATCAACCACCGCACTTTCTCACAGCCTACAATCACTACATCTCCAGCTTCCATCATTGATTTGAAACAACTTACCGGCCCTTTGCAAGCTTCCGAAAATGTCCACCCTCGAAGATCTCGACGATCTCGAACGCGAGAACAGAGACAAGAAGCAGGAAAATAGTGACGGAGATGGCAAGAAGCCTAGTCACGACGGAGATGCCGAAATGCAGGATGCCGAAAAGAAGGATGATGAGGAGGAGCTCCTTGATGATGAGATCTTGCACTCAAGCACAGCGGATATCGTCAAGAGGCGGCGAATGCTAGAGAACGAGATGCGCATCATGAAGAGCGAATTCCAACGGCTTACACACGAGCAAAGTACGATGCGGGAGAAGGTCAAGGACAACCACGAGAAGATCGAAAACAACAGGTATGGAGCCATCAACTGCTTTGGGAGACTGTCTTGGAGACGCTCCCCCATCACACGATTGTTGGGCGTTCATCTCAGGAACCATGCGCTCAGTTCTAGTGGCTAACGTTATTTCTTCGTCATAAAGACAATTACCTTATCTTGTGGGAAATGTTGTTGAGTTGTTGGATCTTGATGTCGAAGCTGAGGCTGCCGAGGAAGGGGCCAACATCGATTTGGATGCCACCCGCGTTGGCAAGTCGGCCGTCATCAAAACATCGACCCGACAGACGATCTTCCTCCCTCTCATTGGCCTTGTTGATCACGAGAAATTGAAGCCCGCTGATCTGATTGGTGTCAACAAGGATTCATACCTGGTTCTTGATACACTCCCCGCAGAATACGACAACCGGGTGAAGGCCATGGAGGTCGACGAGAAGCCCACAGAGAAGTACACCGATATCGGTGGGTTGGACAAGCAGATTGAAGAGATTGTGGAGGCTATTGTGTGGCCAATGAAGGAGGCTGAACGCTTCAGTAAGATCGGTATTAAGGCGCCAAAGGGTAGGTGTTTCTGCACCCCGTTTACAAAGGCGGACCATAAGGGATCTAACATTTTTCTATTTCTACCGCAGGTGCTCTCATGTACGGACCACCGGGTACCGGTAAGACACTTCTTGCACGAGCTTGTGCTGCCGAGACAAATGCGACTTTCCTCAAGCTTGCTGGTCCTCAACTGGTGCAGATGTTTATTGGTGATGGTGCCAAGCTAGTCCGTGACTGCTTTGCTCTCGCTAAAGAGAAGGCGCCATCAATCATTTTCATTGACGAACTTGATGCCGTGGGTACCAAGCGTTTCGACTCAGAAAAGTCCGGTGATCGTGAGGTGCAACGAACCATGCTGGAATTGCTGAATCAGTTGGATGGTTTTGCTTCCGACGATCGGATCAAGGTCCTGGCCGCGACTAACCGTGTGGATGTGCTGGATCCAGCACTCCTCCGATCTGGTCGTCTGGACCGCAAGATCGAATTCCCGCTGCCCAACGAGGAGGCTCGTGCCAACATTCTCCAAATTCACTCACGTAAAATGTCTGTTGAGGACTCGGTGAACTGGGCCGAGTTAGCGCGCAGCACTGACGAGTTCGGTGGTGCACAGCTGAAGGCAGTTTGCGTTGAGGCTGGTATGATTGCCCTGCGCAAGGGAATGAGCAAGGTCGGCCACGAAAACTATGTCGACGCTATTGCTGAGGTGCAGGCGAAAAAGAAGGATACCAACATGGGAATTTATGTTTAATTCTCACACCCCAATCACGACTTAATGTCGTTTCAATATCATTATCTCCCTCTTCCCCTTTTCTTCCTCGGATTTAATTCCCATGACCTTGTCTCTACGATTCGCCCTCGAATGAATCCATCCGCCTGGTACTTAGCCTCAGCTCCTATGGTGATAACCTCGTTCCGCGACTTCCCTTGGAATTTCAGTGGACGCCGAATGGAGACTATAAACAATACAACCCGTTAGAGATAGATTCGATACAGCACGCTTTTGAAGCAACGGCAAGAGGCCCATAGTGGTCGACTTGGAAGAGATATGTTATTTCATTTGAAGACATCTGAAGGCTAGGTCGCGCTAATGGAAAAGAAAGAAATTCTCAGTTCTGTTGTGTGTACAGACGAAAAAAGCCCGTCGAAAGGTGGTTTAGCTGCTTTTGCAACGTCATACAGATGACATTCGACACCGAGCGCTGACAAGCACTGCTACAGTATTTGTCAAGATATTTGTAGCTGCCAACATGTGCTTTCAAGATATAATGCTAGGAAGTCCCCAGGTGGGCATGTAATTCTAAGATTGGATATTTTCCATTTTAACCTTCTTCTTGATCCATGTCATCCCGAGAACGCTTGCCCTTGCCAAACTTCTTGCCTCGGGTTCCTTTCTTCTCGTCAAAGTTCTTCATTTCCATAATCGCTTGCCGTTGAGCTTCGCCCACTCGCTCGGCAAGGACCATCACCTCATCTTTGGCGACCTCGTACTCGGGAAGTTGCTTGCCAAGAGCAGCCTCAATCCTTTGCCAAATTTCCACATCGTATTGAGTGCAGAAACTAATCGCAACACCAGACTTTCCAGCACGAGCGGTACGACCGACACGATGGATATATGTTTTGCTATCGGTGGGAAGATCGAAGTTCAGGACTACGTCGACGGATGGAATATCAAGACCACGAGCGGCAACATCGGTAGCAACGAGAATATCCCGCGAGCGTGAACGGAATTTACCCAGAGCACCCAACCGAGCAGACTGTGACAGTTGACCGTGGAGAGGAATGGCACCGAACCCAAGCGCACGAAGAAGGAAAGCAACGCGTTGTGTCTCGTGTACTGTCCTCGTGAACACAATTGCTGACTGGCCAGCAAATTCGTTCAGGAGATAGATCAAGTAGATATCCTTGTGCTTGTGGGGACGCAGCAGGAAGTATTGTTGAAGAGTCGAGACTGTCTGGTACTTGCTGGAAGACACGGATACGCGCAGAGGGTTGGAGAGAGAGGCGCGCTGTAAAGATTCGACCTTGTTGCTCAGAGTCGCGGAGAACAAGAATGTGCGACGCTCCCTAGGCAGGACTTTGAGAATCTTGTCGAGGAGTGGTCCGAAGTCCATGTCCAGCAAGCGATCGGCTTCATCCATGACGAGGTATTTCAAAGAGCGCAGACTGAAGCCCTTTGTGTTTTCGAGGTGATCAAGCAAACGACCAGGCGTAGCGACGATGATATGCGGCTTCTTGCCCAGTGCGATAGACTGGGGCACCATGTCCATGCCTCCGACAATGACTGTCGTTCGGACACTGATAGTCGAGCCGAGTGAATCGAAAGATTTTCCAATTTGGTATGCCAACTCTCTCGTGGGTGCGATGACAAGCCCGTGGAACGCTTGAGGTCGGCTCATGAGGTCTTGCAGGATTGGGATTGCAAAAGCCGCGGTCTTTCCCGAACCTGTTTCAGCAAGACCGATGAGGTCTCGGTTTTGTAAAGCCAAAGGTATCGCTTCGGCTTGAATCGCCGTAGGTTTCTTGTATCCCAAACTTTCACATGCTTCGCAGATAGAATCGATCACTCCGAGTTCCTTGAATGTCTGTGGAGCGCTCGACGCCTTCGCATCGGCATCCGGGGCGTCTGAATTTGTAGTCTCGTCGCCAGATTGTGAGCTCACGGAATTAGCATCATTTTCTTCCTGAGATATAGACGTAGGCTTCTCGCCTGAGACCTTTCTTTTTTTGATCGCAGACATCTTTTCGTTATGACTTGAAGAATATTCTAGCCCGAAAAAAAGTAATTACCGTTCGAGATCTTCGAGATAATTTTGGGTGGGTCCGCAACATCAATGATCCGCATTGGCTCCGCCCTGGAATTTTGGAGACAAAAAAAACTTCCAGCTTATCAGTAAAAGCCGGGCAGTACTTTGTCCGAACTTCCTCGTGGACAATCTATTATCTCCTATAAAGAAAGTCGTCGACAACTGTATTACATTCGATATGGCGAAGGCTCGTGTGAAGAAGCGCACCCATCTTCGGGCGCAAAATGCCTCTGCAGCTGCGGCTGGCAAAGGTTCAGCGTCGTCGATGACCAAGGCCCCCAAGTCTATGGTCATCCGAGTGGGCGCTTCTCAAGTCGGCACCAGCGTGACGCAGCTGGTCAAGGATGTTCGCCGAATGATGGAGCCTGATACTGCCGTGCGATTGAAGGTTGGTGGATTTTGCTCGGAATTGTCGCCGCGAACTCGTATCTAACGCTGTTACTTAGGAACGGAAATCTAACCGACTTCGCGACTATACCGTGATGGCCGGCCCCCTCGGTGTCACTCACTTGATGCTTTTCTCCAAATCCAAAACAGGAAACACAAATATGCGACTCGCTGTGACTCCCCGTGGACCGACTCTTCATTTCCAAGTTGAGAACTATTCGCTTTGCAAGGACGTCGAGCGTTCATTGAAGCGTCCACGTAGCGGTGGACAAGATCACAAGACTCCCCCTTTGCTTGTGATGAACAACTTCAATTCTCCTCACGCTACCGAAGACTCAAAAGTACCCAAGCGTCTCGAGTCCCTTACGACCACCATCTTCCAGTCTCTTTTTCCTCCAATCAACCCGCAAGCCCAACCTCTCTCCTCGATTCGCCGCGTTATGCTCTTAAACAGAGAACCCAGTGAATCTGACGACGGCTCGTACGTTCTTCACCTACGACACTACGCAATTGCAACAAAGAAGACGGGTGTCTCAAAACGTATCCGCCGCTTGGACCCCAAGGAGATTCGCAATCGGGAAAAGAAGAAGGCAGCCGTGCCCAACTTGGGCAAGCTAGAAGATGCTGCTGATTATCTACTGGATCCATCGGCCGCCGGATACACCTCTGCGAGTGAAACCGAACTCGACACCGACGCGGAAGTCGAAGTTGCGGAAAGCACAACCCGCAAGATTCTCAACAAACGAGAGGCGCAACGCCAAAAGGCTGGCGACAAGGCTCAGAAGAAGGTGGACACGCCTGGAGTTGAGAAACGCGCGGTCAAGTTGGTCGAGTTGGGTCCACGCATGAAACTCCGTCTGATGAAGGTCGAGGACGGCGTTTGCGAGGGCAAGATCATGTGGCACGACTTCATTACCAAGTCTGCGGCGGAAGTGAAGTCCTTGGACAAGAGCTGGGAAAAGCGTCGCAAGGAGAAGGAACAGCGCAAGAAGCAGCAGAAGGAGAATGTTGAAAGAAAGAAGGCAGAAAAGGCCAAAGCTAAGGCCAATGGGGAGGAAGTTGACGAGGATGAGGATGAGGACATGGATGAGATGGACGAGGAGGATGGCGAATGGCTCAGTGACTACGATGACGATGATAATGACGAGGAACCCGAAGCCGATTCTGATGACTCCATGCAGGAGTGAGCGCTTGAAAATGGAGAATTTTTGACGTTATTTCTCTCCATGTTCAGCAAGGCTTTTGAACGCATCGATCGCATTATGGTGGTTCGAGTCGCCCGCACGCCTGCCAGGTCTTGAGTCATTCCACAGACCCGAGTGGTTCAGTCGGCAACTGGTCCTGTACATTACTGGATCGCCGATCCATACATTATACCCACGAGCTTTATGGTGGTCTGTTTTATTTCATGAGCGTATGCAGATCAAAAGTTGTTGTACTTGGGGGCAAGGCTTCTCAGCCCTCACTCTTCTTTCCATGTTCTTGGTCTCGTTCGATACACCTAGCGTTGGGCTCTGAAGATCCATCCATGGGTGTTCTCAACAAACATACACTGTTCTAATACAATATTCCGAGCTGCCCATTGCACTTTCTGCATTGTCTGAGCGCGCCATGTCATATTACTCTACGTTCTTATTGTCATGGAAAGAAGCAACGTGAGCTATTCAATTGTCCAAAGATATCGCCAAGCCGAGTCGAGAGCGTAGTTGATTTAACTTGTTGTTCTAAGGCGAGTCGTGAGGTCGTAGTCTTTTGACTGGAATCTGCGGTAAGAATCAAATGCATGATATCGAGCCATGGCCATAAGGACCTAGGGCCTTTCCGGGGACCTTCACATTATGATTCCTGTCAAGAAACAGTTACAGTTTCATTGATCAGTTACTGAGGCCAGTAACAGTGAATTAGCTGGTCTATTTACCCTAGTGCACTTGCCAGAGGTTATGGTAGGCAGGATAGGAAAACATCGTGGCATGAGATTTCTGTAGGAACATGCGGCTTTCTCCAATAGCAAGGGGTGTGCGTCAGGATTAGTGTCGTTGATTTTACAGAGCCTTACCTAAAGATTCCACCAAATCACTGGATTCCTCTTCAGCATATAAAATGAACGGACTGTTGCATGCTCAATTGCAGATCGATGACCTATGAAGTAAGGAATTGTATAGATCGGAGAAAAGCTTAGATTCTTGCATGTGGATGCGTCCGTAGACCATCCAGCTCAGCGTTTCAACTTCTCGTCAACGAGACGGGACACCATCTTCTCCAATATGGCGAAATCTCCACCGGATGTGCCGGCAAAGTAACCTTGAACGCTCTTCTCGACATATTTCCCGACGATATCAATTTCCACATTCACTTCCTCGCCAGGCTTCTTGCTCGCAGTGACGATCTTCTCTTGCGTATAGGCAATCAGCATCACCTCCCAGTATCCCTCAGCTCCGTCGACTACTTTTGTGACCGTCAGACTAGCGCCGTCAAGAGTGACGTATCCCTTTTCGACGACGTAGCGCAGCACATCCTTGTCACGCGGCTGCAGGCGGAACACCAGGGCGTTGCCATCTGGCGTCACGGATAGGATCGTCGCGACGGTGTCAACGTGACCTTGAACAAAGTGACCACCCATTCGAGTATCGGCAGAGACTGCGCGCTCGAGGTTCACTTTGGACCCAGCCTTCAGAGATCCAAGATTTGTTCTTCGCAGTGTTTCCGGCGCACAGCCGACCTTGAACCAGCCTTTCTCAAAAGCGGTGACAGTCAGGCATGTCCCTAGAGAATGAAAGACACCATCAGTATAGCGTCATAAATCGCTGTATATTCCCTTGCAGAGCTCATACCATTGACGGCGATACTGTCCCCCAGATGAGCATCGGTAAGGATCTCTTCACAGTCGGAGATAGTCAGCGAAGTACCCCCGCCCCCACTTGACGTGGTGTCGAGAGGCTCTAGAGCTGTGACAGCTATACAAGCAAGGGATGTCAGTTCATGTTGAATATATTGGTAGACCACGACAGACCTACTTCCGATGGTCTCAACCAGGCCAGTAAACATGTTTGCGGTGATACTGGACGAAGCTGCAGGATGACACAATTGGAGAAGGCGCCCGTCGACCTCGGCTTTTGGCCCCACTCCGAGCGGTGTCGTCGTCGGCGTTTTGGCGGAGTTTCCATTTACCCCAGACTCCCATTTAAGAAGTTGGAGTTGATTGATTCTCGTCAAATTTCCATTCCTTTTGGTTCCTTGCTCCATTTTCCGTTTCTTTGGGAGCTGATCTATAGCATTTGTTATGAAGCATGTCTCTCTCACTTCTGTGCCGTTTAAAGCCCTACCGACCAGGCAATGCCTCATCGCGCATTGTAGCAATGCGGCCCATGCGGAGCTATTCCGCAACCGCTTCGCCTGTAGATGGCACACTTCCTTTGAAAGGAATTCGTGTACTTGACATGACACGGGTACTAGCTGGGGTGAGTGTTTTGTTTCGTCCCTAGGTCATTGCGATATTGACTGACCTGTCCATAAACCACAGCCATATTGCACCCAAATACTAGGTGATCTAGGGTGAGAGCCTAACCCTACTACTAGATCACTGATCTGGATGTCAATTGCGCAGCAAGCAGGATCACTGGCCTTCATTACTGACATTTTAACTTGTCATTCATAGTGCAGATGTGATTAAGGTCGAGCATCCCGTTAGGGGTGATGATACCAGAGCCTGGGGCCCACCATACGCAAAGTATGAGGATGCGTCCAGACAAGGCCCAGGTGAAAGCGCATACTATTTAGCGGTATGAGAAGACTCCCCCCAGTAAGCGCTTGTCGATTGCAAAGCCTTATCGTCGATTAGGTCAATCGCAACAAAAAGTCACTCGCTCTATCATTCCAGCATAAGGCTGGCGTCGAGATTCTACACAAGCTCGCCAAGGAATGCGATGTCTTCGTCGAAAATTACGTCCCAGGAGCACTGAAGAAATATGGATTGGACTTTGAGACGCTTCACAAAATCAATCCCCAATTGATTTATGCCAGTATTACAGGCTATGGCCAGACTGGGCCATACAGCAACAGGGCTGGGTACGATGTCATGGTAGAGGCAGAGATGGGATTGATGCACATCACCGGATCGCGTGACGGTCCTCCTGTCAAAGTCGGCGTCGCAGTCACTGATTTGACCACTGGATTGTATACTTCCAATGCAATCATGGCTGCTTTGTTAGGAAGGATGAGAACGGGCAAGGGCCAACATATTGACGCTTGCTTGAGTGATTGTCAGGTCGCTACCTTGTCTAACCTGGCGAGCTCTGCGTTGATCAGCGGGCAGAAAGATTCAGGGCGTTGGGGAACCGCTCATCGTAAGTGGAAAAAAAAGGAGCCATGCATTGAATGCTACTAATACTGAAGATTGCTCCTAGCGTCAATTGTGCCATACCGAAGCTACAAGACAAAGGACGGTGATATTCTCTTTGGAGGAGGCAATGACCGCCTATTTGGTGTTCTTTGTGACCGTCTTGGCTTTCCTGCATGGAAGAATGACGCTCGTTTTGTCACAAACAGTGATCGTGTGAAACATAGAGAAGACATTGATGGCTTGATTGAGAACACAACCCAACAGAAGACGACGAAAGAATGGCTTGATATTTTCGAAGGCAGTGGTATGCCATATGCAGCGGTGAATGATATCCAAGGGACATTGAATCATGAACATGGTACGCTTTCAGCTCTTTGCGTTCCAACGTCCCAAATGACGTATCCTGCTCACACAATTTTCTTAGTCCTCGCGCGAAACATGGTCACTGAAGTAGATCACCCTGCTTGCGGTCTCATTAAGCTGGTCAATACACCCATCAAATATTCCGAGGCGAAGCCTGGTGTGCGTACACCTCCTCCAACGCTGGGTCAACATACCAATGAAGTGCTCGCAACAATGTTGAATTATAGCATTACCGATATCGCTCAATTAAAGACGGATGGTGTGGTATCTTGAATGTGAAGAAAACGGGTGGTCAGAATTTCATCATTACTGTACAAGTGTATATAAGTTTCAAATCAGGCAACAGCAAAAAATTTCTATTGAATAAGATAGAAATTCTCCAGAGGTGATCTCTGAATCCAACCTTCCTTTTGTGATGTAAATTCAGTGACTGTAAGAGCTGGTACCCGCCTCCCCGAAGTAGGTAATGGATGGGACACATGCCGTTGTCACGTGAGAGTATACAGGTACCGCAGTTGCCCATTTCCGGAATTTGCATTTTCCATGGCACTGGCGACAGTGACCATGTTCTTCATCAAACACGACCAGGCAACCCTTAGGCAGACGAGCCAGAGCTACGTAGAGTCTGGTGTCTGGTCTCTGGAGTGGGTTGTATAAAAAGCAGCAACTTCCCCCGGCCTTTCCACTCGCAACCACCCTTCTCCATTCCGTCTGCCCAACATTTCTCTTACTCATCATTCTGCAGCCTCTCAATTCAACTTTGGATTGAGATACTCCCCAGTCCCCACGTTGCTCTCTCTTCTCTTTTGTTTTTGAGAGTCGGTCATTGGCAACCTGATTTCGATTTCCCATGGCGCCCAAGACATTGGCCCTAGGCAAAACATCGCTCGCTAGGACCATGGCAGCACACCCCACAGGCGCCGTGGTAACAAGCACCAACATGGACACTCGAACCAGCAGGACTGGCCGAGTGATCAAGGCCCCGACAGCCTTTGTCCCACCTCCAACAGTAGCCACTACGGGCAAACGAAAGGGCGTCTCCCGCAAGAAGGAATCTAACGTAGTGTGCATACATTGCAACAGAGGCCACAGCCCAGCCTCCAACGCCATCGTATTCTGCGATGGATGCAACAATACATGGCATCAGAAGTGCCATAATCCATCAATTGACAACCGTGTCATTTTGATGAAGGACATGGAGTGGCATTGCATCAAGTGCAAGCCCGTGGGTCGCCCCAAAGCAGCCAGGACGAAGACTGCCAAGACGAAGAAGGCGACTCGAACACTGCATCCTCGACTACAAGCGGCTCCTCAACTTGAAGTTGGGGGTGAGCAATTTACTCCTGACGAGAGACGCGCCTACCTCTCCGGTCTCTCACATGCTCAGCTGGTTGAGCTCCTGGTCAATGTCTCAAGCAGAAACCCAACGGTCCCGATGTTCCCAGTCAATTTGAAGCAGTTGCCGGCATCACAGTTCTTCTTACGACCCAACACTCCGGAACCGACCAATCACCAAACCACCACGCTTGAGTCAAAACAGAGGTCAGCGAAGAGAAGTCGCTCTGAATCCGATGTCTCTGACGCCACACCCAATAGCAATTCTGCTAAGAAGCGTCGCACTTCGACATCGACGGAGCTCTCATTGAACAATGCTTCCTCCGCTCCTGGTGAAAGTATTGCAGGAGATTCGAGTGCTTCCATGGCTGCCGTACCTGGTGGGCTTACCACGTCGGCCAATTCCAGCCCAGTGAATGGATCCAGTACACCCGCTGCCAGAAAAGCGCAAACCAGACGGGTATCATTCAGCTTGCAAGATACTCCATCCGTCAGCCCTGAACCCCAAAACGAAGATGAGATCTACGAGGACGCTGTTGAAGACCACCGTCTGTATCCTGACGCTGGAAATGGTTTTATGCCCATGTTGGACTCTGGTGATATGAAACTTCTTACTGAGAGCTCTCATTCACAAACTTTCAGCCATGAACTCCACGGTCCAGCGAAGATGGCGCAAGATGCCGGACGTCCCCCACCAGTCTGGCAGGGTCTCAACTAGATGCGAGCATCATCACGTCCCAAGGGGACTCCTGAGACCGATGGCTTTGCGCGAAAAAATCCACCACGCTTGGACAGGTCTACCCTCCCGAGGTCTGGAAATGAGCTTACGAGACCACCACGGATTTTCAAATTCAAATTGCCGTGATAAATATTTGTGCGCAATTGCTATAAAATTTCAGTCAAGTTGACTTGCAAGTGTTTGAATCCGTATGAACTGTACATGTGTCCTCAAAAGAGATGTAAGTACTATGTACTAAGTTAAGTAGTAACTTAGTAATGAGACTCAGTTCTTACTTTTCCGGGGCCAACATAAAGAGTTCTACGATGTTAGCAAGGCAGGAATCTCGACTGAGCATACACCAGAGACTTTCTGGATACGAGCGGTAACTGTTCACAAGTCTAAAAGATTCAATTCTCAAGTCTTAAGCTAACTCATATCCTTAGTCCCGCTTTGCGCCCGAGCTTGTAGCTCTCGCCATCCGATTGTATAACACAACAGCGAATTCTGTCGTAGCTGAGCGATCATTCTCTGTAATGAACTTTGTTAGGTCCAAAGGTCGTGACTCACTACACCCGGACAAGATAAATAAGTTAGTTTTTATTTGTATGAATCACCGGGTAGTTAGTACAGATGATAAACCTTGAGAACATAATGATATTATTACTGTAACAGAAATAAAGGAGGATCTTTTCGAGTAAGAGCGACTTATCTAGCTAGAGAACGAATTCTAAAATATAGGAATTAAGTATAGAGTAAGCGAGGTACCTGGCGAGATTATAAATAGTAAATGCAATTTGAATTTTAAAATAATTTTGTGTACGCTAGTGCGGGGTCTCTTAGTTAACTAACAGTCTGATATACGGTAACGTAATTCCCGGTTAAGCCGGACACCCGGTTAAACCGGACACCCAACCAAAATCGCGTCTCTCTCTCTACACGCTCCGCTTCAACCAGCAAATATGCCGCCAAAACGCTCTGAATCCTAGCAAAAATCTGCTAAGCAGGAGGGCAAGATCCTTCTAGCTATTCAGGATCTTCAGAAGGGCAATATCAAATCTCTACGCGCAGCGGCCACGCTATACAAAATACCGCTCTCTACACTACATAACCGCGCCGTAGGCGTATCCTTACGCGTGGATAAATACCACTACCGGTAAAAATTGACTTAGCTTAAAGAGGATTCGCTTACTAAGTAGATTATCTCTATAGATTCGCGTGGAGTAGCGCCGCGGCCGTCTACCGTACGAGAAATAGCGAATATTCTGCTTACGGCGCGTAGCGAGATACCCCCAACTACCGTTAGCAAGAATTAGCTATCAACCTTTATTCAACGCCGCGATAAGATTCGTACGCGGTTCTTAAGACGATACGACTACTAGCGCGCCCTAAACGAGGATCCCCGATCGATTCGTACGTGGTTTAAGAGCGTAAAGCGCGTGGTGGAAGAGAACGGTATCCTCGCGGAGGATATTTACAACTTTAATAAGACTAGCTTTGCGATAGGCCTTATATCGTTACAGAAGGTAGTTACTCGAGCTAAATACTACGGTCGGCGCTCTATCCTATAGCTAGGAAACCGCGAATAGGTTACTACTATCGAAGCTATCTGTGCTGATAGCTACTCGCTCCCGCTATACGTGATATTTCAAGGTAAAGTTTATATCGCTAGTTAGTTTGAATTAAATCTACCGAGCGATTAGCGAATTAAGGTCTCGAATAACGGTTAGACTACCGATGAGATAGGCCTTCGCTAGCTATAAAAGTACTTTATCCTATATATAAATTCGCGCGTACGAGGTTGATATCGGCTATTAATTCTTGATAGCCACGGTAGCTACCTTACGCCTTAATTCGACCGAGTCTACGCTAAGAATGATATTATACCTCTCTGTATACCTTCGTATTCTTCACATCTACTCTAACCGCTTAATATTATATATTTTGCGCCGCTTAAGCGTATATACGGTCGCTTCGTAAGCGACCTCGCCCGATATAGCTATAACTATATCGATAAGTTCGACTTTCTCGTAGTCTATCCTCGCGCGCGAGCTAAGGCCTTTAAACTATAGACTATCTAGACTAGCTTCGCTACTACTAGTATTACACCGTTTAAGCTAGAGCGTATACTAGCTAAGTTAAATATCTCGCTAAATACGCTAATACTACTAGCTAGCCGGCTAAGTAGTAGATCTAGCTAATTTATACCAAAAACGCCTAAAATAGTAATTTAGCTATAAAGGTAGGCTACCTTACTTAAGAATCTATTAAAACAGCGGTTAAATAGCCCTCCGTCGCCCTTAAAAACTACTATGGACCAGATTATCAAAGGTACTTATTTATCAATATATAACACTGCGATATTAGCGTAGGAGAACGCCGATTTACGCCGCGCGAATAAGAAGAAACGCTAGAAACGTATACGCTTGTATCGGTAGATAGCTCACGAAGAAGGCCTAACTATCGCAGAGGGCCTATAGCTAGCTCAGCAGCCAGAGTAGCTAGTAGAAGAGGACTAGGTAGTATCGTATGAGGCGGGCGAATCGGCGAATTAGGCAGATTTGCCACGCAAAAGGGCTCTAGCAAGGTATAGTGGGTGTGGAGATTTAGGCCATAAGATAAACCGATGTAATAAGCGCTAATTTGAGGTGAATTAATATTGTTTTGGTCGAATTATCTTGATTCAAAATTCCTAATGGTGGTGGGTGTCCGGTTTAACCGGGTGTCCGGCTTAACCGGGAATTACGTTAGTACTTAGAAGTCTTACATAACTTAGCTCTGTATTTTTCTTTACAGTATAATCTATTCTTGTATAATACCGTAAATTTGAAATCAATTGTGGATCAGGCTCTACTTACGTTTCCGGGAAATAATAGATTATTTTCCGAAATCAATTCAAGACCCATGAAACATAGAAAATTGGAAAATAACTTTACTATCCCCAGCAGAGTCATACTCGTACCCAGACACAGGCGGGCTGTCTGCTACCTGTTATCTTATCGGCCCCATATGAGGCGGGCACTTGCATGTGCTTCACGAGCGATTCCAACTCGGTAAACACTTCAGGAGCTTCCCACTCACATGGAGAAAGCCTAGTACTAGCACCTGCCACGTCTCCATTGGCAAATCCTGAGAAAAGACGGCCATACGCTGACTTCGTTCTTTCAATTCAATAATTCTTGAAATGTGAGATCACGGCGCCTCTCCTGACCATTAAGTCCCTACCAACCGCCCGAGTTTACAAAGACCGCAGAGGTAATTGAAATCAAATAAGTCTATGTCGACAATGGAGTCACTGCCGAAAGTCTCATCGAGGAGTACGCTGCCAGTTCTAACGGCTCCAAAGCCGTGGAATTATCATCTCACGCTCGATACTCTTCTCAAGGTCTGCGGCAAGACAATCTTCAGCCCATTCATCGGCTGGGTCATCGTCCTTTGTCTCCGCGCCCAAGTCACACCAGTAACAGACACTGCATTCATTTTGTCTGTGATATATGCTACCACACTGACTATACTCCTTGTTGCGCGAGTTATCAACCAGCGTATCGCCTACGGGGTTCCACGCCAGGTTGACCCGGCGAATGAGGTGGTATTGGTGACCGGCGGCGCCAGCGGGCTTGGGCTTCTGATTGCGCAGATATATGCTATGAAGGGAACAAGTGTGGCAGTCATGGACATCAGGAAAATGAGTGACAAGGAGCAAGATGAGGTGTTTGGTGAGAATGTGCACTATATTACATGCGACGTGGGCGATCGCCGTGCTTTGGAGAGCGCCAAAGAAGAAGTCGAACAGCAGGTAGGTTACAGAAAGATGTGAGGTCGTGAAACGGTGTCTCTGGTCATGAATTTATGGAGGCTGATATTTATACTACAGCTGGGCCCTCCGTCTATCATCATCAACTGTGCTGCAGCCGGTATCCACGGCAGGCCTCTTTTGCACTTGCCTGCGCAAGACTTTGAGAAGACTGTCCGAACGAACTTGATGGCCGCCTTCTCCCTATATCAGACATTTGTTCCTAATATGATGACGGAGACCGAAAACGGAGGTACCATCGTGACAGTCAGCTCAGTGCTGGGACAATTATCTCCAGCAGGGCTGTCAGACTACTCAGCAAGCAAGGCAGGGCTCAGCGCGCTGCACCGGACAATGGAAGCAGAACTTCGAGGAGAAGAGCACATCAAATTCTTGCTTGTTGAGACGGGACAGATGGCCACGCCGCTCTTTGGTTGGATCCGTACTCCAAGCCATTTCTTTGCACCTGTGCTGGACCCACTCGAGGTTGCTCGCGAAATTGTGGATGCCGTAGACAGCGGCCGCGGTGGTGTTGTGAGGTTGCCCACATTTGCGACACTTGTCAGTTGGTACGCTGTGTTGCCTGGGGCAATACAGCTTATCGCACGATACCTGAGTCGCATTGACAACGCCGTCGCTTCGGCTACCCCGCAAACTGAGAGAAGAGAGACTAGAATCTCACAGCAGACCGAAAAGAAGGTAGACTGAGAAGAAAAACAGTATGGGCGAAGAACGTTGTGCTTGTGTGGCCATGAGAGATCCATTATTTTTAAAGGCGTGTGATTTAAAAACACCAACGCGAGGAATCATGTGGAATGAAAATTGTGAAAGCAGAGCGCTTTTGGCGCTGACTTGAACGCGCCAGCGGAAGTGCAAATTTATTGCTCGCGAGCCAGGATCATCTTCTCGCGCTCGCTCTTTCTTCCCTTGAGGTTGGCCTTGGCGGTGTGCTTTCTCACATTCTCCTCGCGTCGTTTGATCGCGCCGAGCTCCTCACGCTTGATCTCACCGGCCTTCTTGATAGGCTTAGGCAGATGACGTTGGCGTTTGATACGGCGAATCTCGGGCATGTGCCCATATCGCTTGATCAATGCTTGGTCGTACTCCAGCTTAGTCCTCTGGCGAGCACTTTGAATACCGCTGCGGTCAGAAGCGTTGGCACGCCACAAGCGAACGTTACCATCGTCAGACCCAGACAAAACATATTTGTTGTCAGGTGTAAACTTGGCAGAAAAGACACTATCGAGACCGTTAGCACTCGAGCAATGATTCTGAAAGAGTTTCTTGGGTTGAATTGTACATACCGTTGCATTCGCTTGGTGTGATAAATATCGCGCGAGTGACCACGATTCCTCTTCCACAAGCGGACGGTGCGATCATAAGATGCGGTGACTAGGTCTTCACCTGTGGGGCTAAACTCCACATCCATCACAGCAGCAACATGATCCTTCAGAACGTTGAGGGCCCGGTCCATCTTCCTCATATCAAAGATATAGGCGTTGTGGTCTTCGTTGGCCACGGCAAAGTTGAAGGCTTCCATGGGGTTCCAGGCAATAGCATTCGACGCTAGGTTCAAGACGAGTTTCTGAACAGGTGACGAAGTACGCAAATCGTACATGATGATTGAGCGATCGATGGCAGTTGAGGCAAGGATAGATGTCTCAGTCTGGTTGAATGCTATCGACGTGATGGTGTCAACGCTGGTCGGCCAGTGCAGCGTCTGAGAAGGCGTGGATGAAGGTCGAGAAAGATCGTAGATTGAAATGACCGAGGAAGAGGCTGCGAAGGAAGGAATACTTCGGTGTTGCGAGAGACCAGTAAAGGCGCTTGAGCCGAGGTAACTTGCCAGAGGGGGAGCCTCCGGTGTAGAGTTGTAGGGATCCCAAAGTTTGATAGTCTTATCACTTGCGCAAGACAGAAGTTTCCTCTCCTGTGTCCAGCAGAGGCCCTTGATAATGTTCTCGTGCCCTTGTGTGTTCCAAACTTCCTCGCGGGTGGTCAAATCCCAAACCTTCACCACACCGTCACCGCTACCGCTGGCAAATCTTTCGAGCGAACCAGGATCCTTTGCCATTGTGTAGACACCGTCAACATGACCGTCTCCCATTTGACCCAGAAACGGAGCGGCAAACATGCGTTCCATCTTCACAGCATTGAGAGCACGGGTATACTCACGCGCCCGCTCAAACGGGTGCTGGGATGGGTCTAGGTTTCGAGCCTGGCGCACAGTGGATGACCCAGGCGCCTGCTGTGACGCAGTTGGGCGAGAAAGCGCTTTGATTTTCTGACTTCGAGTGAGCCATCTCCTTCGCAATATGTGGAAAGAGACATCTTTGAACTTACCATGTTGACGATATGATTGTGGCGGAGAGATTGGGCTAAGGCGGCGACTAGAACTTTTTTTTCTGTTGGCGGGCAGATTCGTCGCCCGGGCGGTGAGATCCATAGCTGCCAGCTTCAAGCTCCCCGACTGTCCGCCGGCTAAGCGTGAGTTTAACCCAACCGTCACGTCGTCATCTCACCTTACCCAGTCCTTCCTGTCTCATCAACGGATTTTCTTCTTTCTTACATTTATAAACTGCTCTTGAACTCCCTCTTGACCGCTCGTCATGGCTGCCACACTGCAGGTCTCCCCACGGATACAGGAAGTCCGTGACCGGGCCAAGCAGGACCCTTCCGCCGCAGCCAACACTTACCAGAAGATCCTTTCGGAAGGTCCAGGGTCAACAGAAGCATCATCACGAGACTATGAGCAGGCGCTCATAGGTCTTGGGGAGCTGTATCGTGATGCGAAGAAGCCTCAGGACATCGCAGATCTTATCAAGACAAGCCGGGACACCTTCTCGTCATTTGCCAAGGCAAAGACAGCCAAACTGGGTGAGTAGCCAGCAATTGAGTGCAGAGAGCTTCACCCTGACTTGAATGACAGTTCGCCAGCTCCTGGACCTCATTAGTGAAATCCCCAACACCCTGGACCTCCAAATCGCCGTCATTCAGTCATGCATAGAATGGGCAATCGCGGAGCGCCGATCGTTCCTTCGACAAAACCTCCAGGCGCGCCTGGTTGCAATCTACATGCAGAAGCAGAGCTACTACGATGCTCTTACTCTCATCAACTCTCTTCTTCGCGAGTTGAAGCGTTTGGACGACAAGCTCATGCTGGTTGAGGTGCAACTGCTCGAATCGCGGACTTATCATGCATTGGGCAACCAGGCCAAAGGCCGGGCCGCCTTGACAGCCGCCCGGACGTCCGCGGCATCTGTTTACACGCCACCCAATTTGCAGGCAGGTTTGGATATGCAGAGCGGAATGTTGCATGCCGAGGACAAGGACTTCACCACCGCGTTCTCGTACTTCATCGAAGCACTTGAAGGGTACAGCTCGCTCGATGAGAGTGAGCTGGCAACTGCCTCCCTACAGTACATGTTGCTCTGTAAGATCATGCTCAACTTGGTGGATGATGTCACTCAGCTTCTGGGTTCCAAACAGGCTCAGAAGTATGCAAGCCCTCGTCTGGAAGCTATGAAGGCAGTTGCACGAGCCCATGCCAACCGGTCCCTCGAGCAATACGAAAAGGCCCTTTCAGACTATCGTTACGAGCTCGGAAGCGACACCTTTATTCGGAACCACCTGCGACGGCTCTATGATGCCATGCTGGAGCAGAATCTGATCAAGGTCATCGAACCATTCAGTCGCGTGGAGCTGGAACACATTGCCAAGATGGTCGGTCTGGACACCCAGCAGGTGGAGCGGAAACTTTCACAGATGATCCTGGATAAGGTGATCATTGGGGTCCTTGATCAAGGATCAGGCTGTTTGATTGTGTACGATGAAACAGAACGTGATCAGGCTTACGATGCCGCACTGGAGACTATTGAGAAACTCAGTAACGTGGTGGAAGGATTGTACACTAATCAGGCATCGCTTCTGGAGTGAATAGACATGAATCCACTGGTCTCTTAGCGATGCGAACATGTTTATTCATGGGAAATAAGAACAAGCGACTCCTGACTTCTTTTCTCAAGTCATATTGTGTAGACATAAAATTGATTGTTTTGAGAGTACTGTAGCGAAAGCGCTGAGAAGTAGGACAGTGTCATGCGCAACTTTCCAAATCGGGTTAGGCTGAGCGGCAGAAGAATCGCGACTCCCAGCCCGCCCTGTTTGTCCTCCTATCTATACGACGGTCTGCAGAATCCGATTCGGGCAGTTTCTCCAACCACCGCTTAAATGCAGCCTAATTACGCGCGAGGCTACCCCCAGGGGTCTATGAAGTCTCCTGCCGCGACACGTCGCGCCGCTGGTCCAGGTTCGTCTCTTTGGGAACAGCTCCATCTAGGCCTCACTAACCGCAAAGTAGCTGGCGCAATGCCAGTCCCAATGCCTCAGCATGCGATGAACCCACAGTACTTGGCCGCGCAGCGCACAATCCCCCATCCAAATGACGCGGCTCTTCGCCGTAGCCGCAAACCAACTGACAAGAACATGCCCGAGGGTCTTGACGAGATAGTCATTGGCGACGGTGTCGGGCAATACAATAACCTTCGTGATCTGGAAAAGCGATTGGATGCGGCGATCGTTCGAAAGCGCTTGGATATTCAAGACTCCATCAGCAAAACTGTGAAGAAATATCGGACTCTTCGGGTGTGGATTACGAACACTGTCGAAAATCAACCTTGGCAAGGAGCAAGTGGCAACCCTGGTTCTGGGCGCTTCAAGGTGCGCATTGAGGGTCGGCTACTAGATGATCACAATGACCCTACTGTGCCAGAGGATGAAGATGAGTCATCAAAGGGCGACAACGAGGATGGGGTTAGGGATAGTCAAGGCGGTTCCTCACAAGCCGGGGCCAGGAAACCCTCACAGCGACTGTCACACTTCTTTAAATCCATCACTGTCGATTTCGATAAATCGGCAAATAATGCCGGTGAGGTCAAGCCTGTCGCATGGAATAAGCCCCAGGCATCCGGTAATTCGACGACACCGTCAAATGCCGAATTCGACAGCATCCAATTCTCGCGCAGCTCGCAAGAAAATGTTAATGTCACCATCAGTCTGGTGCGGGACGAGACACCCGAGCGATACAAGTTGAGCAAGGAGCTTTCCGAAGTTCTGGACGTGGAAGAAGAGACTCGAAGCGGGATCGTACTTGGCATCTGGGATTATATCCGTGCTATGGGACTTCAGGAGGATGAGGAGAAGCGACAAGTCCGCTGTGACCATCGCCTTCGAGCTGTAAGTCAAAGCTGCTCGTCATTTACACGAAGATTGGTCATTGTGTGATCGCTCGAGCTAATTCGATTGCCGCCAGATCTTCGGTCGCGATCAAATGTTCTTTCCTCAGATTCCCGAAAGCATAGGGCCTCACACTAGCCCTATGGACCCAATCAAATTACCTTACACCATTCGCGTCGATGAAGACTTTCACAAATCCCCTACTCCCACCATCTATGATATTCAGGTCGCCGTTGAAGACCCCCTGCGCCAGAAAATGATGGCTCTTACCCAAAATCCCCAATACACAGCTGGTCTCCGACAAATTGCCGCTTTGGATGACCAGGTTGCACTAATCATCCAGGCTCTCACCCATTCGCGTGCGCGCCACGCCTTCTACAAGGCTCTCGGCAACGATCCTGCTACTTTCCTCCGCCGCTGGACCAACTCTCAGCGCCGGGATCTTGAGATGATCATCGGCGACGCCAATGGTGTGGGTGATGGCAGTGGTCCTGAGTTCCGTCGTGGGGGCCCGGAAAGCGCGTGGGAGACTCCCGTTGCGAAGGAGGCAGTACGCTACATGTTGGCCAAACCCGAGGCTGCTGCACCGCGTTGATTCCATTGTCCTGTGATTTATATTGGGTAGCGATGGTTAATATGCTGGGACTTTTTGCTTGGGGCGCTTCCGAGGTGTTTGGTCTGGCTAGCAAGGATCTCAGATGGGCTCAATATTCGCGTCGATGTTTTATCCAGGACATTCCAAGTTTCTATTCTTCTTCCAATGTTTTGCATTACTTCCTCAGGCCTCCTACGGCTAGCAAAGGGTAGGCATATAATGTCAGCTTTCGTAACGTGGCCTGGTCATGACTAGGATGGAGATGCAACCCTTCCTCATCTCCATCGTGGTAATGCTTTTTTGCTTGTAATTAGTTCTTTGCTAAGACAACCAGGCAAGAACAGTAGGATAGAGCTTCAATGTGTGCTTGAAAGTGCGGCGCAATTCTGCCTCCGAACGAAATCTACTTACGGTGCACCTAGAAACAGCTTCCAGATTTGGAGGCACTTGCTACAGTGGGCTGGAGGCAAACAAATTCCTACAAGAAAGACAAACAGACTATAGCACCAGGCGTGTGAGAGATTCAGACGTCTGAGTCAATCGTGCCTTGTACATTATTGAAATATTATGTCTTGGTTTCAGGCTGACACAAAATGTAAAATCACCGTCAAAAGAGCTCCCATTAGCTTTGGTGCAGAGACCAATGCCAGCATGGTCACGGAAAGGGCGCTCCAATTTAAGGGAACTTGAGAAAGCCAGGGACGATTCCAATTATTCGCACAAAGATGTGCGGAGAGAACATTGGTTTCGGTTATGTGGCTTGAAAATTGACCGCGAATCATGATCCTGGACCCGGCAAGTCAGCGACCAGATCGCCGCGCCGGCGACGCAAATCATCTGCCACTTCGGCATCGAGAGCAGACGAAACTTTCTCTCCCTGCAACGCAGCATCCTCATTGTCTTTGAGTGTTGATGCGGCGTCAAGAACAGCATCATGGGCAAGCTTGTCAAAGTTCGCGGGTTTTCGATCAATCTTCTTAGCTTCGGCAGAGTCAGCAGGCGGGCCACGAAAACGCTTCAAAACCGTGTCGACCATTTTTGAAAACCAGAAATAGTTTAGGAAGTTCAGGATGATATTGGAGGTCACATATGTCAGAACCAACCAAGTCGGTACCCCACCAGCGGTGAAATCCTTGAAGCGAGAAATTTCGGCATTGGCGCGAGCACATGTCTCGTCCACGCACATGTCACCGTCTCGAATCGCAAACACATGGGCTCCGATATTCACGGGTGTGTCAAGGGGAGACGATGAGGCGGCAGACCACTTGTGTTGAAGGGCGTTCCACATATCCTGATACACAATGACTGATTGCCAGGTTCCCCAGACCAAGCGGCAGCAAAAGAACACACCAAGAAGCATCATGCCATTATACCACTGGGCCCGACTTCCGGTCATGTTGACTTTGTCAAGGAACCAGTGTATATTGAGGAACGGGCTGGAAAGCTCATAAAGAATGAAAACAGGCGCATAGTAATTCAAAAAGGGCCTCTGTGGCACGTTAAATGTTGTCAGTGTAAATAAATGCACGAGTCACTGGGATCTAAATAGATGATGCAGGGATTGGGGTCGGGTGCGACACGTACAAATCCGAGACTGAATACCCAGAGTGCGCTGACAGCATGAAACAACATCCCAATGCCGAACATTTTAAGGTGCTGCACACTGACAATGAGGTCGTAGATGAAGTATCCAACAGCAAGCGCTTGAATCATGCCACATGCACCGGTATATCCGTAGATACGCTCTCCCGATGACATAGATTGCCGCTCCTCGTCGGAGTACATGACCCAGAGGGCGGCGGCATTGATCACGACGCTCTGAACGAGTGAGACTACATGGATGTCCCAGTTCAACTTGGTCCGAGGACTCAGAGCCGGGTAGGAGCGGGGACAGAGGATTGGCGACAACCAAGGTGAGACCACAGAGTGGATAAATTGGTAGAACAAGAAGCTGCCAATGACCTCGTGAACGTGCTCTGATAATGTCGGACTTTTCAAGGCGAGTGCGTACGGCTCAGCTAGCACCCTGAGCCAGGCTGGAGGTGCACCCAAAGGGTCCAGCATATTCACGATTTGGATGGGCGCCCCCCTTTTGGTGAGATCTTATCGATGCGGGGAGCTCCGACACTGCAGTTGGAAATGGAAGGTCAAAGTGGCCACAGGCGGTTCTGAGTATAGCGACAAGGATCTTTCAAAATACTGACAGACACTTTGCAGCTCGAGGAGGCTGTCTGGCTCACCGAACGAGCAAGAGCACAGCACCTGTCAAAGTGGACGGATAGACAAAAGGGAAAGACTAAATAGAAGCGGAGCTTCAACCGAGGCGATGCGGCCTCGGTCCGGCCTCAGGCAGCAGAAATTATTTAGGGATCAGCGCACATGACTTGGTCCATCACGAGACCAAGCATGGCCTGCTTCTGGTGACCAGCACGATCTCAAGAGACTATTACTACGAGTTCATGTGTCACTTGATTGAGGAAGTATGCTGGGCCGCTGGCAGATGCAAGTCTCTTTAGCCCTAAGAAAGGAATGGTGTGAGCAGGCAGTTAAATATGGTGCATATGTTCAATTGTGTTGAATTGATTAAGTAAGGCATCGAACATCGGTTCTTGTTGAGGCATGTATGCACCAACAGAACACAACTAATAGAAAAAGAACGCTCTGGTATCGAGTGCATTGAATAGGAAATCAAAATCAAGGCCAGCAGAGGAGTAACATACAATTGAAACACACGCAAGGGCTCATAAACATAGTCGTAAGAATAACAAATGAAAAATTATGCGACGCTGACAGGTGGCCCGGCAGCTGGTGTATTGTCCCCGGCAGGATTGAGCATCCCCATGACTTCAGCCTCCAAGTCTGCTTGCTGAGTGACACCTGGCGCCTCGACATGTATCTTAGATTGATCAACACTCAACCCTTCATCCAGTTCCCGCTCTTCCTCCTCATCACCGTCCCCTTCACGAGCAGTTTTTGCATCTTCTCCATCATCTGACTCCACCAAACTGCCAGATATGTAGTCTTGGTCATCCCCAGCAATGAAACTTGGGCCATGGTCGTCATGTCCGTCGACCGTACTGACATCGGCGCTGTTCACACTCATTCCGCTCGGGCGCCTTTCTCGTGAAATGACACTTCCAGTGGGTCCGCTGCACATGCTGTCAGTACAAGTCTCAGCGTAGGAGGTCTTGCGATCTGTCGGTGCATAGCTTGATCGGCGCTCCGTCCTAGCATGGCTCTCCAGATCACCGTCAATTTCATCCTCTTCCGGGAAAGCCTCGTTTTCTTTGTTGGAAACAGAGGTGCGAGTGGGCATGGAGGTCTTTCGAAGCGAGAAGTTAGATTTGACGGAGTGGCTGCGCTTCAGACTAGTGATTCCGCTGTTGGCACTGACTTGACGATCAGGCCCGCGATTTCCCATGACATGGCTGAGACTAAGAATGCGGCGCTCTTTACCAATGTTGGGCTGAGTAGGAGCCTGTCCGACTTGGGAAGTGGCGGGGGTCCGGCGTTTCAAAGCCATGCCGACGCCGTTTCCGAGGAGACTGCGTGCATCTCGGGAGTCACGAGCAGTGCTGGTAATACTGATCACGCTAGGGCTGCGGGCACGAGCACGAGAGGACCGCGCGCTTCGATTGCGTCGAAGGCCCATGGTTTGTCCCGAATTAGACCGACTCAACAGAACAGACCGAGCGTGATCGAGAACACCCTCAAGAATGCGTTTCTCCAATTCGTCAGCTTGCCCCATGATCTGTTGCATCTCCTCGTGACGAATTTCCAAAGCAGTCTCAAGACCAGACACCTCCTTGTTGAGCTTGGTGTGCTGTTTGACGAGCTCATCCTTCTCGGCTTTAAGAGTATGGATCATCTTCAAAAGGGAGTCCTTCTCCTCGTGCAAACCGATGATCTCGGCTTCTACCTGCTCTCGCTGGGTAGTACGACGCTCCAGGGCAATCGCAGCATCTTCTGCTTCGCGACGTTTTCGCTCAGTGTCCTCCGCGACCAGTGCTGACTGGATGGCAAACATTTCGTTCATGCGACGAGTGTTCTCCATAATGTCCTTGTGCATTTCGTCCAGTTTCATCATCTGCGTAACGGAGTCCTCTGAGTTCGACACAGGAGCAGGACGCTCGAGCAGGGCATCAAGCTTGTCATGAACCGAGTTGTTACCGTTCGTGACATGGTCAAGAAGCTGGTTCAGCTTGTCATAGATCTCTTCATTGCCCGAGCCCCGTTGCAGGAGTCGATCAAGCTTGGCGTGGAGCTGGTCGTTCTTCGAATGATCGAGGAGTGTGTTGAGAACCTCTTGGACCTGGCTATTCTTAGTCTGTTCCAAGATGTCGTTGAGCTTAGATTGAACAGGGTCATCAGATTCTGCAGGGGGCAGAGCGGGCAGCATGGTAGGTATAGTGCTCGGCAATGCGGATAGCTCAGATTTGAATTCTTCGCTGGATTTCTGTGAGTGGTCGAAGTGGCGGTTGACAACGCTGAGAATTTCGTTCACTGCCTCGAGAATCTGAGGATGGAATTCCAGAAGCTTACTCTCCACGCGCTCAGTGGCGGCAGTAGCTCGCTCAGTCTCGCCTCGAGACTGTTCGTGTTGGGATTTGACTTGACTCTGCATCTCTTCCATTCGGCTGTATGACTCGTCCACCTTCTCAAAGAGAGCCTTGGTGTCAATGCCGATCCGCTCGCAAGTCTCGGTGACACTTGAACCCATTTCTCCTATAACAAGCTTGATTTCTTCGGCGAGACCCTTGGTACTGGTCACCGCTTCAGTATGAGCCAAGTCCCGCTCTTCACCTTCAGAGAGCTTTGCGTGGAGAGAGGCATGTGCGTCCTCATACTTGGCGAGGACCTCGGCGATTTTTTCATCAATTTTCGTACCGAGTTCAACAATGATCGCTGCACGAGTCTCGTCATGCTTGACCAAAGTAGCCGCATCGCGCTCTTCCTTCTCGAGTTTGCCGGCATCCTCTTCACCACGAGCACGTTCGAACTCGCGATTAATGAGCTCTGTAAGTTCCCTGATGCTCTCCACAGTGCTGAAGCTTTCAGCAGTGAGTGCGAGACCTTCGAGAAGTTGCTTGAGCTCGGTCAAGCCTTCGGCACTGCCGTCGAGCTTGCTTTTGAGCTCGTCTCCGAGTTCACCAACAACGAGTTTTGCCTCCTCAATCTTCTCAGCAAGCCCACCGTGCTCGACCTTGCGAGCTTCGAAGCCTTGAGCCGTCAGTTCGTTGTTAGCCTCCATCTTCTCGCGAAAATCGGAGACAAGGGCTGCAAGGTCACTGATTTCCTCTTTAGAAGGAATAGTTTCCACGTCAGGCAACTTAAGTTCATCGATTTGAGTCTTGACTTCGAAGATCATGGCCTCAACTGTCTGAAGGTCCGATTTCATCAGCTTATCAGTGTCAGCCTCTGGGTCTTCTTGTTCCTTTTCCAGTGTTTTGGCTTTGAGGTCCTCCAAAGTCACCCAGACATCCTTGATCAGACCTTCCAGGGCGCCAATCTCGGCCTTGGTAGGGCCATCCGCTTCGAAACGGGAGGACAGTTCCGTAATGCCATCTTTAGCCTCTTTGACGGTCGCTTCGAGTGCTGCGATGTGCTGTGCGGACGCCAACTCGTCTGGGGATGGGAATTTCATCTCATCCATCTGGGCCTTGGTGCTCATTAGAAGTTCTTGAATGGCATCCGTATCTTCCTTGCGAGCTGCGGCCTCGTGTAGATCAGGTGATGATCCCAGATCACCGAGTGCACCCATAGCTACTTGAACCTCGTGTACGGCGGTGAGTAGCTCATCAAAATGACTTTGCTTCAGAGCATCCGCAGGAAGCTCGGCCATACGTGGAGTGGAGTCGATAGATTCAATCTTGGCTTGAAGTTCAGTCATCAGGGTTTTCAGGCTGTCCATTTCGTTGCCAAGGGAGGCCTCTTTGGCGAGCATCAATTCGTTTCCACGAACGGTTTCCGCGTCATCATTTTCCTTTTGGGCGACCCGGATTGACTCGATCTGATTTTTGACGTCGGAAAGGCCTTCCTTTAGGGTGTCCACGATTTCAGAGCTATCAAAAGCGGCTGGTTGCTCCATTAGCTTCTTAAGGTCGTCGCGAATGGCGTCCATGCTGTCATGGAAAGCGTCCAACAGCTCGCTGGTTGCGGATAGGGTGCTTTCTTCGCCATCTTTTCGAGACAGCACTGTCTCCTCACGGAATGTATCAAGATGCTCGCGGACTGCAGCAATGATGTCGTCCTTTTCACTTCCAGAGCTAGCGGGGACGATGCTCATGTCCATGCGCTCACGGAGGCTCTCGAACTCTGCACGCAGTGTACTCAAAATCTGGACTTCTCCCGGTTGGACCTTCTGCTGTTCAGATACATCCCGAATTGCATCCAGTATCTCATCCTTGTCGCTCGTCGCGCTGTCGCGGAGAAGGAGTGTGCTGATTGTTCCACGCAAGTGTTCAAACTCCTTCTCCATGGCGTCCAAAAGCTCTGTTGTATCAGGATTGCCAAGGGGAGCGTTGCTGACGGACGCATCATTGATGGTCTTCTCTAGGTCGGCTTGGAGGAGTCGGAATCCTTCCTTTACGGTAACAATGATCTCGTCTTTCCCTGCGGCTTCTGCAGCAGTTGCAACGTAAGACTCGATCTCACGGCGGACGACCTCCATTCCGTCCTTCACAGCATCCAGAACTTGTTCGGTATCTTTTCCATTCGCTGCGGAGTACTGCTTGAATTCTTCCTTCATTCCAGTGACCACCTCCTGAAGACGGACCATCACCTCATCACCAATGTTAGAATTAGCGGTGCTGTTCGCCTCTTGAAGACCGGCGCTGATAGCCTCCATGAGATCATCCTTGTTCAGCTCGATCTCGCGAGTCATTGTATTGGCGCTTTCAATTCCATCCACGACGGCATGGAAAAGTTCTTCACGTGTGATGCCTGGCTCTTGCACAGAGGTGCTGAGACTTGTCTTCTCTGCCTGTTGCGACTTTTCCAGGGCCTCGGAGACAGCCTCGATGATTTCTGCACGTGTCAGCACTGGCTGCACGGCGGGAACAAGGGCAGTTTCGTCAGGCTTGTTGGATAGTTCAATGCCCTCTGCGACAGCAGAGATGATATCTGCCTTTGTGATGGTCGGCTCCGACAGCGGGTGTGACATCTCCATGCCATCAGCAATCGCGGACATGATGTCCTCTCGTGAGATGGTCGATGTATCAGGTTTGTGGGACATCTCAATGCCGTCGGCTATGGCGGCCATGATCTCTTCACGGGTAATATGAGACGACATTGGAAGAGCCAATGCCGTCTGCTGAGCGCTGAAGGCATCGTTGACAGCATCTACAACGTCTTTGTGGGTGATGCGTGGCTCTTCTGACTTCTTTGAGTTTTGGAAATGGGCCTCCAAGCTATCGGATACCGCGCTAGCGATTTCATCCCGGCCCAGCCCTGAGTCATATGACTCTTTACTGACCATGCTTTGCGTCGCCAATGAGCCAGCTAGAGCATTCAGAATTTCATCGCGAATCTCAGTGAGATGATGCAATTGCTCCTCATTTAGGCCTGGCGGGCTCTGGGTAGGTGGCACACGGTCTGTAATGGCTTGTATGATTTCGTCGCGAACAGCATGTAGGTGGTGGATATGCTCCTCGTCCACTGCCCGCGGAGAAGCATCAGCGAGAGGTCTTTCAGCAATAGCCTGGAGAAGCTCCTCTCGCATAGCGTCGAGGTGATGAAGATGATTCTCATCTAATTCCCGTGGATGAGGATCTGGAATGCGATCCGCAATAGCCTGAAGAATTTCCTCTCGCAAGGAGCTGAGTTGCTGGATATGATCCTCGACATGGGCTGAGGTAGGGTCATGAGCTGTTTGCTCTGCGATAGCCTGGAGAATCTCTTCTCGCATGGCATTGAGGTGATGGATTTGCTCTTCATCTACCTCCCGAGGGCCACTGTCTGGCATACGATCGATGATTGCTTGGATAATCTCGTCCCGCAGAATGTTGAGATGCTGGGTGTGTTCCTCGTCGGCGCTTCCGGTTGGGGGTTCTGGAACAGCCCGGTCCGCAATTGCTTGAAGAATGTCATTCCTCATCGTGTCGAGGTAGTGCAGGTGCTCTTCGTCTAGCTGGCGTGGGGTAGATTCCAAAGCGGTTCGCTCCGTGATTGCCTGTAGAATATCCTCTCGAAGAGTATTGAGTTGATGGGATTGCTCATCCTCAGCGGCCCGCGCAGTTGTATCAGGCTTTTCCAGGCACTCGCGAATTGTCAGAATAATCTCATCCCTCGTGATCATGGGGGGCAACTCGACTTGAGGGGGTACGTAGTTCTGAAGGCCGGCTTGAATGGCACCAACAACCTGTTCGTAGGTCACAGATTGTTCGTGCTTTGGCTGGTAGTCCTTCAGTCCCTCCGAGAGGCACTCCAAGATTTCATCACGCTCCAGGCCAAAGTTCTGCAGTTCAATCTCTGGTTTGTAGGTTTCCCAGGCTTCACGAACGGTTTCAAGAATGTCCTCCTTCTCCATCACCGGACCACGAGGCTGCGAAATTTCTGACTGTCGAATCTCAAATTCGTCCAGCGCCTTTTTCACAGCAGCATAGATCTCGGTGGAGTTGAATGCTGCGCGAAGTTGTGACAATTCGGTAGTATGTTCGCGGCTCTCATTGATCGTGGCAGCGAGCTGATCCCGGAGATCATGGAGACTGTCGTTCACCACTGCAGCCACCTCTTCCGGGGTCGCAGATGGTGTCGGCTTTTCAAAGTCCTCGGTGTTTCTACTGGCTTCGATTGCCTCCAGCTTCCGGGCAATGTCGCGACCCATTCCCAGAACTTCACCTCGCAGTTCTCGCACCAGTGTCTTGACGCTGTTGGTCATGCCTCCACTCTCCATAACACTGTTCTTGACGCTTTGGAGGAGAGGCATCATGTTCTCAGTGGCTGCCACCCTGCCATCGATTCTGGCGACATCAAGAGCCTTGGAAGATGCAGGGGTGCCAGCAACAGATCCTGTAGAGACTGACCGGGCAACATCACCACCACTGCCAGATCCCTGAGCGGTGCCTCGCCCGGACAAGGATCGAACAAGCGCGTTTTTGGAGGGATCTGCCTTGACCAAGTTCAGGATCTCTTCCAGCATAGTCGTAATCTTAGAGTTGGTGTCTTTGTCGGAATCATTTGCGGCAGGCCGTGATTTGATTTCATCAACAAGCTCCAAAAGTCGCTCTTCTCCTTCCTTGGTCGCCATTTCACGGAGGACCTTCTCAAGCAAAGCAATGCTGGCAGAGCCGTCTGTAATTGGCGTGGGCGAAACACAAAGATCACGATCAAAGGCAAATGGATTTGGGCTCGGCAGTCGAGCGGCAGAGTAGCTTCTCTTGGACTTGGGAGAACTATCCGGTTCACTCGCGTTAGGACCCTCTGCAGGCTTCAGAAGTGCGCTGAGATCTAACCTTGTCAGCTCGCCATCCAGCAGCTTAGTAGTCAAATTACAAGTCAAGTCCTTTAGACTTTTTCGAATATCCTCGTCTCTGGCGTTTGTCGCAGCCTTCAGGCTGATTAAGTCGGTAGCATTGTCTTTACTTCGTCGACTTAGATTTGCCATCTCGCGCTGCAGACTGCTCGCGATGTCGGTCAGGCTGTGGATTTGAGATGCGAGAGTGTTTATCGTATGATTCGGTTGTTCCGCCGCAGGTCGATCGGCGATCATTTTCGGTGGCTTTGATGGCGATGGGGGATCCAATTCGGCAGGAATCTGCATATTTTGAAGAGCCAACATGGTGGCTGAAGGAGGTGTGCTCTCTCCAAGAATCGGTTTTGAGAGATACCGACTCGACATGAAGCTAGGCATCTCGCGATCCGCCGTCTTGGGTCTCGTTGGCTCTGCGGTCATGCTCGCATCGGACACCTTTTCGGTTGGATCGAGGATAGTAGCGCGGAGTGGGCGTTCAGGAGACCGGCTTTCGAGATAGTTGAGGAACTCGGAACGCGCATCACTCTTTGTATCTGCGGGTTGAAGTGATTGCATACGCTTGTGATAGCCCTTGACGAGAGATCTCTCCGGAGAGGAGGACTTGTTGGGCATTGGGTTGATTGTGTAATTGCTGGGGGCGGTTTCGCTCGCCTTGTCTGCGAACTTGGCCGCTACAGCTTGAATGTTTGGAGAGACATTGGATCTCGTCGCAGGACTCATGGAGCGTGGATTCAGTGGCAGAGGAGGAGGTGCTCGCTCTGGATCAGAGCTATCCCACCTGTGTTTTCGACGTCTTAGTGACAATCTCCAATCTTTTGCAGCAGCCATGAGCAGCTTAACAGGCTCGAGAAAACAAGGGAGTATTGGGTGGCTAGAACATACATTGGAATCGAAGGTCGTCTGGATTCAGTAGGCACCCCAGAATGCCGAACAAGTTCCCGGTCTTGCGAAGGCATTTTGTGGATTGTCGTGGCTCAAAGTAGCAAAAAAGCTTAAAAAGTTGTTTCAGAAAGGTATTGACAACGGTCAATGCCGGAATGTGAGGGTAGAATGCTTGTAGGTATCAAAATCAAGGGTCGTCAGGTCATATCAATAGCAGCAGCGTCGCTCAGAAAACAATGAAGATAACACGAGGGCAAAGTACGGTGAGTAAGAAAGAGCCAGCACCGGAGATCTGCTTTTGATAACAGCAAGAGTGGAGGTGGAGTTCAAGGTTGGGTACCACTCGGTGGTCACCACATCATGGAGCTAGTTGATGGCTCCATAGCAACAAGCACCCGGTGGGGGGCAACGGGCACGGACACCGTCGTCATGTAAACAAGATCATCTGCTGGTATCCGCTTTCTGCCAGGGCGGCAACGGAGGCGGTGGGTTAATGGAACGCAGGATCGACCCATGGCCGGATCAAAGATACGCCGGGAAGGGATGTCATCCATCCAAATGGAGAAATGTTCCTGAAGAAGCATAGTGCCCCATAGTCGGTAAGAGATCCAATCACGGCCTATCACACAAATGCCGCTTGCCCTGAGCCCTTCGCCCACCCACGCGAAAAAACGAACACTTCGATCTCGACTGTTCCGCATCTCGACAAACCACCCGCCAAAACCTCGCCGCCACCGGGACCTTCACAATGAAGTGTACGTATCCGATTCATTCGACCTCTTGATTCGAATTCGCACTAACGAGATGGTGCGACAGTCATGAAAGTTGGCCGTGTGGCCATCATTACCCGTGGCCGCTACGCCGGTAAGAAGGTACGACGAATTCCGAGTCTTTTTTTCCAAGCACCAGAAATATTCCACCCGAGCGCCGAATCAGAGATACCAGAATAGAATTGGGGAACTGCGACCGGAATCAACGACTGCGGGGGCTATGAAGACGATTGATAGCGGATATTCGATTTCGAGGCGAATGAAGGACCAAAACGGCTGACTTTGCGATTTTTTTTTGCTCGATTCCACAGGTCGTCATTGTCCAGCCTAACGACTCTGGCTCCAAGGCGCACCCCTTCCCTTACGCCATCGTTGCCGGTATCGAGCGCTACCCCCTGAAGGTCACCCGCCGTATGGGCAAGAAGCTCGTCGACCGCCGCAGCCGCATCAAGCCCTTCATCAAGGTCGTCAACTACAACCACTTGATGCCCACTCGCTACACTCTCGAGCTTGAGGGCCTCAAGGGTGCCGTTTCCAACGACACTTTCAAGGAGGTTTCTCAGCGTGAGGACGCCAAGAAGACTGTCAAGAAGGCTCTTGAGGACCGCTACACCTCCGGCAAGAACCGCTGGTTCTTCACTCCTCTGCGTATGTCCTTTACTCCGTGCAATTCGATCGATTTCAGATCGGATCTTACGACCCAGAACTCTGTCTCTCTCTCTCTCGTTTCACCAACAATCTCGCTAATAATCTTGTTTGGGCAGGTTTCTAAGCGGTTTCACTCGGGCGTTTTGTCATTTATGAGCGCGAAGGGTCAAGGGACAAGGCGAGGGGAAAAATTCATCGAGCACATTCGGTCCCTGCAATGGATTGGAAGGCATACACCTTGGCTGGAAACAGAATCGGGAATGTATCGATGAAGTCCAGTTTGCAAGACGGTGCCAGAAAGAAATGGTGACCGTTTCAATGAAATGCAAAACATGAACATTTATTTTTTTTTCTTGAATCGCGCGCGTCCATCTTTAATTCCCAGTCCTTGTGATCGATCCGGTCGATATGAACGATGTGGTCAAGCCGGCCGGTCCTTTGCCATGAATTGCGCAATGCTTCAGCGCATGCAGACACGACGCCCAATTGTTGAGGGTTCGCGCATGCTACGAGCAGCGGTCTTGGACTTTGTGGAAGATGCGCCATCTTCGTTGATTGTAGGTTGTCTGCTCTCAGACGAAGAGTCTGCGTTCTCAAAGACCCAAGGCAATGGAACCAGCGTGGGGGTGTCGAAATCCCACTCCCAACTGCTCGATGAGTTTGCAATGTAGCATAAATCCTGTAAGTTCTTACGCATAGCAGCGCCTGGGTTACAGTATGTGCCTGTGTAGTACATGACTCGGGGAATCATGGGATTCGTTACGCAAGCCGCTGAGTACGTAGAGGTGCCATGCCTTCCCATCAGGGCTATCAGGAACTGGGCCAAGATGGCACATGCGTCTATGCTCAACAGCGTCGACGACACTCGGGTATACCGTATTTGCACATCTTCACCTCCGTCTTCCTGTCATAAGCCTACTTTTGACGAACGACAACGCCCGTGTCCACGGGGTTCTCTGCATGTGAATGTCACGCAGAGGAGACCCAGCATATGACAGAGGCGAACTGACATGCTTCCGAGGTTCTATCTTGGCCAACACCATTCGTCCGATGAAGAGACCACGCGGCCGGATGGCGGATGCAGCAGTGATAGGTAGGACTAGTTAGGTTCTGAGGAAAGTGTGGTGCAGGTTGACTTTGGACGGTTACTGCCGTGTGCCATGTACAATGTCAAATAATACCTTCAAATAAAACTTTGTTGATGATCGACGCTGTACCTGTGCGACGTGAACTCCAATCTTCCAAGAAAGAGGCACTGTAGATCAAGAAGACAGGTACATGTATGAGCCTGTCAGCTCGATAGCATCAGGTATCATCATAGTATTTAACCCGGAAGCCGGTGGATGCCGGATGATAGGTAACTGCTTCATTTTGAACTTTGCGACAGAAAGACCAATGAGCAATAGCTAGTACCTACTACCTAGGTACAGTCTAGTCTATAAAGCATTCACTTCTATTTATCACAGATCCCCTCGATATATCTTCACTACTTACAAACCTCTAAAACGTGCCAATCGCCAGAAAGTGGCCATACATGCAAAGTCTATTCTTTTCGTCACACGCCCATGCTTAACTCCTGTGGCAAGCGGAGAAGCTTGTCGTTATTCGTAGGTGAACTACGAGAAGGAAAAGAGAAAAGGAGAAAACACAGTTGATTGGTGTAAAGAAGATGGGAGGAAGAGTGAGGCTATCTAATATGGGTTGTGGGTCCCTCGGTGGTGAGGCGGCAGAATCATCCAAACACCCCCTGGACTAACAAACCATGCCTCCTTCCTAAAAAGGGAAGCACCTATGCTCGTGGGAAAAGGAAAGCACCTAATAGGGTAAAAACACCTTATGTTAGTATGATTCCTTACCTAGGGGCATCTTATATCCCTAAGAGTATAAGAAATCGGCTATATTAAATCTTTCTAAGCGGTTTTGTGAAGCCGTTAGCAGCCTGTTCCTTAGTAGGAACGCGTTTAAATTTGCAGATACCCTTAGAGACTTAATAGCGAATATAATAATATTTTATATTAATATATTTCGTACGCTAGTGAAATTCCGGATTCTCCGTAAGACAGATAGTACTATTATTATCCTCGAAAATACGAGTCGGAAGGTCTAGAAATATATTAAATTAAAGCTCCTTTAAGAAGAGATATAGCTATATAACTTCCTACGTAGCTAATAAGGCCGTAATATATTCACTTTTAGTTAAAGAAAGCGTAACGTAAGATTACTTTTTGGAAACCTATAAGATAGGTCCTCCTACTAGCTTAAAAACGAAGCCGGACGTAGATATCGCGCTATCTATATATCTTCCTACCTAATCGGTATTAATATAGCCGTAGAGGGGCTTAAGGTTATAGCGGTAATAGATATATAGCTTTTTAGTACCTTTTAAATACCGAAAAACGCGTTTTAACGTAGTAAAGTAGCGGCTTATAGGATTATATAAATATCTAGCTAGTTTAGTAACTAAATATTAGATATTAGGTCTAGTATTAACTATTAGCTAAATTAAGGAACCGATCTTCTTACGGTAATTAAGGACGTCCGCGGCCGAAGCTATACTATTATATAGCTTTAGGACTTCCTTTTTAAAGAAGGGCGAATCAACCGTATATATATCTTATATATTAAACTTTTTAAGGATTTAATTAATATAGGATTCCTATATTAAGAAGATAGTACTATTATCGTTCTATTAAACGATATCGATTATAAGGAATCGATTAGGGATCTTATTATTAGTAAGATTAAATATTTTTGATAATATAGTCTTTAGCTATAGAATATAGTCTTCTGAAGGCGAAATAATAAGATAGTTATTAACGTAGATTAAAACGTAGATACGCTTCGGTAGCTAATTAGATTAATTAAGGTATTAAATTAAATAGAAGATATAGTAATCTACTTTAGACTATTCGAATCTAAGCGTAGTAAATATATCGAAGACTACTTTATACTATTCTCTAGGGCTCTATTTTAACCCGTAGAGCGTCTTTATAAGAAGGCTATATATCCCTAGATACTCTTCGCGGATTCCTTTAGGGAGATTAATATAGATCTCTTCTTTTAATTCCGTATTTAAGAACGTAGATATAAAATTAATCGTATAATATTTCTAGCTAAGCGCGGCTATAATTACTATAAAAAGCTTAAAGCTAGTAGCCTTAGCTATTAATATATAAATATCGAGATAGTTAACGCCTTCGCGCTATTTAAAGCCTTTAGCTATAAGACGCGCTTTATAGGTCCTATTATATTTAACTTTAAAGACCTATCGAAGTAGAATAGGCTTTCTACCCTTAGGTAGGCTTATAACCGTCTATATACTATTTTTTAGTTACTTTTTAAGCTCCTTATTAATTATAGCTTCCTATTTATCTTTTTCTAGATAGGATATAGCTTCCTTCTAAGACTTCGGCTCGGAGTTAAAGAGTTTAGAAGTACTATTAACAAAAGTATTCCTAGAAGTACTATTAATAAAAGTAATCCGGTTTAGTTCCGAAACTATTTTATCGAGTTCTGAAATTATCGAGAGAAAAACTCGGAGACTTAAGTTCTATCTCGGCGGAAGGTCCGTATAAGATCCTTTAATAATATTTTGATAGTATAGTATATCTATACTATTATAAGCCTCTTAGGCTAAAACCGCGTAGCTACTTAAATAGAGCTAAGATTTAATAGCGGCTCTAGAAGGCTTTTTAATACGAGTAGAGCGTCTTAGTAGAGGAATAGTTTCCTCTAGATCTTAACCTTCTCTACCGTCTTAGACTATATTTTAAATAGTATCTAGAATATTACTTAGAATATTATATTACGTATTAACTTAAATATCCTTAATAGATTAACTTAAAAATAAGTTATCTTACGTAGTATTCAAATCTATAGGAAGATTTAGGATAGCCTATACGGTCGGAATAGCTAGAACGGCTAGAACGATTAGAGTAATTAGAACGATTAGAACGCTATTACTATCTAGACTAAGGATCCGTTTAACCTCGCTTCTTAGTATTAGCCTAGGGACTTAAGGTAGCTTCGTATATTCCGAAGGAGGAAGGTCCTTTTAACTTAAAAATAGTATTAGAACTACTAGCTACGGACGTAGATTTATATAATTTAGAGGTATATCTTAAGGACCGCGTTAACTCGGAAAATCCTTATCTAAAAAATCGGTTAGAATATAGTAGTATTAATTAGCCGCGCTTTAGGTATCTCCTACGGGAAAACGTAACGTATCTAAGTTATATATAGGTTTTAGGAGTACCTTAATAGGCGTTTCGTTAAATATAATATTACGCGATATAATAATCTTTCTTAAATATATATTATATAGCCGATAATTACTAGCTTACGAATAGCCTATAAGACGAGCTTCTAATATATAAGGAGAAAGCTTTAACTAGCGTAGTTCCTTTAGAACGAAATACTATACCTAGTAGCTAAGTATATATAGTTTTAATACGTTTAGTTTCTTTCTATAGAATATTTCGTATAGAGTTATACTAATTTTTAAATACTAAAGGTAGTTTATTATAAAATTAATTCTAAGAAGTAGCTTATCCTAAAGGTATTTAGGTAGCTAATTTTCGGTTATAATCGCTATAAGGGGCTTAATAAGCTATCGATTTTTTACTTTAGCTAGACCGTTACGCTACTTAGTATATAGGGGAATAGGATCCTAGGTAATACTAGCCGTCTTACAAAAATTAGCGATACCGGTATACTCGCCTATATTATCGCCTATAATTAATTTTACTTTATAGTTAAATTAGTACTTTAAATACTAAATAACTTCCTTAATCTTTTTAACGATCTAGTCCTTAGACCGTAATAGATATATCTAATAGAAGCGGGATATATTATTAGTGATAGTAATAAAATACCGATAATCTCTAATTACGGAGTAGGAAATTAGACCCTAAATATTAATATATAACCGATTACTAGGTCGAGTCGTAATTAGATTTCCCTTATTAAAAGGAAGCGTATAGCCCTTATCTTAAATATAAGGACTATAGGGATATTTGATTCCTATCTCTTTAATAAAGGTAATTCCTTTAGAAACGGACGGTATTTTAGATACTTTTTATTTACCTACGTAATAGGCGTAGCAATAAGCTAGGTCTATAGGGATAGGCTTAACCTTCGAATCCTTTAAAGCTAAAGCTATATCTGTATTCGAATTCGAACGCGCGAAAGATAGCTATATCGTAGGTATATATACTATAGAAGCGTAAAGCTTATTAAGTTAACCGCTACTATTATAAGTAGTAAGCTAATATTAGCTACGACGGTATTCCGCGTATATAAGAATAGTATTTTTTGTATTATAAAGTAATCTAACGGTTCTAAATATAGAGGTAATACCGTTATTATTAGTTAACTTCGTAGCTAAAATAAGGTTATAAGTAAAGGATAGTATATACTATATCTTCTGAAGGACTACCTTAGAGATCTTAGAAGTCTCGGTATTTAATAGGTTTAAACAGATATCTCCGTATTCCTCTGTAACTACTTTAGAGCTATCTAGTAGACTAACGCGAATATAGTATCTTTTAAAGGAAACGAAATACGATTTAAAAGGAGTTATATAATTACTCGTACTAGAGTTAACTATCTAAATATATTAGTTTTTATTACTTTAGACGCTTACTACGGTAGATTAAATAGATTAAATAGAAGCTATATTTAGGAAGAAACGGTCCCTATTAAATAAGACGGTAGATACGGTAGGTATTTTAACGGCTTTCTAGTCTTTTAAAGTACTAGTCGTAGCCGTAGATATAGATACGTCGGATTTATCCTTCTTAGATAGACTCTTATAATTCTTCCCCTTTAGATTCTTAAAGTATTCGGTAGTAGTATAATTACCTTTCTTCTTATAAATAGTATACTACTTATTATAACTCTTTAAGTCCTTTTCCTTTAATTTCGAATTATCCTTCTTTTTATTATCCTTTAAATAGCCCTCCTTTTTAGTAGAGACGGATATAGCCGAATAGTAACGGCGAGATAATTTAAATAATAGGAATTAAGTAATAACCTCTTCTAAAACGCGCTTACTATCTATATTAGACTAAAGCCGAGTTACTAAAGGTTTAGTAGTAGGATACTACTTAATAGTAAATATAAATTAAGCCTATTACTATATAATATAAATAGGATATAGTATTAACTTCTATACTTCTTATAGGAGATTCTTCTACTTTATAACGAAGATAGCTACGTTACCCCTCTCGCGATAGTAGAAGGTATTCTATTTATTATACTTTTACTAGAAAAGCTATAGATTCTTTTAACCCTATATTTCGTAGATATAATTATACGTAGATAAGGCTATTTTAAATAGATTAAGGAAGATCTTAATAGACTTATCTAAGGATTTAAGTAGGAAGTAAAGATAGCTACTATTTAGCTTCTTCTAGTCCGCGAAAGCCTTATTCTTTTCGTAGATATTTATATATATCTAAGATTTAATTTAGCTAGGCGATATCTTATTAGGGATAGTTCCTTCGTCGGTAGTAATATTAAAACGGACTTCCTACTTAGAAGGGATCTAGAGGTAATTACTTATTAGTAGAAGGACCTCTCTAGTTATTATAAGCTATAATTTAGGGTCTTAATATTTAAGGAAGTATTAAAGGCTCTTTCGCTAAATAGTAAAGTTAGACTCCCCCTTAAGGATCGTTTTAATATTATCTTAACCCTTTATACTAATAGTTATAATCGTGAATTTAATTCGTTAAAGGTAATTCGATAGAGTCGGTTAGTTAAAGTCCCGTTACGGATCTGTAGTCCTTCGGTAGGCTTATAGTCCTAGGCTTCGAAAGGTGATTAGACGCGGAGTCCTACGGGCGCGGAGCCCTTTGTAGCTATTAGATAACTGCAAAAATAGACGCGGAGTCTATTAGATACTGGGTCCGTTATAGCCGTTGATTAGCTGTTCTAAAAAGACGCGGAGTCTTGGGGATTTGCGATTGTGCTTTTGCTGTTTTTAAAGTGCGTTGAGAACGCATCGAATAACGTGCTTTTTGCGGCGTATTCGAAAAGCAGCGCTGTAGGATGGTAAGGATATGCGAATACCCTTACTAGCGCGCTAAAATAGGGCTTATAACCTATTCGTAGGTGAACTACGAGAAGGAAAAGAGAAAAGGAGAAAACACAGTTGATTGGTGTAAAGAAGATGGGAGGAAGAGTGAGGCTATCTAATATGGGTTGTGGGTCCCTCGGTGGTGAGGCGGCAGAATCATCCAAACAGTCGTGCTCTCGAGGACTGTTCACGGCGCTTCGGTTACCGCCACGCGCGTCGCCGATTGAATTATCTGATAGTGCTGGAACAGCTCACATGCTCAGATGTCACGGGACCTCACACCACCTGCATTCACTCACTTAGGTAGTCTTCAACCTGTATAATGCTTTGTAGATACCCTGGTGATCCAAGCTGGGATACGAGTTCAAATCCCCAATGATCCGGCAAATGCTAGTTGATTGCAAAGCGCCTTGAACCTGCCCAATACTGAGGTCGAGAACTGCATGTGGTAGACAGACGGGAGCTGTCGAGGTCATGTTCAACCCTGAGCTGAGCGGATTGGTGTCCACTGGTCCAGTGACTACAAGTACAGAGACGTTATGAGGAAACCACATGGGGATTCGACCTTCGCGAGCGGGTTTGTGTTGGGAAGATTCGTGCTTATGGTTGTTGCGGTGTCTTGTCTTTCATGTGACTGAGCCTTCTTGCATCGCACTTTTGTTAGTGCTGATTGGGCGAACGTTAGGAATCACCTCACATTAATCGAGATCGAGAATACGCGGCAGATCGACTGAGAATCACGTGCGGTTCAAGCATCCCGTCTTGCGTACAGCTTTGGAATGGCTTAATTGCTACTACATGCTTTGCCCCTCGGACCAACTCAGCGATGCCTACAAACGGAATCTTTCCGCGAGTCTGCCACGACCTCATAGGCCAGATTCTGTAGGAGACTAGTCGGTGGAAGCGTGGGCTGCGTGGCGGCAAAATCATGTGAAATGATCAGGCTCTGCGAATTATTTGGCGACGACTAGGACCGGGCAAATGATCGTGTGTCCCTAAGTGCTATAGCTATGTTGTACACTGTAGTGACTGTACAGAAGTGGTTGAGCATAAAATCTACCCTTCAATTTTGCGCCGAGAACCGGAGATTCATCGTAGGGAGCGAATCACTCGGCGTGCAACTTGCACGCCGAGTGCCAAGGGCTGACAATGGTGACAAGGCCTTCCGAGGCCTGGCGGGGAGAAGCTGGTCTCACCTCCCAACGTATGTACTTAAGTGCCGTGGGGACTTGGAGCGAAGGCCCAGAGCTTATAGCCACACTAATCTAAGCATTCGAGCGGAGGGAGACATAGAAGGGATGTGAACTTGTGAAGGGTAGTAATCAAATGGTCCGCAGTTCTTGGCATGTCCTGTTGCCGGGAAGTGGACGGAGAAACCGGGAACAGATATCAAGATTGCGACCAAGTTGTCATCATGGGAAGGGCAAATCGTAGAGAGACAATGGCACTGGGACAGAGGCGGCTCGAGCTAAGCATCACTACTTAGTACTTACTCCATTTCCATGAACAGAGGAAGCGACACTTGTGTGAGACCGTGAGGAGTCAGAGGAGTGAGGACTGCCAGCCTGTGACAAGCTACTGCAGTGATAAAGGGTCCGGAACGTCCCCGTCTAAGCTGAGCGCCAACCATCCGGGCGTGGAATCTCGCGGGACATGAATCTTGTCTGCTAGCTGGGACGGGGGATGCAGGGATCTGGACCCAATCACCGGGTCGGGCAATGCGTTCGTGTGTTGAACACGATGAAACACATTCCGAGAGAACGCCAAAAGAAGCCCCCGAGGAGATAACCCTCCTGCGAACGAGCCGAGGAGCGCAGAGAATGGAGGTAGTGTCATCCTTTGGACTTTGTGATAGTGGCACCGTTTGTCTCCCACTTTCAGGTGATGCCGAGTCCATGCGGTGGACAGAGAACATCACGGCTACCTCCACGGGAAGCCGGTGGTGGTGAAGCCGAACGAGCGGCCAAGTAGTGGTACAATAGGTTTAGTGGGTTACAAGGTTGGGGGGGGGGGATCTTTTCTCTTTCCGTAGGAGGTTTGTAGCTTCGATCGACGGGTTCTGACTCGCTCCTGATAGACGGGACAGGAGTATTCTCAAGCAGGTAGTAGCACGGCATCAGAGATACGGTACGTCTGAGATTAGCACAGATACATCGACCATCACGGCTTCTGTACACAAAGGCTTGGGCACAGGACTTCGAACGTAGTAACGTAGCAGTAGTCTGTGCTTTTCGGAAGGAGGAAGAGCCAGCGTTGAGCATCGCATTTCTTCCCCGAGTGGGGCAAACTCACGGATGAACGCGGTCGAGGCGCCATTGGGAGACCCACAATCACATGTGAATCTCTTGCTCTTATCAAGCCCTGCCGTGCGACGAGGACAGAATTGGGAATTTAGGACAATAGGACACCGGTGCTCTCAGTCGCAGATGCACAGTCAATTCCGGCATCTCAGTTGGAAAGATGTGTTTCAGTGGAGAGATGCAATTGCGAGATCATTTAATAGAAAGAAGGCGTCATCATGAAAGACTAAACAAAATATGATCGATGGTCGAGAAAAAGGGTAAAAGAGAGGGGGGAGGGAAAGCCCTTGGCGGCCAGCGACATGACGGAATAAGCAAAGACCAAATTCAATTCCAGGCGGCGTTGATTGCTTGTAGAACTGTCCAAAATTCAATCCCTGAGTAGAGAACCGCCCCCGGGCGATGGCAAAAGGACTCGGCAGGGAAACACGAGTACTGGGTGTACTCAAAGCTGGACGTTTGTGCATCGTTGGTGCACAGATGATGCGATGGTGCAGGGACCTTCCAACTGTTTGAGGGACTTGGAGGCCGTTGGAGGAGGCCAATTGCATAATGCGCGCGCAATCAGGCGATCACATGTGAAAACGACCGCGTTGACACTGCCAGACTGGACTGGCCGCCCTGTCTCATTCCGTACTATTTTTTTTTCCTCTTCTTCTACTCCTCCATCCTCTCTATTAATTTCCTGCCTTTTTCTTTGCTGCCTCCTCTTGTGGGCTATATATTCTCCCTTTTTACTCTCTCGATCATAAGTACTGAGGTGTGGTCTGCTCGACAGCGCTCCATCGACTTTTTGAACAGCTCACAGACTTTGCCTCTTTCCATTAACCTCTCGGTCGTATCTCCCCTCTCTTCCACATGCCCCACGCCGAGTCAGACACGATGGGTCAACCAATGGTCAATGGAGAGAAGGCTCATTCTCAATTCCTCGAGGTAAGACATCTCACACTCTGGACTCATCGTGTGGTCGCTCTCGGTCAGCCCTCCTCGCGAGTCCCAATTCACTGACCACCTGAACCAGCATCTGACATCCTACCCCGTGGTCTCGGATTCCATCTCCCTCGTCAAGAGTAACGCGTACGCTGCCAAGTCACTGCAGCTCAGCGACCAGGCGTATGCGCGCTTTGCCAAGCCGGTCCTGCCCTACTTCTCCACGCCCTACAGCTACCTCGCTCCTTATCTCGCTCGTGCCGACGCCATTGGCGAGAAAGGCTTGAGTGAGATTGACTCGCGCTTCCCCATCATCCGCGAAGATACCCAGAAGATCCGAGGCACCCTCTACGACACAGCCGGACTCCCCATCCGGGTCGCTGGTGATGTCAAGCAGCATCTATTCCAGACCTATGGCTCGGAATACAAAAAGTGCGGTGGGGACGGCGTGGTTGCTTCCGGCAAGGCCGTGATCACAACGAGTCTGGTGCTCTCCACCGAGTCGCTGACCTACCTGACGACTTGGTTCCAGAAGGCCAAGGAGGAGAGCAAGGACGTGATCAACGAGAAGGCCAACAGTCACGGAGCTTGATGGGGTCTGGGCCTTTTTTTCGGAAGCGTGTGCTACTTTTTACCTATTTCCCCGGATCTTGACTCTCTCTCTCTCTCTCTCTCTCTCTCTCTTTTTTTTATGAGTGGTTTCCTCCTCTTTTCTCTTTTCTTGTCATTGCTGTGCCAAAGGATGACAGTTCCAAGTTTTCTCTCTCCTCGTGGATTCTGTCCGTTTTAGATAAAATGATACCTTCACAATATTCCTCGCCCCTTTGGATGATCCAACTGATCGATAGAACAAACAGCTAGAGTCTGATGGAGAATTCTCACAAGAGTGGCAGGTGTATAAATTCAGAGACAGTAGAACTAGACAGTAGACAGCACTACACCGATACCACTGCATGACTGCATCACTGCAGTATCTCTCGCCATCCCTCCGCTTCCTCGAGTCTCCCGGTATCGAACGGCCTGGATCCAACCCCTCACCTCCGCCAGCGCATCGCCCGAGCTCACCAGGCCCAGACCCTCCCTTTCCCTTCCTTATCGACACCAATCAAGTCTACCACGCGCTCTGCAACAATTCACGATCGTCCCGAACATACTCTACGGGTCCCTCAGTAAGCTTCACGGCGACGCTCATCAGCTCGCAAATCATCCATCTCCACTCTGCAAAGAGCTGCCGCACGTTGTCCTTCCTCAATGATGCATCATCACATGGAGGTCCCGAAGTTACCAGTAGACTACCAAGCGCATAGATTCGTGGCGGTCCACCCCATCGATAAGAGCACGCACGGACCACCTTGCGCTGCGTCGGGCTTATCGGACTGCCGATTGTCTCTCATCTTGTCGCGTCGCGTCGAGTCGAGTTGAATGATCATCCGCATCGATGCGAGCCTGAATTATGAACACCAGGTAGATACCGCGCATACACAAAGAACAAAGACAGTCTGGCACAAAGAACGTCCTCGCACACGATCCACACCCCGACACATTCCTCAATGTCATCTACAGACATGTCGTTTCAAGGTCGCAAACGCCGCGCAGTAAGGAAGAAGAAACTCGCCCCTCGTCCATCTGCCCCTCGTCCACGTGCCCCCCCTCTCTCTCTCTCTCTCTCTCTCTCTCTCTCTCTCGTACTATGATCTCTACACCAGTACCTTCCTGGGCTCATCCCGTCATCGTATACACCCCGCTGACCATCACCCTCTTCAGCCTGACGGCGACATCGCACCCAGCCAGACTCAGCGACCCCGTCCCGACAGCGACGCCGCATCGCCCGAAATGTCCGGCAGCGATACCGAGAACGGCGGCTCGTCCTCGAATTTTGGAACCCTGGTGAAGAAGATGGTGCGATTGGCGTTGGCCAGCGAATATGCGCGGTTACCGATTCGCCGCCCCGATATCAGCACCAAGGTCTTTGGGGAACAGAGTGCGCGGCAGTTCAAGACGGTCTTCGAGGCGGCGCAGGTCCATTTGCGCAATAAGTTTGGAATGGAAATGGTGGAGTTGCCTGCGAGAGAGAAGGTGACTATCTCGCAACGACGGGGTGAGTTGCCCGGTCCTTTTCTTGTTGGCATGTTGGTCCTGTAGGATCTTGGGTGTAGCTGCAGCTGCTCTGGAGAGACGAGTATTCTTGGAATTTTGCCAAGGCCACGGTGATTCGCGGGTTCCCGTCACTTTGCAATACGATGCATGCGAATCATATAACCCATCTGACTGTGGTCGTTGGACAGCCGCTCAAAAAACCGAAAAACCATCCTCTACCAGCACCAAATCTTGGATTCTCACCAGTACACTGCCCGCGGCCTATCGCACTCCGGTCATCCTCCCTCCTACACGAGCACCCTCCACCAACACAGAAGGGACCTACACCGCCCTGTACAGCTTCATCATTGCCGTCATCGCACTCAATGGCGGCTCCCTGGGTGAACAAAAACTCACCCGGTACCTGCGGCGCATGAACGCCGATGAGAACACACCCATTGACAAGACGGAAAAATTACTCGCGAGACTCTGTCGGGAGGGATATCTGGTCCGGACCAGGGAGATGGACGGCGGCGAAGAGATCATCGAGTTCATGGTTGGGCCGCGAGGCAAGATCGAGGTGGGCAGTGGGGGTGTCGCGGGCATGGTGCGAGAAGTGTACGGGCATGGCCGTGGAACCGGCACTGGAACTGGAGGGGCAGATAATGATGACCTGACGCAGGCGGAGCGGGAAGCACGAGCGGAATTCGAATCGAGATTGCGGACGAGCTTGGGAATTGTCAGTATGCGCGATGAGCAACAGGCAGATGATGAAGATGGGGATCAGCAACGGCAGGCTGCAAGGTCAACCCAGCAGCAGCAGCAGCAGCAGCCGCCGCCGCCACCGCAATCACAGCCGCAACAATCGCAGCGAGTGGCTACTCGAGAGGTGACTCGAGACGCAGCTCGGACGACCCGTGTAAGTGAAGCTCCGCGACGGTCGTCAAGGAGGGCCACAACGGCACAGCAGTCAGATGATGAAGAAGAGGATGAGGATGAAGAAGAAGAAGAAGAAGAAGAAGAAGACGAAACAGATGACTCGGACGGTTCGATCAAAGATGAGGATGAGGAAACTGATTGACACCGTTTTCTTTTTTAACAAAACATTTCTTCTTTTTCCCTGCAAGCACCGCATCTTTGATGCCAGTCTACTGCTCAATCTCATAGATTGAAAGCGTACCCCCCATGAAGTCGAGTGAAGAAGAGCGCCCTTCCTTTCAGGATGTGGCGAACCCTCCGTTACTTCAAGCCTCTGCTGGCACATGTATGCCTCGAGGCGTGGTAAAGAGTGCTGTCTGATAGCGAGGCCATATATATCCCACCGTATCAATGGATTAAATACTAGGCAGTAGGTACTAGGTAGTAGTGATTGATGCATACCTCTTCTCCCGCCCAGCTCGCCCAGGCGGCACTGATAAGCAACCAAACCCCCCCCCCCCCCCCCCCCCCCTCAGACATTCGCATGAAAATAAGACGCAAGAAACTTCCCTCAAAAGAAAAAGAGAATCGTCTGTAGATTACAAAACAGTTAATCGATGTACATAGTACATAGTACATAGTACAATTCAAACCCCCATCGACCTCGAGAGGCGCCTGAGAACAAGACGGCGTCGCATCGGCTCCTTCCAGGGACGCCCTCAAGCCCGGGCTGGTTTCTCCGTTCCATGGAGCGCCCCCCAACACCAAGATATATCCAGACCACCTCCAAGGCCGCCGCTGGACTGGAGATAACACACGACCTCCATCCAGAGAAACACTAGAAGGGCCCTCAAAAGCGAACCTCGGTACGTGAGGTGCTCGCATCCACACAAGATCTAGCTACCTACAACCAATTCAATCTCCGCCATACTCAATCGAATCGCGCCGTACCTGGCACCAGTAGCGCTGAACTCTCTACACGCAGTCTACCTATCTAATACTTCCCCCTTCCCGTCTACATCCATATGTACACGATACACTATACACTGTACAGTCTACTTCATGTTAGTCTCCCCCCCCCCCTCCCCCCCCCCTCCCCAATCTCCAGGGAATCAACATCCCCAGGTACCCATACCACATGGGACAAGCCTTGAAACAAATACCCAGCTTTACAGGAAGAACAAGATGTCCAAGTCATTCAGATGGCATTGAGTCCAGGACCAGCCCATGACGTACTGCTCTCAGCCCTGTACATATTCTACTTCAGCTCTCTCCCGCGCGGATGAGGTGCCCGTCATGAAAATTCTGAATAACGAGAGGGTCGTATGAGAAGTTACTCGTAGTCGCAGGGGAATTCAGGTTCATGGATTGAAGTCCAAATTAAAGTGGTCGATGTCATACACTTTCATAAGTGATGGCCATGGAAGAGAACCCGGTCCCATAGACCAACAGGTCCCGAGGACTTGAAGGCCACAAAAGCTGTTATCCCGAACCAAGCCAGACGAACGGTCGCGAAAGCGTGGCTCATAACTACCCTGATGGCTACCTGACGCCGAGCGACCGCTAGGTGCTGGTCGTAACGACCTCAGCAATCGCTAGGTCCTGCGACAAGGTCGAACACACACAACACTACAAAGACAGCGGTTGGAAGAGAATTGACGCAAGGACACCATGTCGACGAACGTTACACGAACAAAAACTACAGGACTACAAAGCGAAAGGAAAAAAAAAAACAATTGACATGAGTCACGAAACTGTATGTAGTATTGTCTCAACTACACAGCGAGGTCTAGCTCCCATCCCAGTAAAAAACATTTTTGTTTGTGAAAGAAAAAGGGTAGAGAAAAATTCATCACGGCATCGCTTAGGGAAGTCATCCGCAAATCATTTATTTCTTGCCAGCCTTCTGGGCGGCCTTGGTGACCTTACCGGCACCACCGGCAGACTTGTCGACGGACTTGATGACACCGACGGCAACGGTCTGACGCATGTCACGGACGGCGAAACGACCGAGAGGGGGGTAGTCGGTGAAGGCCTCAACACACATGGGCTTGGAGGGGATCATCTTGACGATGGCGGCATCACCGGACTTGATGAACTTGGGGTGGTCCTCAACGGACTTACCGGTACGGCGATCGATCTTCTCGAGGAGCTCGGAGAACTTGCAAGCAATGTGGGCAGTGTGGCAGTCGAGAACGGGCGCGTAACCGGCACCGACCTGACCGGGGTGGTTCAGGACGATGACCTGAGCGTTGAAGGAAGCGGCGGCAGCGGCGGGGTCGTTCTTGGAGTCGGAAGCGACGTTACCACGACGAACCTCCTTGACGGAGACGTTCTTGACGTTGAAACCAACGTTGTCACCGGGGACACCCTCCTTGAGCTGCTGGTGGTGCATCTCAACGGACTTGACTTCAGTGGTGACGTTGGCGGGGGCGAAGGTGACGACCATGCCGGGAGCGATGATACCGGTCTCGACACGGCCGACGGGAACTGTGCCAATACCGGAGATCTTGTACACATCCTGGAGGGGAAGACGGAGGGGCTTGTTGGAGGGACGGACAGGGGGCTCAATGGCGTCGATGGCCTCAAGGAGGGTCTTGCCAGTGGTCTTGCCGGCCTTGGTCTCCTTCTCCCAACCCTTGTACCAGGGGCAGTTGGTGGAGACCTCGAGCATGTTGTCGCCGTTGAAGCCGGAGATGGGGACGAAGGGGACGCTCTTGGGGTTGTAGCCAACCTTCTTGATGAAGTTGGAGGTCTCCTTGACGATCTCGTTGTAACGGTCCTCGGACCACTTGCAAGTGTCCATCTTGTTGAGGGCGACGATGAGCTGGCGGACACCGAGGGTGAAGGCAAGCAGAGCGTGCTCACGGGTCTGGCCATCCTTGGAGATACCAGCCTCGAACTCACCAGTACCGGAGGCAATGATGAGGATAGCGCAATCGGCCTGGGAGGTACCAGTGATCATGTTCTTGATGAAGTCACGGTGACCGGGGGCATCTGGGGAGGGAGGTTGTTAGCACGAGGTACGGAGATGGTGGGCATGGGCAACCGAGTGAGAACATACCAATGACGGTGACCTCATACTTGGCGGTCTGGAACTTCCAGAGAGCGATATCGATGGTGATACCACGCTCACGCTCAGCCTTCAGTTTGTCAAGAACCCAGGCGTACTTGAAGGAACCCTTGCCGAGCTCGGCGGCTTCCTTCTCGAACTTCTCGATGGTACGAGAGTCGATACCACCGCACTTGTAGATCAAGTGACCAGTGGTGGTAGACTTGCCGGAATCGACGTGGCCGATAACGACGATGTTGATGTGGAGCTTGTCGTCCTTACTGCGAGACAAAGTCAGTGCGATGTTCGTGGATGTAGCAAGCAACTTGTTCTCAAGTGGAGCAAGTCACGGTCACAATCCCGGTCCCGGTCCCGAGGAGGAAGAATAGGACGCCAGTCAACGAGACAGCCGGGCAGACACCGCTGTTCATCGACGGAGCCCATCGTCATCCTCGTCGGGCGACCAAATGGCAAGCACGTACCCCATGGTGACGGTTGATCAAGAATGAATTCTTGTAGTTCTTTGTAAGATACTAGAAGGATTCCAAAGGGAAAATTTGCTCAGAGACTACGGCGTGCGTAGAGGTACTGAACAAAAAAAAGAAGGAAGGGTTAGAGAGAAGAAAAGAAGGAGAGAGGGAAAGGATGGAGGGGGGAAGTTATACGTACTGATGCGGACGAGGAGGGGAAAGAAAATTCTGTGGGAAGCGGCAGGAGGGGGAAATCCTTATATGGAGGGGCAAGCGAGCCCAGGCCAGAGGCGAGAGTTGGGTTAGCCCTTTCCGCTTCGGGGCCACTGACCCCACTCTGGGTGGGGTCAGTGGCCGTGGCCTGTGGTTGGTGCGTGTGCGACTTCGATTTGCCCGCGCTGTGCATCCATTGGGCAGGTGGGGGGGTTGGCAGTCAGAACACGAGTCCAACTGTCCGACGTCCCGCAGGCGGGGCATTTGCAAGAAGGGCCTCCCAAAAAAAATCTTCATCGGACGACCAGAGAGGGCTGTACTGTAGACTTTGGCTCAGTCTGCCGACTACACGTATTGTCTGGGTATTCCCTACGGTCCCCCCAGTGGCCATTTCCCTGGTTCTGTGTTCTGCCGGGGACTCCACTTGAGTGGAATTTTTCACCTTCCAGTCTTTTCCTCTCACGATCGTCGGCCCTCCGTCCGTTGGCTCTCAGAGAATGCCTCTCGTCGCCCTCTTACTGCATCCCGACTCTTAGGCGCCGACGGCCCAGCCCACTTGGCCTGTCTGCGCCCTCGCCATGGGTGCTGTTGTTGCTGGTGGACTCGGACTGGGCAGCAACGCATCCGACCCCGTTCCTGTAGTTGGACGTTGGAGGTCATTGGAAGGGGTTGCCTGGTTCTGTCCCACTATCTCTGTCGTCTGTCCTCTGTAGGATGAATCGTATCATACCTAACTCTGTACTTGGTCCACATCCTCTCAAAAATCAATTTTGGCCAGGTACTGGTATGCACTATACAGTATACGCTATACACTATACTACTCTGGTGAAAGCGATATACGAACAGAATGTCTATTTCTCTCTCTCTCCCCCTCCATCTGCGCCTGCACTCCTGCAGAGAGTATGACCGATGGAGGGGCCCAAGTAACCCCGCGAGGGGCACCCCGTCACCGCCAAACTGACGACCGCCCGACAAGTGAGAAATAAAAAAATCCCCCCCCCCCCAAAAAAGCAAACAAATTGCAGAAAAACAAATTGGGACCCACCATCGATGACTTCAGACATGTTGTGCAGTGTCGATGGAGCAAGCCTCTGCTTGTCCTCCCCCTCTCTCTCTCTCGGGTTGTTCTCTTCCACGGCCTTTTGCCACTCTAAGACATGGCGGCGTGGGCTCCAGGTGGAAATCTCTGTCGCGCTAAGATCAATGGCGTGTGTTCAAGTCTTGTGGTCCCCAAGAAGTTGATGCCAGCCATGTCTCTGCATCAACAGGGCATCGAGAATGTGGACGACGCACAACCCAATGAACCCACCATGATCAGGAGAAAGGGTACCACCCTCACGACTGTGGATGAAGCTTGACTGTCCAGGGTAGATAGACCACGGGAGTCGTTTCAGCCTGTTTCGTCCAGAGAATAAAAGTCAATGCAGCCACAGGATCCCGACGGTCGGAATGGTCAGGCAGGATGACCCGGCCGCGGGTCAACTTCCGTGGTAATAGAGCTTCTCAGGAGGACCTTGTTATTGCCATCTCCCCAAGATCCAAAAAAGAGAGAAAAAAAAAAAAAACTCAATCTGCCTGGATGATGCGGTGTCTCTGTCGGAGTACCGTACCTCGTCCTACCTGGTAGGCTTAAGGCTACTACGAGTTAGTAGTTGGTAAGACTAGGCTGGTACTACTACTACTACTACTACTACTACTACTACTACTACTACAGCACCCAACCCTCCACTGCGACTCTCCGTCTCACTCATCATCGGGCCCGCTGATTGACGTCTCAAGATCGACATCGGCCGCACCCTCCTCCCAATTATGATCTATCGATCGCTCAACTCACAACTTGGAAGTCTGAAGTGACTCAAGGCAGCTACCTCCCTACAGTAGATACTAGATAGTAGATCCTGCAATCTACTGTCCAATGTCCAGTGTCCATGATCCAGCGTCCACTTATTTACTCAGTACCACAGCCTAATGCCCAGTGCCCAGTGCCCAGTGCCCAGTGCCCACAAAGGCTCTCAACTAGCTTAAGCTTTCCTGTGTTGTTCTCCAAAGGGTTCAGTTACGCTGGAACGAACCCAGTGACTCCACAATGATCATCTCCCAAAAAAACGTAGTTGCCAATGTGCCATTCTCGACGGAATTCGATCTTGACAGATGTCACTTGAATGTACTCTAGCACAATGCCGCTGAGGGTGATGACTGAATATAAAGAGCAGACTCGAAGACACCCGCGACAGGGTCCCACCTCGACAGGATCACCCAGCTGCTCAAGTACAGCCCAGCATGAGAGAGCGAATGAAGGGAAAAAAAATCAAAATGGAATAGATGCGTGAGCTCAGCCCTGGAGGGGTAAAACGCCGCAGGATCGAATACAGACCCAAAAACACACTTTGGTAGATCGACCCCCCTTCCCCCCTCCAAAAACAACAACAACAAAAAAAAAAAAAAAAAAAAAAAAAAAAAAAAACCAAAAACGCCTCAAGATATGTTATACTGTGTATGATCTGACAAGTCAACTCGACCGCAGAACGACAGCAGGAGTAAGCTCCATGCAGATTCGCACTTGCTGCACTGCCCCTCAGTTCTCTCTCCACCGAGCACCACAGCTAGTACACTGTTCCCCGCCTGTCAGTCATGTCATGTCCGATGCACGCAGGAGGGAAGCAGAATGTAAGGGAGGAGGAGACCAACCTTTAAAAATGTGGTCATCGGCTCGTCCGCACTGCGAATCTGCAGCTGGAAGAAGTATGCACGATCGCCGTTGCAATTCTCCGCCGGGCATTGAGCTGTAAACAGAAGAAGGAAAAAAAGAAAGAAGACCGCATCGTTAGTGACGTCTTCCAAAAGACAGCGATCAATGTAGGTCCACTAAGACCACTCGGCCACTTACTCGCAACACTATCGGCATTGGCAAACTCGTTGGCCCCGCCCAAGACGTCTTCCACTTCCTTCTGCTTCATCTCCGTCTTCTCGTAGTATGACCGGTCTCCGATGATGTCTTCGTACGGGCAAGTGCGGCATTCGAAGCGGTTGACACCCATCGGGTATTGCGTCGTGCCATCGGCGCGGGAAATCGTCAAGGCATTGCTACAGTTGGGACAAACTAGAAGATGAGCAGCATAAAACAAATGGTCAATCATCGGATATCGCAGGTACGATGGGTATCGCGAGCGGTGCTTCCTCTGCGACCTGGAGATATGCATTTTGGTGCTATACGTACAAACGAGTGGCATGATGTTGGCTACCCTGTGAGTTTCGGTATACCCTCGATCTCTGTTTCTGTAGGTAAACGCCTCAGCACGGCAGGTTTGAGACCGCGCGACAATAGGGCAGCGTCCTTGGACCTCCCTTGCGACCAGAGGAAAAAAAAAATCGCCGTTCGGTATCGCGAGCCTCGAATGCGCGGAATCAATTACGCGCGCGGCTAATCGGCGCCAATGGCGGGGGAGTGATCGGAACAACACATCCTCCGAGCATGTGGGATGCCCCCCCGGGGACAGCAGCGCCCGGCGGGTTTGGAGGTCAGTGGTTGCTCGAAGCTTGTGGATTCGTTTGAATGAGCCTGTTTGAGATTCGTGAAAATCGCGCTGCTTGAAAATTGCAGCTTGTCCACCGTCATCTTCCAACCCATCTGCGTTGCTATTTCGTGGGCTGTCGTCCGTGTGTGCAGTGTTTCAAGCTCCAAACTGTCGTCCCTGACTTTTGCGCAACATACTTCCGCCTAAGCCGCCCCCGACATCCTCGTTTACATTCTATACCAACGATCATGGCGGACGACGAGGTACGGCATCACTCAGCTTAATGAACATTCTCCGACGGGCTCTTTCTCACTCATCTTTCTGGTTTCATCTAGGGTGCCTCTCCCCGCGAGCTTGTCGTTGAAGCATGCCGTCGCGACCAACCACATCTCATCGAACAAGTTCTACACGACATGGAAAATCAATCCAACGAAGACGTGGCAAAATTCTTCAACGAAGTCACGGACAGTATGGGCAACCACGCCTTACATATCTGCGCAACCTACGGCAGCTGTACGTTCACGTTAATAACCCCCGCGGCGGTTTGAGTCGGTTCCCGGCCTGTCCTACATTGTAGCCTCGGCTTGAATTACCCCAATCATGACTGACTTTCCTATGAAACGTCAGACGACGTGATGGATGCCCTCTTTGATATTCAGTTCTTCGAGTGTGATCCCCTGACCCGCGTCGATAAGGACACGCCTCTTCACACAGCCGTTCGATACGCCAATGAGAAGGACCCCGAGTTGGGTGCCGAGATGATCGCCATGATGTGCGAGGCCGGCTGCGACCCGCGGGTTCGCAACAAACACGGTCAGAAGCCTGCCGACCTAGTTTATAATAATGCGGCAATCAAGCAAACGCTTGCGTCTGCGGAGTATATTTTGGCGGAAGGCATTCAAAACAACGATGGCAATGGATCGGATGGTGGAAGCGCGAGCGACAGTGATTGATCGGCGACAAGAGAGAGAGTCCCCTTCTGTCAGTGAGCCTTGACTTCGCGAATAGTAGGAAGCAAGGCGTTTCATAAATTTCTTGAGAACTGCCAGCATGTTGTTTGCCTGTTTGCCTGTTTTTTTTTTTCTTCTTCTTCTTTGCTTCCATTTGGCAACCTTGCCAACCAACATTGCCCTCTGACTTATACACGTTCCTGCTTCTATCTTAGACTTGAGCTTGACACGTTGGCCACTTCCTGAAGCTATGATGACTACGAGTGTACTTTTTATGCAACCAAGCCAAATGTTTCCATCGAAATGTGATCGAGGTGCTCGTGAACCTAGTGAGCTCAAGATTTCGGGTTGTGGATTGTGTATATGCATCGTCTGTTCAATGATCACTAGTGGATATTGCAGTGAGGATTCGACCGGTGCGGGCGAGACAGTGATTACGAATTCTGCATGTGCTTGAAATAATGATCTATTAGTTGCATTCGCTGAAGTCGAAACAGAGTGACGAGCCTTCGAGGACCTATACGACATCTCTAGCCTCAAACGGGAGCGCAGTGCTTCGATTGAAGTGCCCGAAAAACGGTGACAGGCTGGTCAATAAAAAGGGATGAAATTTCAGACCATAAACGAGAGCCTTTGCTCGAGGCTCGGTCTTAGGTAGCGGTTCAATATCCTACCAATCTCACTTTCTGCGTACAATGATCTGAACGTATCTCGTGCAAAGGGACCAATGCGAATGTCTCTAATTGTCTATACTTCTTTCTATGCTTCTTCCGAGATCACTCCCAGCCACCCTGAAGCTTCGCTCTATACTCTGCCAACATTTCCGAAGTAATATTACTTCCGCCACAAACAATCACCACCACCCTGGTCTCTGGCTTCAAGTCGGGAATCGCTTTTCGCAGCCGCTGTCCGGTCGCCACTTCCAGTCCGATTCCACAAGCCAACTCCACCTGCAGTCTCGTCTCATCGGCCAAACGCAAGGACCCCTTGGCAGCCTCGGCATCAGATCCAACGACACTGATCACTTCAATGCCATACGGAGGGGAGCTTGCATTAGTGAACGTCTTTTGTGCAACCTGCAGAGCGCCGAGCGAGGTCGCTTGAGATGTGATTTCGGTTAGAGACGAGAGCTTTCCCTGACGAAGAGAGTATGCCAGTGAATCGGCGCCTTTTGTTTCGACGGCCAGCACGCGCACTGGTTGATGTCGGCGAGCAGTGTCGCCTGACATCATGGATGTGGTTCGTTTCAGATGCTGCTCGATTCCTTCGACAACACCGTTGAATAGGCCGCCTCCCCCGACACTACATACGACCACGTCGGCTGGGAACGAGGCACCCTCTTTGTCGGATCTTCGAGGAGGCAATTGCCTCGCCATCTCCTCTACCATGCTTGCAGCACCCTCCCAGATCAAGGGGTGATCGAATGGCGGCACGTAAACATTGACTGAATCACGACGTAGACCCGCATCTGCGCTCTCCTGTCCGGAGCCGGAGTCGGAAACGACCTGATTCTCGATAAACTCTCGCCTCAGATACGAATCTGCCTCGAACCAGCTAGCGCCATGCTGAATCACATCTGAAGCCCCTGCATCTCGCAACTTGGCGATCATCATTGGTTTCGTGCTATGTGGAACAATCACAGTACACGGACAGCCCAGGTCGCGGGCGGCGTGAACGGCAGCGAGACCGGCATTACCACCGGACGAGCTGAAGAAATGGACGGTCTTGCCTTTGTTGCTATTCTTCTGGAGCTCCGAGAGGATCAGGTTGCCGATTCCCCTTTGAAAAATGGTTAGCCTGCGGGGATAAGGGCGGGATATTGATGTTGACGCAGCCATTGTCGTTGCTCATACTTGGGGACATGGCCTTCGTCGCTGTGTTGGACTCACCTAGACTTGAACGAGCCGGATGGCTGTAGAAGCTCCAACTTTAGAAATATGCGACTGCAATCCAAAATTGCACAGGTCAGCAATGTCGAACTTGAATTTGGCCAAGTGGAATCAGATACGATCCAAGACCAGAGTGCCTCCAGCTCTTACCATCCTGCGTGCTTGGAGAGCGTAGAAGACTCGATGAGAGGAGTCTCAATCCAAGGTTTCTTGTCTGAAGAACTCATGTTTTGCAATTTTGAACATTTGCGGAAAAGCAAGTCCCGATGCGAAATTTCAGATCTCTTATGGATTGAAGTAGAGGCGCTTCCTAAAGAAGCTTTATAGAGTTTCAATTGGGGCGGCTGGATTTGTCAGGGGCCACGAGGCGACCTCCAGGCTAATGCTGTAGCGCTCAGTGACTGGAAGGGCCAATCTCCACCTCGCCTCTTTGTGCATATGTCAACGGAAGGGCGTGCATTCAACACTGTGGTACTACTGCACTGCTAAAGTACGACTACCGATGCGTAAATTGTACCCAAAGCCGCTTAACTGCCTAAGGATGAAGGGTACTGCGATGGAGTACGCTAGCGATTTACTTCCGACTATCAAGGAGAGACTGGTATATGTAGTACGGAATCAAGAAGCACAATGGATATCATTTAGCCAAGCAGGAAGACAGAAGAATCTGAAATCTATAAAACTCTACAAATACATGCGTGCGGACCGAAGACTCAAATCAAGGCAACAAGACAGGAAGGGCGGGCGATTGGCCCTTCACTTGACCCTTTCAACAGATCACCACCCAGATTTCGGGAACTTTTGGCAAAAAAAAAAAACGAAAATAGTGAGGAAATCCCCGCTATTGGCCGTCTGCAGTGACCTTCTTGGCCAGCAAGTTGAGCGCACTGCCCGCCAGGATGAACGCCGACTGATCCTTGCTCAGGGTGTGCTGCACGGGAATCAGGAAGGACTCGCCGGTCTTCTTTTTGGTGACACGTAGCTGGACCTTGCCCTCGCCACCGGCCTGGAGAACATCGTAGAGGCCGACGGTGTCAACGACGTCACAGGCGTCAATGCGATCGTAGTCCTCGCGGTTGGCGAAAGTCAAGGGGACCACACCTTGCTTCTTGAGGTTGGTCTCGTGAATACGGGCGAAGCTCTTGGATACAATCACACGACCACCCAGGTAGCGAGGCTGCAGAGCAGCATGTTCGCGGGCAGAGCCCTCACCGTAATTGTCCTCAGCGATGACCAACCACTCAATACCGCGCTGCTTCCACTGCTCAGCGAGCTCAGGAATCGAGTGCTGTTTGCCATTCTCGTCATAAGCGACATTGGTCTCGCCAGTCGCGGCATTAACCGCCCCGATCAAAGTATTGGCAGAGATGTTGGGCAAGTGGCCCTTGTACTTCAGCCACGGGCCAGCGGCGGAAATGGTGTCCGTAGTGCACTGACCCTTGACCTTGTAGAGTACCTTCAGATTGGTCAAGTCGCCATTGGGAAAAGGAGCGAAAGGCTCGAGGAGGGCAAGGCGGTCCGAGGTGGGGGAAACGATGACCTCCTGGGAGGGGTCCGGAACGGCGGCGCTAGGAAGGAATTTGGGGTTGCCCTCCTCAAATCCGGCACTGGGAAGGTCAGAGCCCTTAGGAGCTTGAAACTTGAAGGTCTCGCCGCTGGGGGTAGAGAGGGTGTCGATCATTGGGTTGAAGGTGGTGCTACCAGAGTACGCGAGGGCGGTGACGAGCTCAGGCGAGGCCAGGAAGTTCATGGTCTTTCGGTTACCATCGTTACGACCGGGGAAGTTGCGGTTATAAGAAGTAAAGATGGCATTGTCCACGTCCTTGGGAACGCCGTCGGTACGTTTCCATTGACCGATGCAGGGTCCGCAGGCATTCGCCAGAACAACACCACCGGCTTCCGAGAAGGTGTTGAGAGTCTGGTCACGGTCAAGAGTCGCGCGGATCTGCTCACTGCCGGGGGTGATGAAGAAATCTGCCTTGGGCTTAAGACCCGCGGCTGATGCCTGCTTGACCAAGTCCTCGGCTCGAGTCATATCCTCGTAAGAGGAGTTTGTGCAGCTACCAATAAGGCCGGCGCCGAAGGTCTCGGGCCACTTCTTTTCCCGCACAGTATCGGCAAACTTGGAGAGAGGGACAGAGAGGTCGGGCGTGAAAGGGCCGTTGATATGAGGTTCAAGCTCACAGAGGTTGATGGTGATCAATTGATCGTATTCAGCCTTATCATCTGCTCGCAGAAGATTGCCGGGGCCTGATGCAGCAATCTCAGCAGCCGCCTTAGCGACGTGACCACGGTGTGTAGCTTCAAGATACGGCACCATGCTTGGCGAGAAGGGGAAAAGAGAGGTAGTGGCACCAACTTCGGCGCCCATGTTACAACAGGTAGCCATACCCGTGCAGCTGAGGGTTTCAACACCCGGACCGTGATATTCAATCACGAATCCAGTGCCACCACGAACGGTCAGCCTACCCGCCAAGTGCAGGATGATATCCTTAGGAGAAGCCCAGCCGCTAAGCTGGCCTTCCAAGCGGACACCTAGAATCTTGGGAGCCTTCAGTTCCCAAGGAGCGTCGACGAGCGCGTCGACGGCATCGGCACCACCAACTCCAATGGCAATGGCACCCAGGCCACCCGCATTCGGAGTGTGACTGTCGGTGCCGAGCATCATCAAACCAGGGGCGGCATAGTTCTCCAGCACGCTTTGGTGAATAATACCAGCGCCTGGTGGCCAGAACTCGATACCATAGCGCTTGGCTGCGCTCTCAAGGAAGTCAAAGACCTCGGCATTGCCCTGGATAGAAGCAGGCAAGTCTGTATCAGCACCGCGCTCACCAACAATCATATGGTCACAATGAATGCTGGCGGGCACGGCAGTCGAGGGCAGACCACAGGACATGAACTGCAGCAAAGCCATCTGAGCTGAGGCATCCTGCATGGCCACACGATCCGGCTTGAGTTTCAAGTTGGCCTTGCCCCGGATATCACGACCATTGTTTGTACCGGTGAGCAGGGATTCTTCGACATTACCCAAATGAGCGTAGAGAATCTTCTCAGCGAGCGTGAGTGACCGCTCTGATCCTAACACTCTGCGCACTGTCTCAAGATTGCGGACAATCTTCGCATACGGGGGCATGCGAGATGAGGTGGCTTCAGTGGCTAGGCCACGATAGAGCCGGTGCGGAGAAAGGCGCGCAGCCACCTGTGTTTCACCAAATGAGTCAGTCTTTCTGCTTCACAGGTGCGGAGGGAAATAAGGGACCACAATTCAACGACGTAATTACTTACCCGACGTGAGGCAGCAGCCTGCTTCCAAACTAGCTGACTCACCATTCTCCAAGAGGCTTTGCTTCTAGGGAAAGTGAGAGAAAGTGAAAAGAGAAAATGGTCAGGGAGACAAGGAAAGTTACTGGCGTGGATGATGACTCGAACCTTGTCACTTCCGGGGCTGGCCATTGGCCCGCCCGTTTGCCGATACCGGGATCGCCAAGAGTGTGGGGAAACCACTTGGCCACCAAAAGTAAACAGTTCCGTTGTGCATATTGTACAATGCACGCTTTTTGGTGAAACGCCATTTCCTTTGAGTATTTTGGTATCTCGCTTCCTCTTTCAAAACATGAATAAGCCAAAAGAAGCCAAGGACGAACGTTCCGGGCAATACTTGATGACATTGCCACGGAGAGTGATGTTTCCGCCTTTCGCATAGCGTGCCGATCGATCTACCTAATACTCCTGTTTGGCAGCGGACCTGCTCGCGCATCATTTCAAGTCGTACTGTATGAGCCCACACGATTGGAGAAACTCCTCAGATCCTGAAAGCGGTCCTGGTAAAGATTCAAAGTATGAAATATCTGTGTTTGGTGACAGGCATCCCTTGAATTGGATGTTCAAGGAGTTCCATGGGAAGAAAAGATCAAAGCCATTCCACTACCATTCAATGCTGAGATCATGATTTGAGCTCACGAAAAACCTCCATATTGTAACGCCCCGGGGTAATCGACAGTACCACAAAATTAAGAACGGAAATCATCAGGTACAAGAGAGAATTCAGACAAATTGAAAAGGGTCGGCTCGAGGAAGACATGTCCCCAGAGCAGTGCTCGAAAGGGATTGAATGTGGAGGAACCAAATAGAACCAGCCTCGAGACCATGAATTCATGACTGAGTGTCATCATCTGCAACGGCTGCCCGCAGCTCCCAAACGAGGTCGTAGCATTCAGCTAGAAGGGAGTTTACACTGCCTTGACCCTCAGGAATATCGGGACCGATGTAGAACTTTCCATCCACACGCATATTATCGATCGAATTGAGCTGCAAAGATCGGTCAGTCATTACGAGAACCCTTTTTCAGAATATGGCTGGAAGGTGATGCATACTTTCATACTGTAGGGGTACAGCTCGCGGGAATTGGAGACGCCTCCGGATTCCTTAACTTCGACGAGACATCTGCGAAGAGTCTGAAGTTGGTTGTAGACGGGCAGAAGTGCCTCGGATACAGGCTCGGAAGAGATCAGGAGAGCGTAAATGTATGCGTAGCTGCGTCTGATCAAATAAAGTAGTGTCTGGCATAATGTTAGCGGGGTCCATCGAGAGACTATCAAACAATGACATGTCTTACACGTTGGGCATGAAGATCTGCCGGTTGGCCTTCCGCATCGACAAAGTTTCCGTTGACTCGACCCTCATCGATTCGGTCCAACTTACGCTGATACCCGAACAAGTCCGTCTCACGAAGAGACCAAGCTTGCGTGACAGAGAGGCGATCGAGCTGGTTGCGGATCTCGAGGAGGCGGTCATACTGATCCTGGAAGCGTTCGTCGATCTTGCCCTCGCTACCTTGGTGTCAGTCTTAAACCTTCCAACGCTCCATACTTGCAAGGCTTACCGTTCGAGGACTATCTCAGTCCATTTCCAGCATCGATCCATCAGATACTTCAGGCGATCTGATCCAGCCAGAACTTTGCCATCGGCATCCACAAATTTGCCATCCTTCAGTGTGTTTTCGATCCTTTTCAGTTGCTCGCGGAGATTGTTGACTTCTGTGGCCGAAAACTGTGCAACGGGAGAGAAATTAGTCTCGAGTTGGTTCAGTAGATGGTTGGTGAATGACGTACTTTGGAGCGAGTGTTCACGGCAGCCGTAGAGCGCAGAATAGAGACAAGCGTTTCGTGCGTTTGCACAAGAGCCGGATCAAGGACTCGAAGACCGTCTTCCAATCTCTGCAATGAGATTTTGCAGTGCTCCATCCTGCTCTCAAGGAGAGTGAGAAGGGCTGGTGAATAAGTGTCGCGTCCGCGGTCCAGTGTCTCGCGCATCGAGTCTAGGGTCTTTGTGATCGATTTCAAATCTTTCGAGCTGTAGAATCCAGCCTCTCCTAAATGATCAAGAAGGCGCTACGTAGAGTTCGTTAAACATAGTCCCAATCTAGACGCACTTTGAGCACCATACCTGAATTGTAGCCGCAAGCGAGTACCTGAGCAACGGGTAAGCTTTGAAGTAAGCAATCCAAAGAAGAATGGGGAATTTACACTGCAGGGGCTTCATTATTTCTGCCCACGGTCAAAAAGAGGAGCGAGATCAATTGGAAGCAGTCATCCAGGACATAGTCCACTAGAAAGGACACCATTTAGCAATATGCCGAGCAGTCCGCGCGCCAAGGAATTGTTCCTCACATCGATTGTGATTCAAGCGACGGTCCGTCTCTCTGCGAGCAGCATTGAGTTTATCAACTTCTTCAACGACTTCTTCGTATAGCGGGAGGACATCACGAGACTTGATATAGGACGACTTGTCCTGTTTCAGCAGAAGAAGTGCATCCCGGGTCCGGAGCAAGCGCTCGAGAATGGGCTGCTCTCGCGGATCTAGCGGGGTTGTGACTGCGGGAGATTCCATATCTCAAAGTAAGTTTTGTTCGGGTTCGAGTTCAGTCAATATTAGGACGCAGATGCTCAAGATTTCCGAAAGATCTGGGTACTTGACCAGGGAAGAATGCTGCTAAAGATTATCAGTACTGTGACCCCACACGTCGTGATGTCAGTTGGGAATCGATAGCATTGATATCCGTTCTGCCACCCGCCCAGTGATACGGACACGGGCTGCAACTTGGCGGCAAGAGCGGAGACATCACGTGATGCATGAGATTCAAAGTCACAAGAAATAGTCAAGGTAAAGTCACGAGAATCGGAGGATAGGTACACAGCTTCCGTAGAATTGACTACCACCTCTGGGTTATTGTATAGAGGGAAAGTACACAATGTTGTTCCATTCTCGCGACAGTTCCCAATCCCCTCGAAACATTCTCCTCCTTCCACCATACCTTCGATATCCCGAAGTCGGTTACCGAGAGCTTGTATAGAATGGAGCCGTAGAAGATTGTGTTGAACTGAATGTAGATGACTACTACAAGTACATAGTACATAGTTATATACATAAGGTTAGTAGGTCTACTAATCGAGGTATGACTGTACGATGGCAGGTAAACTTACCAGGTATGGACGAGTTACAAGTTACCTAATACCTACGAACGACTCACAAGTCACAATTCACGAGCGTCGAGTAGTGAACCCAATTTAGAACCAAACAAATTGAGAACAACGATTTGTTTATAAAAAAACTCTTTTCATAAATCGTACCCAGATTCTGAATTTTGGATACACCTGCAACGTTGCTGATTATTACGCTATTACTTAAAATAAAAAAGTAAATGATGTAAACAAATTACCGGGCTCCAGGGAGACGAGCGAACAATAAACGCACACGATTCTCTGATTTGAAGAACTCGAAACTTCCCGATCACCAGAAGAACCCGTATCATTAGGGTCCCCCTCCTCGTGCGCATTTCTAGTGACCGTTTCTATACTGAAGTTGCACTGGCAGAAGGAAAAACCAGCACGGTACAATTGGAGTCCAGTGATCCAGACCCGCGATTATGTCATCAACGACCATGCCTGTCCTGAGCGGGACTAGCGCAGGGTAGGTACTGAGTCCCGGGTACAGACCGTGAGCTAGGCCACTTCTGGAAAAGCCCTAAGCGAGGGCTTTTTCCCACACACCGCTGGGGCCGGTTACCCTGTTCGGATAGGCATTTGACGATACACTTCTTCCCTTTTCTCTTTCCTCTGTTCATCTTCAAGACACCCAGTCCGGTCAACATCACCCCGTCGACAAAATGTCTACCGCCGAGCTCGCTGTCTCCTACGCCGCTCTGATCCTTGCCGACGACGGCATTGAGATCACTGTACGTGATATCCCAACCCAACAACCCGATATTCGTTGCATTGAGGCCGATATTTCGTTTGCGCACTTCTGCCTTTCATCCTCGCGTTCGACCGCAATTGCGATGGAAAAAAAATGACCGTCAATCGAAATTGAAGCACGGCTGCGCGTCTGAGGGAAAAGATTGGAGAATCGCGACTAATGACATATTTCATGTTTTCATAGGCCGACAAGATCCAGACCATTCTGACCGCCGCCAAGGTCCAGGAGGTTGAGCCCATCTGGGCCTCCATCTTCGCCAAGGTAAATCTTTGGAATCCAAAGTTCTTTCAGACTGCGATATTGCGCTTGCGATCCATGCGGGCAGCCTGATTAAACCCAACCACTTTGTCGAATCCAAATACTCACCACTTTTGAATCACCAGGCTCTCGAGGGTAAGGATGTCAAGGACCTCCTGACCAACGTTGGCTCTGCTGGCCCCGCTGCCTCCGCCGGCCCCGCTGCCGCCGCTGGTGGTGCCGCCGCCGCCGAGGCCGCTCCCGCTGAGGAGAAGGCTGAGGGTAAGTTCTCTCATGAAACATGCGATGCGCTCAATGCGCCGCGTGATACAATCGCTAACTCCCTCACAGAGAAGGAGGAGTCTGACGACGACATGGGCTTCGGTCTGTTCGACTAAGCGCTTTAATTGTCCCGAATTCAAAGTCGTTTCCTTTTTTCTCTTTCCCTCACCTCTCATTCCGCCCCCGCCACATGGCTCCCTTGACGATTCTCTCTTGTACTCGATACTCCACGACCCCTGCTACGAAGACCTAAATCACGGGGAAGATAAAAAAGAAAATAGCAAAAGGTTCAAACGGACATGGACATTCAATGGAGACTGGGTGCTTGGGCCTGCCCCGATTCGCACAGGACCGGGGCTGGACCCAGTCGGTTGCCGATTTGATGCCGATACCATGGTTGCTTCCAGGATTATAGGGGAATTGAAGACAATACGTTTGGCACAAATTATCTTCCTCTGGGCTGTCCCCCGGTCGCCATTTCACAAATGAGTGGTCCGGCGAGTAGAGATGTATGCAGGGAAATTTGATGACAGTCGTTTTCCGCATCTAGATGGTCTCTTCTGTTCACGCTATTTCCCATGCGATCAAGATGTGACCAGGATCAGATGAAATCATTTCAAAGCTGTGAGAATCTTGCAGATTTCCATCACTATTCCTCTCCACTACTTCTTCTGATATCGTCACTGACCGCAATGGTGCTCGGGCCTTAACAGTGTAGAAATGTAGTGAGATAATGTACAATGCACTGCTCGGTCAGAGCAAAAAACTACCCTGTAAACGAGAGCGGTTTCTGACCGAGCTCAACTTTGTGCGTGCGCACGAGAGACGAGCCCGAAGATACAGACACGGACAGAAACGATGCAATAGCAGTAGGACAAGCCAAAACACGAAATACAAATTGAAACGGCAAAACGCCAGGAGACATGCAGAGCGTATCCACCGGAAGGCGAATTCTCTGTCAACCTCTCCTCGTTGAGCAAAAAGGCAACCGAGGATGCAAACGCTCACGCATTCAATAACCGTGAATCCATGGAGATTCAATCACATAATCACAAACGCCTGCTATACTGTAAACTTTTTTCGTCGTCGGCTGATTTCAGTCGGACAATTGGGGCATTCGTTGGGTCGTTTCAAGCTTTGTGGGTTGTGTAGTTGTACACATAGATCATGTCGCGAGGATCATGAGGTGATCATCGCTTCGGTGTCTTGGGCCGCGTACATACGGAATTGGATGAAAATGGCGACGTCCTCGGCCATAGTGCCCAATGAGCCAATCAGCCAGGGCAGATTGGTGACCACATATTCGCGATTGGTCGAATGGCAGAGAATCTGAAGTTGTTTGTGAGTTTCCGAAACTACGTTGTCTGTGGAGTCAGGAGACACTCACCCCGGCGCCATAAGTGAGATTACCAAGGAGTGACAGAATGAAGAAGAGAAGTGAGAGACCTTCAGAGATGCGATCAGTATGGGTTGCTAGCGTAGTGGTCGAGACCCATTAACATACCTTCGCATGACTGGTCCCGATAATTCTTATAGATCTGGGGCAATCTCGCTCTATAACAACTGTCAGTTCACATCACCTGTTTTCAGATGTTCATCAAGTCCCACTCACCCTAGATAGCAGACTGCGCTGAAGTATCCCAGCACAGCACCACTGGTGGCCATATCGACGGGTTTGGCGTTTTCCATGGGAGCTGGCGCCCACATTCCCGTCCGCCAGGCAATTGTCCAGCCGACCATGCCCACCACAAAGATACCCAGTACACTGATCACGTTCTTGGCCCATGCTTTGCGTCCGAATTCGTTTTCCTCGACGATCTTAGCCAATGGATCTTCAGGTTGGCTCTCACGACGACCATTTCCCTGATGACCACGCTGCGAGGCCGAGGACCTGCGACGGGTATGCGGGGATACGGCATCGCTGAAGCGCCGACCGAGAAGTGGAGTCGTCGGGTCTGCGGTCTCGGTAGACGAGCGCCGTCGTCGGAGTAGGCTGTCGCGACGCGCATTGCGCAGCTTATAGTACACACATTGTGAGATGAGGACACCGTCGGCAATACAGAAGTATACCGCGATTGCAACGATAACGGGGACCAGGCCTGCCAGCACGCCACCGAGGAGATTCGCAATGTCGCCAACGAACCAGACAGCGACGAACAGCAGAGAGATTGCTTCCGCGTTGCCGTTGCGGTAGTTTTCTATCAATTGTGGGACCTGCCGATGAATTGAGTCAGACGTTTAGTCGCAAAACGGTATCGACCTCTTGAGGTGCGAGCCCTGTTCCCTTCCGACATTCGTGAAGAGGCATATGATACCCTGGCACCCGCACAGGCGCGGGCTTGAGACACCGATGACACTGCGGGGAGTGATGCGAGTCATACCAGCAAAAAGATCCAACAGGTCATCGACACGGAGCCCAACAGGCCAGACGCCGCCTCTCGCGGCGTCAGAGGAACAGCATCCTGCGACATCATCCTGCTGACGATCTCATTGAGCACCATTGTGTGCCTTGCACCAGTGCAGTCTCCGCACAGGGCACGTTTGACGATAAGCAGCGGGCTGCGCTAGGCTGAAAAATGCGATCGGAGAATGCCCTATGACGGAATGGAGCGAGGCGGGTCGGGCGCCTCCGAAGGGATCGAGAGCAACAGGGTAGGTATGTAAATGAATACCGCGGTCAGTGATCAGGAAGTCAGTCTGGGATGGTAAAGTTTCCTGAATTGATGGCAATGCGAAGATCGTGTTATAAGAGGGAGCGAGAGCAAGTTGAAGGAAGGGATGGGGGTGAAAAGTCAAATGGGAGAAAGATAAGCCCACGAAAAAGACTAAATTAGTGTTGCATCGGGGAAGGCACGGAGCCCGCTTCACTCGAGCTGCCTCAAAACTGCTTCCCTGTGAACTACTTTACTACTTTAGTAGTATGTTCTAACTACTACTGTACTGGCTCGACCCACTTCGAAATCATGAGTCAGCCCGCTGAAGTGTCCCTCTCAAGCTCTCAACCACCTGAAGCATGAAGGTTGACATCACCAGAACTGTCATGGGGTAGAGACTTGCTCAGATGGGCACTGGACCCTTTTGATCAGGGGCTCGACTTCACCACAGCTTGGACGATGGTAGATGTGCTCCACAGTCCGCAGTCCCCATCTCAAGCTTTCTAGTAACTAACTCAGTTACCTTTAACTTCTTATGTCGAATCTTCTTGAGCATGTGATTATGAATTGTACTGTAGTTGGCAATGAAGAGTGACTTACTGCAACAAAGTCACATGACTGTTTCAACCTCCCCTCCGTTCAACCCAGCAACCCACTCGGGTCGGTCAGGTACATTCACTTGGAGCTGTTATTGCTGTACATTTCTGTAACCACTTGCGATACCAAACAACCTGGAGGCAATGTGACTGATGCGGTCATCAGCCGAATTAGTCCAGGACTCCAGTCTGGGCCGAATCGAAGACGGAGGTTATCTTACCTGTATATACTATATAGAAGACCGTTTCCACCATATACATTATTATATTATTTAGTGTTAATACCCATGGTCAGGAGACTATATATAATTTTCATCGTCCATCAGTAAAAGACTACTAGCGCAAGCCTATCCATTACCTTACCATTCACGCACCTTCTGGATCATTCTCGACTCCTGTAATTGCGACACAATGCTATGGAAGCACCCATATCACCCTTGCCAGCCTGAGCAACATATTCCATCCAAGATTTCATCCCAACACCTAGGTACCGACCTACCGTAGGTATGCCCGAGCACAAGGTTATTCAAGATCAACCAGACTCGTGACTTTGAATCAGGTGACCACCGCCTTGGAAGTTTTGATTTGCTCCAGGCTGTCACGTCTCTTTCTGTTGCCTTTCTACCTATTACCCAGCATGACTCGTATACTCACTGCAAACCTCCCCACCAACAGTACTGCTAATGTGCAGCTACTGATATCATTGTCTTGACCCCAATGAGACGGGACCAATCTAGGTAGCTCGACTTGAGGTGATGATTGACGTTGACGGAAGTCCTCTGTGGTGTTTCTAATCAACAGAACTCAGACTCGGTACACTCGATGAGGCTCAGTCTGGCCCACAAACCCAATTCTCTCATACTTTTCCTGTCGAAACGCAGTTTCCGATCTCAGTTCGTCGAGGAGACCCAATCATTTCATTCTCGCTATATTCTACAATTACAATGATGGAACATAATCACAGGGCCACTCCGCCTGAGAACCGGATTAGTTGCCAGAATCAACACCCCGCTCGTCTGCCATCATCTCTAGCTCATCCTCAAGCACCGAGACCGCAATGTCACCAATAACCTCTTGGACTATTCCATGCAGAAGACGTTGTCGGGCAGTCCCAGGCTGAATCTCCTCGAGTGCCTCGAGATAATCCGTGAGTGGGCCGTAGTCCACCACATCCCCCCAGTTTCCGCGGTCTACTCCATTCTCGTGTAAGAACATCTGCAAGGCTTCAAGTCCATCCTGCACAAGCCATTGCTCAAGGACTTGCTGATCACCAGCCAATGGACGAGCTCGGCCGCCTGATGGCCGATCCCCAGTTCCATTTTCGTCAGTGTTGCCGCCTTCTCTATAATCTTCCTCGTCGCTGTCTGCGATTTCGTCACCTTGTAGCTCTGGCAGCCGAATACCACCGCCGTCCTGCAGCTGTCCCATGAGATCGCGCAGCCATTGCGGTCGCCCACCCTGTGGTACCTGTGCAAGATAGGACGGCGACGGATCGCTCTGCTGACGGTAGGCGTCCGATTCGTAGGGTGGAAGGGGATCTGATGCGGACATGCGGCCGGAAACAAACCGCGTCGGCAGGTGAGTGGTCACCTTGGGGATATCCGACAGAACGACATGTCGAGCCATGTCCAGAGTGATCTCCGGAGGCTCGATAGATTGCGGTTCACCCGCCAGCGTATCAGCCACCTCCACAATGAGTGATACTGCCTCCGGAGTGTTCCAAAGGTCTTTGGCACGTGTGATGTACAGCTCTGTGAGAAGTTCATGCGATCCAGGAGGAGGCATTTTGCCCCAAATCTGCTTCGGGATGTGCTGAAGATCCAATTCTTGAGCCAGCCGATTGAAAATCCATGGCCAACGGGCCATGGCGTGACGAAGCTGACGGCGACACTCCTGAGGCTTACCAACGCGCAAGTATGCCATTACCAGCGAGCATTGAATGTTTGGAAGCTCGGCCCAATCGCGACTGAATCGCGTTTGCGTGCAGAGATCCACGAAATGAGCGTATTCTCGACCACGCAATGCAAGATGATCGATCATGAGCTTCATGCAGTAGGGATCAGAGTCATTCAGACTCAAAAGGAGTTTTGCCCACTCATATGCAGTTCTCCACGTCCCTTTCATGCCCAGATTGGCAATGTATCTCCAGCCAACCAGCCATAATTCGCGATTCTCCATGTGCAAGAAGTCGAGGCGGGCGAGGCCTTCTCTGAGACGTGCGTTGAATGACGAATGGGCCGATCGTCCGATGTTGAAGAGCGCACGTTCCAATAGGTCGGCTGAGACTGCGTGGTCGCTCTGATGTTTGGCAATTTCTGAGACTTGCAGCAGGGTTGAGATATGATAGGGATTGTATTGAAGGTGGTGAATTAGGCGCTGAGGATCCATGGACTCGACGCAGAGCTCGAACTGCCTCTGAACATCTTGGTAGCCCGTGTTGTGCACGATGCGATACAGAGTTACGCCAGAAGCGAGCTTCTCTTGTAATTCCATCCCCAGTCCTCCGCTCGGCGCTCGAGGCCACTCGTCTTTTCCTTGCATCAGAATGTTCCGTCGTAGTGTGACTCCCGCCAAACTCTGTCCTCGACTGGCTGGGCTGTATCGTCCGGTTAAAGCTTGACCGAGATCGACCGTTTCTCGGTTACGATCACGCCGCCGACCAGCGCCTGTACCGGCTGGCTGATCGAAATTCTCCAGAACAACATTTCCAAACAGACGCTTCATCTCGTTGGTCGCGTTCAAGGATTTGGGATCAATCGCTAGGAGTTCACTGGTTGTTTTCGCGAACGAACCGTCCAGCGAGTCCGTTGTCGATTGCGCTGCGCTAGCAGTATTGCCCGCTTGCCCGTCTGTAGCAAGCTCTCTCAGAGCTCGATCGATTTCATCGAGCTCTTCATCTGACTGCGCCACTTTTATCGAAGTTGCGGCTTTGGCTTTGCTCTTCTTCTTCTTCTTTTTCTTCCTCGCGTTCTTGGTCTCGTGGGGCGGAGTGTCGGAGTCAGGCACGCTCGTAATAGATTGTTCCATAGGGTTTTCTGGTTCCGTCTCGTCATCATTATTATCGTCGTTGTCATCGTCGCCCATGTTGAGGAGGTCAAAAGCATTCAACTTCGGCTTGGCGGGGTGTGGGGGTTCGTCGTCGCTTGATGCATTTTCGGTCTCTTGCTGTTGTTGCAATTCTTGCTCTCGCAGTTTCTGCAATTTTCGAATAGCACGTGAAGACATTTTGAAATCTGTGCCTTCTGTACTCCGTGCGTCAGAAAAGTACAGCACCTGTCATGCGCTGCACAGACTCGAATGGTAGCTTTTAAAAGTTCCCGCGGGGAATGACGACAGGGGACCTGATATGGAATAGCGTAATCTTCTCGGCACGTCTACACGTGATTCCTTATCGGGTCGTATAGCGTACGCATTCTCTAAGGACTTTGTTGTTATCGTGCAACTCTGCTTTCATTATCTCGAAGTGAAGCTCAGGCATTAAACACCGGGATACCAAAATCTAACCTGAAGCTTTCTATCGTCGCGTACCGATGCGTTGGGCGGCTGTGCAGACGTGTCGTGCGGCTCGGTGTGTTCCAGCATGGAAACTTACTAGTAAGCGGCCGTGCTCGTTCTCCTACACTCACAACTCGGTCCGAAGCCTGCGGTCATTTTCAGGAGGTCGACGCTCGACAATCATTTCGGCGTCTCCTCAAAACTCCATGCATATTCGCAGGTTCTCGCTCGCAGCCATCTCTACTGTGGTGGCCTCTGGGGCTTGGTACGCATATCAAGGGGACGGAACTGTGCAATCATTGGCAACCCAAGTGCGAGGATTCGCCTCAAGCGCGATCTCATCAGCTTATGCTGAATCCCCGTCTGGTCCGGCCAGACGTGCACTTCACGTCAGCAACAACAATTTCTACACCGAACCTTTGACAGCGGATGAGCCATTGTCGAAGAATACAGACGACTCAGATCGCCGGAGGCTGGAGATGTTAACCCCGGAACAAGCCACAGAGAAGCTGCGCAAGAATGAGGAATCGTATCTTGTCAACAGGGGAAATGGTGTCGTCCGGTACGACATAGTCCAGGTGCCTAGTAACTCTCCAATCGAAGATGATCACGCGGAGAAGATTGTTGAGGTATCGTCATCTACCTTGGGTCAGACAGACGGAGAACCAAACAGCGACTGGATGTTTTGGGCGGTATTCGACGGACACTCGTGAGTTTGTCCTAGCCGAAAATGCTGCTCTGACTTTAATTAACCTCAGGAGATTAGAGGCTGGACCACTTCCGCAAAGCTCCGAAACGTGCTCATTTCATACGTGGCGCGAGAGCTGAATTCCACTTACAAGGCAGCCGCCGCCGACGGAAAACCTATGATGCCTTCTTCTGAAGCAATTGACCAAGCTATCAAGAAGGGATTTGTTCGCCTTGATAACGACATTGTTTACGAGAGCGTGGACAAGGTCGTCAAGTCCAAGTCTCGTCGCATGGCTGCGGAGATCCTTGCCCCCGCTCTATCAGGATCATGTGCACTCCTCAGCTTCTACGACTCGAAGTCCAAAGACTTAAAGGTCGCCGTCGCTGGTGACTCACGCGCTGTCCTGGGTCGCCGAGGGGCAAATGGCAAGTGGACCGCTACCGCGTTGTCCGAGGATCTGACGGGTGGAACTCCCTCTGAGATCAAGCGCCTGCAGGAGGAACACCCAGGCGAGCCATATGTTACGCGAAACGGCCGCATCTTGGGTGGCCTCGAGCCAAGTCGCGCCTTTGGCGACGCATTCTACAAGTGGAGTAGAGGAACTCAAGACATGATCAAACAGCAATTCTTCGGCCGCACACCTCATCCTCTTCTCCAGACTCCTCCATATGTCACCGCCGAACCTATTATCACTACCACCAAGATCGACCCCGAGAAAGGTGACTTCATTGTCATGGCCACCGACGGACTTTGGGAAATGCTCAGCAATGAAGAAGTAGTCGGGTTAGTCGGCGAGTGGCTGGAGCACCAGAAGTCTGGTAACGGAGGCTCAAAGGCTTGGCTGCAAAGCTGGTTCAGCTCCCAAAAGCAATTACCTGTAGAACCAGCCAAGGATCAAGCTTCAGAAGGCCAGCGCAAACCTATCCGCCAACGCCAGTATGACATTCCTGACGCAGCGAGTCGATTCGTCGTGGAGGACAAGAACGCTGCTACTCATCTTGTTCGCAATGCCATGGGTGGCAAAGACAAGGATATGGTCTGCGCTTTGTTGACGTTGCCGTCCCCATATTCCCGTCGATACCGGTACGTTGTCTCTTCGTCAATTTGTTGATTCTCTTCGTCTGCTGACCATGCTCGTAGCGATGATATTACCGTTGAGGTTATTTTCTTCGGCAAGGGTCCAGGCCCTCGGTCAGGCACCGTTGAGATCAACCAGGAGGCCACGGCACCCGAGGAGCCCCTTCAAGCCAAACTTTAAGTGGGTACAATTGGCTCAGGACCGACTGGTAAACTTCAAAGACTTGAAGCCTGCGTTGCTTATCCTATGATGTTGATAATATCTGGATGACCTTCATCTGGAGACAATTTCCCGTCGTCTTGTTGCAGCAGCAAATCGTAGTGATTTGACGCCAGCGAATGCCTACATGCAGCTGACCATGTACCATACTGCCCGACTGGGGTTGCGACCGCTATACATGTCTATGAAAGTGGTGTAAATTGAATCGCATCTAGGTGCCGTAGACTTTACTCTCACGGTAACACAGAAAAATTCCGACCAGAGTTCAATGCTATCGAACAGCAAACTTTTCTTCATTTGAACGTATGATATGAAGCCAAAAGCGTGATTTGGGGTCGAGCATTGAGAAGGCAGAGGCCCTAGCAGTGCTGAGTGCTTTCGGTCTCGTTTGTGTAGACCATCATCCCTGCGCTATTCTCTCAGTGTTGCGAACTAATCGCATGCTCTCCGCAAAAGACGCGATTACAAGGGTGAAGCAATTGTTTCGAAGAGATCATGAATAGGAATGCGGGACTGGGTTGGCATTCTTCCTTTTGACAGGCTAGCGCAGGAAGCCGCCATGCTCAACCCGACCCTTGTGGGCGTGTCAATGGATTTTGTCCAAATCTCTGTGAATCAGACCCTGTCATCCTAGTCCTTTTGCATGACAATGCGCGCGGTAAGCTAGTTGCTGTTGATTTTGGGGTGCGGCCTTCTTGAGAATCAATTGTCGTACCGGGCGAGGGGTAAGAAGTGGCCACAGCGAAGTACATGAGCTCTGCTGAACAGGCCTTTGAAGCAGCTCAGCGCAGCTTAACGTGGAATGGATCTTGAGCATCGGGATTGTGGAATTCGACATAGCGCCGCGAAGCTAGCGGCATGGGTGGCTTCGTGAACAAATTCTTTTCTAAGAAGAAGTTCTGCAAAGTGGCAATGTTGGAGCTGCTGATCCAATAGATCATTAAAGCCACTGGCATGTCATAGAACCAGCTGGACAAACCAACGTTAAGTGCAAGAACTTGAATGAACACGCGAAGTCCATTTCGCGAAAAAGCTTGAAACATCTCACGTCGAGGCATATCGGCAATATCAGCACGGGGTGTCATTTTCCAGCCAGCCTGAACGTTGAGAAGAATAGAAGCAGTGAGAAGCGCTGGAAGAATGCCCGTGCTGTCGCCTACCAGCAGGTCAGGGAACCAGAGTGCCCCCTCGGTCGCGAAGGTTGGCTCCACTGTGAGATGGAGGGAGTTGGTGGCCTCGTTTCCCCCTCGACCAGCGAAAGGAGCCACGGCAGCAAACCATTCTTGTTTCCAGACATGCCTCGGATGCTTTCCATGAACACGATCCATACGGGTAATTGCACGATAGGCAGGTAACGATACAATAAACTGATGCGCCAATCCTGATTGAGGGCCTGGAGTCTTTCTCGGAAATGTTTGTTGATGTCGCCATTCCTCAGGGCTTTCGTGAGAGCTGATGTGCCCCTGAGTTGTTTTTTCTTCTCGGCACTTGCCCATGTTGCCCAAGCTTGTTTTAGCGGCGCAATGTCTCGTTCACGACGTGCATTGTATTTGGTGTAAATCTGTAAGGGTAGGCCGACCACAGTTCGCACCAGCAAGGCTGTCAGAGGTATCGACGCAACCCAAGGTAGATGAGTAATATCGTGGACCCCGTGTATTACCACCGCGGAAGCGTCGAGGGCTTCATTGATCCATGGGGTAGGTTTCGTCGGGTGGAACTTTCGAACATGTGAGCGAGACGTCAGCGCTAACGTGCTGCGCGGAATTCGTATCGTCCTCAATCGAAGCGAGTTCATGACTTTCGCGACAAGAAAGAGTCACGATGGTGATCGGGTATTCGTGCAATTGTCAGAGGTTCTTCCCTCAGCTCACAGGGGTGGAGCTTCATAGATCAACTGACGGTTTTTGAAGAAGCTCCGAGCGGAGGGCGATGGACTCTCCGCGAATCATGTGACACGTGCATGGGAAAGTGACCCTCACCACGTCAAGTGATCTGAGCCCGTTTGGGGTGTTGATCAATCTATTGATGGGAAACACGGCTTCCGCCTTTTTGACTCACCCTTCCTCTCCTCCCAGTCAGCACTGTCCAAGATCCTCATCAGAACTCCAGATACCATGTGTCGCTCTTGATGTTCAAGAGACAGACGCAAATATGGCCATGTTGACCACCGCCATATCGGCGCTCATGATCGCTGCCACGACCGCCTTCCTGCTTCCGCGGCTCATCGGTACTTTGTTAGGGCTGCTGTTGCGCGGTGCGGGGTGGCTCATCCGCCGACGAACTCGATCTCGTCGTGACTATGTAATTGCGCGGGCGCGATCAGACGAGGAGGAACTCCAGAAGACGCTGTGTGAATCAGTTTTGACCTCCACACCAGCCCGGAGCTCGACGGAGGATGAGGATTGGGAACAGGTGGACAGTAACTCGGGCGCAGGCGCAGGCAGACCGTCTGGCAAAAGTGACAGCGCGGGCGGTGATTCCACACAAAGGCCCGACGACTGGGACGGTATCATCGGCTTCTTCCACCCCTTTTGGTAAGGGATATCTACCTGATGGGTGTCGGTGTGGTTTCACGTCAATTTCAATACTCTAACATCGATCGCAGTAATGCTGGTGGTGGAGGAGAACGAGTGCTTTGGGAAGCAGTACGTGCGACACAGAAGCGTTGGCCTAAGGCGGTCTGCGCAATCTACACTGGCGATCACGAGGTCAACAAGACGAGTATGCTCGAACGAGTTGAGAACAGATTCAACATTCGATTGCACGCCCCCACGGTAGTGCTGCTGTACCTGAGCACTCGGAAATATGTTGTCGCCAGCTCTTATTCACACCTGACACTCTTGGGGCAGTCCCTGGGATCATTGGTCGTCGCGTACGATGCATTCACGTTACTTGTACCGGATGTCTTTATTGACACTATGGGCTATGCTTTTACATTGGCCTTCTGTAAATGGCTTTTCCCTACGGTACGAACGGGTGCTTATGTCCACTACCCGACCATTTCAACGGATATGCTTGCCTCGCTCGATGATCAAAGTGGCATACAAGGATTGAATGCCGGAGCAGGAAAGGGTCTCAAAGGGACTCTCAAACGCCGATATTGGCAGCTGTTTGCTCGGCTTTACGGCTGGGTTGGTCAGCATGTTGACGTGGTGATGTGCAACTCTTCATGGACCGCGGCCCATATTCGCAAGCTTTGGGGCAACGGTAAGGACAATGTGAACAATAATTCATCAGCTGCCGGCGAGGGCACCCCTCGTCACCAGCAGTCGTATTTCCACCTACGGCCGTCGCAGAACTCGAATCAGCCATTACCGTCGACGAAGAAAGTGAGAGAACTCGCCACGCCACGTTGTTGTACATTGCCCAGTTTCGACCTGAGAAAAATCATCCACTTGTTCTCCGCTCCTTTGCCAGGTTCCTGCAAGAGCGTGCGCGTAATCCCGCGTACGAGGGCCTTCCATCTCCGCGACTGGTCTTGATAGGATCAGTTCGCCATGCCAGCCCGGACGAGACTCACATCTACAACCTCCGTCTACTAGCTCACGAGCTACGCATACGCGACCACACCACATTTCTCTGCGACGCCAGCTGGCCCGCCGTTCTTTCTCACTTGGGCACGGCCTCTGTTGGCGTCAACGCAATGTGGAACGAGCACTTTGGTATCTGTGTCGTGGAGTACCAGGCCGCTGGCTTGATCTGTGTGACTCACGACTCCGGTGGTCCGCGCGAAGACATTGTCGTTGATCTCGGCGATGGAGCTACGGGCTTCCGTGCCGAGACAGAGGAGCAATTTGCAGCTGCCTTTGAGGCAGCTTTGGCATTGCCTCTGTCCGAGAAGGTTGCAATGCGGCTACGGGCTAGACGGTCGGCTCAAAGGTTCACAGAGGCGGAATTTTCTCGAAAGTGGTTGACACAGATCCAGAAGTTGGTCGACACCGCGCGATAAACGGCAGTGTTCGTTCTTTCCTTTACGAATGGCTGTGACCCTTGATTTTATCTTTGGCGCTCAGCATCACATTAAGTCTATATTGATAAATTAGGATTGGACAAATTGAAAGGCATAAAGAAAGGCAATGTATCGATTGTATTCACCTCCTGTACCGACAGTAAGTAGAGCACCTTCATCGTCGAGAAAGATCGTCTCGTCTACATGCATCAGCCACCAATATCTATCTCAGCATTGCACCTAATACCTAGTATTAGAAGATAGGAATAGACGACCGCCCAGAGAGACCTAGCATCTAGGCGAGGGTCGATAGAACGTCTACCTAATGGAATGACAAGCAGCATAAAATCACCGGCACGACAAGCAGAACCTATGCCTGCCCACGGAGATATACCCAATTTTGCGACAAGAGTCGTGGTCCCACGAAACGACGCCTTAGCTCACGAAACCTCAATGAGCCATTTTGAGTGTACTAAAATCTAGACAGAAAAACACTCTGCCAATTAAGGTCATTTGCTTAGGAACGTCGATGCGACGTTGCTAGATTGATCGTAAATTTACCAGCACATTTAGTCTGAGGAAAGTATAATCAGGAAGATGATTCAATTGCGATTCAGCCCATAATATAGGACCAGGTCAATCAATGGGAGCCAAAGGAACCATATATAAGTGTGTTAATGCTGAGTGGATATCGTCTAGAAAGTAAGTGTGATCTCACGATAATCGAGTTATTCAGTTCACCTCGGTCACCAGAAAAGGTAATATTCAGGCTCCAAAGTGAGTTGATCAACCATTTCAGAACGCCAATACCGAGTCTATAAAATTTTATCCTGCCTGGAGAAAGACAATTGGGAATAACAAGGCCGATAATCGGCCGCGAAATGAACAAGATGACGAAGAATCGAAAAGAAGCCATTAAAAGAAACCACAAGGTTTAGACTTCAAAAATGGCAAAATAGAGACGAAACAAGGACTGGTCTTGTGGCAAGTTGGGAGACTGAATTCCTTTCTTCCGGTCCACGATATTCTTGCCAACATAAACACGAAGGGGGTATAAACGAGTGAAGGAGCATCGTATCATGACTAAAGCCATTTTTGATCGGCATATTCGGAACTTCCTGCATTCAAGTTGAGCATCTGATCAGGATACAGATTGGCTTGATTGGAAGCATATCCGCTACTCATTCCAGAGACACCACTGAGACTGGATTCATCCTCATCAAAGCCGTATTCTCCTCCAGAGCTGGCGTCAAAACTACTTCGACCACCAATGTCACTCGGGTCGTCACTTCCAGCAGCAAGCTGGTCCCATTGCAGATTTTGAAGAGCCGGGTATTGCGCGAGAAGGGCAGCTGGCAAGACAAAAGTGCCCGAGGCTTGACCATCCATGCCGGGAATACCTGGCATGACGAGCTGCTGGGGAACAGGTTGTAGGTGACCACCGGCGGACTGCTGCTGCTGCTGCTGCTGTTGTTGTTGTTGAGCCGCAACACGTTCGCGCTCTTGTGATTCTTCATCGAGGAGAGGTTTAATGCAGATGCGACCAGCCTCGGACCTGAAGTGGCGGCCCAGAGCATCAGCGCGCGCAAATCGACGACCGCAGCCCCATTGGCCGCCCAACGTCAGGTCACCGCGGCAAACGAATTTCTTCTCGCCAGAATGAAGACCCTCGTGGCGCTTCCGGTCATGCTGACGGGCAAAAGCCTTGCCACAAACTGTGCATACAAACGGACGTTCGTCGGTATGCGTACGGAGATGAGATCGCAAGTTGTATGCGCGTGTGAATCTTTTAGGACACAGAGTGCATTGGAAAGTTGCGGGATGCTTCTGGACACGCTTCGAGTCGCCCGGTGCCGCGCCTGGCCGTCCCGGATCAGCCAAGTCCAAAATATAGTTACGGCTTTCGATGGATGATGTCGAAAGACGCCGATTCGACCGAGCCGGAGAAGCGTCACGTGAGCCAGGATTACTACGCGACTGAGGTGACAATGATCGTGGAGAGGTAGGTGGGATTGGCTCTAAGCTGGACGCCGAGGCTGCTGGCGACCTTGGACGAGAGGCTGGGTGTGCGAAAGGATCTGACTTGCTGCGCCCTCGCGATCCTAATTCTTGAATGAGCAAAACGCGTCGGTAAGGCGAGCCGATTTTCTTTGGAAAGGAACAACTCACTCATCGCCGGAGGACTCAACGAGTCGAAGTCGGCCATTGGTTTCGAGGGTCCGAAGCTAGGGGTTCGAGACGGAGGCGCAAACTCTACGTTGATTGAAGGAGGCGCCATCTGGGATGCCTGGCCAATGTCGCCTCCCGAACGGGCTGCCATCAAATCATCGCTCGGGTAGCCATACATCTCGGTTGGCGCAGGAGGAAACTGGTTGCCGGTAGGTGTATATTGAATGCTGGGGATCATGTCAATGCCTTGCTGAGGCATGAGACGAGGCGAGATGTACGGGCTGTGCGCCGGACTGAAGCCTTGTTGATGCTGCTCAGACAGTGTGAATTGCTCGATAGCCAAGGCGTTGTCGTACAAAGCTGGATCACTTTGTGGCGCAAGCGACGGAGATACGTTACTGTCGATGTTATCGAATTCATTTTGTGACAAGTACGGGGAATGTGTCGCTGATGAGACCTCGGAGACTTCCGACGGAGCTCTACGATGGCCGTGAAACGCGGTGTTATTCGTCATGACCGACGGCCAGTCGGCGTTCGCCTGAGCACCCATATATGCAGCGGTGGCTGGATCTAGAGATGCATGTCGCGAATGCTGAGGAGTATAGAACGTTCCTGGAGTTCCTCCTGGGGGTGACATAGGACCGGGGGAAGACTGTTGTAGATCGTGGGTGGATGGGTGTGAAGACGCAGAAGGATTGGATATTGGGCTGACGATATCTGCTGGGCTGATGGTGGAGTTGACCGCCTGTTGTACCGGCTGCATCTGGGTATCAATGAAGAGCGATGAGTTGTAATCCGTTGCGCTTGCGCCGTTTGCGCCATTGTTTTGGTAGGCGGAGAAATCCAGCTCGCCCGGGTTGGAATTGAGTAAATTGGAAAAGTTCTCTGTGCCTTGGCCCGATTGCAGGTCCGAGGATGCAGGGTCGAATCGAGTCATCATGTTTGGATCGAATGTCTGCTGTAAAGACATATTGGTTGTGTCCAACAGAGGTGGGAAGGTCTGGCTGGAGGAGGAGGAAGGGGCCAATGTTTGATTTGGCGCAGACGCATCGAAAGAGTAATCTGCGGAGTATCCATATAGATCCTGACCCGCGAGGTTGCTGATGTGACAGTCTCCTTGTGGAGGGTTGAAGGGTGGGTTGGTGTTGAAGTTGGCTGACATGGAGGGGTCCAATGCTAGGCCCGAAGTTGGGTCGTGATAGTGAGGTTGGGCATGGGGCGATGGGCTGACGCTGCGAGTCTTCACATGCGCCGCGTTGGCATCCAGCCCCTGGCTATGGTCGTGCGAGGCCATAATGAGCAGCCAAGTAGACCTAAGAAGAAAAAATTGGCAGGGTAACTTTGTATGCCAACGCGCACGAATGTTGGGACCGGTGAAGAGCGCGACACGGGAGGCCGGCGCAAGCGGAGCACAAAAGATCGGGGAAATCGAAGCTGCGGCTAACCCGACGAAATAGGGCGCAATATACTTGCGAGCACCAAGAAGGCACAGCACTGAGCAGAGAGGCTAACGCGTACACACGTGGATCCAAAAGTCGCCCAGACTCAGCAAGGAGGTCGCATCATATAGGAGCCTCGAAGCAGATGCAAATGCCAGGGGGAAAATGGAGATGTGACGGAGAGATTGATAATGGTTGGTACCGATGGAGGAGAGTGGGTGGTGATAGTAGCCCGTACTGTGGAGGAACCCCCAATCTGAACGGTCAACGCACGTGCGTAAGGCGGTCTAAGCACCATAAGATCGGACAGTCGACGGATTCGTAGTTTGTACTACGGGGGAACACTTACCTACCACACTCAACATTCGTATCTACATACAGCATACTCCAAGCCTACGGGCAAGTTGGACATGGATTCAGCTTTTAATGATGATTTAATCTATCGCGTCTGGGTTGCCTTCGGAGGGGTTGGCGATAGGGACGGGCGATGAATTCGAGAGTGGACACAAGATTAGAAGGAACTGTACCCTTTTGCAATTATCGGCACCTGCAAAGCCCACTAGAACCACGTAGCGTGCGCAGTTCTGGTACAATAATAATGCAGGATGTACTCCAGGAGTCCACCCTCGAGAAATGCGACAGTCCAGTGTGGACATTGGGCGCGTATTCGGGTCAGTCAGCCTCCACCGACGCTAACTGAAATTTGGAACAGCACTGTTAAGTGTTCAGTGTTGACTCGTTGAGTGCTGACAACCTGACTGCACTACTGTACCAAGCAACGCAGCCTCGATGCTACTAAGTTAGGGCTTCCCGACTTGGAAGTATGCGATGTTTACGACTCTACATCGATGCACGGCACCGTGGAGTGTAGTTTAAAGAGCTCATTGAGTGAGCTTGGACTGACTGATATGATCTACTCAAGATTTTCACTTACTTAGGTACCTACCTAATAGAATGCATGCTACATAAGTGCTTAGCATCAAGACGTGCGGCGCTGGAACCGCACATCATAGTACTGTAGTACTTCGTAAATAGCAGGAGGAATATACCAGAATTTCTATTACTACAGACCAGGCGAATGCAAATTGCTTCTAATCTAGCAAGCCATTTTGCTACTGATCCGGATAGTCGAAACTTGACAGATATTTATGCCTTTTCGTCTTTCCTTTTACTTGGTCACCCCACTTTGGGGTGGACTCCATGTACTTCGACTAGTGCGACTACCAGAAAGCAGGCGGGCACTACTGTACCAGTACGAGTGACTACGGAATCCAGCAAGCAGAGCCCCTCTTTCCCACCATTGCTGTCAGAGTGCTCAGGGTCCCCTGTCCAGTGTCCATGTACCCAGTGTTCACTGACTCAGTAGTCAGTACTAAGGTACAGTACCAAGTAGTGTAAGTACATAGAGGTGCCCAACGTCAGGGGAACAGTACCAAAGGGCCAGACTCTCACGAGTCACCAATGTTTGGGAGCATCATACTGTACTTTTAGATTCCTCTCAGCCGAAGCGGACCAAGATCGTCATCGAACGACCGAGTTCATCAGGCGAGGAACTCCTAGCGTGGAACTCCGTCCCAAAAGAAAACGAGGGTTTATCGTCGACTCGTCCTCGACTTACAGCGGAGTGGATCCATCAACAATCTACGAGTCCACTTTTTGTTTAGAGGAGACCACTAGCCAAGTAGACAGAACTGGACCGTACTAATTTAGTAGTGGGGGAGAAACACTGGGGCCGGCTTTAGCTTATGTTTGCACAGCCTCACAGCCAAGTCTTCCGGTCTTGCAAGTCGGCGGTGGTCATTGGCTTGGTTGGACATTCCATGGCCCCCGAGGCTGCTTTTTGCGTGGCCACGGACGAAAGCTAAGCTGGCCGAGGAGACAAGGCAGACTCGTGGAGCCACAGGGCGACTCTGCCTTGAATTGCCCCAACATAGCATGTACGCACTAGGGTAATTGGACGATGTAGGAGTATCGATGAGAAGGGGAGACTCCTGGGTTCTTGACTCTTGTCAATTTGCGAAGCGCTCATTTTCATCAACAGCACCAATACCAGTGAAACTGGGCAGTGGAGAACTTGAGGCTGGAGAGTACTAATGCGTAAGGTCGTGAAAACATCACGTGACTGTACATCGGAGTCAGCGGTAAACTTCTGGCAAAATCCTAGCTGTCTGATTGGTTGATAGGGTGGTGCTGTGCTCAAATCAGGTGACCGATCACGTGACATATCTTCTAAAATGCCTTCACTATATCCCGACCCAAGGGGGGCTTAATTTCACTTCCGGCGGAAGATTCCACCTCTGATTCGCTGTTCGGGGCGGTCCAGACGTGTTAAAATCATGTGATTTCCCCAGCTTTGCTAATGCCCATAACGTCCAGCGTCTCTCTCAATCACGGGCAGCGTAGAACATGAAGCATTGCGACGGCAGTCAACGGATTAATTATAGCAGTTGCTTCACTCCGAAGTTCCTACCGAGGGGGAGGAAGCCCGCGGGACACTCGTATTACGATCCAAACCCACTACTCACCCGGTCCCTTTAGACCGCCGTAATGATACTGGACACGTTGTAGCAGGCGCCTACTATACCGCAGGAGCGGCAGCCGCAGGACTTAAGTAGCAAACACGGACACTAGTATCCCTTCAAACTTAGCAATTATCTCTATCATTTCGAGGAGTCATCTTGGAAACCTCAATCTGATTCGGACCACCCATTCATGATAGTCCTAACACGCGGGTGCGAGCTTGAGATCCTCGGCTCGTTCGGCTCGTTGGGTAAGGTCCAGGGCTCTAGGCCATAGAGACCGCATGAATGGAATAGGGTTTGGAATACCAGTAAGATTGCTGCGAGTTTGAATCTCGTAGAATATCTACGAAAACATAGTATTTAAGCGAAAGTTGGTATTTATGTCGGCAATTTAGAACTAGGTTCTGCCACCGCGAAAGCAAGCGGCTGGAAACTCCGTCGGTATTCCTTGCAGGAGCAAAATAACCCATTATCCATTGCAGACAATTACATATTGACACGCATTTGTCCCCAGCGCCGAGCAAAATTTTCAACTGTCGACATATGAACATGCGATTACTTGATCGACTGGATTGTCCTTCGAGAATGCCATTGCTCAGAATAGATCATCACAAGCTAGATAGCTGCTTCACTGCACGTGCTCCACAAGGGTTAACTCCTGCTTCTCTGTGCCGGAGGGCACCACATGGCCGTCTCCGAAGAGCAAGTCCATCTCCTCAAGGGTCCTACCCTTAGTCTCTGGGAAAAAGAAGTAGTAGCAGAGCATGGCAATAATGTTGAACACGAAGAAGACATAGAAGTACCGGAAGCCGATGTTGGTCAAAGCAGTGGGTGAAAACTGAGCAAAGACCAGATTGATAGACCAGTTGGTGAATGTAGTGATGGAGTTGCCCTGGTTTCGGATATCCACAGGGAAGATTTCCGCCGGGTACACCCAGGAAATGATGCCGATGAAGGTGTAAAAGAAGCTGAAGACAAAGTTCATGGCGACCATGGCACGCAGTTGGTTGGAGTTGGTCTCGTCGTAGTGTTGGGACATGGCGGCATTGCAGACAAGTGCAAGACCCATACCAGCGGACCCAATAATGAGAGGCTTGATTCGTCCGACCCGTTCAAGGGCCCACAGACCACCAGTGCAGTAGAGGATGGACAGAGCACCAGAGATACCGATAATCATGAGAGTGGTGTGCGTATCGAAGCCTAACGAAGCATATATTCGGGTTCCATAGTAGTTGATCACGTTGATGCCGCTGAGAGGACCAAATGCTTGAACCGCACAGCCCAGAACCAAGCGACGACGCCAAGTAGGTTTAGTCAGAATCGAGGACCAGGTGATTTTGGTGGATGCACGCTCTGCCTCAATGGTTTCGCGGATCTCCTGGAATTCAAGCTCAATATATTGTTCTTTCTCAGGGGTACCATCACCGTGAAGTCTGTGAAGGGTGGCGAGGGCCTCATCATGACGGTCTTTCTCCATCAACCAGCGTGGGGACTCGTTGAGGAACCACACGCCGGAGGCAAGGACAATACCAGGGATGCACTGGAACGCCAGAGGGAATCGCCCTGGGGAACGTAGTCAGTAAAGGCAACCCATACAAAATCCTTTCACCTCTGGAGTAGGGTATTGGTACATTGGAAGGGGGTGTCAATGAAGGAGCACCCGTAACCCAGCCACTGAGCCACGAGATATCCCCAACTCAGCATCCACTGCAAGAGACCCGACATCATACCACGCGAGGCAGCCTCAGCCATCTCACCGGCATACATCGGTACAACGGAAGTGAGCATGCCTACGGCAGCACCAGCAATGAATCGACCAATGATGAGCATGGCCATGTCGACCGCACCGGCCTGCAGACCACACCCGATGATCGAAATGCACGCTCCAGCAAAGACAGAGCGCTTTCGTCCCAGACGATCACCAGCGAAGACATTGATGATTGTTCCTAAGATAGCGCCACCTTGGAATGCAGAGACAACACCGCCAGTCGTATTGTCACTCGGGTAGGAAAAGTACTTGATGAACTCGGGCTGGCCAATGGTAGAAGTGATGATACCACTGTCATAGCCGAACAGGAAACCTGCAGGAATTGCAATAATGTCAAAGATGATGCAAAGCTTTTAGACAGGGGGATGATCGAGAAATTCATGTACCTCCAATGGCGAGGAACGCCGCCGAGAGCAACGTAGTGAGCTTCATGACCTGTAGACTTGGAATCGCGGATGATGAACTAGACGTGGGATGAGGATTATCTCCCCGGACTTGTCTCCCCACGGGGCATATTTTATACTCCACACCAGTCGACTGCAGTATTTCATGATCAAGCGGGGATTCGGAAGCAAGACAGGTCAGAGTCTAGCGTCCAGTTGGGGTTCACGCGGTCACGCAGTTCGAGGCTGCGTGCGAAAAGCGGAAATCCCGACCCAACGGCCTGATGCTCAATGTTGACAAGGTTTAGCAAATATGGCTCCACCCGGACACCACCCCTGTCGGTGTAAATCAATCCCGAGATTCCCGAATGATGCATATCGAGGACTCGAAGGTGCCGTAGGATCTGACTGCCGGTGGTCGTGAGCGCGGGCCAATTGAGTCAAGTCGAGTCCATGATTAGACTGCTTTTGTGTTCAAACCACCAAATATGCCCGATCAGCTGGACGGCCGAGGTTTTCGCTCCACCCCCAGCAGGCACTTCATGGAGTGCGAGTGCCGAAGTGAAGCGAAGGGCGAAGTGTTGAGGAAAGAATAACCATGCCACGGCCGTCGTACTCGGCGAAAACGGGCCTGAGATGTTTCATTATCCTGGTCGCCGTTTCTGAACTGCCGAGGTCCTACTAAGAGACACAGCACGAAATGTGATAGCGTAAAGGTGAAGCCCACATCTACAACAAGGATTGAAATTACAAACGGACTCCAAGGGCAAATGCATGAGTTTCAATAAGGTAGAGAGCTTGACCTATGACAGGACTATAGTACCTATATCGTCTATGAAGAAGGTTGGATGGTTATCTGGTAATTGCCATGTTGCACTTGCAATGTGTCATCCCCAATCATAGTCTTTGTGCATCCTTCTCTGGTGACTTCCACCTGCGAGTTGGTGGGCCTCTTTACGATTGCCGAAGTACCAAAGGGAACACGAAGGTTGACAGTTACCACTTTCTTAGCGTCACGCTGGAACTTGACTTCAATCAGACCATATGGACTGTCCACAGCGCCTTCGACAAAGTCAAACTCTGCTTCATAGGGAGGCTCGATCTCAAAGGTACGATAAGCATTGCCCACGGGCTTCAATCCGAGAATCGCCGCGTAAAACCACTCATAGATGGTACCTAGCATGTCATGGCACTTGCTGCGACACTCATCCTGCCAGAATTCCAAGAGCGTTGTCTCCCCCGACGAAGGAAGCGCATGTATGAAGGGTGCTCTTCTTGTCGCGCCATTTGAAGGACCAGGTCGGGCCGCTTGGCATCTGCAAGGGTGTTGAACAAGAAGCGCAGGCCGATCTCACCGGCGCGCATTCTCCCGTCAGAGCAATCGTTCACGAAAGCAGCCATGACATCTTTTTGATGTTCGACAGGAACAAGCTTGAATTGCAAAGCCATGGCTTGGCTGATGGCAGTACAATCGCGTTCAGGGTAGTTGTCTAGGGAAGTATAATACGCATATGGACGAGACGGGTCATCAGTCACGAGGAGGTGCTGATTGTAGACGTTGTAGATCCGAGATGCCCATCGTCGGAACCTCTCGGCCTCGTCTGCCTTGCCGAGCTCTCTAGCCATCATCTCAACACATTGGAGGCATCGATAGTAGATGGCAGTCTCGATGTTAGCCTGGTGGTTACCAAAGGCAATGTCACGGCCCCAGTCACCTAGACCGTGCTCGATCAACCCCCCAAGACGTTCCTTTGTTCTCATGTATTCCATATAGCGCACTGCAGCGGGATAGACCTGAGGAAAGACGTGGGTGGAACCATAGTACTTCAGTAATATATCGGGCAAGAAGCAGAGCGCACAGCCCCAGGTGATGGTGTCATGAAGTGGTCCGCACATGTAGCGGATCTCGGGAGCCATGGTTGGCACGAGACCGTTGGGCTCTTGAGTGTCAAGGATGTCATCCAAGATCTTAGTGTAAAGAGATTCCATGTCGCGAATATATTGTGTGGCAGGTGCGAGAAGATGTGTGACTTCCAGCCAGCCGAATTTCTCGATCTGTGGGCAATCGGTATGATAACTGAAGAGATTGCTATTGAAAGTCCAATAACACGCATTGAGAAGTGCATTGACGTCCGCCTTGTCGGTCTTCATCGTGCCAAGTCGTCTGGCAGCAGAAGAAATATGGCGACCCACCACGGAGTGAACAATAGGAAGGCCTTCTCCAGGAGTCAACGATACCCCCTCGACCTGGACATACCGAGCACTTGTAAAGCTGAAGTCGGGTTCCCACGTTTCAGGCTTTCCAGTACCAGCAAGATAGATTCGGGAGAAGACACCAGTCTCAAACTGTTTGAATAGAGGATCGGGCATGAGCACGGTGCCGTCTTCACTGACCGTCTCCGAATATCTGACAGTGACCTCAGAGCCTGAAGTACCTTCGAGTACCAACTGAACCATAGTCGAGGCATTCTGACCGAGATCAAAGCAAACCACCCCATTGCTGGGACTGTAGACTCTGACAGGACGAAAGGTTTCATGTAACACTACTGGTGGTTGTGTCTGATAAAAGATGTGACCTCGGGGGCCAGTCAGAGGCTTCGCTAAAGCCCAGTTGCTGTCGTCAAAGGATGGCGTATCCCAATTGGTGGGGTAGAGTCGACGATCATGATTCTCCGACGCATAGATATTGGCCAGGGTTGTTGCGCTCTTCCGCACTCGCCAAGTGGGATCGGAAATGAGTGTGTCACGGCTTCCATCCCCGTAGAAGAGATGAAGTTCACAGAAGAAGCAGAGTTCGTTGCCGTATCGGACGTAAGTGTTGTCCTCATACATAGGCCAGAAGAAGCGATCCTCGCCCTGGTCGCCGGCATAGAATCCGTTGCCTACGTGGGCGCCCAAGGCGTTCGCACCCAAGCTGAGATGGGCAGTCACATCGTAAGATGTGAATTGAACTCTTCGGTGATAGTTGGTCCAACCGGGATCCAGACGGTGATCAGATGCGGGTTGACCATTGAGACTCATATTGAAGTGACCCAGGCCAGAGGCAAAGAGAATAGCGTGCGTGGGCTGCTTTGCTAGTTGAAAAGACTTTCGGAGATAGATGGGCTTATCACCTCCATCGCCAATCCAAACAGCTTTCCATCTGTTTGCCTCATCTTCGAACCACGTGCGGAAAATGAGACTGGAGTGTGGCATGTATGTTTGGTTCATGCTGTACGGAGGCAGCCGACGGGATCGAGGATAGCCCGTAAAGAAGTGTTGAGTGGGGCCATAGTGTACTTGTTGTTCATTGTCCCAGACTCTCACTTGCCAGTAGTAGCTGCATGTGGACTTGAAGCCATGAGAAGGCTTGCACAATATGTTGCGCTGCTCATTGCTCTCAACGCGACCAGAGTCCCATGCAAGGTTCGACACATCTGGCTCAGCTACTTCAAGAAGCTTTGAGTCTGTTGCAAGGACGATACGGTAAGCGACTTGAACAGAATTCTCAACACTGCTCTCCAGTGCCCAGTAGAAGCGCAGCTCATCAGTATCGACACCGAGGACTTCATGGAATCCGTGAATGCCACAGCGGGTGACTCGCATTGTGAACGGTGTATATATCTTTGAAACTTGTAACACAGTTGTCAGATTGAGTGACTGGACAAAGTTCAGCTACCAGAAATGTGGAAGTAAAGCTCCCATGTTTAGCCTCTAGACCACTTCAAAGTGTTCGTTCATAAGCGAATGGCTGAGCGACTTCGGGATATCCGTAAAGTAGAGTCTTCGGGCCAAATGCGCCCGAATCTTCCCTTTGCCGACGAGATTGTGATATCCGTAAAGTGGAGTCTTCGGGCCAAATGCGCCCGAATCTTCCCCTTCGCCGACGAGATCCCGAGAAACGGGTTCGGAGAGCAATCGCATGAAAGTTGCATTAGGGAGCAAAAAGGGAGGAGGTGAGGCAGGTATAGTTGTGATAGCCTGATAGGATCAGGTAGCTTAGTATCGCACCGTTACGGCTACGGGAAGCTACGGGAAGCTACGGCTACGCGTAGCTACCAAGTCCGCCATCCGTCGTAACACTTAAAAGAGTCTCCGAATCGGCAAATTCCTGATCTCCTACCGTCGACCGAAGTACCGAACTTGAAAGAATTACTGATCATAGCTACAGAAGATATACTTCTTACTTGGCCCTCTACTAGCGAAGCTAGTATAACTATGGAGCAATCTTATTGCAAATTGGAGTGGAACGAGAAGTTGCTTCTCATGTAAGTGCTTGGAATTTTATTCCTGTGCTCTGATTGGTTGGCTGTGGCAGAATTGACCGCCCCCAAACTACATCACGTGATGTATCCAAGATGTTTGCTTCTGTCCCGACTACGTGATCAGTCTTAATCTCCGCTCATGTCACGTGGTCCTTCTGTCTCGACTCTCGGATGACGTATCACGTGACTCGCGTTTATATAGTATTGACTCACGTTGTAGATGTACGATTTAACTTACGTTGATTGGGGTCCACGGGGATGTCCCCCGCGAAGGGGAGTATATGGGGGTCTCCCCCATATATAGAGTCGAGAATATTGATGTCATCGGTAGATATCATAGTACTCTATAACATTACGGCTACGGCTACGGCTACGGCGGTCTATAGCCACCAGTAACGTAGGTCGTAGGCTGTAACACTACGTATATATAGTAATTTTGCAGTAATTGGACGTGATCGGGATCCTGTATCCTTCATTCAATCTAACCTGACTCGAAGATCATGCCATTGATCGACCAACAAGCCATCAAAGATCTTGTTGCCTTCCGCAAATCCGTCTTGAGGTAGACATGCTGTGGAACGTAGAGTACCTGCAAGGAAATCTAGTACTTCTCGAGCTACCGTCAGTGCGCGATCTCAGCCTCAACCGCAATGGAAGTAGCTTCAATCCCGATCCAAAAGAGTTTCAAATCTTATGTTGCTCCCAAACATCGTTGCCTAATCTTATTATAGACAATGGAAAAGCTGCTGCCTTGCGCGTGCAACGTAGCATGATGGTATCGATGACGGGACTTTATTGCTTTTTCTTGGGAGATTTCACACCTTCAAGGATCTTACATCCAATTCGAATCTACGCTCTGTTAGCTGGAATACATGCGCAGGAAGTCATCGTATTTCCCTACAACAATGGATCAACCTTACAGATTGAATTCGATCAACTATGTAGGGGCCAGCCAAGGTTCGACACCTAGTAAGGGGTCACAAAGAATAAAACATGATGATGTCAGACTCGACGAACCATCATTCGAACAAAGTCAACCGGCCAAGAGACAATGCTTGATTTACAATGATCCAAGCGTTACCAAACTCGATCGCTCCTCTTTATCACTCCAGCTGAACAGGAGATTGTCCGCGCAACTACTGCCCAAGCCGGCATTGTTCAACCAAGCCGGCTCCCAATAATACACTCCCAGTCCACCCGGAACCGCTGCGACCACGGACGCCAGGTTCTGCAGGAAGGTTTGCTGCCCAGCGACCGAGAACGGGATCGACGAGAGATCCGATGGGAACGCGTATGCGGGGGAAGGACATGAGAAAGGCCAGTTCGTCTCGACGACCAGGACCTCCTTGCCATATGTGGAGTGAAGGTTGGTCAGACTGGTCTTCAATGCCGATAGGGTCGCGCCCGCGTTGTAGAACGGGTAGTATGACACGCCGATGTAGTCAAAGTCGGAGAGAACAAAGTCTGATCCGCTCTTGAGGACAGAGTTGTAGAAGTACTGCTGCTGGGACCAGGACCAGCCATCGTCGAGGTGGATCATGATCTTGGGTTTGCTGGCCAACTCTGAGTCCTTGACTCCCCATGCGCCGGAGTGCAGGATGCGGCCGATGTTGTAGTAGCTGCTTGTACCGCCAAGAGGCCAGAGCAAACCGCTGCGGATCTCGTTGCCGATGGAGATGATATCAACCGTCAAGCCATTCGCGGCAAAAGTGTCGCAGACTTCCTTGGTATAGTTGTACACTTGCCATGACAGGTCATCGATACTGCTCGTGGACCAACCCGAAGGGGTTGCCTAAAGCAATGTCATGAGACAGATTAGCACATATATCAAACTGTCTTCGGCCTTTCCCTTTTCATTTTCCATGCAAAAAACCACACAGCGTACCTGATGGCTAGGATCAGCCCATGTATCACTCAAGTGCAGATCCAAGTAAGTTCTCATCCCCTGGGCCTGGACCCTCTTTGCAAGCTTGACATTGTAGTCCAAGTCATAAGTGCCGCCACTGGGATTCACCCACACTCGCTGACGGACCGAGTTGATGCCTGCACCAGCCACGATGGCCTCCAACTTCTGCGTCGCTCCACCGAGATTTTTATACGAGTACCCGGCACTTTCTTCCACCAGCAACGAGGAGATGTCCGCACCGCGGATGGCCAACTTGGCCGCGACCGGGGCCAGCAGCTGAGCTGCAGCTAGCAAGACCGTTGTCAACCGCATTTTGATGTACAAGGTCGAGCAGGTGTAAAGGGAAGGGAAAAAGCTCAGACTGAGAGAACTGACAGAGGATCCCAAACTCTCTTCTCCCTATCACTCCGTTGATCGTTGATGTAAAGAAAGGGTCAAAAAGATCCCCACCCAATCTACCTCGCCTGGCCACCAAGTAGCCTGTGTTCCGTATTGTCTCAGTCACTTCTATAGGTGGAACTGGCACGTTTGGTCAAGCCGGAACAAGAAATGGGGTCATTTTGCTCCAGCGCTCTCCGGCGCGTGCCCACCGCGAAATTGCGCAGTTTGGGAATAGTGGATGAACTGTTAGGCTTGCACTGCGACCGAGCCTCTCATAATTCTCGGCAGAATATAGAGAAATTGAGGTACGGGCCTGGATAGGATTAGTCTGCATCGTGAAACAACCGGTGCACCGCGGGGTAGAGTGGATAATCCCTGTCATTGAAGAATTGCTGAAGAAACCGTCCGCCGGAGATATGCCTCAGGTTGCCTTTTGGCTTTCACTGGAGTCGACTCCTTCCGGAGAAAGATCATCGCAGGAGAGAATTCCTCGACAGGGTGACTGGTGTTTCTGTCTGGCATTCCGACTGTTGTATGCGAATAGTTTCTGTGATGTTCTCGGGTCAGCTCCAAGCGGATGAGGACATAGTCCTCACTCTACCGAGAAATCGGGATGATGAGGTCGGTCGTTTTCACCGCCGTTCTACAGAAGACTCAACCTCGCGTGAATCTCAAGCCATAATCACATGGTCATTCTGAGCACTCCACGAGGGCCCTCATATGTCGTCGTCAATCCGCATTCTAGCCCATGATTCGGAACACTTCCTATTGCCATTGGTGGAAGATAGTCAACACAGAGGCCGACTTTGCGGACCATGTGACGTATGGCAAAGGACTCTTGATGGCGCACACAATATCTTCATAGGCAAAAGCCTCAACAGTGATGACTACAGAGTACAGAGTAATAGTAGTAAATTGCGCGCTCCACTCTTTGGTATCTGACCGAATACTAGGGTCACATGCTCGTCACGAATTTGCGATCGACTCACTTTGCTGTCCCTGAGTCTACTGGCACGAGTTAGAAAAAGTATAAAGGATTCCATGTATCGACCGCTAGTTCCACGTGTGCCTTTTCACGGAGACTGTCAGATGGTAGTGAGATTTCTTTGCAGACAGCCCGTAACCTTATACTCACACATGCACGCCTCGAGCAGCAAGCATCACTGATAGGTAGGTACTGCATAGTGCATAGTGCACAGTCACACAGCTACCTTAGGATGTGTGGAAAGAAAGTGTGGCTTCCCGTATTCATAAATATCTACATCAAGCAGGTCTGGCTCGGGCCTGGTTGACTATACAACTCTAGTAATTGAAAAGTGTACAATCCAGGTATTCAGTCAGCTTCCTGAACATCAAGTGTACTCAGGGACATAGGCAAGAAGTTGAAAAACAATCAATCCTCTCTTCCGGTGTCATTCATCATATATCGATCATCGTAGCAGAAAAGCCGAATGCCCATGGATCTCTGCCAATTCCAAATCCAGTCTGGTATCACGCAATCAGTAATTCTGCCCCTGCACAGAAATATAGCGCATGTCCGTAAAGGTCTTTCTGTCAAACTCCAGCTCAACAACATTACATATAAGTAGAAGGGGGCAAAGATAAAAAGTGAAGCGGGTAAGTCATACGCCGAGCTGTGACCAACCCGACCATAAACGTATTGGTCAGGACCATGGTGGTGCAAGTTTGGAAGAATGAACAGGTCTGTAAATGTACAAAGACGTGAAGAATATGATGTCTGAAAATAGTCTCTAAACCCTGATGAATAGGGCAACATTGACTGGCGGAAGGGAGTCCAGATAAAAGGTAAGATATGATGTACATTTGACCTCACAAGACAAGTGCTGTCGAGGAGAACCTGGAAGCCAGGGAAAGGTGAAATGATGAACAGGACGGGGGCGAGGGAGAAGAAAGGCGAGTGCATAGCAAAGGCGCGCTCATGAGTGAGCTGTGGGCTTGGCTTCTGGCTTGGGAAGAGGTTTCTTGCGGCCAATGATGAGAACCTCGTCATCTGAATCCGTCTCATTCTCATCATCGCAGTAGTACCTCGATTCATCCTCTTCAGGGCGCGGTGACCCTAGCGGACGAGCTTTGACGGTTTCACCAGTTCGCAAGATGGACGGAATCGGGCTTTTGGCCTCCACTTCCTTCTCTCGAGAGCCCGTATATAGCCCGTCGCCTGATAGGGAAGAGGCACCAGATACCACAGACGGAATACTCGGATGAGAGGCACTTTGGGACATGCCACTGGTGAAGTCGTCAGCCGACGAGGATGAGATTGTCCCTGCAGACGGCGTCGACTTATTAAGAACGGTGCTTGCCGCGTCGGCAGAGGATACTGATTCTGGAAGGGCCGCATGAGCAGCAGGGGCGGGGGTCATGTGGGGAGGAAGTGCGAGTGACTCAGTTGAATACATTGCGTAGTCAACACGATGAGCCAAAGGATGGACCTCGTCCAACCCAGCATGAGCATCACTCCTTCGACGGCGAATCAAAGCGTCGCGGGTCAAGTGAAAGGACTCCGCAGACGTCTTCCCTGCGAGTTGCTGAGATTGATTACGTCGATGACCAGCCGGTGCGGAACTCTCGTTCGGGGATTCAGAGGGTGTATGCCATAGTCCCGAGGTCCGCACCTGACCAACCGCAGACGCATTGCTCAAGGCAAGTGTCGGTTCTGCGTGACATTCCGTGTCCAAGGCAGCCACAGCGGCCGCGTCACTCGAAGGCGAGCCTCGTCTACTACGGCTTGATGTGAAGACGCGCCGACTAGCACCACTGAACAGACTACCAAAATTGGTAGTGCCCAGAGCATCGATGATCGAATGCGTGCTTGTGCGCGAATGGGAGTGCACGGAATCTATCGTGCCCTGTTTGACAGTCTTGGTCGATTCAGCGGTAGACATGGATGACTTGGCCCGACGGGGAGGACCTGGCCTGGTCGGCAGTGCTGTCGTAGTGGGTGTACTAGGCTTGCTGGCTGCGCCAGGCAGAGTATCGAAGTAGGAAGCCCACGGTGCGTTGTCTTCGACAGGGCTGGCAGTAACACTCTGAGCGAGAGGGTGTTCCCCGTGTGCGATGTGTTTGAATGACCGGTGGATATCCTCATCACCCCGTAGACTGGAGCGACGGCTTTCTCGCGATGTCTTTCCAAAAGTGCTTGTGCTTGAGATGGATGACAAGGTATCGGAGGAATTGTTTGAACCGTGTTTATGGCCTTCCTTGTCCTTGGACCGGCCAGAGAACCATTTCGCCACATTGGATCGCACACGCTGAATAAAAGGGACCTTACTGACGGCACTGGTGACTTCCTCATTGGAGACCTCGATCTTCTTGCCCTTGCTCTGGTACCCAGGATCGGTCTCCTCCACCCAGGCCTGCGGGTTGGGGAGTCCCTTCAAAGTCCACGGATGATGTTTGATCTCCTTGAGGGTGATTCGCTTGACAGGATCCTTGGTCAAAAGTCGGTGGAGAAGGTCGTACAACTCATCGTCAATGTCTTCGTACGTGAGCTCATCGGTTTGCCGGTAGTACCGATGACTTGAACTGGAAAAGGTGTCGTCCTTGACGGGCACAAGTCGTTTTCTCGGAACGAAAACTTCTTTCTTGACAATAGTCTGAAACATGCTGTACTCATCGTCGGATAGAAAAGGCAGACGGCCAAAGATCATTCCGTACAAGGTGACACCCAGGGACCAGACGTCGATAGCGCCCGTAATCTTTGGTACAGCCCCGATATTGTCGACGAAATCATCGCCAGTATAGCAGAGTTCTGGGGCATAGAATGCTGGGGTTCCCACAGTTTTGGACAGCTCCCGCGCATCATCCAGCTCGGTGGCGTCGGTTTCCCCTACCTGTTCCTCCTCTTCATCGCGCATCGGGCGACCCAAGTAAGAGACGCCGAAGTCGGAAATCTTCACACGGTGACTAGCGGTGACCAGAAGGTTGGCAGGCTTGATATCTCGATGAATGATCCCTTGATAATGAAGATACTCCAACCCCAGGACAGAATCACGGAAAGCGTTACGCGCCTCCCCGATAGTCAGACAAGGGACGTAGGAAAGGTCATCGGTGTCAGTTGACCACTCAGGTTCCGAAGGAGGGTACCCAAAACTGCTAGATGCCGTGCTAAAGCGCCGCTCAAAGGGGTAGTCCATATAGGCGCCGTACATGCTTCCTTCAACCGCAGCAAGGGCGTCTTGTGCGGACAGATGATTTGATGAGCTTTCGTCAGAGAGTGCATTTGACTGATTGGATCGGGAGCTGGTCTTCTTCATAGTGAGAAACAGGTCGTCCTCCTCCTCATCGGACGACTCGGCACCGTGTTCTAGACTCCATGCAGGAATCGGCCCCTGCTGGGCATCGGCGGCTTGCGCTTCAATCCTTTCTCTCGCTCGCTCGCGTTGACGGCGGAGGTGCTGCGCGGTCCGAATGAACTGATGGCTTTCCTCGAGGAAGGCTGGCGTGTCGGGGACACCGTTTTTCTCTCGCTCGAGTCGAAGTTTGTCCACGTGAACAATCTCACGAAGGCCCTTCTTTCGCCATACGATCTCCCCGTTCTCCACGTATTCCAAGACGATGTAGACTTTTTGTCGATTCGGATCATCAATGACCTCTAACAGACTGACCACATTTGGATGTCGTGCCTTCTTGAGGATGGCCACCTCTTTCTTAACCTTGTCTTCGGGATTGCCGAGCTTCCCCAGGCGACGGCGTTTGGAGTATCGCTGCACAATCTTAATTGCGACCTTTTGCTTGGTAGCCACATGCTGACCTAGTTTGACCTTGCCATGTTCACCACGACCGAGCTCCTCCAAGATCTCATACTGGTTGATAAGTTTATTGCCAGTCTTCGAATCCCGGTCTACCTCGGCGGTATGGGTCTCTTTAGGTGGCTGCAAGTGTGACGGGTGCAGGTAGGGACTACCCACCGAACCCTCCTCATCAGAACCGAGAGGCGTTGTGCGCGGGCTCCTCATGGAGAAGAGCCCAGGGCTTGAGACCGGAGTGTTGCCGGCCGTGCGAGCGGCGCGAGGGAACCGTGGCACTGCTTCCGCCGAAGCGGGGGTCGAGTGTGTACTTTGTGAGCGCAGATGGGGTGGCAGCCCCCATGTGGGATGAACTTGGGATTGAAGTGACGCATAAGACTGATCTGGGTAGACGGGGTATTCCGGTTGATGATCCGAGTGCCGTGATGACCGCCGAGAGACACGTCCAAGATTGCCCAGATGAGAGCGGGCATCTACCACTGTATCTTCGTTGAGTGCCTGTAGTGAGCTGGACGATGAGCGAATGGACGCGGCTCGAGAGGTCGTATAGACGTGGGGAAATGCTTGGCGCAGGGACTTCTGGGCTTCGGACAGGTCGGCGGCGGTAAAGGGCAAAGGCGCGTTGTGTGTCTTCGTACCGACACCGGGTTTGTCGTCGGCCGCGCAGGTGGCGGCAGTTGATTGCGACTGAATGGGCCGAATCTCTTCGAGTTTCGAGTCCCTGGCGCCGCTATGCCGAGGCGGCGCCTCATCGGCCTCATCCACTCGTACCGTAAACCTCGTTTGATCTGTCATCACCAAGTCCAGGGTGTTTCCCTCCCAGGGTTGTGTGTTTGTTGGATGGAAATTTTATCGCCCTTCTGATAGAAAAGGAAAGCTTCAAGGATGCGGGCCGAGTTTACCGAAGTTACAGTTGAGCATGGTCCTCCTTACACATGTGTGAATAACTTGGTCGGTCTGGACGTCGATTTCAGAAGGAGCTGATTGATAGCTCATGGAAGCACGCAAGAATGAACCGGCATTACTCTGAGCGCAGGGCAGAACGGTATATAGCTGTGATGTGCGGGCGCCGTGTGTACCGGACAACAGGCCCGCCGAAGGGAGGGAGGGAGGGGCTCGAGTTGTCGAACGAGCTCGGGATGATGCAGAGGCGATCAAGGTAGACCGGCTACCGCACGAGCGACTCGGGAATTTCCCCTCGGCACGTCGTGGGACACAGCAGGTGAGATTCCCCAGTGATCTGCGACCGGCCGACGGCTGCTATATATAGGCGGGGAGGCGTGAGGGATGTGGTCGAATCGTGCCCGTCCGGGGAGAGAGAAAGAGGGAGAGGGGGGTTGGTGGGAGGGATTGTAGCGAAATCGGAGAGATCGGAGATAGGCGAACAATTTCAGAAGAAATGTACCAACATAGAATGACAAGGTTCTTGAACAGGATTCTTCACAGGCTCTGGGAGCGACAACGAGACGATGGAAAGGCCAGAATGAGTCGACAAGGGAGGGAGGGGGGAGGGAGGGGAGGTTGGGAGGTCGAAGGTTGGGTTGGGTTGGGTGGAGGAATATTGTCACGATGTCGAAGAGTGGTTTGCCCGCAAGAATTGGGGAGGTCCCCACCGCCGGTAGAGTGACTTGGGGGGGGGGGACGTGAATTCGTGGGACTCGGGTTGGCCCAATATGGAGCGCGCCGACAGCCCCGAGGGCTTTTCTGCCCAGTGCGCGGTGATCTCAGGCTGGGCGTATCCAGTTATCCGCGCCGTGTCCTAACCGGTCAGAGGGACAACCACCGAGACCGTGGGAGCAATCGATGTTCGCCTTCCAGCGTTGAGCAAAAAGGGGGGTAATCGTTCTGGCCTAGTGGGAATGCAAGCGGGCAACACTACTGTACTAGGACATGCACGTCGGCCAATCTGTTGTCACGATCGCGCGACCGACGAGAGAAAGAGAGAGAGAGAGAGAGGGGGGGGGAGGGGATGTTGTTCGTATGAGAATGATCCTTCTTCGGTCTGGAGATTTGGTCTCGGATCTCTCTCGAGGATGCAATGTAGATGTCCATATTGGAGACCCTCTTAATTCTATAGATGTGCCCGATCATCGAGGATTGTTTCTGGCAATATTTGCTTGATGGCCCCCTCTGATTCAACACTAGTCAGTCGAGCTAGTCACTATACCCAGTTTGACTGGGCGATCCGCGCTGGTGGGTCCGGCTCGTCCAGTATTGAAAACTGGTGGCGTACTGTTACCAAGTTCTCGGAGAAGCGCCTGGTCAGAGTCGTGGCGGACCCGGTAGATACCGTACTACCATTACACTCGGTCATGACTTGTGCATCTGGTTTGACTTTGCAGACAGTCTGCCACTAGTCCTTCCTGGGACCCGGTCCAAGTCCACTTGTCGGGTCCGACTCCACAGTTGGTCTGCCCTTCGTAGGCCGGATGGGTTTGATGACTACCACTTCATCAGCGTACTCACGCAGTATGGACTTGATGAACTGCTAAGTCGTTTTCCAATCGGAGCAGTCCAATACACTCTACCGAATGGCCAATCTCTCTCCCCGACCAAGATCATCATCAACTCCCTCCGAGCTTTGCATCTTCCACGGCTCTCGACAGTGTCCAACCCAACCGAACTCAGCGTACGGCGTGCTGTAGCTGGAGGTTCTTGGGAATCAGAGAAGGCGGTCATGGCGCGAAGGTCCCGCTGCTTCGGCCGACTCGCCGACTCGCCGACGGACCCGTGTTTCTCTGCCGTCGGGTCCTTGCGATCGACTCTCCTGCCTGTGGACTCTGTACGACCTCCCCTAGCATCGAGCCGGTGACAGGCACGCAGTGTGGCCAGTGTGGCCAGTGTGCAGTTTACCCGGGCGTCTAGGTGGAGAGAGAGGGTGGAGACCTTGTGAGATGATGATAGTTTTGCAGTCCATACTCCATAGTCCATACACTCCATGAGGATTGACGACTCACGACTCGCTCGTCATGCGTGCAAAGTGCCAAGTGCAACGATCGATGTGATGGAGCAGTCCCATCGAAATAGTCATATTATCAGTGGCAATTTTGACCCAGCGCCAAGCAGCCGATGATCCAGTTGCTCGAACGGGCCTGACTGGCTGTTGTGCGTCGGCGGGTTATCACGACTCACCACTCGCTACACTACTAATTCCTAAACTACGAACTATATCCATGACTACGCTACTGCTCGGTGCTGGCGACGATTCACTGTGGTTCATTGGTTATGTGGTAGCCAGAGGGTCCCATCGCATGTACAGAACCGCACTTGCCCTCGGCGAGTCAGGTAGTGCGACTGCGTCGTCCTCCTGCAGACCAATCACGTACGCTTGGTCACTTGTACATACACTTGTACCTGCACCCTTGCATCCTTGCATCCTTGCACCCTTGCACCCTCCGCTGTACCAGAGTCCCATCGCGCATGCTCTCGGTTACTTCGCGGGCGAAAGACGAATGAGATCAAAGCTGACCCGGACGGGCCTCTCCCTCTCGACGGCGTGTCGGTCCGAGAGAAAGTAGCATGGTTGCTTTTTGCGCGTCTGTCGCTACGAGTACGTTTGGACATTGGTGAACAAGATTAAACAATATCCAAATCGACAGCTCCAATCGGACGGTCGCACATTCGTCTTTGGAACGAGTCTACTTCGGCTGCTTTCTGTTAAAGCTGCTATATGGACGGCTCCTGTCCCCAACGAGACCATCAGGACCGTGGTCGCTGCGTCCGTTAGATCAATCTTTAATTCAGCGACAACCCTGTTTCAGTTGAGGTGATGATCCGCTCAGGTGCCTCTTTGGGCCACGAGCATTGCTGGTCGGGACTAGGTTCATGGTCCTTGGAGCCACCGTAGTACTACAGTAGTACTAGCACGGTAGCGAGGGGACAAATATTACATCCTCTGTCCATGGGTTCACTGTTCAGTACGGATAGTACCCGACCACCAATACTTACCTGAATTTCTACCGTACGTTGATCGATTCGACCATATAGGCATATACTATGAAACGACGATTCTGATATGAGCAAGCAATCTTGCTTTGCGTCACGCATCCTCTCACCCTCATTTGGCTCTCTGACGTGACGGATGAGCCTATGGGAACCCGTCGATGCCCTAGGGTGCTCTTGGCAGCAGCGCCGCGACCCCTTCGTCCGTCGTTAGGTCGTGGGTGGGAGAAAAAAAAAGTTAAATGAAGGACGCCCAAATGTACATAGCAAGGATCATTCGCGAGAGGAACCCGCCGGTCGCTTTGCGTGCCGCATAATAGATCCAATTGCGTATTTCAGTCGCCAGTCTCACTGATCGATCCCGGCGAGGTACAAAAGCGTAGGCTGTCGAGCTTTCGTACATCTCGTGGAGTGTCACTCTCTCTCTGCTTTCCTTTGCTGTAGTTATAGCCACCACCCAACATGTATAGACTGCGGACTGAGTCTAGTGGGACCGAAGTAAAGTGATTCCTCCTCGAGTCTTAGCTGGCAATTACCCGGCGTGCGTGAACATCAACACATAGACAAGTCATAAAACTTACCATAAGTTATTCTGTACTACACATCTTTTTCGTACGTGGTAATGAATTTTAATCTCCTTCTGGGTCTGGAGACAGATACTGGACTCGAGATTCATACACAGTGCAGGACTACAGACATTGGGAAGTGTTTGTGTAACATGGCACCTTTCGAGGAATCGGGAATGTGCATCGCCACTCACCACGGCCCGTCCACCAAATTTCGTCATCGCGTTTGCCCAGAATGGCCCGTCATTGCAGGTACATCCCATCGATGGCGTATTTGCCCGATTGGTGTATATCAACTCGACTCGGACACTGCGACAATTGCACTAGTAAGAAGTCAAGAAGAAGTAGGTCTACTCAAAAATACGTAGTTAGTGTCACAAGTCACGGTGAACAAAATATTTGAAGTGAAGACTCTTTAGATTCTCGTTACCTGGCCCTGTCAGTCCGGTGCCGTGCATTCAGTAGTAGAGCCAGCACTGAGTATTGAAAATGCCTACATGGCCCAAATAATCGTTGATGTTGTCGCCGCCTGCAAAGCCCGAGCGTCATCCGTGCGTCCGTGCGAAAAGCAGAAAAAAAAAGAAGGAAAAAGAAAGGGGTCCGCTCAGACTGGAGGCCACCGGATGGGGAAGCATTGACGTCACTCCATGGATCGAAAAGATCTGGCCCCCAGGCTGATCAGCATTCTGTTGCTTCGTTTTTTGGCTCGAGTAGTGACTTTAGCACGTTTGATTTCACCGTACCTCCAAACCTTGTGGTTCATGGCTGCGGGCACAATTCAGTCAAAATGTTAGTTGGCTTGGTAAGCGCCGGGATTGCTGCGGCTATCTTCCACTCCGGCCATGGTGATCCATGCAGAGGATGCTCCGGACTCGACGTTTTCCCATGGACATTGCCAATTCTTATTTCCGTGATCATTCGACCAACGCCCCGTCGTCTGCACAGCCGGTGTCGATGCAGGCAGAACAGTAGAGACGATCTAGACGCGACTATCCCGACGGGCATTCCTTGGGTCTGTCTGTCTTTGAAGTTGATGATCCATATTCTGACGACCATCCCATTTAGAAGTACGTACTACGTAGTGAGCACTGAGCAGTGAGCACTGCGGCGACATGTGAAGTTGACCCCAAATTGAACGAACCCGCAGCGCAATGGGGCTTCTGTGTGGGGAATGGGCACAGACGACCCGATAATGCCGTAACTTATTGTACGCCACTTTCTCTGTTCATCATTCTGGTCGATATAGAGAGGTCTCTGCGAAGCGAGACCTTAATACCACATGTCCATGTCCATGGGGCCAGAAACTGGCATACTACTCACTGAACACGATCCTCTTCTGGGCGGGGGATCACTAACAAACGGCGAAACGCAATGAAATCAACCTTAGGTGGATCAGCTCTGGGTCATCCAACAACTCCAGCTCCAAATCGCTCCAGGTGGCATTAGTGGCACTGGAAAAGCGCACCGACTAACGGCGTTGCGCACCGGAGCAGTGACATACTATCGATCCTACTAAACTTCGGTAGTTCGCTGAGGGTCAATGACACACTCACTGAAACTCAGCCCACCGAGCCGATATCGCTTGGCCACTTGACGGGTGCTCGCTTTCCCCATTGTAGAGTGTTTAATGTTGAGTTCTTGACTATCAACCGCGCATATTTCGTGTCAGAGTTCTAAGAGCAGCCTGCCGAACTGTGATGCAGTTATTGTGGTGTCTCCGCCGGGCTCAAACTTCAGCAAAGACTGAGCGCTGGGCGTTTAGCAGTAGAACGCAGACATGACTCGATGCGAGTGGTATTCCGTCGTGCTCGCAGAAGTGTCCCTTGAAAATCAACCCAAATAAAAAAAAACAAATTCCAGACGGGTGCCTGACATGAAAAGCCACACTTTCAAGTGATGTGCATGAGACACACGAAATCATCCTCATCCAGTAGTAGAGGGTGTGCGACGCTGAGTACTCCTGTAGCAAAAGGCTTGCCAACACGCATTAGGCAGTCGGTCAGATGTCCCGGGCCAGTAGGCAGGGCATCAGAACACGAACTCGTTCCCAAAGCGGACGTTTGCACGTCCGTGTGTACAGCCACGGCGAGGACCAAGAGCCCTAGTAGGCTCGACAGAGACACAAACTCTCAAGCCTCTCCCGGATGGGCGCACTGCTGAGGTTGTCTTCGCCCGCAGGTTCCTCCTCGTGGAAAACCTACAGTACTCACTGCTCAGTAGAGAGTAGAGTCAGTCAGTAGACTCAGTACTCGGTCAGTCAGTAGTGGCCATGGCTACAGTAGCTACAGTCATGTACCTGTTTCAGCGATTGGCGCATCGAATACACTTTCTCCGAGGCACGGGACAACTGGTGCCACAAACCTTCCCACAGGCACTCATGAGGTGGCAGCTTGTTCGTCCCGTTTCATATTTGGAAGTTGTAACACTTTCTTGTTCTGACAAGGTCATTCGAAGTTGTATAATTCAGTGCATCCCAGTTTACTATCTAGTAAAGCCATTGAACATCTACCTATTTCGGCAACATTGACCATGAGTATCACGATCTAATGTACTTCCCATCTCCTGCAGTGGCCCACATCGGGCTTCCACCCATCCCCCATCACGACGTGGTTACTCCTCACTTCTGGTAGGTTCGCCGGGCCTATGGCCGGGTGGACCGCAACCCCACAGACAATTCAATTCCAGTAGAATTCGGAAGCGCAAACCTTGTCAAATGAGTTGGTCAGTCGTTCTTACAGTACAGTACAAGTGTACAATCACAATGTATGTGCAGATGAGCGAGATCCCAACGGGCAGATTGGACAGATTGCCTTGAGGGTGGAGACGGAGAAATTCTCGCGCATCTGGAGCCTTCGAGGCTTCACGGTGGGCTTATTCGGAGATATTCCACGAGGGGGGACTTGGGGGCATGGATTTCTGAGACTTTGTTGGCTGTGGGCAATGGGCATGGGCGTCGGCGGGCGGGGGCGGAGAATTACTTGGTCTCGGGGATTTTGCTATGTACATTGTACAATGTACATATCAGCCGCTGAGCAGTGAGCATGGGCAATGCATAACGCGAATATTCATGAATTTCATGCAAATCGCTTCCTCTTTTTATGTATATAAGAATTGAGCACAGGGACATGTGACATTTATATCATACTCGCCAAATATGCCCACCAAGTGTGCAATTCACAGGGGCGTTGACGGTAATGCACCAGTGTACACTGCACACAGTTCGATTCTCATAACAAGATTCATGGTCCTCGGCAAAAGTGTTTTGCCCATCTTACCTATAAGGTTCTAGTGGTTCATTATCATCTAACAAAAGGTATGGAACATGACCTTGACCTACTATATCACCACACAATATGGGATGAGCTGTGAATGTAGGCGGCTCCCGTCTGGCACCAGACACGAGGCTGCATGGATACGAGTTCGAACCTCGAAGAACTTACAATACTGCACTACTACTATTTGATGGGCCTAAGCGTCCCTCAAAAAACTCCCCACGGGCACTGATCAGTTCCATGAATGCGGGCTTCTTATTCGACTGACTACCCCACTCGCTTCATGCAGGTCAGCTCTAGTTTGTTTCCATTTAGCTTTGGAACACTGGTCAATTCTCACATTGGTATTCGTTTGTATATATCTACTAGGTAATAGGTATTTTACTGCCTCCATTCATCCGTCAGGAATGGAAGCGAAGCAAATCACGGGGACAAAGTAGAACCACATCAGCAGAGCCTTGGAGAATTCGGTGTGTACATAGTCTACTGGATGGGTCAGGAGACGCAGTGACATTCGTACAGGAACTCGTATGGCAATATTCCTGAGGATCATGGTTCGATACGTACTGAGACCAGTCTGATCCCAAGGTTGAATCCCGAGGGGCTTCTCCAACGACCGTGCAAGAAGCGATTAAGTGCACAGACGCCTGCGACTCAAAAAGGCCAAACAGGGGTAAAGAAGGTTTCCGTCCCCAAGTCGTGCAGGTGTAAGTCTTGCATTTTCATGAGTAATGAAAGTGAGTGGGGTTGATACTTCTGGTGAGACTGCCTATTGACGCAGACAGAAACGTCCTCTCTACTCATTTTGTTTGGTTTGCAAGCTGAGATATAGTCTGCCTGCTTTGGTGTGTAGTAGAAGAGCATATCGCATCTGTACTGTTGGTGCACCACATCTTGAATCCATCCTTCTCTATATCCGCATTATAGACACTCTACGTTGAAAGTATGAAGAGTGTGTTTTCGTAGTCACATTCAACTTTCGTCCACTTTCACGCTTCTTCATACGTCGAATAGCTTTGGGCAGAATGGATGGTAACAAGATCAAAGTCCATATGGTCACTAAAGGGAGAACTTGTCTGCCTTAAAGCATCAGACACCTCTGCCTTCTCGTCTCCTCCAGTTTCATAGGGCGGTAAAGTCCCCACTAGAGGCCATAATTGACTAAGAAGTGACGAGTGGGACAGTGAAAAAGTAGTCACTTACATCGCGGGCAACCATTTCTCAGAATGATCATTGATGTTGTGAATATCGATAGAACCGAGCCCTGTTGCTGCACAAACCCCAATCAGTCACAACTGAGACTTATCGATGTCATCGCTACAAAGAAGATAAGTGTAGATTCGTGTCGCTGCGGCTGAGGAGCTTGACGACCACAAGACAGAGTCCAGTACCCAGCTCAAGGCCCAATCCAAGCCTTAGGTAGTATCGACGAATTCCATTTGATATAGGCCCAAAGTGCACAGACTACTTTCAATCACAAGTAGCTAGTGACAATCGTCTGGGAGCGGCTCATGCTTGGTCGTGGTCTGTTAAGGCATCGAATGTAGGGAGCTGACAATGAGCTTGTGGTGGCACCTCCAGGGTCTAATATCAAGGAAGAGCCGCAAGTTCACCGTAATTGCTCATCTTACGCCTCATAGTCCTTAAAAAGCAAAAGCCAGTCGCCAGATGTGATTCGGGATCATGGGCGCAATTATCATAACGAGATGACTGGCACCTGCTTTCATTAGTACCCCGAGGACAGGATGTGTCTACCGACTGACGAATGCACCAAGTTGAGCAGGTGTTCCAAGCCCGACATGCCGAACCATCCAGGTATTGAATTCATAAGCCCCCAAAATCAATTTGTAGACACAAATGCGAAGACCTGACTATTGCTGTTGTACCGAACATGAGAGCTTCAAATGTAGAAGTTCATCATGACTCTGCTCCCTGTAAAGGCAATTAAAGACTTTTCTCGAGTACGCTGCTATATTGCCGACAACGGGCAAGAATCTCGCAAGCGCTTTAAATGATCGCCAAAGAAACACACTTGAGTGGGCTGCGATATCAGCACATATGCCACTCACTCATGCTCTTGTGGTCAAGGGTGTGAAGGCTTCTTAGATCGACACCGTTGACGAGCTCGCTTCCCAGAGGAGATTTAAGACTCAAAAGATCTTTGAGATCGGGGTTTCCTCTGATTCCCATAAGTGCTAGCGCTGAATACCGAGAAGGCCGATCATGATGGACGAACGACCTTCCATGTAACAGTTATGACAGCCGTAGGTGGAGGTGGATATAACTCTTATCCATCAACACATTCAGGTTCGAGCAAGCTCCAAGAAGGGGAGAAATGTGTCCTACCCTTCAGTGAATGGGAGATGAGCACACCTCTCAGATTCAGCAACTCGAGGCTCAGGAATAGTAATCACTCAAATCATCCGAGTTTATCCACGTCGCTCCAATTCTCTTAGTTCCCAGCATGGCGCAGGTCGGTTGGCGATCTCCATTAAAGTGTAAGTCACTGACTACTGGTCATGAGCTATATACTCGCGTGATCCATCTTCTATCGGGTGTGGGAAATCTGTCGTTCAATTCACATCAAGCAAAGATGAACGAGTCGCCTCGGCTTCAGGCACGAGGACAATCATTCCCTCATTCTTGCGGTGAATAGCACTGAAGGTTATTAGTAGGAGTTCCGCATCTGTGTACGCTCTCCTGTAGGTTGCTGTTTCCTGACAACGCTCGGCTGAGTAAATAGAAAAGTGATTACAGTACCTCGAAAGTGGATGATCGATCTTAGTGCATCGGAAAATCAGTAGCAGATCGGCAATGGGACGTTCGGGACCGCGGTGATACTGTCAAGGTAGCCCCCATTGCCCACTGGTAAGGCATGTTCAGCTGTTGCAGCGTATTCAATGTAACGGTCGGCCTAGTAGACCTACTGTCGAAGGGGAGTAGCCGGCAAATTAGTTGCATAAATAGGTTTTACGCAGACGCGTAGATGGTATCGGAGGCCCATTTAATTCAATCATCACATACAGGCGTTAGCAATATCGCCTGACTGTTTAGAATCGCCGAACGTTTTGTATAAACTCCCGAGCCCGTATGGTAGATGTTCGATCGCAATTAATCGCATTTTTCCGCAGACGCTCACAATCGCATAAGATAAGAGAGGTGGTATACAAATACGCAGTCGCAGGCAAGTGCGAAACGGCGCGAGTAAAGTTACTTGATATCTAGGAAGACAAAAAGAGCACTAAAATTATCTAGCCCCGCTACATGCCTTGTTACTGGTACGCCTCCCACTTTATCTTAGATTAAGTCACGCTCCACTGCATTGGAAAGAAGTCCTCCTGTCGAGCAGACGGTCTAGTGATTCAGTCTCTACTTCAGTGACTGACTGAGTGGCTGGCGATATGCTGCAGAGTCAAAGCCTTATCTCCAAATCAATTCCTCATAGTAACCTCGGACGAAGTGTACATTGAGTCAAAATAGCAGACTATTTCTATCGCAATGGCTCAATCTCTTCCGATCTGCGAAAGAGACGCGTGACCCACCTGGCCGTGATCTGGCCCGTTGCCTGAGTAACCGACATGTGATCACCCGCTGATGGAATGTTTACCGTTTCCGCCGCCGGGCACTCTATTAATCTTTGCTGAGGGGCAGTGTAGACATCACCCATCACATCATACAGCTGGCTTATTGGCTCAGTCACCCGCATTTAGTGCCCACAATCCACCTCGGCTCGAATCTGGCCGGATCTGCATCGATGACTACGGAGTCAAGACGAGAGGATCGAGAAAGTATGTTTACCTACGCGCAAAGGTGTGGTCGGCACGGAGAATACAGGTGGGGAAGAAACTGAGAGAGGCAGATGACTTGGGCGCCATCGGGTTCCGGAGCCGCGTCACAAAAGTAGAGATCTAAAATATTCATTCGAGTGACTGACACACCCACTCTCCTTCATTGCATGACCTACGTCTGTATCAACGCTCTGTGTACCTAAACCCATTGGAAAGATCTCAACAAGTCAGTAGCGGTCGCTGGGAGAGATACGAGCTTCAACCACCACGGTCTCGAACGTGCTGTTTGCCCCTGTCAACCGCGTGGCACCATGCTCGCCGATTCTGGAATGCCCTGCAATCCTTGATTTGGTGTCTCAGACTACTCTCGCAGACACGCGATGAAGCTCCGTCGAGGCTGCCAACGCAGCCCGATTCTGCACGCCGCACTTCTCTTCGCTTTTTTCAACAAGACCACCACTGCCCTCGTCTACACCCCCTCATCAGCTTTCCTTTCTCCATTCCATGATAATGCTGTGGTCTACGTATTGCAGCCCAGCACCACCCTTGACCATGGGATTGAGTTTTTGTCACTAAACGTCTCCCGAGACCTTGATGTCCAAACTCCAAAATATGAGACCTTGCTACCCAAGGTCCCGTTTCAAAACGCCGAACAAAACTCGACATTTACTCCAGTCATCGATGCCAGTGGTGTGATCTCGATCTATGCGGGGAATTGCCAGGATGAGGCGACGGCACGCGATACTCTTTGGCAATTCCAGCCAGACAACACCAGCGCAATCGGAAATGGGTCCTGGACACAATTTGATGTAGTGTCGACAGAACGTCTTCTTAAGCCGAAATACCTGGCGGCCAGCTTCTCTTTCACTTCCAGCCGGTCTGGCGCGCCGACTTTTTATTCCTTTGGAGGCATGTGTCCGTTTGCTAACAGTACGGGCGACCGATGGGTCTCAGCAGCCAACTATTCACAGTCCATGGTGATGATCAATCAGGACCCGACACAAGATTCCAAGTACTCTGCTCAGATCACCGGGAATCGTGCACCCCCCGTGCCCGAGGCAGGAATGTCCGCTGTGGCACTGCTCGAAACCAAGTCTCGCACCCAGACCCAGCAAGACTTCCTGTTGATAGGTGGTCATACTCAGCAGGCTTTTCTTAACATGTCCGAGCTGGCAATCTTCTCTGTGCCGCAGAACAGTTGGACGTTCGTCACGGTGGATTCAGAGCCTACGGCGAGAACGGAGCTTGCCATTAGAGATACACACATGGTAGAGCCCCGATCTGGTCATGCAGTAGCCCTTTCACAAGACGGTACAAAGGTCTTCGTTGTGGGCGGCTGGGTGGGGGATACGTCGACCCCAGCAGATCCACAACTTGCGATCTTGAACATTGGCGAAGAGTATGGTGGCACTGGGCCATGGACATGGACAGTACCCTCTCAGACAGGAACAGGTATTGCGGCGGGAACAGGGCTATTTGGTCATTCAGTCGTGATGCTTCCGGGAGACGTTTTGATGATTTCCGGTGGCTACATTATCCCAAAGACTTCGTCATCCAAGCGAGCATCATCCCTCACTGAGCGCAACTCACAAGTCTATCTCTTCAACACTTCCTCGAGCAGTTGGCTTACCTCCTACTCGAACCCAAACTTCAAGATCTCACCACCGACGTCTCGCCATCACGGCTTGTCCTCAACCCAGAAATTGAGCCTCGGTCTTGGGATCGGGCTTGGTCTGCCCCTGGCTGTAGTGAGTGCTATCTGTGCATGCGGATACCTTCGAAAGCGCGCCATACGAAACAGGCGTGACTCACAACTACGCGATCTGGCTCTCGGGGCTGAGCGTGCCCACTTCTGGACCGGAGAGGAGCGCCACCAGTCAAGCAGCATAAGAAGCTCGCAAATGACTGAGAGACAAAACCTCGTCTCTGTGACTCAACCCTGGTCGTCGACTCGCAGTAGCGCTTCACGACCTCTTTCCTGGGACGAACACCGTGATGGAACCGCCGAACGAACAGGTCTACTAGCTGATCCCTCGAGCCCTACCAAACCTGCGTCCCCAGTGAGTCAGCCACGGGCATATCGACCCTTGAACTTCGCCGAGTATCGCCGCAGCGAGCTGAGCGAAATCCATCCCATCGACGAGTGTGACGAGGATGAAGCAATGTCTCGCGAGGGACTCATGTCGGAAGTTCGTAATGAACCTGGCACAGTCAACAAAGAGACCAAGGACGTGTTCAGAGATGACCCTTTGTCTACTTCTCGTCCAACCATCTTTGGGGTGGGCCTCGGTCCATTCTACACCCGCCGAAAAGATAACGGCTCTGGTTCGGATGGTCGAGCTTCACCGGCAACGAAAAGTGAAAGAACGTCCACAAACCTGTCTGATTCATCGGGGTTCTCCTTCTGCTCGGCCACAGCCAAGCCGACTGGACAAGTCCCTCAGGCCAAACCTGTCCTGGTGGAACATCACTCAAGTCTGGGAAGCCATGGTGCCGAGAATCTCATCACATCGACGCCACATAGCGACGGAGATTTACCCGCTGCTCCTTCGGAGAAATCCTCAACGGAGTCCTATTCCACTGCTCAGACAAACTTCTCCCATCGGCAGGCGGAGATTGAGGGTCTTCTTCACAACAACAACGATTCCACCAGCCCCATCACTCCAAGGAGCGCCTCACCCTCCAAATTACCCCCGGGATCCAAACCCAAGGCGTCAGATTGGATGATGGATACTGTCCGTCGCGCACTGACACTGACACGACGCGGTGGCGCGTACTCACAAGCTGATGGTGAAGATGATAGCACTGCCTATCGAGCTTCCGGTATCGACCAGCATAGCACTTACGCCGGCTTGGGCGTCGCGCCGACTGGAAGCAGCTCCAATTCTCCTCGCCGAACTGTAAGTGCCTCTGCCGAGTTGTTTCGCCGCAAGCAAGGCGCCAGAGACTGGAACGCAAGGAAACGCCTTTCCGAAGTCCCCTTCAGCATGCCTCGTGGCACACGCGATGATCTGTTCATCGGGGCACCGGGCTATCTTGGTGACGACGACACATGTGACGATCCCGACGACTGGGACGTCGAAGGTGCCGCCGAGGGTCGAAGTGTGCAGATGACTTACACAGTCCCCCGTGAGAAGCTGCGCGTCGTTAATGCCTCGGCACGAGATATGGATAGTATTTCTGAACGATCTATTAGCGGTGGGTTCCGACGCGTCAGCGACTCGATTAGCAGCCGGCGTGTAAGCCGTTGATCGCACCGGAGTACTTTCTACGGCTTAAACCGTGATTTCTCGCCATCGTGTTGATTGTTTCTCTTCTTTGTACAATTTGTGGTTTAGCTCGTTCCGTGAGGAGATCTCTCTTCACTGGAATTGGCCCATGTGGGCTCTTGATTGATGTCCTTTACGCCTATGATGATCACTGATTTGATGCTTTACTGTCAAGAATTTGGGGCGCACAAATTCCCAGCTGGAGTCTAGTTATAGGCCAAATGATATTTCGAATACAGAATTCATCACTTTTAGAGGTGATTGTTTAACTAATCCGTAGCAAAGACTCTGTCAGCTAGCTGCTGCTGAATGGTGAGCATCCTTTTATGCTCAGTATACTGCTACGTCTTCAATTAAACGGCAGACGGTAGACTGCTTGACTGGGCAAATAACGAGAAGTCTAATCGTAGCTCATGCATTTCATTCAGGGACTTTCGATTTTAGCCCACTCTAAACATTGCTCATTCAAGTCTCACAACCAAAGATTCACAACCGAAAAAAAAATGTAATGTCTTGCGGGTGGAAGGGAGGCACCGGAGCACTTATGCCACAGATCCAGGTGCAGGCCCACAGGTTTTCCAACCCTCGCGTGCCCTTTTCCCGGGTTAAACACCCGATCGCTGTAACAGCGTAGTCAACACTTCGACTCCAGATATTCATGCCTCCTTAGGAGCAGTGGTAGGCTTGGTGGGCAAAGTGGTGGTCAACGTAGGCAGCATGTTCCTCGCACTCGCGCGCGTACTGGGCCATCAGGGCATCCATAATGACCAATGCAGACATGGCCTCGACGATTGGCACCGCACGAGGAACAACACATGGGTCATGGCGACCCTTGGCCTCCAAGGTACCCGTCTGCAAATCATAAGTGGCGGTATTCTGGGCTTGGCCAATAGTCGCAGGAGGCTTGAAAGCGACACGGAAGTAGATCGAGGCACCGTTGGAGATACCGCCCTGAATACCGCCGGAGTTGTTGGTCTTGGTCTTGAGACGACCATCATCGGAGACAACGAATGGATCGTTGTGAGTGGAGCCAGGCACCTCACAGCCGCCGAAGCCGGAGCCAATCTCGAAGCCCTTGGTAGCGGGGATGCTCAGCATGGCGTGCGCAAGCTTAGCTTCTAGCTTATCGAAGCAGGGCTCGCCGAGGCCGACGGGAACATTGCGAATGACGCAGGTGACGGTTCCTCCGATGCTGTCGTGCGCATCGCGGAACTTCTCAATCACCTTGGTCATGCGCTCGGAGGCATCAGCGTCAGGGCAACGAACAGGAATGAACTTGTCCACCGTTGGGCGGTCAATGGTCTCTAGGAGCTGAAGGTATTCGGGGTTTGTGGAAGCGGTAGGATGCTCGGGAGTGGGAGGGAAGAGGTGCTCGTTGCCGACGGAAGAGACAAAGGAGACGATGTCGACGTTGTGGGACAGCTTCAGGTACTTTTCGGCGATTGCGCCAGCGGCGACACGACCTGAAAGGATAGGTGTTAGTTGTGACCTTGCATTGTTATAGATGGGTATTCTCCAGGCTTGTTGTAAGACATACCGATCGTTTCGCGGGCACTGCTACGGCCGCCACCGCTGCTGGCCTTCACACCGTACTTCTCAAGGTAAGTGAAATCGGCGTGGCTAGGGCGGGGGTAGAGATCCATTGTGCTGCCACCGTAGTCCTTGGGACGCTGATCCTCGTTGCGCACAATCATGGCAATCGGTGTGCCTAGCGTGACACCGAACTCAGTGCCTGACTGAATCTCAACGCGATCCTTCTCATCGCGGGGAGTGGTAAGGGCACTCTGGCCTGGACGGCGACGAGTCATTTGAGGCTGAATGTCTGCCTCTGTGAGCTCCATGCCAGGAGGGACACCATCGACGATACAACCGACAGAGCGGCAGTGCGACTCGCCATAGCTGAAACGAATGTTATCAGCATAGTGATTTCAGTATTGTTTGGAGGGGCATCTTACGTAGTGACACGGAAATGCTCACCCCACGTCGACATTATTGCGGATTCTGAGGGGTTGTCTTCTGGGGGATACGGAAGCTATTCAGATGCAACGAAATCCAATTGCAGATGTCGAGTAATCGTAAGTTGTCCAGAAAGATACTTAGATTAGAAGAAATGAGATAAAGAAGCACAGCAGGAAAGAAAAAGAATCCGGACGCCCCCAAAAATCGACTCATCAACAGTTTCCTATCTCGGACTAGCGTCACCGACCATCGGCCCTCCGCGGGTTTACGGTGATTCTCCAGAGATGTCAGATCACCTCTTCGCTCTCTCCAAATGCTACTCCGACCATGTCTTGCCTGGTCACTCCGCGGATGTGTTAGGCAGGTACGCCACAATTCCTCCTACCCACTTGAACGTTTTTCGGATCTCGCCCGCCGGCCGTCATCCCAGCACCAAATCTATCAGTCGCTCTCGACTGATCCGTACGTTAACCTCTCCATCGAGCACTTTCTGCTGGAGAACGCGCCTGCCGACTCAAGCGTACTATTTCTCTATATCAACCGCCCGTGCGTGGTGATCGGTCGCAATCAAAACCCATGGCTGGAGACTGATTTGCGCGTATTGGAGAATGATCGCCGATTCAATTCGGGCCGCCACGATGCCGCTGTCTACGTTCGGCGACGATCAGGGGGCGGTGCGGTTTTCCATGATGAAGGGAACCTCAACTATAGCGTGATTTCGCCGCGCACCACATTCACTCGCGATAAGCATGCCGAGATGGTTGTTCGAGCGCTACACCGCGTTGGCGCAGTCAACACAAGTGTCAATGAACGACACGACATTGTGATGAAATCGCCTGCCACTGGTCCAGCGAGCGACGAACCGAAGTTTCGAAAAGTGTCTGGGTCGGCCTTCAAGCTGACTCGTCACCGAGCGCTACATCACGGCACCTGCCTCCTCGATTCACCCAATATCTACGATCTGGGGCGATTCCTGCGCTCGCCTGCCCGTGGCTACATTCAGGCGCGAGGCGTAGACAGCGTCCGCTCGCCTGTTGGAAATGTTTCGAGTGCGCTAGCAGATTCATACTTTTCCATGCAAACTGTAATGGATAACATCGTCGAAGAGTTTGCCTCTCTGTACCAAGTACATGCTGATGTTGTCCGTCGCGCACGTCGTGCGCTTGCTGGCGAACCTGACCTGTATGCTGGCAACAGCTGGGTTATGGGTACAGTGAGTGATGCCCACGGCGAGCAAGAGCCTGACATTCGAAAGGGAATTGCGGAGTTGCGGGTAAGTGGGGATCATGGCTTCGAGTCTCTGGGACCAGGCTTTTGCTAATGTGTTTCAAGTCGTTGGAATGGAAGTATACTCAAACACCTCAATTCACCTTCTCCACTTATCCCACGGAGGATGATCCGCGTGAACGTCCCCCGCTACCTGCAACACTTCCCTCATCAGTAGGTTCTTCATCTTCCTTGAATTGACCGTTTTGATATTAGAATGGCTGACTTTGCACTAGACTCGCGTCTTTCTCCGCCTCAAACATGGCGCCATCATCGAGAGCAATGTCTCTCTGTCAGAAGATGGTGCAGTTGCGTCTGATCAGGCAAGCCATATGCAGGACATATTAAATGGCCAGAAACTGCATGAAATCACTACCGAGCGCTGGACAGAGATGCTCCGACAGGGCCTCTCAGACTTTAGTGACGTTGACGATGCCCTTTTGCAGGAACTTGCAGAATACTTGGGCGATCTACTAGGGGGCCAGTAGAATCATGCTCTGACGCCTGCTTGTTGGACACGAGTAATCGTGTCTGTCCACTTCATGTACAATTAAAGTGAATCGATCTATCGGTATTTGCGACATCCTACAGGACGCCCTCCATCATGGGTAAATCTCTGCAGTGCCGCCCCCGGTCCCGAAACACACATGCTAGCCCTGAATACCTAGCTAGACGTGGTCAAGGGCATGATATTCGAGGTCTCACAACGCGCTGAAGCGCGATATGCTCCTTCATGCCGGGGACCTTCCTTCGTCATTGCTGGATGATCAATCTTCGATCTAATCACGTGTTGGGAGTCTTGGGAGCTTGGCTTTAACAAACGGGGAGAAATATAGAATTGAGCACTCACACCTAAGCTGATTCAGGACAGAGTTGAGGTCAATACGGATTCATGAATATTCTCTCTAACTTTTTGCTCCGCGAGCACATCCCTTCCATCACCCGCGACTGGTGTGTTTAGGATGTCTTGTCCTCCAAGCGTACAGAGCAGTTGACATCTGGTGCTATTGGTACCCCCTCATGCAACCTCGATTGATGTAGAAGTCAGGGAGACGAGCTTGACCGGACCAGGCGGTAGTGCCGTGGTACTGCTGCTCTCTCCCTCACTTGGCCTCGAACGAGCACGCCAGACAGCTTCCTGCCTGTTGAGCGATTCAATTGATCCTCATTCAGAAGTTCCAATCCTGGCAAGCTCTAACATGCCAAGGACCCCCCGTCGGGGTGTATGTGATCTGACTGGTCTCGATCCCCCGCATTCTGACGCCGATCAATCACAATTAGCCGAGAACTCATGCTGGTAACATCCCCAACTCGATGCCCGTCTGATTTGATTCGATTTATTTGTCTCTTCGACGTGAGATTTTAGCCACACTTCCCACTTTTGGCATATCTGGTGACGTTCGTGGTTGGCTGACACCGGTTCCGACGACTGCTCTCACGATGTCTGCGACTCGGCATGTCCTTCTTGAGGGCATCCCGCAAGGCCATCTTTCGTCTCGAGAATTCCAAGAAACCCCGCGCGCGAGCTTACGGCGTCAGACCTGCCGATGAAAGAACTCCAGTACAGCCAAGCCAGCCTCACAGGAATTTTCCACCTGTGTGAACCATCGGCCGCGACCAACAGCGAGCACTGTATCCTGTCAGCAGCCAGATTTTGAGACTCCCGCTTGGCTGTGAGCACCTTCCCCCTCGAAGGTGTAGCTTGCTCACAAGCGTGGTATGTGTTATACAGGCCAGCAACTCAGCCAAGACCACGCTAGGCGCAGCTGATGTCTTCAAACCGAGAGCGCCATAGCCTGGTTGCTCACACATGACCGTGACTGACGGCAATTGAAATCCTACGAGTCGATCCTTAAAATCCAACCGTCGCTCTGACAGGTGAACTGTGCTCCCTGAAGACTCGACTTACACTTGAGACATTGGTTCTGCAGACTATATTCCACCGAGATGTCGTGGTTGCTTCAGAAGATCGTTCACAATGAGGCGATGAAGACGGATCCTAAGGAGGTTTATGGTTGGAGAGTGTACGCACTGGCGTGTTCTGTTCGTGGCTCTCTACTCTATGGCTTCTCTGTCCGGGATCCAGTAAAAATTCTAACATCTGAGTAGGCGTGCTTTGGTGGCATGCTCTTCGGGATGGACTCTGGTATCATTGGCGGAGTCCTCACAATGACACCTTTTGAAGAGTGAGTCATATTTCCCGTGTCTTTGCCGTCGTCTGTCTTCTTAATTCTGATCTATTCCCCTTCTCGTTTCCAGTAAGTATGGCTTGTCGGGCCTGAACAAAACTGAACAGGCGAACCTATCCGCCAATATTGTGTCAACCCTGCAAGCAGGTTGCTTCTTCGGAGCCCTGCTAGCATCACCAGCGGCTGATCGATATGGAAGACGGTATGCGCTGATTGGGGCTGCTTTGCTTGGTATTATCGGTGTCGTCATGCAAACTGCAGCGAGTGGTCACCTGGAAGCGATGTATATCGGTCGGTATGTGATTCTTCGTATCTCACGCCCTTCAATCGCTCTTTTGGGTCGATGCCCTCTAACGAAGATTCTTGCGTATGATTAGTCTAATTACTGGTTTCGGTGTGGGATCCGCATCAATGATCAATCCTCTCTATGTCTCGGAAAATGCGCCACGCGCGATTCGGGGTGGTCTGACCGGCCTATACCAACTCTTTATCACCATGGGAATCATGCTGGCTTTCTGGATCAATTACGGCAGTCTCTTGCACCTGACGGGGTCTACGATGTATCTCGTACCGTTAGCTATGCAAGGACTTCCTGCTGTGCTTCTACTTGGAGGAATGCTTATGTGCAATGAGTCGCCCCGCTGGTTGGCCAAGCAGGATCGATGGGAAGAAGCGCGCGCCACTCTTTCCAAAGTCCGAGCACTCCCTGCGGACCACCCGTATGTGGAAGAAGAGTTCCAAGGCATCGCTCAGCAATTGGAACAAGAGCGACTTCTCATTGGAGGTTCAAGCTTTCTGGACCTGATGAAAGAAATGTGGCTTGTTCCCGGTAACCGCAAACGAGCCATCATATCTGTGCTCTTAATGATATGCCAGCAAATGACCGGTACCAATGCAATCAATTACTACAGTCCTCAGATCTGTGAGTCTACCGCTTGATACGATTGACGAAGTCGCAAGCATTGTCACTAACGAGACCCAGTCAAAAATGTGAGCACATAACCTCGGCTTCCTGAGCGCCTTGATGCCGCGCGCCTTAGCAGTCCATCGTTTGGTCACTAACTTGCCCATCTTGACGGTCTTTAGCTAGGTGTTGAGGGCAAAGCAACCAATCTCTTTGCAACCGGCGTTTACGGAATCGTCAAGATGGTCAGCTGTGGTGTCTTCCTTGTATTTGTCGCCGATTCCCTCGGACGTCGCCGCTCCCTCCTGTGGACATCTATAGCCCAAGGCCTAGCGATGATGTACATCGGCTTATACGTGCGTATCGCACCTCCAGTTGAAGGAAGTCCAGTCATCCCAGCTGGCTACTTTGCCCTCGTCTGCATCTTCTTATTCGCGGCGTTCTTCCAATTCGGCTGGGGTCCCGTTTGCTGGATTTACATATCCGAAATACCAAGTGCCAGACTTCGATCGCTCAATGTGGCCATCGGAGCTGCAACCCAGTGGCTGTTCAACTTTGTGGTGGCTCGCGCTGTGCCGGTGATGCTGACTACAGTCGGTGCTAATGGATATGGGTGAGCTTTCGATCCTAGTGTGTCGGTGATGACGAGCCACGAGCTACTTCGATTCAAACTAACTTGAGGTCGATCTGAAAACGCACAGAACGTACATCATCTTCTCGTGCTTTTGCTTCTCGATGTTTGTATTTGTCTGGTTCTTTATCCCAGAGACGAAAGGTATGATTCGATAATCGCGATACCTGACGTGCATATACTGATTATCATCCAAGGATTATCACTTGAAAAGATGGACGATTTGTTCGGTGTCACCAATCTAGCTCAACAAGAGATTGACGATGCGGAGCAGAGCGTCATCGCCAAAAATTCCAGCAAACCCGCAGTCAACCGTGCGCAGCACGTCGAAAGCCATCGCGCATGAAAGCCTGAACTCCGTCGCCAGGTAATGGGAACTCCCGTCTACCCTGTGCATTCGCATAAATGCGAGCTCTAGAAAAGGGCGTAAGATTGGGCACGGCCGTCGATATTAGCACTTGGAAACGGACGTCATTCTACTAGGATACCTGCCTGGAATTGGAAATATTGCAAATGTGTTCAGACTGGCGGACGCCTCTTGGGCTAGATTTCTATAGGGAACCTGTGGCCACAACGGAAGACCTTGGGGTAGTTGGTAGTTACAATCAAGCCGCATTTTATTCACATGGGTTGTGTCGTAAAATCATGTACATCATAAGTATCGAGCCTGAATGCGAGGAGACGGCAGGAGAAATCAAACGGAGGAAAGTTGGAGGAGGGGAACGAGAAGAAACAATGAAGATGAACAACAAAACTGATGAAAAATGACCACTGCTGTGGGTGGTATGATGCTCGCTTTCGCCTAGTACAATTTGAGGAGGAAACAAAAGACGCATTGCGGAAAGAGCGCGAGGCTCTCTTGCTGTGGGCTAGACATAATAAAGTTGGAAAATATGAGGAAGGCATTTCGCAGGATCAGGTTCATAAATCAAGCAGGAACGGGCATTTGAAGAGTTTAAAGAGGACATCAGCGGTCGATGGATTTCAGCGAAGCGTGCGACCAAGGAACTTACGCCCCGCGAGGCCTTGCTTTGTTTGACTCCGTGTAACACGCCGAGGAGCAGGTCCGTCCTCCAGGCTGAGCCCACTGATTCCTGGGCCAAGCTCACTTCGGCGAGGGGAGAAAGCAGAGCCAAAGTCAGATTCGGAGAACCGACCGTACCGAATGTTCCGTGCCGTGGCATCTGTCAGAGTCGTGGCTGTTGTAGCCACGGTCTCTGTGTCTGAGTCTCGATCGTAGTCGGAGGGAGGATCATTTTCTTGTAAGTCACTCATCGTAAAGCTATGCGGATTCTTTTGCGACGTCGGCGCCGGGAACGTATTGTAGCTTTGAGAGGACAGAATCCGGTAGCGCTGAGTAGGTGGCAAGACGGAGGACAGCGCCGAAGAGAAGCTAGAGCCATCGGTAGTCGATGAAAATGAAAGCGATGGAGCTTCGGAGTTCCCAGCAACTGATGGAGCCGGAGGTGAATTGTTGAATGAAGATTGAGTAGGAGACCAGGGGGTTGCACTCAAAGCCGGTAGAGACAGCTGTGGGGATGCAGGTTGGCTTGGACATGAGTCGCCTGCTGCACAAGTTTGGGCCTGGGCTACCACAGGACTCGAAGAGGTCAAGAGTCTCTTGTAAGGCCCGATCATGCCAAATCCTTCTTGCAAAGCCATAAATGCGAGAAGCAATTTCCCGTACCTATCAAAATATTCCCGCTCAAAGGAAGCTCGAGGCAGATGAGCTCCGAGGTGGACAGCTGCTGCAAGCTCCGTAATGTAGACGAGGATCTCCATACCATCCCAGTTGATCAGCGGAGACTTTACTGCCTCGAGAAGGGCGAAGCCCGCAATCAAACTGGCATTTCCGAGGGCGCCCGCCTCGATGTAATTACCCGGGATCGAGAGCAGATGATTCTGAGAAAGCATCCAAGCGAAGAGTGAGCCTAAAAGCAGTGCAAGTCTAAGATACTTGAACCCCCAGGTTTTAGGCAGGGAAGCCCCAGCCCTTGCATTTGTGTTCTGCTCTGCCCAGGTTATTTCCGGGGCTTCACGGTCCATGTTGAAAGCGCGCTCAAAGAGAGATTCAAGCCCCGTAGCGGTATTCAAATCGCTTTTTGGGAAAAATGAGGGGGGCCTGAATACTGTCTCAGGGCCACTGTCTTTTGACCGCCACTGGACACCAGGTCGAGGGGGTGCTTGTTGGAAAATATTGTGTTGAACAACTTGTTCAATGGGCTTCGTAGACGACTGTGTACGGAGGTTCCATGCCGGCGGCCTGGGGGCAGGGGGCAAGCTGCCTCTGAACGGCGAAGGCTCCTTCACAGGGGAGATATTCTGTACTTGGTGGGCGTGAATTCTGGGCTGGAGCACAGGCTTGGCGACAGAGGGCGTCCACTCCATTTCGTCAGCCCCCGGAGGTGGTGTTGGAAACGTCGTTGGTTCACGGGATGGAGAAGTGACAGGAGCGAGCTTGTCTACAGGAAATCTGTAGCTCATAGATTCGCTACCTGTTCTAGGGGCGGTGACAGGGTCGCTGCTTGGTTTCATTCTCGGCGACGTTCCACCACTCCGCAAGGGCTGTTCCCAGGAGTTATCGGACCAGTCAACCAAAGGCTGCGTATTGAACTTGACAACCCGACGAGACACGATGACCGAGAGCAAAGTGAAAATAATCATAAAGGAATGAAGGGCTGGGGGCAGTTGCTTGCTCAGGGCGCTCGCCGATGGATCTTTCAAAATTTCCCAAAACAAGCAACGAGCCACGAGCGTTATGAGCTGCACGTGGTAGTACTCTGCGAATCCGGAGAACCTACCAGTGCGACCCTCGATCCTCATTCTCAGCTTCGGATTCCACCAGATCGACATCAGACCTACGATGAGGGCGAATCCAGCATGGGGAGCGAAGTCAACAGAACATCTTTCGGGGATATGGCCAAATTGCATTGTTTGAACCAAGCAAGACGATAGCGAAGCAGAGATTTGCGGACTGAGATTTGAATCTTCCCCTACTGTCTGTCGGGTCAGAACGTTTGTCAGATCCCACGTAAGCTGCCCGAAGATGCTGGTCCAGTATCCGAAAGCGCCTGCATACACGAGCAGGCTTTGCCAACTTCGGGCTCTGGCCTGCCGAAGGGTTTTACTCGCTCTGCTGCGGTCCATCATCCGACGAAGATGGTCAGATTTTGCTTCGTAGCCCTTCTTGCGAATTTCTTCCAGTACCCGAGGTCCACATGATTCGCAGACCTGTGGATATCTTTCCTCGAGACCTTTCTTGAATTGCGCGTAGCCACGCTCGTATTCAGCATCGGTAGGATCGTCAGATGGAGGAAAGTATGCGGCGAGCGACGATCTGAATAGATGTTGATTTCGAATACACTTGGAACAGAAAGTGTTCGATCCGGCGAACTCGGTCGATTCCACATGAGGACTAGAGATGGATCCATCGCTGCTGAAGCGGTTGATATCTTCCGCTGGAGGGTCTGTTATATCTCCATTCTGAAGCACAATATGAAAATGGTTAGACCCTGGTACGGAATGCGTGCTTCGCTCTTTCCGAACGTACCTGGTCCAGATAATTATCAGCCTCGCAATGACGGCAACGGAATTTGCGGATAGACCCATCAAAGGGTTGGGCAGCCCGTCGACCGCAATAAAAACAGGTCAAACGTTTCGAAAATAGCGCCATGACATGTCCAATGTCCTGGACCTCGAAGCCCCGAGTGGTAGATGCGAAGTTTGTGTTCGGTCGCAAGGGGATAAAAACAACAAGCTTCGGCCTGAAGTGCAACACAAGAATTCCGCAGGCCGCAGGGGCGCACGGACCTCTATCGGCACGTGTCGCGCGGACGCGACAGCTTCAATTTTACCCAAAGCGAATCAAACCATCAAAAGCTTATCGACCCCCCATGCCAACACTGACTGCCCCTTATTTGGCCTTACATATTCATTGATCAAGTAATAACGGCAGCCAGAGCCACATCTGTTTCCTGCGAATATTCTTTTACCAGAGATCCTACCTCGGATGACGTCATGCCTCTCACGCTAGAGGCCATTGGGGCCCTCTTGGTGACTACCTTTTGCTATGGAGCTGCGGTTGGCTGTCTCTTCTTCACTGTGAGTCCCAACGAAGCGTACTAGCGTAGGAGATTGATATACAACCTAACAAGGACTGACGATTATCACTGAAGCTCGTCATCGTTTCTTTGATGATCTCTCAGACCTCGGAGCTACCCAAGGCTCGCAGAAGGGGCTCCCCAGTACATCTCCTTGTTGTGCTTGGCAGTGGTGGACACACTGCCGAAATGATAGCCATTCTCGAGAGGCACTTCAACTTCTCGGTCTACACTTACCGCACCTACGTAGTGAGCTCTGGGGATGCGCTCAGTGCACAAAAGGCGGTAGACTTCGAGGCTTTCATGGCTGGAAAGAACAGCTCGCCGAAGGAAAACCACGATTACACCGTTGTCACAATTCCACGTGCGAGGCGAGTACACCAATCGTATCTGACCGCACCATTCTCGACGCTTCAATGCTTTTGGGCTTGCCTGTTGGTGCTTCTTGGGCGTCACCCGGAACAGCATCCATTGCCTGCAGAGTACAAATCCTCGCTCCCAGATATCATCCTTGCAAACGGTCCAGCAGTGGCCGTTTGTATGATGCTTGCAGCAAAAAGTCTCCGGTTCCTCATTTTTTGTTTCAAGTGGACTCGAACGCAGGATCCTGACAGCGAGATTCTCAAACTTCGCACAGTCTACATTGAGTCCTGGGCTCGCGTGAGAAGACTGAGCATGTCTGGACGCATATTGCTTCCAGTTGCCGATAGGTTTTTGGTTCAATGGGCTCCTTTGGCCGGACTGAGGGCGTGGTGGGGTATGAGGCCCACCATCTTTTGCGGCTGGGTCGTCATTTGACACGCTTGATTACGCTTCCTAGTAGTATGGTCATGGATATCAAAATTTCGAGTGGTTTCTCTAATGGCGGACCCGTTCGCGAAGTTGAGGGCTTCGAGTCTAATATCCGGCGGTCCAGGTCCTGTCATTCCTGCCTAGAAGTGAAGAATGCGTAATCATAGCCTTACAACGTAAGCCTTGAACAGCTCAACGGGAAAGGTGGAAGTTTTCTTCGCAGATGTGGATGCACCGAAAAGTTCAATGAGGTCATTCCCAATCTTGTTGACGGGTATCTAGATTGTGCATCACGAGAATGATGAACGGTATGCATTCGACAAGCGGCGTTGAGAACAACGTGCTGCCTCCGGTACGACCAGGCCTAGCCGGTCCGGGGCTATGGACTTGAGCAGGTCGAGATTCCATAGCCAATGGCCATGATGTTCAACTGTGCCAGTTGCCCTCTCATACCAAGGGGTTGCGAAACGGGGTGAACTCGAACCCTTCAGACGTAATCGAGCGGTTCCCGAACATGCGAGCCTTGACCGCGGCACGAAGGCCTTCTGCAACAGGTTCCCCTTCTACCTTCAGACTTTTGATCAAAAGCGCTTTGCCGTCTTTAGTGAACACAAAGAGGGACCTGCTTTTTCTGGGTTCAACAGGGCACGTGGCATTGGCAAACGGCAGCCCCGGTACGATGGCGAAGATCTCTGAGCCTTTCGGAGGTTCGACTTGCTCAACATCGGTCAGGATGACTCGCTTCTGCTGGTATACAACAGGCTCCTCTGCGGACTTGCTCGCCACTAATGCCCTACTCCATAGATTCCCGAGAACGCGATTGCGTCGGTTAAGATCAACGGACGTCCAGCCCTCCCAATTGATATGGCGATCTTCGGGCTGAATCTTGGCTGCATGGATAAAACTCCGGGTCTCACTTTCCTTGGCCCATCCAGCATCCTTAACTGGAGGCACGAAGAGACCTTGCTGTATACCGTCGAAGAGCAGCTGTGCACCTTTGGCTGAGACTAAGCTCGTCAACTCAGGCACAGTACAAGTGTCAGAATTGGGTATATCAAAGCCAGGGTCCGGTGTTTGAGCTAGAATTGTGCCGTGATCAAAGCTTTTATGATCTAGCGTCTGAAGTGTTACACCGGTCTTGGTTCTTCCGGCCAAGAGTGTGTGATGTATGGGTGCGGGACCACGGAAGCTGTTAAGTGGTTGTCAGTATTTTCGCTTTGAACTCCAAAAGTCGGGCATGCTTACTCCGGAAGCAATGATGGATGCACGTTCAAGCCTCCGTATTTGGAGGCATTGAGGAGTCGCGGAGGGACAAAAAGTCCAAATGACACCGCAATGATGAGATTGATCGGGCCGTACGGTGTCTCTGGAGGCTGGTCAACGGGTCAGCAGCAGGACCCCTTGAACGTGAATCGTCGTATTTACCGTCCACCCTCTGAATGTGTCAATCTCATGGATTGGAAGGGAAAGCGCAGAAGCGGCCTCCTTGATCGGCACTGTAGCAGGCTGTCATTAGTGCTGGGTGTCTGCATTTGTACAAAAGGTGCCACAGGACGGACTTTCGCGAATCTTCTTCAGCCCCCTTCCCACTCGCTTTCCCGGCCGACAGACAACATCTATGGACGATATTTGCGTAGGATATTTCAGTTTGTACTCATGAAGCGCTTTGAGGGAAGCAATACTGAAATCGTCGGAGCCGCAAAAAAGGATACGGAGCGGGTCGAACGAGCGCGTCGCATAGCACCGGCTATTCAACCATCGACTTCCTGAGAAGGTCCTACAGAGCCCCAAGCTCTGACTCCGGCTAACGATGCGCATTCTCGAGCAATTCAGGTCTGTCAGTGGCTATCAGATCCGCTGAGAAGGAGACCGCTTCCGCCCGTCACGGCTGGCTGATCTGATATCAGCACACGACCCACCCCTTTGATCGATAGGGTGGGCTGCACGTGACGTCAACGATATCGAGCTATTGCTCCCATCCCAGTCACCTCGTACCCCACGGCCGCTCGCGATCGACGAAAGAGTATGGTGGTCGCTCGTGAGGCGATGCCAAGAGCAGATGAAGGAGCCGTGGTGCCCGCGCATCTATCTTACCTGGCTATATACAATCCTACCTTGGGCACCACCGACGAGACATTGGAGGAGCAGATTGTGTTCTACACCTCGGTATCGAGTGACTACCGACATTCCCACGATGTAACCGTTGAAAGACAAGATAGTCACTTGCCTGAGAATGATAAAAATGAAATGCTACGCCAGATCGGTCTGGCGCAGGGGATGGTGAGCTTTGCCAAGTATGAAAATGTTCCTCCCCGCTGCTGGCGACCTGCGCTCATACTCATTCTTCCAGTAACTTTTCATCTGGCAAACCCTTAGAATGCATCGAGACCGACAGGGCGCGTACTATCGTCTTAGAACTGGAGAAGGACTGGTGGATCGTCGCTGTCAGTTTCACTGTACGCTCCAAGCTCATTCTGATTGTCACTCACCGTGCCGCAGTCAATATGCCTCACTCGGTTACCGGCCCGTCCAAACCAAGCTTCGTCTAGCTCCGATGCCGACGTTCCTTCGTTTCAATATTCAGCCAAAGAAATGGGGCCTCCCCAATTTCTCATTCAACAGCTCCGTCGCGCACATTCTATTTTCTTGTTGCTGCATGATTTCTCAATGGCCGAGCTCTACAATCGCCTCGAGAAGTCCAGCTTCAAGCTCTTCTTAGAACAATTCTGGCAGAAGTTCACATGGAACTGGGAGCTCTTGCTGGCAGGAAACCCAATAGTTGACATGTACAATGGCATCAAACTCGCTGCCGGTGGCGAGCTAGGTATAGGAGTCGGTGAGGAAGAATGGGGCAGCGGAGAGAGAGAAGTACTCGAAGACTTTGTGAGCAGGACAGAGGGACTGGTGGATGTGCTGGTCTCAAGATTTGGAGATCCACCTCACCATACTGATGAACCGCGGCTGATCGCTCACAATACTACTGGTGATACCTGGCTCGGCTCAGATAAAGCTCCGAGACCTTCAGACGGTGTCATCTTCTCTGGTATCGGCGCTATAGACCGTCATTCACTTGCTCGAGTTTCTCACTGGATGGAATGGGTCTACCGATATGGCGACACGGCATACGGGATAGGGCGAGATCCTGCATCAACACGCCAAAGGCGCCCACGGAAAAACAAGGCACGCCCCTCGAAGCAGCATGTAACGCCAGAAAGAACAGGGTCGCCCGGCATACCGCCACCCCTCATCATGGCCTTACCGCAGCCCATTCCAGAAATTGACAAGGGCAATGACTCCGAGAGAGCGAAGACCACCTTGACCTGTGACGACCAGGAAACTGCGGAGCAAACATCTGCAACAGACACGGTCATTAAGTACCTCACATTAGGGTATGGATCCGCGTGGAGCTTTTCCAAGAAACCTGACAATCTATCATCGGCTGGCCCGCACTTTCCGGACACATCTTTCTCAAATCCCAATGAGACTGCCAATGGCAAGACCAGGCAGAATGAGTCGCAGGGTAATGCTAGTTCCTTGCAAGGCTCACAAACGCCACCGTCCGAACAGATTTCAAGTAAGACAAAGCCCACGACCTGGGGTCGTTTTGTACTCGGGCCTCGCGATGATCTGGATGACCTGGATGGTATTGATGAAGGGAGCCCTGAGCCTGCCGCAGAGCGTCAAAAGTCTACTAGTCGAATTATCCATCGATCGGTGCATATCCGCTTGGGGCATCTAAGTGACGGAGTATCGAAGACGCTGCAAGCGGTGATATACGTGGTTCGTCTGTCTATTACGATTTTGGCTAGGATTGTTTCGTTCACTAACACTTCCCAGCATCAACCATTCATGTTTACTTTCTTCTTTGAACCGGACACGCCGGCTTTAATGTCACCTTCACTCTATTCCAGCATTCATCATCAACTGGGCCCTCTCCAGAAATCTCTCAATTCATCGACATCGCCTGCAAGCGCTGCCTCGCGCTTCTCTTCCCTCGAGACTGGTGCCAGGCCGTCTAATGAGTCATCGGCACCTGACCAACCTGTCTGCGAGATCATATACGACTCATCAAATCTTACGATCCGCTCCTCGATTCCCAATATCCCTGATTCTGGCGACCTGGAGGCTTTACCACAGACTTCTGCGGCGCTGAGGTCTCCATCTTCGTCTCCGTCAGCATCGCCTTCCAGAGTACCTACCCTACCGTCCCTATCTCGCCTCGAAAGCTTGGCGATTCATGAGCGACTTCTCACCACGTACATTGAGACACGCTCCAGGTCACAGGAGCTTGAGCGGACTTACAAAGTGAACCGAGGATGGTGGATTGTCTGGATGCGTATGCCTCACAGAAAGAATGATTTTGACCGGTCGAACCAAATTTCAACCGCATCCTCATCCACCACGCCACCGGACCCAACCAACGACTCTCCCCTTCCACACTTGACATCAGCGTATTCTGAAAGTCATCCAGAGCCTCATGAGGCTTTCGTCATCCGCAAAGCAAGTGATCATGTGTCGTCGCCAGGCCATGCGCGAATGAGCAGCGGTGCAAGATTCTTCCGAGACCTCGGTGGCGTCTCGTCGTCCAAATTGACAGCGTCGAGAGCTGAGAGCAAGCCTTCGAATTTGGTAGAGGGGTTGGGCATGGATGCACGCCGTTACATCGAAGGCTTGATGTCCTTGAATCGATGAATACCGTAGTCCTCTTGAGAGGGAACATCGTGTTGAGGTTTCCGTCTACCTTGGCACAGTACATGTACAGTCATCCCTCCTTTCAGGGTACGTAATACACAGATCAAACGAAACATCAATGACCAGCTATAATACCAGCTCGAGTGGCACGGGGCCGTCACTCATTCTTGATGCTTTAGTATGTAAAGATTCAATGCGACACAATTTCCCCCCATGTGAGCCCCGGCACGGAGGTGTACTGCCATCGATAGCTGCCACTGTCCCAAAATCAGGTGACCATCTTAAACCTTTGGAGTTTGGACGGCTTCAAATTACATGCAGTCGAAGCTCGACAGCCTCACGAGGCCTGGTTACACAAGGACGTTCCGGCTTACTCCTGTCATGTAGGTATGGATGAAGCAAAGGAGAGAATACGTCCAGAAGACCACCGAACATCTGTTGCTCGTACACACTCGGCAGCCAGAGTGTTCCAACTTTAGGACTGCCCACGTCTACTGTGCATTATGCTACAAATCCAGCGCTTTTTTGTACCGAAAAGCCGAAATCAAAATTTATACTGCCACAAGCGTCGGATTGGGCACGATATCATTGCGATCCGAAATTCTCGAAGACGGACTAATAGGAAAATAGAGGGTAAATAGACTGCGGGACGGGCAAGGATATGATAGGACAACGGGAAAAGGGGAAAAAAGCCCAAAGGGTTATGATAGAGACAACGCCTCCCCAGACAAATTCTGTAAAATCAAAGGCAGAAAAAAGAGGTAACACAACAAGTCTGCGACCAACGACGGAACGTTCTGCAGGGATGGGAATTGCGAGTTTGGAGAAGACACAAAAAGCAGGGAAACCAACAACACAGAGAGTTCCATGGCCCCTTCGGCCCGGAGTCGACGCTATCCACTATGGTCACATACGGATTGCAGAAGCCATGCGATCCCCCGAACCTCCCTGCTCAATCTTCAGAGGAAGATGATATGGGACCATTCAGGTTGACCTCGAAACCCAAACTCTGAGTTGATTTGTTTCATTCAAGCCCCAGAGCATCGAAAGCGGCAGGGATGGTTTACAGAATCGAGCAACCTTTGCTCTTCTTGGTCTTGGTCTTACCGACCTTGAGTAGAGCGGCACGGGTAGCGGCCTCAAAGACCTCACGAACACCCTCGTTGGTACGGGCGGAGCATTCAAGGTACTTGTAAGCACCGATCTTCTTGCGGACCTCCTCACCCTGTACATCGAAGGGTCAGACTCATACACTCTTAATCCAGACAAACATGGTATTTGGACAAGAAAGTTGGCAATGACATACCTGTTCGGCGGTGACGGGGCTCTGAGAAGTCTTGTGGAGCTCCTCAATGGTCTTCGGGTCATGGCGCAAATCCTTTTTGCAGCCGACCAGGATGATGGGGAGACCTTGGCAGAAGTGGAGGACCTCGGAAATCCACTGTAATCTTGAGTGAGTCTTTCGTCACCGTAGACAAGCAAAGCCTTCGAAGAAAGGCCACTTCAAAACGGCAAATAGAGGATGCAAACTAACCTTCTCCTGAACGTTATCGAGGGAATCGGGCGAGTCGACAGCGAAGCAGATCAGGATGACATGCGAGTCGGGGTATGACAAGGGACGGAGACGGTCATAATCTTCTTGACCGGCCGTATCCCAGAGAGCGAGTTCAACGTGCTTGCCATCAACCTCGACATCGGCGACGTAGTTCTCGAAAACAGTGGGAACATAGACCTAAGGCGACGACAGTCAGCATCAGCGGATGCCGGGTGAACACAAGCATGCTCGTCATTCACTTAGACAGAGGCTCATTGGCCCCTTGCCACGACAACAAAGGTTGTAGACGAGCGATAGGAGGATGCAGGACGATATTCTGGTCCGAGGAAATCGAAGCCTAGGAGGAGGGCTCACCTCAGGGAAAGTACCCTTGGAGAAGACACTGGAGGTTGGTCAGAAATTCGTTCGTAAGGAGCTCAAAAGGGCATGGAAGTCAAATTGCTTGTCTCCATGTGGGAGAACCTACATCAGCAGACAGGTCTTACCGCAAGCACCATCGCCAACGATGACGAGCTTGCGACGAATCTCAGCCATCTGGACACGAGGCAAAGAGAGGTTAGCCGAGATATGAAAGTAGGTTCCAAAAACGAGTAGTGGAGTGAGCTGAGATGGGGTAATATTGTGAAGGGCAGACCAGCACGCAAGGACTGGATAGGAGCGCGGGGAGGGGGTTGCAATGGAGGACCGGACGTTTTGTCAGGAGGTTTGGAGAAAGGGTCAAGTTCAGGTTGCTGGGGGGAGTGAGAGAGGGGAGGGAGAAAGGGTCTGGCGTACTATGATGGGAAGGGGCGCGGCGGCGTGCGTGCGTTCAAGAAGCAAGTAACAGAAGCAAGGTCAGCTAGTGCAAAAATGCAACAGCTAGAAGTATGAAGAGTGGAAGCTGGGGTCTTTTGATGGAGAATGAAAGAGAATCTCTGATGGTCTGGAGGAGGCAGAGGAGAGACAGAGGCCAGACGATCTGGGCGGTGGCAGTAAGGGCGGTACTTCGTGGTAATCGATGGTACTTTCCGCTGCCGGGAGCCTAAGGAAGGACGTTCAAAGTGCGGGCTGTATTGATGAAACATGGGTGACAGCCTGACAGGATAGAAGACAGAGGAGAAGGTATTTGTACTTTCAAATTACGCTACCAATTTTTCCTTCTGACTAAATATACGTACACTTACACAGTATATCTACAATTATTGCACTCATACCATGATTGATACGTAGGCGGGGATGGCCGGCCAACTGTGGTCATGCTGAAGTGAGGTGACACGGGTAGGTAGGAGGCCTCCTTGTCCTCGATCGAACTATTTGTTTTGGTATTGCGGTTCTCGCAAGTTGCCCGTCAGCGATTCTTGATCTGACGTATTACTGTCGATTGTTGATGCGTAACTTCCAGCATGCGCCACGCCTCAGTTCATTCACAGTGTATGGTCATTTTATTACATACCGTTGAGCTAATCACGGATACGGTACCTCCTGGCACGAAATGAGGAGATTGCTTGAATGCTTGGTCATACAACCATACAACCAGTCGCTGGCCTCTGCGGGTTTGATTCGCTATTTATGAAGCACATGCAGCTGTGAAAGTCTGGCGGAGATTGCCCAGCGCACTGAGTAGGCCGCGCTCTAGTCCTCGATTTCGTTATCCAGGTAAAGAGTGTAAGTCTTATTCTGAGATGGGAAATAGCATCGGTGGATACGGCTAGTGGTTACACTGGAAACTGAAAGTACTTATATGTAGGTATAGTAGTCTCATACTTACAGAGTACATAGCTGTTATAAAATACAGTACAATACAGTACGGTTCTTGTGGCTGAGCAAGCCTGTATTCTGGAGGAGTCGTCACTGGCAGTGCACCTGGGTCCACATCGATTCGCATTAGCAAAGTCTTATTATCATAGCCACGGTAGTTCGTAAGAAGACTATCAATTTGAAGGACGAGCTTGAGCACCGAAAGACCCTGAGTACATACTTCATATTTACTGTTAGTGTCGGGCTCTGGAGATAAAGCGAGCGCTCTAAATACAAGACCTTGGCATTAACTGTGACCTCGAGTGATGGACCATCTCTCTGACTCAGGTACATTTTCAACTGTCTCTTTTAATGAGGTCTCTTAACCAACAGGTCAACCGAAGTGTTGTAACAACAGCAACTTGTGAGCTCGAGCCCATTCGCAAAAGCCACATCGAGCCTGCTACTCAAAATGTCTTATAATTCTCAGGCTACCAGGCCATGTCGCGATATCATGACATGCAAGCCAATCTCACGTCTTACCCACTGTGATCTGCCACATGAGACAATCATGAGACGGAGAGTGTGACCCTTTCAATTTTGTGAACAGGCCGGTGCCCAGCGCTCGAGGCACCCTTTGGGACCTACATTACTTAGCACATACTACATAGTGCATAACTACATATTAAAATACACCATCACAGTAGTACCTATATTCTATTGACCTTCCACCCAGGTACAATATGAACGTTCAGGCGTACATTGATGAGACCCGGCATCATTGTAATGACAGTCACTTAGAAGAAGAGCGGTAGAGCTAGGTGAGACCCCATGGCCGACTCTATAGATGTATGATGCTCGCTGGAAGATATCCTTAACTTGAACTGGCTCGTTTTCCGTAAAACTGATTCCATCAGCCAACTCGCAGACTCTCACATTTTTCAATCATCGAAGTACTGCCGTAGGGAGCACGGTGTAAAGCAGCAACCTAAATTTGAGAGACAGTCAGGTGTCTGCCGATCGAAGATAAGGTGCGTGTACCCTCACGACAGCATTTTCGCAACTCTCACCGCATCGATATGGATATAATGAATAATGTGTACCTAACTACCTACATAATGAACCAGTAAAAGAGGGTTTGTATATATGCCTTAAGGGAGACTTCATGACGCAAAGATGTGATGCTAATCACGGTATGTTTCATATTAGGCTAGACCTCCTTTGAAATTCGACAATGATACTGTTAGTTCCAACTTTTCAAGTAGTTCCAGAACGTTGTTCACGATATTTTGACTATCCGTCTCCCGACGACCTCAGAAAGGGGTCAGCCTGAGCGCCTCAAAGCTCCACCCCGGAATGGACGTGCCGTACTATTGCAATTCTAGAATGGCACGTCTCCACCTAGTTCCTTTCAATCTTTCTTTCGTCCAATACTTTGTGCTAGCAGACCAATATCTTGATTTCTAGATCCACTTATAACGTGTACACTCAGAAGCTGAACAGTATACATTTCTTCTGCCTGCTCCCATCATGAAATTGGGAGGATCCAAAAATAAAGGGTATACGTCCAAGGTTTGTCTTCAGGAAAACTCGGCTCGCTGGAGAACTTTGGTCCTACTGCTCTAGCTTCTCGAGCTTAACGAGAGGGCTACGTTGCGTATTCCCCTTCTGGACCTCCAGCTCCACTGCCCGCTCGCTGATGAAATGGCTCAGAGAGGCGAGGTCGTTCAACCTTAGATTGTGGAAAGTCAGGGGATATTTCAAGGACACTTATTGCATATTTCCGCACCCTATTCTGTATGGTCGCATTATGTTCGAGTCATAATGATAGGGTTTGTCGCAAATGCACGAATAGAGTGAAGATCATACGATTTGGACTGAGATAGCGGAATCCACCTGCACCAATTTTGAAGGTGAGTCACCACCTAATACCTACCAGTTTGTACCTAGTTACTAGTGCACACTTCACATGGAATCGCACATAGTAGAGATGTCGGGCACGAGACACCACTAGACGTAGCTTTTTAAGTTGTTGTCCGAAAGCTCCAAAGAGATAGGTATTAAGAGAATGATCTTCTCTAAGAGGAGTAAGACCAGCTTGAATTGCCAAGGTAATAGGTCCCTGTTCGACAGCCCTAGTCCAATGAGCATACGGACTTTGAGCCTCTCTTCCACCAGCTGTTTGTTTCTTTCTCGACTAAAACTCAGCCATATCCTGTAGGCAGCTCAAGTTTGACTTCTGTAGCGTTCCATGTTTTGTTGATCTTCCCCTGACAATGAAGTCAAAGACTGGAATGATTGAAAACTTGAGACTTCCCACTCGACACAGACTACAGCAACTACTCCCAGGACAAAATCTTAGCTGGACTTGCAAGCCAACCTACAAGGGTCGTTGAGGCCATGTATTCTCACCTTCAATATAGCAAAAAAGGTAGATCCCCATAGGAAACGGCAGAGAAAGAGCCTCGAGGCTCATGAGGGCTAATCCACTTTGGGTTAGGTTGATGCCTGAGTCCTGCCAACTTTTGAGGCGTGGCACTTCGTCTCGCATGCTACGCTATCTGTTGGGGTAGGGCTGAGCTGGGCGCGTATGTCGAGGCTTCTCCTTGTCAACGGCAGAGTTGTTTCAGCCAAGGTGGAGGCCTAAGTGATTCAGCGGTCCACCATCGAGTCTTGGGCACTTATACATGCTTCTGTGCAGCTGTGCATCGAGAGGGTTTGCCAAGCGTTTGAGGTGTCCCTGTCACTGTTCGATTTGAGATCGGGTCAAGGCGTTGCCAATCATTTGAGACTATCCCACTTCGCTGTTGATCCGTGGTCGCGTCACGATGGAATCGACAAAGGCAGCAGGGAGTCAGGTATTTCTTGGGATCATAGGTACGCGAAAGACCATCTATGCTTCCTCTTTCGCCCTCTCTTGCTTGGAAAATGTCGCTCAATATATACCATAGGAGTCGGTGTTGTCGGGAACGCTTTTCTTGAGCAGCTTGAAAGATTACCATACCCACCGAAACTGATTCTGCTCGCCCGTTCCTCCAAGACCGTTTCCGCCCCAGCACCAGAATTCTCCCCATGTGTACCATTCGCAGTTTGGGATGAAGCCGTCAAGCTGCCACAGTTGGTTCATTCGAATGCACTACCACCAGCTGAGATAGCCGCCTTCTTGTCATCTGCGCCAGGGAAGGCGATTCTTGTCGACAACACATCGGATCTCACGCTGGCTCGAGCATATCCACTGTTTCTGGAGCGGGGTGTCTCGATAGTAACTCCAAACAAGAAAGGATTCTCAGAAGATATGGCTCTTTTCAATCAGATCTTCAGCTCTGCTGCACAGGGGAATGCAGCTGTCTACCACCAGTGTACAGTAGGCGGAACGCTCCCGGTGCTGTCGACGCTCAGGGATCTTGTGGCAACGGGTGATCAGATCACCCGCGTCGAAGGCGTTCTATCGGGGACTTTGTCTCTCCTGCTCGGTGACTTCATGCCGGGGAATGGCACATCAGAAGCGTCTTGGAGCTCCTTAGTTTCGCACGCCAAGGAGATCGGACATACGGAGCCAGACCCACGTGATGATCTCAATGGTCTTGATTTTGCACGAAAGCTTACCATCATCGCTCGGGTCATTGGAATGAATGTCAGCCGACATGATTCTTTCCCAGTGGAGTCTCTTGTGCCTGATGAGCTCTCGCGACTGCCTTCTTCATCGGCTGGGATTGCCAGGTTCATGGAGGAGCTACCTCGATATGATGGTGTGATGGAGGAGGCTAAAAGAGAGGCTAAAAAGCAAGGCAAAATCTTGCGCTATACCGGAAGTATTGATGTACTCAGCGGTGCTATCAAAGTGGGTCTTCAATTCGTCGAAGCTGGCAGTGCGATTGCGAATCTCAGAGGTAGCCAGATCGTGAACATCTATACCAAGCGGTACGGTGCCCATCCCTTAATCTTGCAGGGTGGGGGGGTGGTGGTGAAATTACAGCAATGGGAATACTGTCCGATCTCTTGAAAGCAATGGAGCTTCTGAAATAGCAGCCCTGCATTAAGATCATGGACGGAGACATACAGAGAGGCATGTGTACTTGAGAGACACTTCAACCGATTGTACATTCCCGGTGAAACTTCCGTGAAGAACGGCAAAGTAGACTATACATTATTCAATTGTGTTACTTCCCTTGAGCCTCATGTGCCTTTGCCTCTCCCAAGGAGTTCCCTCAATATCATTACTTCTCCTTCCCACTTGGCAGCTTTGACTCTTAAATCATCTCTTTCCTTTCGCATCTCTTCCAGTTTTGACTCGAGGTCGCTGACTTGATCTGCCCTCTTCTGTCGAAGTTTGCGAGCAGCAATTTTGTTTCGCCGCCGCTTCTCCTGGAGACGACCCTCATCGGAGTCTTGCGAAGAAGGCGAGTCACTTCTGACTAGTCTCGAATGCTGGGCTTGTGTCTGGCGTGTCAAATCTTGAGGATCATCGCGCGAAGCTAGCCCTGGTCCACTGTAATCGAAAGAGGGGACCTTTGTCTGGTAGCCCAGGGAATTCGAACCCGGTCTCGTTGACTGAGAAAAGGCCGAAGCGTCAAAGGATGACATCGATCCGTGGCTGATTGGCGAGTATGCACCGCTGATGGCAGAGGCGGCGCCATATACAGAAAAGTCGCCTTGGGAATACTCGGAGCCGGTCTCTGGCATGAATCCATTCGGTAGCAGGCTTGTGCCAAGGAAATGACCGTCGGGTGGGAACTGCTCGAGGCTGAATGCGATACTTTCTAGCCATGCCGAGTCCATAAGCAGTGTGTCCGATGAAAGATCCAGACCTGGACACATCATGGATGAAGCTTCTGTATTGTTGTCGCTCGTTCTATCAAAACGTGTAGACAGCATGTCATCAGCTGTGCTGGGTTGAACGGAATTACAAGCCTGCCGTGACACGAAAGCTGGAGTGTGAGACGGTGTGGTCATGGTATCTGATCTGATTTTTGGATGGCAGATTTGCTGACTGATACTGTCCTTCGCAGCAATCTGCCCTGAAGGAGGATCTTGGGGCTGAACATGTGAGTCCATGTGGTCGAGTAGTGAGAGATATATGACGGATGACAAGACGGTGGGGTGTATTCGAATGAAGGCTTCGCGCTTCAGCTTCGTCCTCTTTGCTGCTGACACAAGTTTCCCGCGCAAGTCTGGATAAGAAAGATTGAAGTGATTAGATTCAACGCGGGCGTCCGTCTATATACTCGGATGTGACTGAGGGCCCTAAGAACAAAAGATCTCGGCGATCGGCATTAGAGAATCACGGCCATCAACAATCCAATGGTGTTTGACCATTGTCTGTGATCCATGAACTCGAAGACTTTCCGTCGGGGTCAAATCCGAGACTAGCGTAAATATCTCCGGCGCTAATCAGAATGTCCGGCTCCCCTCCCACGGGTATCTTGGGGTGGAGCGGGTACATGTGCCGCTCGTGATCTTGTCGTGTCGAACTAAGTACTGTACCACATTACCACTATCTCTCCCTAGCGCACATACTTGACAGCCAAAATGACTGAGCAATAACCATTCCTCCTGTGTACAACGTTAGAATAATACTCATAAAACAAAATAAGTGGTACCGTAGTCTTGATCTCCAGCAGTAGCTGCTGCACAACGTTGTATGTTTAAGCAGCGGCCGGGTCAGCATCGCCCCTGTTCAATGGAGCCTGCGGATGAGGCTCGAGTCGTTGCACATACAAGCAAGCTGGAAGCTAACCCAAGGGGGCTAGAGCAGGCGGCAGGTTGAACTTGGCACAAGGAAGGACATTCGTACTGCGTGGCCCCTCAACGTACTACTGGACTGAGACTCTCTCACCCGGGGATGTGCAGCGGCCCAGAGATTTTGTCCGGTCGAGATGGAGTATACAGAGAACGAGGTGAATCAAAGCTCAACCGCGCATTCGGCTAAAAAGCGAAAGCCTCGAGCGAAATTATCTTGTGTTCGCTGCCGGCAGAAGAAGTCTGTACCCCACTTGACGCGACCATGCTTATCATCGCACTTGGACATGACTCAAGTATTGCAGTAGCCAGCAGGTTGTTATTCTTCACGTCATTCTGGCTACGGCGCACTTCATGTCATTCTGGCTATTGCGATCCCCTCCTCATCTAAGCTGGGAGGGACTCATAGCTAGGGCGCCATTTCTACTGCCAATTGACGAATAAGTAGCTTCGAAACTTGATCACTGACACCATGATTTAGACTCAAATGCAACCGTCAACAACCATGCGACAACTGTATCAAGCATCACAGAGCGTACGATTGCCTTTATTCAGGTCCACATACCTTGACACGAAATCAGTCACATGGACTTCGAGACCAGCTTCGCGCAATACAGAGTCGCGTTGAAGCACTCTATGCGATCAATGCCTCTCTACACCCGTCAGGCTCTGCCATTATCACTGGAAATGGGGCAGCTAGTCTAGACACAAAACCAGTACAGCCAGAACGCGCCGCTACACTGACAGGAAACATAACAGTGGACCAGAATGGAACGCAATATGCAGACTCTACACATTGGCAATCTATTCTGAATGAGGTACTTGATCCGCCCAATCCAAGGAGCCTCCCTTGCAAGATAAATAAATGGCCATACTGACTGGAACTTGGAGATTGCCGAAGTCAAAGAGTATCTTCAGGCAACAGAGGATGCCGATACCAGCACCGATGAGCCGCTTGATGATTCACTCATATTTCCGAACTCGGGCCCGCAGCTGCTTCTTGGCCACGCGTTCCCTGACACCAAGTCAGATCTGATTGCTGCTCTGCCTTCCCGGCAGTCCGCAGACCGTTTAGTGTCTCTATACCTGAATTCGAGAGAATCGACCCTGAGTAAGGCTCCTTCGCAGTGTCCTGCTTTCAGATGATTTGCAGCTGATCAGAAAGTTCTTATGCACATACCAACTTTCACTAGAGAGGTAAGTGAAGATTAACCATCGGTTGCCATTCAACAAGCTGAATGTCTTTACTCTATTAAGTATGCTCAGTTTTGGCATTCTCCAGAGGAGAAATCTTTTGGCTGGTTGGCGTACCTGTTTTGTATTCTCTCCGCAGGAGCGGGACTACAGCTTTTTTCAACTACCGGTCGATCCAACGGTGACCTGGCGGAGACATTTGCAGAATATCACAAAATCTCATCCCAGTGCCTCCAAATGTCCGGCTACACCTCACCAGGTCGATACACGATTGAGACCCTGACTCTCAATGTAGCGATGGAGATTTTGCGAAGTCCAGAAAACCACCGCAGCCCGTCTGTCCTCATAAGTCTCGCAACTCGGTTGGCCATTCAGGCTGGGTATCACAGGGATCCAAAGTACTACGCGAATATTTCAGTATTCGACGGAGAGATGCGTCGGCGGGTCTGGACTTACCTCTCTTTGCTGGACTATTATGTCTCAATCCAGGCGGGCCTACCCCCAACAATAATTCGAGATCAATGTGACATCGAGGAACCTCGAAATTTGACCGATGATGACTTGATTCCAACCGCTACTGTGTTGCCACCATCGAGACCTCTGAGTGAAAAGACTGCAGTTCTGTTTCCCATCATCCTCAAAAGAGTCTTGGTTGCGGATGCGGAGATTATCGGCAAGAATTGCTCTGGCAAAGGTTTACCTTATGATGAAGTTCTCCGCATGGATGGTCACCTCCAAGCAATCTCTGCTTCAATTCCTCCCCAGTTGAGGATAAGGTCTTTGGGTGAAGCAATTGCAGACAGTCCGAGTACAATCACAGAACGCTACAACATCGATCTGATATATCAGAAGAGCTTGTGTGACCTGCATCGCCGATACCTGGTTCAACACCGTCTCGATCCCGCCTACGAATATTCGCGCAAAGTTTGCATTGCTGCCGCAAAGGCAGTCCTTCAACATCAGTCAGACATCTTCGAAGCAGGTAGCGCAGGCGGCCAATTGAGTTTCGCCTCGTTTTTCTTCACCCCGATAGTCGCAGTTCATTTTCGCTCAGCTGCCATGCTCCTTTGTTTGGAAATCTCTTGCCAGTCACGGTTTGATCTTAAACAGCATTTATCTCCTGAGCAACGTCAGGCAATCTTGGATCAAAGGAAGGATCTGTCCAATGAGATCGAAAGAGCTCACAGTATCTGGGACCAGTTGCGACATCAGTCGAAGGAGGCGTCAAAGACCGCTGATGCTCTCCAAATCATGCTCACCGTGACGAATCACCACCTGCAGCATGGGGCGACGCCTCAGCAGACGCAGCAGCCCTCCTGGTCCCAAACCAGTATCAACAGAACAGACACTACCCAATCTTACAGTCAGTTAGCCTGAGGTTGTCCAGCTTACATATATTTTTCAGCATTCAGCTGACAAGTCCTCCTAGCCAATTCAGCGCCCTTTCTGCCAATGTCGGCGGGTTATCAACCACCTTCGACAGGTCTAAGCAGCGAACAAAGTCCATTAGACGTTGACTTGATGGATGCAACATTCTATTTCGGGCAAGACATAATCCCAAGCACCATGGAAACATCCTTGATGGGATCCCGCGGGCTTGTTGACTTTTACGAGAAATATTGGGATAACCTGATGATCCTGGGCGACGAGCAGTTTACTGTGGATCACGCGGTCGGTGAGAATGCAATATAGACAACAACTTTCCCTTGATGGCTCCTCAGACAGAAATGCCGGAACCTAGATCTCTGGAACCATTTTAGAATTGATCAAAGTTGCCAGAGACGCTTTTTGCCTTCAAAAACGATCGAAATTTGCGTTGGTGGTAGAATCGCTAAATGTTATGCTCAACTCCCCCTCCAAAAGCGCCGGGAATTTTGGTCCCGTAGCCAGCTTCGCTGGCCTCCGCGAGCAGGGGTCTCGGGTTTGGTCACGTGCCTTGACTTGCGGCCGCAATTTTCCGTCCGCACGGCAACATAATCACCAGAAGCAGCGTATCAGCCATTGCTGGCCCACCTCCACACAAAATGCAGAAGGTTATTCAAAGGGCGGCTTCGGCCAGGAAGCAGGCCCAGAAGAAGATGTTCCGGGCCAAGCGAAAAGAGGATGTGTCCAGCAAGAAGGACAACGCGCGGACGCGAAAGGAATACAACCAGGCCTTGAGTACCACATTGAAGGAGGCCCGGCAGGCTCGTTGGGAGGATTGGCAAAAGGGCGAACTCGCCCCCAAACGCGACAGCGGACTCGCAGCTACAACCTATGGAGCCCTCAACGCCTCGCTCATGCACCCTCCTCGCGTGCCGGGACACCTTCGCCGAAAGCACATCCTGTTCGCACCCGGAGATCGAGTGTGCGTGATTCGTGGTCGTGATAAGGGCAAGATTGAGGAAATTGCTCAAGTGAATGAGGAGAGCGAGACTGTACTGATCAAGAATGTTCATGAGGTATGTATGCGTCCTTTGCTCCTGCGGTTGCTCAGTTTCATGGGTTTGGCTCGGCTTCGGCGGACTAACGGGCTCTCTCTCACTCAAGGCCGACATCAATGTGCCCGAATGGGCAAAGGCCTCAATGGGCATCAAGAGCGACGTACTCGCCCAGAGCATGCCCGTGCCAATGGACGATGTTCGACTGGTTTTCGCCATGACCGACGGGAACACGACAAAGGATTACATTGTTCAACACGCCTATGCTGGAAGGCCCTACCTCGAGCGACCGACCTGGAGTAAGATGCCTCGATACACCCGATATGTTGCAGGTCTGAACATCGAAATTCCCTGGCCTACTGAGGAGGAGCCCCAATTCGAGGACGGAGCTTTCGACACAACACGAATGGAAGTCGAAGAAAGCACCTGGGTTCCCTCATTGGACAACCCTCCCTTCCCTTCCACCATCATTGATGAACTGCGAAACAAATACTCTCGCTTCCGAACACGTCACGACGAAGAATACGTGCGAGAGAAGGTGTTGGACGAATACCGCCAAGAGTTCCTTGCTAGCCAGGCACTCTTGACCCCCGCAGGTCAACTGAAGAAATGGAAGGTGGAGCAAAACATCCAAGCCAGAAAGGCACGGACGGATGAGAATGGCAACATGATCTTGGATTCGGAGACGGCCAACTTCATTGAACGCTTTATGAGCCAGAGCGCGGCCCCCAAGCCCAACAAGAAGACAGGCAAGGCCAAAGTGACTGCCTAGATACCATTGACAGGGCATGGGCAAGGCTGTTGATTATTATTTCTTACTCGTTTCAAGATAGCGATTTGTATAAACACTGTATTCTAGTCCGGTATTTGGGAGCGAATGCGACCAGGTTCATTCTTCCCTCCAGCTGTCTGAAAGAGATGCCTAATTCGATTTCAATAACGATGTAATGGTCTGTTTGAGCGACGGTGGCGAAATATCGGGTCTATCAAACTTCTAGTCAAGCGGGCCGCCAGGGGAGGGTGGCTCCGCCGCTGGGGCCATACCATCATTATTATTCTCTACCTCATCTTTGATTTCCTCTCTCTTCCCGTGACAGAGGCTCACTTTGCACTGCTTCACTTTCATTTCAGCAGTTGCAAACCGGCAAATCTATCCATCATGGCTTTTGCTGCAATCAATTCAGCGGTCATGCACATCCCCGCGATTGAGGAGGCTTTTGCGACTGAGCCTTCCTTGAAGAAACGAGTTTATGATGCGATCGGTACGTCCGCAAAACATCTGGTCTACTGATTCTCATTATCGGCGACCTTGATGATCTCATTCATTTGATGAAAGATGTCCAGACCTAATATTTGCTTTGTATCAATATCTGCAGGATCTACACCACAGCATACACCTCTCTTCGAGGATCTTGCTCGTCATACATCCGCCCTGCTGGCCAGGACTGTGAAAACCACGTCGCTTCCGCTAGTGCCGCCGCCCAGCGAAGGCCCAGTAGTGAAGAAACGGAAAATACAAAATGGACTGGCAGAGGAACTGGCGCAGGCGCCAGTCAATGTCAAGGATGATGTGCCCATTCAATTCTATGTGCAGGATGTCTCATTCGCTATCCCTCAGCGGAAAAAACTCACGCTCGAGGTGACTGCTGGATACAGTTACCTGCGCGCGAGGAATCAAACCACCAAAGAGGTTGAATTCGGAGTGCCAATGAATCGCATTCGTAAGTGTCATGAATCTGACTTGTGTCTCTCGAGTGCATTGGTCTACGAATGGGCGGGGTTTATCAGATGAAATGCTAATGCTTACTGTCGCCTAATCTAGGTCATGCCCTTTGTCTCCCTGTTCCCGAGAAAACGCAGAAGCAATTCAACTTTTGCATCGTTCCTGAATTTGCCGATGGCGTCACTCCGCCGCCTGAAGGCATGACTGCCTTTGAACCGATGGTCTTTATGATCCCTGATGGGCCGGCCAAGGCAGCATTCGATGGATCCGGGCAACAAGTGGGAAACGAGGCCGGCGATTCTGGCGAAGCTCTGCTTCGGAAGATTCTGAACCAGAATCTGACTACCACTAGTGTGGTACGGCCTGACGAGAGGCAGTTTGTCAGCGCGATGTCCGAAGCACACCGCAAAAATGAGAAAGCCTATCATGTGAAGGCATTCCGGGGCAGCAAAGAAGGTATGTATACTGTGATCTTCGTGCCAGCGTCGCAATTCCCGGGTGTCCCGCGACCATTGAGCTCATGAATCGTCCAGGCTACCTGTTCCTCCTTTCCACTGGCATTCTCTTCGCATTCAAGAAGCCGCTCCTATTCTTCTCCTTCGACACCATTGATTCCGTCTCCTACACATCCGTTCTTCAACGAACATTCAACTTGAATATACTCGCGCGCCCCAATGGTGGTAGTGGCGACGCTGAAGGGGAGACGCAAGAATTCGAATTCTCCATGATCGACCAGGCGGATTTCGATGGAATCGATGCCTACATCAAGCGACATGGCCTCCAAGATGCCAGTCTTGCTGAGGCTCGGCGCGCGAAGAAGTACAACGTCAATGGCGGCAACAAGGGCGAGGATGGCGCTCCTGGTGCTGGAGATGCGGGCGAAGAGGAGAGTGAGCTGCAGAAGGCTCAGCAAGAAATGGAGGATCTTGAGGACGAGGATGAAGAGGACTATGATCCCGGCAGTGATGATGGCAGTGATGGCAGTGGTTCCAGCAGCGAAGAAGATTCCGAAGACGATGACGACGAAGGAGTTGATGAGAACGACGAGGCGGGCAGTGACGGGGAGAGGGATTTGGTGAAACATGAACTCGGAAGCGAAACCGAGGACGTTGGTCATGAGAAGCAGTGAATCTGATCGGATGTGCCGACCGACTCTGTACTGCAAAGCGACATCTCTTCCACTGCAAGCAATGCCTGTTACCTAAGAGCGACTGTCTAGACAGGCTACCAGTATCGCAGTGAAATTGCAAGAATTGCACGCGAGGAACAAAACATCTTTCTTTCTAGCCCTTTAACTCCCAGGAAGATGGAGTTGCCGCCTTCTTCCAAGGTCATAAGATGATCATACAAACGCTACAAGCGCAAGCATTCCCAAGGGCGTGGTGTAGACAGATATCTGGGCCCAGTCGCCGTTCATCAAAGTAAATAGGTCTGTGTGACCTGCTAATATGGTTGTTGCGTCAGTCAATGAGACTCTGGATTCGTTATGCGTTGCACCCGCGTGGTGAGGGTCTTCGAACGGTTGCGACTGTTGATCTTCGGATCTCGAACCGTTCTAGACTGAGTGACTGTGGGTCACAGGGTCTTCATTCCGAAAAGCCGATCCACGGCTTCCAAGGCACGCGAGGAATTCCTTGACTGCATCATCATCATCATCGTCAACGAGGGTTCAGGTGGACGTCTCTTGGGTCCTAGTATCCACATGTGTGTCTTCGGGCTTAGCCTTATAGTTTGCATTTCTCATCGGAGAACAGAGACCTTTTCGGACAAGGCGTCTCATTATTGATGATTTTGAATAATTCCTACTTCTATCTATTGCAAGATTGTTTTCCAGCGAACGATTGCTTACATCACGGGATGGAGTACATCCAGAGCCTCTCGCCATTTCGAGGTATAGTAGCAAAAACTCCATCAGAGACACTACTAGCCTAACTCGTCTTCAATGCCAACGGTCGCTAAGGCGGCATCACCCGAGAACCGATAGATGATGGAGCCCTGCAATGAGATCAAGGTACAGGTTGAAGCTATGAAATCGGGGCATTCACGAAACTCCGCAGGGCATTGCATTGGCGTCTTATGGTCTGAAAAGATATCCCAAGCACCTCAAGTACCATGGACATGTCTAGCCGTAGCCGGGGCAGCGCAGTGGCTGCAGTCTTCTTAGCGACAAGGTTTTCGCAAGAAGTAGTATCGTCGGACGGTCGACTCCACCACTTAAACTTGGCATCTCAGAAGGTTTCGCCCGCCTCAACTGGACGGGAAGCGGTTCAATGACGGGACGAGAGCTCCATCAATGCGACGTGCAATCACAAGCCTCCTTCATTCGGAGTACTGCTAATCTGCTACTGTAAAAGCTCGACCGTCAACACTAATCCAAGCGGGAGCGGAAATTATGGATCCCTTCGATCCCTTCTTTGACAAATTTTTGGACACTTCACTCGGCGAAGACGGTCTTGTTTGGGTCAACACCGAGATGCTCCACGCCTGCATGAGGCTAATCCGAGATGGCCTGTTCGGACCCAGTCAAGCGACTAGTTCCTTTCTTTTTGAGTCTAGTCAATGGGGCGGTTTCTTCGCCTCGTAGGGGTGCCTGGCACCTGCAGCAGCGTACGGGACGATCGTCTTCTGGGAAGGTCATGCGATGGAGAGAGGAGGCGCTTATGGGCACCACAGTCAACAGTCGATGAGGGCAAAGCTCGTCCCGATGGGGCACTAGGCGCTTTGGAAGCCTCAACCCGAGATGAACAGGTCGATCTCGAACTGGGAGCGAAAAGGGAGTATCTCGGCCCATGAAGATGCTCAGATTGCATTGTTGTGATTCATCATCAAAAGGACGTCTTCGTTTGAATCAAGAAGGACCTGGTAGCTTTAGTGATAGGGAACCGTCGTAGATCGTAGATCGTAGCATGCAGTGATGATGATGCCTACCAAGTTCTGGAGTTGACCACATCTACTGACAACCAGTGAGCCATAACACCTCTTTGTCGAAGGATGATAGGCAGTCTGCAGGTGTAAGCAACTAAGCACCCCATGCACCAACGAGCTGAAATTGCTGCAAGAATATATACCACTCAATCACTTCACCTGTCATGAGCGGTAAACGAAGTGCTGGTCTGCTGTTGTCTCAAGATGGCGCCCCCCCCCCGTATAGCCGAGACCGAGCCAGCGCCCAACGGTTGGTAAGTTTCTCAATACGGTACTGAGTACACGGCTATGACCATCCGTGACCGCTTGTCCCGGCGGCACTGCCCCTTCTTGGACCGTCCTCCACGGGTACCAAATACGCCCCCAATACTCTCTCTCCTCCCTCTCATCCGCTCCCCTTCTCTCCACTCCCTGTCTGCACGCAACTTCTCCCTCTTCCTCTCCTCTCCTGTCTCCTTCCCCCCTCTTTCTTGCCCGTCTCCTTCTCCCTCACCACGGGTTTTCATAGTCCGGTACGGCTGTACGTGCCTCACAGTCGAGTTCTGCGGTTCATTCACGACTTGGGTTTCGTCTCGCTACCGCTGTGTGTCTCGGCAATTGCCTCCGGTTCTGCTCAACTCTCATCTGCCCAGATTCGTCCGCTCCGAACGCCCATCCACGACACCGACTCAACCCCATTCGGTCGTCGATTCTCCTCAAAACAGCCTGTGCAGCTTGGCTTCTTCTGCTTCGACGCGGTTTCCAGCATTTAGTCCCATCCTCTTCGCGATCAATTACTGGTTATCCCCTATTCGATACATTTCTCGTGATCCGTCAACTCGCCGACCCAGGAAACCATATTCCCCGATAGAATCGACGGTCGGCTCTTGTTCTCACCATCTGGCATTCCTTCCATCGTGTTTGGTGTATGTCGAATATTCTGCGTTGGTCGATAGCTTTTGTGTAATTCAGATCGTGCTGACGTCGGGCCGTTAGACGGTGTGATATCACGTGCCTGCGCTCCTGAAACCAGTGTCCCTGTGATCGAAAGCCTCGTCTCTGGACCTACCGTATTCAAAACGTGGTCGCGATGGCTTCTTCCTCCTCGAACGTGGTGGGCGTCCACTACCGCGTGGGCAAAAAGATCGGCGAGGGTTCTTTTGGTGTCATCTTTGAGGGCACCAACCTCCTGAACAACCAGCAAGTGGCTATCAAATTTGTGCGTCGGCTCTCGTATTAGCAATCTCTGACACTTCTATTCCTGGCTTCATCGACTGACAACTTCCAGGAACCTCGGAAGAGCGACGCTCCCCAGCTTCGCGATGAGTACCGGACGTATAAGATTCTGGTTGGATGCCGTAAGTGCTTGGCGACGGCGCCTTCAAGGCCGCTTTCTACCGAGCCGCATTGTCCCTGCTAACCCTGTTGCTCAGCCGGTATTCCCAATGTGTACTACTTTGGCCAGGAGGGCCTGCACAACATTCTCGTGATCGACCTTCTGGGCCCCAGTCTCGAAGACCTCTTTGATCACTGCAACCGCCGGTTCACTACCAAAACCGTTGTTATGGTCGCGAAACAAATGGTGAGGGAAACACGTACGAAAGGGTCCTCAGTTCCTCAGGTCGCTAACGCGTCTCCTTATTTAGCTGTCGCGCGTCCAAACAATCCATGAGAAGAACTTGATCTACCGCGATATCAAGCCGGACAACTTCCTTATCGGTCGTCCGTCTACCAAAGCCGCCAACGTCATTCATGTGGTCGATTTCGGAATGGCCAAGCAGTATCGCGACCCTAAGACCAAGCAACACATTCCTTACCGTGAGCGGAAGTCACTGTCCGGTACTGCTCGGTACATGAGTATCAATACTCACTTGGGCCGTGAACAATCTCGTCGCGACGATCTGGAAGCCCTCGGACACGTCTTCATGTACTTTTTGAGGGGTGGTCTTCCTTGGCAGGGTCTGAAAGCTGCCACTAACAAGCAGAAGTATGAGAAAATCGGCGAGAAGAAGCAAACAACTGCCATCAAGGATCTCTGTGAAGGATATCCAGGTATGAAACAGATCTTCTACCCTTCCAAATCAAGTCATTATGGTCACTAACTCTTTGTTCTTTTTCTCTCGGTATGCAGAGGAATTCAACAAGTATTTGAGCTATGTTCGCAACCTCGGCTTCGAGGATACACCCGACTACGACTACTTGCGTGACCTGTTGACCCAGGCCCTCAAGAACGCCGGCGAGGTGGAGGATGGAGAATATGACTGGATGAAGCTGAACAACGGTCGTGGCTGGGACTACAAGTCGTACCCATCTCAGGCTCACCTCCACAACCAGCACCAAAGTTCTTCGGGTCGAGAACTGCAGGGCAGTCAGATCCGCAGCAGCCAACGGCCCGGCGTGACCACTGACCGTCTTAACGCGGCGCAGCCCCCCCCCCATCCCCAGCCAACAAAGCCGGAGCTGGCAAGCAACGCGAGCGACAGAGCGCCTCGGGCGTGCCACCCAAACGTCAGAGCGGGAATTTGGAAGGCAATACCCCGGCCGCGTCCACGCAGGCTCAGTTCCAAAACTCCAATGCTCATCTTCCTGCTCGCATGGGAAGCCCTGGCAATCCTGGTATGACCGGTCAGCCAGCTGGTGGGCAAGGGAACAGTGACCCGCAGCCCACCTTTGTCCAAAAAATGATGAAGGCTCTGTGCTGCGGTAGGTGATTCCTCAACCACCACTCCATCCGTACAACTTGCGTTGGGTGGTTTAGCTTATTCTCTCGCTCCGTTTCTCTTTTTTTTCTACAGGCTAAACTCCATTCATGGTTGGTCATTACGATCCGTTTCTCTTCTTGGATTGAATGCCCACATCTCTCAGTGGCTTTGCTCTTTTTGACTCCCCAGATTGAGTCAGAGCATTGAGTGAAGAAATTAAAATTATTTGATAGCAAGGTCACTCCCTCGCCTGACCTATCCAGGCCATGCTTGCCTGGAACCCAAAGCAGGCCGAACTGGTGCGGGTCGTTCCCCGCCACCTGACCTGCTTGGCCTTTTGTCTGGTTGTTTTCCTCCTCCCCTGTCGATTTTCACCGTCTGCTCCTCCTATCCATTGGTGTCCTCGACATCCACATTCCTGGTGGGAAGGAGCACATTCCCTTCATCTCTCTCGTTCATGCGACGTCTTCTCAATCTTTTCATGGTGCTACGGCTCGGAACGGCGAATTTGAAAGATCTTTTGTCCTTGCTTTCCTGTGTTTTCCTGTTCGTCTTTCTGTCATCTCGTCTCTTTGCCTGTCCGACATTTTGCATCTACAAATTAATCTCAAGCTCTCACCGAGACTCTGCTCGGTCTCGGGCGTGGCTGTTCCATTCCTCTTCTTTCTCGGGCTGACTCGAACTCTCGCGATGTTCTCTCGTGGATAGGTGGACATGCAATAGCCGGTCCACGAGAATGGGAAGTCAAGAGAAAGAAAGGTTGCCATCCCCCGCCCGCTGGACCAGTTGATCGAGCGCAAACCTATGACCAAGAACTCCGGGCACTCATCAGCCCTGATGAATGTTCGATCTTTTTGGCGTACAACAGCACCTCGGTGAATCTTGATCGGCTTCAAGTTTGCTCGGTATGGAATCTCTCTAATGTCTTTGGCTGGGTGCTACTCTACGGGCTGTTATTTCTCTCGGGTGTGGTTCTCGAGGTTGTCTCTTGGGGCATCATCCTTGTGTGAGAGAAATAAGTGCATTCTTGATTAATTGCATTGGCTACGCGAATAAATCTGCTCTCTCTGGAAGGGGCTGCATTGTTGCATATATTCTGCTGGCCTTTTCGGTTTGTCTGACGTTTTGTTGCGTGTCTGTCTTGATGCTTTTCTGTAAGCTTTGCTTTGCTTTTTCGGTGTGATCCGCTCAAATTATTGGCTCTGTCTATAATCGTGTTTGGTCTGTCGTGTGTGTTGCTTGCGTTGTCTGAGAAGCGATTGTCTCCAACCTCCCGTGCCTATTCATATTCCTCTTGCATTAAGACAGCATTGTTCTTTCTATCTCCGCCTTCCTCCATATTCTTGTATGGGATCAGTTCAGAATACAGGGTGGCCTTTGAATATATCGGTAGTACTCGGTAAGTCACTACATGTAATGCCTTGATTGCTTTAGGAGCTGCTTCTGCATAAGTCAATGCATTCCTCCTTGATGGAGGGTAGGCAGGTAATTGGCGACGGCGATGCAAAATGATACTTTTGCGTGTCCTATGTGCCGCCAGCATGGTGCCTTGGCCATTGGATTATACGGGCTTTACTCCAGGCAGGTCACGTCTCAGGTAGCTTCTTGGGAGTTTGCCAAGGCCAACGGTTAATGGACCTGAATGGCGTCAGTCTTGATGCGGTGTCTTCGAATCTCCACATCAATTTTTTCCATGATGCCCGGTACATTCACCGCTGGCCTATAGCATCACCGGAGCACTCTAGGGCTATCTTGAATCAATCGTACTGAGCTTCAATGCTATTTGTTTCCTTGCAGTTAGCCATTACTCCGGTAGAATAGATTGTCTTGGCCGACACAGTGTAAAGATATACGTCGAATCGATTTCTACCAGTCAAGCGCATCTGCACTTTACATCTCTATAGCTGGGATTGGCATCGCTGAGTCCGGCAGAATCAGGGCGTGCAGGATATGCGAAATTCACATTGCTTCTACGGCAGCCTCGTCCATGCGCCCTGCGTCCGAGTGGACGTGGAGCGATTTCATATATCGGCGTGTCGTACCTTCAACCTTACCAGAACCAATTGAAGCCGCTCCTCGATCCAATTACCTCCCCACTTGATCTCAAAAGCCAAGCCACATGAATATCAAATGTCCATGGGCAAAGTTCTTCCCGGTTCCAGGCATTCACTATTCAGTATGTAGACTGTCACTAACGAAGTTAGTAGTTATGTGCTATGTACAAGTCCTAGATTGGTCCGCGCTGGCGTCAGTCAAATTGGAACATACAATTGCAGATCTTCTCCACTGTGTGGGGGATTGTGGCTAGGCAAAGACGTTTCTGTGAATCTGCTTAACACTGCTTCCTACTTAATAGTTCCCTCTTCACGGTTGACTAGATATTTGTATCAGTGCTGTTGTATTGCAGTAGTGTGGACTGTGGACTGTGGACTGGATGTACGTGGCTTTGTATACAGTAGTCTGTACTATCTGTGTACATTTGTACGTGCTTTGGCAACAGTGGCGCAGGTACTTGGCATGACTACCTACTCGTGAGGTTTAGCAGGTTGTGGCGATGATTGTGTACCAGGTAGATACAAGATGTACCAAGGCACTTGTGTAGTATCTGCAAACATATACTGGCACGTGTTTACATGCTATTAATGGACTATATGATATGTGACCATACTTCAAGGAGTAGGTATAGGTGGCCAGATAGGAACTGGGTGATGGATGGCTATGCTGGACTTGATTCTCTTAGAACCATTTACTAGCACTACTAATCCCACTGTGCATTGATGCAGAATCTTCACAACGGGTCGAAGATCACTACTTAACAAAGTAATAAGGATATATGGAGATACAGGATGTATGGAGATACAGCTGCAACAACTCAAAAATATGATCACAGGGGCTCCAGATTGGTGGCCAACACTTGCAAACAGTACCTCTGATCAATTGCCGAAAAGGATGCTGCTAGTTCAACGCAGTCTGCTTCAAGATTCATTTCAACTTATTAAACCTCTTCTGAGTCCTAACCGGAAACTCTGTCTAGGGCTGATAGTTTCCTCTTTCCAAGAATGGTTCATGCTGCAAACTTAGGTTCGATGGTAGGGTGAAGTAAGGTTTGGATGAAGTGGCGAATCTGCGGAGAGGCATCATATGACCGTCAGGCTGGGCTACAGATATACGCCAAGTACGCGATGTCTGATCGTCTTGAAAGGAACGTGCATGTCTCCTGCATGAGATAGCGATAAAAATGCGGGGAGATAGATGCGACCAGGCCATGCTTGTGGCCACAGTCGTCATTTGTTATCTTACTCGCTTTCTAAACTTGCGGATAGATACGCACGAGGTAGAAGGTAGAAGGTACTATAGTAAGTAGGTACATATTGGCAAAGTTTTGTCTATGCGCTCATGGATGAAATATAACGTCGAATTCATGCCTTTGATTGGACCAGGCAGCAAAGCTTGTAGCATACATACATTTGAACTAAGGTCTAGTTCTGACATGGTCGCAGGTTTCAGTATATCTTTCGAACGCTGCGTGACCCTTCATATGTTGGATATCGTTGTCGCCAACGTCGAGCAGTTTTCTCCATCAACTAGGCTCTCGAACCTGGCGATTTCAGTACGCAGACAATAGGCTGAAGAAGAACTCGATCAACTCATGTGCTGCAGTCCGCCTAACTGATTGAACCTCTCATTGGGTTGGCGGTGTCGGAGGAATCTTTCCCATCGGCGGGCTTGGATACACCTCAAGCTGGCTCTGGTGGTGATTCTTGCAGTTCCAGTCCAGCGCTAGGCATTGTCACGAGGTCATCTGCAGCCATGTCAGAGGGCATGACTGCTGCTTTGTAATCGTTTCACAACAGAAACTCTTTCTCCCAGCCAAACGCTGCCGACAAAGGCTGATAGGAGACCATGAACCACGCCCGTCTTTATCTTGCCTCGAACCAAGACGCCCCGAATGGTAGACCCGAGCCATTTGCTCGGCGATCGTGTCGAGCAAAGTCCCGACGGCCGATCTCCCCGCAATCCGGGGTGGTGATTCAAGAATGGAAACTTCGACTCCACTTGAAGGATCACAGTATTGATCTATTACTGAGCTTTACTTGGGCGACAGCCTGTTGTAGAGGGTCCCTCATCACGCGGCTGGGGGTGGCTAGGATCTTCTTGGTTTCGGCATCAATCGAGCCTTGGTCAGAGAATCCATGCCAGGCCACCTTCCCAAGTGAGCAGACAGAATAGCTCTTGCTCACAAATCAACGAGACCGGGCCTTCTTGGTCCCTTTTTGTAGACGTCTCTCCTTGCTCTCTACCTCTCTACCATGGATATCATGGTCATCGTTGACGTGGGCGAGGCTACAGCAGATTTTTGAGGAAATTCCTCGGATACAGAGATATCGTCCGGCCGGACCAGACTGATGGCCGCACCGGATGAGTCTGAATCCGTATGGTTGGAGAAGTGGAATTTTTGAGCGTTTTTTTTTTTCTTTCAATGTGATGCTCATTCCGCGGATAGGAGAATGATCACGATCTCGACGCGTCATGAGATGAGGATAAGCTCGGTTCAGTTCCTCCACTTCCTGGCTCATCCGGGGCTATAGGCTGGTACCAATCCCGTTGGCTGGTCGATCTCAATGTTAGCTATGTGGCGCTTGGAGGACAATTCAATGCCCGAAAGAAGGCCGACGTTGAGACTAGCGAATGGACCACACGATAACACATTGGGTGTCGTTTCCCAGTGAACGAGGCAGAGATTGGATCCTCCCCGTGTCTCGATAGAGACACATCAGTGTCATGACTGGAATCATATCGCCATAAGCCGAGGCACTGGGTTGTCCCACTCGGACATTGATCCGATGCTCAACTCCACCAGCACCTGCGCAGCTTCGACGAAGCATCGGGGGCGCTGGACCACGCGCGCGGCTCCTCTCGGTCTGGTCTCACTCTCCACAGTCCACACTGACTGAACCTTGAATCCAGCCGACAAGAGGATGGGATCTGGCCTCATTGGGATTCAGATCAAGTCGTCAGGCCCGCCCTCTCTTCGTCTCCCGCCTGCTCTCGAGTGGTTGAAGTGGGAGATAAGTGAAGTAGACCCGCGACTGGGTCATCATTTGCTTTTTTTTTCCCGCAGTCGATCCCTGCACGGTGAAGGCATTTTGGGTCATGAACTGCGGCCTGTGTCCGTCTGGGTCGCTCGGGACTGGAAGTCTCGAAGCCGATCCTCATCGTCAACTGGGCCACCGGGTCCGATAAGCAGAGACCCAACGCGGTGGAAAAGGCGCCCTGTCGTAAGCGCAGGGTCATGACAAGCCAATCGTCTGGGACACGATGCTTTCCAGCCTCTTGACCGATGTGGACGTCAGGCGGCCCAAGGCGGTCCAACGTGGTCCAGGATCGAACAAACTTTCCAGCTCGTCCCGCGAACAGCCCCCACAACATCCAGCGATCGACCATGTGACCGTCTGCTGCAGCGGTGGATCCCCCGAGACTGGCCAAAAGGGCGGGGGACCCAATCAGCAGGTCGGAGAGGCACAAGCCAAGATAAGCCCCTCAGAGCCGATAACGCTCGCTGGTCTCACATGACTGGACGATATCATGGTGGATTAGAGGCCTGTCCCGCGCACTAACCACCTAATCTGTCCATCGCTGTACACTACACTGACACACTCTACTCTTTACACTTTACCCGACACAGTTGTACAGTTGTACAGTTGTACACAATCCCACATACGTGGTAGTGGTACCCTCCTGCGTCTGACGTTGGCCCATTCCTCTCCTGGCCGTCATTCACTCCCCAATCTGAGAACCTCATCCCCAGCATCAGGCTGCTCAATCCTGCCACTCTAGGTAATAAGGTATCCCTTGGGTTCGACGCCAGAAGAGGCCCTAGTCCTACAGCACCTGACCATTGGCAACATGGCCGAGTCTACCGCGACCACCACTTCCACGACGTCTGCAGAGCTTCCATGGCACGCGGCTTATCCCGCTCCGCAGTCTGCCGTGCGGTCCTTACCCCGCAATGAGCTTCTGCAGTGGTTCCAGACTGGGAAACAACCCGGCCAGGATTTCGTCCTGGTCGATGTGCGACGCACGGATTTCGAGGTTAGTCCTCTCCCGTCTCGTATCCCCCCCTGTTCAGTCCCGTATGAGTGTCCTCTTGTCGGGAAGGCGCGGTGACGGGCGATCTGGAGAGTACTACTATGATCACCCGTGGGGGAGCAAGGCTTGATCCTCACTCCCTTCACGCACTGGACTGATAGCTGCTTGGATGCGCCGCCCTTCTCACACGCAATTCATGAATTCGTTCCTTTTCTCCCCACCCCGAAACCCCCGGAGATTCCTCTTAATTTAGAGTCTGCTAATCCTCTGCATGATCAAACAGGGAGGCACCATTCAGGGATCAATCAACCTCCCCGCCCAGAGTCTCTACCCGACATTACCGGCAGTATATTCGCTACTATCCCAGACCGGGGTGAAACACGTGATCTGGTACTGTGGTGAGTACTCTCGTTCATCAAAGTGGGGATTTCTTTCCATCGACCACCGAGTTGTTGCCATTGTATCGTCGAGTATCAAGCCTGCGAGCCTAACTGCCTGGACTGGTGTTGGTTGTAGGCTCCTCAAATGGACGGGGTCCACGTACGGCCAATTGGTTTGCGGATTACTTGGCACTCAAACAAGATACCTCTATGGAGAGCTTGATCCTGGAAGGCGGTATCAAAGGCTGGGCGGCCGCCGGGCCCGAGTATACGGCGTTGATGGTCGGTTATGATTCGAGTGCGTGGACCAAAAAGTGAAGCTGTGATGTGGACTGGAAAGGCTAGGATGGCCGTGGAACGGGGAACACGGAACTACTGAACAGATACAGCACAGTGCAATGAGTGTGGACTGTATATAGTTACTTATTACAGGTACTTATGCATCGGATAACAAGAACAAGATGACATGGAGATCTGAGGCCCCCTGTAGCCGAGGCATGCCTCCAAAGCAAAGGATCTCTCATATTACCCTGCTCCCCCAAATCCTCATCATCTTCTTCACAAGGGCAGTGTGATCAGTCATTCGACGATTGTTCCCGATTTTGGACACGACCGAGGGCACACCATGTTCATCTTGTACCTCTACATTGTCCATCATTCCATTTACATGGATGTAGACCCGACACTCGCTGAAGAAACGCAATCCACCAAAAAAAAAAAAAAAGTAATAAGCCCGAAAGCGCATCATGCCAAGAAATCTCCAAAGAAACAGATTGGATCTCACCCGTCCACCTGCAATAGTGTGGGTGAATAGACCCGGAGCTAGTATATAAATGGACAGGGAGCCTCTTCCGTGTCGAGTCATGTCGAGTCGAGTCGCGTCGAGTCGCTAGACCTCGCTCTCACCTGCACCTACCTGTGGACGAACCACGTCATCGAGCGTTCCATGCCTCCTGTGGTACGTTCACCTCCAGCTACGGTGCAACCCTACGCACCGGCGTACCGAATGGCACGGCTGATGCTGAAGACAATAGAGGTGGACCGGTGCCCAGGCGAGCCCAGGCACGCGGAGTCTAGAGCACTAGAGCCCGCCAGCCGTCATTTTGACTTTGAATTTACCCGTCCTCTTGCATATATCAGCCAGACATGGTTGAGGTCCGCCGTGCTAGGTCATACGATGAACTTCGTCTCAACGGATATACATTATGAATATGTGTAGTAGGGTTGTGCAGGTGTGCAAGGGTGTTGACCGAGAGCAACGTTGGCTCGTGCGGACAGTTGCTCGTGACAGGGGGTAGGATTGATGTCTGCATAAAGTCTGCATGAAGAGTGGAAATTATTTAAGAAAGAAAGCCAAAAGTAGAACCCAGGACAAGGGGTGTAAGGAAATTGAGTCCTTCAGGGGCTCGTGCATCTTAGCGGGGCGATTGGAGAGAGGGAATCGGAGAGGAGAGATAGATGCCTGGGGATGGAATTGATGAGGACTTGATCTGCATGTTGATGGAGTCTAACGACTTGATGCATGTGAGAGAGACGCTGCCGATATAGACTGGACTACTCTTAGCTGCGACGGGCTATTATTCACGTACAGCTTCCTAGCACTGATAACATTACCGGGAGGAACGGGACTAGTTGCACGATGTAACTGTTCGAATCTTCTGTAGGTGGTCTGGCAAGTACTATATGGAACTCACGTTTTCTTCGCCGTCTCGACTCTGCACTGAGTCCCCTCTCGTCTCCCATGACGTCCCGCCCCGGTAAACGCCATGTTCTTCGAATTCGAGGGATATCATCGCCAGAAAATGGGTGGAACCCGCGGTGCAGACTGAAAAACAAGCATTGCACAATCAAATAAATAACTCCCACGCCAACTATGCGCAACCAAGCAGAGTAGAATGCCTTTCCCTCCAGGTTCTCCAGCTAGTCTCGAATGGAAGCGCCAAGACTGTTTCGAGTAGCGCCCGACCCTGACTACTCTGAGCCACTCCCGTTACGGCTTGGCCTACAGGATCTTGGTTCACGATCTAGCGCGTCCGATTGAGATTTCCCAGGTACCTAGCTGCCTGACATTCTTCACCTTGATGAGGTCGTTGATGGAGCTGTATTACGCTATGTGGACGAGGTCGATGTTTGTGGCTCCCTCAGATATCAGCAGGTGGTACCCTGTGTCGGTATTCTAGACTCTATATTGATGCAGCGACGATCATCCTACCAGATAAGCGAGGCATCACGACAAACAACTCTGTGTCTTTCCTAAAAATGCGACCCACGGCATCATAATCCTGACCACAACAGAGAATCCACACCTCATACCATCCAATATAGGCTAGAGTCACAAAGGTGGGGGGGGGGGGGGGAAATAACGAGAATCTCTACATCAGTCGACTGTCGCACGTGTTGGGGAAAATATCCACCGGATCAATCATCCCAACACCATATTAGTTGCGCCCAACTTCGCCCGTCAGATCTGGGCCACTTAATCGGTCTAGACAACGTAGCAAGGTGTGGACACTTTCTCCCGTCAAACACCCGCCAAAAAAAACAAAACAAAAAAACAACAAACCGATCGCATGATTATTCCACTGACAAGGCACCCTCAGCACAAAGAGCGAAGTTCACACAGGAAACAAAAATTGGTCGACAGCTCCACTAGCAGAGAGTGATGAAAACAAGATTCTGGCTAGGGGCTGTGGGTCTGAATGAGGTCATTCGCGACGGGCTGTACCGTCTTTGCTCCATCTGTGATCGACTGGTGAGTGGGTTAAGGGGCGATTGGGTTGAGGGATTTTCGAATCTTACGAATTGCTTTTTAGAATGGATACGGTTGGAAGTTAGGGTTTGATTTGGTTTCAGTTGAGTAAAGCTTAGGGAGTCGAGATTCAACCTGTCTGGTGCTTGACGAGTTGACACGGTATTTCTGCATGTGTAGTCTCATAGACGGCGTAAAGGTAGGATACCATGCTGTTCGCGATTTGCCTTGGAATTGCCCGCATACATAACTATAGTATGAGTTCTTTTCCGTACGCCTGGATGTCCTCAGTCCTCACTGTTTGATTTCTGGCCTGTCGAGGAAAGATCGGCAGGTGGAGATACCCGGGACGAGTAGAACATTCTCAGAAGCATTTCATTGCAACCAGAAAAAATGCGCAAGGGACCCGCCGGTGACGGCAACAACCTCATACAGTACGTTACGAATTTTATAGTATTCAATATTGTATGACTATGATAGTACACCATGGCATAGCCATACAGGCATATATACAATTGTAAACATGTACACTGAGACCCTTCGCTGTCGCACACGATCTACCGTTGCAGACTAGAAACACTGGGCCACTCGCACGGATGATGTGATGGACGCGTGGATCATTTACTCGATGAGGCGATGGGTCACCGGGTGAAACGTTCTGGTCCGTGGACCAACAAAGAATGATGATCAACTTGTTCAGACTTACGTCGATCGACAACTCGATAGCCAATTAGTAGAGTGCCCCTCTCTAGAGAGACATGGTTCTGTTGAAAAAGATTCGAGACGAGGGTGGTTTCGTCCTTCTGAGTCGTCACTGCAGATCTGTTGGATCGTGGATCATGGATGCAACTATGCAGTACAGTACAGTAGTACCGTAGTACAGTAGGGATGATGATGAAAATGGTGGATCTTCTACCCGTACAGAATTGAAATTGGTGGGTACATGGACTGGATGGACTGTACGGCTGGAGCAAGTTTTGTGCTTCTTGTGATACAGGCTGAAGAAGAATGGAAGGCTTGTGGAAAGGTTGGATTGGAAATTCCTAGGAATGTACAAAGTCGTACAGTGTGCGTCTCGGTAATACTGCACTGGGTCAATACATTTTCTGCATGAAAAGTCGACGACGAAATTGACTAGCCCCTGTATACAATTGTACATACTGTTGATCCTTGAAGACAGGGATTGTATCGCATCAATATCTGCAGCTGTAAATGACGATTACCAGGAGAGGAGAGAGGCGATGTAGTGTGGCAGAATCCGTTTATAATGCAGTCATAGTGTGTTTTCAATAGCGCAAGGCAAGCAGGGGGCGAACTTCATCGTTTGGCATGCTTCATTACTTTCCCTTGTGTTTTGGGTAATTGTTAGTATGAACCATTGATCCTTAATGGGGATGTCGACCTCTTGGCGGCAACTCGGGCGATTTTCAAGTGCCGTTCCCCAGAAAGCTTGTTGCGGTTCGTCTCGAGAGTCGAGACGAGACTACTACTAACCTGTTTCAGATGTTAGTCACGTCCGAGACTCCCGTCAGATCGGTGTCATTGTGAGGGAGTCTACGCACTTACGCAGAGGGAAACCCTATATTCACTTCGGTGTTCAACACAATAGTGGCAGCCTGTCAAGACTCAGTGGTCGATATGGAATTGCAAGGGCTTTTCCGTCAGTCTACACTCTACAGTATATCCGACTCTACTGAACGTAATATAGCCTGGGTATGCTGACGTGTTGTGTCTGCGAGCACAGGATGATCTTGTGGACGATCGGCGATCCGGGGTTACATAGCGCACTATCTGTACTGTGTTGAGATTGCAGAGGGTTCAGTTCAGTATGTCTTGTGTAGAGACTAAGCCATGCAGTATCACCCCATTTACATTCTACTGATATGCCATGAAGCAGAAGTTTCTGTTGCGTAAATGATGCCCAGAGATTGCTGACCGAGTCATGACAAACCTGGAGTTCTTCACAGTTGTGTTTTGTGATTGGGAGCGGAGAGCTCCTAGTCTAGCGAGCTAGCCAGCCAACGCCAGTGCCTGTAAGTTTAGCTCTGGCTAGTGGCTACTGGCTACTGGCTGCCCATCATAGCTTGTGGCACAGAGTACAGAGTACAGAGACTGAGATAAGCCAAAGGCCAAAGTCACTTCTACTACCATAGTCAACCAAACGGCGTTTAATTCCTTGATACCAGTACGCTCCATCAACACATAGGGGCCTGGGTGTAATACCCCCGAACTAGACATCAATACTGTACTAAATATCCACATCTCATCGTTACTATCCCAGCAACGACGAGATCATCCGTACAGGTCAAGATATGAGCGAAGACACGGGCACGGCACGAAGAATTCGAAAAGTCCCTTGGACTTCCTTGACTTTGTTAATGATCGGAAATCCCCCGTCCAGGTCACACCCTCAAATCCCTATTCAAATCCCAGTGGCTGACGATTCGTCAACTCATCCCTCCCCCACGGGGATGCGAGGTTCAAACAAACCGTCATAGCGCGATGATCCCAGCTCCAAAAGCTCTGAGGTGGCAGGTGCAGCTTCTTTGATGTGGAGAAACGGAGGAATATACTTTTTGTGTCCCCCTCCCTTGCTCTGGAGTCTGCAGCTTCGGCATAATACCTCATCCTGGTCGACTGACTGACTGATGGGGGGGGTTTCACGGGAATACATGGAGCGAACGATACGCAGGATGGAACAACTGGTGTTGCTGTAAAGTGGGAAAGTAATTTGTCGGCTGCTTAGCCGGGTGCGCTGCGTGCCGACTCGCTGAAGCGGCCGTGGTCGGGGAAATTGTGGGGAAATGACCGAAACAGGAAGATGTTGTCTGGGGGAAACAGGAGTCCAGCATGGACTCTTCCCCATCTTCCCCGGTCTCTCTCCCCTTGAGTGTCTACAACTGTGTACATGATCGCAGTTGAAGAATTTCTTTTCAAGCGAATTTGCTACAAGGTCAGGGCCATCTTCACAGCCATGCGAATAATGCAGAGGAACAGGGTATCACTTGCTGCCTTCGCATATAGTAGCGGATGACATTGCTATGACAATTTCTATTAAAAACGTCGCGTTTCCTCATCTGACATCGAACGGGGAACGTTCATGGATAACGAGAGACACTAATCCTATCCCGGGCCGAAGTCTCACACCCCCAGACAGGGGGGCTTGGCTTGGCTGCATGAGCCATGGGGGGTGTTGGAGAAGCATGGATAACAAAAATAAAATCCTGTAGGAAGAAGCGAGAAGAAGCAGGGATGTCGTGGGAGGGGGTGCCTTGTGCGAAAGTCTCGGGTACCGACTAGGGAAAGGAAAGAATGCGTTGGATGATGTGGGGTTTAGTGCTGAAGGACCGTAGAGTTAGACACTTGAAAGTGACGCTAGCGAGTCGCGACAGGTAAACATCGCGACAAGTGCAGTCAACAGCCAGGCAAAGGATTTTGAGTTTGAGAAAGTGGTCCGAGATTTTGACTTTGGTCAAATGGTCTGGGCACTGCACCTATTCGAGACCAGACGTTGTCTACCCGCTGTCAACCGTGATCGTGATGATTGTCGGTATGTTATTGGAGGGAGTGCATGATTGTGGGAGGGGTACAGTACATGGTCAAGGGAGGGAATGAGCCCCTTGCTGCACCGGGGTTGTGTTTATCGCACTGGGGAGATTGGAGTTCCGTCGTCCGTATTACTCAACAGGAATGTTGACTCTGATGGACATGACAGCTCGATGATCGTAATAATCTACCCAGTTCCAGTAAAGACTCCAGAGTACAGATTACAGAGTACGTCAATAGGTACCAATAGTCCCTGGCCTCTGAAAATCAATACCTTGAAAGTCGGGGCAGGTTCATGCTGAAAACTGGACAGGTCATTGATTTCTCTTTAGCTGCAGTGCGTGGTAGCTTGTATGAAGCTATCTTGGAAGCTGGCTGCATTAGCGTCAACAGTAGGTTCGGGTGCTGCTACTGCTCGTATGCAGCCAAGACAGTGAGCTCACAGATTCAGGCGTTGGGTTTGGAACAATACGATTGGAGACCGTTCAGATAAATCCAGGCCAGGATTTCACTAGGCACTCTAGATTTCTCTCTTGGCTCGTCTACAGAGGTCCGTGGTCAGATCATCTGGGGTAAAGCGTACGCAATGGCACTCGATCAATTATTGGACTGACGACGAATGATCGGCAGCCAGCCGTGTTACAGGTGGCAGATTGCCGAAACCGTCGAGGAGGATTATCACAATCTAGCTTCGTGTCCCGTATTGCCTCACTTTAACCCTAGGGCGTCTCAAGTCGATATGTAATAGAGCGGCGTCCTAAGTAACTAACCTAGCTTGTACGACAGCCGCGAGTTTCGAATGTAGATCCATGTGGACGTAAGACACTATATTTAACATTACGACAACGGTCTCGAGAATGTGTAACAGACTAACAGACGACGACTGTGTATTGTGTAAACAATTAAACACAGACTTTTATTAAGTAAAGGGATACATGGTAGATAACTAATTATGAAGACCGCAAATTAATTATGTAACAACAAGTTCAAGTCTATACTTCGCCCACGCAAAAGCCAAGAGTAGTCGACCCCCCCTCGTGCTAAGGTTGCAGGTGTTTTCTGTGCTCATCTTTGGGGGGGGGGGAATGAATCATGGGTCCTGTCTGTCGTCCACCAGAGTCATCATATGCATTACTCGGTCTCGGTCCGTTGGGCTTTTTCTCCGGTGTCCTAATACAGTACATCACTACGAGAAGCCGAGGACTACACTCCTACAGTACGTCCCTGATCCATGGAAAACAAGTGACAGGACATACCAAAATTGACTCCTGTCAAAAGCAGCACGACTGTACGGGTCAATCAATGATTCGACGAGTCATAGCCTCTTGATAGTTTTTTTTTTCCCCTTCTTTTTTCTTTTTCTTTTTTTGACAGCGTTTCGACCAGTCGAGTCAGATACTGCGAAACGGGACAAGACTGGGGGGTCCCGCTTTCGGACTTCCTTATCAGGTGTCGCTCTTTGGGTCTTTGAGTCCAAGTGGAAATAGTGGACACGGAGAGGGTCCGCTCTCTCAAGAATAGGTAGGCCTTTTGACGACAGCGCAACAGTGGAGAAAAGAAAGAGAGAGAAAAAGAGGAAAGGCATCCACTGGTAGACTACGCGCTAGGGTGAAATCGGACTGACAGACCCTACTACTGACTCAGTTATGGGTAGTGCGGTGGATTAAGGGAGCATTTGAGCAGTTGGTCTCGGAGTGAATTGTTCGACAGTCCGAAGAATCTTGTTGGATTCGGGACCCCTCCGAGCCCGACCGGTCGGCCGATCGTCGCTGGTGCCGGCTGTCATCGGGGTGGGCTATCACGACTCCACGAGTGAATCTCACCCGAGAGCCGTGCGGCATTGGCATTTGATTGCGCATCTTGATAGTCACAGGATAACCCGGTCCATCCCTCTCCGGGCGGGAAACATCCACGGACCCGGAAAAGGACCAACATGATGATCAATAGCCAAGACAAATGTCGTATTGACGGGAGTCGGGATTGGTTTTTTTTTTTTTTCAATTCTCTTCCGTAGGCCGAAGCCTCTCCATCTGTGGGATGACTCCTAACTAGTCATGATAGATCTGGACGAGGCTGAAAAAGGGTCTAGTCTCAAGATGGTAGTATTGAACGAGATGAAAGGAAGAAAAATCTCTGCGCAAGGTCTGGAAGGAGCCAAGACAGGGAGTTCCATTTTCGATATCGGCAAGACTGACAGGGCACAGGGCACCGGGCACTGAGCAGTGGGCAATACATTGATACATTCTAATTCCAACCGATCGGTGCACTTTTCGCAGACATCTAGGCCAAACACGGGATTTTGCCTACTCAATCATAAATAGGCTAAACGATCTGATAGAACAAAACAGGAAGGCAGTCTTGTTTGCCCTGGCATGTGGAGTGCTCGATATACTTTTGGGAGCACAGGACGTTGAAAATCCTATCTCGTGGTGGCAAACTCCCAGACAGAGTTTTTTTTTTTTTGTTGTTTATCTTTTTGACTCGCTTGAGTTTTTTTCCTCGCTTGAAGCACGGCGATTCGCCAGCGGGATCCTTTGTTAAAAAAAAGAGTTTAAGCGCCCGCGTCAGGCACGGACGTGGGTAGCCCGGGGGATCTACTTAGGTACACCGAGTCTCGAAGGGCTCTTCACCCGATCGTAGTGAGTTAGTTCGTCCTCGAAAAGTCTCACTTTGAGATCCTTCCGAGGTCGAGTTGCCCTTTGACAAGGGATTGTGAAACGGGCACATTCCATTTTTTTTTGATCGATCCTGGCCAGACTCTGCATCCGTGCAACTGCATACCGTTCATTCAGGGAATTCTCGGGCGGCAAGACCATTCTTGCAGTGTCGGCCTGTCAGAGACTGATCACTTTGCGCAGGATTTCCGTGGTACATGACTCCATGTACTAGGTATGAATGATCAGGTCAGTGGAGTCGTCTCCGTTCGTGAGAATTGACTAGGTATACACGAAGATCAGAGACCCAAGACTATGGAAGCGGGAGATTGACTATTCTAAATCTACAGCAATCATTTACACGATCATGGTCATCGGTATCACTAGTCCACTACCGTAGCCACTGTCCAGTTGTCAATGTCCCTTGTTCCACAGTGAAGAGCAATACTCTTCATATCGGAGGATACCTGGGCATCGCGATTAGGTCCATGGTCGGCAAAAAGGGAGAGTGTGCATGAGGAGGCACCTTCTCGATCGAAAGAAATCGATGATAGTAGTGCCTGGAGTCTAGACTAGTAAAGCACTAACGGCTGTGGCGACCGCGACAAACAGCCCTGAGCAAGCCAGGATGGAGTTCGGTCTTCGGCGGAGATTCTAGAATCCCACAAGGCAGGAGTGGTTCTTTCCGCTCCCGGCTGGGGTAACATTGGACTGACCGGGTCGGAGGTCTGTGAAGAGCGCGAACCGCACTGTAGTCATGACTACTCCAGAAGTGTCTAGTGCGTAGTTGTATTGTGCGATGGCATAGAGGACTTTGATTCCCAAGGTCACACCAAAACTCGATCAATCATCGGAGATTGATGCCTCGACCACGCTCCCGAAAAGGAAAACCGCATATCTTCAACTCTGTTGATTTCAGCCGCAACTTATCAGACCTTATTCTCTCGTAGTGAACAACCATACACAATCAGAAGGACAGAGTTTTTTTTTTTTTTTGTTTTCCCGGTTCCTTACTGGCGTCCTCCAATCTCGTCCAACAGACTTCGAGAAAGACTTGGGGCCTCGGTTCCTTGCCAGAAAGGGAAAATGGTGATCCTGATTGTGCCACAGCGTGTTGTGATTGGTCAGTTTGTTGGGTTGATCTCTCGATCGCGCGTTTGTTCGGTCGGCTTTTGCCGATGGCTGGAGAGACATCGGGTCCCCATAGTCCGTAGTCTATACTTCGTTGTTATACGAACCTTCGTAGAGTGTTCGTGGCGCTTGAGGTTCCATCTCTCCTCGAGGCACGTGCCTCTCTGTGCTTCACTTTCCTCTTCGGTGGGCTGCCCTTCTGAATGGAGAGGGTCTTGGGGTACGAGCACGGTCAACGCTTGGAGTCTTCAGTCTACTGCTGGGCGGACCGGGTTGGGGTCCTTGGGGCTTGGGCACATTGGATGAGGTTAGGTAGTACCGTAGTAGTTGGCGGGAGCTATGAGGCGAGAAGAAAAACTCTGTCAGGTTGCACGATCTTGGAGTGCCCGGTCTCTCGCCCGAGTTCGCCACCTCCTGTCAGATACGCGGGAGACTGAGACGATACGCGCTCGCCACAGATTTCGCCTTTACAACACGGTACAGTGAATAAACTCGCTGTGATTGTCTTGCGGTGCTGGAAAGGACAGCGGGTGTACTGTATATAATTGTACAGTACCTGCTTCTCTTCGACAGGGACGACGGTTTGAAGAAGCTGGCGTAGCAGAAATGGTCGGGAGGCGAGTCCTTCAATGGATCTTCGTGACCCACGCGATTCTTGGTTCACAGGGTGTCGATCAGAAGCTTCGATGGAATAAACGTTGGTCGATGGAACTTCATGATAGACCAGAGGTTGTACTGTAGTTACAAGTTAGTACTTCGTAACTTTACCCAAAGTACCTAGTAAAGTACACTAGTACTATTGTCCTACTCACTACTACTTAGTTATGGGTAGTTGGGTACTGTCCAGGTAGGTAGTCTACGAAGTCTAGTAGTATTGTAGATTCACTTGTAGAAGCGGGACCTCAAGGCCGTCGAGTGATTCCTACCACCGGACGAGAATGAAACTCAATCTCTTTGACCGTTCACTCGATGTAGCTCTCGGTCGCGACTTGACAGTTCTGAATCCTGGGCACTGCAATGAGCAATCATCATCATCTCAGTCGTTGTCCACATCGAGTCCAGTTGGCAGATCAGCTTTCCTCGGTACTCGTTCCAGATGTTGCTGTACCAGTGTTTGAGCGTTGACTCTGCACGATTCAGCATGTAGCCATGTACATGTACGGTACGGTTACACTTGTCCCGCGGGGCGTGGGGGGGGGGGGACCGTGGCAGTGCCCGAGAGAATGACGTGACCACTCAAGAAGGTCTCCTGGCCCAGCCACTTGCAAGATCGTACTCGCTGAAAGGGCAGTCTTCCCAGTTGGCAGTTGGCAGTTGGCAGTGGGCAGTGGGCAGTGGGCAGTGGGCAGTGGGCAGTTGGCAGTGGGCAGTTGGCACCTCCAGGCCAACGCAAGGGGAGCAGAGATTCGCGCTGAAAGCATGCGGGGCAAGAGCCATGCTGAGTCTGACTGGGTGCCGAGCGCCGTCAGGCCATGGGTCCGCATCTCCCTGGCATTCCCACCGGCTTCAAGCGGAGTTTTAGCGTCGGCCTGAGCCCTGAGCCCTCAAGCCCATTGACGCTGCTGAAGGGCCCGTGGATTCGCCGAGAGCCAAGATTGGCTCGGAGCCTCGCTGTGCTTATCCTGATTCTGCGGATCCGGGTAGTCCTCTTCGTCGTTGATCCTATGATTCCATCGGGAATCGCAGGCTTTTACGAGAGAACAGGCCCCGGGGCCCGCGGCGTACCAGAAAGGCGTCGACCACCACCCAGTGCCACAGGTCGACCGAGAGACACTACTGACTACAGTAGGAGGTAAGCTTAGATATGTATGTGGTTGATTGCTGAATCGGGTGACCATTCATCATTCGCAGAAGAAGGGATAGCCTTTTCCAAGCTGACTCCAGTTCCTCCCTGATCGGCTGCAGAGTGCATCACTGCATTCTAGGTGCAGACTCTCGACTGACTTGGCATCCAAGATCGTGAACGAGGCCACGAGGAGGAGAGCCCTTGTGTCGGTTGCCACGCGCAGATGATGAGTCCATTGTACGTCCAACGTTCAATCTGTCTCTGCACCCTGCACTGGACAGGGATGATCCCCATCCCTGCCTCGACATTTGGCCCTTCCAGAATCGACGGGAAACATTCTCGAAAGGACGCAGGCAAACAGGTGACCCGCATTCATGCCTGAGTCTGGAGCAACGACGTGCACGACGTGAGGGACTTGCAGCCTGAGAAGGGAGAACTTGGGAACTTGTGAAGAGCGCTGGTAATGAGACCGTACTTGACGTACTGTACAAATGTGTAACAACCTATGATCGTACCTACTGTACTAGTCATGCACCAAGACCAAGCCACCAACTGCGTCTGACTATTCGCGCCTGGAAGGAGTCGCAGCCTTGGGAAAGAGGGCGCAGGAGCTCGTTGGCCGATCGGGATCGTCGTCGCCCAAAGTCTCTGGACTCTCGAATATGCGCACTTGGAGTCGCACATTCCATGCTGTGTCTGACCTGCAAAGGAACTAACCGATCACCTGAGACGTTAAAAGTCGTATCATGGATTGCACCCGCGAGACACAGATGTAAAAAACAAAATTACCGTACCGTGGAACAAGTGGGAGTCGGGAGGGTGGGACCATGGTCGAATTGAACATGTGTGTCGGTCCTGGTCTGCCGGACTTCTTCAGTCGGGACTCGGTCCTGGAGTGATAAGCGCCTGGAGGCCTTTTCCATTACAATCGGCCGGATGGCGTCTCCTTGAGTTCGAAGGAGCGATGCGACTGAGCCATTTGTTCCTGACCGATCATGAGGTTCAGCTCCACGTCTGGAAGCTCACGACCAAGATCAACGCATCCGATGTCAAGGTTTTTCCATCGTGGACGAGATGAAAAGTATGTCTAGTCTAATGCTCCTTTTGTCGATCTCGCCACCGCACGTCACCGGATGAGTTGCTTACTGAGGACTGCATATCGGTGGTGTCGAATGTCGATCCGCTGAAGACTGTAACTTCAAATGATACCACATTGTCATGGACTCGGAGTCGCGATTAGGCTCCGATACAATGCCCCTACTGTAACAATGTGGCCTACATTCCACAATCAGATCTCCGGCCAGACGTACTCTAGCACCGGGTACACCAGGTGGCAGGGATATTCTTGTGATCTTGTCTGCCTTATCGAAGATTACTGTACCAGTATAAAACCTGAACTTTACATTGGCATTCAATACTGTAACTTTGAGTATTCCGTATTGACATCCATATAGATTCCATACGACCTGAGATCCTGTACTGTCCTAAGTGTCCTTTGTGTCGCGTGTTTCTACTGGGGTCCCTGTTGGTGATACAGACACAGAAAGTCGAACAAGAACGAGGACCTTGACTGGTCCAGATAGCGGTGGAAGTAAGCCATGAAGTGACTACTACAGTACTTCCATATGAAGCGGACCTTATCACCCTGGAGAGATGTCCCCCGAGTCAAAGGGGGGAGAAGCAAACCGCCGATAGACCACCGCTACGGGAGATAACGTCTGCGCCTTACGCCTACTAGTGAATTCACCAGGCAGATAATAATCATGATCTCGAAAAAGAAAAAAAGGAAAAACCCCCCAAAAAGGCGCAGAAACACTGGAACTTCGACGACGGCCAATCGACGAATGATTCCAGAACAGCTCCCGCCAATGTGGGTCACCAAGCCTGTGGAGTGGGGCTGACTGCTCCACTCACCCATTTTCTCTGCTTTTTTTTCTTTTTTTTTTCCTATCTTCTCCCACTCTGGGTGTTCTCTGCTTCCATTCCAATCCGTCCCATCTCCACCCCACTGAGGATTTTTCCCAATTTGATTTTCTTTTCTTGGTTCAGACTCAGAGGTACCCTCGTACAGTAGTACCTGTTACCCCCGTTTTCCTCCCTTTTCCTGTCTGGGACAGATGGGGGGCAGGTCTCCCCCTCCCTGACTGGTCACTTGCCCTGGCCGTGAGAGAGTACCCTCAGTGTACTGCGTGTCTGATCCTGACGACGACCTGACTATATCGATTCCATCATTTCCTCCCTCTCACTCCTCCACTCCACTTCCACTCTTCCAACCTGAATCAACTCGACCTTTCTTCCCTGTCCCATTCTTTCCTTCTACGCGGTCTCCACGTTGATCGCCATTCTACCTTCTTTCTCTTACTTGCACCACCTCCCTCTCTTCAACTCGTCCGGCAACCCATATACAATCAAGCCGCTCAACACACCAGACGTCCTGAGTCCGCTCCAAGTCGATCCTTCCTGGCGTCTTCACTTCCTCCCCCCCCAACACGTCAACTCGCTCATGAGATCATACGCCATTCGTCGTCTCCCCCAGCAATAACGTCGCTCACCTTGGACTTGGCTCAATCTGGAGACTCGTCTGGCACCTCGGAACGGTTTGGTGAGAAAACGTTTCCAATTCAACGGTGCTCGTCGAAAGTTCAGCGCCATGCTCAAAAAGAAATCTCTCGCTCCGGCCTTCTTTTGGAACTTCTCCCCATCCACCACCCCCGAACTCTCTCCCACCTCGTCGGACAGTGACTCCGACGAGGATATGGAATCGTCCGGCTCCCGGCCGGTCAGCCTGGCCGTCTCAGCGGGAGCCTTTTTGTCCCATGCGTCCCACCCTCAAAGAAGTGCTGGCCAACACCGCCGCTCCCCCGTATACGTTATCGGCCTTCATGGCCTACCTGTCACAAAATCACTGTCTCGAAACACTGGAGTTCACCATGGAGGCCAGCCGCTACCGGGAGACCTACCACACCCTTTCGTCGCGTTTCGGCCCTGAAGTCTTGACCCGGCCGGACTCGCGGGAATCACAACATCTCCTCATGCTCTGGCAGCGATTGATGACGGCTTATATCTTGCCCGGTGCGCCTCGGGAAGTGAATCTGTCCAGTGAGGTTAGGGACGCTCTACTTCAACATGGCAATGTCACCCTCCCACCGGCTCCCGAAACCCTCGATTCAGCGGTGCAGCGGATCCATGACTTGATGGAGGAATCGATCTTCTTGCCCTTCCTCAACAGCCAAGCGGTCTCCCCGTCCGTGGAGGCTCAGGCCGATTCACCCATCAGCCCCGACGACGTCATGGACCTCTCCAACATATCTTGTGACGATCACTCCATGAAGTATTTCCGTTCTCGAACGAAACGCATCTCGCCGCAATCTTCCACAAAGGACTTGTCCACGACTGCCGGCCGCTCCAGTAGTTCCTTCAGCGCGATGCAGGCATTGGGAAAACGCGCGTCGGGGGCTCTCTTAAGTCCATCTGGAGATTCCTACACGCCGTCGCTCACGGACGATTCGATCTCCCAGTCCAGCCCAACCACCGAGGAGCCTATGACGCCTCCCACCACGCCTCCTGCGAGCGATCTCAACCAGCCTATCTCCAGTCCCAAATATCGGACCGAGAACCCGTGGAAGAAGATGGGTCTGAAGTTGGGATTCAAGAAACGATCCGGAGGAAGCAACGGCAATTCCCGGGATCCGAAAATCTTGAGCATCGATGATTAAAATGAGCCTGCCATCCTTTCATCCAACCGTTTCCCAGATTTTCCGAATCTTGACGCGGCGTATCCATCCAACGTTTCCGCCCCAAGGGCCTCATCGACCCTCAACCTCACACAACCTTCTCTCCTCAAAATTGATTCCTCACCTCCATCCTTTCATCACCTACCCCTTGAAATATCTCCTGAAACGCATCTCAGACGACTCGGCTTGACTCTATTTCTTTAGCGTTCATTGGCGGTGTATGAGAGCATGATGCATACAAAGCATACGAACCGGCGTTTTCCTTTCCTTTTCATTTACAGTTACCATGCCACCTTGTTCTGTTGATATTTACCCACAGCATCTGTCCCACTCGAGTCCTGCGCATCCCAATGCATTCTTTCTGTCTCCTCCAACGTCGCTCATTTTCAAATTCGCGTCGACGGACGGAAAGAAAGATCCTCGTCCCACATTTCATGTTCTCAGTCTCCCTTTCTTGCTCCCTCATCATCACAAATAGACATCTCGGTCGGACCTTTCTTTTTTATGTTTCGCCCCCAGAAAAATGCTGACGAAGGCGTCTCGACTCTCTCCTGCATTTTTGGACCCACCCCCGTGGATCATCACCTGCTCCTTCTCTCGGCCACATTGTTGTCTGCCTTATGCATGATGTAATGTGTCAATTGCTTGCTACGATAGGATGGTCCTTTGATATTCATTATCCATGGATCAAATACGAATTAGACTTGATACCCCGATCAACCACGTTTTTTTCTTCCTTTCATTTGTCTCATAGGGTGCTCCAAGCTTCGAGTGTAAAAAAGGACATGGATGGTGAGATTCACGCAAAAGCTATTGAATATATCCCAGATAATGATTTCTGGCACATCAAACACAGTTCCATCGGGCTTCTCGAGTAGGAGCAGGGGCCTGCCTAGAGAGCTTCAGGCAATGTACATCCTTGATAAAGAAAAAAAAAAAGCCATTCGGCGATGACCTCGCACATAAATAGGTCGAGTATACTGGATCTCCTCTCATCATTAGCACTCAAGCCTCTCCATGGCCATGCACCCGGGCCCTGGGCGGCAGTGCTACAAGATAGAACCTACCTCGAGAACCCTCGACCCCCAGCACAACATCTCAACGCACACTATGTCAGCATTCGACCTGTCATTCACGCACATTCAACTCTTCTCCCCCTCTCGTCTCCAAGGCCCCGATATCCACGTCCCACCCATTCGCTCGCATGACGTCCAGATATTCGCCAAACCGACCACCCTCGTTCAACACGCTCAAAGTATCAGCCATACAACTCATGACCAAGTCAGTGGTGTTCGACACAGACACAGACACAGTGCTCTTCTCAGCCCCGTACCCTCCTGGAAAACGGCCTTTCTCACAGTCCATGTTCAAGACACGGGCCGCGAGAAGTGCGTGGGCCCAGGCCTTCAGCTGGTCAGGGATGGTGCAGTCCTTCTTTAGTAGGATCGATGCGTGCCATGTCTGGGTTGAGGGAGGAGATCGTTTCGTGCGGGGAAATAAGTAGATGAGGTATTTCTCGTCTGCGTATAGCTCTGCTAGTTGGATCATTGGCACGGTGGTGTGAAAGGAGGAGGGCGATTGGTTTGTGGTCGGGGTTGTCAAAGATGAAGCGTGTCTTCGGGCTTGTTTGAGAAAGCATTCAAAGGGAGAGACCGATGTCGGCGCTCCCGAGGCATGTCTCTTGCTTGACACCGAAAGGGGATGTCCATGTCAGTGTGTCCTGACGCGGGAAAATGTATTCTTGCGAGGCAGCTTGTGCGGGCGTGAGGAATATCGGGGAATTCGAGGATTGAGATATGTGTCGAGAAGGGCTGAACTTGATAGCGGGGTCCAAGCCAGTTGATACATGACGCAATGAACGAGTCCTGCCTATCGACTGATTCAATTTGGAGTCGGATTCAAAGAGAGCAGAAAAGACGATGTTGGCGCGTTGTCGGTTGAGACTTGTCATTTGTACGGAGCGGACGGCAGCATAGTTCATGCCAAGATGTAGACCGAGTAAGCAAAGAAGCGCGATCCAGGTGGACGTGAACCCTGTAACGTGCGACACAACAACGGAACCAACCTGTACGAGGGGAACGAGCGAGTCAGTCTTTGCTCAGCTCCGGGAAGAAACATCTGCTTACCAGCATCCCTATCAACGAGATGACAGTCTCCTGAGACGAGTCCTTCTATTCACCACAGTGTCAGCTATTGCCCCACAGTATGGCTGGTTCATCACAACCACATTGAGACAGGCATGTTGATGAACCTCCCATTGAACACGTACTGCATTGAGTTCTGCCAAATTTCCCCATCTGGCAAAGTGGGCGCTCAGACTAGCCTTGGAACTACCTCCTGCAACACCGCAAAGGGCACGAAGAACACCCGCGGTACTGAGAACAGACACACGCATGAAGCCAGCGGGCACCATGGGCGAAAGACAGTCTAGGACCATTGCGAGATCATTGAAGACGTCCGCGGCGAGTCGGTAGGTTTTGCATTCGGGCTCCAGGGCTGTGCTGACGCGGTGGGCGAACAGAATCGTGGCAATGCGTCCAGATGTATCTTGCAAGATGTGCAGTAGTAGAGCAGAAGTTGGGGAGGCATCCGCATTGCCGACGCCGACTCCTGTACATGAGGGAAGATAGTGTTGGACGTGAGTTGTTCTGGTAAGGAAGATGTAGAAGCCGTGGTACATACCTTGTAAGACCGCTCGAGATGAGAGAAGACCGGCTATTGAGCTACAGAATGCTTGCAGTGAGTCCTATCCATAATTCGATTAGGGACTTGTTCTCCGCCTCATCAGGTCTCCATTAGGTAACAGTGTAAAGAGCTGACTGTGAGTCTCGAGTTTTCTGGGGATAGGATCTCACAAATATTTGGTATCTGTCAGCGGGCAATTAGCAAGGCGAACTTGAAGATCGTCCAAAAGAAGGGGTGTGTGCTCAAGAAATGAAGCCCCTGCTTCGACTACTCACGGCAAATAGTCTTCGCTCACGCTCTGAGGATATCCCGATGGAAGAAATACATCGCCAAGGTAGACAACGAGAGGCCTGAAGGACCAAAGAGACCACTCGGGCGTCCTTCTCTGTCATCCCCGAGAGTATGAAATCAGCATTGCGTTTCCCAGAGACTGACAGTTGTCAATCTCGGCAAGCCAACGTATGGTCAAGCGGACCGACCGGTCCATGAACGGCCAAAAAGGGAGAATTCAAATTTCTAGTCAGGTCGATGTCTTGGTCGTTTCGAATGATATAGAAAGGAGCCAGCTGACATACTCTGTTCATATACACTCGGCCTCCTGCATTGCCCGATGAGACGCTCGCGTCATTCTCTGGAAAGATGTACGCCACGAAGCGATTATTCGGTTCACCGGAGTCAGATATAATTAGTCTCGACTTCTTACAGTCAATGCCCGATAGCATTGTGCGGGGATGAACATGCGTTGATGAGGATCACAGTCGTGCTTGGTCACTATTAGTTAGCCGGTACCGACAGGGTTGAGGTTGGGTTTGAGAGTAACCGATAGAGCACGTGCGGGGAAGAAAGACCACGTTGCTTCGCAGTATCGGCGAGCCTAATGGAAGGAAGACTAATCTTGTCTTTACACAGCGGCAGTCTACAAAGGCAGTGATTTGACCGAGACAGTGAATTTATATGCTAATTGAAAAGACAGCTCGCAGAGCTGAATATAAGTCGGTGTCAAAGCCCGCCGGAGGAAAGGGACTATAGAACGAAGTTTTTCAACCAACAATATGTCCACGACAGGTTCCACGACAGTTGTCTTGCCGTTTCTCAGGGCCAATGGACAACCGTGCGCATGAAGGAAAAGCGACGAGGAAACAGCCCACAAGTGCTTTTGCGCTGGCAAAAAAGGACAGCACCAGCTAATATAACCACCAGCGCCAATATTGGAAATAAAAGATCGAGAGTCAATCGGACCAGATGGGGTATGGAAGTAATGAACAAGTGATCAGCACCATTTGCTAGGGCGCGCGGTTGTTTCTGTTATCTTGACGAGGTTCATCCGGCCCTCTATCGAAAAAACTTCAACCCGACGCGAGAGATGCGACAAGAATGCAGTCCGAACCTCGTCCAACCTGGAGATTTTACTCCCGCACACTCACGGGCTCGATCGAGGCTTCTGCATCTCTGGTTGAAATAAATGGAATCGAGCGGCCAGCAGTGCCGAATCAGGGATCCGAGCACGGCCCAGCTTCGCTCAAACGAAGAAAGAAAAAAGTGGTCGTACTCCATCGTTCACGGCGTAGGTGACATCAATGCGGCAATATATGCAATATATATGTATCAGGTCGCCATGGCGGGTACGTCTATGCGTACATGCTCGCGCCGCCAGTCTCGATGGCTTCGATCTCTGCCGCGGTCCAGGGCAGGCGACCGAAACGTGCGGGCAGCTCAGCGCGATCGAAGAACTCGCCAGCCTTGGGTGCAACGGGACCCAGCGCGGAGCCAGGCTGGGCTCCGACGCGACCGCTGAACTGAGCACGGCCGAGAGGGCCGTGCTGCTGGGCCTTGGCGCGGTATGTAGCGAACGAGTCGGGCAGAGAGCCGGTGGGGGAGGCCGGATGCACGCGAGGTGTGTGGTCAATTGACTCTGGAGATGGAATCAGAACATCACTCTTGATTGACTCGGAGAGGGAAATTGAAGTATCCAGGGGGAGTTATCCGGGAGCCATCCGCAGGGAAGTTCACATACTGGGGACGGATCGCTTGCCCACGAAGCGGATCAGGGGAGTCCGGCCGGCATTGAAGAGGGCAATGGAGGCACGCATTTTGTCGGTGTAGTGACAGGAGATGATCAGTCGAAGATTGAAATTTGGAGAGGGGTGGTCCGATCGAGGGTTACGGTGGCCGAGTGTGGTGTGCGAAATCCAACGGGCCCGGAAGTATCCGAACCGACTGACAAGCAGGCAGCGTGTGAATTGGCAACGTAATTGGAAAGGAAGCAACCGACTTCACAGTGAGTGGAATGTGTGGGTGACGAGCTGGAAGTGACAGAGTGATGGCTGGGATTTTGAGGGAGTGAGAGAATAAGGTGTGACGAGGTCGAGGGAAGAAGGAGGGGGGGGGGGGGGGAAGAAAAGAAATATGAAGAGCGGACGCGTAGCCAGGCCGGGTCGGAGTGTGACCGGTGATCATGTAATCCAGCCAAAGTCCGCGGAGGGGAGAAAGTGGGCGGACAGCGGACAGCGGACAGCACGGGCGGCAGTGCACCCGGCGCCGACTGCATGTGGACACTCCAACACCGACGACGGATCTCGTCGCCAATGATGAGAGGTGCCCTGATGGACTAAAGCTGGTTAGGCAATTCTTCCCTGAACTTTGATCCTCGAGAATGAACCTAATTTGAGGAGGAGGCGGGGATTACACTCGTCAGTGGTTGTCACTAGTCAAGTATAGGAAGTGCGTTCATCGAGAAGGATATTCAAAGGAACATCTCTCGAAACTGAGCACGGAGCGCTAATGTATGCAAGGTACTCGTGAGTCGTGAGTCGTGAGTGAGCACCCGAGTACTTCATCGAGTCTGCCGCCATCACACCCGGCGGAATCAGAGCAGTCGGGACTCGGAACCCAAGGTGGTATTGTCCGTTCGGACCCGAGCAACCGCCGGTATGATGGTATGACCTACTGCGGCAGTGCGGCACAATCTTGAATTCACAATGCGAACAGGGCTGGCAAGCCTGTGATACGCATTCGATGTGTCGTCTCCGAGGACTTACCACGCTTCTTGTGTATTGTCTCTCGCATAGGGGTTTGAACACGATTCCCATTCCTACGAGGATGTATCTTGTAATTATACAGTGCACTGAGTTTGCACTCCAGTGCCCACACTCCACTGTCCAGCGGGAATGTAACTGTGCAAGTGGGGTGCAGGAGCCTCATTTGGGGAAGTGTGGAGTAAGAACCACGGCCGACTCAAAGTTGACTCGATGCAGGTGGTGTGATCTGGGGAGTACATAATCAAGTAGCTGGCACTGAGATGAGTCTCCGCATTGGTCTTGCAGACTGGCGAGACATGTGGACTTGATTCTGAATGATCGCCTTTGACTCTGAGGAATACCGCGAGGCCGCGAAGGCGCGAAGAACAATCCTAGATCCATGTCAAGTCCGCATCCAAGTCTCCTCACAGGGACTGATGTGCCGAATCATGTCCTCTCACTCCGAGTCACGCCATCTATTCACTGGCAGGTCCACAGAATCATACTCACAGGATACACATCATCACGCCATCGAAAGTGCCCTGCTGCTGTCCTGATCCGATCCTGCGTCCTGGACGAGATACAGAATGAAATCAGGTATCACCGGACGCCGGGCCCGACTAGCGAGTGGTCAACATCAGGTGATAATGGCCTTGTCCAGATTCCAGGTTACTATTGAGCTCGTTTAAAGCGCAAGACTAGTGATAGCCTGAGTGCATGCAACGCAAAGAAAAAAGAAAAAAGAGAAAAAAGAAAAAAAAAAAGAAACACTGCTTACATCAAGAGAACTAGAGACTAGAGACTACCCGAAGTAGAGGTAGTACTAAGAACAGTAACGAGTAGTAGTCACGCTGTTCGTCATCTCCTCACTGATTGATCCCCTCATCGACACGTCTCCTCATCTTACCTGTTCACTTACACATTTTCTCTCCGCATCCTCTCCTGATCCTCCTTTCCTATTTCGGCATTCTCGGTGAAGCTTCCCCAACTTGACTGTACTTTGTGCAGTGTGCACAACCGGTGCGCGATGCGTCGCCCCAAACTCCGGGACGATCTCCGATAGCCCCGCGACCAGGATCATACACCAATCACTCTGTGACTCTGTGTTGGGCACGCAGAAGCCAAGCCTCGGTTGAGTAAGCGCGTTTTTGTGACCAAATGAAAAGGTGTTTTCTCCCCCCGCTTACTTGAGGTTTGTGCAGTAATTTGAGCCAATTTAACCTGTTCAGGCTCATAGGTCGGATCTCTGCTGCGTCCCGTAAAGCGACCTGCGACGACTTGCCTCTTGTGAGACTCGGTTCGGAACAGCGCTACTGTATCATAACCCATCTTAGAGCGTGGGTGAGAAAATTGGCGCGCAGATTTTGTTCTTCGCTTGATATGCAAGGGAAGGGAGAGACTGCCCAGTGCCTACTACCTACTGCCCAGTGCCTAGTGCCTCGCTGCCTCCTAGCCGTCACAGTCAATATTGCATGAGTCGTGCCTCAATGGAGCAGACCATATTGTGATGAATCTGATGATCACCACCGCTTCCATAGACATAATTGCGAGCGCTAGTATACTACTAGGCAATGACCTTGATTAATCCGGTTATTCGTTCTCAAAGCTACCACGGGGAAGTATGACAATCCTTTTGTTCCGAGAAACCAGCGAGTATAGTAGGGCATCGGTCACAGTGTGTGTACATATAAGAAGCCAGAAAGCGTGATCTCACATGTGAAACTGGAAGGGTAATACTGTACCTGTCTTGAATAGGCACCCAATGTACCCAACTACCCATATCATCAAGAGTTCTACATTACCCAATTGCCGGCAGTCTCATTACTTGATCACTTCAGATAAGCTGATAAGCGGTGGAGGCGGCACCACATGGGAAAAGCTTGGACCCTGACTAACTCGTCCCGGACTTACCCGCTCCCCGTCTTCATCATCAGGTTATTCTCCAAGCGCAGCGCGGTAGGGCTGATACTGAGGCTGGTACCGGTGCCTGCCCATTCCTTGAAGTCCCCTGGATAACGATGCACGAGCTTCTCCTCTTCGCCTCGGTCCCGGTCCATCAGCATCATGAGCTCCTGCAGCAGCTGGCGGGCCTAACGGCCATGCAACCTCGCCACGCCCTCGAGCGTCGGCTCGTGTACAAGGCCTTTCGCAAGCCTGGATTGAATACTGGTCGCGTGGGTGGTAGTCAAGATCTGCAGCAAGCTAATGCGGCCGATCTCCAACGGGTGAACAAGATGCTGAATGGAGGCATGTTCTACACCCAAGTCGTGGGGCCGGTCTCGGAAAAGGATTTTGCGGCCGCGCCCGTCAAGGTGACCGCGTCGGAGCTGGACAGCGACACGCAGATGGCTGGCATGGAGCTCTCCAACCCATCCGCCTCTGTGCAGGCTGACACTGCTGCCACTTACGACTTTGACCGGCAACCTTGGAAGTTGGACTTTCGAGATATCCCCGAAGCGGCGACGCGATCAGCCGTCACGACACGGGTGATGGCCAGTGCTGCTCTGCCTCGCGGGAACATCGAGCCGTCCATGAATGCCTGGGGCTATGGGTGAGTATCACTATGCAGGCTCAATCCGGACTCATGAGATATTGAGAACTGACCGTTCGCCTTGCAGCTTTGTGACAGAGTATGTCGTTGAGGGAGATATCTTCATTCACAATGACATCGTCATCTTCTTGCATCGCGTCCTGCACTATCCCTCAGATGAGAAAGAACCGAGAGAGCCTCGGCGATCTCTACCAAGCTTGAAGAAGATGGCACCTCTGGAGAAGACCGGCAGCTACGTACTTCAGGCGTCTATCGCCGTTCAAGATGGCAGCAATCAAGAGACTATGAAGACGGCATCGCAGCACCTCCTTGGACTACGGGAGCAGCTCAAGTCTGCAGTCCGGTTGGAGCCAGCTGATCGATTGTCGTTGGACACGCGAGCCAAGTGATGCTCGCTGTGGTGTCTGAAAAGCCCCTTCTCAGCACGGATGTCCGCGTGCTGGCTGTCAATGGATACCCGGAGAGGCAGCCTCCACAAATCAGTTCAGCTTGATGTGGAAGTTGACAGTATTCTGCTGCTAGCCTGTACTTGCGATGAACAAGCTCCTTACTGTCATACGCACATCAAATCATCATAGACAACATATTTTGATAGCTGTAGTTTCCTTGGGTGGTGGCACCTGAACAATGCACATAAGCTAGCCCAGACGTAGAAAGCCCCCGATTAGGCAATTATAGAACATGTGACTTCGTGCAGCCTGCCGCGCGGTCCAGCGCGTCAAACCGCTCGAGAGGACCACTCGTCTCGGCAGCACACCCGACCCTCAACTGCACCATTAGCTTCAGCGATCATCGCAGCAACCTCATTCTTGATATCTTGAAAGCTTTTTCAAAATTGCGCTCAATCGGCTCATCAGAATGTCCGGAAGGGAAGGGAAGCGTGCTGTTTCCCCCACTCGGTCAATTTCCCCACCTCCGCTTCGGCGAAAAGTCACAACTGTAACCAGTACGTCGAGATTTATGATCAACCTCGTGTAATGAAAATGAGACAATCAGAGCAATGGACTGATGCAATCTGTAGAGAAATCCGTGGCAAACTTCTTCACACCAGCTTCACAGAAGAAGCCTGAGGCAATTACGTGGCGAGTGCTAGGTACTAGCCTGGTCGTTGGCAAATATGCCCCCTCGACGAGTGTTGCTCACAGCATTTCGGAAAGGGCGCAAAAAGTCGCTTCTTTTGATCTTGTCAGTCTGGGCTCCATGGAACTTCTTTGGTTTATGAAATGATCTAGAGAACGACAATGGAAGGTGATCGAGAGCTAATGCATGATCATTAGGATTCTACGCTGATCAAAACACGCTCCGGGGCCGTCTTTGCAAAGGACCCCAAAGATTGGCAATGGTGGGACCCTTCAGTCCCTCAAAAAGTCAAAGAGCTCAGCTCGCAGGGGTACGTGTTTTCGACCACTCCGGCAAACAGTCATGATATCGGTAGCTGATCGCACTGACCCCCGTTAATTTCAGCTACCAAGTGGTCATCTTTTCCAACCAAAAGATGATCAAAATTCAGAAAGACATCAAGAATGGCAAAAGTGAATCAAAAAGTCTATCAAACTTCAAGGAGAAGCTGTCGACGATCATGGCTCAATTGGATATTCCGCTGAGCGTGTACGCAGCCACCAACGATACCGAGTATCGCAAACCACGACTGGGCATGTGGCGTGAGTTCCAAGATGACTATGATCTTGATGTATCGGGCATCGATCTCAAAGAGTCCTTCTTTGTCGGCGATGCTGCTGGGCGTCCCCAGGATCATTCCAATGTTGATCGGTAAGAGTTTGCCGGTGATTGATGGTTTTAATCACACGGTTTCTAATAATTTCGCAGGGGCTTCGCCGTCAATGCCGGCATGGCATTTAAGACTCCAGAGGAGTTTTTCCTAGAGCAAGAGCCGCCTCAAGATGCGGGCATCTTCAACCCCGCCAGGTTCATCGAGGCAGACTCTGGACCAGAGGTCTCTTTACAATGTGTGTGATTCCTTGATGGAATTTGAACTTTCTGTGCGTTGGCAACTGGTACTAATACTCTGTGATCGTGCCCTGAAGCCACTCCGTCATTTACCCGCAAGCATCCCTTGGACCTCGTGATATTCTGCGGCAGCCCGGCCGCTGGAAAATCCACCTTCTTCTGGAACAATCTTGAGCCGCTTGGGTATGAAAGAGTCAATCAAGACATATTAGGATCTGTTCGTTTCACCTGATCACAACTCTCCCAGTATATGACCACTGACTGTGCCAAGCGTCCTAAATGTCTCAAAGTCGCGCGGGAGCTTCTGCAGGCCAATAAATCCGTCGCTGTGGGTGAGTCAACCACATCTCTTTCCCAGTACTTGTGGCATAGTCTCGACCACTCTGCACGAAACTAAATCTCGTCACACGATCAGATAATACCAACGCGACCCAAGAAGTGCGAGCCTACTGGATTGCTCTCGCAAAGGAGTTTAAAATCCCCATCCGATGTGTACACTTCCTGGCATCCCCAGAGCTTTGCAAGCACAACGCTGCGGCGCGGGCATCCAACAAGGAACTTGTACGTGTACACCCTCCCACCTTCCCTCTCTTACGCTTGAAACTTATATATCTCATGGCTCACATTGACTGTCTACTATCAACCAGAACCCCGAATCTAGACAAACACTCCCCGGCATCGCGTTCATAGACTACGCGCGTAGATACCAACCACCTACTCTGGAAGAAGGTTTCGAGGACATTACACCGGTGGAATTCCGCTTCAAGGGAACAGAAGAAGAGAAAAAGCTATGGAGTCAGTACTGGATATAATCTTGGTCAAGAGATAGACAGCCTCCGAGTTTGTTTCCCACTGATGTGTTCTGTTGAGATTTCAAATCTGTTTCAGATCATACCAGTGCTTCAGCAAGCCTGGAAGGCCTTTGGAACTCTTCGCGCACCTTCTTCTACAACCCAAGACTCGCCATCTTACAGCGTATAAGCAGCGCGTATCGTCTGTGTGACGCACTCTCATAGCCTCGACCGTATGCGAGTACAACACCGGGCCTATTAAGGTTGATACCGGATATCTTCGAACGAAATCAAAACGGCAGAACACAGATCCCCCAGTCAAAAGACGACATGAAGTCCAACCTGGCGAAACCCCGGATATTTATCACGATATCCACCCCAAACCCCGCTCATGTGCCATCGACAAGTGCAAGACTGCCCGAGATTACTCTCCAACTACTTAATTCTCAAGAAGCATCCTCCCTTGTTGGGCGAGGGCAAAGCTCAGCTTGAAACTGGCACTTGGGAAAGTAAGATGAATCCACCTGCAGTTGGTGGAAAGGCTCGTGTCGAACACCCCAGATCATATCATTGCTTGACGGGCCGGGAGGGGGGGGGGGGGGGGGGGGGAGGGCAACACGGCTTGGTTTGCGGTTCTGTCTTGTTTTCCTCGTCTGGATGGATCCTTGTCCATGTCGCCTGGTTTTTACCTTGGCGTTCAAGGTGATGCACTAAGGTTCTCGTGTAGGAATTGAGGAACTTCGAGGTAGTTGGACAGTACGTGGAGTTGTGGTCAAGATGGAATTACAGCGGTTCGCAAGAGATCAACTAGGAAGGTAGGTAAAGTACGTTTTACATTCAAGGTCACCTCAGAGTCTCTGGGTTGGAGATGATATCCCGGACATTCTACGCGCAGGGACAATTTCCTTTTGCACCACTACTTTGCCGCTTAGATGCTGGAGCCAAGATTCGAGTCTAATATGAACACATTGCACGAGTGCTTTGCGCAGCTGCTGTGGATACATGGCAGTAGCGCTATCTCGAGCACACTATATATTCTATGTACAGTCGGAAGAGGCGCTCTCTAAGTCTCGCAGTGTCAAAATCTATAAAACGCTTTCAACTGGTTTTGATGTATGCAAACAGTAAACGAGACAGATGGGTATAATCGTAAAAAGGGAATGAAACGGGTCACCGACCCAGCCCCAGAGGCATGAGACAGCTCTGGTAGAGAATGCCCAACACCTCAAAGCCGTGATAGGCTTGGACGGGGAGACAAGACGAAGGAAAGGCATGGCGCGGCTGCGAGAGCAGTAGTCGCAGCTCGACGCCGTGAGTCATGACAATCATCAAACAGGATCCAGAACTCTGAAGGCAACACAGAAAGGAAAAGACGTTAAAGTCGTGAGGCTGCAAGCTCCGCCACAGCACAGGGAACTGTACCGAATCGAAGGACGACTTGGGGGGCGTGAGCTGCGAGCAATGTCTATAGGTCATTATGATAGGAAATGAAGATCGCTCAGAAACAAGTGTCAAAGAAAGAAGAGAGAGAGGGGGGGGCGTGTAATATGATCAGCTGTGGCGATTGAAGCATCAGTTTTCACGATCGACCCACCAAATCTTGGAAGAAACGGAAAAAGTTGCGCTTCTTATAAGACTTGGGACGGCAGGGACCTGCGATTTCCGCCACGGGGGAGACAGTCATCGGTCCGACAATGTCTTCATCCCCCATATCGGGGAACTTGGCGTTATCGTGGAGACGCGGGACGCAGACGCGTTCGCAGGGTCGTCGCTCAGTGTGAGTCAGAGCCAATGCGACGCCGTCCGCTGATCCGAGGGCATTGAGAGTGGCCTCGTGCTGAGTGCGCCATTCGCGATCAATCGATTCCCACTTGAGGCTGGTCAATTTGTAGATATTGGAGGTCACCCCGTAATGCTCGCCGGTGCGAACCAGGTGCTTCGCGAAATTGCACCGCGCGAGATCCCAGTCCGTACGTAGTTGCTGGAAGTGCTTCAGATCAAAGACCTCCGGGACGTACGGTTCAGGTTGGATAGTGAAATTGGCATGACCCAGCTTGGCCGCCCACACATCGTTCGGATCCGTGAGAACGAAGGGGGCGGCCTCGCCGGAGACGGTGCGGATTGTGCCCGCGCGAGCTCGGGAGATGGATGCCAAGGAAGGCTTGGAGGAGAGCGGCGGGGAAGGAATACCGGACACGCCCATGAAGCGAGGCTCCGCGCCCATGTTTGGGGATGTGCTCTCGCTCACATCGGCGACTGACGGCGACTGAAGTGGGGACTGAACTCGCGAGGTGGTTGTGCTGGAGTGGTTATCCCCTAACAGTGGTGGAAGCAGAGGGGTCGTGGCTTGCAGATCCTCTTCCTCATTCTCCTGCTGACTGATACTGTTTGCGCGAGTGATATCGATTGGTCGGGCGCCCGAATTACTGACGCGCTCCTCGAAGATGGTCTGGGCCGGGGATGGAGGGATATGAGAGTTGATGCGACTCATGGGAGTGGCGATGAAAGAACTCGCCAGAGCCATAGAAGCGGCGGAGTCTGCGCGCGTTCGCGAATCTTCCACTGGCGCCTCTTGTTCCGGGCTCCCCGAAGCACGCTTGGGTTTCCACCGGGCCGATACGGTCGAGACGTGCGACCCGACGCGGGAGATGGACTTGGTGGACAAGCTATCTGAGCGACGCTTGGGAGGCGAGTCCCAGATCTCCAACCCCGAGTCACTCATCGTGTATCCAGCCGAGTCGTCCATGGGGAAGTAGGATTCGTCTGTCGTGGGGACACTGCATTCGAAATGTTCTAGAAAGAGTCACGCAGCACATGGTCAGCCGCAAAATTCCTCGAGTGTTATGATCATTGCCCGTAAGCACGCGATGCCCCGAAGGCCGGATGCTTATGATGAGCAGGTGCACATACGGAAATATTGATCTTCGATCGAGTCTCGCGCCGGGAGCTCTTCTTTGACGCCGGCCAGATGGCTTCGACTGGAGCTCTCCATGTTGCCCAATCCGGCGGGGGGCACGAGAGACGAGACGGAGCTGGAGACACGGCTGTGTCCGATGGCCGAGAACAGAGAGAGGGCGGGGGAGACGGGCGATGAGGCGTTGATACTTAATGAAGACTGGAAGGGGCGAGGAGAGTCCATGGTGTCTGAGGACGGTCTTTGCGTCTCGGGGTGCTGAGACAGCTGGTGCATCGCGCAATATAAGGCGGGGCCGTAGGGCGTCGCGGATTCTGGAGTAACGGTGGTGGTAGGTCGCTGCACAGCATTGAACAGGAACGCAGGGACCGTGAGTGTGATGGTGTCGCTCACTTGATGAGCGACCACGCCGACGACGGACGCGGGGCGGCAGCAAAGGAGTCCTGAGCAAGATTGATTGTGATTGCCTGATGACAAAGGGTCGATCGACGATAAGCACCCGACGGGACGTGGCGGTGTGATGCAGGAACTGACAAGCCCAAGCACAAGGGCGCCACTAATGAGTGGACCGAGGGGACAAGCCCGATGGGCGCGAGTGTTTTTTTTTTTTTTTTTTTTTTAAAGAAAGAGAGAGAGAGAGAGAGAGAGAGATGGCAAGCGGGTCGAATGGGATAGAGCGAGCAGTGACCAAAGGACGGATCGAACCAACGTGGACCCTGACAGGGAGCGAAGCTCAAAAGGAAGACAAGCACGATGCTTGCCAACTGGCTGGGCAGGAACGACCGCGAGACGGGTGGTTAGGACGACTCGCCAATACTGAGAATCAGCAAACGGGCCAGTGGTGATGTGCCTGACAAGGGAATCCCCGCTATCGTGCAACCTGCAGGTGAGCAGAAGGCCGGGTGCAGCAAGTTGGAGGATGCAGAGAACGAGGCTATCAGGTAGTTGGCAGGACTCCAAGGTGAGAGATCGAGCGCGGGAGAGACAGCGTGTTGGCCGGAGAGACGGAGAGAGAGAGAGAGAGAAAGAGAGAAAGAAAGAGAGAGAGGAGTGACGCGAGGGATCAGAAACTCTGACTGGACTGGTCGTGGGAATCGGTGAAGAGTGAAAGTGAGAGTGGGAGGGCGAGTGAATGCGTGTTGGAAGGAGGTGCCAGAGAGAAAAGATGGCCCCGACAGGCGAGACTGTGTAAGTGTGGTTTCCGAGTCACGATGGTTCAGCCTTTGTTTTGAGTGATTCGGGATCCACGTTCCACACCGTTGGGTATGCAATGTTCACTCTGGTCTGGTCGTGGCCAATGTATTGTCCAGTGTCCAGTGTCCACTGCGTTTCTCCGTCTATCGAGGTTCTCCACTGGGTTGACGGCACTGGGAAAAGCCAGTCCTGGGCGTGACTGGAGGGACTGGAAGTGGTAGACTGAAGACTCAGGGCGTGAAAGAGAACCCGATTCTTCGAGTCTCGACTTCTCGACACTCGAGGCCCTTTTTTGCCTTTCTTCTTTGCCGGGGGCTCCACCGGGGCCCAGAATCCACCGAGCCGAGCGGGCAAGTCGGAGTTCTGACGAAAGTCACCAGTGAACGTTGTGGCTCTCCAGAAGTCCAGAGGGCCTTTGTGAAACTCTTGCTTCGTTTCTGTGCTGCCCACCACCTCCACCTCGGTCGGTGGTGCACCCAATGATGATTCACGAACCCCAATTGCGATGGGCTAGTCTCGTTGGGGCCTTGGGACTCGTGAGAAACGTACGTGTGATTAGTGTGCAGAGTCAAGCGTGTGAGTGCCAGTCACGGCCGTCTGTCTGTCCACACTCCACTGTCGAGGTCTCGATTCCTCGAGATGGAAGCCGAGACGCTCAACTGCGATCATACTTCCCCCAGATCAAGACTTTTGGCCTTCCGAATGCTCGTGACTTTCGCCCCGCTCTTCCGATCTACCCGTTGAGCACTCAAGCGAGGAAGGAGGAACTACGACAGGGTGCAAGAAGGATACAGCTGTACTGGAGTAATCAATGCGGCTGGTGGTTGCGGCGACTCCTTCCCAGATGCACGACCGACGGAAATTCCCACGCGACCGAGAGGCGGATCCTCGGTCGCTTGCCTGAAAGAACCTTCTTCCTCCGTCCCGGTCCGGTGGTTCAGCAAAGCCTGACAAAGCCTCTCCCTCGAGAGAGCCCCGATCCAGGGAAACGCCACTCAGAAGACTCTGGAATGTCAACGGTGGATCTTCTGACGACAGGGCCGGAGAGGAGCACAGCACCGAGAGGGTCTTGATCTTATGACGGGAGGACTCGTGGAGGCCCATAAGAGGCCCAAGAGGGGAGAGAGCCCTGCTCTTTAGGGCTTGCACACACGCTCCAGAGCCGAGCTAAGGACATCAGTACTGACTACTGAGTCTAGTCGTCTACGGACTACTGAGGAGGCAGGACTGAGGAGTCAGGACACTCAGCAATGTCAGGACAATCATGAACGTTCATGGAGTACAACTATGTACGGTGGTTGTACACTGCCGTGATACCACCACCACCACCACCATGATCATCTCTGCACCCGATCAATTTGATATTCGCATCGTTGACTCGTCCATCACAGCAGCGGCACCACGGCCGCAAAGTTTGGTGTCTCTCACTGATCCTTTGTACTACGCCTACTTGGCCGGATTCTTTGTAGGTTTCGTGGTAGGAGAGTCAGTCATAGTAGACTAGTAGTCGGACTAGGATGATGATCATGCCGAGGTGCTCCTCTCACTCTCAGTCAAGTCAATACTATCAGTACCTCATCGCGTGTCGTGGAGACGAGCACGACGGGCGGGTCGAGTGGAATCAGGGTGTTGCCCTGACAGAAGCTCCGCTTGGCCATTGTTTTGGTGAGATGCAAGATCAGCAGCGTCTAGACTCGACAAGTCGCTCGGTGGAGGACCGTTGCTCAGCGCAGCCCCAGTCGGCCGATCCCATTTAAGAACTCATGCGATCGTCCTCGCCGACTCCTCCCATACGATGTGATGCTCTTCCCTGCTGGAACCACTGGGCGGGGATTCTCCCGCCCGCTGGGATTGGACGAACACGTACACAAAGATTTCAAGCTTGGGGCCTCTCACTCATCATGATTTCCATGTTGGGTTCGAGAGGAGAGTGGCAGAGAGGAAAGGATCGTCGTGGAACACGCCAAGAAGGGCCATCGTCATTGCAACTGTGACACGTCTGTGCTTCCCTCCCCAACAGCTTGCTGGTGTTGCTTCAATTCTGAGGTGTCCGAGAGAGCCACACCCCTCTTACCCGGTACTTTGGTTTGGAAGTTTCAAGCCGCTGAGATTTTTAGCGCCCGACCTAGATTGTACTTTTGGTTGTGGGTTTTACACCCTACCCTGATACCGTCTACACTCGACACTGAACAGTACTACAAGTTGGACACTGTGATGACTAGTGAGACTACACAGTGTGAACTTGTTTGAACACTCGTGGACTCAATTGAAGAGTCTTCCAGATAGGACATATTGAAGAGTCTTCCAGATAGGACATCCGGACTAGTCCAAAGTTTACAACACTCGACAAAGTCAAACGTCGTAGTCCAGGGACCCGGAAAGAATCAGGCCGAGTGACTACGCATGGAGAAAATTCTGCCCGATTGCCCAAAGTCAGACCAGTCGCACGACATGATGAAGGCTCGCCGCTACTGCATTCTGCGCGGGAATATGCTGAATATGCTTCAGTGCCGTGCTACAATCAGAAGGTCCCGTCCAGGGCGCCTGGATCAGGTCGGAGATGGTCCTGGCCGTTGACCAACACCGATGATGCAATGCCGTTCCAAAGTATTGATTGAGGTGAGACAGTTGAGCACGGGCGCTACCATATCGCCCGTGTCTCGATGGCCGCTAAACTAGTCCGGTCGATAGGAGTACGAGTGGTGGGACTGGAAGGGCCATGCGATCGTAAATCTCCCTCGGACACACATGCATCCAAGTCAGCCTTGAGCATATGCCATCATATCAACTGATCAAGTGTACAAGTATACAAGTATATTACGACTAACTGAGTTATGTCAACTAAACGTGAACACCCGACCAAGCCGAGGCAGCACGACCCCCACCAGCCGGTGAACAAGTGAACAAGTGAACAAGTGAACACTTGAACAGTCCTCCGATCAATCCCTGTTCCTTCGAGATTCTCACAAACATCCCTGTCAGGTATTCCGGGTCTAGAACCTCGCCTAAATCATGGATGAACTCAACAAACGATCCCTCTCAGGCTCCGCCTTGCGACGAAACTTTGCTACAATGCGACGGTTTAACGTCCGACCTGTACAGTAGTCCTGTAATCAGTACTATACTAGTTACCTGTTAAAAGGAAGTGCTACTAGTCAAGAGATTGCTATTTCACACATTGAACCACTACTACCACTCATTTACTCCAACAAGCAACTCCGTCTCAACCCTATTTTTCATTTTTTTTTTCATCACCGTGAATTCATCATGACCTTTGTCATGGCCGATCTTGAGCTCGGTAAACTCACTAGAATCCTGGATACTTCTTACCGAGTCTGGAAGGTACTACCACAGTACCACTGCCCCATTGGCAGTTTGACACCTCCCTCCCGACTCCAGGACTGGTCTCGTAGGCGAGGCGAGTTCGCCAGAAATAGTGCACGCTTTGTAATCGTACAAACTCACGAGAATTCCGGTCCCTCGTGGGTGCGCCCTTCGTCAGCGCAGGGCCGAAAGAAAGAGGAACCCAGCGTGTTGTGTTGACCCGACAGGATGACGTGGTGGCTACCTAGGTACTGCGTTAGTACCTTCTACCTTGGTACACGCTCACTAGGTATCTAGCTAGCATGTACCCAGTACCTACTAAGCTACCTAGAGGGGAACCTCCAACTTTCGCATTGGTCCCCCGACCGGCTCGCTACGCCCAGTCGACCGTGCAGCAAGAGGGTCTGCAATCAAATTGATCATGATATGATAGTAGTAGGTACTACCTGCTAGGTAGTAGGTACTAGGCACTAGGCATGCACTAAATAGTAAATGCACAGTCTGGTCATATCTCCAGCCCACGTTTAGTGTTCACCATTTCGTAGTAGCTGACTATCTGTTTGGACCAACAGATTTGGCAATCTGGCAATCGGACAAGTTGCCAGTTTGGTACTGGACATTTACTGTACCAAGTCCACAGTACGTGCACTGGACGCGGCTGGGCGGTTGTTGGCCCCCGGAGGGTCGACTCGTGTAGAGTCCAGTCTACAGTCTACAGTCTACACCCAGTACACTGCAGAATTGATCTGTAAGAGTTTGAGATTTGATTTTTCAATGATAGTACTGACTCAGTACTACTGAGTCTACCGAGTGGATGTGGTGGGCGGGATGGAATGTTCCGAGACCACTCCGGTAGAGTTTCTCCGGGCCCAAGGGTGGTCCAAGGAAGATCCTGTACTTGCCAACATGCACATACACATGGAAGCGAGAGATCGTTCATGCGGGTGTCAGGTCGGGCTGTTCCACTGGCTCACCGACGTAAGAAGTCCGGTGTCATCCCGGTGGACAGTTGGAAGCTTCTTCGTCGCTCGAGTTTCAACTTGACAGCTCTGCTTGGGTCGCCGTCCATTCTACAGTGACGAAAATGACTTGTCCAAAGTGTACCACCTAGTCAGTAGACTCGGTAGTCAAGACTACTACTCAGTAGTCAGAACTCAGTACTAGGACTGACCTTCATCCTGATCCTACCCATCGACTGGTGGCTCCTCACGTCAGAATAATGTAGTCTGTCGCGCGAGAGCTCGACCTCACGATCTCTTGACTGCCCATCCCTGTCACGGAGGATCCCAAACCTAGACATATCTCTCCGGAGTCCAGTCAATTTCTCACCTGTCATGCCTGTGGAAGTCGGTGGAGACGCCGTCAAAACCGTTCGCAAGTCCGTTGTCAAATTCTTCCCCGAATCCACCTGTCCATATTTCAGACTCGAGCCTCCACAGGCTGGACACCGAGAATACTTGTGTGGTCTGCTATTGTCCCGCGCTCAGGTCCAGTAACACTTACCTGGTGGCCCCAAATCCTCGACTGATATTTACTGGGCCAATTCATCCAGTTATAATTGCATCTGCTACGTGAGGATGTGCAAGCGAGAGGATCATCCATCCGGCGGTTCGTGAATGAGTCCCATCCCGTGGATCGCGGCTCATCAGACAATATTGGTTCGGAGAAGAGAACCCGAGCAGGAAACCAAAGCAGAACCGTCTGTTTGCACGGATCAATCAATATTGAGTTACAAGGATCAGTATATTGCGAACTTTGCAATCCTTGAGAGAATCAGAAAGTTAAAGAGTCACTGAGATCAAGATGTCGCGCCGGGTGATGGTCTCCAACCTTGAAAGTTCAAACCAGGTAGTTGGGTAGTTGGAACTTGGTAGTGGTAGCGGAACCCTCAGACGCTTCTTTTCTAAACTCTGCCATTGACATCTGTGGCACCCTCTCTCCGTTCCAGGGCTCGCATTCGATTCAGGGTCAAAGGTTTAATTGCGGAGCCAATAGAACAATGCTTGGTTGTCACTACTTGTCGCATATTCGAGGTGAATGCTGGGTTTCCGAGTGTCAACAGGTCAGCGCGCCCTTCAAAGTCGGGGAATGTGCCCACGTTGTTAGGCTGGGTCGGATATCTGAAAGGTCAACACCATTCCTTCTCGGATGCATTCATACATCCATTCGCGTGGCTAGGCCATGTGCCCTGGCTCCTACCATGTCACCAAGCAGTATTCTTTCTCGGATCCAAGCCATTCCACTGGCGTGCCATCGTCATGTAATTAGTAGCGACAGCATTCCTCCTACCTAAGTAGGTAGGTAGGCAGTCTCAGGATGACCTTGCCTATAATTCTATGATGGTGACCATATCCACGATTAGGCATCCGTTTCTTCTACACGTTTATACCTGATTAGGTATTTCGCTTCCGTTACCCCCTCGGGTCGTGGTCTATTAGACCAATTGCCAATAGCACCAGTCACCCCCCATTCCATCCCCTCCATCCCCTCCATCCATGAGTCATGGAAAGCTCTTTCAAGCACAAACATAACATGCGTAGGGCGTGGGGACACATCAGGCAGAGGTTAGGTGGCTTCGTGACGGGACTCAACTCTCGCGCGGGCTGGATCAAAATCTATTCGAAGCCCAGACTCATCCACGAAGTAATATGATACTTAGCTCGACGGGCAACATGGTCTCAATCTCATGAACCAGCCTATTTGGATGAAGATTGCACAAAGATGAAATGAGACCCAACGAGCGGACTGGCCGATTACCCAGCATTGTACAGAGACGCGGACATGGTTAGATAATTCTTGTCCATACGGATACTGTGTATAGACCATAAAGTATAGACATTGACACATACCATTTCCCGCTATGTAGAAGGAGTTCCATTCCATTGATGGGAAATGGTGGAAGTTTCCTCCCATTTGTGAAACTGATAACTCAAGTCTTCTACTTGTCCCTGCTCCGCTACAGCCAACAGCCTCGAGAACTAGCGATGAGTGCGACCAATGGTCTCCATCGCGCGATGTTCGCAGACGGCTAACACTCAATCTATCGCTAATCAGCGGTGATGCGCACTCTCGGAAAAGTCACATAATTTTCTTTCTTTCTTTGGAGAGCCACATCGAATGCAATTGAAGTTTCGCCATTTTCCAGAGGGGGTTCAGCGGCAGCCATTGCAGGTTGTGCAATTGCACGGCATCCATATCGGACAAGCACATTCTCGAGAGATGAGTCCTAAGGATCTATTGCCTGGACTGCACATCAAGTCTCACCACTTGCTTTACGACTTGGACCAAGTGGTTGGAAGCCTGGTAGCGCTACTGTTATACAGCGCATGACATCCATCTGCCTACACACCTGGTACCCCTGAACAAGCACTCAGGTCAACGCCCACGAGATCTAGAAAGAGAGAGAGAGAGAGAGAGAGAGAGAGAGCCATAAGATCTCTGATCAGACACTTCCCCATCATCTGGCCTTGCTGGTTATACAAAAGCTTTGGCGCGATCTGCATCGCGATGCGAGGAGGACTGCTTTCCATCGACGCTAGGTGACACAATCTCACGTGACATTGCTCCATGACCTGGCAGGTCGTGATCGGCTGCAATAGCGCGCAGTTACGTTACTCACCAACCTCGACAGTCCTTCACGTCCGATTTGGCTGACATTGACGAGGGGAAACAGTTTCTCGATTCTATATGATCGCCTCTCCTTACCGGTGTTTCTCTCTCTCTCATTGAACCCGAATGAAGCTCACCTCTTTGCTAGCGGCTGCGGCCGTTGTTGCTGTGTCCCATGCTTCTCCGCACCCCGCACTGGACCAGCAACAGGCCCTGGGAAGCTTGCAAGAGGCTCACCGGACCATTGTCGGTGAGAAAGCCGACCAGTCTCTTGAAGACTTGCTCCAACACGATCCCTTATTGTCCTTCCACCGAGACTTGGTCTCAATTGAGTCGATATCCGGCAATGAGCATGACGTCGGCATCTTCGTCGCCGACTTCCTCAGGGCCAAGAACTTCACCGTCGTCAAGCAGAAAGTTGCATCGGTCAAGAAGAAGAAGGGAGATGTCCCGGATAATGATGACGAGACACCCAAGACAAGATATAATATCTACGCGTATCCTTCATCTCTGCAAGAGCAACCTTCAATCCTAGTCACGAGTCACATTGATACCGTTCCACCGTTCATCCCTTATTCCGTGCACAAGCCTGAATCGGCGACCTCACGATCTGAAAGTGTTGACGACCATGTCATTGCTGGTCGAGGCTCGGTCGACGCAAAGGGTAGCGTTGCCGCACAGGTCTACGCAGTCCTGGAGACTCTAGAGGCCAACCCAGATGCCAAGCTAGGCCTGCTCTTCGTTGTCGGCGAAGAGATCGGTGGAGACGGTATGAAGACCTTCTCCGAGTCTGAAATCAACTTCAAGAGCGCCTACCACACCGTCATCTTCGGTGAACCTACCGAGGCCAAGCTTGTGTCCGGACACAAGGGCATGCTGGGCTTCGAGGTCCTGGCCCACGGTAAAGCGGCGCACTCCGGCTACCCGTGGCTGGGCAAGAGTGCCGTCTCTGCCATCTTACCCGCTTTGAGCCGCGTGGATCAACTCGGTAACCTCCCAGTCAGTCAAGGTGGATTGCCTTCTTCGGACAAGTATGGAAATACCACGCTGAATATCGGAACCATTCGAGCTGGCGTGGCGACAAACGTTGTCCCGGCGTCGGCGCGTGCGGATGTTGCCGTTCGTCTGGCAGCCGGTACTGCCGAGGAGGCGCGCGAAATCATCCGCCGGGCAGTGAAGGATGCGACGCGCGAAGTCGAGGCCGACGTCGAGGTTGACTTTTCCAATCACAATGAAGCTTACTCGCCGCAAGACCTCGATACAGACGTGGATGGGTTCGAGGTGATGCCTGTGAACTACGGCACCGACGTACCCAATCTGACTGTGCGGGACGGTGTGAAACGATACCTCTACGGTCCGGGAAGCATCTTTGTGGCTCATGGTGACGACGAGGCCCTTACAGTCCGCGACATGAAGGAGGCGGTCAAGGGTTTCAAAAAGCTCATTGACGCTGCATTGGAACGGGATTAGAAGAACAGAAACCAAGCCTCATATCGTACATACAATATGGCACTGAAGAGACTGAACCCTGTGAATGTACATCATATCCACCATCACTCGTTCCATTTTTTTTCTTTCCTTCGAGTACTATAGACACGAATTTGGTAGTTCCAGTTAAAAGACAGTGTTTCAAGGAAGAAGACAAGACACGAGGAGAAACGCCGTAAAGATTACCATCTGCCGGTGATGGTCATTCATGGACCAGGAAAAAAAACAATACATGGAAATAAAGCCAGCGTGTCGCTCAGAAGCCATCAAAAGTCCGTAAGTCTTGCCAGATACCTATTGAGCAGCATCCTCAACAGCTGCAACCTTGGCCTTCCTCTGCCAACCAGTCTTCAACTCGCCAGTCGGCTTGAAACGAGGCAGAATATGAGCCTCTGTATTGAACACATGCTCTTCGAGGGGGATGAAATCCCGGTCAGAGAACAACAGGTAGAAATACTTGAGAGTCTCGGCCATCCAGAAGCTCTCCATGTTATCGCGCGTAGTCGGTGGAAGGGTATCCGCGTTGGATAAAGACGTGAACCCCTTGATACGTTTGACCACGTTGGTATTGTCAACCACTTCGTTTTCTTCCACCTCGACGACGGCGGTGTACTTGACGAAAGACTTGAACATCTCCCAGCCCCATTCTCGGTAGGTCTCGTCGCCGGTGATTCGGTACATGTAGAACAGGGATTCGACGGTCTCGGGTCGTTGTAGGTTGTGACGGTCCAGGTTGTGAATTTCAATGTCCTCGCGCCAGACTTGCGAGCCATCGGATGACTGGGAAAGGGGTCCTGAGATTGATTTGTACTCTTGCGGTTTCGTGCTTTCCGGGCCTGTACTGGGATCGGGGTATTTGTCTTCCATCATGACGGGCGGGGAATCGAGAACGAAGTGGGAGATTTCGGGTGCGAGGCCGGTGGCGGTCTTCAAGTATGTGGCCCAGCAGGTCTTCATCAATTCCTTGGCGATAAAGATCTCGTCTTCGCGTTGATGAGACCAGTCTGCCGATTTGCGGGCTTCGGCGAGAGGTTGACCTCCGGTTGCACCCAGAGCATACGTTCCAGGCAGGAAGCAGACCAGGTGGTCCATCTTCGGGCTCAGACTTTCCCGCAGCCCGTCAGGGCGTTCACCCAAGACCAGTAATTGTGCATGCTTGGAGAATGCGAGTAAGTGCTTGCGAACGCCGCGTAGAGACTCATCCCAAAGCTCTTTGTATACGGGTTCTTGTCCGGAAGTTTGAAGGTACTGCTTGATGAGGTATTCTGCGAGCATTTCAAGATTGGAATATTAGCCTCGTCTTCATGTTCGCATCCTCTTTTTTTTTTTTGGCCGTTGACGAACCGTAGTAAGAATCTCCACGACTCCCTAGACGAATGTTCTGGCCTTGGAAGTGGCCCGTCCTGGGGTCGATGAAAATAGGGACAAGTCCGTCTTGAGGGTGTTGCTCATCAATCACCTCCATGACTTTCTCTACCGCTTTCCAATATTCAGCCTCGCCTGTCAGCTTGGCCAAGTACTTGAATTCAAGCTGTACCGACGTAGCCTCAGCGGTAGAGGAGGCGCCACCATCTCCGTGGGACGGTAAGCCTTCGGACTTGTTCAGGTTCACGCTAGCGTAAGGTATTCCAGACGGTGACTCGAATGCGCCGAGTAAGCGGTCCCCGAGATCTGTCGCCTTCTCGATGTACAGGTCCTCCCCAGAAGCGCCGACGTCGTCATCCGCGATTGGAGCAAGGGTCGGGTATTGTGTCGACAAGTAGTGGGCTGAAAGCAGGCCACCCAACATGCGAATCGTCGTCTCAAAGGTACTCACGTCATGATCTTGGGTGTACTTCAACGATGTAGAGATCCATTCTCGCGCATGTCGCACTTCAGTGCTTAGATTCATGACAATCATCGTGTCCAGTGCGTCAACGATGATCCAGCCCATGCCACCCTCGATCATGTTCCTACCCCGGCCTGAGACTGGGTTGTACTCGTCCGAACCTAGAATGACCTCGACTTTTAGCTGGTTTCCTCCAATTCGCATCGAAATGCGTTCAGCGGTCACACTCACCCCAGGCATCCTTCTCATAGCCTTGCCAGCTGACAAGGAACGCATCGCGGACTTTGTCCCTGCGCTCGTTCCAGTCTGCCTTTGCTTTTGACGAGCCTTCGTCATCCATGACTTGCGTCCACTTCCAAAGCTCAACACCAACATCCCGCGACGCAGTCGGACTCCGCCACGTAGGCATCGATGACTTGTAGTACCACAACAAGGTCAGCGCACAAACCCCGAGCACGAACAACGGTCTCCATCTTTTTCGAGGAGCCGTTCGCTTCGGTGTGAAGTATGGCTTGTCCTTGTACATGGGCAACGTTCGATCTCTTGATTCAAAGAATCCTGCGCCTGTGGTCGGACCGGTCGACAGGCCGAGTCCAGTGAGACCCTCGTTGGAACGGTAACGGTTCTCTGGAAATGGGCTCGTGTTGAAGGATCTCCCATGATAGGACATGATCCCCGAATCAATGCCTCTTTACGCGCCGATGGCGAATGTGTGAATACTTGGCGGTTCAGACTTCAAGAAAGCATTGACTGGTAGACTGTTGCTAGCGCGCTGTACGTTCGAGAGTATCGTGGCGTGGAGACAGTCGTGCAGGTCGTGCAGGTCATGCGGGGAAGGACTCGGTGAAGTGAGGGCTATCAGATTAAGAAGGGGAAATCAGCTATGATATAGACAAGTCATCATGAGCAGCCCAGTTCTCATACCACAACCAACTGTAGGCGTAGGCGTCGTGGCAGACTCACGGTGTCGTGCTAGATCGCAATCACAAGACACGGTTCGAGGTGCCAACGTGTGCTTAAGGTCCAGTATTATTGCGCTAGCGCTAGCGCTGTCGCACCAAAGCAGTCTACCCAGTCTGGTTGTGCGAGTAAGGCTTGACAGGGACTCCGGCGCTATGCAATCGCCGGTTAACAAAACAGTTTTCGAGTGCCACGCCAAAGATAGTTCGCCCTGAGTGTGAACGTGGATGTGGATGTACCTGCGAGGATTGAGCCCGCGGGCCGAGTCTCCACCATGGTGCCCGCCGCAAGCCCTATCCCGCAGCCTCCACTTCAGTATCGAGAGAATGATGAGAGATTAAAACGGGAAACTCTTCTACATGCTCTCGATGAGTTATGCTGTACGAGGGCGCTACGTAGCGGGCCAGCCAAATCCATTTTCTCTGGTACATCAGACTCCTGAGGACTAATAGAGTACAAAGTAGGAAAAGATTGAGGACTGCCAGCACCTGTGGGCAGGCAATATTTGCCGGTACTTCTGATGCATGGTATTCTAAAATATCGAAGCGTCCATAAAGGATGCAAGCTTCACCGTCGTGCGCTCTTTACATCTGAAAACTTTAGAGCTTCTGGTACTCAAGCTTACCCTCCAACTTCTTGGCTTCAGCCACCTTGCGTACGGCCTTGTTAAAGTCATCCTGGTTGATGGCATCCCGATAATCCTTGATTGCGAAAAGACCCCTGTATTTGCTGTTAGTCCAAGGCACATACACACACGAATGAGTAGCGCAAATTCAACTTACGCTTCCGTCACCACGTTGCGCAGATCGGCACCGTTGAGACCATCGCTCATCTTGACCACGCTCTCAAAATCGATTTCACCTTCCAGTTGCACCGTACTTGAGTGGATCTTGAGAATCTCAAGGCGACCAACCTCATTGGGCAAGGGAATCTCGATCTTGCGGTCGAGACGACCAGCACGGAGCAGCGCAGGGTCGAGAGTATCCGGTCGGTTCGTGGCCATGATGATCTTTGTCTTGCCAAGGTAATCGAAACCATCCAGTTGGTTTAGCAACTCCATCAGCGTACGTTGAATTTCACGATCCGCCGATGTGCCTTCTGAGAAACGTCGCCCACCAATCGCATCGATCTCGTCCATGAAGATGATACAGGGCTCGTGTTCCTTGGCGTATCCGAACATTTCACGAATCAATCGCGCAGATTCACCAATGTACTTGTCAACAATCGCAGAAGAAACGACTATTCAGACAATCTCGTTAGGAAAGACGGTCGCAACACAGGGCACTGTGCGCAAGGGAACACTTGGGACTCACCCTTCAAGAAATTCGTCTCCATTGAACTAGCGACGGCCCGGGCCAACAGGGTTTTACCCGTGCCTGGAGGGCCGTAAAGCAAAACACCCTTTGGAGGCTTGATTCCCACCCGTTGGAAGAGCTCGGGGTTCTTCAACGGTAGTTCGATAACCTCTCGCAGTTCTCTGATCTGGTCGTTCAAACCACCAATACCGGCGAAGTTCACCGACCCGGGATCCTCCAATGACATGTTGTAAACCAAGGGATCGACCTCCCGAGGGAGCATTCGCATGATTGTCAATGTTGTCATATCCAAGGCCACTCGCGTGCCTTGCTTCAGCTTCGCTTTGTCGACCTTGGAACGGCAACCGACAACATATCGTGGCCCCGAGGAAGCTTTGACGATGACTGCATACAGATGACAGGGTTTAGACAGTGGCGAGCAGAGTCAACCGCAACGGGAAATGAGAGACGTACATCGTTCTTCATCCAGCTGTTTCAACACCTCGCCGATAATCTGACCAACACTTTGAAGTGCTTTGATGTTGTCCTCTGAGACATCGAATTCATGCTGAAGGTCCTTGATCCCCATCCGGAGACCCTTGAGCTTGGCTTCCCATTCTCGTAGCTCCAACAAGCTGTTCTTGTAATCCTCAAGCGCTTGCTCGCGCTCCGGGTCGACGCCGCCGTTCATGATGGTCGATTGGCTGAATCGCGAACCAAGTGTTTTGAGACAGTCAACTATTGCCAGACGTCAAAATGGGAAGAAAAGAAAGGCCGCGCGAGTGATGAACGGATAATAGATTAATGCAAGAACTGGAAATGCTCAGTTAGTGAAGCTGGTTGAGCTACCTAGCATCCGGTCGAGGAGCTGCTGGTAAGGTCACCTGACAAAGTAATCGTCAGTCATGTGATCTGCATCATTCGCCGGGATGCCGTCGCAGTGTCCACCTCAGGCACCCGAATCATTTCGGATCATCTATAAGACGAGATCACAGATGGTCCAGACGTGAAATGGGCCCTTCAAAATAATTTGTGCTCGACAGTTCCCACTTCTGGAAGTGACTCGATGTGCGTTACTGTTGATTATAGTACCGAATGCAAACAATTTACTGGTCTTTTGAACACGCTAGAGACCCCGGAACGCTCTCGTTGTAGATGAAAAATTGTTTGATATCTAGCCCAGTCGGCTTCGAATGTACCAAGGTTGATGCACCATTACTCGGTGATCCTAGATGCGTTCATCTGTACCCATCCTGCTCATCGGGTTCGAGGAGGTCAGGGCAATGGACTATGAATTCATGTTGCAGGACATTGAGCCACCCACCATAGGATAGGATCACGCGGAACAGCTCCGAGGGTGCTGTTTAAGCTTATTGCTTAGTACTTAGGTAGCTTACAGTTCCAAAATGGATACGCAGCGACCCTGCAGTGCTCAGTGCTACTCGATGCTGTCGCTGGACGTCCATACCAAATTGTCTAATCTGGGCCCATTCTCTAAGCTTTGCCATGAGCACCAGACGACGACGACCATGACGATAAGGACGGATGGAACGGCCATCCATGCTTCTCTACCAGGACCTTGTGGCTAACAAGAAATGTCCTGTTATCCATTCCAGGTCTGCCTCTGAAATCTTTCCAGTTGGGCCAATGGTGGTATCTGGGATTCTGGATTGCCGCTAGTCGCACCTCCATGGGCACGATGTACCTGACGAACCACCTGCAGGTAGGTAAGGTATAGCTGCCCACGCTCGACACTCACAGTGCTTGGTCCAAAGTGTCTCACATGACCTAAGCGCCGTTACGAGCACGGGAGTTAAAGGGTTAAAGGCCGCTTTAGCGCCCTTCGATCTGGAAGTTTAGGAATTACGTACTCAGAGGACCCGGACTTTCCAAAGAGGACCTCCGTTGCGCAGTTGTACCCTGGAATTCCATACCTGTACGGATCTGGCAATCCACACTTCCGCATCCTCGGGCAATCAGGATCCAGCACGATTGATGGTGATCCCGAGGGTGACGGGAGATCTCGCAACATGCAAAGCCCAGCGTCAGAGTTTAGGGTCGGATCGAACTCAGGCCCAATCCACTGAGGCACACGGTTGGATGCTGTCTCGTCGACGACCGTCCATGCCCCACTGTTGCATTGGAAAGAATCGGAGGACTATTCAGTGTATTCACTACTATTGAGCCATGCGTCTGTGACGGTTTCCCGGGGGGTGTTCGCAGTGGAGGTTATTTAAAGCATCGGATGTTTCCGTCATGGGAGGGATTTGTTGGAAGCAAAGGGTCTGACATCCAGCTCTTCTATCAATTGATCGAGCTCTCACGAGTCACTACTACGACAACTACCTATATCTCACTCCACCTGCTGTATTACACCTTCGTTCTCACGTGCGCTTGTGTACTCGACGGACAACCGGAGAAGAGAACCAGCAGCATAAATTGTAAGGAACAAGCGCTCCTCTTGGTAGTCAATGGTCATGATTGGACCTCTCAAGACGTGATGTACCAGTCGACCTCACACCAGCTGCCACTCCACCCACCTCACCCTCGACCTTCATCCGGTCATTCCCCCACCCCGCCATCTGCCCCTCCCTCCCCTCCTCTCCTCTCTGCTTCCTTTCTCATTCCTCCAAGTCACAACCCACCCAACTCCTCTGGATTCCACACAACTTTGCGCCCTCTTTGATCGACCCCGGTCAGCAAATCTGCATTAGACAATCTGAAGGTACAACCCAACCTGAGCTTCGGTGACGGCTGTGGCCAATTGCCCCTCCCCATTTATCCACATTCGCTGAGCTCCGTCCAATTCGGCGCCCTCCTCCCCCCATCCTGCGCTCCCGTTCGGCCTGTCTTTTTTGGGGTCATCGGTGAAGCTGCTCCCCTCCGCCGTTAGTCACGGCTTTTTTGCCGCCATATACGACCGGCCACTGCCCGCTGCTTCTTGTAGTCTCCTTCTTTCAACCTTCATTTCCACTGATCTTTCTTCCCCGTCAGATCTCTCACATTCAAAATGCCTATCTCCAAGGTTCACGCTCGTTCCGTCTACGACTCCCGTGGTAACCCCACCGTCGAGGTCGACATTGTCACCGAGACTGGCCTTCACCGCGCCATTGTCCCCTCCGGTGCCTCTACCGGTACGTAATCAGACTGTCTCGTATCCTCCCAAGGTGCCACAGCGAACGGATGCTAACGCCGAATTTCTCAACCAGGCCAGCACGAGGCTGTTGAGCTCCGTGATGGTGATAAGACCCACTGGGCTGGCAAGGGTAAGGAGCATCTCTCTTGGTCCCCCTCCTGACTGTCGTGTGTACAGACGAGAGCAAGAGATCTGACCCAAATCTCGTCAACCATAGGTGTTCTCAAGGCTGTGAAGAACGTCAACGAGACCATTGGCCCCGCCCTCATCAAGGAGAACATCGATGTCAAGGACCAGGCCAAGGTCGACGAATTCCTCAACAAGCTCGATGGCACCGCCAACAAGGGTAACCTTGGTGCCAACGCCATCCTCGGTGTCTCCCTGGCTGTTGCCAAGGCTGCCGCCGCCGAGAAGGGTGTGCCTCTCTACGCCCACATCTCCGACCTTGCCGGAACCAAGAAGCCCTACGTTCTCCCCGTTCCCTTCCAGAACGTCCTGAACGGTGGTTCCCACGCCGGTGGCCGTCTGGCCTTCCAGGAGTTCATGATTGTCCCTGAGTATGTGAATCGTCTCAATTGAGGCTGCCATCAAGTAGTCTGCATTGCAACCCGATGGACCCGGCTAACATCTCACCTCGCAACCGGCAGCTCCGCTCCTTCCTTCTCCGAGGCCCTCCGCCACGGTTCCGAGGTTTACCAGAAGCTCAAGGCTCTCGCCAAGAAGCGTTACGGTCAGTCCGCTGGTAACGTCGGCGACGAGGGTGGTGTTGCTCCCGATATTCAGACCGCTGAGGAGGCTCTTGACCTGATCACCGATGCCATTGAGGAGGCTGGTTACACTGGCAAGATGTCCATTGCTATGGATGTTGCCTCCAGCGAGTTCTACAAGGTCGAGGAGAAGAAGTACGATCTCGACTTCAAGAACCCCGACAGCGACCCCACCAAGTGGATCACCTACGAGCAGCTTGCCGATATGTACAAGCAGCTCGCTGCCAAGTACCCCATCGTTTCCATCGAGGATCCCTTCGCTGAGGATGACTGGGAGGCCTGGAGCTACTTCTACAAGACCTCCGACTTCCAGATTGTCGGTGATGACTTGACTGTCACCAACCCCATCCGCATCAAGAAGGCCATCGAGCTCAAGTCTTGCAATGCTCTCCTCCTTAAGGTCAACCAGATCGGTACCCTGACCGAGTCTATTCAGGCCGCCAAGGACTCCTACGCCGACAACTGGGGTGTCATGGTCTCCCACCGCTCCGGTGAGACCGAGGATGTTACCATTGCTGATATCGCTGTCGGTCTCCGCGCCGGCCAGATCAAGACCGGTGCCCCTGCCCGTTCCGAGCGTCTCGCCAAGCTCAACCAGATCCTCCGTATCGAGGAGGAGCTCGGTGAGAACGCCATCTACGCTGGCAAGCACTTCCGCACCTCTGTCAACCTGTAAAGTGTAACTCTCCAATGAGTACACCCAGAGATGTGAAAGGAAGCCGGAAAAATAGATAGCTGATTCTGTTGTGACGGAATTGCTACTAGTTATGATTATGAATTTAATAAAAATTTATTTCAAAAAAGAATGTCCGAAGAACAGTAAGTGTCTGACGGGAAATACCCCTTCAGATCCAGCAGCAAACTGTATCTAAGCTCTCACCTTCATTTACCCCTTTCATCCGAAGCCTTTTTCCGGCATGTGTCTAAACAATGACTCGTGGACTTGATTGCCTTCGACGTCAGGGTCGTCCGTGTTGGGCACCAAGGAACCAAGGAACCTGCACGTGACCGCCCCTCCTGCATTGATTGTCCCACATAAAATTTATCCTCGCCCCTCCATTGACAGGTATCGGAGCAGCATCCAATCGTCGAGCTTACCCTCGTTTCTCTGTTCTCGGTCTTGCGTATATCGCACCTTTTTCTGTTTGTCTTGTTCTGTTGCGCCCGATAAGCCTTTCACTAGTCCAACATGGCGCCATCAAAGTGGGGTAAGGAAGGCCTTCTATACTTGAGCCGCTATCGTGACCACACTATATCAATATGCGCCTGAAGTCTCCTTGCACGACGAACCACATGAAATCAAGGCTGATATCATTTGAATTTAACTAGATGAGGAGGAGGACAGCGTCTCGCCTCCGCCCGTTGCCCGTCGGAGATTTGACGACGAAGAGGAGGAAGAGGTAAGAAAACATTGTCCCAAAGGCTAGCGAAACAAAGGCGCAGAAACATGCCGCCACGACATGAAGACCACACCACTGATAGGCCTTTTCTGCCACATAGGTCCTTGACTCCTGGGATGCCGCCGACGACTCCGAAACAGAGCGAGAGAAGGCCAAGAAGGCCGAGGAGGCGTTGGCCAAGGCCAAGGCTGCCGCCGCTGCCAACAAGAAGACTAAGGCTCAACGGATAGAGGAGCACCGCGACCAGCGCCGGCGCGAGGCCGAGGATAGCGACGAGGAGGGTTACGAGGACGAGACCGAGGCCGAGCGTCGTGAGCGTCTGCGTCGCACGGAGAAGGACGCCGACATGCAGCACGCCTCCGATTTGTTCGCCGACATTGATATGAACCGCAACCGTGGAGCGCCCAAGGCTGTCGTCATCACCGACAGCGCCAACCCCACCAACTCGATCGACCTCTCCTCCATGCCGCTGTTCAAGCCTACCACCAAGGACCAATTTGCGCGCCTGACTGATGTTCTCATCCCCTTGCTCACTCCTCAGTCCAAGAAGCCCCATTACGCCCTGTGGGCGCAGGACTTCGCCCGCAAGCTCGTCAAGGAACTCCCCAGTGCCGACATCAAGAAGATTGCTAGCGCCCTGACTACCGCTAGCAACGAGAAGATGCGCGAGGAGCGTGCCGCCGACAAGGGTAACAAGAAGACCAAGGCTGCCAAGACCAAAGTGTCTCTCAATGCCAACCGTGACAGCCAGATTGACAACACTGCCTACGGTGATGAAGACGGTCTTGGTGATGATGATTTCATGTAATGGACCAATCGACGACATATATCTTTTTAACCTTCCTCCTCTTCTTCCTATTTTCTATTTAGCCTCTCCCAGATATGTTCGCTATTGATTGTGCGATCCCACAGTATTTCGGGAACTCGCAAGTCTCTCGATATATATCTTCTTAAGCAACAATTTCGTCATCGAATCATGCTTCTTTTCTGACATATCGAGGAGCATATTTCATGATTTCAGAGCGCCCTCTTCCTGGCAAGGAATCCGCTTCGTGACCTGTCACCGTGTACATCTTTCTTTCGATTCTAGCACCCTTACATCAGACGCCTTCACAGAAATTCAATTACAGACAAAGCCAGATCATTTTTCATACTTCCATGATTCCAAGTATCAATCAAGACGCGAGACCCACTCATGAACGTCGAACGTGTCCAAGGCAGTAAGCACGAAATAGTCGAGCACACCCATTGGACTTGTTTTCTTCCGCGGTGTCCTAAGCATTCACCACCTGAAACCCCCTCGATTATTTGATCTCCCTGTGACTGGAACTTCCATGGAAGTCTTATAGACTCACTTTGTCCGGGGCAGTGGACGTGTGTTGAACACAGACCTCAATATCTCAAGGACAAGCGAGGTCGTTCGGTACCTCTCCACCGATTCCTCTCCAATGCCCCAATGTGAAGTTCCAATGCAGTACAATGAAGACTACTGGACCTGATCTGCACGGTGCTGAAACCAGTCCAAGGAAGCAAGGAAAGTTCGTTCGAAAGATTCCCTAAACGAGCTCAACAGAACCCCATCGACCGAAAAGACTACCTAATGTCCAAATGGATGGCACCGCTTCGACGAAACTCGTCCACCCTCAATCGATTCTTCAACCTGTTTTATATGGAATGCTTTTCTCGGGTCGGAATACCTACTTATCCCCCCCCCCCCCCACTTTGTTTTTTTTTTCTTTTTCTCGGGGGTCGGCGCTTGCAAGAGATAGAGGCGTACGGTCGATTCCTCGGATCACAAGCAAGGCAAGCGCGGACTCGGGCAGATGTAAAGATGTTGACCGATATCCTGCCTTCTGTCATGGGGCTTTCGAGATCGGGGAAATTGGCCATTCGAGGAGAGGGCCCGATTCATTCTGTCATTGCTTTTGCTAGATGTAGGTGCTCATCTTGGAGCAGGTCCTGTATGTTCGTATTTGCAGAGGGAAAATTTGTAATAGTTCAAATTGGAAGGAGACTGGCGGCCCAACAAAAAACGGCTCCCAATGTCACCAAGAGCGGATGGTGCAGCTCATGTCTAGACATCGTGTCGCTGCTCTAAGTACGATTGATGTCCGAAAATCCACCGACTTGCCAGTCAAAAAAGGCAATCTTACTGAAGGAAAACAAGGAGATCAAAAGCAAACCAGTTTGCGACAAGGGACCGAATGAAATTGGAAAATAAACACATTGAATCTTGCTAGAGTGGGAATAGAGACAATAAAAGAGAGAGAGAAATTTCCACTCAGCCCCTTTTCTGCGCTCGCCCTCAACCGAATATCAAACTCCGCCGGCCGACCAACACGATTTCCCAAATACGTGCAAATGATGAAGATGCCGGTCCCGATCAAGCTACGCTGCAGTAACGAACAAGCGACTTGCTAAAACAAACCACACGTCTGGGAAGACTTTGTGAACGCCCCCGTAACAAATTTGGCAAAACGGTTGATTGCGACCCGTTGCGCGGTGCTGAAGTCCCCTGGACAGAGCTTAAGAGGAAGCCTGGACAGGCTCGGCCTCCTCGGTCTTTTCTTCAGCAGCGGGGGCGGGGGCAGGGGCGGCAGCAGCAGCGGCTGCCTCCTCCTCGGGCTTGTCCTGGCTAGGGGCGGCGCCCTCGACGCCCTCATTGCCTTCGGAAGAGGTCCAGAGCGTGAGGTTGTCGCGCAGAAGCTGCATGATGAGGGTGCTATCACGGTAGCTCTCCTCAGACAAAGAGTCAAGCTCGGCAATGGCATCGTCGAAAGCCTGCTTGGCGAGGTGGCAGGCGCGGTCGGGTGAGTTCAGAATCTCATAGTAGAAGACGGAGAAGTTCAGGGCCAGACCGAGGCGGATGGGGTGAGTAGGAGTAAGATCGGTCTGAGCGACGTCGGTGGCGTTCTATGAGGGAGAAAAGGGACAAAGCATTAGCCATGATTATCGAATGCAGAGTCTGAGGGGATAGCAAGACATACCTTGTAGGCCTCGTGGGCAGCGGTGGCGGCAACCTTGCGCTTGTTACCAGAGGCGAACTCGGCGAGATAACGGTGGTAGTCGCCCTTCCTGCAGTAGAAGTCAGTCTCATTCCTTAATGACACTTGTGGTGATATGAGGCGCGCTCTGGCCAACTTACATCTTGTAGTAGAAGACCTTGGACTCGCCGGTCTCGGCCTTGGGGATCAAAGACTCATCCAAGACGTCCAAGACATCCTGGCAAACCTTCTCCAGCTCGGTCTCGATCTTCTGACGGTATTCACGGATGATGGAAACGTGCTCCTCGGATCCCTTGGATTCCTCCTTCTGCTCGATGGAGGAGATGATGCGCCAGGAGGCACGGCGGGTACCAACAACGTTCTTGTAAGCAACAGACAAGAGGTTGCGCTCGTCGACGGTAAGCTCGCCGCCAATCTGCAAGTAGAAGCAATGTCAATCAGAAAGCTCGACGACAGTCACAAAAGACCTTGACGCAATATAATGTGGAAGCTTACGTTGGCGACTTCCTACTCAGTTGGTTAGCGATCAAGATCCCTTCTCGCAAGACAATACGACTCCTCTAGAAAACTGACCTTCATGTAGCTGACCATCTCTGTGCAGGGACAAATAATAGCATATTAGCATTGCATCCTCATCGAGAATCGCCATTTCAATTCTTACCATCGTAGCGCTCGGCCTGCTCACAGAGCCTCGCAAGGAATGTCTTGCTGTTGACAGTGTCAGTTGTGTTGACCATACAGTCGCTGGGAAGTGGTGGCCATCTTTACTTCTCACGCTAAATCAAGAAAGGCATCCGTCAGCATATGTCTTCCTATTTAGACTGATCATAACCTGTGGACAGGCACGAGAGTGAAAACGCCGTGAGAGGCGTGATGGACTTGCGATGGCGGTGACAGCTAAGGCAGCGCCCGATGGAGGGGTAGAGACGCCTTAAACTAGAACATACCTCAGAACCCATGTTGACGGCTGATATTTATGGGAGGGGGTTTTGTAGACTGAAAACGGGGGGGGGGGGGGGGTGGTTGGAAAAAAGGTAGATAATGGGAGATCTCAAAGAAAGGAGGATGGAGCGAGGAAGTGCAATGGGGGTTAGATGAAGACTAAGTGGGGGGGGGGAAAGAAAGAGGGAGAGAGTTGTGGATGGAGTCGATGTGGTGAGTGAGTCTGAGGGGGAACGGGTGTTGACCACCATAACAAATAATACCCTTCCGAGACTACGCTGTACCAGTGTATTATTGCCCGCTCGGTATCACCTTAAGGACGGCTGTCAAAACAATTGTATCCACAATACCGGAAGGTGAGTAATCTTACGAGGTACTCAAAACTTGTCTCCTATTTCCTCTCCTCACGTGTGCCCGTGCTGATTGTTGTAATCTGGCCATGTTTCAGGGACTTAGATCAAGGACATGCCATAGCAGCCATACCGCACATTACAGATTTCCATGTTTACACTTTACAGGCAGACAGTCAGAGTGCTACCGTCAATGTCGTTTATTAGATTCCCATGGCTTACAGCCATGCAGCCTGATTGCCATCCCGATGTTCAAACTGGGCCTCAACCGGGCCTCAGTCCACTGTGTACCCGATTACTAGGCAAACGGACGTAGTATCAGTATCATCTATGAATGCCCACACTGATGACGGTAAATGCTGTACGGTCTTATAGCCCATCACTCTGCGATCTACTCAGGTCAAGCAAGTGTGTGCAAATAACATTTCACAGTAGGGATTAGGTACTGATCAGCTCTGTTGTGGAGCAAGACCTAAGATCCTGGGATGTACATATGCATAATCACCTCTTTCTGCGACCGGCCACCACGGCGTCGGCCAGTCCTTTCGGCACACAACACACGTAAACAAATTACCGAGTCAGCCTCGCGCACTAGGCCTGGCTATTGGCTGGTCAGTTTACGGACAATTTACCAGGATCTGAGAAGCCAAGTCGAGGTCCCGTTCGCAATCAGCGCAGTTGACCAAGTGAGTTGTTCGCCATTCTTCTATTGGATGATATGCCCTGATACCGCCATGATATTATGAGGAAGTCGGACGTGACTGAGGACCGTAACCGCGGCATGGCGGAAGTCATTGGGTCCATGCAGGGGGGAACCAAGTCGAGAGACGACAATGACGGAATCGAACCTTCCAGCACGAGCAAGGTTGACACGGCGCGTGCCGATGATGTAGTGCACATACCCTTGCGTGCACCTCTATCATCAGAGGCGCCGTCAACCATCAAGGACCAGCACATGATTCAGCTACCCGGAGACTGACTCGTTCGAAAGCTAGTGGGCGGCGCAGACTGAGTGCCAAAGTACATAACAATCCGACCAGCAGTCAGATACCTATGGCCGAGTCTTATTGCCTCGCAGTCGTACGGTCCAGTGTACCTACATCGATTGGTATGACTTCTTCATCGTGAATTTCTTAGGCGACTTGCCTAGTATGTAGCCCACAGCCCCGGGGGTTAGTTTCAAATGAACCGAACCTGCGTTCTCCCCTCATCTGTCGATGTCTCTTCGCTTCGGATTTCAATATCTAAACGGATTTAGTGAACAGTAACCTTACTACCAGAAGACTTCGGGCCAACTCCATGGACTTATTAACAGATATAGTTCACTTGGGTAGCGTCAAAAGGGGATGTGGTCGGCTCGGTGTTACAAAAAACAGAAACCCCTAGGTAGGTGGAGGCTGCTTAAATGTATATAAATCAACGGATGGTACCTTATCTGATCGATCCGACCGTATGAATTATCTAAATGTAGCCGGAGGCGGGGAGCGTCCATTGGTCTTTGATACCACACTTGATCGAGGTACCTACCTAATCCTTATTGTATACTTACTTGTGTGTTGCTCAGTCTACTATTCTTCAACGTCTATTCTCCCTTCTCATTAGGTCTTCGGGCGGTCGGCCTACGGGTAGTTCTGCTACATTACCCTACCAAAATTTAAAGTTCCTATAGGCTCTTATCCTGTTCTTAAGTCTCCCTACATAGCCCACGTACCATATTGAAATGGCTCCGTTATTGGTTTATATCCCTGACTCATGGGCTTGAGACTCGCATGTTTTTGTATAATCACTCTAATGAGTTGCTAGGCTGCGTGAAACGCGGCCGCAATTCTTGTCAGATATACGAATGTCTACATAGATACCGTATCTACACAACTGCCCTCCAGGAAGTGTACTTGACAGTAACGTCTATCAAACAATATACAGTAAGTATGGGTGTACATGAAAGATCAAGCTTCAGAAGCCATACCCAGTGCTGTATATGCTAGGTAGATAGTATCTACTAGATACTATCCATTATTCTGATGGCCATGGCTCAGCCTTACATGCATCGGATTCGGAGCTTTCGTCACCATAGAATCTTGGACCTAAGTTGAACCTCGGTTGGTAAGATGGATGGAAGCCTAGAAACCTCCAAGAAAGGAATCCATCCCTCGACAAATGAGGTGGCCAACGGGTGACAGGGGCTAACAGACTTTTCTAGCGAATGGATGAGAGCTGTAGATCTGCGCAATATCGAGACGACGACCGAGAGAAGCATCTAGGAATGATAGTGACTTCAATCTTACCTATAAAACTGAAGACAACTTTGCATTGGCAAGATCATTGGCAAGATCATGAGCACGAAAATTTAAACTAACCCTCAAACCAAAGAGATCAGTGAAATGATTTTTCAACCAACACCACCATAATAGGTAGCAGTAAATTCAACGCTGAAGAAAGGCTACCTTTGACGCTATTTAGAGAATCATTCCCATTGTTTATTTGCAGTCATTAATAATCGATTTCCCACGACGATTCCAGGTGGGTTATTTCGCTCACCGAGTCACCGTTGCCTCCTTATACCTATGATCATGGACTGCTCACTAAGCACTCAAGCTGGCCCTTCACTTCAGGATGCTCAGGATAGTCCCTCAAAGGCGTCATCATGTCTGTCTGTTCATATCATCCGGTCGTGGTCGTCAATTACACAAATAAATAGACTTATCAGGCTGTTTAGCGGTAGACTCTTCCAATACCTGAAAAAGACTGACTCGGCCCCCGTCAACAGTGGCTTCTATTTAGCATACTTCTCCTAAAAAGATAGGAGAATCGACAAATAATCGTTGTAAATCTATTGTGTAGCCTGATGGAGCCCAAAACTATTAAAGAGAATGAGATCTGGGCAATCAGATGCGGACAGTCGATGGATACGATGGTATTAAAGATGAATTCCAATCAGTGGATTGGACGAATTGTTTCAAATGGCCCAACTGTAGGTACTCGAGAGTTGACAAGCCTCAAAATAATGAATTTCAATTAAGGTCTTGAGCCCAGTCCATGAAGAGCCAGTCAGGCTTGATGATTATGTTCACATGTGAGCGGTCCTACTTCAAGGTTTCCTGCTCAGTCAGAAGTCGGCTGACTGTTCCCTCGACAGACTCCTGTTTCAAGCCCAGAAGATCATTAGCGATAAGGCCACTCTTTACATAGTCTGCATGTAAACCTGGAATCTTGCCGAAGCTCGTAGCCCTAACGAGACCAAGTGCGCCGGAAAAGTCTCCAACCGTGAGTTTCTTGCGTGACTCGCTCAACTCCTGCTCGGTAGTGGTCTTGTGCACCGTCCATTTCTCCCCTGTCTGCGCCTCCAGTGCTGCCAGAATTTGACTTTGAGTCGCCCGCACCGACGCGACGTGTAGAAACTTGTTACGGGTTCCGTCGGGATGCCGCAAGACGGCGATCACAGCGTTGGCCAGCTGGGACTCGTTCGTAAGGGTGAAGCTTTCCTCACCCGCATCCCATACAGTTGCGCTTCGATTGGGGATGTCGAATCCAAGAAAGCCGTTAAGCAGACCCTAGACCACACGTGAGTTGAGTATTTGTCCCCACCGTGGAAGATTTTCCCAGGTTTCATTCGGATGAATAATTACCCAATCAAACAACAGTCCGGTAGCAATGCCCGTCCAGGTCAGACCCGCCGATTCACTTGCTTTCAAATACTCAATGACTTCCTTCTTGGCCCCGAATAGTGGCAGCAGCTGGACAATTGCCTCATTTTGACTGCTTGCAGAGAATTCAGATGGTATGAATCTATGCACACCACTGCGAAGAGCCGCGTCAATCAGCTTCTTTTGCTCCCCGAACCCCGTGGCACCAAGAGCAGAGATCACAACTTCCTGCCCTTTGAATATGGTCTCTAGCTCACTCTCAGAAAAGTCGGTCTTCCGAACAGCGACGCCGTCGGGGAATGAGGCCGCGCTGTCTTTGCGGGAAAGCACAGTAATACTGAAGTCGCCGGTGGCGAGTAGACCGCGAAGAATGATCGAGCCAATGCTTCCACTCGCCTAATCGACCCTGATTAGATCATATGACTTGAGAAACAGTCTCACTGGATGCACGTTAATGGAGCTTACACCGGCAATGGTAACTTTCTTGTAGGCAGGCATTTGGGAGGCGCTGTTGGATCACTTATTGATTGTTGTGACGACTGAGATTTTCAAGAACAAGACCTTGAGAGGGGTAAACTGTGGGAATTGGCAAAAATGTGAGAGAAGTAGATGAGGGTTGAGGGATAGTTCCTGAGCAAGATATGCGTTGAGCTGGGCTCCTATCAAGGAATCATTCGTGAAGAGACAGAGCTCCCGTCTTTATACCACTTCACCCGGGAATTGCAATAACAGCTATTTGGCTTATTCAATGCTTGGATCATCTGTGATTAGAAATCGTGTACGTACAGGTTGGTAATCTAGACGCTAAAAATTAGCATCACATTATTCGATGGCACAACTATGGTAACCTTCATCGTCATGATCGATCCGGTGTTATACACGTATAGCTCACGGCGGAGCTGCGGAGGCGGAGGCACCTCCGCCCTAACTAATCGGAGTCACGGCATGTGTCGCATTCAGACAACCGTTTTCTCCGCTCTCATCACTCACAGTGCTGGGTGCTTCCCCACCCCCCAGCAATCTCACCCTTTTCTCATTCTTTGACACTACTACCCTGAGTCTGTTCTCTATTACCGGCCTCCGACTCTTTTTGCTGCCTCACGTGGGCCTCGTGCGCGCTCATGTCGCCTCGCGCCATCGCCGCGGGACGGTCTTGCTTGGAATGTCGTCGCCGCAAGATAAGATGTGATCGGTCTCTTCCGTGTGGGTACTGCACTCGGGTTCGCGTCCAGTGCATGTATCCCCCTTCAAGATCCATAAATGATAGTACAATGTCAATCCAGGAGAAGCGTTTACAAGCAGAGATTCGATCTCTGAAGGAGGATTTGGTTGAAGTTCGTCGCCATCTGTCCGTAGGTATTTGATATCTCATTTCGGAATGGGGAATCTTCTCATTTCACACAACGAAGCCTGAGGGCCGAGCTGAATGTGTCTCAATAGACTGATCAGCGAGGTTCATCTGTCGCCAGTGAAAGGGAGTCCTGGGCGTTTGTGGGTGACTCTGCTCGGCCGCAGGAGTTCCCGCAACCTGCTGCTTCAATATTATCTTTCTTATGGCAGATATACCTGGGCCGGATAGATCCGGTCCTCAAGATAATCCACGTTCCGACAGTCCAGCAGCACATCTTCCACATTCTAAGTGGGCGATACGCACATGACGCGTCTACGTTATGCTTGGTCTATGCAGTGTGTTACGCGGCGATCACCACGCTGTCGCCAACCGAGTGCGAATTTCAATGGGGAGAGAGCAGGGCCTTACTGCTTGACCGGTAAGGGAGCAGTGCTCTCACGGACGAACCCAGCTGATCTTTTTGTAGCTATAGGTCCTGGGTGGAGAAGGGCTTCGGACAAGCAGGCTTTCCGAAGTCAGCAAATATTACTGTTCTACAAGCATTCCTTCTCTACTTGGTATGGATCATTTTGCATTTCGAATCAAGTAAGCACTGACCAACAAGAACAGATCTGTGGTCAAAAAGACCCTCGTGGTCCTGATGCTTACGCATTTCTTGGGGTCGCCATTCGAATTGCACTCAAGATGGGCGTTCATGACGACGGTGCATCCTTGAACCTCTCTCCATTCGAAATAGAAATGCGACGACGAATCTGGTGGCAGATTTATGTACTGGACGTTCTTACTGCCGAGTGCCAGGGGCTCGATCCTACCATTTTGGATTCTACCTTTACAACCCAATTGCCCTCTAACGTTAGCGACACGGAGCTTGATCCAGGAATGAACAAAGCCCCGCAGGCACGGCCTGGGCGAACAGAAATGACATTCACCCTCGCTCGATTTGAAATTATAAGATTTGCGCGCACTATCCGATTCTCAGACCAATTCTGTCGGAACAATTCATATCCTTGCATGGATATTTCACAAAAGGTAGACGAGATCGACAAGTTCAGAGCACAATTGGAGAGGCAATACCTCAGTTCATGTGACGGACAAGGACCACTGGGCTATTTCACTGTGGCCTTCTTTGATATTGCTATTGAACAACTGAGGCTCGAGGTGACAAAACCAAGGACGAACGGTGAGTTGTTGACAGACATGCAAACTGTTTATCACGACATTTGCATGCGTATCGTTCTTAAGGCAACGGAATTGCGAAAAGTTGAGAGTACTGCACGGTGGCAGTGGCAACTTCCGGTCTCTGCTGAAATGGATGCCCTAGCCTACCTCATGTTGGAGCTGTGTCTTAATCATCATATTGACGCAAGAGGGGCACTGCGGAAGTCAGCACATCGACTTTACGAACTTCTCAAAACCGGCATGGACACTTCAAATCATTCTCGCTGGCACCACGTCAAAAAACTTTGGGGCGAAGTGTTGACGGCTAGGGAGCTGACATGCCCCGATTCTTCTTTGGAGAGGCCAGCAGAGCCTGATCCCTGTTCAAAACCCACAACGGTCGCTCAATTATCTGCATTTGTTGATGAAACTCGTAAATACGTCGTAAATCATGGAATTCGATCTCCCGGGGATACTCTGTGTCCACGTCTCGGACCAGAAACGGCTCACACTGGACTAGACTCGGATAGCAGGGGAGAGGTCCCGGACGCAGACATTACCACTGACGCTATTATTGCCACTTCTGTGCCCTGCTCCTCCACCAATTCCCCCGAAAACATCGGTGAACTACCGGGCAACGGCACTCTCTGCGAGTGGAGTGAGGCGATAATCCAACAGTACTGGCAGATAACACAGAATGCGTGAACCCAGCATTGACAAGGAGGTCGATGCCGCACATGAGCACGTGCTTTGCGACGTGGCAAATTCCATCATCTCAATTGAAATGAGGGATTCCTGTGTATCAAAGGGCTGGTGATGTTGCCATGAAGCCGTCGGGCTACTGCCGAGCCTTCGCCAAGGTGCTAGAAGATGTGCAGGAAGTACTATTGAGTGATGGGAAAGCTCACTCGCTCGAGACTAGTACTGTCAATCGGACTCTATCTTGAAATCGCTTTTACGACACAGATTCTCCACCAGGGAGGGTACTTGGTCGAGTCGCCTGAATTGACGCCTGATTATACGTTTCTTAGTCAAGCAAGGAAACCCAATCCTGCGAGGTTGAGGATTCTTCAAGATGTTCGTCGCTTCTCACTTCCTACTTCCTTTAGATGGAGGATTGATATCGATGTTGATAGACCAAAGTACAATTGTTATTCTGCAGGATGGTCTGTGTAGTGATGGATTGTGCTCATAGATAGCGGCCTGCTACCACCTTTTCATGATGGAGAGAACACAACCAACGAGTGGGTGGACCTGACTGCTCAAGATGTGGCCTCGAGGCTGTGCTTAACTCCCTAGCACGTTATCAACGTATTTTGAAAAGAAGGGCCCTTCAATCGATCCTTGTGTCTGAATGTCCTTCTCGGGATTCAAATTTTTTAACCCCATAATGGGCAAGCTGTCAGGAAGTTGGTCATTTTCTCATTATCATTCGTATGATGGCAAAGCATACGAAACTTGCATCCACCACCACGCGGCAACGTGGCACCTGTCAACAAGCTCAGGAAGCCGCTCCTGCTCAGGGCGGCCGGATGATTGACACAATTTGGGTCACAGGAGCCGATCAGTTCTCGAGATGGCAGTTTTATCGTCAGTTATATTACAGTCACGAGATCATGCTAAGAGGACCAAAGCTTCATGGTCAAGCCTGCAGCATTCAAAGGGCCGCCTGTTGAGGAGAGCAGATCTTTATTTGTTTTTCAAAAAGCAGAATCTGGCTGCAAAATGATTAATCGTCAAAACCTGTGCATACTGGCTCATTCCCAGTGCCCATCTCAGCTTGGCACCGATCGAGTAGAGGAATCGCCCTCGCTAGACAAGCTCGATGTTCCCATGCGAGCGTTCCACTGGACAAATATCGTGCGCTGACCTCAATCACTTCACGCATATGTGTCCTACTTTCGATCGCTTGAGCCACTACTGCTGAGTCTGGGTGGGGACCGATGGCAGCGAGTACGAAGTCCCAGAGAGCTCTGCTGGAAAGCATTGGAGATTGACAGAGAGCTGGAACTCAGACTCGAGTATTGATCAGCAGAGACGCACTGACAAGACAGACCTACCTGACTCCATCAGCCCTATCAGGAACGAGATACTCTGAGCTCTCCAGAGGACACTGGACTCCTCTTTCAATCCATGCGGTATGGGCGGAGTCCAGTCTGCTTGCCAAGAGCACTGAGAAGCTCCACACATCGTAGGCAATAGGCTTAAAAATAAAGCAGCCTAGAGAAGAGGCCCGTAGCTTGCGTCGATTTTTCCGGACAGAAAGACAACAATAACCGGTTGCAAGCAGCTTCCATCATGGATGTGCTTCGTTTTCTTTTTGGCGGTGCGGTCAAGCTCCAGAGACCTTGACTAGGTAAAGGTCGTCAATCACGATGTCATCACCAGTAAATCTAAATCGACTGATCAAGGTGCGCAGCGTACGGGTCCGAGGAACCTCTATGCTACCACGCAGCGCAGTGTAGTGTCCTAAAGAAGCCTTATCGTAGGTATACACCGAGGCACCGTAGCTCTCCTGCTTGATTGCAGATTCCGGAAGCCGACTGGGTCACGGGACACGGACACTCAGCCCCCATCAGCCCTGCCCGCGCGGGCCCTTGATGAGTCAGCTTGTTCCCCGATTGGAAGTACCCACGTACCCGCTAAATCAGCAGGAGACTGGAGGATGTTATGGAATCCACTGGATGAGAACACGTTGTGCCTCCGCTCGTTGGATCCTATCTGCCGAAAAAAGGGCCCGCCTATATCAACACGCCCTGTCCCTCGCTTGTTCTCGGCGTCGCTGTTTCTTGTTCGCAGCTGACTTCCGGCTGACTTTCAGGTGCCGTCATTAGTTCGGTCCTTCCTCTCTTTATTCCTTTATTCCCTTCTTTGTACCAATACATTTTAGATCTACCCCCGTTTCTCCCGCATTTTCCCCAGTCTTCTCATATTCTCTGGACACGACAGCAACCCTCGCGGGCCGTGAGACCGCAGCCATGGAGAATGCGTTCTTGCAGACTCCAGCGAAGGCGCTGGAGTACTTCAAAGTCTCCGAACACGATGGTCTCAGTGCCAATGCCGTGCTCGAGTCCCGGAAGAAGTACGGTCCTAATGGTAAGCAACGCGGAACTACCAAACTACGCTACGGGCATGCATGCGATGGAATATAAATCTGACAGCCGATTGACAGCACTCGCCGAGGAACCGCCTACTCCGATGTGGGAGCTGATTTTGGAGCAATTCAAGGACCAGCTCGTTCTGATACTGCTTGGCTCGGCAGCTGTGTCGTTTGTTTTGGCTCTCTTTGAAGAGGGTGATGACTGGACTGCCTTCGTGGATCCTGTCGTTGTGAGTTCATACCTTCCGGACTCGAACTTGACTACATTGGCAATGGAGACTAACTGAGTACCTCTCGCTCATAGATCCTGACCATTCTGGTCCTCAACGCGGTTGTTGGCGTGACCCAGGAGAGCAGCGCCGAGAAAGCCATTGCAGCTCTCCAGGAATACTCCGCCAACGAGGCCAAGGTTATACGTGACGGCACAATTCAGAAGGTCAAGGCTGAGGATTTGGTACCTGGTGATGTGATCATCGTCGCTGTTGGCGACCGAATTCCTGCCGATTGTCGCTTGATCTCCATTGACAGCAACAGCTTCCGCGTGGACCAAGCTATCCTTACCGGGGAGAGTGAAAGTGTTGGAAAGGACACCAAGGTTGTGCAGGATGTCCAGGCTGTTAAGCAGGACCAGATCAATATGCTTTTCTCTGGCACCACTGTCGTCACTGGCCATGCTACCGCACTGGTCGTGTTGACCGGAGCATCGACCGCCATCGGCGATATTCACGATAGCATAACCAGCCAAATTTCCGAGCCCACTCCCTTGAAGCAGAAGCTGAATGACTTCGGCGACATGCTTGCTAAGGTCATCACCGTCATTTGCGTCCTCGTCTGGCTGATCAATATTGAGCACTTCAATGACCCCTCTTTTGGTGGCAGCTGGACCAAGGGTGCTATTTACTACCTGAAGATTGCCGTCTCGCTCGGTGTTGCTGCCATTCCTGAGGGTCTGGCCGTTGTTATCACTACTTGCCTGGCTCTGGGAACCCGCAAGATGGCCCAAAAGAATGCTGTTGTTCGCTCCTTGCCCTCTGTGGAAACTTTGGGTAGCTGCAGTGTTATCTGCTCTGACAAGACTGGAACCCTGACCACCAACCAGATGAGTGTGGCAAAAATCGTCTACGTTAACAGCTTGGGTACCGGTCTGGAGGAAATCGAAGTCGAGGGCACTACCTTTGCGCCGGAGGGTAAGTTGACCCGCAACGGTAAGGTCATCGAGCATGCCGCTGCAACTTCGTCCACTGTCGCCCGCATTGCAGAGGTCTCGGCCCTTTGCAATGCGGCCACTTTGGCTTGTGATGCGAAGACTGGCACATTCTCCAACATTGGTGAGCCTACTGAGGCTGCTTTGCGCTGCTTGGTCGAGAAGATCGGTACCCCTGATGTGGCTATCAACCAGAAGATTTTCAGCCAGCCGGCTTCCGAACGTCTCCATAATTCCTCCTCTTTTTACGAGGCACGCTCTGCTCTCCAAGCTACCTATGAATTTTCGCGGGACCGCAAGAGCATGTCTGTCCTCGTTGGTGAAAGCCACAACCAAAGGCTCCTCGTCAAGGGTGCACCAGAGTCAATTCTGGAGCGCTGCTCTCACATTCTGCAAGGCTCTGAAGGCTCTCGTGTCTCCATGACCGCAAGTCACGCCAAATTGATTACGGAAGAGATTGTTGAATACGGCAACCGTGGTCTCCGTGTCATGGCCCTCGCTAGCGTGGACAATGTCTCCGGCAATGAGCTGCTCAAGAGGGCGACCACTACTGAAGATTACACCAAGCTTGAGCAGAACATGACTCTGATCGGTCTGGTTGGTATGCTGGACCCCCCTCGTCCTGAAGTCGCTGCTTCTATCCAGAAGTGTCACAATGCTGGCATCCGTGTCATTGTCATTACTGGTGATAACCGCAACACTGCCGAAGCTATTTGTCGCCAAATTGGTGTATTTGGACCCAACGAAGACCTGACGGGTAAGAGCTTCACTGGTCGTGAGTTTGACAGCCTGAGCGAGTCCGAAAAGATAAAGGCCGTCCAGACTGCATCCCTCTTCTCGCGCACGGAGCCTACCCACAAGTCTCAACTCGTTGATCTCCTCCAATCTATGAACCACGTTGTTGCCATGACTGGCGACGGTGTGAACGACGCTCCTGCTCTGAAGAAGTCCGACATTGGTGTCGCCATGGGTACCGGTACCGATGTTGCCAGGCTGGCTGCTGACATGGTTTTGGCCGATGACAACTTTGCTACCATCGCCGTCGCCGTGGAGGAAGGTCGCTCGATCTACAGCAACACCCAACAGTTCATTCGCTACTTGATCTCGTCAAACATCGGTGAGGTTGTATCGATTTTCCTCACTGCCGCTCTTGGTATGCCGGAAGCTTTGGTTCCCGTGCAACTTCTGTGGGTCAACCTGGTTACCGACGGTCTTCCTGCCACTGCTCTTTCATTCAACCCTGCCGACCACGATGTCATGAAGCGTCCTCCCCGTCGCCGTGACGAACCTCTTGTCGGTGGCTGGCTACTGTTCCGTTACATGGTCGTTGGTACTTATGTTGGTGCTGCCACTGTCTTCGGATACGTGTGGTGGTTCATGTATAACCCCGAGGGACCTCAGATCTCCTACTATCATCTAGTAAGTTTTGCATTGCGGCAGATCCTCAATTTCCCTCTCTGGCGCGATAAGCCAAGTCATTAGACATGATAAGACACCATAGAAGGACCAAGTTTTATGCTGACTCGTTCGATCCAATCTAGTCTCACTTCCATCAGTGCTCTGCGCTTTTCCCAGAGATTGGCTGCGAAATGTTCAGCAATGACATGGCTAAGTCCGCCTCGACGGTCTCTCTGTCTATCTTGGTTGTCATTGAGATGTTCAACGCTATGAACGCTCTGTCCTCCAGCGAATCGCTGTTCACCTTCTTCCTCCACAACAATCCGATGCTGGTCTACGCCATCACCTTGTCGATGGTCCTCCACTTTGCTATCCTGTATATCCCTTTCCTGCAGACGCTGTTTGCGATTCTGCCCTTGGACTGGACGGAATGGAAGGCGGTTCTTTTGATCAGCGCTCCTGTCATGTAAGTTCCTCGCCCTTCGCCCCAATTTCCTTGCGCGCGGCGATTCGCAAATTTTGGAAACATTGTGAGCTAATCTCGTCTGCTTGTAGTATCATCGATGAGGGCCTCAAATTCATTGAGCGTCAATTGTACAACCAAAAGGTCACCGTGGCTCCGCTTGCCCAGAATGGCAGTGTTGGCAAGCCCAAGACGGCCTGAAGAGGAGAGTCCGACGGGGCTTTTCACGTATTGACTGACGCAGTCTAGCATGAACCTTGGGGTGGAAGGAATTCTTGGAGTCATTGTAGATTTTGAATACAGCGGGTGTTGTTGGCTGATTGATGCCCTGGGGGGCCCCTTGGGCACCATCTACGAGGCACATGTTGGTGTTGATTGAGCACTTGTCTTTTTTGGAGTATGCATGGCTTTTATAGATGAAAACTCAGAATAGAAAACCCTCATCACTCTAATGACTGTTCCTCCCCTGGTCTTCGAAGAGGCCGAATTGGCGTGGCGGAATCGACCAAGACGAGGAATGATGGTCCTCAAAGTCTGATCTTCTAATCAGCCTCACCACGGCTTGCCCAAGTCTATCTAGACAAAGCTCATGAGAGACCCAGTTGACCTCGGTGATGGTTCTTCTAAAACAGCCGCAATGTCGAACATTACCAGAATTGGTCCATTAGTATTCCAAGACAGGATCCGATTAATTCTATAGATCTCCTTTTTCGACAGCCCCCCCCCCCCACTCCCCCATCTTCTTTGTCTTCTTGATCGAACATTTGCGTTCGATGGCGAGAGCGACAGTCATGTAATGCTGAAAATACCCGAAACAATTACCCGACAGCTACATACGGGCCCGACTTGCTTCAATTGTTTTCCTCTTCTCCTCGTCTTCCTACGTACCAGATGCGACTTCAGTCTTGGCAGACGCCACATAGTCCCGCGAATCAGGGTTTGGGTATTTTTCTCCAATAGCTGCATGCCGATGCTGACTGGATGGAGTGTAGTAGAGTAGTGGTTGAAGATCAGCGACTCTTCGATGGTCTATGAAACTGATTCCCGGCAATGCTCTGGCTCTGCAGCCCCGCAAATTCCAGTCTTCTCCGGCTTTGACTTTACAAAGTCTAAACTCTCCGTCTTCGTGACTTCAAGTGCAGTCTCTACTCTCTACTCTATCCTACTCGCTCGCGTGTCGACAGGATTCAAGACGATGGCTTTCCTTTGCATGCGACTGGGACTGGGTGTGAACGTCCGACTGCGAAGTTCATCGAGGTCCATTTGTTGGCGTGATCCTTGTGCCGAATGTACCATGGAACCCTCCGAAGTCGCGGCAACCCAAGAGAAAGTGATCGACAAAGGTCTCTCCGCGCTTGGCTCGCGGGTGGGAGGCATTTCCCCGGATTTGAAGATCAAGTGGGGTGACTACCCAGGCCACGTTCGACTCACAGAATGCGGAGAAGATTGATCATGTTGAAGCGGGGCAATCGACGATGCTCTCCTTGAAAAGTGACACTGAAAGGGTTCAGATCTCAAGGAGAATGGGGGGAACCATGACCAGAGAAGTGGCGGCGCAGGCGATGCGACGGGTCTTTTCGAAATGTGATGTGATGCAGATCCCATACTATTTCGGGCTGTCACTCGACTGGACGAATGGCATTATACGGGTTTGATTCTTTCCCTGCGAGCGAGTACAGCAGGAGATACTCTGTTCCCACTTCTTCGTCCAAGGAATGCAAGTATCGCGGGGGAGGGGGTTGACCCGCCGGTTGAGGGTGAGTTACTGCTGATCTGAGGTACGTACTGCCATCGATGGAATGTAACCTCAGCTAACTAGCGGGTATTTAGTATAGAATGTTCATTACTCCTTCAATTCCCAGAGTCTTCTGGAAGTTCGGGACAACGCCCTGTACAAAACACGGTCGATGTTCTACCTGATGTCGAACAAATCTGTCTCCTTCAATCCGTCATAGACAACCCTCGACCTGATAACCATGCGCTTAACTCGAGTGCACTGATTTCAGAAAACACAAACTTCGCGCAATTTAATTCACTTCAGAAATTCATTCTCAGCTCATTATTCCAAGGACACAAGGAGGGCGATCACCTTTTTCGTCCACGTCGCGATGGGCTTCAAAGAAGTCTTCAGAAACCGCTCCGGTCTACGGATCGACAATCGTAAGACAACGTCCGCCTCAACACTCACCTTGCGTCAGAGCCTCTGGCCCCTCAGTCTCGTGACAATTTTATTCTTTCTATGGGTACGCAATCCATGTAGTGACTCGACTTTGCTTTAGACACATGTCAAACGTCGGCTCCGCAAGCTTGATACGTGTACTGAACACATTGCTAGGGTTTTGCATATGGACTCCTTGACACGCTGAACAAGCACTTCCAAAATACGCTACATATCGATCGCACACGATCAGCCGGTCTCCAAGCAGCATATTTTGGGTATGCGCTCACCTGATCCATGGCTCATAGACTGCCTCACATCCAAGCGAGGAGACTTTGACGTTCCAATCGGTCCTCCATTGGTAACGCTTACATGTCGACTAACGAGCGCTCTATGTAGCGCCTACCCACTGGCCTCGCTCGGCTACGCCAACTGGATTCTCCGCCATTATGGATACAAAACCGTCTTTATCTTTGGTCTGACTTTGTACGGCATCGGTGCCTTGTGCATGTGGCCAGCGGGGCTCAATCAGTCCTTTGGTGGATTCTGCGGTGCGACATTTGTTATTGGGTCTGGCCTGGGATCTCTGGAGACCGCAGCCAATCCATACTTGACCGGTATGCTTTGTTTCTTGTTCTGTTTGAATGAAGGAAGAGAACATTCGTCGATCCACTCATGGAAAGCATCGCTAGGAGGAGGACGGACGACCGAAGGTATCGAAACATAGCAACCAATCACTAACACTTACTCTCTTACATCATAACAGTGTGCGGTCCTCCCCGTTATGCAGAGATTCGAATCAACTTTGCCCAATCTTTCAACGCCATCGGAACCGTTGTCGGACCTGTTCTCGGTTCCTATGTATTCTTTACCGGCACAAACGATACCGTCACTGCGCTTCAGCGCGTTCAATGGGTCTATCTCGCCATCGGAATTTTCGTCTTCTGTCTCGCTGCTGTCTTCTTCGTTTCAAGCATCCCTGAAGTCACGGACGAGGATATGGCTTTCCAGGTAGCAGAGACTCACGTGGATGAACAGGAGAAGCCCTTCTGGAAGCAATATAAGCTATTCCATGCTGCGCTGGCGCAATTCACTTACACCGGAGCCCAAGGTATTTCCGCTCCATCAATTCACTTCTTGCCGGATCATTCAAGCAGGGCAACAGCTGAAGACAGCAATGCGGAGTACTGACCAATCTTGCCTTTTCTGCTCACTCATAGTCGCTATCGCGGGTTACTTTATCAACTATGCCGAAGATACCTGGCCTGGAACTACCGGTGCCAAGGGTGCAAAACTCCTTGCTGGTGCGCAGGGTGCCTTTGCCGCAGGCCGGTTCCTGGGTTCGGGAATCATGAAGTATGTCAAGGCACGCTGGGTGTTTGGTATCTATCTTTCGTGCTGTGTGGCTTTTTTGGCCACCTCTGTCACTCAGAGGAATCAGGCTGGTGTTGGTAGGTCATTTGTCCCTTTCTTCATAAAACAGAGAGAGAGAGATGGTGGGGGGAGAGGGAGAGGGAGAGGGAGAGATGCAGCAAACATCAAACTACTCAAGAACTTCGCTCTCAAGCATCTGAAATGGAGTAATAGCCCCCAACTAACAATTCACTCAGCAATGCTTTACCTAGTCCTCTTCTTCGAGTCCGTCTGTTTCCCAACCATCGTCGCTCTAGGTATTCGAGGTCTAGGCCGCCACTACAAGCGTGGCTCAGGCGTGATCATCGGCGGTGTCTGTGGTGGTGCCGTCGTTCCCCCGATTCTGGGCCATGTAGCAGACATGAAGAACAACACCGGCTTCGCGTTTATCGTTCCAACCATGGTAAGCTAACCCCCCCCCCCCCCCCCCCCCCTCCTTCCCCTGATTTATGCCACCGTCCACATCAACAAACAAGGCAAGGCCGGCAAGAATGTCCCGACACTATGATATATGATATTCTCAAAGCGAGCCTTTCTTGCAAGCCAAACGGCCTGATGGATAACCCTCGGAAGCAAGAACTGATCACTAACTCCTACACAATCTCACAGTTCATGGTCGTCGCATGGACCTATGCCGTGGCAGTCAACTTTGTCCCCTCGTACAAATCAACCGTGGACAAAGTCGGTGCAAGCCGGGTCGGACTCCAGGATCAAAATGCAAAGGATATAGAAGCTGCTTCCACGACCGCAGGGGATCATGTGGTTCCAGCTAAAAGGGAGAAAGCGGGTGATATTGACTGAGGAGGTTGAAGCGGATAAGGGAACGGGTCCGGTTCATGTTGAGCGGTTGTAGATAATTTTCTACTTGGATTGTGCCTTGTTATCCTTTGATTTTTTTTTCTCAAATTTTTTAGGGGCTTTTCTTCGTTGTCTCGTTTCAGTTTTTGGCTGATGATTGAGGCCAGGAAATTGAGAAAATGCTTGGTGCGTGATGTTCATTTGGTCTTGTTGAGAGTTTTACATCCATTTTGTATCATGGACAGGCGGTTCAATGGTATGACTATTTGACTCGGTGAAGGACATGGCATAAATTCATTTGATGAATCTAGACAGATGCTATCCATAGTCATACTGCCACGGCGCCTGAACAAATCGCCATTCATTTATCTCGAAGCAGAAACGGTCGCTCTGTGGACTCCCTGCCGGTAGCAAGTCGGGAAGCTTTGCAAATGAGACAATCAAATGAAACTACTCATCGATCAAGACTGAGGATCAACCACCATAATAAGATTACTCGATAAGACTTGCAATGTGGCCTTTTTGATTGACGACCATGGAATTTCAGCTGGGAAAGAGATGCAACGGTGCAGATGCTAAAGGGTATTGATGCGCCGGGAGAAAGCAAGTTCACCAAGTTTGCGTCAAGTAAGGGATGCAAAGAAAAGAGACAAATGAGAGTGTGGGGTCAAGCCATCTGCATCGTTGTTCGAGTACAGACCGTCGTTCGCGATGGATAATTTCAAGACAGATGCTTAGCGTGGGGAATAAAAGGATAGAGCGGAAGAAGAAGAAAAAGAAGAAGAAGAATGTCCCATGACGTACATGAGATCGCGATGAACACAGAAGGGGTATATGCGTAAATCAAACATGGTGATGCAAAAGAAATCGGAGCATGTTACAGATGCAAGCAACCTCTATCGTCTAAATGGCCGGGGCAATCCAAAGAAATAAGCAATCATCGACCAGTCAGTCGACGGCAAAGAAACAAGGAAACGGAACAGAAGAGTGAAATAGAGGGCAAATGAATGGACAAAAGGAAGAATGGGTAAAGGAAAGTCGAGGCGGAAATGGAGAAAAAAAAGTAACCATAGAAGACGTCCGCTCCTGGTCTATTCTGTCTGAGCCGGCTTCATAAGGTCCTCGGTATCTGCTCCAGAGCCTAGTTCAGCATTTGTGTCGCCGCCGGCAGTGGTCGATTCTGCAGTGACTACCGCAAGAGCTGCAGCTGTCTCGCTAGACGGAGAAAGCAGCGAGGACGACCGTGGAGGTCTGCCAGGGCTGGAAACTAGCTCTGGAGCAGGCTCCAGTGCTGGCCTGCAGTCAGATGATGGAGATCCAGTGTCTTGCGGTATGGCCACCGACACTCGAGGCGTTTCATCGTCGTCCGTACCCTTAGTCCGTGGCTCTACTTCCGGTGCGTCAAACTCGTCCACTTCTTCCACGTCCTCTTCAAATTCTTCGTCGTCTTCCTCTTCTTCGATAATTTGACTCTTACGAGCCGCAGGACGATGAGTGGAGCGGCTGATGGCAGGCATCGCCTCACTGCTCTCCACAGCCTGGCCAGGCATCGGGGAGTGGAGCGAGGTACCCGACGTCATCAAATTTGACGTGTGCAGCATCGGTCCCTTGAACGCGGATCGCTTTCGGCGAGCAAAAACCAAATTTGAAGACGGAGAATAGAGAATGGGACCTGGAACAGCTTCCGGGAAAGACGCCGAGAGATCATCCTCACTCCCAGGCAGTTCGCGCTGGGGCCCACTGGGCCCGCGCACTAAACGGATATTGCTTGGGAAGCGTGCAGATGAACCAGGCGTTGTCGGCAGCACCTTGATCGATGAGTGTGGAGACTTGGACATTCGCGCGGTAGGTGTTGCCACAGTGTCGATGCTGTTAGATGAGATGGAGGAGGCTTTGGAGTGTGCTCGAGCGTGATGGATGCTGCGAATAGAGGAAACCGAGGATGAAGTTGACTTGCGGCCACGCAGTCCAGCTGATGACCGCCGATAGGAGCCGCGAGGTGTGATGGGAGATGGCGAAAGGGAGTTGCGATGGCTCGAGTGGGCCGTATTCAGCGAGCGAGGTTGACGTGGATAAGAGTGTCGATTTTGTTGATATGAAGCACTGCTTGGCGCAAGACTGCTGGCGTTGGAGAAGCGTTTGGTCTGTGTGGGCGTGGCTACATCTGTAGAGACGTCGCCGGTGATAGAGGGCACGGGAGCCTTTTTCCCAGAATCATGGCTCTTACCAGGACTGAACTTTTCAGACAGAAATTTGCGCGAGCTGCCAGATTTGGCACTGGGGGACTTTGCTCGCTTGGCAGATTCGAGGAACCAGTGCTTCAGGGAGGCGAGTTGACTAAGAATCGGGTGCTGACGGCGCGACGCGCGGCGTCGGAAAATGCCATGGTGCTGCGTCAGTTCTGGTTGGGACGCACTAGCATGTAGCACGCTGGGGCGCGACCTTCTCTTATCTTTTGGCGGAGGCACTGGGCGACGACGAACAGACGTTGAAGCTGATGTGATGGAGCGTCTGTCAGCGGCTGTAGAGTCATTCTCGAGGGGCGTCGGCGGCAAATTCGAATCAGGTGAAGGGACTGGCAAAGGTTCAGGCAAGGCAGGAAGCTCCGGCACCGCTAGCTGAGATGGCAGGCTTCGCCTGTCTCGTCTCCCACGGTCTTGCAGCGAACCAGTCTGCATATGCCCTTCTTCATCTACTTCGACCAGGGCCGATGACAGCTTCTCCAACCGGCTGCTGGCCGCACTCAGTCGGCGGAGATTTTTCGCTTCTGCATCCCGCTCCCGGCGGCGCCGCTCACGCTTCAGTTCCTTGCGCTGCTCTTTCTCGATCAACAAAGCCCACCATCCCGCCAAAGGATCACAACGTTGGGCGAGCACATTCTCAATCACCTCGTCGATGTTCACGCCTGCACTTTTCATACGTTGCAGGGTCGTCTTCTCCAGCGGTGTGGTGAATGGGGACGGCCTGGGAATTTTCAAGATGGCAAGCTGTTCCGGGGCGTGCTCGGCGAGGAACGGATGGGCGAGAATATCATTGAGACTTGGTCGTATCAGGGGTCTCTTCGAAAGTAACAGATTTATCAAAGCCTTGGCGTCCTCTGGAAATTTGTCGTTGTATTGGGGGTCCTCGGACAGGATTCGCTTTTTCGTCACCTGGTCGTCGTCGTCATCGTACGGAAGCTCTCCAGCCAGCAGCGCATAGAGAATGATACCCAAACTCCAGACATCGACCTTTTCGCCCGCATATTTCTCTCCCTTTAGCATCTCTGGTGCGCTGTAGCAGATAGTACCGCAGAAAGTCTGAAGATAGCTGGCTTTCCCCTCATACTCTCTGGTAAAGCCAAAGTCACACAGTTTGACATTCTCGTGCTTATCAAGTAGAATGTTTTCCAGCTTCAAGTCGCGATGTACACAAGACTTGCTGTGAACGTAGGCCACGGCGCCCACCAACTGGGTGAATATGCGTTTGACTTTGTCGGCCGGGAGGGGTCCATGATGTAAAAGGTAGTTGTACAGTTCGTCACCTGAGAAGGTCAGTTCGGGGTCGCGACTTTCTCATCATCCTGCGCGATTGTAGCCTCTCCACCTACCTGGACAATACTCCAGAACTAACCAGACCAGGTTCTCTGTGACGATGACCTCGTACAGGCGCGCAATATGTGGGTGTAAGAATTGGCGGTGATGGTGAATCTCCCGTGCTAGATTGGTGTCCTCCTTGCTGGAGGACTTGAGCACTACCTGATTAACGGTTAGTGCGCTGGCCGTTTCGGTTTCCAGTGGATGTCGCCGTCCACCCGTGAGCGATCTATCGCTCATGGGTGTCAAGTCGTACCTTGGAGCCATTGGTGAGTTTATGCGATGCCAAATAGACCTTGCCAAATGAGCCTTTGCCAATCAATTTTCCCAGTGTATAGTTTCCGACACTCCGCAAATCTTTGGACGAAAACTCCCTGCCAAAGAACATCAATGTCAACCAACGGCGCCGAGGGTTGTACCCCAGTGGAAAGGTCAAGCAAGACTTACTCGAACAGTTCATTGTATGAATTCACAAGCTATGAGCCGAGTCCATCCTTGTGTCAGCCTTTGGTACCTCTGCAGAAGGGGGGTCCGGGCCCAGGTCAGGGGGTGGGATTTCTCTTGGTGGTGGTCGCAACGGCGACGGCGCGACTCCCCACGACGTACCTTTTCCTTTTGTTTCTGGCTCTGCGCTCCCGCTCTTGTCCTGGGCGGCATGAGTTATGACCGATCTCCGAGACTGCCGTCGGTCACGGAGATCTCTGGAGGGTGTCGGAAAGCGAGACTGGGGGATAGAGGCGGACTTTGTGTTGGTGTTGGCCATTCAAACAGACACAAGTCAGGGCTGTCGGGGAAACAAGTTCCGGGGCGGGAGGAGTGGCGGGTGCGCGGGCCAACGCAGGCCAGGGATGCACTGTTCAGGAGGACCGCGAGGGAAGCGTAGCGAAGAACAGCGACCAGACGTGAGAGAATGAGGAGGAGAGTAATGTCGAGGGGGTGGGAGAGACAGCAAAGGTGAAGGTGACGAGGATGCTCAATTGGGGACGAAAGCACGGGGAAATGCAGATGTCCAGTCTCACTAAACTTTGCTGGAGTTCCCGTCCAGCAAAACTTGGACGGACGTCAAGGGAAACGTGCCAATGCGGACCGGTGGAGTTTGGCCGAGGGGGCTTGAACTCGAACGGTCTTGGGACTCCTGTGATGGTGTTGAGGATTCTGGAACATCCGCCTCTGCTTCGAAATGTGAGACAACTTCAAGCCCGTCACGGGAGCTTACCAAACTAAGTAAGTAGTGCTCGCCGCGGGCGCAGATGCATAGCAGCTTGTCAGCTACAAGCCCACACTAGTTACTAGTCGTAGGGAGATAGATCTACCTGGTGTATACTGTGAAGTGTGAAGTGTAAAGTATGAAGTGAATACTCCGGACATCCGTGTTTACAACACTTGCACTTCTTTAGGTAGTTGTTTAGTCTTCTTCCAAATCGGCAGAGGAGTGATGGTGAAACATCATTGCCCCAGATCCAGCGCTCTATGCCCGCGACGGAATTGTTTCCAATCGTACGTCTCGATTTGGTTGTACTTGAAGCCCAAACAACACGGAGTGACTCGCGTGCTCTGCGCATCGTTGCATGACCTCATCCAGGGATCATTGCGAACCCTACCTTAGGACCTGCCCTTTGGTATACCACAGGACCCAGTCGAATTTCAGCATGATTCGCAACAAGACCAGGTTTGCAAATCCCCTGGGAGCCCCTTTGCGCCTGAAACCCGCAAAGCTCAATCCGAGTCTCCATCACCCTTGACACCCTCGGTATGAACGATCACAGTAGGCGTGGTGGATTGGTACCACCGCACCATGACAGAGTTTCAGGTCAGTGGTTGAATTGATCGCCTCCAAGATCCAACGACGAACTAGGGGCCCGCGTGATGTTGCGATACTCCCGACCCTGCCAGCCGGATTCTGAATCTATGGCCACGGGCGCGGTCTTGTACAGAGATCTAAAGGTAGGGTGGAAACAGGGTTTGTGGGGTCCACGAAAATACTGTGTTATGTGTGTGCGAGGTACCATTCTATCTCACCAACTGCCATAACGTGCAGGAGGCTACTAGGTTGAAAAGATGCATATGGAATGTCGCCTATTTAGTTCTCCGGGCGGCCAGGCACATATTCAGTACTTATATGGAGGCCTGGACAACTCCAGAGCGAGATCAATAGGTGAACCCGGAATCCGAGACCCCGTTTCATCCAATAAGACCAAGCCTGGAAAGGCTTACCATAGGTCTGTGGCTATCTATACATATTAGTGAGAGCGCGACACCTGTTAGACACCTATATCCGACGTATATAACATTATGGATCGTACAGGGGAAACATCTCCTCCAGAACTCTGATACAGAGCCCCAGTCCCGATGATGCTGGACACAGTAGCCTCTCATGTGAGATTTGTCCCGAGGAATCGAGCATCACCCATTGACTGATCACGGACGGAAATGGATTCCTTGGTCTCGCCGCAGCAGGGTTCCAATGTGAACTCAGTCCAAGGACACACGGATCCCTTGCACACCACCATCTGCTTTGCCGCCACTGTACTGAGTCCAGCGACTTGTTTCGGAGACAAATGTCACTCGATCCCAGATCAGAGGTATGCCTCTTTCGATGTGAAATGTCGTTCGTTCGTAAGAACTGCTATCTGAATTATCTGCACTGTACTCCACAGCAGTTGATCTTCTTTTACAATGCCTATTGAGGTCGAACACTCCAGTCCGCCACGTGCGCGCGGGCAGAGTCTCGGGGAGTGACATCCATCCCATGACGTAGTTCGACATCGATGCCCGCCGTCGGATCAGATCTCAGAGATCTCAACTTTATCGGTGGTAAATGACCACCATGGCAGGGACTCCAAATGCGCCACTGTGCGATCGGTCGCAACTAGAGCAGGTTCGACCCGAGTGAGACCCTCTTCGCCCTGAAATGCGAGCGATACGAGACCAAAGTACGAATGCAGGAGATCTGCGCGATTTCAATGTTTGTTAGATCAGTCCGCGATCGAAACTCTAACCTCGATCTCCGATATCTCACAAAAAGCTTATCGACTTACCTGGAGAGTCTCCGACACCCTTTCCAAAGCCCCCAACCAGATGCTGGGTCTTTCCTAAAAGGTATTGTCGGTTCCGCACGTCATCAATGACAGAATAACGGTCCAACATCTACATATATGTGGTAAGCCTCTCGCTCTAACCGCTCAGCCCTCATTATTATCCACGTACCATGAGTGCTGCTCCGTTCCAAAAGGAGTAGCATGTATCTGCCAACTTGTTGCATCGGCCATTAAATCCTGCACACGCCATTCCTTCGCCAGACTCTGGTGTCAAATAAGACAGCCCACGAATTTCGTCCTCTGTTGAATTCGAAGTTGACTTGACCTCTTGGTGACCTTCATCTACCGGTCGCTCCTTTTGCCTGTGGGACTGCATCCCAACCACTGACTCTGGTGTCTCCTCATCACATTTGATCATATTTTCCTCCTCCGCCGCCGCCGCCTCCTCCTCCTGCTCCTCCTCAATATCGTCCTCGTTCACTTCATCCTCGTCGCCCTCCCCAAGCAACTTGTTTGTCTGCCGCGATGCCAGCCAGTGAACCAAGGACTCAAAGCTTTTCGAACCCGGACACAGCAGCAGGGAGGACCGGCTTTTATCTGTTCCCCGACGCAGAAAGTGCAGAGATCCAACTGCACAATATGTATGGCCACCTAAATCGCCTGGTCAGAAAAGTGTCGCGCAGCAAAGGGGACGATCGGAAGACCAACTATGGGATTCGCGAAATGGTGACTCGCCCATTCCGCCGTCGTAGTTCTGCTCATTCAGAAAATGACGAGTCAATACCCGAAGAACCCCAAGAATGATACCACATGGAAAGCAAACAGCTCGACACATTAGCATACCTGACATTGCTCGATGAATGAAATTAGCCTTGCCACATCAATATCCTTCACTTCCTCCACGCCTTTTCCGTATGGACCTCGGAGCATGTATCGGATGCCCGACGCGCAACAGCAGTATCGTAGATCCCGATTGCCTTCAATAGCACCTCGTACCCCTATTGTCTCTCCAAAACTGCCATCTGCACGCTGTAGTTTTGGCAACCATTCCAGGCACTCCTTGCGCTTGACTCGGCTAAGGTCGTCGCCCAACATAAGCAAATTCACAAGCGCAAAGAACGTCGCAGGGATATTTGCCGGGTCCCAGGCTTCATTCTCGGATGTTCGTCGCTCGTCGCCAAAGTCTGTGCCTGGAAATCCGCGAAATCCCCCCGAGGGTACTTGGCAATGGTAGAGCCAGTCGATGTACCCTTGCCGCTCCTCGGGAGTAGTCTTGCTGTGAAGTACGCCGAGCACGTCGAGACCCCCGAGGGTCAAGTAAGCCAGGAGCATGCGATTCGAGTCATTGGATGTGTAGGCCGAGGGGAGGAATGTCTTCAGGCAGCGGAGGTAGTATTTCACATGGCGCTCTGTGTTGAAGATCGGAGCGGCCATGTTTGAAATCCAGAGCCGTTTCAGGGGGTTTGGTCAATATCCGCTTGAAAAGTCGAGGGGTAGTGAAGAACCGGACTTCACATGGAGTGACACTGGAGGTAGGAGATCTGTTCAAGAGAGGACATGAACAAGCTTGGTGGTACCGGCAGCATGTTGTGGTGGGCAGTTAGCGGGGGTTGCTTTCCTTAATCTGCGCAGCGGAACATCCGCGGTGGAAGCTCGAGTCGATTCCCCACTTGGCCTGGAGTGGACACTTTGGCGGCGGATCCTTCGGGCAAGCGTCGAGTCTCCCTTCCCTGCATCTTTTGAAAATAGAATTCAAAGTAGTGATCATTTTTTTTTCCTCATCAACATCTCTCTTCACCAGAGACTCCCTACCGATTCCCCGAAACCATGCCGCTCCTTTCGTCCAAAACTCTGATCCAGGCACATGCGGTGTTCCTGGTGGTAATTGCCGGTTATCTGCTCAAGAATCCCGCCACCATCACCGACTCCGACATTGTCTTTATGATGGGCGAGGCCCTCCGAATTGTACGCATATCCCACCTTCCTAGAAGCCCAACTCAAAAACTCAACCGAACTAATTCACGACTCAATTCCACCGACATACAGGATTTCCCCCCATCCACAAACCCAACGACCTCACCCTACGTGATTTGCTCCATCCTCCTCTTCACCGCCGCTGCAGTCGACCTCGTCCTTCTCACAAGTCTGCCCTTCCACGAAGCGTTGAACGATGCCCTGCCTTACATTCGACCTCTGCGTAACTCCAACCTCCCAGCCGAGGATCTGCAAGCTTTGGCGCGATTGCCCGAGTATATCACCAAGTCATTGACGATGTATTGGAACATTTGGATTGCTGTCTCCGCGGTTCGATTCGCGCTCTACGGCGCTCTGTCTTTCTATATCTATCAGGCTCGAGGAAACTTGGTCGATTCGACATATGCTTCCAAGGCGGCACCTACGGGCTTGGCGCAGTTGAAGACCCGCGTGGTCTTTACTTTTGCGTTTATGGAGATGATGGTGTGGTTCTGGGTATGTGGTTTCTGTGCCGGTGGATGGTCTGGTGCTTGGGCATTGTCTTCGCCCATTCGGCTTATTGACGAGTCAGGATGAGATAGCTAACCTCATGTCTTTTTAGGTGTTCTTCACGTGCCGCGAGGAGCGTCAGCAAAGATTGTCCAAAATGCTAGAGGATGCGCGAGAGGAGGCTAACTAGAGCATGCATCTATCTATATAGAGAGCTTACATGGTCTTTTCGGGACTTCTGAGTGATCCAAAAAAAATAGAATAATAATAGAGTTTGCATTCTTCCTTGTTGCAGAAGAGCTTTTTGAACTCTGACCTAATAGTTACATGGATAGAACGCCCGTCAATGACAACCTCCAAACCGTCATGCCTTAGCATTATCTTCCACATCGGCAACTGCACTGCAGCAAGTTGTGCCCGGGTGGTGAAACTTAAACCAACATGGCGAAGGCGGCAGCAGCACCGGCAGCAGCAATCAAAGAGGTGTCACGGGTCTGACCAAGGACAGCAGCATTGGTGGGGAGAGCCGCAACAGAAGAAGCAGAGGAGGCGGCGGAAGAGGCAGCCGAGGACAGGGAAGCCGCGACAGACGAGGCAGAAGAGGCGGCGGAGCTCATGCTGGAAGCAGCGGAAGACATGGCGCTGCCAGTCATAGTCATGGAGGAGGTACCGGTCATGGTACCGGTGGAGGTGGCAGTCATGGTGCCGGAGGAGGTGGCTGAGCAAGAGATGGCAGTGGGGAGGTCGGTGACACCACCACTGGCACAGATACCGCGGGCAATCTTGAGGGTGGCTAAAAAGAGTAAGAAGAGAAGGGGTCAGCTCCTCGCTCGCGCGGGTGTTGTAAAAGTCGGGTGGATGGAACATTGCTTACTCTCCTGGTCAGCCTGGGAGCACTTGTTGGCGACACAGCAGGCAATGTTGCTCAGGAAGGACTTGTCAGCGCAGATGCACTTGATGTCGAGACCGCAGCTGGCGGGGATGGCATTGTTGGCGCAAGATTTCTGGCAAGTCTCAGGTGTCAGTGATGCTGTGTCGTCTGGGAACTGGAAGAGTGTGTCTTCCAGCGAGGGGAGAGCATTCTTACGGAGCAGCTAGGCAGAGAGTCGAGACCCTGAGCAGAGACGGTGGCCAGCAGAGCGGCAGCAAGAGTGAAGTGAGTGAACTTCATTGTGGTGTGAAAAGGTGATTATTTCTTTGAAGAAAGAAGTTGAAGTGATTGAAGGAAGAAGATGAAGAAGATGAAGAGTAAAGAGCGGGACAAGACAAGTAAACACTAAAGGATGTGGAATGAGAGAGAGAGAGAGTAAGGCAGGCGCGAACAGCCCTCCCCACCCTTTTTAAACAGAAGATCCGACGATGGGAAAGAGGGTACACAACGAGCACTGTACACCAGACGATCCAGGCCCAAGCAAGTGAGGGTCTCGAAGACCCGCGGACTAAGGGGCTTGAAGCCTGAGTTGACGCCTCTATAGCATACATCGAGCTATTGCCGCTGTCGATTGTGATTATTATTTGACTTTATTATGGAGATTCCGTTCACCTCAGCTCCCTTGGAATGGAACCAAATGATCATTGGGACATCCAAAGTTCGGCACTGCTGGTAAATGCCGTATTGTAAGATCTGGGCCTGGACTCATGGGACTACTGTGGCAATTCTGGACATCTATTCTCCAAGGTGTCTTGTGGCTGTAAACCTGTCTAGGTCGTGGTCTTTAGCCAACACAGTTTGCGCATCTCCACCATCCTCCACCCCTTCGCCAATTATAAAGTCTAACGGATCCAGAATCCGGATACCAGCTCATCGCACCGGTGGAGCCTGGAACGAAGTAGGCGATGAAACATAGTGCCAACCTGAGACCCCACGCTATCGAAGTCACAAGATTGGGTATTATTTGTAGATGTTGGAGTACCTGAGTCCGCGGGAGAGAGGAGGAGGTGTCTACTTCATGGGTGTGTTAAATAGATAGATAGTATAATGATACTAAGTGAGTGTGTGCTGCGTAGTATAACTATACTGGAAGCACTGGTGCAGTACTGCAGTCAGTGCAGTCAGTGCAGTTGCACAGTCCATACTCCACAACACACTCACTGCACTTATACTGCACATGAACGAGCTGTATGACCCTATGTACAGTGACTCATTAGGTATCAATGAATGCCTATCACGGGTCTTGGCGCTTAGTAGTACAATACCACTGTGTGCACCGCCACCAACAGTATCATGGTCGGAATTCTTTGATATTATGTCTCTTCTAGTACATGGCTGCATCCCTCAAATTTGAACAGCTCGTTGCCGGTACCTGAGGTCGGCATCAGATAAGACTTCTTCATCAATAGAGGATCTGGGCCGTCAGGATATCCAGATGATGGCTAATAACAGACATAAGTCATCACTGTCGATCAGAGGCTCTTTTGTGATTTTGTCTATTCCAGATGCTTCCTGGCCACCAGCCGTGTCTGGTCTAGTAGGATCAAGCATCCACTCTGAAGCAATACGCTGTTTCGCGAGAATGCCGACAAAGTGTTAAACCAAATATACTAGCCTGTCGCCTTTCTTAACGTGGCAAACATCTCCAGCTTCCAATTCCAACTCGCTATAATAATCATCATTGCGACGCTTGACACATCTCGTAGAGCGACACTTTCTCACCTCAATCTAAATATTGTAATAAGATGGGGGACCACCGATAGATGTTCCCGCCGTCTGATAGTCATAAAATTGAGACCTTTCCTATTCTTGCGTTATGGGTCCCGCTAGTGGGGAAAGCTACCTACTAGGCTACTACTAGTAAGTTAGTAACTAAGTGATCCTGCATAACTGAGACAAGAAGGTACCGGCTTATCGGTCTTAGTAGTAGTCCGTGTGGTAATTAAGTGGATCCTTTTAGATCTTGATCGTTTGAATCCTGCAGAAGAGCCTTATACGTTTGATTAACATATAGGCAAGGTGTTGAAGAGTGGTGGTAATATTGTCGACTGTGGAGGAATCTAGCACCAGGGTGTGGATATACATACCTACTGAAATCCTGAGGTACCTTAGGTTATCGTCAGAACTTTACTGCAGATCACGGTGCGTTGGAGATGTTTCCAATGTAGACTGTTTTTGCAGAGTGATTGTGTCGAAAATCCAACGTAGTACTAGTAGTAACTTGGTAAGTAGACTGTCTAGTTACCTACTTACTTAGCCACTAATGCTCGTAGGAATTCACTACTGTCAAGGCTCTTTGACACGGTAGGGACAACATTTGTCCAGCTTATTGTGCTGCGCGGGAAGGATGAGGGACCCAGGGTTTGGAGGTCGTGCCAATATCGATCGCTTTACTCCGCCACTATGACCACGGCCGATCAGCAGCGGCAGGGATATACACTCGAACCAGCAGGATCCGAGTCTCTATCGCCGCCATTGACGAATCATAAATGGTACCGAAGAAGATAGCCTTACCGATGGCTGAACCTTCCCCAGATGTGGAGACTCTGGACTCTCGCAGGAGACCTCAGCCTTCTCCAATCCAAAGCTCCTGGAGCCGACGAAAACACAATTTCGTGTCAACTCAAAAAGGGTTCGCATACGACTACAGCAGTGTTGCCGAGGCTTTGCGTATACCCACTGTCCCGTGATTCTGTGGCCTCCTCGGCCTCTCCAGTCCCCCCACTAGGCTCATGGGTCGACCGGCAATGAGTAACCGTTTGACCATATACCTAATAGACTATTCACTATTCAGTAGTCTGAGTTTCCAGTATTCATATATCACTAGAAAGCATATGGCCACCGCAAGATACCCAGATATGAGCGATAGTTGGAACTCGTCGAGTCATCGACTGGTCAACTAGAGAGCACCTTCCCTTTGGAGAAGCTGTTGCATCAATCTCACCCCTAAGAAATAAGCAGGAGAGATGGCCAGATACGTAATACAACACCCGGATGACTTCACTACTCACTACTGTACTAGATGATCATGGTGAGCAGAAGCGATTGGCGAGTAGAGGGCGACTATTACTAGTAGATCATTCAGGCTTCGACTCATCGATGGCCGAGTACGGCTGAATACGGCCAGTGCACGGCAGCGTGCAGGACTCCACCAGCTCAAAAGGTTGGAAAAGAGGAACTGGGTGCGCAGAGTCGTCAAGTCAGAGCGACAGGAGAACCGCTCAGCTCAAGGTTCATGAGGGCCTGGACGGCCTTCAAACCACAATCCATATAGCCTCTATGGGGACACCTTTTCAACTCTCCAGGGGGTTGGTGGTATTCGCCTGGAGTGTGCTACCAAGACAGACGATCCAGAACACACTTGGTCAGTTGATCCTGTGACATAGCGCAAAGTCTACCAAATCCTGGGATGGATGATCATCAATCATTGATCGATGATGGCGAGAAATTACTCCAAGCTAACGGGAGGGTCGCACAGAAGTACTACCTGGTGCAATCACTGGAATCAGTGGAATGTCGATCTTCTATCCACCCCCTGGAGATGCAGCCATCCCGAATGTGATCACATGGTGTCTGTACCTTTCCGTATAGTTGTAGTAAGTGTGGTGATGAAGGGTACCCCGAATCTACATGCCTCCGCCAATCCGGCGGGCGCAGACGGGATCCTTCATGGATTATTGAAAGACCAGTCCAGCACATGTCAAAGTGCAGGCACGGGCGAGGGGGGCAAAGACCAGGAAGCCGAGCAGCACATATCTCAACCAGCGCTCGGTCTGGAGGGATCAGCCAGGCTATGCAGAAAACGACAATGATCAGCCCGGCCTAGCGGGCTTGGACTTGAACGGACCCGATCTAATCGCATTGCTGGTGAGGGTTAGGCGACAGGCGACCTAATACCTGCAATGCCCAGGGAATGATAATTAGTTAAGTGTGCTGGACAACAAGCTTTCTTCGTACTGTAGTAAAGTAGTGGAAAGATCACCTGGATGTCTCAAACCCGCCTGCGTAAGCAAAGTTCTCCGTCTGGGTCACCTGAATTGTCAAGAACCCGGCCATGAGCTCCTGAGCTCTTGGGCTCCGCCCGATCAATTCTTAGTCCCCCTCTCGACTTGCATGAATTTCACATTCTCGCAATAATCATCTAGACCTCTCACACTGGCCTCGAGCCATTCCCAAGTGTCTCGGGGAGACATTACGTGACAATGGGTCTTGGGGTATTAGACGTAAAGGACGCCCATGTGCCCGGTGAGGACCTCGTCCATGAGCCCCATTCGGCGTTCGAGTCTCGCTGACATTTTTGGCTTCTTGCGTGACCACCCAGGTACCTCCGACATCTACGAACGCGATGATACCTCGTTCAGAAGCGATGTTGATCTCTCAAGCTTGAAACATGATCTCACGACCAAAGAGCCCACGATTCTCGTGCCCCAGCCGAGCGATGACCCCAATGACCCTTTGGTGAGTCGGCCCTGACGGGAGATGTATGCTTGCTCCAAAGATGGTTCCACTGGCTAACCCTGCGATCGCTGATGGCTAGAACTGGCCCTTATGGAGGCGTGACATGATCCTCGCCATCCTTTCCTTCGTGACAGTCCTATGCACCACCCTGAGCTCCATCTTGGCCGCAAACACTGTCCATATTGCAGCTATCCAGCATATCACCTACGTCGACGCTGCGTTACTCACAGGATACCACCTGTGTGGTGTTGGTGTCGCCGGAATCCTCATCGTGCCCACTGCGCGGGTCTGGGGCAAACGCCATCTGTTCCTTCTCGGCCATGTCTTGATGATTGCCAGCTGTGTATGGGCCGGCGCCAGTGGCAGCAATCATGGAAGTTTGCTATGGGCTCGGATTTTCCAAGGCGTGGCTCTGGCGCCCTTCGAGGGGCTCGTCAATGCCTGTGTCGGAGACCTTTACTTTGTCCATGTAAGAAGAAGCACTCAACGATTGTGAGAGCGACCCGGTCCTAATCAGCAATCTTCTAGGAACGTGGCAAGCGGATGGCCGTCTCCAACGTCGCACTCTTTGGCGCTGCGTTTCTGACGCCCGTCATTGTTGGAAAAATGACGGCGACGATCGGCTGGGAGTGGTCCTTCTACTTCGTCGCCATCTTTTTGGCGGCATCATTGCCGCTGATGATTTTCTTCGTTCCCGAGACAGCGTACCGCCGGCCGGATTATTTGAACATTGATCTCAAGCGCGATTCAATCAGGGGAGCATCGACGGAATCCAATCTGGCGCTGCGCAATGAACCGAAAACCCTCGACCCTGAGTTGTCAGCTGATCCCAGCACGAAGAACACCAAAGTCAACACGACTCCTATCCCTCCTAAGGACTCATTCCTGCGGTCCCTTCGACCCTTCACCGGACGAAAAACGGATGAGAGTTTCTGGAAGCTCCTTCTTCGACCGTTTCCGCTGTTTTTCCACCCCGGAATTCTATGGGTGAGTGACCACAGCTCGGGACATACATTGGTCCTGAATCCGTTTCAAGGTGCAAAGTTACTAATGATCAGTAACAGGCGTGCCTGATTCAAGGTGTGGTTATCGGCTGGACGGTATTGATTGGTGTGGTTCTTGCGCTTGTCTTCCAAGGTCCACCACTCTGGTTCCACGTGGACCAGGTCGGTTATCTGTACAGCGGTGCCTTCATCGGCTCTCTCATCGGCCTCATACTTGCAGGTCTTCTGACTGATCTGATTACCAAGTCCATGGTGAAACTCAACCACGGGCGATACGAGCCCGAGTTCCGCATTGTGCTGGTTGTTTTCCAATTGATCTTCGCGTGCATGGGGCTGTATGGGTTTGGATTCACAGCCAGTGACACGACGAAATATCATTGGGTCGTGCCCGATGTTTTCTTCGCACTCCTGATCATCGGCATGGTCATTGGAGCAGTGGCCGCATCTCTCTATATTGTGGACGCTCATCGTACGTCAATCCCTGACAATAGAAATGATCCTTGAGGTTGAAATGCTGACGATGATCAAATACTTTCCAGGTGAAATCGCTATTGAGGCATTCACCTGTCTCCTCATCTTCAAGAACATGTTCAGCTTTGTGCTGACGTTCTATGCTTATGACTGGATGGCTCGTGGAGGATCGAAACACACCATGATCATCCTTGGCAGCATCCAGGTGGGGATCTGCTGCCTAAGTATTCCAATGTGTAAGTGGTTCGCTCCCAGTTGATGCTCTCGACCTTCATGGCTAACCACATCTCACGCTTGATAGATGTCTTTGGCAAGTGGAACCGCGCTTTCTTTGCGCGTCATGACATTCTGGAGATGTGTCGTCTTCGTTGATGGCAGGAGGAAGGTCGCTGTTTGGCTTGTCTAATTATGGTTCATCCTCGAATAGTAAAAAGCAATAATGTTTTCTTATACGACATTGTCCTACTGACCACATGCATACATTACACCCTTTCTCCCAGACTGTACATGGCCACCGTCTATTCCGCATCACAAGTGAAACGTCGCTAGGTGCCAATCCAGACCCAACCATAGCGCTGGTCCATTCCACCTGCAGCCCTCCGAGCTTTACACCTTGCTGTCCGTAGCTGACCCTCTAGTCCCACGTTTCCTTTCCACAGGATACTTCTGCAAACTCTCATACCACTGCAACGTCGATCCGACCATAAAAGCCCACGACCCCCAAAACGTCGCCAGCGTTGTCTGATATTCCACCCCCGAGTGACTACTACTCGCGGGGCCCAGAGCACCACACAGCGTGAAGCCAATCCCACCAACAAAGTTCCACGCCCCGACGTGCCAGCCGAGCACATGGAACGCCGGCTTGTACCACTTCTCTTGAGTCTCCAGCGTGAACAGTAATCCACTGGCGATGAATCCTGCACCGCCGACGATCTGCGGCACCCAGTATACGCCGTTCGCCACGGGCTGGCTGAGATGGTTGTTTATCCCCGGAAGACCCGTGAACCCGGCAATCCAGAAGATTGTCGCGGCGAGGAATTGGATCAGCGAGGCGAGAAAGCCAAGTTCATGGATGTAGTGTGATTTTAGCTCGTCCCAGGACGGGAGCCAGCGAAAGGACTTGCTTCCGGACGAGGATGTCGTCGTGTAGCCGTTGGAGAAATCCAATGAGTCATGATGATGGTGATGGTGATGGTGATGGGGATCAGAGGCTGTTCTCTTCAATCCCTGTCCAACGAGATTCCGCCGGTTGATGTGGTGATGTGTGCACTCCTCGATCCGCGGTTCTAACCTCGTCACCGGTCGAGACGCATCGCCATCCCCATGGACTTTACCCAGTTCCTTTTCCAAAGCCCATCCAAAACAACCCGTCTGATTATCATTCACAGCCTCAAGCAAGAGCAGCACGCTGCCGAACTCAAACACCGTCGCACCGATGAATCCCGTGATCCCTCCCCCCACTCGAAACCTCTCCCGAGAACTCCGTCGACGGATCAACAAGCGGCAGCCAGACGAAAAACGCATTCACAATCCAGATGATCGAGCCGACAACAAAGGTGAATGCGACAAGCCACGAGACATCCCAGACGGGCGCACGCGTGAACATGCGAAGAATGCCCTGGGCAATGGCCTTGGCTGTCGTCGTGGGATGTGGCGCGATGAGCGCGGTGTCTGTTGGCGGAGCATTGTAATCGATACGGATCGCGTGTCTCCCTTTGCGATTATCGCGCGAGCGCCAAATATGCTCGACAGCCTGGGTCGGGGGAGGTGTGTTGGTGGGCGAGTGCGCGTCTTCTTGTTTTTCCTGGTTGGTTTTGGCTTGAGACGCTTCGTGCGAGTGAAGACTGGGATGATCGACTTTTGTATTTGGTGTATAGTACGCCGAGGTGGGATTCAGGAGGGCAAATGGGCCTGATACATGGTGTGGTTGGAGCGTGGGATCTGACATGGAACGATGATGTTGATGATGCGAGAGAGGTTCCCGATCCGGTGAGAAATGCTTATTGCGGGACATTGATGGGTGACGGAGTGGCAGGTCGATTTTTGAAGTTGCAATTCATATAGTTGTTGTCCATGAAAACTCAAGAGCACAGAAAGTCAAGAGCAAGGAAATGATTGAAAAAGATTGAAAGTGAAGGAGAAAACCCGTTGACGAGGATCGTTAAACAGCCTCGCCAAGCTTTTGTGCATGGTCACGGTCCCTTCCTCAAAACGTCATGCTATGCGCACTGGCCCTCGCGTGGGTTGACTGCCGCTCGTCTTAGAGGCGGCCTCTCAGGCTATTTTGATTTGGAGCTCGGGACTGACTGGCCCGTCAGCTTCGGGTACGTCGACTTTCCCGGGACCATGTGGTCATATCTGGTTTGGCGGTTTGTGTTTGTCGATTCCGTGCGCTCGGACAAGACCTGCTGGAGGCCCACTGTGTTGAACATGCCAGCCATTGGCTAGTCGTGCTGGAGTTGACTATATCACTATAGTCGCTTGGGTGTTTCAGTGTCATGATTGAATTGACCTATAGCTAAGCCTGAGTTCCATGCAGATACTCCTATATGCTTCAAGAGGCTGGAACAAGTACTGTAGGCATCCATAGACGGGCTCAGCCATGGTACCGGGCGAACCCCATTATGTCCTTTGGATTGGTGTCCGGCTTTCGGCCTATGAGTTGGGCCCAGTGACTGGACGGCGATGACGAGGGATATGCTCAATTACAACTTTTGTCTCGAGAATTCTGTCAGGCTCGTGAGGTCTAAATGTACTTGTCGTCGGTGAAGAAAGGACCTCCAGGACACCCCCAGATCTCGAAGACTTGTGGGTCGTGTCTCTCTTGTTTCCCCACGGGGTACCTCGCAGGCACTGTGGCTAAAGTCATAGTCTGGCAGTTCAAGACAATTCACATGACTATCTTCTGTGCGGTGACTGCTATGCTCATCAAAGGTATAACGCATTGATGTGGCCCGATGATTGACGAGCTTTGTAGATAAGAGATTTCCTGGACATGTCTAGACTCCAGACTATCTACTAAAGAAGTACATAGGAGATGAGGATGTTTGTCAGCATGTGGCACAATATGCCAAGACTACAACATGGTCTGTTCTAATCACCGGAACTCGACATATATTGATATTCGACTAGTACCCGTGAACAATGCTGCTCAGGACCAGGTGAAAGTGACACTGACAGCCGTAGTATACCACCTACAGTATTGCATTGGGCATGCGACGGGCGGGAAGGGGGTAGTGCTCTCCATGACTGAATGATTGACATGGGTTCCACAAGTCAATTCCAGTTATGGATAGCTTGGCAACTCTACCTAACTTTGAGATCATCAAGTGTAAAGTACCAGGTAAGTAGCTCTAGGTACAATGTGCAGTCGTATATCAGAAATAGATTAGTGATTGCCCAGCTAATCATAATCATAAATAAGCAAGGAGGTACTGGGCATTGAAGGGATAAGCCAGCACCAGCGCCGCGGTGACTCCTGCTTGCACGGTAAATGTACCTGCACCAAAGGTGTTGAGCGTGGTCAGACAACGAATTCGAGTTCATTACCTATCGTAGGTTCTCTCTGCAGCGAGTGAGCGGTCCACACGTCTCGTCGGGTTTCCTACCTACTCCAGTAGAGTCCTCGTCCTACAAATCGATGCCATATCGAAAGAATTCAAGTGAGGATTCCTTGAATTAGGGTATAATGAGGCCGTGCAGGTGCTCGTTCCAATCATCGGGGCCAACTCCACAGGCCTACACTGATTCATACCTGGAACTACAGTCGTATCCCCATTGACTTGCCCATTATTCAAACGGGCGGTCTGCAGCCAGGTGGGTAGCTGGACCTCAGCCGGTGGCCCAGCTGAGGCGGACAGCAGGTATTACTACCTGTACATGAAGGGAGCACGCCTGCTTCCTCTTTCAGAGCTTTCCTCTTCGGATTCCGGATCCCTTCACGATCGGTCATCAAATCCTTAGCTCGGACCAGCCGGTCGATGGATCATTAGATTTAATGAATTTGCTCCAAGAAGTTGTTGGATGCGCACGGAGGTTGGATCATGATTTTCAGTGGTAGGTGGGTGATCCATTGTCATTACATACGTTCACGAGAAGGATCACGTCCGAAGCCACCATTCCAGAAAATTTGGACTTTGAGTCGGATGAGTTTTACAGATCCGCTCCAGAGAAGCCGAATATTCCATCATTCCCTTGCGTAGTATTGTCGAGACAAGATGGAAATCCATCAAACTAATGATGAAAGCCGAGCAGAGCGGGCGACGAACATGATCGTCACTCGGGGTCCACTCTGCACTCGAGCTGAGACCAGAAGAACGTAACCATGCGCTCGCTTCTTAGCTCGAACCGGCCAAGTTTCAAGCCACACTCGCTTTTTAAGCCTTTCACCAGTGTGGCCAGCCCTGCGAGCTGATTCGTGATGCTGCTCTCTCTTTCAGTGGAGAGATTCGAGGAGAGGGAACTTGGGAAAGTAGCATTTAGAAAAGTTGAGATCAAATAAGATCGAATGAGATCTCGTCATGAGTCCCCACGTCACTACTACAACTGCCTACGACGGATGCGCAGGACAGAGAGCACTCTGTCGCCGTGGTAGGGGGAGTACTTTTCAAGTCGAAGAATTGGTGACTACGCTACTACTGACTGCGGTCAGTACCTACTACCTACTGTGTCAGAGGTAGAGTAGTAGTAGTAGTAGTAGTAGTAGTAGTAGTATCACTACCTGCTGGGCCTTGCCTGGTGCTGACCTCTGAACCGACCGCGCTCGAGTCTTCCGGAAGCGGGCAAGAAAAGAACACACTCTGTTCAACAGGCTGGTTATACCGAGTCCCTGTAAATCGGCTTGGATGACCATTGACCCGTGATATTTTTCCATACAAACTTTCTCAGTCAGAGCATCTCAAAACTTTGACCGAGTAGGAGCATCGAATTGTGATTCGAATGACCTCGAAGATCGTCTGAGTGATGATTGTCGAAACCTTGACGAACTAGTGCGCTGTAGTGGTACCGAATACTCCCAGCGCGGATCCGCCCGAGTACCCAAAGGTACTCACTGCCCCATACTGGCCCGCTCCCAAAGTAAGTACCCAGCGTACCCCCAACCAGGACCCGTGCGCCTTCCCCCGCATACGCCTACGCCCGGAACTCATTGATTCATCGATCGATTTGGGCTCGCTGCCAATGATGCAATGCGTCCGACACTTGGGCTCTCGAACCCTCCGCAGCCCACGACGTCACGCCTAGCGAAGCTTCCGGCCTTCCATCCCATGTCCACCATTTACCACGAAACCCCTCTCCCTCCCTTCCTCATTGACCTTTTCCAGGACGGTGAAACGCAGCAGCTCACAAAGATCGAGAAAAGACATACAACCCACTGCTTTACGGAGTAGAGACTGATCGGTCTGTCCTCCGAGTATCTGCACAATCTTCCGGAATGGCAACGGCGCAGCAAATGCCTGCGGGCCCCCGGTCGGGTCGGCTAGCCGACGACGGTAAGCTCCAATCTGCTGGTGGATCGTGCGACAAGAACGCCCACACTTCAAGCGCAAAAGTGCCCATGGCTAACATGATGAGGCTTGCCTACTATAGCTGCGACCGCTGCACTCTATGCGACGCAGCCTCGGCGCAAGCCGTCCACGAGAGGCCCCTGCCGCCGAATCTCAGTCGTGGAGTAAGTTGACCCCCCGATGACAAGCATCTCCCTGCATCGACCAGCAAGAGATCTGGCTGTATGACTTGGCATGCTCATCAAACCTTCCGATGTCTATAGATACTCCAGCGACCCGCGCGACCCGTGATTTGAGTCACGCCTCAGCGGCCTCCGCCCTTGCGCATGCCAACCAGAAACCTTTTGAACTCTGGCGCCCGGGCAGACTCGCCGACGCCGAAAAGGCAGCATATCATGCAAAAGATGTCCCCTCCCCCGAGAGCCTCGTGCCCAACACGGGGGTCAGTGCCTGGGGTCTCGAGGCAGCTACCCTGGCAGTGCGAGAACAAAGAGCTGCTGCTGTTCGGTCGTCAGGCCAGCAGTCTCCTCTGAAGCCAGAAAATACCGGGGCGAATGATCTCCAAACTAAAGCACGCCACGCCGCAACGGGCGCATTCGGTGCTCGACAACGCCAGCGGGCAGATTCAGCACCCAGTGAACCGAACATCGGCTCAGACTCGAATTGGGCGCTTTCGGCAGCCGAAGCCTCCCACCGCACCAGACCGGAGAACGAAGATCCGCTGGATCATCTTGACAAGGCTATGGAAGCGAGCCGGATCAAGCATGCGAACCTGAACGCCCGTCAAGTCACCTCCACGCCCTCGGTCGACCTGGAGTCTCAGGATCGCAACCGCAGAAACTCACTGCACGCAGCAGCGTTAGTGATGGCGCGGGACATGTATGACTTGACCGGACCAACTGGCGAGACCAAAGACATGAGTCCGGCGCTTGCTGCCGCTCGAAATGGACACAATCAACTGAGAGCATCGAAGAGCGTCAGCGGCACCCATGGAACGACCGGCAGACAGGCGGTCAATCTGCAGGAGGAAGCGCAACGACGCGCTGCCGAGAAGCTGGCGAGAATGCGTGACGAGCACGCGGATATGCAACAGTACTACGGAACCGCACCTCAGACTCAATCGCGCTCGCTGCTGGGTTCTCGACGAAAGAGAGCTACAAGTGACGCAGATGCACAGCAGGTGGACGCTGAACAGTCACGCCAAATTCGCAACCAGATGTTCAGTTTGCGAAACAAACTCAACGAGGTGGACGAGGGTCGACAGAAGGACCGGGACTCGCTGATGGAGGCAGCACGTCGGAATGTCGATGCGCGAATGCGGAATATGGATATGCAAATACAGGCTGATACCGGCCGCGCACCGCCTGCCACCCAGAGGCAGTGGGACGAGGTCGCACAGGAGCGTGTTCGTCAAGAGGCCGAGGCAGCGGAGTCGCAGCGTCACCCGACCGAGCAGGTCAACATCGGGTCTTCGCGGTACATGGACATGGCTGATGTCGAAGCCCTTGCACGATCCCGCCTGCAACCCACTTTCGATGAGATGACAGATCAGGCTGAGCGTAGGCGAGCAGATGAATTGGAACGTCGTCTCGACGCCGAGGAGAGGCAGCGACAGGCCAACCTCCAGCGTCAACGTGAGGCCAGTCTGACTCGTGCTCAGAAACAAGACTTTGACAGGGGTGAGTGGTTAGGTCACCTGAATTTGATGCATTTCAACGGCGTGCTGACCTTTCGATGAACAGCAAATAACGAGAAACGCGGGAGCAAAGGTCTGAAGCTCTTCATGTGGAAGAGGAAGAGCAAGCAGCAGCAGCAGCAGCAGCAGCAGCAGCAGCAGCAGACAGAGGACTATGCAGGTGACGACGACATGAACGGTCAGAATGAAGCTGCAGCAAGCCCAGCGGACGAAGATGACTTGTACCGACGGGAGTCTGTTGCCTCTGAACGCGGAGGGCAGGTTTTAGACCACGAAACCACGCCCTATGCTGCAGTCGACAATACTGTCGGTTCTCTAGAGCCTGTCACGTCAAATGAGCCAGTGACTATAACCGAGCCCGTTGCCCCAAGCCCTGACGCGTCTCGCACAAAGGTTGACAACGCCGCCCCCATCTCACCTCCTGTTAGCATCTCACATGGGCCCGCTGATCTTAGCCCGGGTGGTGCTCAGCCTGGTCATTCCCAGTTGCGAGATGCCGCGGCTACTGGGGGCTCATCTTCTGCGCAAGAATCGCAGCCCGTCGCCAGCCCTCGCGCGGATTCCAAGCTGAAGACCTGGTTCCGCGACAGGTTGTTGCGTCGTACAAGCGAGCCCCAGCCTCTTTACCCTCACCAGCCCGGACCAGAGTATAGCTCAGATGGGGAGGCTGGATTCAGCGGTGGTGCCGCCCTGGCCGGAAGATTCGAGACCAGTGCTGGCATCCCCCGGTCTCAGTCTGTCGGTGATGAACACCTGGCGACGGAGCAAGGTGGAGAGGGACTGTCATCTACAGAGGAAATCGATCAAAATGGCAAGAATGGTACTGCAGCCAAAAAGTCTCGCTTTCGCCAGAGCTTAAAGAACACCCTCACTCGGGGCTCTCAGGATGGCAAGACGAACGGTTCTCTTAACAAGCGTGATGATGGCAATGGCGAGTACAATGCTGATTTACAGAACCTCCGCGACAGTGCTGCCGGACAGGGTCTACCCGTGCCTCCAGTCTTGAGTGATTCTCACAGTCACCGAGAGTCTCGATTTTCCGAAGATCTTTAGATCTACTCATGACATAACAGTTTTGATGACGGCCCGTTCTTTCCGTACTTTGATTTTCTGTTCTTTTGTACGATTTCCATCTTCCTCTGCGCTTTTTTATTCATCTTTCCTTGGAGGCCTTTGTTCGAATACTTGTGATTTATACGCGCTCTCATGTTCGCGGATGGATTGTTTGTGCAGGGCGCATGGATTGGAGGAATGATTTTTGGGCCCGGTTTGATGAACTTTGATTTACGCAGTTGATGTTCATGTTGATGTTCCTCTTGATCGCACACGGATCTCTAATAATATCTTGATTAATTACTATGATTTCACAAGGAACTTTATTTGATGAATTCTGTTCACACTTATATTATCAAAATCCTCCCTCGACTTCAAAGCCCGTAAGCCGGCGAGAACTGCATACTAGTACCTCTATGCCCAAAAGCATAAGGTGCATCTCATGTGAGTCCGCCGTCCATAAGAGGCATAGACCGGACCTCGCTATTCTGATGCGATGACCACCACATGCAGGTCGACCACGATGTGATGCAGCAGTCACAGTCTCACAGACCTCTGGCCGACTCGATCGACTGACGACCGAGGATAATTTGGAGCTCAATCCCCGCACTCTAGATTGCAGACCCCTCCACCAGCACCAAAACATGCACATTGGATTGAAATGGCCCCCGCAATCTGCAGGAGAATTGCCTAAATAGTCCAACAGCCGCCTTCAAAACATCCACCAATCCCAGTATCTGAACGGGGTATCACTACCGCGAGCACCGAAGGTCGACAGGACAAAGATTCATGTGAGACCAGTGCCTGAATGAAATCAAATGTCTTCTTAAAAGCAGTTGGTCAAGCCCGAATTTCCCTGTGTAATTGGAAGCTCCGCATCTCATCGGATCGCACTCTGAGTCGAAATGCGGTTCTTCGCTCATCTCCCTCTACTTCTGTGGGGAGCCTTGTCGAGTCTGGTCTCGGTTTCGGCAACGGACAATGGCAAGACGACTGATGTGACGTGGGATAAGTATAGTTTGTCTGTGAAGGGGGAGAGGTTGTTTGTGTTTGCGGGCGAATTTCACTATTTGCGTTTGCCGGTGCCAGAGTTGTGGTTGGATGTTTTTCAGAAACTTAGGTCGAATGGGTTTAATGCCGTGTCTCGTGAGTTCATGTTATTTTTTTCTATTGGCACTTCGGGTTAAATGGTTGTGATGTAGGGGGGGGGATAGCCAGCAAGTCGATGCGGGCCTGTGGAATACAAGCAGTTAAGTTCTGGCGAAGTGAAACGTGACTAACTCGTCTTTTCAGTTTACTTCTTCTGGAACTTCCACTCCGCCTCCAAGGACACTTTTGACTTTGAGAATGGCGCCCACGATATCCAGAAAGTCTTCGACTACGCCAAACAAGCCGGGTTATACGTGATCGCCCGCGCCGGACCCTATGTCAACGCCGAGGCCTCAGCCGGGGGCTTTGCTCTCTGGGCAGCAAATGGACAGATGGGCTCCGAGCGCACCAGCGACCCCAGATACTACGCGGCATGGTACCCATGGATTCAAAAGGTTGGGGCCATTATCGCCGAGAATCAAATCACCAAGGGAGGACCCGTGATCCTCAACCAGCACGAGAATGAACTCCAGGAGAACTACCACGACCCGGAGAACACTGTGGTCAAATACATGGAGCAAATTACCGCAGCCTTTGACGAGGCCGGGATCGTGGTACCCAGCACGCACAACGAGAAGGGGATGCGTTCGCAGAGCTGGTCCACGGATTATAAGGACGTGGGCGGTGCGGTGAATGTGTACGGGTTGGACTCGTATCCTGGTGGATTGTCGTGCACGAACCCGGACTCTGGCTTCCGTCTGGTCAGGACGTATTACGAATGGTTCCAGAACTTTTCATACACGCAGCCTGAGTTTATCCCCGAGTTCGAGGGGGGCTGGTTCCAGCCCTGGGGTGGGTATTTCTACGATCAGTGTGCCGCGGAACATTCGCCTGAATTTGCCGACGTCTACTACAAGAATAATATCGGATCGAGGATCACGCTGCAGAGTCTCTACATGGCTTTTGGCGGCACCAATTGGGGCCATTCCGCGGCGCCGGTGGTGTATACCTCGTACGACTATTCGGCGCCGTTGCGCGAGACTCGCGAGATCCAGGATAAGCTCAAACAGACCAAGTTGATTGGGTTGTTTACGCGAGTCTCGTCGGGTCTTTTGCAGACGGAGATGGAAGGCAACGGGACTGGGTATACGAGCGATAAAAGCATCTACACCTGGGCGTTGCGCAATCCTGAAACTCAAGCTGGGTTCTATGTGCTGGCTCACGACTCGAGTCAATCTCGTGATGTGACGACTTTTGATTTGAATGTACGGACATCTGCCGGTATGAACCCAATTGCTGATACACTCAGCGTTCCTCCGCGCGCGAATGGAGCTCGAGGTTGTTGACTGACTCGGCCATTGCTTCTTTGGCAGGTTCAATGACGATCCCCGATATTGAATTGGCCGGACGCCAAAGTAAGATCATCGTTACAGACTACGAGGTCGGCAAAACCTCGAGCTTGCTGTATTCTTCAGCCGAGATTGCGACATATGCGACGCTGGACGTGGATGTGATTGTGTTTTACCTGAACATTGGGCAAAAGGGTGTATTTGCCTTCAAGAATCCCACTGCAAAACTGACCTTTAAAACATTCGGCAACTCGAACCTCACTTCCACGGTGACGACGACCAAGGAGACTCAGTATTCATACGTCCAGGGACAAGGGACGACGGTAGTGCAATTCTCCAACGGTGTCCTTCTCTACCTGCTGAATAAAGAAACCGCGTGGAACTTTTTTGCCGTCCCAACGACGTCCAACCCAATTGTGTCTCCCAGCAAGCAAATCCTTGCTATTGGGCCGTACCTGGTTCGAGAGGCGGAACTGACGCATGACCGCGTGGCTCTGACTGGCGATAATGCAAAGTCCACGACTGTGGAGTAAGTGTTTGGACATTAGAAGCCATTTCCTGCCAGGATGTGCGTCTGCTAACACATCCTTTTCCCTTACAGGGTATACACTGGATCTTCCAAAGCCCGCAAGATCAGGTGGAATGGAAAGAACATCCCCACCAAAGTGACACCCTACGGGAGTCTGATCGGGACTGTTCCCGGCGCCGAAGATGCTCACATCTCTCTGCCCTCCTTGACTTCGTGGAAGTCTCAGGATACGCTTCCGGAGATTCAGCCCAAGTACGACGACTCGCGCTGGACCGTCTGCAACAAGAGCAGCTCGGTCAACTCGGTCAAGCCGCTCTCTCTGCCCGTTCTGTACTCTGGGGACTACGGCTATCACGCAGGAATCAAGATCTACCGTGGTCGATTCGACGGTCGGAATGCCACCGGAGCCAACGTGACGGTTCAGAATGGCGTTGTCGCAGGCTGGACCGCCTGGTTGAACGGCGCCTATGTCGGCGGCGCTCTGGGATCGCCCAGCGCGGCGTCGACCTCGGCAGAGCTCCTCTTCAACCAATCTTCCCTCCGCGAGACTGACAACGTCCTCACCATCGTGACCGACTACACCGGCCACGACGAGGACAATGTCCGACCGGCGGGAGCCCAGAACCCGCGCGGCATCCTGGGCGCGATCCTCCTCGGCGGAGGCACCTTCTCATCCTGGCGCCTCCAAGGCAATGCCGGCGGCGAAGCCAACATCGACCCCGTCCGCGGGCCGATGAACGAAGGAGGCCTCTTCGGCGAACGCATGGGCTGGCATCTCCCGGGCTACACGCCGCCCAAGCAAGCGGACCCCTCATCTCCACTCGACGGGGTGTCCGGGGCGGCGGGCCGATTCTACACGACCACGTTCAAGCTCCATCTGGACGAGGATCTGGACGTGCCGATCGGACTGCAACTGGGGGCTGCGGCGAACACGGCGGCGGTGGTGCAGATCTTTATGAATGGGTACCAGTTTGGTCATTACTTGCCCCATATAGGACCTCAGACGCTGTTCCCATTTCCGCCGGGCATTCTCAACAATCGCGGGGAGAATACGTTGGCGATCAGTCTGTGGGCGTTGACAGACCGGGGAGCGGCGCTGGATCGGGTGGAATTGGTTGCGTATGGGGCATATCGGACGGGCTTTGATTTCAATCAGGATTGGTCGTACCTGCAGCCGCGATGGAAGGATGATCGGGGGTTGTATGTATAGAGGTCCACGGTAGAGTTGGAGGTGCTCATACCTCCATAGCATACAATCCATGAGGGATGGATGATATGGCCTTGAGTTGGACTTGGGTCTGTGTTTGTCCCGTCCAGTCCCCTTGATGGACCCATTACAGTAGCGGTGGACGAGCAAGACGAGAGGGGTAGCGTCGTTTCCGTATTTGGCGATGCTGGGAGGGTCAGAGGTGGGTGGAGGGCAAGCATCGTGTGGGGATGCCAGATGAAGCACATCAAATCTTTGAGGGGTGGAGATGATAGAGAGAGCGACAGCTTCATGGAATGGTCTCGACTGGAGCCATCAGAGAGAAGCGGTGGACGAGTGGATACATTCCGGGGATACCGCTGAGACAAAATACATACACTAGGTCTCTATCGTCTGTAGTGCGATTGTAGTGGCCGTGGAAGTGGAGAAGGATCACGGAAGAAGTCTGTTCTAATGAAAATCGGGGTTTCCAGTAGGAGTGGTAATCGCAGTAGAGGTGTGCTATCTCCAGTGGCTTGTGTCGAGTCGAAAGGCCATGGTGAGAGATGCAGATAACCTTGTCCAAGCCTAAAAGGTACACGTGAGTCCCTGCTTATTATAACTAGTCTACTACTAGTACATGGGCACTGTGACACTACAACTGGATATGATTAGTACTTACCAGTCAGTAACTATACTACTAGTGGTAAGATGATCAACGAGACTCGCGTATTATACTGTCGATAGTAGAAGACTAGAAACCAAAACTATCTGAATACGAAGTAAAGTAGGTAGTAGGTAGTAGGTAGGGTCACCTGTCAATAACTGCTGGTAATAAGTTCCCCCCCCCCCTCGACTGTGTCCCTTCAGAGATCGCTCGAGTCCAGCACATGTACGACGGAGTGATCGAGTCATGAACCTTGAAAGGAATCAAGCACACTGGTCTGAACTTCGTTAGTGAATTCTGCCCGAGAGAAAGAGAGAGAGGCAGAGAGAGAAAGAGTGTGTGTGACGGTTATACTCGATTTATTAAACTACTGTCATTGACCTGTCATTGTATGATTGTACAAGTAAGTTATACCTCCATCGATTGTAAATTTCATCGAATCACTTCGGTTCAGGCTTGATCATCCCTAGATGACTTGGACAGCTCTGAAGAATGTCATCAAGTGTCCTCGTGATGTTCACCCAAGGGGCCCTTGAGGTTCGATCATCGTCACGATCAGATCGTGAGCAGATGGGATCGACTTGCTCAACCGGGAGTGGAAGTTGGGGAAGATGATGGTTCATCTTGCGTGGGAAACATGTTCTTGTAGTAGTAGTAGTAGTAGTAGTAGTAGTAGTAGTAGTAGTAGTAGTAGTAGTAGTAGTAGTAGTAGTAGTAGTAGTAGTAGTAGTAGTAGTAGTAGTAGTAGTAGTAGTAGTAGTAGTAGTAGTAGTAGTAGTAGTAGTAGTAGTAGTAGTAGTAGTAGTAGTAGTAGTAGTAGTAGTAGTAGTAGTAGTAGTAGTAGTAGTAGTAGTAGTAGTAGTAGTAGTAGTAGTAGTAGTAGTAGTAGTAGTAGTAGTAGTTGGTTGTATGAAACTGGAACTTTCGTACCGCAGTAGTAGTACAGTGACGTTCCATAAGTTTTTAACCCCCTGCTGACCCACTTTTCTTACCGCCTACTAGGTTAGCCTACCGCCTACCCTATACGCGCTACTAGAGAACACGCTAAAACCAGCGCGTCGCGAGACAGCTACTATTTTACGCAAAATTTCCCACGTAGATAGATTTATACTAATCCTACACACATCTACATATATTCTACACGCTCTACTATCTACTGTATTGATATGGCTCGATCGAAGGAGCTTACACCTACGCTACGCGCGCGTATATGCGAACTACATACAATCAACTGGGGCTATAAGCGTATTTATAAGCGTTACCCCTAGATTCCTCTCTCAACAATTCGATATACGATCATTAAAGAGCGAGAAAGACAAGATGGTGTCTCGAAGCCACGCAAAGGCCGGCCAAAGAAGCTCACTAAGGCCGACAAAGACCGAATTATCCAGGTTATTCATGAGAACCCTCGCGTTACATAGGAAGATCTACTTACTAAGGTCGACCATAAAGTGAAATATACCTCAATTCGACGACTACTCAACGCTAAGAATATACGCAAATGGCGCTGTAGCTGGCGACCTTACCTTGAAGAAATTCACGCGGTAAAACGACTTTAATAGGCTCTCAAATATCGCTTATTTACACCTGATAATTAGGCCCGTGTTTATTAGTCTGATGAATATACTGTTAAGCGAGGAATTGGTGTACGTCGTGAATAGACTTTTATACGCCCTCGGGACCAAGCACGCGAGGGTCAATGCCAGGGTTTACCATAGCGTGGAAAGCAGGTTAAGCAGATGTTCTGGGCTGCTTTCTCGGCCTCGCGTCGTACGGGCTTAATACCTCTATTTAGCGATCCTGAGTCAGAGCGTAGCGGTGTCAATCGTTTCGTTATCGAGGAATTATATCGCCGGGTTCTACCTACGTTACTACCTACTAAAGATGGGATTTTTATGCACGATAACGTACCTACGTATACTGCGTACGTTGTGCGCGATGCTTTAGCAGATATGGAGATCGAGGTGATAGTTTGGCCGCCTTATTCGCCTGACCTTAACCCAATTGAGAACCTATAGGCCCTATTAAAGGCAGAAATCTATAAGATTCGGCCTGATCTTCTGCATATGAAGAACAACGATGAGACTAAGCGAATCTTGGTCGAAACTGCGCAAATTGCATAGCAAAACATTGATATGCGGCACCTAGAACACCTTTCAGAGACTATGCCTAACAGGGTTGAAGCAATCATTGAATCGCAGGGGTGGTATACGCCATATTAGGGCATATGGGGGTGCGTTAGCTAGTTATTTGGTAGAATTATCAATATTATGGAGTTTTGGTGGAGGTTTTGCGACCGGCAGTATATTATGTAATTAAGGGTGTGTGGGGCAGGGGGTTAAAAACTTATGGAACATGACTGTACTAACTTACTAAGGTAGTGGTGCTAGGCTGGTCTCTCAATTAGGTCACTCTTGCTCCGTACTTCCTGCTGGCATCCCATCATTGATTGCATAGTACTCAGTCAATTATTTATGATTAATTCCTATCTGGCAGTTGACGACCGGCCCGTCTCTTCCACTGGACCTTCTCTGCTTGGGTTTGACGACTGTTTTTTCCTGTTTCCTGCCCAACCTCCACCGCTACTTGTTTTGCCAACTCTGACGTCCTCACTCGGCTGACACACTTGCCAGAGTCCCACCGATTACGCTTGTTGAACAACACACTGCAGTTTGGTTTAGACATTTGGAGCCATCGATCTGCAGTCTGATTCGTTCCACCTTCCTCCTCCATGGCCGAGACACGAAAACACGACTGCCATTCCGGCACTGATCGGCTGGAGAGGGTCAACTGGTCTTTGCGCGCTCTAGGTCGGGCCCCATGCTTTGCACGTACCGTGCTGTTGTACTGTCGTCTGCATGGATTCTGACTTTCTGCATCTCCACCCGATGGAGCCTACGGTATCTGTCACTTGCTCGGCCAATCTGGGATGCTGGAGCACGATCCTCACGGGACGGGTGCTTTGGCGGCTCTTTTGGGGGAGGCGGAGGGTATGTGGTGTTGCGTGTACCTGAATTCATCTGCTGCACTGCATTCCCTGGCCTCCGAGAGGAACTACTGCTTCCCTCTGGCCAGTGTTGATCGAGCAATGTGTACTGTCTACCTCCAGACGACTTGCAACCGACTCCTTCCCTGGCGGGGGCGTCCCTCCATCATCGACCAGGGTCGGCAGTCCTCCAGAAGTCCTCCGACATCATCGCGCGGCGTGCTTCCAGCCCTGTTGGGTCGGATGCCGGTCAAGCATGAATACTCCATTCCCCGATGCCCACTTTTTCTTTGGATTTGGTTCTGTTCTGGGCACTGTCCACAAGTTAAATGATCATGACAGTAGTTAATGACATTTTACCCACTTGCGCACCGGTTGGAACGAGGTCCGTCGGCGGATCCACTTGAGTCTCGCGGCGTGGATTTGCCCTTTGACGGGCACCGACTTTGTTTGGTCGTGGGGATGTGGTGTTTTTTTTTTTTTTTTTTTTTTTTTTTTTGGTTTCTTATGCTTTGGGCAAGAGACCGATTAGACTTGGACCAAGACTGGCAAGACTGGCAAGACTACTGTTTCTGGACTACTTCTGGCTTGACTCGCGTTTCGCTCACCTTTTCATGCTTTCTTGCTTTCTCAGATCTCTCTTTGGTCTTGATCTTTTCCTTTCCTCCTCCTGTGAAAACTCTCTCTCTTTTTCCTCACTCTCTCTCTCCCTATCTTAGCGCTGCATCGTTGTTCATCGACCATCGCATACTCAATCTTTCTTCATCTTCGCCGCCGTCTGTCGCCAGGAGATTCTTTTCCCCAAGCTCGTGGGCGCTTTACCTCGGCTGCTCCAGTATCTCCAGAATCTGGTGAACCTTCTGGTCGTCCGACCGCGTCAGTCATGGGTCGCCAATCCAGTATCGATCTAGATTCGCCCGATCGCCCGTTCGATAACATCATCAACTTCCGAGATGTCGGCCGGACAATCAATCATTTCTGTGGTTCCGAGTAGGTATACCGACAGGCTTATTTGGTGCTTGGAGCTCAAGCATGCTCCAACTACCTCTGAACCTCCAAGAGCTTGTGCTAATTTTGACAAAAAATCCTAGAATCCTAAAAGAAGGCGTCCTGTACCGTAGTGCGAGGGTGAGAGAATCCTCTGTCCTTCCCCCGGCCGCTCGAGCCAGCCGGCGGAGCCGTGGTCGAAGCTCCGAGCTCGAGCGCCAAAAAAGAAAGACACGACCCGAACTGGGAAGCTCGCGTGGTGACCGAACAAACGCGCTATACCACAACGGCAATGTCCAGAAACGATGACACTGACTGCTGGATTGCCATAACACATTTAGCCCGATGATGCATCAGAACGCGACAAACGGCGTCTCGCCGATGAGCTCCACATCGCTACCGTCATCGACCTACGATCACAGTATGTGACCTGACCTGTCCCTGACATGTGCGCTTGAAGGCACGGTGAAGCACCTGCTCGTCTGTGATTTCCTGCCCCCAAAGCTCATACATTCATTATCATGACAGAACAGAACACCAAATGGCGACGCGAAAACGGCGCACAGAACTGGTCAGCGCTGGCGCAACCTCGCAAGAAGCCGACTTGACCAAAATCCCCGTACCTAATGACCCGGACGAGCATATTTGCAAGATCCCTGAATCGCAACATATGTTTATTAGCCTGACGGGCAAATCCTTTGAACGAGCACTCCTCAGCAGACTCGACTGGATGAGCTATCTGTAAGTGAGCCCGGCGCTGGACACCCTTGCGTCATTGGAAATGCGATGCATCGCACCCATCTATTATTACCTTGGACTGCAGACATCGCCGTGGATGCGGTTGCGCTTGCGCCGTACCCGCGGAGCATTTGCCTCTTCCTCTGCAAAAAACTCGAGTGCTTCTTTTTTCCAGCTTGATCTTCACCGAGGTCCCTTTCAATCTGCATAGACCGTGTTATCAGTCGCTTGGCTTGTTTTGCTTTTTCCCCCCTCTTTTGAGACCCCTCAGCATTTCCTTGTCTTATCAATGGATGTCCGCGTTGCCATCTGACGCAGTGACTTGCTAACACCATCACCACCAACAATCAACAGCCGAGTGATCACCCTCGCATTGACCGGCTATCGCACCGATGCCGTGCGTATCATCGGCGAGACCGTCATGCAGCCCCGCGGGCTGATCGGTCTGGCCCAAGACTCTCTCGAGTCCAGCATGTCCGAACTCCGCACCATCTTCACCACCCTCGCCACCTCCGCCGCATACCCTGTCCTCATCCACTGTACACAAGGCAAAGACCGGACCGGAATCATCATCTTATTGCTCCTGCTTCTTGTCGGGGTGCGCATGGACGCAGTCGCCGACGACTACGGCCGGTCGGAACTCGAGCTCGTGCCGGAATTCGAAGAACGGATGCGAGAGATTCGAGTGCTGGGGTTGGGCGAGGAATACACGAGGTGTCCGCCGAATTACGTGCCTGAAATGATTGCATTCTTGGAAAAGAAGTACGGGGGCGTGAAAGGGTACTTGGAGAAGATTGGGATTGATAGCGTGACGCAAGAATTGATACGACAGAAATTGATGAATCAGGTTTGAAATCTTCCCAAACGACGGACAGGACAGGCACAGTAGTCTTGGAGCTTGGGGTGGTTTTTATTTTTTTTTCTTTCTTTTCGGAGATGTCTTCTCTTTCTCCCCTTTTCATTCTTGTCTGTTTTTCTTCTTCTTTTTCTTCTCTCTCTCCCTCTGCTCCTTGTCCTTTAGCATACAAGCTGTCTCCGTTCATCGACCTTTTCGCTCTCACATCTCGTATTCTACTACCGTACACCTTACTTGGAACCTTTGTGGCTTGATTTGTCTATGATTCCCATTGCTATTTTTTTCATGATTCCGCCTTCATTTCGGAGGATTCGCTTTCCTCCCTCCGTAATGTCGGGCTCTTTTGAGAATTGACATGAATTGAAAATGTCCTTTTTGCAATGCCTGCGGTACCTCGATGTACAACACTGAACCCTCAAGTATCTGTCTCGTGTGATACTACTCATGTAGGTTCGAATCGAAAGAGCCCTAAAAATAGACGACGGAAGCCCAGAAAGAGCGAGCGGACGTGGACGTAGAACAGACAGGACCTAATCTTCCAGCTTGTCGTCAGCTTCCGTCATTCATGGATCATGTTACCTACCGTTTTCTCACCTACTGAGGACCAGTACCCATTCACTACATAGCGATTCCTTAAGAATAATGTGCGGTATCACAAATGGTAGATTTGATCGCGGAGGCCGTTCGATATGCAATGGGTCATGCTTGCATTCCCCCTTTCTATCAATGGATATGTAACGGCATATAGAGAGTGTCTAGGTCTACGAGGTTGGTGTTGAATCCTACATCCAATTTCCCTTAATACTTTAGTAGGTAAGCTAAATACCTATTTGAGGGAAGAGGGAGGCATTTACCTCTTATCCGGTCGTAACTTAGTAGGATCCCTAGAGGTTGGGGTATGGCCCGACCAGATTGTACCTCAGATATTTCAATCACTCGATCAAGTTGTGCTTGTTGCCAGAGGACGAGAGGTCGAATGAATTAGGAAGGAACTGCATTGGTGTTGCGTACTTCAAATTATACACTTTCCTTGTTGGGCTCGCGCAGTTGTATGTAATGGTACAAGGCCAGGCAAAGCAAAGCAACACAGACCAACGAATCGAAGAGAAACGAGAAAAGAAAAAAAAAAAGAATTCACCAAGCAAACTCGCCAGTAATTAGCAGTCCATAAAGTCGTAATTAAATATATACAAATGCAATGAGTAGAGCACCACCAATACCAGGGTATATTTCATGATTTCTTGACCTCTCACGCTCTTCCGCTCGGTTCACCGACTTATCTCTCCGTTCCGCATGATGAACCGCTTTGCCATGCATGATGATTGTTTTTCTTTTCTCTCTTAGACTTGAACTCGCTGACCGCGATAATAATTCGGTCCAGTCGAGTCCGTCGTCAAGGGCTCCTCGAGGGAGGCATGGTGGTGAGGAATATCCATGCTGTCGTGCGGAGTACTCATCATACTCGCTTGCTTCTCGCCTTGAGGCACATGCTTGCGAGTACGAACAGATGGCAACAGATCAATTATAAAGGAGAGGACATAGCCCGTGAAGATAAAGGCAATGGTCCACTCGAGGATGGCACCGGTGTTCTTCTTGCTGGAGGACTGGCTCTTAGTGCAGATACCAAAGGCGATGGCCAGACCGATTTCGATAATGGCAAAGGTCACTTTCACGACGAAACTGGCGAGGAGAATGCGGTGCTGGCGGCGGTAGGAGAGTCCGAGACGGAGGTATTCGGCGCAGATGAGAATTGCGCTGACGATGTATCCGCCACTAGGAGAGTAAGGAAGAAGATTGTGTCAGTTGGGATGCTGTGCACGATGCACGTCTAGTGCGCGACGTTTGCGCGGAACTTGGAGGGAGGAGTTGAAGAGGGAGCCAATCACTCACAGGAACAGGATCAGGAATCCATCGTGCAGATGTGGATGGCGATAGGTATCAAAGATCGAAAGCAAGATCAAGCCCGCGGCACCGGCGATCGAGAAGATGATGGATCCAATAGCACAGAGCTTATCAAAGAGGCCCTTGTTTGGGACCAATTGACCCGCGTGACGCAGCCATCGCTCGGATAGGAATGCGAGATCCAGAAAGACGACAGTGATGACGCTGCCGGTGATGAAGAGAGGTTTGAGACCAAATGCGCCCACATCGGAGATGTATCTATGAAGAAAGTTGAGTATGCTGTATTGGATCGCACGGGAGTTGACAAAGAGGCAGGTCGCCTGATAGATGAAAGGTAAAAAGTGAGCTTGACTTACGCAATGGTCTGACCTTGGTCCATACTCGGGTAGACTGGTTTCCCATCGTGCACCCAAGTCCCGAGCATCGCGATCAGCATGGCTGGATTATTGTTAATACGGTTTGTCTCTTCACAAATGACAGGAGAGGAGACAGAGCAGTACTTACCAACCCACATGCCAGCTGAAATGAGAGGAAACACCCAGAATGAGATAATCCACATCGTGTCACTTCAACTCTCAGGCGTGATGTAGAAGGGGATGAAATTTCGCACAAGACTGCAAATGAGCAAATGATGGAGTGTGTTGGAATAAGTATCTGCCAGAAAGTAGATACTGAATACTGTTCTGAGGCTGCACGATTTGAATTGGTCAGCAACTGTGAATTCCTTCAACCCAGACCAGGGACCTGGTTGATGAGCCGCAAGCCACGTTCGCTAGATCGCGAAAGCCGCATTTCATCATTCGTGACATCGCGCAAACTCACCCGTGATAGTGATTGATCGAGACCAAGCCGTGTTGCGTTCAGGCTGGAGCAAAAGTCTCTCAGTCGTCAAATGGTCGACCGTGCAACCTCGACGTAGAGACTGGCGGCGTATATCAATAATTCCGCGCGTCGATGCAGAGCGTCAATGAACGCTTCGAATTCGATCTCGCGTGGTGGCGTTTTCAGCAACCAAGGAAGGGCTACTACGGGAATTCCACTTTCACACGGAAGAGGCGCAAGCCCAAGCCCGCTCTCACGTTGGCGTTTGCGGGTAGTTCGGGACGCCGGGTTCTCTGGGAGACTCTGTCCTCGGGAAGTGATTATCAATCGAGAGCAGTGCACAGAGGGTCAAGACCGGGTGAGAAGGTAAGCTGACAAAGGCGATGGGAAAGCGTCAGACTGGGCTTCCAAAATGATCGCGTGTACACTCTCAACCAGAGCTACACCTTTTAAAGATCAGTGTCAAGTAGGGGAAAGAGTAGATGGGAGGATGTATAAGGGCTGGGGGTGAGCCATGCAAATAGAAAGGGAACAAAAGACGTAGGGATCGTCGGCCGACGTCATCGAGCCGAACCAAAAATGGAGACACGATTGCGCCGCATCGACCTGAGGATGATCCATTGATCGATTGCCGCAACAGACTTTAGCAAGTCGTGACGAGCGCTGCGTAAGTCCTCCGTTGTAATGTCGAGTGAGATCGAGACCCACTGGGGCTTGGATATGACGTTGACCATGGGAGCCAAGTCTCGATTCTTCTCGAGATCATGCAGTGATGCGATAGATCCAATACATGTACGAATGAAAAGGGGTGCCAGTGCAGGTTTCCGAGCCTTGAAAGATGGGCCTTGGGCGATTAAGCATTCCGCTATTACAGTAGCACTACTCCGATCACGAACTAGTGGCTGTGACTTACTAGTAAGGAACCATGTGCATAAAAGTTGGAATGAAGCGGACTTGATACTGCTGCCTGCTGGAGACCTGAAAGACTATCCTAATGCAGAAGCGTAAGCGCAGAGGGTACGATACCCCGACTGACCACAGTAGGACGAGACCAACGCTGGATGTGAAGACTTTGTGGTCTCAATATTGAGGAAGATACCAAGTAGGGTTGTATATTCAGTAACTTATGTACTACGTAGGTAGTAGTTATATTTAGTATCATAGTATATACCATAGTAAAACGGCAGCCTCCCCCCGACATGGCGGTAGTCATCAACATGCATAGTACCGATCAATACTCCGCCATGTGGCTGATGGCCGAATGGCCACACTCCACTTCAAAATCGTCGGGGCCTCGTGGTGGGTTAATGATGTGTAGTTGCCAAGATTGAAGACGCATCCAGATTCTATAGTAGGGATCTGGATCAAACGGAAAAGTGAGGGCTGGGAATGGAGATTTTGCATGTCGCCTGCCGCATATGTACCACGATCTCCATTCACACCCAATAAATCCAACTCTTACCCACCACCGAAATGAGAGAGCACTTCTCGTCCGAAGCAAGTGGTCAAGTCTACGAGGAGATTGATAGGACTCGCGCACAACAGGAGCAACAATGGAAAGAAAATGATCAGGTACGCATACAACACCACCATTAATTAGAACGAAGCCTAAAAGATAAGAGGCAAATAGGAAGCTTTTGGAGAGAAAGAGAAGAAGAGAATGTATATGTAGCCACACGCCGGTCATGACCATGATTAACGATTTTTCCGCGTCCGACTAGCTCGACTGCTTCGTTGCGTGCCGGGCACCCGTTTGCGCTGGAAGCCCGTAGGAGTGGTTCGCTCGACCACCTTCACAATCTGCACATCATCATCCTCATCCTCATCATCGTCACTGATTTCCACCCGCGTTCTCTCCTCGTCGCTGGCGCTTCGTGCGGGAGACTCCGCTCGACCTGGACGAGGCGCTCGCGTCGAGGACGGGTCCAGGGACTGACGATGCTCCATCATTGACGGCCGAGATGGGCCATAAGGCATCGGCATACCGGCGGAATAATCTCCACGGTATTGAGAGCTTACGCCCGTGTCAGGCGGCATCGATCGATCAATCGGGAACTGGCCAGAACCATAGTGAACCATCTGCATGGGGTTGTAGTATGATGACGGGGCCCACTGGGGGTCGTCTGGTAGCGGTCGTGGATACGGTGGCTGTTGTAATGGCTGGGGATGACCGCTCGGATCGAGATTCATATAATGGGAAGAAGACCTTGGCCGGATAGGGGACGCAGACTGTTGGGGCCGTAAGGATTGTGTGGTTGGGGTTCGCGGACGCGCAGCGGACGAGTTGCCGGACCGACCGTGTATCGTGGGATTCCACTGAGGTTCGGGGTCGAATGAAGGGTATGGAGGCAGTTGTTGCTCCGGGACCGCAGCGTCTTTGCGGCGAGAGACTGGCCGCGAGGCCGTCCCCGCACCATTCTGCCTGGAGCGTCGTGCGCCGCTCGACCTGCCCTCGTCCGTTTGTTGTCGTCTTCGCTCTAGAGCATCCAATTCACGCTGGGAAAGCCGAACGTTCTTCCTGCCTAACAATTGTGCCCGACGGATACGCTCCAACGCTTGATCCACCAAATGATCTTCCTTGTCCCGCATCGCCAACTGCACCGCGTAGGCCACCGTGCTGTCTTCATGGTCGTACAAATCATATTCCCCTCCCTCTATCGATTCAGTCTCGTCGAATGGGTCCTCATAGTCGTATCGCCCGCGCCTGTCATACTGCAACTGCCGTTCATATCCGACGCGAGCCTTGCGCACCAGCTGCCGCCCATATGCACTCTCCTCCTGCTGTTCCTCTTCCTCACTCTCAATCTCCTCGACGCGCCTGGACTCGTCCCACGGAGCGCGCCCTCCCCGGTTTGGTCTCCCCATTCGTGCCCCAGGTGGTCTTCCCCATCGGGGCATATCATAAGGAGCTCGCGGCCGACCACCTAGACCGCCTCCTCGGAAAAAGCATTCTCGATTGGTTTGTCCATCATGGCGGCGTGGCCAAAGACGGTGACACCGGTCGCACCAATCAGCCACATGAAGGTGCCGATCGGGGAGGCCCAGAAGAACAAGGGGACCGCGATGCAGACCATGATCGTGTACAGCTGAGAGGTGTTGAAGCGACGGAAGCCAAGGTCCAGATCACGACCGTTGAGCCTGCCGATTCCCCAGAGACCAACAGCAACCAGCATGATCAGAAACATCAGCGGCCAGTTGGTCAACAGACTGTAGATGCTCAGCATCACAAAGACCACGGCATAATTGCTGGAGAAATAGCCCAGGTTGTAGTTGACACGGCTCTGCACTTCCCCAATATTGGCTGGCTTGGACAAACGCTTGAGATCGAAGAATTCAGAGATGGGACGCAGATTGGCGAAGCGGGAGCCCATGGACTGGCTGCGAAGGCTGTTGAAACGGTCGCCGAATCGCGAGGTGATGACCTCGATAGGAATTTGGATCGCCATTGTGACAGGAGGGACGGAGTCAAAGGTACAAGAAGGACTGAATGGATGAACGTGCAAAGAAGGAGGGCACAGAGAAGGAAAACAAAAGAAGCTCAAAAGAGACTGACGCGGGTCAAGAGGGAGAGGAAGAGGGAGAGGGAGAGTTGAGCAATTGACAAGGTTTGAAGATGGGGATTTAATGCAAGGACGGGGCAGACACGATAACACGAAGCCACAACGGGTGAAGAGTTCTCAGTCTGCTGAAAGGGGGCAAAGCGCAGGCGTGTGGCGGGCCGCTTCGGGGCACTTGGGCCAGGGCGGAAGTTCACAGGCAGTCACTTTTCCACTCCTCCTCATACCAAGTCGGCGGAGGACTTCAACCTTGAGATGACCCACCCTAGCAGCTCAGGCCCGCAGTGATTCTTCATGCGGTAGTATTCCCAATCCGCGAGAGTCGTGTTTTCTCTTCCCCCTCTGATCACCTGCTGCGGTGCGCAGAGAGGCAGCCCTATTTCAATATTGCGGCCAGGTTTGTTGACCTGTCGTTCGGTCGGACGGTGGTCGACTCCGTGGGCCTGAAGTGGATCTGGGATTTGCTATATTCGGAAACAGCACGAATGAATGACTGAATGCCAGCTCTGTACCTGAGCCGCTTATTCAGACGACTCAGCCACACCTTCAATAGAGCCGTTCGAAGATGTGTGGTGGTGTCCGCCTGGAAACAGGTCTGGAGGCGAGCTGGGCTTTTGGCGTTTTGAATCACCACATGCGATGAACCAAAAAGGAGGAAAGTGCCAGCGGTCGGTAATACCAGGCGTATATGGGACTGCGCCCTTGATCTGCGAGTGGGAGGAACTAGGAAGTATGGACTGTCCACCCGTCAATGGCTATCAGGGCCATCAATCGAGGTGAAGGTCTGAGATGGGAGGGTGAGACTTCTTCGAAACGGGCGTCACAGAGGCTATATACTCATCATATGATCATACTGTAACTGCGGTCCATCAATGCCTATCAGGTACCGAAAGACTTTCGAGGTTGACCGTCATGTTGAAGAGTCTTCTTGATACGTCGAAATGGCGGTCACATACATGAGAGTCATCACTTCGGTTGCCACTGCAGCCTGCACTCACTGCATAAGGGTTCAAGATCCATTGGACCACGTCGAGGGACCGTGTATGGACCGTCCGGTCTATGGAGTCTATTCAGCACTGCAGTGGACCTTTTTCAGCGCTACATTTAGTGGTAGAGACGCATTCGACTTGGTCCCGATCGCGTTTGTCCATTCTCCGCAATCGTGGGTACGGAGTACGAACTCCTTAAGACTGAAGAGTACTCCTTGCGAGCTTTTGCACTCGACTTGTGTACCTGCGTGGCCTTTCCACAGGTCCCGGGCCCTTGGTGTGATATCGCTGACACTTCAGTCATCCCTACAAGATGATCCGAGTTTACAATGATGAACGCCTCTAAAGCCTGAACTCTAGAGCACGTGAATAGTTCGCAGTGATACACTCCCCCACTCCAGATAACAGTAAGTACTAAGTGGGTCGTAAGTAGTAAAGGACTAAGTACGTAGAAATTAGTCAAAGTACTGAATAGTGAATACTGAGTACTCACACAGTTATCCTCAAGGCCGAGGGAAATGGGTTTCGGGTGTGATGCGCGACTGTTTCAGACTGGGAAAATCTCCCCCACAATTTTGAGTATCTCCATCCCGAGAAAAACTAAAGCCCAGTTGTCCACTTCACGGAGAGCTTCGATCTTTTTTCCAATGAGCCCCACCAGCACATAACCCTTGCCCACCTTCCTTGGACACTATCTTTCCTCTTGTCTTTTCTTCTTTGCATCGCCTTTGTGTCTTTGCGGGATTGACCGCTCTCATTGGCAATCATGAAGACTGCCCTCTTCTCCTTGTTCCTGCTGGTCTTTGTTGGTCTCGCGGCGGCTTGGTCGAAAGAAGGTAAGGTGTCCACTTCAGCTGATTACCCCCGTGGCTCGAGTACTGCTGTCGCATTCATGGGAAATTGCGCTCCAGTCTGATGCTTGCCGAAGCAGACCATTGACTCTTCCTTTCTCTGCAGATTATGAAATCTTCCGACTCCGCGATGAGCTGGTCACTGCTGAAGGTGCCAACGTGACCTTTTATGGTACGAGACTACCCCGGTCCCTCCCTCTCCTAAATTCCCCCTGAGCTGGAGCAACGTCTGTCGTTTCGCACGATGCGCTCCGTGTACTTCTTCTTTCAGAATTGTGTGTGTCGAGTCCTGGGGAGAAGCACAACAGACTGACGCAATTGCCTTGTTGGTGACCATGACCAGACTTCCTCGAGATTCGTCCCAATGCCAATCAAGATCAAATCATCAAGGCCCATCGCCAAAAGTCGCGAAACCTGCACCCTGACAAGGTTCGCCGCACCTTCATTGCCAACTACTCCAAGGACAAGTCCAAGGCCAAGTCCGCCAACGGTGTCAACGTGAACAAAGGCCCCTCGAAGCGGGAGGTGGACGCTGCTGTCAAGGCGGCCAATGCTCGCTCGGCACGACTGAACCTCGTCGCCAATGTGCTCAAGGGACCCGGTCGTGAGCGTTACGATCACTTCCTGAAGAATGGTTTTCCGCTTTGGAAGGGTACCGGCTACTACTACGATCGCTTCCGCCCCGGTCTGGGATCGGTCCTGCTGGGACTCTTCCTGGTCTTTGGTGGCGCGGCCCACTATGGTGCCTTATACTTGGGCTGGAAGCGTCAGCGTGAGTTTGTCGACCGGTATATTCGTCACGCACGCCGTGCTGCTTGGGGTGACGAGTTGGGTGTGCGCGGAATTCCCGGGGTGGTCTCTGCCCCCGCTCCGGCTCCTGCCCCGGCTCCTGAGACCCCCGAGGGAGGCGCCATGGCCATGAACCGCCGCCAGAAGCGCATGATGGACAAGGAGAATCGCAAGGAGAAGAAGACTGGCCGGGCGAACGGACGTGGCGTTACTAGCTCCGCCCCGGCCTCTGGTACCTCGACCCCGACCGAGCAGCCCACGTCCGTCGGCGAGCGCAAGCGCGTGGTTGCCGAGAATGGCAAGGTTCTGATCGTGGACTCAATTGGTAATGTCTTCCTCGAGGAACAGAATGAGGAAGGTGAGAAGCAAGAATTCCTGCTGGATATCGAGGAGATTCAACGTCCCTCTGTGCGGGACACCATCGTGTGCAAGCTGCCCGTTTGGGCCTACAACAAGGTCGTTGGTCGCCTGTTTGGCTCTACAGAGACTCTCGAGGAAGAGGAGGAAGTGTCTGCTGCCGAGGCAATTGTCGAGGATACTGCCGAGACCACTGCGAAGACCAAGTCATCTGCACGTCGTCGCGGTAAGCGCAATCAGCGGTCATAAATTGTGCCTCGTGTTTGAGAACTGGGGGTCAGTGACGGTCACACAAAAAACATGAGATGGTGGTGAATCTGTACAACTCCTTATGCTATGATAAATGCTGCAAAAGCGCAGAGAATAATCTAGAATAGACTTTTTTCTCTTTTCTTTCCGTGTCCGTTCACACTTGAAACTATTTGAGCGACATTGATGAGGCCGATGTGGTGTTGCATCAGCAAGCTCTCTCGCAGAACTCGCCTCGGACACGCGAATCCTCGCAAGGAAATTCGACTGGAATTCCATCGCCTTGATTGGAATGCCATAAACGCTACGCAAAGTCCTAACTATACTCCCATGCCTGTCATATACATGATCCGCGGGCATATATCATTATCCAGTGATAGTCGACCACGAATCTGCCAGAGCACAATCAATACCCACTTTGGGCACCAACATGGTCCACTTCACTGGCAGAGGGTATCACACAGTCTTAAATAGAGGACTTTCGGCCAACTGCCGGGCTCTTACTTTTCCTTGACGCCCATTGCATACCCCGTGGATTCCAGTTGATGGTGGCCACTGGCCAGTGGGTTTGTACTTTGTAAAAAGTACAGCCTACAGAGTGAAGAGACACCAATGTTAGTCACGTCTCATTATGGTCTTCGATTCGAATTTACTTGTCCACCATTACTTTGGGCCTGATCTCGAGAGGGATTTGGAAGTCTATTGTTTATTGTCTGCACTTTGCAAAAGGCCACCCAGGAGTAAAGTGTCAACACAGAGACAAAAGCAACGCGGTGAGTATGAGTATCATGAATCGTTGAGCGCAACATTGAGAGAGGGCTTCAAGGCAAAGGTTCGTCAAGTCGGGATCCCTTGACTGAGAACAGGCTATTCATCAGGGGTCATAATAAGTGGAAAACAGGGGACAGATGGGACTAGACCAACACCAAGGAAAATATCGCTCTTAAGATCCGACACTGGATTCGGGTCCTCCGAGTGAAAAACTCGCAGCCATTGACGCCCGCTTTTTTTGTTCGGAAATAAGAGAAAATGAGTGCTGGGATATTGTTCCCAATGTCACTCGATGCTCAGGGTCGCTGTTACCTCCAGTGTGTCGCTTAAGCGAACATCTTCGCCAAACTCAGCAGCCCATTCATACCCTCCGACAGACCACCTCCAGCACCCCCACTCATGCCCCCGTAGCCGTGTCCTGCAGAAGAAGCACCTAACGCACTTGCGACCCCGTGAGGGAGTCTCAATCCCACCATCGCCAAGAGCTTTGGCAAGACTCCACTGGTCAGCAGTGGGACAATCACCATGAAAAACACCTTGACAGGGTGTTGGCGCATATAGCGCCAGATATCCCGCAGCAGCTTCTTTGCAGAGTAAATCATGCGCTGGACGAATCCTTCGCGTGGCCGGGCACGTCGAGATGAAGATGAGTAGGATGAGAACACAGAAGGGCTCGTGGATCGGCCAGTGGTCGACCGGCCGAAGCCGAAGATCGACGGCGCAGAATGGCGTGCATGGTAAGTTGAGAAGCCTTTGTGGCTGGAGGACGATGAGTGGCCCTTGTGGCTGCGCGTGGGAGAGCCGCGGCGGCGGACATAGTACCCTCCTCCTGAGGATGAGGACTTGCTGTTCGAAGAAGGCGCTTCAAACCAGCCCATGTTTGCGGTTGGGTTGGACGAAAAGAATGAGTGTGAATGATTTTGAAGTAACCCGCGCCGAGTATCTACTGTCTGGGCGTGTGCGATCGAGTAAAGATATCGATTTGTTCCAAGGACCTTCGCAAGTGGAGCTCCTGAATGGGGCCTTTCGCGGCGTTTCCGATCACCACAATTTTAAATGAGGAGATTGTTGCGATCGATATTGATTGCGGAAAGCCAAAGAGCTCTTCGGACTCTCGCGGTCGTGTAAATTGACTTTCAAGGATGGCACAATGCTTTGCAGGTGCAGAATCTGCAAACGATGAAGAAGAAGATTTTGTTTTCTGCTCTGTCCCCTCAGACTCGCATATGCTGCAGGAAGCCGAGCAGTGTGTGGCAAGGGTTGGACGCAGGCGAAAGCAGACAGCGCAGGTCAAAGCCGCTAGATGCTGCGGCGATGCGGTACTTTGTCTGGTCTAGGCCGCGCTGTACTTCAATGACTCCACTAGGGTGGGTTTGTCGTGCATGTGCAAGAGACGGATTCTGTGTGCTGGCACTTTCGTATTAGTTCGCGATTGCCAATAGCGATATATAAACAGATGTGGTACACCTCTAGATCCAAGGGGAAGGGATGTGGAACAGATCGAGCTTCGAGAGGGGTCAATTGAGAACTTTGCCCCTGGCGAAACGAAGCTGGTGGCTGGAGAGCGAATGGCGAATGGGCTGACCCAGAGCTCATGTACCTGGCTACATACAATGTACGAATCTACTCAAACTTAGTACTGATTCAATCCCGAGTACACGGCTCAACTTTCCGGAGATAGCAGGTAGCCGAGTCACTTGTCGCACTATTCTGTCTGCAGTGTACCAGATATGCACCAGTGCCCAGCGCGGTTCGATTCCAGCTCGCAATACTCATGTGTGGGGACGCGTGTCAGGTCGGATGTTGTACTATTTTGTATGAGTACCACCCCATGAGCTGTGAGCCTGTGACCCCGCTAGCCCGGACTCCCGAACCGAAGATTTGCAAGCCTCGACACCTGAAAATAGCAGTACCTCGATTTGTAGGATCATGATGCTGGAAATCTTGTTGCCTGAGGCATTGTAGACTGGCTGAACGACGTCACTGGCGTCAAGCCGTGGTTCTTATACTCGAGCCGTTCATAATCGCTTCCCAAGTTTCAAGGCTGATAGTACATTTCACTTTTGATCGGCACTTAAGTCACTTCAGAACCGCCAAGATGACCAGTGAGTTTATTATTCAAAAAGGCTTGGTCACTTAAAATTAACCCGTTCCATGATGCAGAAACTCCAGACTATTGTTAGTACTTATCTCACCACCGAACACTAGGCGCACTCCCCACTAACTGTGTTCGTAGATAAAATCCTGGGCGTATCTAGCGATGCGACACAGCCGCAGATTCGCAGCGCATACAAGAGGTGCGATCAACACATGCTGAATGACACTTCAGTGAAGCAGCAGAGTTCCCGGTCCAAGCGTCATGGATTACTGACCGAGTGGTTCCCAGGGAATCGCTAAAATCGCATCCCGACCGTGTACCTGCCGACTCCCCCGAGCGGCCTGCGCGGACCAAGAAGTTCCAAGAGATCAACGACGCCTACTACACTCTATCGGATCCCACTCGCCGCCGAGAATACGATCAAACCCGCGCCTTTGAACAAGCCGAGGATGAAGCAGATGAAGAGATCCCCACAGGCGGTCGTGGCTTCCCTTGGTCTGCCTTCGGCTTCGGCAGCCGCGAGGAGCGAGACGATGATCAATTTGGGTCTGTTTTCGAGGAGATGTTGCGCGAGGAGGGCCTGGCCGAAGAAACGGGCGACAACGGTAACCGACGGACTCAACCCACTGGGCGGTTCTGGGCGATCGTTGGTGGAGTTAGCGGAGGAGCACTGGGCTTCATTGTTGGTAATGTTCCCGGGGCCTTGGCTGGAGCGGTGGCTGGAAATCGACTCGGTGCAGTCCGTGATGCGAAGGGAAAGAGCGTCTATGAGGTCTTCTTGGACTTACCGCAGCCGGATCGAGCGCGCCTGTTGAGTGAGCTCGCAGCCAAGGTCTTCCAGACTACCATGGGAAGGTAGACGGGCTTGACGGGGGAAGAAAGGTTGGGACAGATCTCTTCAGTTCAATAATGCTAGTCATGTTCGAGGGACACGGGCGCAGAAGCAAGACAATCACTTTTCTGTATGATTTAAGTATTTAGTCTGTTAGTATAAAGATCTATATCTTAGAAGGACTCAATGCAAGGCCCCGAGCGAGGGAATATTGAATGTCGTGTACAAATGACTGGTCATAGTAGTCTCTTAACCATGAAACATGTGATCAGAGTGCCCCCGCTGGGACCAGGCACGTTTCCACTTGCTTATCGATAACGGTGCTTATTTTTGGCACCAGAAGCTCTGCCTCCAGATGCATCTGGCTTTTTGTGATGACTTGACAAGCTTCCAGACTATGATAGGCATCAGATTAATGAAAAATGCACTCGAGGAGTCTCATGAAATCACTGAACCATAATGTATTTTGATCAGTGTCTGGAATTGTCAGAAGGCCGTGCTCTTGAGGGTTCAACAAGGTACTTCAGAATGTAGATAAACTTCGTGCTGTGTCCGTTCTCCCCACCCCCTTATGTACTCACCGCTTGCGGTTGAAAAGAACACCCCTCCATTTCGAGGGCTACCTTGCACTTATGTATATTTGTTCTTGCCGAGCGAATCTCTGATCACATCTTTCGTCTTGTCAATTGAATCGCTTGTCCATTATTTCACCATGACTACCGCTACTGCTGTCTACCCCACCCTGGAGGATCGCCCTCTCAAAGACACAATTGTCCTCTTCGATGTCGACGAGACCTTGAGCAAGGCTCGGCGTGTAAGTTGCGACGGCAGTGCCCCCTGAAACGGAGCATGAGCTGGTCTGACCATTTTTAAATCTAGTCTGCCACCCCTGAGATGCACGAATTGCTCTCACGACTGCGACACAAGTGCGCCATCGGCTACGTTCGTCCCTAGCCCCGCGATATTTCTGTTCTGTGTCCAAGTCCTGACTTGAGTGCATGATTTAGGTTGGCGGCTCCAACTACGTGAAACAACAAGAGCAGCTGGGTAATGCCACAACTGAAGTTACCAGTCTGTTTGACTTTTGCTTCTCCGAGAATGGTCTAGTCGCATGGCGTCTCGGCAAGCCCCTCCAGAGCAACAGCTTCATCCAGTGGCTTGGTGAGGACAAGTACCAGGCGCTTGCGGACTTCTGTCTTCGCTACATTTCCAACGTCAAGTTGCCCCGCAAGCGTGGTACCTTTGTCGAGTTTCGCAATGGCATGATCAACGTGAGCCCCGTTGGACGTAACGCCAGCGTGGAAGAGCGCAACGAATTCGAGGCGTAAGTCTCCCGACACCTCTTTCCATGAGGCGAGGGGCGCATCAGATATGATTGAACGCAAGTTGACGAGACAACTTCAGATTCGACAAGATTCACAACATTCGCCGGGATATGGTTGAGGCGTTGAAGAAGGAATTCCCCGACTATGGTCTCAGGTGAGTGACTCCAACCTAGTAGAAGCTTCTATTTCATGCGTCCATCTAACAAGACCCTCGCGGTGATTAGCTACTCCATTGGAGGCCAGATCTCTTTCGATGTCTTCCCTACCGGCTGGGACAAGACCTACTGTTTGCAGCACGTTGAGGCTGAGAAGGACATCACTGGTGTCGAGTATAAGACCATCCACTTCTTTGGTGACAAGTGCTTCCCCGGTGGTAACGATTACGAGATTTACATGGATTCCCGCACTATTGGCCATGCCGTCGAGGGACCGGAAGACACCATGAAGCAATTGAAGGAGATCTTCGATCTTTAGATCATAACCACCTCAGACGAAGAGTTGTCGAGGGAGTTTTATAGTGTTGCGATACAGCGTCTGCATATTGAGAGCGAAAAATAATGGACCAATCGAGGCCCCTATAAATAACAAGATCTTGAGACTAATTGAATCCCCTCTACCCACATGGAATAGCCGTGATTTCGCCCGGAAGATGATCCCTCTTTAATGATGTACCCATGTCTCTCTGATTTACATACATAGTGACAAATTGACGATAACGTCCACGGTGGATATGTGGCAGTGTGGCAGTGTGGCGTTGTGGCGGTGTGGTTGAGTGCACTAGAATTGATGAGGGACGAGGTTTCCCGGAAATTTGCGGGGCGCCTCGGGGAAACGGCCAGGGCCTGTCTAATCTTCCAACGTTGTATGGAAAGTTTCCCGGTCCACCTTTAGTCATCGGCGGTGGTCGGGCTTTGCGTGCGTCACCAGCTGCAATCAACTTTGAGGGTGAATCTCAAACAATCGCACAGGGGAAAGTACACAAACAGCACCACAGCACCGACGATCGCAGTCACGAAGCCAGTCATGGCGCCTCAGAAGACTCTCGTGGAAATTCCACGGAGCATACTCCCCCGCCTGACTTGGAATAGCTCCTCGTCTCGCCCAGCTGTCACACCCTCACATTGTGCCGCGATCGCGAAACGGCCATCATACGACCACTATGCTCAAGCCCGCTCGTCCTTCTCATGCCAGACGCACAGAAACGAGATCGAAGCTCAATACCGAGCCTTTTCAACGGCCGTACAAAATTCACGACGTGGCTCTGCCGGTCTCCGTCAACCTTCGGTCCCTGCTCAAACAACCCTGACACCACAGCAAACCGTCACTAGTCCAGTCAGACACAATGGAGTTTATGTCGCAGCCTTTAAGCCTGCCCAGCGCGCATTTCACGCAACCCCTTCTCGGCCCCGAGAGCATCATTTCGACACCCTCCGCTTCGTGAAGCGACTTCAAGCCGAGGGGTTCAGCGAAGAGCAGGCCGTGGCCATGATGCGCGTCCTCAACGATATCATCCAAGAGTCGATTCAGAATTTGACACGGACAATGGTACTTCGCGAGGGTGAGTGACATACAACTTCAGCCAGAGTTCGATGTGGTCGCGGAACGCGCATTTCTGATCAAGCTTCGGTTTTACAGATTCGGAACGATCGATCTACACACAAAAAGTCGACTTCGCTAAATTGCGCTCTGAACTTTTGAACGCCGACTCCACCGAAGCACAGCTCACGCGTTCATCGCACGAAAAGATCGCGGCGGATATTGCAAAGCTTAATTCTCGCATGCGTGACGAAATCGGTCGCACGCAGGCATCTGTGCGACTAGATCTGAACCTCGAGAAAGGCAGAATCCGTGAAGAGGCCAATGGCCAGGAGATGCGAATCAAGGAGACCGAGACACGTATTGAGCAAGAAGTTGCTGGCTTGCGGGAGCGTGTCGAAGCTGTCAAGTTTTCAACGCTGCAGTGGCTGATGTATGCATTTCGAACCCGATCAAGTCTTCCTGGGATTGTTGCTAACTTTTCTTCTGCTTCTAGGGGTGTATGCACTGGTACCGCTGCTTTGATTCTTGGTGCTTGGCGTCTTTTCATGTGATTTGTGTTGTCGTGACCTTTGTAAAGTGTGCATAGCCGGGCTGGGAGTGTCTTTTGTATCATTAATCTCTACTTGCTCGCTGGGGGTTCTTCTCAAGACGAGTCTTTACTGATCTGTATAAATCTATCATTCACTGTTCTAGCCTGCCCCATGAATGTTTGAATCTCTACACGAAGCTGCTCGTCATTCAAACATGATTACAGTGGGAGGGCACAATACTTATATCAAATACAGCTTACGTTGGCCATTATTATGTATGGCTCAAAATATATCGACAGGATGGGGAATACTCTGCCGATCAGCCCGGTAGAAAGTGGACCGTGGACTAGAGTGTTTCGAGTCTACCTCGGAACAAAGGCCTGATGATAGACCAACAAACAGAGGTTTATAAGGCAATGAGGAGCGACTTCAATCTAGACCGTCTCAGCCACGATAGTCTTGGAAGTAATATCACCTTGCAGAAGTTTCAGAAGTTTCATGTTTCTGCAGAACAACGTTGTCAAGGCTCATTATTCGTTGCCATTGTGCGACTGCTGATAGCGGACAAATACGATACAAGCCATTGGTGGTGTAAATCCCGGAGGCCGTCGGTGACTACCTCATTCAACGCTAGTCGAGTCGAGCTGATGCGGTGCGTGTCTGCGTGATTGTGACAGTCGGCTCTCGGCAAACCTCTCTCCAGCAGAGCAATCACGGTTTTGCCATCCTTGGGAGTTTCTCAACGACATGGTCACTGCCATGTATACCAATAAGCAATCGGGACTGAATTCGCCCCCAATTCTCTGGAGGATATTTCAGTCAATAGCCTCAAAAAGGAGGTGACTATAAGAGGTGCTCATACAACACCTGCGCGGTGTTCTTGGTCCAGCCGGGCTATTTCAGAATGCTTATCTGAGGGGGTGCAAGTGGGTGGTGTGTACCTGATATACCTACTGGCTGATCGACACTCAGGGTTACAGTTTTCATGCTTAGCGCTTGAATAAACACCCGTTAGCAGCGAAGTAATCAAAGCTATGAAGGCGCTGTCCCAATCACACATGACTCTGTGAGGTCCCAGCGTACTTGACTACGACCATAAGAATGGCTTCTCGTCAGCAAATGTCTGTGCAGCTGTATAGCTTTACCTGCCCTGTGTTGTAGGTCAGTGGAACTGGGTTCAGTCAAGCCGATCATCCTTATACTTCCGTCTCAAAAAGCGTGCTAGCACTCCACGGGGCGTCTCTGGCCCTGATCATTATCTACTCGAGTAGAATCGACCACACGAGCGCCTGTGCTGTTCTTCCAGGTGGTTGAGCGCTTGACGAAACAGTCGTTACTATCATGTTTGTGCCAATTCTAGTCGCACTTGCCATTCTGGGGCAACCGAGACTGGTCGATGGATCAGCATCACCTGGCGGTATACTCGATGTTTTCCAAGTCTATCAACCCGTGAATTACCAGCCAGGAAGTGTCAACAACTGTGACCTAAACGTCCTGCTGATGTACCATGTCTTCGCCGAGAGCTATGGTCAGCCCTTCGTCGGTAGGACATGACCTAATCACCGTGAATTCCCAATTGTGTCTTTAAGGGTTGAGTCTGACTACAAATCAACAGGGGACTACGTACCACCGAGCTGCAGCTTCGACACCGTTCGGATCAACATGACTGTGACCTCAAGTGGCCGTCAATATGATCGACTGGCGCTGATGTACCTTGGCGATGCAGAGGTGTTTCGCACCTCCACAGCTGAGCCGACTTCCACTGGGATTGCATGGACATACATTAAAGAGATGTCTCAGTACAATGCGCTCTGGCAGGCACCACAGAAACTTCTTTTCGACTTGGGTAATATCATCAATGATGTGTACACGGGTCCTTTCAATGTCAGATTGACCGCACATTTCTCGAAAACCGAGAAAGCACCAAGTGCGGACATTATCCTTCCAATTTCCGCCAGAAGATCTGCAGCAAACTCAGCCAGTGCTTTTACGGTGCCATCAGATAACACCACCGTTACCTACGGTATTCCAAACACTGTCAAGCAGGCCGTCGTGGCAATCTCAGCTTGCGGCCAGTCTCAAGAGGAATTCTGGTGGTCCAATGTATTCACAGAAGATACGCATGACTTCGACAGTACGGTTGGGGAACTGTATGGATACTCGCCATTCCGAGAGATTCAGCTTTACATCGATGGTATATTGGCTGGAGTTGTCTGGCCCTTTCCTATTATCTTCACTGGGGGGGTAGCACCTGGGTTTTGGCGTCCCATTGTTGGTATCGATGCCTTCGATCTGCGACAGTCTGAAATCGACATTTCACCATTTCTCCCCATGTTACAGGACGGCCGGCAGCATTCATTCGAGATTCGAGTGGCTGGTGTGGCCATCACTGCAGGTGGAACTGCCGTCCTGACTCAAAGCGTTGGCTCATACTGGGTTGTCACCGGCAACATCTTTCTTTTCAATGGTCAGCAGGCTCGCTCGCAGAGCAAGGATAAAAGTCGCGGGTCTGTTCCACACGTTGTTACACCAGCTCCGATATTCTCTGTTAAGCGACACTTGGCACAGAACAAAACCGGAGGCAACGACACATTGTCTTACTCTGTCACCGCAGAGCGCACACTTACCGTATCATCCCCGGATTATACGTGGTCGCAAAGACTTTCGTTTTCCAACTTTGGTTACCTAAACCAGCAAGGCTACAGTCAAGTCAACGATCAAAAAACGTCGGGAGTGAACAGAATCACCAAGCTTGGACATGGCCATCAGGTAAATTCGACCAGCTTCGACTATCCTCTCCTAGTCAATGCGACCTATGGCATCACACCAAATTCTTTGTCAATAGACGCTTGGATGACACGAGGCCTGGATATCAAGTCCTCTGGGGGACCTGGCATATCGACCTACACCTTTGTCTCAGGTCCATCTGAGCTTCACACCTCGCAGTCTGGCTCAGCACACTACAAGTCAGTCACAGGCTCAGGTTCATTTTCCTATGGTTCTACGAGTGATGAATTCTCAAGCATTTCAGCTGGAGTGGCTTACTCGCGACGTGTGGAAGCTGTGAATGGAACTGTGGTCAGTGATTCAGAGCCTGGATCTGTGAGATCTGCTGCCCCCGGAGGTATTCAGAAAGGGTTGGGCCGAGGAAATATCCGGAGCATGCTGGGAAGAGGACCAGGAAATCCTCCAAGCTAGAATTCGTCTTTATAATAAGGGACTGAGCGATTCGGAGACAGTCATTGACTTGCAATGATATCAAGTGTTGCTTGACATTGTAAGACCCGATGCCAGACCTCAAGCTCCATATCAAAGCCCTTACTACCATGTCAGTCGGAATGCCAAGCACCGCAATTGTGCAACTCCAGAATCTGCAATGACGGCGCTCGCATGGTCCTAGAGCATTTTCATTAGAGGAGACTATCCCATATTTGGTCTCTGCGAGTGACCGATGGCGAAGCGACCTCGGTGTGCGCGATAGACCCGACTCTTGCGAGTACGTCAAGACGATTTGGAGAAGTACAGGTGAACAAAGTTGCGGCTGAAGACATATTTCTGAATAGCACTCGGCGGGTCAGTGGGACCCGTCTGCCACCTCCCAACACGTGTTGAGCTTAACATGTGGATCTTGATACAAATTGCCACGTGACGTTATCGATAAGAGACCTCCGCGGCCTCGTAGCTTACCAGAACCTAAGTCCGGGCGCATTATCTGGGACGTTTGCAATCTGACACTAGTGTGGCGGCACAAGACCAATCTGATGATTGACGCTCGTTTAAAGCATGAGTGTAGTCACAGAGACATGCTCTATTTCTGGTACGTACAGATCTTGAACAAATGGCTGGAAGATGGCGAGAGAAAACGTACTGACTCTTAAACCGTTTTCTAGGGCAGATTCCCAAGAATCTTATCTCCGCATTCGCGCAAGTTGATTCAGCTGATGGAGACGAACGTCCCAGGAAACGGCACAGAGGCGCGAAATCGCGCCGTACTTCCAGTGTGAGATACGAATTTGGATGCGATTCAAATGATGTGCCTATCGGTTATATTCCGCTGGCCAAATTGTCATTGCGACTGGTAAGCGAATACCATACTCTGTCGTGTCGTGGAAATTGCATTAAATTTTGCCCCTTCGTGCAGATCTATGCCAAACCCCTCAATAGCGACGGTTTGGTGACGTACTCGGGAAGATTGCCTGTTCTTGTCGCGTTGCAGAGCGCGCAATCGCCAAGCTTGAATCACGCCGACAATATCGATGGATGTGCTCGCGAGCAGCTCGAATATACCGTACACTTAAGTACGACCGACGAAGATCAAGAGCCATTGCTATCTTGCTCTTTCGATTATACACAACAATGCGAATTCATCAGCCATGCTCGACAAGTGACTTCTCTTGTCCCTGCCGATCGGTACTACAATTGTCCTCCGACAGCTTGCTACCAAGCTAGTGTACAGCTGCTGATGGAAGATAATTGTGTACTTCTTGAGGTGCTTGGGCTGTGGACAGACTCGCTCGATATCCCCGATCTCAATCATCTGCCAGACTCTGCGTTGGAGTTCTTCTGGAAGTACGCTTTGCATGAGGAAGATGCGACGTTTGAAGCAGAGTCACAGCGTCAGCGACGTGAACAACTTCTGGGATTTTCACGTGATTGGTCACCGCGTGAGTTCTACGAAAACGTGCACGTTCCTCGAAAAACAGAAGAGTCCTCTGCCATCATTAAATCCCCTAACCTCGAATGCGACCTGTTTCCGTTCCAGCGGCGCGCAGTTCGATGGCTACTATGGAGGGAGGGCTTCCAGATCCAGCAGGACGGAAGTATAGGCACGGTAGCTTCTCAGTCACCGAATGGCATCTCAGCCTCATTCAGGAAAATGACTGACGTATACGGGAAGATTTATTATTTCAGCCATCTTTTCATGACAGTGACTACTGATTTATATGATTGGGGCGATACTGCAAATTCGATACATGGGGGTATCCTTGCGGAAGAGATGGGCCTCGGAAAGACAGTTGAGATGATTGCGCTTATTGACTTGAATCGACGGCCTGCAAAAGACTCATTGAAACCAGATCACAATGGTCTACGAATATCTGGAGCCACATTAATCATTACTCCTCCGGCAATTTTGGAGCAGTGGAAGGAAGAAATCCAGCAGCATGCCCCAAAATTGCGTGTCTACCACTATACGGGCATCAAACGTAGCCAGGAGCAGTCAGACGATTTGATGGTCGAGGAGATTGCTGATTTTGATATTGTCCTCACAACTTATAACGTCATCTCGCGAGAAATTCACTATGCAGGCGCTACACCGGGACGGAGCCTCCGTCATGAGAAACGATTCGAACCTCGCAAAACACCTTTGGTCCGAATTGCCTGGTGGCGAGTCTGCCTGGATGAGGCGCAGATGATTGAGAGCGGTGTCAGCAATGCGGCAAAAGTCGCTCGCCTGATACCTCGGCGAAATGCCTGGGCTGTGACTGGCACGCCCTTGCGGAAGAACATAGACGACCTATTTGGTCTATTGCTCTTTCTCCAGTACAGGCCATTTTGTGATTCGAGCTCCCTTTGGAAGCGACTCTACTCGCGTTTTGGTCCTGTTCTGATCAGCATTATAAATTCCATTGCGCTTCGGCACAGTAAAGACAAAGTTCGTGACGAACTGCGATTACCGCCTCAAAAAAGGATCGTCATAACGGTTCCCTTTACACCCATTGAAGAGCAGCACTATGGTCAACTTTTCGAAGAGATGTGCGACCAATGTGGCCTTGATACTCTCGGTGCGCCTCTTACTGGAGACTGGAACCCAGAAGATCCAGTCATTATCGAGAGGATGCGTGCTTGGTTGACAAGACTCCGCCAAACATGTCTTCATCCAGAAGTGAGTGGAAGTAATCGACGAGCTTTGGGCGCAGGGAATGGTCCCTTGAGAACAGTTGATGAGGTACTGGAGGTTATGATTGAGACAAACGACAGCGCCATTCGAGCTGAAGAACGCACATTGCTCCTTACGCAGCTTCGCCGTGGTCAGCTACTGGAGAACGCGAAGCGCAAGAAAGAAGCTCTAGCCCTCTGGCAGAGCGTGTTGGACCATGCTTCAAAGCTTGCAACCGAGAGTCGCGAGCAACTGCGCCTGGAGAGGGTAAAAATCCAAGGGGCAGCTGGCCAACTAAATGGCACCATAGCCACGGCGGGGATATCTGCCGACCTGACTGACGACGAAAGCGAAGGGGAAGTTGACAAAAACAGTCGAATCGGAAAATGTCGTCTCAGACTTCGCGCGTCCTTGGAAGTGCAACACATTGCAGTCTTCTTCACTGCCAACGCGTACTACCAAATAAAAAGCGACCCTGAATTGACCGCGCCAGATTCTGAGGAATACAAGGCATTGGAGAAGAAGGAGGAAGAAGCATACGAGGCAGCGAAGCTGATTCGAAAAGAAATGTTACGGGACATCTCCCGGAAGGTTGAGCAGTACTTGAAAAGAATCCGGGAAAAGGCTCGCAACGATGACTTTGTCCGCATCCCGACCATGAAGCCTTACCTTTACAGCAGAGGAATCGAGTCCTATAGGCTTCTCAACAAGTTCGAAGACCTTTGTGCTGCTTTGAACCAGCATGCAGAACAGTACACAGTCTGGCGAGAGGCCATGACTCGCCTAATCTCCCAGTCACTCATTGACCAAGAGGAGGATGCCGAGTTAGAAGGTAATGAGTATGAGCGTTCGACGAAGCACCAGGACGAAATGTATGTATACATGGAAGCTCTCCGCGCCATGTATGCCGATCGCCACGATGCTCTTACAGGGCAGAAGAACATCCTCATTTCGCACGAAACCAGGGCTGGCATTTCACAAGCGAAAAAGGGGGAGGGTCCTTCCCCGGAATTGTTTCTCTCCATTATGAACACTCGGAGTGAGTTGATGCCGAAACCTGAGCTCGGATCGCTCCGCGGAATAGTCAGTGAACTCCGCAGTCTTGTTGGTTCACTGGACTGGCAAGCCTCAGGAGGCAGCTCGCGCGCGGGTGCCGAACTTGAGATGGTGACTTTGGTCTTAAAGAATGCTGGCCAGATTCTCACAGAGCAGTTGAGGACTTGCTCTAAGATCGAGAGGGAAGTGGAATTGTTTCGCGACACAATGAACAATCGATTGGAATATTATCGTCACCTCCAGCAGATTTCCGACACAGTCGCGCCGTACGATGAGGAAAGCGCGGGTAAGCCGTTGGACCAGAATTTGTTCGAGTCCAAACTAGAACAAGAAGAAAAGATATACTCCAAGATCTCTTCTTTGAAGTCCAAAAGGCGATATTTGATCCATCTACGAGACGAGTCGGGAGAAGAAGATGGTGCTCGGATATGCATCATCTGTCAGTCAAACTTTGAAACAGGTACGATTTAGCGACGCTTTGCTTTCAGGCCCCTGCATCCCCATGCTAATTAACGCTCGATCAGGCCTGTTGACCGTCTGTGGTCATAAATACTGTTCGGACTGCCTTCGGCTGTGGTGGCGCGAACACCGAACCTGCCCTGTCTGCAAGAAGCCTCTCAAACTGAAGGATTTTCACCAGATTACGTACAAACCGCAAGAAATCATTGCACAGGAGGAGGAGACACCACTCAAATTTGAGCATGGAAAACATTCCAAAAACGCGATCTACACAGACATCAGTTCTGGACTCTTGAAAGAGATTGATACTATCAGTCTCGATGGATCTTTCGGCACGAAAGTCGATACCCTGGCACGGCATTTGTTATGGCTCCGCGAGCACGATCCTGGGTCCAAAGCGATTGTCTTCTCGCAATATCGAAACTTTTTGACTGTCCTCAAACAAGCCTTTGAGCGGTTCGGCATCGTTAGTAGCAGCGTCGATACCCCTGGTGGAATTGAGCAATTCAAGAAAAACCCAGCGGTAAGTGAAGAACGTCATATTATTTTCTTGATTGACCTTGGAGTTAATTCGGCAACTCAGATCGAATGCTTCTTGCTACATGGCAAGGCACAATCCTCGGGCCTCACTTTGGTCAATGCAACCCATGTGTTCTTGTGTGAGCCGCTTATCAACACTGCCATTGAGCTTCAAGCTATTGCGCGAGTGCACCGAATCGGTCAGCATCGCCCTACGACTGTCTGGATGTACCTCATATCGGGAACCGTTGAAGAATCTATATATGAATTATCGGTGACTCGCCGCCTTGCCCACATACTTGAGAAAGAAAAACAAGTGAAAAAGGAGAATGTTGATCTGGGTCATGGAAATGAGTCTTTGATCAATGATCTCACGGAAACCGCAATTGACTCCGCCAACTCATTGGAGATGGAGGGCGCGACCCTGAACAACCTGATGACGAGTGGAACAGCAGGCGGCGAACTAGTCAAAAAGGACGACTTGTGGCAGTGCCTCTTTGGAGCAACTGCTGGGAAACAGAACCGTGGCCTTTCAACAGATGCAGAAAGGGAAGTCAGCCGGTTCTTGCGCGGCGAAGCTGCTGAACAAAGGCGAGATGAGAGAGCAATTTGAAAGCCGATGCATTTGCTGAGCATCTCCGTCAACATTGGCCCGTTCTTGAACATGTTTCATGGATTAGCAGGCCTATAATGACCATGAAGATTAAAACGGCCTTCAAATTGCTGGTACTGTAGCCAGATACACAGTAAGTCTCGTGCTCTAAGGCTGTTATGAAATTGACAGCCATAGCTCCGACCACGGCAAGATTCAAAGTCTCGACGTAGCTGACCAGTTTGAACTTATCAGCTGATCCGGTTCAAATGACAACTTTGATAGGCTGTCTCCGCTCGTCGTCTCGTAAGCCGCCAAGAATAGAAGGATTAACAAGTAAGCATTTTGCTTCCACAGCTGGGCGAAGACAAGCTTTAGCCAGTTCCCATGCCGTCAATAAAAGGGACTTGCAGTCTCCTTTAGAAACGATTGTACGCTCGTATGCCTTCTGAAGTCTGTTGAATGACAAGGCGTCGGTTCCTGAGCCTTCATGAATATGGCCAAATACGTGTAGTTTGGGGCGGACTCTCCACAGCGTCTGCAAAAGATAAGGGCATCCCCATTGCAAATCCAGGTGCGCGAGTGGTGGGCCATGTGTAATCAGAACGTCAATTCCTTCGGGAACCAAGCTGGTCCATACATCCTGGTTTCGGGGGTATTGGAAGGCCCAATTTCCATGCTTTAGAGAGTAGGGACTTCCAAAAATTCGAAGCTGGCGACTGGTTCCCGGGCACGAAACTGTTATCTCGTTGTTCTCCAAGTAAATGATATCGCCCCATTCGAGCTGAGCCCTCTGAAACGCAGATTGACGTGGGCGGTCCGGCATGGAATGAAGCAGCAAGTCATGGTTTCCTGCTACTACTATCTTGACGGGGTGAGACAGGGAGCGTAGCCAGTTGAGTGTGGTTTGAATCTCCTCAAAAGAGCCAGACTGTGTTAGATCCCCAGCATGTATGAGGATATCACCGTCGGGAATCAGAGGTTGGGCATTATGTGTATCGGAAATACAGACAATTTCGACCGGTTCTCGAAGCGGCATGGCTATGAGAGGTTTGTGCCAAGCATATAGCGTTCGTGCAAGATAGACAAACGGCTGAGACCAGAATTTCTGCCATGGTCCTGGTCGCTGCCTGTGAATGAGCTCGTGAAGACCGGACATCATTGGAGTATTGAGGACTCCACGAAGGTCGCTCAGTCAGGTGATATCCAGCAGATCAATCAGTCCTGGATCTCAGTACTTGGTTAGACCCTAGAAGTCTATGCGAGAATTCCTTTCATGTAGCCTTAGCTGATAGGTAGCTTCTAGGCTTCAACGTAGAAACTGAAGAGAAGGGGAGACTGACATCTGCGAATTTGGTAGATTATGACAACAACCCCACCACGAGCACGATCGCGGCGATCTTGCCTTGTGATGTTAAACTTAATCCATTCCGTAGTAGTGCATACGTGATTATGATAAAAGCGTACCTTATCTTCCCTTCCTCAATTATGTAGTACCAGTTCCTACTCCTAGTACTGTTTGGCTGTGTAAAAATGATAAAATACACGCGGAGGTAGTATATGCAATTCTCCGGAGTATCCAGTACAGTTAGAACCACGCTGTTGAGCAAGAACCTACTTGTGTGTAATATTCCTCACATCTCACTACATCAGCACGGTGTGCTCAGATGCTGAGGTCTTCTTCACTCGATGCTCGACATTCTAAGTGACGGCCTCAGGCAGCAATTCACCCGACTTCGATCCGTGTTACTAAGCAAAGACGGTGCCCGGACTCCGCCCGCTGACCTGCCGGCCGAGGTGGAGGACGCCCTCTGGGAGTGCGGCGAATCGCCGGGCATCCAACCTAAACACTTAGACATCCGCTGACTGGCTACGGTTACGTGTAGCGAGGGAGCCTGCAGGATTTAATTAAATACTTGACCTCTTAAGATTCGTGAAGCATAATCATATCTTCCACCGCTCCATGTCCCCTCTGCACTGAAATTACGCAGTCCACAGCCCACACTATGGCGTCAGACTCACCGAGCCTCGAGGCTCGCGAACTGAGCCTCGTAGGCAAGGTTGAGTTTCGAATCGCCATGGCTGATTCAGACGAAAAACTGGAGTCCTTGCTGATGACATATCTCCCTCCTTTGCTGCTGAAACTGTCATCAGACAGTGTCGCGGTTCGCAACAAAGTCATCTCAGTCTGCCAGCATGTCAACACACGTGTCAAGAACCCCTCCATTCAACTGCCCGTTGCGGCCCTGTTGAAGCAGTTCAAGGAACAGAAGTCACAGCTCATTCGTCACTTTGACCTCATATACGCTCAGCAAGGAATAGATCGTCTGGGGGCTGACGCGAGAATTGATATCTTGCTCCCTCTGCTACAAGGCATTGCGCAGATTGGCACCTCGCCATCGCAGGGTGCCATTGTGTTCAACCTCGTCCTACGACTGCTGCCACTGTTCAAGATCCCACCAAAGGGCAGCGAGGCCGACCAGAAGCTGAAGGAAACTCTGAGTCTTTCGAATGAGGATAGTCGTTTTCTTGTCTTCTGGCTGACAAGGCTCCTCCTTTTCTCGCCTGCAGCAGGCAATGCTCAGACATGTCCAGGCTTGTCGGTGGACGAGTACAAATTTCTGACCAAAGATGCGCCTGTCACCGAGACGTGGAATCCCGCATCCCAAGGAGGGTTGAATTTGACTGAGACGAAAGTCACTGCTCTTCGATTTCTTGGGAGCGGCGCCTTTGAGGACTCCCAGCGATTCTTGCCTTCATTAATTGCCACGGCAGACGCCAATTCACGGTTGGCTGATCTGGGCGATGAGACCCTCAAGCGATTCGCTGTTGATCTTGAAGACTCTTTCATGGTAGAGCAACTCTACGATCTCTATTTCGGTGCGGGGGAAGCACAAGGCACTCTACCAGTGCGCCCGGCTTTGCAGATCAAAATCTTGACGTTCCTGGGGAAATCCATCAAGGCGACAGAGAATACGCAACGAATTTACCGACTCATCGAAGAAGGGCTGCTTTCTGATGCCGCCAGGTCGGCGCATGGACTGCAAGCATCGAAGCTGAGAACGCAAATTTTTACTTTCACGACATGGGTAGTGCGAATGGGCTTACCATCGAATCTCAAACAGATTGCTCCAAAGTTGATTGCTGGCTTGAGAGATTTTATCCAGTCTCAGGGCTGGCCGAGCCCCGGGGCGAGTGGGCAGAGACTGCCCGCAACAGATCTAAGCTTACGGGGTCTTGCATACGAGAGCATCGGTATCTTGGTACCCAAAGTTGATTTTCAACTTCGTGACGAGACCGGAGAGAATTTCGAATTCGACCTCATCCGATGGCTGTTCACATCTCTTGCCTCTGATGATTCTAGCCCGCAGATCTTTGTGAGCATTGACCAAGCCCTGGGCAGTATCCTGAACTCTTCCCTCGACAACTACAATGAAGAGTTCCAGGCTCAACTGCGCCCTTTCCTGGTGAGCCAGATGCGATTGACTCCGGGGGACACTGACCCTGATACTGGGTTTGACATCACCCGGAGCGTACAGTATGCGGCAGTCCGACTTGCGAACAGATTCCTTCCGTATAGCGATGTTGTGGCGCGCTGGGTTGATCTGATGGCAGTGGCACATGGATCAGAGAGACAACATGAAATTGTTGAAGAAGGAACAAAAGGTCTTCACCCGTACTGGTTCCGGTTGCTCAACCCCGCCAAAGACAAGAAGTGGGAAATCGATCGGGAAAATGCAAAACAAACTGTGGACGCGTGGTTCGAATTTCCCAAGTTCGCTCATGCGGCTCAATTTCTCCTGGGAATGGGCGACAGCAAGGGAGCTTCCAGCGTCCCAGGCATTGAACAGCCCCAGCTTTTATTAGGTCCGTATGAAGGAGCCCTCGTCCCTGCTGTGGCTTTTCTACGGAACACTCTCCTTGCAGAGTCGCTTCATGCCGCTAGCATGTCCACGGAGCTTGAGCAGGACTGGGACTACAAGCTGGAAGTTGAGCTCTCAAGCAGCAACGAGGCACGATCTGCCGTGCGACAGTATATTTGCGACTCTGCGAAGGAGCCCGTGGTCATGCTTTTGTCTGCGATCCTCCGGGGGCTCGCCAAAGAGTCACTCACGGGATTACGGCAAAGCGGTTCAAGTTTCGTTGAGATTTGTGCCTTGTCGCCGAACGATGCAGTCGAGAAGCTCCTTGTCCTTGCTCCCACTCTCATGCAACCTGTCTTGGGCCACAATCAGGACGTTCAAGAATTTGCTGCTAGAGCTCTGGGGATCCTCGCGTCCCACCCATCCTTTGATGAAACTAAGTTGCTAGGTGTCTACACTGATATGAAGGACACGGTTGACGGCTGGAAATCAGCTGTTGGAGGAGCAGCACTTCGTGTGCGCGGCGCAATCATGGCCTTGTCCTATATCTTTAGCCGCCTTTCCTATCGAAAGTCCTCTCGTCGGGTTCCAGACTCAACTCTTAAGAGCTACGTTGACACAATGATTGACATCATCAGTAATTCACGGGATACTCTACTTAAGCGAACGGCTGAAACTGCCCTCGGTCAACTCAGTCTATCGGGCCTTCTGTCAATCGAGACGCTGGATGAGGATGGCTGGAAAGGACTTTTGATGAAGTTGGCAACCGATGCCAAGACCGAGAACAGCACACCTATCTCTGCGCTTGGCCTTTTGACACTTACATTTTCTCGGGCCCAGCCAAATTCTGCCTTGTTCGGCGATTTTATCGAGTCGCTATACAAGCTTCATGAGATTAAAAGTCCAGAAGTTCAGTTCACAATTGGCGACGCTTTGAGTAATGTGGCCGCTGGATGGGATTCACGGGCTTTGATCCAGGAGTTCGACGTGGATGCAGAATTCCCAGGCTCAGACGTGCCCCGTTCAGTATTTGTTGAGGTGTGTGATAAACTTATCAAGGATTGTCGTACCTCTAAGCCGTCCCTCCGCAAGGCGTCGGCTATCTGGCTCCTCTCTCTCGTCAAAAATTGTGGACATCTTCCGGAGATGCAGGAACGTCTGCGTCAGTGTCAAGCCACTTTCTCCAGCTTGTTGAGCGGCAGGGATGAGGTTGTACAAGAGACGGGCGCCCACGGCCTGAGCCTCGTCTACGAGATTGGCGACCAATCTTTGAAGGATGATCTCGTACGGGATTTGGTGGACAGCTTCACCGCAACAGGCTCAAATCTCGGCGGTGGTAATGTCACTGGGGATACTCAACTATTTGAACCAGGAGCTCTGCCGACTGGTGAAGGATCCTCAGTCAACACCTACAAGGACATCATGAATTTAGCTGCGGAGGCCGGTGATCCAACACTTGTTTACAGATTCATGTCAATGGCATCGAACAATGCACTCTGGACAAACCGTGCCGCATTCGGTCGATTTGGCATTAGTACCATTTTTTCCGATTCCAGCGTCGACGGATATTTGGCCAAGAACCCCAAAATCTATCCAAAGCTCTTCCGCTACCGATTCGATCCGAACCCCAATGTTCAGCGATCAATGAATTCAATCTGGCAGGCTCTCGTCAAAGATCCGACAGTGGTGGTTGATACGCACTTTGATCAAATCATGGAAGACTTGCTCAAGAGCATGCTTTCGGGGCGCGAGTGGCGTGTACGCCAGGCAAGTTGCGCCGCTGTGGCCGACCTCGTTTCCGGACAGCGACCTGAGAAATACGCCCAGCATCTTGACGAGATCTACAGTCGAGCGTTTAAGCTTTTGGATGATATCAAAGAGTCTGTGCGAACGGCTGCACTTAAACTGTGTCAAACCGTTACCAACTCGGTGATCCGTACGCTGGAGACCGATGGCTCCGACAAACGAGCAATAGTCCTTCTCGGCAGTGCCGTTCCCTTCCTGCTCAGCGACAAGGGCCTCGATTCTAGTGTTGAAGAAGTCCGCGGGTACGCCATCGGTGCACTCGTTCAGATCATCAAGAAGAGTCCGGGTACACTATTGCATCCATTCGTGCCAAGTATTCTAGAGAAATTCCTCAGCTCTCTTAGCTCTTTGGAACCTCAAGCAGTTAACTATGTTCATTTGAACGCTGAGAAATATGGTCTGACTGGCCAAGATATCGACAAGATGCGCTTGTCAAGTATTCGAACCTCCCCGATGATGGAAGTGATTGAGCGACACTTGATTGACCATCTCGACGAGAACAACGTCAAGGATCTGTCGCCCAAGCTCGAGAATACCCTTCGCACTGCTGTCGGTCTCCCTTCGAAAGTTGGTTGCAGCCGAGTGTTAGTGCTGCTTAGTATGAAGACACTGCTTTTCCGCCCTTACGCCGATCGTTTCATCCAGCTTTTGAGTAAATACGTGGTGGACCGAAATGAGACCGTCAGCGCCTCCTACTGCACGTCAATGGGTTATCTCTTACGACTGGCATCTGATGAACAGGTGCTGAAGACGATTGAACATGCCAAGAATCTCTATCTCAACGGGGAAGACGCTACATCTCGAAACATTGCGGCGGAGATCCTTTACTCGGCTTCCAAGCTCTCCAACGATCGCTTCATGGCATTTGCCACTGCCGCACTTCCCTTCGTCTTTATGTGCAAACATGACGCGGATGACCACGTGAAAGAAGAGTTTGAAAAGGTCTGGCAAGATAACGTGGGTGGCAATCGGGCTGTATCGCTCTACCTGAGGGAGATTGTTGATCTTGTTGCTGAGAACATCGACTCTGCGCGCTGGGCAATCAAACACACGGCGGCACGAGGGATTGCTCAGGCCGTACTATCCTTGGAAGGAGAGCTGGATCTCCCCACGGCCCAGCTGGTATGGCCGGTTCTGGAGAAAGCTCTTGCGGGCAAAACCTGGGAAGGCAAAGAAGTGGTGTTGACGGCGCTTGTGAAGTTCGCGAGCTCCGGTCGGGTGCTGTGGGAATCACAAACAGCTTTGGCTGACTTGCTCAGGGTACGTATCATCTACTTGCCCCGGCTTCCTTCGCCGTCATATGATCGCGGTCGTGAACACTCCGAACCTGTTCGAAGAGGGGTGAGACTCAGACTAACCCTGCTTTCATTTTCTTCCTCTACTAGAATATTGCGGTGCGTGAAGCGAAACGCAATAATGCAACCTATCGACCCCATGGGCTGAGGGCTTTGGGCCAGATCGCCCAAGCACGCAAAGTAGACCTGATGCCGAGCGCTCTCGCAATTGTAATTCCTGTGATCGATGAGATCGTAGAGGATGACGACAAAGATGGAGACAAAATGGACATTGACGGCAAAGGATCGGATTCATCCGAAACGTTGGCTGCAGGCATCGAATGTTTGTTGCAGTGTCTCAACCCAGCCACGACAGAATCAAAAGGTGAGTTCACTTTACTTTGCTATCGTTGTGTTTTTTTTTTCTAGTCTCTGGATGCCCCTCTCCGTCCACCTTTTGCTCCTTTCTATCTCGTCCTTCTCTATCTTCTCTCCCCTTTTCTTGGTGCCTTTTCTCCTCGGGAATCTCGGACCATCTCGGGTAGAAGAAGAACCTTGCCGGAGATGCGGAAGGCCGAAGGAATTGGTAGACGAGTTGGCGAGAGAAGATAGGAAGAGAAGAAGAGAAGGAAAAGTGAGCCGGATTAGGTCGTTTCTTCCTGCGGGAGCCCCCTTAGCGTCCGTTCACCTGCTAAGTTTAACCACAGTGTTGGGAGAATACATGCAAGAGGTGATCCGTCCGTTGGAACAGGCTGTGACACATGGGGCTCGCCAGCTCGTCAGCACGGTCTATCGGGAGCTCCAAGCGTTGTTCACACGACTGAACGAGGGGTCGGACGGACTGGGGACGACTGCACCCCGGTCTGCAAGTGCAGTCGCGCCCGAGTCGGACGCTGCGCTGGCAGCGCCCATGCGATCGATGGCGGCCGTGCTCCTGCGCGAGGGTGACGCAGTGGAGATGGTTCGCAAGGCTCGCGCAGAGGCCATTTTGGCGTATCTGAAGGTTCGGCCGGAAGTTCGTGGCTTGCCTGAGGCGCGGCTGAAACAGTCGCTGCAGGGGTGGAGGACGAATGAGCGATCGAATGCGGTGCAACGATTGTTGGACGAGGCGTTGACATTGGCCAGCTGAGGTTTTCCAGCCACTAGAGATTTTACTTTGTCCCCTGTGCGTTGGATAAAGAAGACAGGGCTGGAAAGAGATTTCGGCTTTTAGAAAGGTGACTACTGATCGTCCCACTTGTCATGACTTCATCCAGTAGTAAGTTACTCGTGCTTGCTTGTACTTATAGCACTGCTAGTCGAAATGAAGTACCTCGTTCACTGGAGGGTACTCAGGGTAGTCAAGTTACTACTCATGAACCTCATGTTTGGAGTATGTCATTGTCTGGGGCCGCTGTTTGCAGCGCCATCGTATCGATGCCCTGGTTTGGGTGGATTGAGATAGTTGTTCCATTCGCCTTTAGAAAGGTACAGACATCTGTATTCCAGCGACTCGGCACACTTTCAAAAAATGAAGCGGCGTCCTGGGGGCCATTTGGGTGTATACTCATTGCAGTGGTAGACTAAGCACCTGCAAGTGAAGCAGAGCAATGATCGATCACATAGAACAATCCCATCTTATGCGCACGAACACCAACACCCACATGGTTCTAAAACACCTTACCCATGAGTAGAACCGTGAACTCTCCCCATTTCCAATCCACCGGGATTCCATTCTACGTTTGTCCGGTGTCCAGTTGTCCACTGATCCCACGAAAGAACAACGCCCCCCCCCCCGCGTATCGGCAAGACCGAAAACCTTCCTCTTCCTCCCATCTCCCCATTCATGCCGCCCGGGCAGGCGACCCTTTCTCCGACCGTCCAAAAAAGACTTGGGTAGTCCAGCGGGCAATCAGCAGTGACCGACCACGCCCTATGAGTCAAGGACCGAATATAGCTCGTTCTAAGCGGACCCGACTTGAATCTAAGCGAACGCTTAGACTAAGGCTAGTCTACTAGTAGTGCCTTGACGCAGTTCATGCGTGTCTCCCGTTGTGCAGGAATCTCGGTACCATGCCAGGATAGGAGATAGGGTAAGGTAGATACTACTAGATGAGGGCCGATGAACGAGACGAACGAGACCAAGAAAGCTTAATGCGCAGACGGGGACGAGGACTGGATGGAGGAGGAGAAACGGCTCTGAATCGTGGGCACTGGGCAGTGGGCACAGGGCACTGAGCACTGCGACAACTTTGGGCAATGGATTCGAAAGCGAAGCGGCGAAGGAGAACGCTAGACGGGACTGCTCGGTGAGACTTGGATGTTTGGGTGGGCGATTGGATGAAGAAGATGGTCGTGCAGTGTACACTGTACAGTAGACGAGTGTGCACTTGAGCGAATTGTAAGTGCGCAGCTACATCCTCGATAAGTCCTGGACTGACCTCGGGCATTTGGAAATCTTGACCGTGAAGCTTCCGGAGCTTGGAGGAAGTGGAAGGAAGATGAGATCCACAGCCCTGACTGGCCACTGCAGCCCGTCCGCCCTCGTACTGTACGATGATGCTGACATGAGCCATGGAGAATATCCTGCAATGATGCAACTCGCCAGCTTCAACCCAGAGGAACCCCTTTTTCTCTGCTTTCCGAGGGATCGGTCTAGCTACTGGGTCACCTTCCCAGCTGGGATACGTCTACCAATAAGCAATCCTCGATGCCATTGGGGAGCAGCGTCCTACAGGACCGCCGGAGGGGATGTGACTGTGAGCAAAAAGTTGAAGCCGTTCAAATACTAATCTATTGAACTCCCATGAATCTCATCCACAGGCTGGTGTTTCAGACCGCGAAAGGGACAATGTCCCCCTGCATGTGCAATGTAGGGGATCAAGGGTGTATCCAATGATCCATTCGGGCTGGCCTCTTTGACTTGTACAACTGACCTGCAGCGGATCGAGAGTTCCAGGTCATCACTGGAAGACACCCTCTGGTGAGGGGGCAGTTTAGCTGATGACTTGAGAAGTGTGGTACCTCACTACCATACTGTATGTGGAAGTCAGCGAGGCAAGACAGAGTTAGGAATGAAAAACAGGTTAGACTGGAGCAGTGGTGCTCAAGTAGTCGGGGCCTTTTCCAGCAGAACATTCAAGTTCGGGTATTATTCTACGGGGACGACTTGGTCTCATCGCCATCCACATCTCTCTCTCTCTCTCTCTCTCTCTCTCTCTGTTTTTCTTTTTTTTTGTGTTTTGTTTTTTGTGTGTTTTATTTTCCCTGCTGGGACGGGATTGTTCCAAATCAGGACGGATTCCTGACCACGTGGCTGATCGACATGGGTCCATTCTTTTTCTGGTGCACTTTTGGGAATCTGTTTGGCTCAGAGAACGGATTGTGTGGGATGGGTTAATTTGGGAAAAGAATGGGTTCCCAAGGAACCAAAAAAAAGTCACCGAATTAACGGCGCCCGATTTCGGGATGGTCGAGGTGCTAGTGGGAGTGGCAACCCTCCAGAGGTGGGTTCCCTGATTCGAATGGCCTCGATCGTGGCGTCGCGTGGAGGGGTCCACGGGAGTATCATTTCTTTCTGTCTTCGGGGGAGAGTCTGCTCTGTTTGGAAGGGGGTGGAAGAGTAGTGATGTCGCTGTTGTACTGTAGGAACGCAGAGCAGCGTATTCGATATGGTGAGTGTCGGGCCATGCGACCAAAATGCATCGTCGCAGAGACGTTAGACATACTGTGACCTACATCAGTACTATAATTCCAACCCATCTACATGTTCCAATCTCGTTTGGAAGATCAATACCAGGTAGGAAAAAGGGGGGGAAAAAAAAACAATTAGCGCACAAAGTACACGCATAGCCCATTACATCTGGAAGCAAAGCAGAAGCAGTACTGTAGGGCGGTCCCAGCCAAAGCTATGGTCCGTGTCTCGGATCTCCGGACTGGCGAGGATCGCTTCTCGCTCGTCAAAGGAGTGGGGGAGGGGAAAGGGAAATGGTCCGCAGGGTTCTCCAGAACTACGTCCTGCCCTTACTGTAAATGACTTCAAACCGCGAGCCCGAAACCAGGAGGTTCTGGGCAGAAGCTAGCGCTCTGGTTCCCTATATCCACCATGGCCTAGCATGGGCAGCGGATGAGGCCACTGCAGCATGAAGGCACTGGCCTCACAAATCCGACGTCGCTAGGGACCAACTCGACGAGGTTTCTGGCCGGGGCCTGAGGATTGGGAATAGGTCAGAGAGGCGGCGGTTTCTGCAAACGACACGCTAGTGAAACGCCACTCGCTTAAGCATCGGTCATGTCCGTGAGGAGGATGCGCCCGGGGCGGATGGTGGCTTTCCACCCTTTGACCTGCCTTTTCCTCGGGGAGACTGGACAGGGTGGTTCCAGTAGTCTTGGGAGGTTGAGCGACAGGTTGGGCTGTGGCTCGGGCTGGGTTTGACCTGGATTGGATCGACTAGACCGATAGACGGATAGAGTACCCAGGACAGAGGGAGAGTATAGAATCATGGATTGTAGGTACTTTTGCCGGTGGAGAATGAAGTCCTCTCTCAGTCTCTCACTACTAACTGCCTTTCCTTTTTCTGTCCGGAAGCGTGATAGTTGGTTGAACACCCTTTCCTCTCTATGGTACTCTACGCTCGAATTCCGGACTCCTAATCGGGGCCATGCAGGATGGATGCTCACCTTTCGATGATGATGCTATCTTCGAGGATCGGCGGTCGACCAGCGACCGAAAAGAAGACGATTTCCAGACTACCTCGGTTGTTACCTTTTCAGGACAGCCGATAAGTAAGCAGTAAGCACCAGGAATGAACATAGACCGTATATGTGTGGTGGTTGTGCTGGTGAGATAAGATGAGATTAGCCTAGTAGATATCGCGACACATCATAGACTTGCCAGTAAACACTACGCACCAAACCGTGTAAGCTGTGAAGTGTCAGCTCAAACACGACTTGTACTATCCTACTTGCTCCAAAGTCAACACGAAACAACAACACAGATCATCCCTTCTCCCTGATGATACCTGCTTAGCTGCTACATCGAGATCACATCATCGTCCCATTCCCAATGCCCACGTCGAGTGGACATGTACCTTTGACCCAAATGGGACTCCCGCGCATCAGCCCAGCGGAAAAGTCTGCAGCGATCCTGTACCGGTCGACTAACTGCAGAAGCCGATGCATGATGATAATATCTGGATGTACCGTACTATATTCCCGAACAGGAAGGAAAGAACAATCGACCACCCGCCTGCAAACTTCAATCTGCAAAAGCCGACGGGTGGATGTGTGGAACTGTAGATGAGTGATCAGATCATCAGACTGGACCCGACACTTGGGAAAGAACCCGTGCCCGCACCCGTTCCGACTGGGAGGCTCGTTGGATGTGTCCTTGTTCGGATCCATCGATAAATCACCGAGTCTCCTCTTCCTTTTCTCAGCTATCTAGACTTTCGACAGGTCCTCACGACAGACGAGGATTGGAGCTCGGGGACACGATGTTTTTTGTTTTTTTTGTTTTTGTTTTTTCTTTTTTTAGGCCTTGCAAGGCCGGACCTTTGATCCTCATCATGATGGATGTAGCTGGCCCCAGTAGTTTAAGATCGAGCATCTCCCACATCGGCGATGTCTTGTATGATGAGGTGGTGCTTTCCTTATCCTCAATCCTTCCTGGTATACGCATACTGTGCAATGCATACATGCATGATAAAAAAAATATTCGTAGCTTACTTTCAAATTCCCGCCGACCGTCGACTCATGCAGTCATGCAGCAACTGACCCGACATTCCGTTCAACGATCCAGCGATCTCACGTTCCCCCAACCGAACAAGTCCACACGGGCCTGGGCGGGCCGATCGACCAGAGCCCCCAACAACCGCTGGCTGCGCATACAATCGATGCCCTTTCAGGTTGGTCCGATTTCGCCGGTTCTTCTGTGTGCGAAGAAATGGTGTGGCCCATGGATTGCTTTTTTCCCCCCAGCTATGATGCACTGAGGCAGTGCTGCGCCCATGCCGTGTTTCGGCTCCGAGGAGTGTGGCGGATCTCTCTGGGTTGATCACTCAACTAAGGCTGGTGGGCGAGGACTAATAGACTTGTAGAACGAGACAGTAGACTACTAGGTCTGTTTGTCGATTTCCCCCTTCTTTCGGCGTTTGCATGTTGACACCGCAGACTAAACGCCCCAGTCAAGAGAGTCGAAAAGGAACTATTGATTCAGGTTGATGCTCCTTTGACACAGTCCGGGAAAAAAAAGAAAAGAGAAATGTCTGAAATATGTCCAATATAGTTGCTGGTTCAGTTCAGCCGTTGTTTTCAGTACAATCCGGTCTAGTGTGTAGACTCGGAGACTGTAGAGTGTAGACCGTGTCATGTGATTTCCACACATTCCACTAGTGCAGCTACAGAAATTTGGGTCTTCTCTAGTATCTACTATACTTCCAACCTCGAGCTGCTCCAAAAGAGATATGTTTCCTGGTCCCGTCACGCATCAGCCCAGTCCTCTCTTCCCCTGTGGCTTCCCCCCCCCCCCCCCCAAACCCGACGCTAAGACTCATGGAGGCTTGACTTTCTATCTCACCGGAGCCGGCCCTGCGCCCCCAGCGGGAATGAATGTGGCGTGGGACTGTTGAATGGACCCCTCCACCAACCCAATCCCCGTGTGAAGTCGTCGAGTTCGACGTATCCTTCAGCCAGCCCTGTGTCCCCGGAGAAAGGGGCCCGCGTTAGGCGGGAATGGTCAGACGAGCGATCTCAAGGCCTGTCGGATCTGGTCATTCGCCCAGACGAGTTAATCCCGTAGATCATGAGAAAGTGAATGACGAACGGGTGAAGGCGGGGGGGGGGGGGGGTGGGAGAAAAAGGTTATTATCGCGACATGACGCACTACATACGGTACTATGTGGATTGTGGACTTGGCGTTGTTGGACCATGAGTACCTAGTACCTACTTATCGCAGGGACTGTATGAGAGTGGGCAGTACTAGTAGGCTAGTAGGCTAGTAGGCTCAGGGCTGTAGCAGTAGCGGTAGCAGTAGCAGTAGCAATAGCAATAGCAGTGCCGGTACTGGCTGCTGCTTGTCCTCTGGGCTCCTTTGCTCCAGTGCAAGGGACTTTGAAAAGCTTGGCCTTCAGGCAGGGCTTTGGCAATCGAACTGTGGCATCAGCACTGTAGAAGTGCAGATCATCGTGGATCTTGATAAATTGATAGTGATACGACTATCACTATCTTCGTACCTGTAAACTCGATACTGGAGTCCAAAGGACAAGTATCATGTGACGAGCCTCGAGGATGGAAAACGGGCAGGTGGCCCCGGTCTCACCAAGGCGTGTTTTTCCACACTTTGTGTCACCGGGTCGTGCAGATTGGTTACCCGACAGTCTGGTCCTGAGGCAGGACGGATTGCATCTGCAACTGCACTTGCTGGGTCAAAATGATGGCGGGGCCGGCTGTACAGGACCCTGGGAGTCCTGAGGCCCAGGGTAGGCCTCCTGCACAATGTTTGAATGTACAGACCCCTCAATCTAGGGTGCTTGATCGATAAATGAGGTCATTGCTGGATGCTGGATGCTGGATGTTGGAATTTGAAAAGTTGTTCTATGCTGACCTGATACTCACGTGATTCTTTGGATTCCTTTTATTCTGCCTCGTGTCACAGCCGTGATCCATTCTAATGAGTATTTTTCGAGGCTGGGATAAGATGATAGTCCGCTCTCTCTCCTCTGCGCCATCCCCCATCAATTAACCGACGGATGGCACTCCCCTCCACCGGGGCACTCCGGTGTCCATTTTCTCGCGAGTACTAGGGCCTGAAAATGAGCCGGTCAGTGCTCTGAGCTCTCTCTCTCTCTCTCTCTCTCTCTCTCTCTCTCTCTCTCTCTCTCGAGTGGTACCCGGCCCTCTTTGGGAAGTGGGTAAAGTAGGTAAGAATAGCAATCCACCTCAAGGCCACATGGTTGGCACCTGCATGCCATCCGAGGTTTGGGCCTCTTTACAGTATTTTAGGGTTTGCCAAAGTTCAGACCAAGTACCGGTACGGTCGGTAGGTCTCTAGTGACTGAGTGGACCGCTGGAGACTCGATCCAAGGTCCGGCTGCGTAAACTGGGCTGCGTGCGCATCGCGCCATCTCCTTTCCAGGTATGAGACCGGACTTGTTCGTCCTTTGCTCCGTGCTTTTTTTTTGTTTTTCACTTGTGTTCTATCTCTTTCTTCCCTTTTTGTCCACTTTTTCCGCTTTCCCTTCCGTTTCTTCCCTTTTTTTTTCTTTCTTTTTTTTCTCTCTTTTTTTTCCTCTTGTTTTTCCTCTTTTTGTTCCTCTTTTTTCTTCTTTTTGGCCCGCAGTCTCGGAGGCACGAAGCTTTTACGCGGGGCCATCCATGACTTCTTCCACCTCTATCTTGGGACCCATTGGAAGAGGGATGGACTTGCGGTCTTGCTCTCCATCATCAATGACATGATCTGGTTCAGCTGCTCCGGGCTGTCTCTCAATCGCGGATCGTCCCTCTTTTCGGCGCACTCCTGGACCCCGAGGCCCCAACCCGAGCTGCTAGTCCCGTCTGAGCGTCCCCCACTCCCAGACCGTCCCAAGAAGGGTGTTTCGGGCTGGATGTCATTTCTGTCTGGTCTTCCGCCTCTCCGCTCAGCTTTTGGCTGCCCGTGTCTTTTTGTGCGTGACGCATGGACACCGTTTCGATCGGTGTCAAAGAAGATGCGTGTATCAAACTCAGGTAGTACACTCCATGTGTGCTGTCTCTGCTGGGTTATCGAGATACTACGGTCACAAGTTGTGTTCTGTGTCAGTGTAGAACGGACATCCTCCTCGTTGGTGGTCCCGATTGTCTATCCCTAAATCGGCCTAGTCTCCCTACTGTGGTAGCTTCTTCACTCGGTTAGCCAGTCAGCGTCATCCGATCTGACCTGTTCGTCCGTGAATTTGAATTTGGAAATCTATTTTTCTTTTGCCTCTCCAGGGCTCTCGTTTCTGTCGTCTACGACTGGTCTACTACTAGTCTGGTCTGGAGTCTGGAGTCTGGAGTCTGCATTGTCTGTCCTCTGCACTCTGCAGTCTGCATCGCTTCCTTCGGACCAATTAGTGCATCTCGAATCCTGTACAGCGCAATGGGAGAGGTCCGCAGGGTCTCTGTGTCATTGCTTTTTTTTATTTTTATTTTTTTTTTAAATTTCTTCTCCCCTCAACCTATCTATCCTCCAATTTGTGAAATCTTCCCTGGAATTCGAAGCTCGACACTTGCATTCCGTGTCCGTGTCGCTTCGCCGTAGAAATCAGAGAAATTCGAGAATGCCTGGGACGGTACCTTTCGCTGGTCGACGGGGATGGAAAGTCTCTCCTCTCCCGTCCACAGGGTCCCATGATCCCATCATTCCTCATCCTCGTGTGTCTCCTGTCGCTGCCTTGTCGTCGCATCCGAGCTTCCTCCATCGATCCCAGATTTCCGCCACCCGTCGAGCCAGAATCAAACAGGGCTGCGCCTCTCCAGGCCACCGGGTCCCCTTCTCTGATCGAGCACCAAAGAAAAAGAAAAAAAAAAAAAAAGTGGATGCCCCGAATGTGGCATCGACGGTCCCCTCTCTTTCTCCCCCTCCCCTCCCTGCCGATGATGTGAAATCGACAAGGACAGTACATCACGTCTGCGGTCTCCGCTCTTCACCGGCCGTGGTTCTTTAAGGTTGTGGTCGCCAGCGATCTAGACCATCGCCAGTCAATCCCCCATTACACTCATCCGCCCACCCCATCTCGATTCCATACATTACCCACTTTCGCCCTCTCCTGCTTCATTCTCCGCCTGCGCTTCCTACATTCCCTGCCCGCAGGCCTCCCTCAAGCCTTTCATTTCCCCGAGATTCCCAGACCGTCAGGACCGTCGTGTTCGACTCTCTCGTCCCGGGCGCTCGAGTTCTAGGCCTGAAAGTTTATTTGTCGTTTATACTTCTCTTCTCTCCACCCCCGCGTCCTTCCGTCGCTGATCATTCGATCACGGATAGTGATCGACACTATATACCATACACCCAGACAACGCTCAAGGCCGTCGATTCTTGCTCCTCTTCAACAGTGTCCTCCCCCTCCAAAACCTCGACGGAATCTCGAAGAATATCGACATATCATCATCAGCAGCAGCATCGCAATTGCCCACATCTTCCATTTGAACCCCCGCGCAAGTTCGGTCGTCAAAGAAAGGGTGGGACTATCTCCCAACTGTGCCCTTCAACCAGCATTTCGGTACGAAACAGAATCTTCCCATGTTTTCACGCCTTTCATCAGTCTGATCTAACATTCAAATCAATGGTCCCCCAGTCCAGTGATTCTCCATCCGTCGAGCTCGCCTCATGACGGTCACAAGTTTGGTGATGCAAAACCGCCGCGGCCATGCCTCCGCCAAAGGCACCCTCCATCTTCCCATGATTGCTCCCAAGGAAGAGGTTCTGGAAGGCAGGTTGGACAAAATCCCAGGTTCTTCGCCGCGCATTCGGCTACCACCGCGATCGCGGACGGGATGTTGGTACGTCTCCTGATCTCCCTCCTTGCCTGAAGTGCTTCCACCCTCCTCGAGCCATCAATCGATGAGAGACGACTCCCCAAAATGGTGAGAATTCGCCGAGACTGACAAATTCTGACCTCCGTGATATAGGACTTGTCGGGTGAGTGATCCCTCAGAATAAGACCGTTCCAGGCTTTCCAAGTTCGGTCCAATTGACTTCTTCTCTCCGTGTCTGCATGCAGAGTCGAAAAGGTGAGTCCACCACCCCCCCCCCCCCCCCTTCCCCCAAAAAATCCCTTGTCTGGTGCATGGGCGCCCTTGACTGACTCGGCATTCCTGCAGTAAAATGCGATGAGGGCCACCCACAGTGTAATGTAGGGCTCATTCTTCCGCTGCGGCACGGCTCCGCGGGTCCTTCATGGCCGATGGGCAAACGACCTCCAGCTGACCTTTGTCCTCTCCCCCACACTTAGCAATGTACGCGACTGGGTCATACTTGCGACTATCGACCACGTCTAGCCTTTCGGGATGACACGCCACGAATTATGGGCCGCATGGCCGACGTCAAGACCGAGGGCAATGTGGTCTGGGACCGTGAGCATTCCTCTCGATGCATACTTGCATCCACCCGCACCGCGTGATGGAAAGCTAATGACAGTGTTAGTCTCCTCCCCGGGCTCGACCGGGAGTCGGACCGGCGGCGACTACTTCTCCTTGTCCGAGGAGCTCCCGGACTTTTCACTGTTGACCTCTGACGAGGACCGCGAGAAGAAAGCAGAGAGCTCGACCCCCGGAACCTACCATGTGGTCATGGTACCGGAGAGCTTCAGCTCGCTCCCAGAGTATGCCGAAGAGACTGATGACTCCAGATTCACCGGTGACTTTTCACACTCTGCGACTGCGAGCCCCGTCAGAACAACCCGAAGTGAGAGCGATGCCACGGAGGATCCCAATGTAGTCATTCTGCGAACTTTTGAGGATACGACTCGACGCTCCGTCTCAACGGGTCGTATCTCCCGTATCTCACCTACATCGGAGATCTCAGATCCCTTCTGCTCCCTGTCGCTCTCTCCTGCGATGGATGCCTTTCCGTCTCCCGTGCCGGGCGAGGCTCAGGGGTCGTCTTCTTTCCGTCTAGAGCCGCAGATGACCCATCAGGATCTACAGAAGCAACAGGAGTTGACGCTATTTGCACATTTTCGACACGTGGTCTGGAAACAACTGTTCCCCCATGACCGTGACATGGATGACACTTATGGATTCGATCGCAATGGCATGACCTTGAGTGTCGACTTCCTAGAGAGAGAGGCGGCGCGTTTTCCACCTGTAAGCTGCTGCTCGCGTTCCGTCCCCGGCTGGATTTCTACTCCCAAAACATGCAGATGCTGACGAGTGAGAAGCTCTCCCATGCAATCATGACGGTATCGGCCCTCAGTCTCTCTCATAGTGGTACTGGGCAGAAGGTCGACGCACTTCAATACTACCAGCAGGCATTCCCATCTCTTCAGATCAGTCTTCGCAACAACGATGACCTGGTGTCGGATGGACTCTTCCTCACTCACTTCCTCTTGCTGATTTACGAGGTACGCATCACATGATTCGCCATCCGTATCCTGTTGGAGGCTACACCCGAAAGAATGGCATGCTGACTTCTCTGGGCTCATCTCTTCCAGGTGGCCGCCGCCGAGCCCCACGGATCCAACTTGTGGTCTCATCACATCTCTCGTCTTCTACACATTGCGCTCCTCCGTCACGCCAAGTTCGGACGGGAGCCACATCCATTCATCCTGTGGTGGATCTGCCATATTGACCTCTACGCTTTGTTGAGCGGTGCCGGACAGGGAGAGTTTGTGCGCACCCTCATGGACCACCGGATGCTTCCAGATTGGCAGAGTCTGCTATACCCGTCTGGGACCGAGGGATATAGCGTGATTTACTCCGACGAGCACGATAGTCTTCCGGCTCTAATGCGCCTCTACGCCAACAGCTTCGCTGTGACCGCCCAAATTGGCTTTCTCGGCGCTCGCCTGCGGCGGGAAAAGCACTCTCCTGCACGCTCGGAGTTCCATCCTCATACCGAAGAGATTGCTGAACTTCGACGGACCCTCGCACGACTATGGGAGGCATCCGATGTGGCTTATTGGTCTCAGCACCGGGAAAGTCTTCCGCAGCGATCGCAAGAGATCTTGCAGCAGGTGAGCTTTTTTCTTTGTCATTTTGATCTTCAAGGAAACAGTCCTGACCGATTTTTAGTCGGCCACCTTGTACCATCTCAGCCACTTGTTCTCCTACAGTAGCATGTTCCCCCATCAGCGATTGAAAGCCGACTTTGACTCGGCCAGTGAAATCGACCACCACGCTAGCGAAATCCTCCGCATCGTGGAGGAAACCACGCACAATCGCCGTGCCGACCGTCACTTCTTGGTGTTTCCGCTCTTTCTAGCCGGTGCCACAGCATCGGACAGTGGCCTGAAGATGATGGCCATGGAGTTGATGACCGGCATGGAAGATGACGAAGATGGAATGGGACGCAACACTGCCACTACTCGAGCGATTCTGCAGACGATCTATGAGCGACAAATGGACTCTCTGATGCGGATGGGTCATACTCTCGATGTGGACTGGTCCGAGTTTATGACGCAGCAGGGCCTACAAATGGTCAACTTTGGATTCTAAGACGGCTCCCAAGACTCGGCCCTCGATCCTCAGCCGGGTCTATATCAAGTCGTGACTGGCGGGCCTGTGGTCACCCATCCAGTCTTTCCGTTTCTTGTTGGTTCTATTTTAATCATGTTTTCCCCAGCTTACCATCTCCAGGATCCTGTGCTGTTTGGATCGTATTGAGCGTTGTTGCGTTGTATGTGCTTGGGATCTTGATCTTTTCACCTGTTTCTGTCTGGGAAGGTTTCATGTTTTCATTTCACTTCTCTGTTTGATTTACTTCTCGAGCTGGCTCTTTTCCCCTTTTCCGATTCTCGCTGTCTCTTTCCACTGACTTCTTCTTCTTCGCGTGGTTTGATTCGGTTTTGTTCTTCATTTCGGCATTCGGGAAAGCAGGGCGTTGTACCATGGGCATGAGTGACGACGGATTGGATCGGTGTATGTATAGACACGAACACGACTGTTAATAATTCTTCCTTGTCTGATTCCCACCAATCAGCGATTTTCGTTTCGTACTTGGCGAGGATTTTGCAGTATTTGCAATGATTATAGAAACTCCATTGAGAGTCGTGTCTTTACGGAGATTCGTTGCATGCCGAATCCGACAAGATGACAATGATCTCAGGATCATCGTCGAGGGGTGCAGGACTGGCAGCACCGCTGGCAGGATGATCCTAGGTGGAACTGTTCCGAGAGGATCCATGGTTTCCCGCATCTATACAGACCGAGTATAACAGTCTGAACTACTTATCAAGTAGACGGGGACCAATGGACTCTTAGTCAGGCACAAGGTAGTGTGGTACCAAGGTAGTAAGTAGTAGTATCTCCACCTATCGGACTGTGTTTCACGGTGTACTCCCAAGAGGATACTTGTTTCCTCCTCCTCTATTCCTTCTACCAAGCGTCTACAGTAGTCTACACTCCCCTGATCACTGTGTTCTGTGGATCCCTTGAGACGCTCAGTCGGAGTCTTTTCCTGAGCTGCCTTCTCATCACCTGCGGGGCGCGTGGGCTCCGCCCAGGCGCTTATCACGAGCGTGAGACTGGGAGTCCATCCGAGAAACATTAGGACGCCAAGTGTCTTCTCGGTCTTGGGTCTGTCTCGTCTTTTGACAGGTGGCAGCCTGGCAGGACAGGACTGTTGCATTGCGCCTAATGAATACTGGAGACCGTGTGCTGCCCAGTGCATCTCGTTGAGATCTTCAGCCCTGGAGGTCCGTTCATGTTGCCCAAGAGGTGACATCCATATCTAGCTACCCCCTTCTCCTCCTCCTCCTCCTCCTCCTCCTCCTCCTCCTCCTCCTCCTCCTCCTCCTCCTCCTCCTCCCTTCTCTCCCGAATTCACTAGCCGCGGAACGTTTTGCATACTGGCGACATCTTCTTCTTCTTCTTCTTCTTCTTCTTCTCGGCCCTTTGCGAATCTCATCTTTCTCTTAATACTCTCCGGGGCTTGGATTTCTTTCGATCTCTTGCGGTACCTTGAACCTTCATCTATCTTTCGGTGGTCTGTGCAACTGACTAGAGCCTCGTTCTTTCCCCCTCCTCCGCTTCCCCTTTTCCTCCCACGGTCTCCTCCACCTGATGATACCCGCCACAAGGCTAATTAGTGCCCGCTCTGCCCCTCATTCTGAGTTTCGGACCACCAAAATCCACCCAAAGCTGCCATCACACGGATCCGCGTCGCAGGCTCCGTGATTGGGTGCATGCAGCAGTCGTCCAAGTCGAAGTGGCGGCGGTGCAGGAGTAGTATCATCCTGCAACTTTTCTCTTCTGCCTGTTGAGAGATCTGCATCTCCGCAAAAGGACCATTCCCTTCCTCTTTCTCCCTAGAAGCCCCCCGGCGTCATCTTGTGTACACCATGAATCCTGGCGAGAGCCGTGCTATTCATCCGGAGGGGGAACTCTTCCTTGGTAATAGTTCCATCAACAATCCCAACATCAATACCAACAACTTTCATCCAGAGACCACCTCCGGCAGGCCCGGCGCATCGAAGATGGTTGAACCGTTACGCATCAACAAGAGAGACTCGGCCAGCCCGCACTCAGCAACAAGTCCACCCAACATCCCACTTCCATATCCCGAAGATCGTCCGCGGCCCGGGCAGCTGCGTACGTCGAGCTCTCAAGATGTGCACCCGGCAGAGGCGGCGTTGCGGTACAATTCACCGCCGCCTGCCAGTGCGGGATCAGGCTCGGGGTCAGTAAGTCCCGCAGACTATCCGCTCGCACTGCGTCCCCGAGATGGCCGCGAGCCACGGGTAGCAACCCTGGCAGAGCGTCGCGGTGCGGCACCCAAGCCGCTCCCCGAGTCACCGGGGCCCGATGCGCCCGATGCTGCGGCGCTCGCGGCGCGGACGTATCCTCGTCCGCCGACGAACGCAGCCCCCAGCGACACGATCGAAGCTCGCTACGACAATCGCCAGCAGTACTATCCACCACCGGTCAGCTCGACTTCCCGGCCCACTCGGTCGGGTTCAAGTCTGGCAGCGCCCTCGTCATCGGGGATTAATCGCATCAGCTCGACGGCGTCGACATCGACGACCCGCGCACAGCGGGGATCACCTCCACCGCCGGAAACACCCGTCGTGGGTCCCGGCCAGCAGCCAGGGTCCGATATCGAGGCTCGCTATGCGGCCGCGGGAATTGCGGGAACCGGTACCCTTGCGGGCATACAGTCGCAGAGCTCGGCCGCTCAGAGGAGAGCAGAGCAGTATATGGGCCAGCAGCCGACGTTTGCTCAACAAGATTCCCAGCGACCTTGGACACCGACAGAATTACCAGGCACCCAGCCACATGGTCCTCCAACCGTCTATCAAGGTGCGGAAGTGGTGAGTGGAGCACAGCAGCAGCAACCAGCGCAATATGCTGGTCATGCTGCACAGCAGCATCCTGGTCGTTATGGAAGCCCTCCGATACAACAACATTCAGTGCCATATGCCAGTCCTGCTGTCCAACAACAACAACAACAACAACAACAACAACAACACCCTGGCCAGTATGGTAGCCCTCCGCCACAGCATCCTGGTCAATATGGTAGCCCTCCGCCACAGCATCCTGGTCAATATGGTTCCCCTCAGCCTTCTCAGACCAGTCAGTATGGCAGTCCTCAGTCTCAGCACCCTGGTCAATACGGTAGTCCTGCGCCCCAGCTCCAGCAGCAGGCACAACCAGGGTCATCCGAGCAGCCGGGCAGGATTCCTTCCAATGCCTTGGAGAATGACATGGATCGCATGCGTATAAGTGATGAGCCTCCTCCTGCGTACTCCAGCGTTTCAGGTCCAAATGGTGCCAATGGGTATCGCAACGAGAAACCAGGCTCTGCAGCAGCGGCTGCTGCCACTGGTGCGGCAGCTGCTGCCGCCGTTGGGATGGCCGGTCATCCCGCTGTTGCAAACCAGGGCCATCCTGCCATGGCCTCCGCATCATCTCCTGCACCTACCACCTCGACCGAAGGACATCCGGCTTTTGCAAACGATCCTCGACAGCAGTCGGGTGCAGGTCAGTCACCGCAGAGTGCAGTTACAAATGGGCATTCCCAATTCCAACCGCAGCAGACACAAATGCATGTTCAACCACTTCAGCAACAGCACCCGGGCCAGGTTGCTTCCCCGGCGCCTTCGGGGCCACCTCCTGCATCTCCGCCACCTTTGCCCGAAGGATGGATCGCGCATTTGGACCCAAATTCTGGACAGTACTACTACATTCACTTGGCCACACAGTCAACGCAATGGGAGTTCCCCAAGGGTCCAACTCCGTTAAACTTGAATGAGACACCTCTTTCGCCCGTCGGGAGTGTATACAGTAGTCACCCCTTGTCATCCCCCGGTCTCTCCGCATTTGGGAAACCATTGGCATCTCCTGGTGTGCCTTTAACACCCGGGTTTGAGAGTCTTCAATCGCCTTTGGCAGGTTTCTCGGGCCCTCCACCCAGCAGTGGTATGGACTTGTACAAGACTGCCCCCACTAACGGAGTGTACTTTGGACCTTATCTGAGATACACCAATATGGACATCGAGCGCGGCCTCTGGCTTGGTTCTATTCTCCTCGTGACCGATGCCGCTCAGCCGCCCACGATCCATCTTCATCAAAGTGTGGATCTCTCTCCAAACCCGCGACAGCTCAAGCCGATGAACATCGCGGCTCACCAACGATGGACCTTCTACAAGTACGAGATTGACCTGCAAATGGATGATGCAGGTCCTGCCAAGTGGACGTATGCCATCACCTCCCACCTTGGCTGCACACGATACGAGTTCCTAGTCGCCGGTCGCCACGAGACCAATTGGCGCTTCATTGCGACCTCCGGCAACGATTTCTCACTGAGTGTGAATGCGAACGAGCGCGCTCGCCTCGGTGGGGTGGGCTTCATGTGGAAGGATATTATGCAGAAGCACAACGAGATTGGTGGTTTCCACGCACAACTTTGCCTGGGAGGCCAGATCTACGCTGATCGTATGTGGAAGGAAATTCCATGTCTCAAGCAGTGGCTTGCGATGAGTGGCAAAGATGCCAGAAAAAACGCGCCATGGACAGCGGCTAATCAGCAGGATGTTTCGCACGCGTATTTTCATTATTACACGAGTCATTTTGATCAGCCACATTTGCGGGAAAGCTTTGCTCAGATTCCTTACATCTGTCAAATTGACGATCATGATATGTGAGTTTTCGAAACGAGAGACCCCGAATCCACGAAAGTCTTTGGATCTTTGAATGGAGCTGACATTCTGGTTTCCCTCCGACTTCCAGCTTCGACGGGTTTGGCTCATACCCCGAGCACATGCAGTTCTCAAACATGTTCAAGAACATTGGCCGGATCGGCATCGAGATGTATCTTCTCTTCCAGCATCACACGACGCTCGACATCTTGCGTAATGTCAATAACGACACAGACCTGTTCACCATCACGGGTACAGGGTGGCACTTTGTCAAGTTCCTCGGACCTGGTGTTGTTGTCGTCGGACCCGACTGTCGCTCGGAGCGCAATCCGCACCAAGTCATGGCTGGGCCTACGTACCAAGGACTGTTCCCCAAAGTTGCCATGTTACCCCCAGCGTGCAGCATTGCCTGTGGATGATTTCTATGCCATTGATCTACCCCCGATTGGTGACGGCAGAGCACGTTGCGCAAACTGTCGCGACCGGAAAGAGGGCCGTGACCGGCGCATACAATGTGTTGGGTAAAGTGACCAGCTCTGTGGCAGGCGTTGTGGGAGCAAAGGACTTTGTTGGATCAGGCTTTGACTCTGTCAAGCGTGCTGTTGGAAAGTCCGGATTGATGGGAGGTATTCTGAGCCCATTTGGAGAGTTTGACCTCATGGATGAATTGCGTGATCAGTGGACGCATGAGTCTAAGGTCAGTAACCAATCTAGACACTTTCAGCTCTTTATTCCAAGAGCTTTATTATGTTGTTGCGATGTTGGATGGTGCTAACATTCTCAATGCGCAGGACCTGGAGCGAACATATCTGATTCGCACACTCCAAGGAATCGCCCATCAAAAATCCATCCGAATGACCTTCCTCTCTGGCGCCGTCAACGTCTGTGGTGCAGGCCTCGTTCATGACCCATCAAACCCATCCAATCACAAAACCATGTACCAGCTCATCGCCTCGCCCGTGGTCAACAACCCGCCCCCATCATATATTGTCAAGATCCTCCACGGCAGCTCCAAGCCCCTCTACGTGCCCGCAAATGGTCATCGCTCCACCAATCAACCCACAGACACCAAAGAAGACATGATGGAGATCTTTCAGACGGATGTTAACGGACAAGCGCGTGAGCATAAGAAATTGATGGCCCGTCGCAACTATGTCGCCATCGTGGCGTATGATCCTGATGTTGTCTCCACCCCTGCATTTGGAATGCAGCATCAAGCCTTCAGTGCGCAAAAGGCCAAGCTGAGTCTGGCGGCAGATTTCATGGTCCAGGGTGATGGTGCCTATGCAAATGTGGTCAAGTTCGGGCCGGTCATTGTGCCTAGTTTGGAGGAGGGTCAATAGACGTGAAGGGTGGCAAGGGTGCTTATTATTATTAGGAAAGGATGCGTGCCTCATTTTGCTGTTGTTGTTGTTGCTCTTGTTATCGTCATCGTTGGAGCGAGGGCCTTTTCACGAATGCGTCTGCGTTATTTCGATATCTTATCTTGGTAAATACCTTACTTTTTCCATTCTGGGTCAACTGAATTTTCCTCGACATCAGGGTTTTGGACGTCTGGTACGATGGGACTCGGCTTCCTGCCGATCTCTTGATTTTCTGAAATCCGTGCCTTTCTCTCTGGCCCTTCAATTAGGCCATGGACTCCGTCCTCTGGAAATATCACTGTTCTCCCGTCTCTAAAATCCTTCAATCCTAAGGTAATGGATGTCATCTCTTAAGCGTCACGCAAAAGTCCTGTGTAGGACTTGATGTACTCGATAAGCGAAATAATCAGGTATAAAAGCTAAGCAGCTCTCCCCATGCAGAACCAAGTTGTTATATACACGCGCGAACTCAGAACACGCTCAAAATTAAAAAAAAAAAAAAAAAACAACAACAACAAAAAAGCAGAGCCTACCCACCCCGCTCCATCAGTATAACTCTGAACCATCCCTCCAACGCCGTAAAATAACCATCAACATCCCGCTCCCACTCCCACGATCCGATCCGATTCAATCCAATCTAATCGAAACTAAAAAGGTCTCCACTGGGAACACAAAGCCCAATGCGCCAGAAATAATCTCGATGAGCAAAGAAAAGCTCCCATAACCGATACCGCGCGGGGACAACATTCCAGTTCCAGGATCGCGGGTATAACGGGGCGGATGTGTCTTGTGAGGGTGTTCGGCAATGTGAGACTCTGCGGAGCTTTTGCTTTCCGAGGATCGCTTGTTTGGGTGGTTCGCCTGCTTGGTGATTCTCGTTCGGGTTCTCGTGGCTGGTCGGCGAAGAGGAACAATCATCTGCGTTGAGGTCGTTCGAGAGAGATATGTCTATGTCATGGAGGTCCGTTTTCAACGAATCCACGGGCGATTTGGCTCCGGCTCCGGCTCCGGCTCCTGCGATACACCTCCTGTCCTCGTCGCCCTTGCAAATTCGCACATCTTCTACACTCGGCGGCAGTCCAGACTTGGCGATATAGATCTCCGCAGCGTGCGGTGCATAACCCCACTCCTGCAATGGGAGCAAAGGCACCGGATCATCCACGTGCGTCACACGCCGAATCCGACTCTTCTCAACATTGACGTCGCCGACGTCGTTGTCGTTGCCGTTGTCGCTATAGTTCCCAATCTGAAACGTTGCGTCGAGGAATCGTGCGAATTGCGCATTCCCCACCATCGGCGCGCCAAAGGTCGTCACGAGTGGATCCCAGCCTTTCAGTCGCATTTCTAGACCGGCGAGTGTGGCGACGGCCCCGCCGAGGGAGTGGCCTACGAGGACGATTTCGTAGTCTGGGTGGGTTTGGAGAGCGCCGAAGACAATGGGGAGGATGATGGGGCGGGTGTGGAGCCATGATTTCATGAAGCCGGCGTGGACAGTGCAGTTGTCGCAGCGAAGGGACTGGGGAATGGTTGTTGGTGTGGAGTCGTGCCCGTCGGTATGGTCTTTGTGGCCAGTATTGAGATTCTCGTCTTGATTATGGTCGTCTTCCTGTCCGTTGTAAGGAATGTAGGATTGAGGGTATGCGGAAAGATCGATGATGGTGTTTGTGATCGAGTACGTTCCTCGAAAAGCGACGACGATGCGCTTGGGACCCGGTGAATGTGACAGGGCGACGTAGCCGCAGGAATCGGAGAGTAAGATACCCGTGTTCCACGTCTGATAGTCGAACGAGTCGCGAGAAAAGAGTCAGTGGTCAGAGTACAATGAGCGTGAGCGTGAGCGTGAGCGTGAGCGTAAGCGCAGCCGCCATGCTTCACGCTTGAAGAACTAACCTCGATGAGTTCCAGATTTGGAAATTCGGCGCAGTGACTTAGACACTGAAATGGCTTTTTCACGCCCGTCGTCCCCACACAGTAGGATATATCCACAAGTCGTGATAACTCCTCGAGAGAGTTAAAGAGTTCACTTGAGACGGGTGTAGTTTCGTGCTCTGCTGCGCCGAGGGACGCGGCCCATAGCATTAACGTTGCGATCCAACCGAGTGCGAGCCGGGGGCTCTGCAGGTGGACCATCGTGGCATGGACTGTGTCGAGGGGGATGCTGGTCGCTAGGTGCTGGTCAAATCAAGGACTCTTAAATGTGTACTGTACTACTGGAGTGGATTTGAGGAAGATGAGGGAGGGCAATCCACATGTTTCGTTCACCTGTACACGCCGACACGGATGCACGTCCCGTTCTGTGAGGAGACTGTTCACAGACGGTGTGGTAAGGTTGATGACCCCAGTAACAGTTACATAATGCGTCATGTGGATCTGGGGTCAAGGTGCAGCCGTGACCTGCGGCTCCACCACATCAGATTGACATCATCAGTCAAGGCCTTCGGAGACCAGGGCACGAGACAACCCTGTGTCTACTGTTAGTTGTGCATTGCGCTGAACCTCTTTACTTGCGATTGAAGAATCTCAGTGAATATTGTATCGATGAGCCAAGGGTTCAGTTTCAATTCCTAAATCATCTCATCTGCACAGCAAGGTCAAGTCGCCATTGACTCCACGTGGGTTCCAGAACAGTGATGACTCGATGTGTCCGTTCATATATTTCGCGCTTCACGAGAGTGATGAACGAATGTTGATTCGATGACGATAATCGTCCTGGATTGGAGCTTGGAGAAAGAGTCGATAAACAAAGAGACCAAATCCAACTCAGCGGTACAAGGTTCAGTCTCAAGAACCTTCTGCCTACCTAAGGTACCCTGAATGGACGTGGTAGTCAGCGATCATCGTCCACCTGCGCTGCTGAACCTGATAGCCTACACATAAACATGAATTTACAGGGCTTACTGGGCTCGGATCATGTGAAACAGACCTGTGTCATATAAGGCTACTGAGCTCTTCCACGATGGCAAAGTAGTAGCTCTCGAATCGACATCATGAATGGGGAATTCTGACTCATTTGCTATTCCGAGTTGTGATGGTTTTCATTGATCAGTTTCCTGAACCACTCACGAGACATAACGGACAGAAACGACTCGTCCAGAGAGAGAGAGAGAGAGAGAGAGAGAGAGAGAGAGAGAGAGAGAGAGAGATACGGGCGTCAGCGTCTCTCCCTTCTCGCTATTCTAGGTGGGAAGACCCCACGCTCACAGTGACATGACACCATGACCAGGCATTTGATGGCTATCGTCGAGTATAATGAGCCGAAATCGATCTTCAACCCTTATTTTACTAACAGCGTGATTGCTTTCTCTCAAATCAAAAGGGAATCGTCCCAGATTGAGAAAGGCAAAGGTTGAGGTACTACCTCTATAGTAAAAACTCGCCCGGCCCATTTGAGAGGCCTGTAACGTACGCTTACTACCGTCAATGCGTGTATATACCTGTGTCACAGTCAGGCAACTGATCAGGTCTACAATGCGACGTTTCGTCGACAGCAGACTTCTAAAAAGCTTGCTGACACTCTGGTGTGGGGATTAGGTCTTTGAATTCGTACCTCTGTCCCTTTGACTTCCAAGTCCGAGGCGTGAAGAAAGCTGATCTTTATTGTGGTACTTTTGATTCCGAGATCGCACTTGATCAGTTCATGATGAACCGGTGTCTTACTATCTTCTCCATTCGGGGAACAAGAATGGACCGGAGAACTCCGCATAGATGTCTCGGGAGAATTTCATGCAAGGATCATTATGTCCTGATTTAGCCTTGCTCGGTATTTAGGCTCAACGGGCCGTGATGTGGAGATCTCGGCGGGTCAGAACATTGAAAGGGGGTCCTTCCGACTCCTTCGTAATCTTGTGCAAGCATAACCTTTTGAAGGTGAAGCAACGTTGAAACCATCGTTTGGAAGCTGTCGGACTCGACGATAGGCCATCACTTATCGTTTCTTTTCCATCTGTTTCCATGGGATCGATTGATAGCATTCTGTAAGGTATGGATGTTAGCATGTTTGCGATGTGCTCGTTTCAACAAAGTACGCACCTCGTCCCAAGAAAATATGAATTCAGTATATGTATCCTCCCCCCCCCCCCTGGGAACATGATGATCTTTTCTTCCTAGTCGGCGGGGTCGCCACACTCCGCAGTATCAGACAACTTAGAGTCCATCCCTAATCGGGTAAATCTCCGACACCGTGTAGCATTGTGCTTGGCTTGATCTCCTCTGGCACAATGTTTGATCAAACGCCACATTGGACTGCCTCCGCATTCCTCAGAAGACACATCCCGTCTCCACCGGAGCTATGTTTCAGAGTCGATCAAGCATCGCGGGGCCGCTGAAGAACCTACAGTATATACTTGGCAGAAGATCCGTGGTCTCTCGAAGGAACTGCTCGTGGCACTCTTCTATTTCCTTGAGCCTGGGGTAAATCTGCACCGAATCATGGCTGTCTTTTCCAAGGTGCTGGGGAGTGCGATCTCCCTCGCCTATGTTGTTTCGGCATTAAACAATGGCCTTGCTGTGACACCTCAAATGGGTTGGAGTAAGTGTGTTTACCAATACGAGACACAATAATATTCAATGGATCGACAGGAGTCTGGACTGTGTTCACAGCTCCGTTACATGACATATGGGTGACCAGTCGATGCTAATGTGAGCAATTTGTAGACGACTGGAATGCGTTTCAGTGCAATCTGGACGAGCAGTTAATCCTCGCCACAGCCGATGTGATCAAGAACACCGGGCTGAGAGATTTGGGCTACCACTACGTCATTCTGGACGATTGCTGGTCCTCTGGACGCTCCTCGAGCGGACAGCTCGTTGCCGATGCGAAGAAGTTTCCCAATGGGATGAAGTACGTGGGTGACCAGCTTCATGCCAGCGGCTTTGGCTTTGGAATGTACTCGAGCGCTGGTACCAAGACGGTATGACCACTTCCACTGCTCTGTATCGTGTTGCTGGCGTCTCCCTGATGGGCGCTCTTTTCTTTCTTTCTTTTTTTTTTCCTTTTTCTTTTGCTGGATTTTCCGCTTTTCCCCTTACTTCTTTTCTCACACGTGAGTTCCAATAGTGCGCTGGTTATCCCGCCAGTCTCGGCAGGGAGACAACCGACGCCAACACCTTCGCCAGCTGGGGGTGGATTATCTGAAATATGACAACTGCAACAACCAAGGCGAGTCAGGGAGCCAAGCCGTCAGTTCCGCTCGGTAAGTGCAATCTCGAGACCCTCATTGCCGGGTAGGGAGCTTTGCTGATCTGTCTCACTCATGGCACAGATACGATGCCATGGAAAAGGCACTCGCAGCAACTGGTCGCAAGATTCTCTATTCCCTGTGTAATTGGGGTGAAGACTCTCCTTGGATCTGGGGTCCCTCGGTTGGAAATTCCTGGAGAATCACCGGTGATATCACCGATCGCTTCAACACTCAGTCTTCGACTTGCCCCGTGTAAGTTCCATTTGACTCCTGCTCGCCGACGCCGGATTCCCAGGTGCCTCTGAATTGACCACACATCTAGTCCCAACTCTGGTGGATATGGTTGCTCCGTTACCCAGATATTGTCCAAACAAGCCCAGATTGCATCCTACTCCGGTCCCGGTGGCTGGAACGACTTGGACATGCTCGAGGTTGGCAACGGGGGTATGACGGACGATGAATATGTGGCGCATTTCAGCATGTGTAAGTTTTGAAGGCCGCGTCTCATGTCCGCAGTTCCACGGCCAAGACTTACCCGTTTCCTCTGTGTGTTGCTTTGCAGGGTCCGCCGCCAAGAGCCCCCTCATCATGGGCAACGACATGCGAAAGTTAAAGGCCAGTGACTGGTCGATCCTGGCCAACCCTGCAGTGATTGCGGTCAATCAAGATCCGCTGGGCAAAGCCGCCCTCTACCGATGGACGCACAACAACGTGCAGCTGTGGAGTGGCCCTCTGGCCTCTACCACCGGTAGTTCAGTCGATGACATGGTGGTCGTTCTCTACAACAACGGCGGCTCGAGTACCACCGCATCTGCCAGTCTGGCCGACATCTTCGGCTCTTCCAACGTGCCGAATGGCAAGTTTGAGATTCGTGATCTCTGGGGATCCCGACTCAGCAGCAGCCAAGCCCAGGCTGTCCTCAACGACGGTGCTGCCGCTCACTCGTCGTGGTTGTACAATGCTAGTCAGCAAAGCTACAAGACCGGACTGGAGAAGGCAGACTCCAAGCTTTTGGGCACCGCGGTGGGGACCGTCTCCGGCGCCACCGGGTCCATCTCTCAGTCCGTCCCGGCCCTGGGCTGTCGAATGTTCCGCCTTCGCGCCGTGGGAGACTCGACCACCACCACCGCCAAGACCACGGCCACAACCACTCAAGCCGGCACGACGACCACGGCGGGAGGTCAGGGTCCTCAACAGACTCAGTATGGCCAATGCGGCGGTCAGGGTTGGACCGGACCCACGGCATGTGTACCGCCGGCGACCTGCCATTCACAGAACCGTAAGTACTAAGTAGTGTGCCTCGATTTGACCTGCCTTGCCCTGCGATCTCCCTAATTGGATAGAGTACTGACGTTGGGAATCTTCTTTTTCGATGGACAGAATGGTATTCTCAATGCCTGTAAGGTTGACCCATCGAACGAGTCTGGGCTTGAAGAGGAAGGGGGTTGTGAAGTCGGACTTTTTTTTTTTGCACCAGGATCGAGACGAGGGTATCGATTGGTAGTTCATAACTTCAGATGATGATGTCGTTTGCAGAGCTGACACTTGTGAGCCTCAACTTGGGCGAATGGAACCACGCATGCAGTGTGATTCGTCATGAATCTCGAGATTCCTGAGTCTCCAGGCCACGTTCATCGCCGATTCATCAGACTTTAGGTTTCTCTATCCAGAACAGTCCGCTTTTCAGACGGGTCAATGCAAATTTCCACATGGCTTCTAGATGAACTCAATAGCCACGGAGGGGGTTCCTTCCTTGACAGTAGTGCCACAGTGGTACTTGGAACGCTAGATTTCTCGAGGGTCATATTTCCAGCCCCTGATTGCACTGTTGACCGCCGAGAATGGGATCCGTCCCAGCTTCCCAAGTTCAGAGTATCGCCGGCGCCTTCGCCCGGAAGGGGTTAATCCACGACCAAAGGATTCAGCCTCTCGGCCAGGTGAGACGCGCTTTGTGTCGGTTCTCGGCGTGACCGTTGGTACCGCGGTGGGCCGGTGAGATGATCGGAATCCCATCAGGCTTGCGCGAAAGAAGCACGTGAAGTCCGATTGGGAAGGTGGCCCCAACCCGTGCCCTCGGCTGAGACATTTCCCAGCCAGGGATTGGCCACACCCATCCGGGTGAAAGCGGGGTCCATCCTCAGCTCGTGTGCAGCCCTCTTCGGTTCCATCAAAGCTTGACGCGAGGAAAAGCAAAGCTTATCTTGGGACAAGGCAATCCTCAAACCCAACGGACTGATTGGCGGCATATCTTGTTTTCCTTCGATCTTCTTGGGTCGGTCCCTTTTTCTGTTGGTGTGGTCCTGTCCAGGGTGCGTCGTAAGCCGTGTGCAAACTGCAAAGACTTCAAGGGCACGTGTGACGAGAGACTCGGGTTTCGACCATCTTCCATACGGAGGTCTCCCTCTGCCGTGGGCCACGTGCTCGCGAGGAAATACAGACTCAGTAGAGGTACACTACTAACTACTGGAAGTGTCGTAGTGTACTTCGACCGACGACGGTAAAATGTCACTCGGAACTTCGGAACCCCACTTCAACTTCGAATCAGCCGTCACAGATTTGCACCTGATCGGTCGCTCTGATCTTGATCTCCGGCGCAGCAGACTCTTCAAGTCGCACTTCTTGAGGAAGGATGCAGCAACACCAATGTGCGGCCACCCGGTAGTAGTAAAGCCTGCCACATAAAGCAAGGTGATGTGCATCGTCTGGTTGAATTGGACATGAAAAGTCGTTGTCAGCACACAACGAGACAAGCCACTGCGCGGACCGAGGTAGTGGTACAGAGTACAGACTAGAGACTAGAGACTACAGAGTAGTAAGGGAGTAACATCACTACATCACTACATCACTACATCACTACATCACTACATCACTACATCACTACTACACTCTAGTGACTCGACAGTACGTCAATCCCAAACCAGAAGTTTGGATGGAGTAGCCGAACCTCAAGTCTTCCCACGCTTGATCAAGCACCAATCCTGGTTAGTCTCGAGAGGCACGTGGTGAGAGGTCGACATGCCGTGTGCCTGGGGATTTGTCGCCCTGCTGGAGCTCGCCACCTCCCGGATCTTTCCATACGCTGGTCGTCGCAATGATTCTGCTGTCTTCCTCGTCGTACCTTCCATGGCCCATCCGGTGGAGGCCTCAGCATCCAGGACCGCCCGGAGAGGCTGCTCAACCGCGAAAGGAACGCCAAGCTTCAAAAGGTACTCCACCGTCGCATTGGAGTCGGCGAACAGTCGGGGGTTCTCCAGTCTCCACAAGTCCACGCCATGCGTGGAATCCCACGAGACAACTTGATTGCCGCTCTTCAACTGCCCGCAGGGAAAGCTGCCTGTGGTGGAGGTCAAACTTTGGAGCCCAGCATTGGACTCGTGTCCGCGCGATCAGACCCTGTGGCGTTGAAGATTGCATTTCGTGGCCAACGGTGCGAAAGGATGCTGGAGTAGGATCAATCGATTATATTAATCCTGCCCGTAGCCCCCGGGCTTCACCTCAGTCACTCTCTTCCCTTTGTACTTCGTGCCAGGTAGCTCAACAACTCCGTGGTGACTTGCAGCCATCTCCCGAAGAAAATGGATGCAGTTCAAGTTGAAAAGCCCGGGAAGGAGACTTCCCCAGTCGAGGAAGAACTGCAAGTCGTCCAAAAAGGGCGATGGGAGCGCAGTTGGCCTATCATTGCGTGTGGTGCTGGCCTCTTTTCCGATGGGTATCTGAATGGCGTACGTTTGCCCTCTCGACACTTCGACTGACCCAACTTGCGCGCAGTCTATCCTTGGACAGCCCAGACATCCCACAAGTGGCTGACACGATGCTGATGAAAAACAGGTCATCGGCTCCGTCGACACGATGCTATCGCGGATCTACCCCACTAGCTACAAAAATTCCCCCGCGCTCCGCAATGTCTCCTCCCTCGTCTTTGTCGGCGAAGTCGTCGGCATGTTGATCTTTGGCATCACCAGTGACTATTTCTCGCGGAAATGGTCTCTGATGGCCTCGACCGTCATTGTCATTCTCTTCGCTGCGCTCAGTGCTGGCTCGTACGGTGCCAACGGCAGCCCCAACGGTCTCTTTGCCGCGCTGACCGCGTATCGCTTCCTGATGGGCATCGGCATTGGGGGTGAATACCCCGCGGGCTCTGTCGCGGCAGCTGAAAGTACAAACGAACTCAAGGAGGGTCACCGTAACCGTTGGTTCATCTTTTTCACCGACTTCATCATCGACTTTGGATTCGTGGTGGCCGCGTTCGTGCCAATGGTCCTGGTCCTGATCTTTGGTGAAGATCGCCTCGAGGCACCCTGGCGCATTGCGCTTGGGCTGGGTGTCTTGCCGCCGTTGAGCTTGGTTTACCTGCGTCTGAAACTGGAAGAGCCGGAGGAGTTCACCCAGGAGCGTATGCGTCGTTTCCCTTACGGTCTGATCATCAAGTAAGTCTCTCACACTGCGACTGAATACCCAACGACCGTCTTCTGGGGGCTAACATGAACTTTCACCAAGGTATCACTGGAAAAACCTCGTGAGTTACGCCATATCTCCCCTACCTTGGCAACGGATACCCCTCCCGACTCCGTACGGGGAGGGGCGGGCTGTTGAGGAACAACGCTAACATATCCATAGCTGATCGTCTCCCTCGTCTGGTTCATCTATGATTTCTCCGTCTTCGCGTTCGGCACTTACTCTTCTGTCTGGCTGTCGACAATCCTTGGCAAATCAGCCCCCCTGTGGCACACCTTTGGCTGGAACGTGGTCGTCAATCTCTTCTACTTGCCCGGGTCAATGGCCGGAGCATTCATCAGTGACTGGATTGGTCCCCGCAAGTGTCTGGTCTACGGGATGACCGCCCAGGCCGTCGTGGGTTTCATCATGTCAGGCTGCTACGCGTACCTGAGATTGCCTCAGAACGTGGCCGCATTTGTTGTCGTTTACGGGTAAGTTTGCATCACCAGCAACCGCTGGATCTTCCAGATCAAGAAGCCAATCGTTTACTAACACCACGTCTGTACCTTAGTATCTTCCTCTCGTTGGGCGAGCTCGGCCCCGGCGACAACATCGGTCTTCTGGCATCCAAGACCAGCGCCACTGCCGTTCGAGGTCAATACTACGCCATCGCGGCAGCTATTGGAAAAATCGGTGCATTCGTCGGCACCTACGTGTTCCCTATCCTTCAGAACAACCCCGACCCGATCGCCGCTGGCCAGAATCCATTCTTCGTTGCCAGCTCGCTATGCATTTTTGCGTCTGCGATTGTCTGGTTCGGGCTTCCTCATATCGGACAGGTAAAGTTCCATCCGGCGTCTGTTCGCCGACCTCCAATCGGTCGGCTCTCCTTACTTGGTCGTGTTTCGAGGCTTATACATTCTTCTCCAGGATACAATCAGCAAGCATGATCGTGAGTTCCGTGAATACTTGGAAGCTCATGGGTATGATGTTTCTACCCTTGGACAGCGTGCCCAGTGAGAGCGGTCCTTCAAAAGTCGGATGCGACCTCTTATCAGGCGGCCGTCATATTCACATTGGAACGGCGGAAATGTGTTTTTTTTGGGGAACTTATACCTACCGTGTAAATCTGCACATTCGTTCATCAGTTTGTCAATAGTTCTTAATCATGTATGATACTGGCATATTTTCTGGTCTTCCACCACATGCAGCATCGCAGATTCCCGCAGGTGCCGGGTCGTATCACATCGGTAAAGCTACCTTCACGCTTTTTTCCATGTATGCTCCTTGACCAACCGATTTGAAATAGCGAGCTGCATCTCATGACCTCAAAATGGTCGTCTGCCACCACAGTCCCGATGCGGATTCTGTCGGGTTCAAATTTTTCAGGTAATGAAACCCTGACAGTATCCATATCGGCATCAGGGAGCTCCGCTGAACCACATCTTCAGCCCATGGAAGATAACCTCTAAAAGCATACCCAAGGAAAACACCTGATATGGGGCGTCGGGATGACCTCAACACCACGTGTTGAATTTGCCATTGCCTCATATAAGAGCTATGTAAATGGCTCCTCGGGAACCCCTAAAAGAAAACGAGGATGACAAGTGGAATCTAATCGCGTCCCCCACAAAGTCAGTAACGCAATTCGGTCCAGGACGTCAAGTTTGGATTCCGCATCGTACAAGGACTTCAAAATCTGGGATGGGACGGTAGAGAAATCAAGTCAGCAAGTCATCAAGGTCAAGCACGATGCCTCGCCACCGCCCATCCGCAACCCGCGAGGCCCATCCGGCAAAAGCCCAACAAATTCTCGGATATCACTTCCACAAGCCTTCTACCCTTCACAAGGCGCTGAGCGCCGACAAGTCCCTTGCTCTCCATGGGGACGCGCTGATCCAACATATCCTCGTAAAAGAGGGTCTACATCGCCACGCGTCGAGAGGTAAGTTGAGCATGGGAGGGCCCCCGAAAGCAAACGCGCGCGCGCGAACGCCACGAACGATCAACCCCAAATGATCTGACTGGAACGCTGATGAGCTGGCAGGGAGAATCAATCAGGTTCTCAAAACGGCTTCGAATGCGCATCTGAGTCAGCGGGGGTATTCAACTGGTCTGGCTGCGTGTATTCGAGTCACGCCAGGTCAGAATGGGTGTCCTCAACCGGGTCCGGTGGCGGATGCTATGGAGGCTGTTTTGGCGGCGATCTATGAAGACAGCGCGGAAAATATGGGCGCGGTAGAGTCTGTGATGAAAAGGCTGGGGATTTGGTGGCCTTGAGCTTAGGGGGGGGGGGGGGTCCATCGAGGACTTATTTTCCATGAATGGGATCTTCCTGGTTTAAGCTCTGAATGAATATTAGACTTTTTCGTGTTGACACCTTGACCTATCTTGAAATTTCAAGAAAAAGAGAGCCTTGGTGTAACTGGGAATGGATGGAAGACAGATAGTAAGGTATAAACATTAGTGTTGATTGGGTGAATTAAAATATGAAAACGCGATCCTGTCTATCCCCTCACCAATGACCCATCAACATCGAGCAATGTTCATGATACATCATTCATAAGCAGCATCTCTCGTATGTATGAAGGTACTCAAGCCCAATCAAAAAGAACAAACAAGAAAGAAACAAAGAAGAAACAAATCATGGTATCCAGTCCGTCAACTCAAATTCGTCAATTTGAAAATCGAATTTTTCAAGATCACTCATCGAGCCATTATCTTGAGGCCCCACGAAAGACATGCTCTCTGCCTTGACGTCTCGCAGGGGAATGCTGTCCGTATTGTATCCTCTCTGCTCGGATGCTTTGCGATAGAAAGTATCACATGAGTGCCATGCTCGTTCTGCACCAGGACTGCGTGTGGACATGGCGTGCAGCCAGCGCAGGGCTTTTTGAGATAGCAAGATCAGGTGTGCGGTGCTGTCCTGCATGTGTACACATCCCGTCGACAGCTCGAACAGGATGATTCTGGCTGCTTGCGAGATGTAGTATAGCACACTCCACCATGGGAACATCTTGTATAGTTGGGTCGTATCGAGTTGGTCGGGAATCAAGTCGAGAATCTGCTTGGCAGCGTCGAGTGTCATCGTCGCCATTGACTGATTCAAGACTAGCGAATTGTCGGGCCCAAGCTCATCCCGTCGACAAAACCAGAGACGCCCAAGTACTATCCGCGCGCTTTGGTAGTGTAATGCGAGGCCGAGTTTGTATCGAATCTGCTCCACTGGACACTGTGGATCGATGGAGGTAATATCCAAGGAAGACGGAAGACTATTCTTCCAATACTCAAGTCGAGATTGGAGGTCGTCAAGCCTTCTCTCCTTATCAATCCAGATATTGGAAACATGGAGCTGGTTGATGATCTCTTCGATAATCACCGCCAGGTCGCAATAGAATAGATAGAAAAGGCCAGCGTTTGGTTCAAGCCTCTTGAGCCAGGCTTCATCTCTGGGTCTGGTTTCTTCTTGAGCAGGTCGGCCGTCACCATCGCTTGGCCAGCTTCTGGAACTTGGCATCAGAGTTTGAAGCCATTGAATTCGGACGCTCGGGTGCTGAAGAAGGGCCGACGCCGACGAGTTCGTCTCAAACTCCTCCTCTTCGAACGGGATCGGCAAAGGCGGTGCGTGTCGATCCTTTGGGATCGAAGTAATGTGACCGGAGATCAGACTCAGCGTCTGCTCAAGGGTGTGCAAGCACCACCAGAGGCGGAAGCGAGCCTCTCTTAATCTTGCGGGAAGCTTTTTGGAATGGCTGCGGTTGACACTCAGCGTGATGGCGGAACGAGCAGCCAGGGCAGATATCCTCCAAGCTCTGGCGAAGACAACTAGTGCATCAGTCTGAGATCCGGAGATACGGAAAGTGTATGAGATGGTTCGTCCAAACCTACCTGCCGATTTGGTCAGTTGCCAACAAATAAAATGCGACCAGTCCCTCAAGCTGCACCTGTTGGAGATTGGGCGGGCTGAATAGCTCTTCCCCGTTCAGGCTCAGCAACCGCGCTCGGTTGAAATAAACAACGTGATCGTTTTCTGGACCTCGCGAAGGTGCTTGAATCATGTGCGTGTACTTGGCTGCAATGGCGAAAATAACGTTGAGGATAGCACGCCACTTGCCTCCTGGCTGCTGGCCTTGATCCCAGAAATTCTGGTATTGGACACGGAAAAGCGGTCGGTTAATCATGGGGAAGAACGGGTGCACGTTGCACCAATACTGTTCAAACAGATAATCCGCCAACTCGCGTGTTGGTAGACCATGCTTGTCGATCGGCTGCGGTATGTCCCATGACAATGTGTTGACGGGCTGCTCAGCCGTGTCCATTTGCATGTCGTCTGTGACCAAGGGCCTCTCGGCACTCCCTCCCTGGCCTGAAACACCTGGAACCTCGTAAGCCATATTAACGAATTGAGATAGAATGTCCGCGGGCAGATACGACTGACTGGTCTGGCCGACAGATGGAGCTGATGGCCTTGAGGAGGTTGAGTCTTGAGGAGCTTCCAGTGCTGGGATCGAATCACCCAGATCATCCTTCAACAACGGATACTGTCATATGTTGTCAGCCAAGAGAATTATCGCCCTCCGAGTAACTAAGTTCTGGCCGTTAAATTTGATTTATTTTTTTTTCCTTTCAGTACTCACATTATGTATCAACGCCGAGCCACATGGGCGGCGTGGTTGGCTGTCGCTGCCGACGAGATCTTTGACAAGACTCCGATACTCTTGTAACAGAGCCGTGAGATCGTGTGTTTCCCTGTGTGCTTCATTAGTCTCTCTGTCTGGCTCCTGCTTCAACAAGTCGGTCAGAGAGGAGCTTACTTTTTCATTCGTTCATTCCACCCAAGGGGATAGTGACAGTGCAAGTGTAGATCACGACATTGCCGACACACAGGCTGTTCACCACTACACTTGACTTTACGGGCTCGGCAGGAGCTGCACGCTCGTGAGACCCGTCCTGTCGTCAATGCACCGATACTGCCCACGTCGCGCGGAATGGCGATCTTGGCATTTGGAGCGCCTGGGTGAGTAATGGAGACCCGACGACTTTGAGCCGATCCCGACTCCGCAGATGGTGATTCCTCTGAGCGAGGAGTCGGCAGGCTGTTTTCGATCGCTGAGTATGGACTCGACGAGGAGCTTGTCGTGTCCATTTGCCGGGGCAACACCAGTTGGGACGCCTCTTTGACGGGCTCGTCGGTCGCATCCAACCGGTCGGTACGTCTCGAGGGATTCCTTCTGCCCATGTATGTCCGCTTTCAGACGAAAGTGACGGAGGCACCGAAGGCTGTAGGGTTACTCACATACCCGCTTGCCTGTACGCGGTGCGGTCCGGACTAATTTTTGAAGGGAAAAGACCTCGTATGCACTACAACGGCAGAGCTCCTGTAGAGCGACCTCGTGACGTCCTGGACGAAGAACACAGTGTAATGGTTGAGCGTGGATCACAAGTACACTAGATTGGTCTGTTTTTACTCGCTTTGAACACTAACAAACATCAATCGTCGGTCGTTCACTGGTACCTGTCTGGTGATGCTGGGGGAGGGGACGGCGGTGGCTGCGGGGTGAGGTGACGTTTATATTTCCCATGCAGGCGTCCCACCGGTGGAGAATGGTCCTGTCAGGCTATCAAGTTTAGGCTTCATTCAATTCCTGAGCCTTCTCCATACTTCTGGAAAATCTTAAATGTGAGTATCACCTTGGGCGCCACATGTCTGTGCAGCGGTCCAGCGGATCGGGACGGTGGTGAAAAGAAATGCTGTACCGGCACCGATTCGAGGTCGATGATTGGCCTGTTCCCGATCGCGATGAGAATCGGCAATGGAGTCAAGCAACAAGGCTGAGCAGAGTGCAGACAAGGGCTCCACCAACGTCTTGTCGTTTAAGCGACAGACGCGCAACGGCTTTCGTTCCTGAATGGATTTCGATATTCGAAATCACGTTGATTTCCTTTGCGCGGGCGAGGCTTGAAACGGGGTCTCCTCGTGGAAGGGTGTGATAGTGGCGACTGGCCACCCAATTTGGTATGGCGACCGTGCCACGCTCTCCGCTCGTCTGGTGCTGCCGGCGACAGAATATGGCGGCTTCGACCAGGATCATTTGCGCCAGTCCACTCGTACGCTATCAAACCATCGCCATGCCCATGGATCTTCCATTTTCCATGGCAGTCTATGGCAGCAATCCGGGGACCCGACTGTAACCAAGGGCAACGCTCGCAGCTCCAATCAAAGGGACACAGGATCAGCCCTCGCGCTCGCTAAGCTCTTATTCCATGTCAAGCATGTCGCTGGATTTTGCGACTCGTCGGACGCCCAACGGCCATTGTCATGCCAAGTGCAGCAGGAATGGACTAGATCCTGCAAGGATGACCGTTCGTGGTCTCGGTCAGGCTTCCTTCCTCTTCGTCTTTTGGTAGCTCAACGAAACACGCTGGTGTAGTGTAGGTGGGCGAGTCCACTATTCTGCGCCAAATCCCTTCCGCGGCTCGGGGGTCACGGAGTCGATGACGTCAGCGGAGCTCCGTTCTTCCATCTGCGGCTCGGGATCTGCTTCACTCTCTTGCATTGATTGTGTCCACAAAGGCCGCGGGAACAGGCAAACTGAGAGAGGGGGAGAGAGAGATAGAGAGAGAGGCATCCTCAAGCAGCAGATTAGGTTGCTCAACCCACGATCCTCGTGCATTCAAATTTCCAAAGTACCGACGAACCAGCGCAACCCGGGCAGGGAGCAGGAATGGAGTGGACTGCACGCTGATCTTCAGCAAAAGGCAGCGCGTCCACCAAATGGACGAATCACTTGGGTTTCGCTTTTGGCCAGGGCGCCGGGGCAGTTCAGCCGGGTAGCACGATTGGCCGCAATGTTGGAGCATCCACGGAAACCTGTTTTGATGTGCCCTGAAGGGCTCGATCTCGCTCATCCACCGATTGCCGCCAGCCCGGTGGGGTAGTTCTGGCCCCCCTCTCCTGATATCAGTGCTTTGGACCACATCTCGCCAAAACAGCTATGCCAGCGCTTATACACACAACGCGGCAGCCGCAGGGAGAGCCGTGAAAAAATCCTAGAGCGGATCACTCATGCTTCTCTCATCATCCGTCCTGCTTCAGCTTCCCCAGATGTGCTTGCGGTCATGGCCGAGTTTGAGATCCGCACCCATCACGTCGGGGCCTGTACTTTTGATTTGACCGGAAGGTATGTGGTTGGCCACGCCACTTTCCAGTCCCCATTGCACGGCCGCGCGTGCGCGCAGAATGGGGCAATACTAACTGGGCGCTCCCAGATACTCGGAACCGCGAATCCTCGGAATTGGCACACATGGAATCGTTTGGTAAGTCTTTCTGGGGACCCCTGCTCCATAAGAGAGAAAGCCATAGAAGGTGTGTTATAGACAAGCAGCTCATCTGACCCGGGCGCTCGATGAATACAGCGCTTGCACAGATTTGCTCGCGAAAGAAGGGGTCGCCGTGAAGAAAATCCCCAGGCCGTTTCAGTCGGCCATTGAAGCCAAACGAACCATCAGAGAGGTCAAACTTTTACGAAGTCTCTCTCATGACAACGTATGTGAGGGACTCGGCTGTGCGATTTGAAAACATCTACATCTGCCACGAAGACGGCTAATCAAAATGGTCTCATAGATCATCTCTTTGAGAGATATTTTTGTCTCGCCGCTGAACGACATGTACGTGCATCGTCAGCAGATACTGCTGTCAGCGCAGGACGGCGGCTGACGGGATCGATGACAGATACCTGGTCACTGAGCTTCTCTCCACGGACCTTGCGCATATCATTCGCGCGAAGCCTATGGAGAATCAGTTTGTGCAGTACTTCTTCTATCAAATTATGGTGTGTTCATTCCTGCCTGTGATGCGATGGACCCTAAAGTCTTATCGGGCTTCTCGGGCTTCTCGGGCCAACTAAGCGATCTTCTAACACATTCATGCTCTTGCAGCGTGCTCTCAAGTATATCCACTCCGCAGGCGTGGTACATCGGGATCTCAAACCGAGTAATATCCTGATCGACAACAACTGCGATCTCAAGATTTGTGACTTTGGTCTCGCTCGAACAGTAGACCGCAAAATGACTGGCTATGTCACAACGAGATTCTACCGTGCCCCAGAGACCATGCTCACATGGCAAAAGTACAATGTGGAAATTGACATGTGGAGTGCCGGCTGCATCTTGGCCGAGATGATTGAAGGATCGCCTCTCTTTCCGGGCCGCAACCACACGGATCAGTTCTTGATCATTGCGGATCTTTTGGGATCCATCCCATCCGAGGTGATCAAGACCATTTGCTCTAAAAGTGTGAGTCTGACAGCGTTGAGAATTCACCACTAGCTGCCGATGCTGATAAGACTGCCTAGACCTCCGATTATATTGATGGTCTGCCGGAGCGAGAGAAAATTCCCTTTCAGAAGAAGATAAAGCAAGCTTTTCCCGATGGTACGTTTGTTTTCCTTGCCGAAAGAAAATGCGAGCCAACCTATTGACTTTCTATCTCCAGCTCTGGATATGCTGGAGCAGCTGCTAGTGTGGGATCCTGTGAAACGGATCAAAGCTGATGCAGCTCTGCTCCACCCATACCTCAGTGCTTACCACGACCCGGCGGATGAGCCGATAGCACGAGACCCGTTTGACTGGGCGAGCTTGGACGTCGACCATAGTCTCGAAACGTGGAAGACCCTTGTGTAAGATCTCCTTTCGAAAAACCACACGCTGCATCTCTGACAATGGCCCTAGATACTATGAAATTCTGGATCACTTCGGCGGCGCGGTCGCGACCTGACCGATCTCCCAGCTGCCCCTGCGGGTGATTGAATGCCAATCCATACACGATAATTGGCATTCCAACCCCCTTTATTTTGTTTTCTTTTGGCTCCGAACTGAGAACCGAGAAAAAACACGCTTCTCCTGGCCGCTCTTCGGTGCCCTTTGCAAACGTATCCTTGACACATCAGGTTATGATGATTTTCAGCGTGCCACTCCACCATCACGACAGCAAAAAGTCGCCTCGCCCGATGTCTCTCGTCGGGTCATTACAGACTTGGGATGGGATCGAATTTCAGGCTATAGCATATGAATCCGTGATCGGCGAGGTCGACTGGAGAAGTATGAAGCAAGACAGATAGGAGATTGTTTGAAGCAATCTGTCAATGATGGAGAACCCTAATTCCCAAGAACATACGATGATCTATTCAGAATGAGATCACCATGAGTTCGTGGAGATGAATGTGACCCGAGGCCACTGACCGCTTGATGATATCCCAAACCCCAACCCACATGGGAGAGGCAGCATCAATTCTCAGGGTCACGGCTGGCCGAGCACATACATCTCGTCTCCCCTCTGAAATCTTGGGCTTTTCATGGATATGATGCGGTATCTTCCAGAGTCATTGCTAGCGCAAGGCTAGGTGGGAATGAGTGAAGGGTTTCGAGCCTTGCGTTGTTGGAGGCTGGACCTCCTCGAAGGTGAGATCACGCGTGATCAAATTGACTTCTGGAAGATGACTGGACAATGTTGGATAATGACTATAATTCAATGCAATGACACAGACAAGTCTTGGCTTTTCTTTCTCAATGATGATCTGTAAAAATTTTCGACTAGTCCAAGTGTTCGAACTCGGAAAGCAAGAGCTTGGCCTGAATGTGCAGTTTACGCGAGTGATTTGCTACGATTTGTCACTAATATTCGATGGGGCGAAGACACACATGCATAAACTTCACTCCGATACTCAATTGCACGTGAAAGTCTTTGTCGCTGGTTTCCTATCAACGCTATCCCTCGATCGAGACACAAAAGACGACTGTAGTTCGTGTCGATGCAGACCGAAGGACCATCACGAATCTGACTGTTGTATATGCGACCCGTGGTAGAATCTAAGTAGACCAGACTACAACACGTCCGTCAACGCCGCTCGCTGCAATTAAATAGTTTAGCTCAGCTTTCCTGCACCAATTTGACGCTATGCAGGGATACACTCAAAACTTACTGCTGAAAGAGCGAACTTGTCCGTTCGATTCTTCAAACACACGAACTGTGTTCACAGTGTTCTGGTGAGTGGACTTGAGCTTGGTGTCCACGGAGCTCTGGCCCTTGAGATCCATCTGACGGAACATGTTCAAGGCGGACTCCTCGCGAGCTCCGGCGGCTCCGGCACCACCTTGTTTCTCCATGGAGCCGGTCAGCTGCCAGCCATTCTCGTCCCCTTGGAAACGGAAGGGCTCGCAGTCCTGCGCGAGTTGTTACTTAGCACGTGTTTTTTGTTCGATGAACTCAGAATGGCTACGTGCGGGCGGGGGGGGGGGGGGGGGGGGTTGGGGTGACATACATGTCCAGCAGCGATGATCTCGTTCTCGCCATTCCAGATCAAGCTGTTCAACGGCAGCAGACGAGTGGAAATATTCAGCATAGCGCGAGGGGGCTGCTCCGGTGCACTGGGGTACACCACAGTCACGCTGCTATCATGTCCAGTGAATGCTAGAGCATTTCCGCTGGGAGAGAATGAAACACCGTGAATCCAGCCGGCAGTGTCGTTGAGGAATTCACCACAGATGGTGTTGAAGGGAAGACGCTCTCCCCAGGCGCTGGGCTCGGGCCGCTGATCGATACCCTTGATGAAGCTGGAGAAGACGCGAGCATGCGAGTCGGTGGAACCGGCGGCCAAGAGGACAGAGTTGGGGTGCCAGGCCAAGGTGGTGATGGTACTGCGGATTGGCTTCTTCAGATGCTTCGAAATCCACCAGTCGTTTTCTTCCTCGAAGTAGCAGACCGCAATCACGCGGGCTCCGGAGCCGACCGCGAACTTTTGCTCAGAGGGCGACCAGCGCACAAATGTTGCAGCGCGGTTGATACGAAGGAGGACGAGTGTAGGCTTCCAACCTGATGCGGTTTTTTCCCAGACGTAGGCATTGCGATCTTCGGGTAAGGAAACAAACATTGGTCAGTTATGTGGCCGGCACATGGAATCGTTCTCGAAGGGAGTGTTCACCGACCTTGGGAACAAGTGACGATACGGCCGCTGTTGGGGGCAATGTCGACGCTCGTGACAGTCTTATCATGGCCCTTGAGCTCGTCGCTCAAGGTGAACTTGTTGCCGGATGATTGGTAGAGCTCCACATTGTTGTCGCGCGCGACTGCGAGGGTCTGGCGGTCCGACGAGAAGGAGTGATCGGCAATTGGAGCGTGGAACAGGTGGTGCACTTGAGGAACGGCCATGATCGAGGTGTTTGACAGGAGGAGCTCTCTACTGTCAAGCAGATGAGTGGGGGGTTAGTCAATAGGGGGGGGGTGGGTGGGCTTGTGGGCGATGAATGAGGGGGAAATTGCGAGCGGGAGACGGGGAAAGCTACTTTTAGGCGGGTGTCTTGGCGATGACGCTGCCCGGGGCTTATGAGCACGAGTATCATGAATACTGAACTGTTGCTACCCGCACTGCCTCGTTTCTTCATTAGGTGCTTAACTTTCAGAGTCCTACAAGATTTGGAACTCGAATTGGCAATATTGAATCTTCCATGGCTCTTTCTCTATGAATACACTCTCTAGTACCTTATCATAGTACCCTTAATCCAACAGAGTGACGATCCGCTATAAGCTCGAACAATCAGTGCTAGTCAGCAACAAAGCATTGGAGAGGAACATTGTGTTTAAGACCCGCCAGGCATACCTTAAGTCTCCAATTCACTCGACGCCGCAATGGAGGTAACTGGGTCTACCGTCGTCCACCGCACTCCCGGAGTTCAGGGACGAAGCGTTGCAGGACAGACCGTATGTCCTTTCGATGGTGAACTGAGGCCGGGGGGTCACCAAGACTCCAGATTGGTCTCAGTTACATATCCAAGCCCAATCCCTCCCGTCCGATCTTAGTTCGACCGGATGAGAGAATGTTGAACCTTGAAAATATAGTCTTGTCCAATACACATCTCGAGTCAATCTAGTAGCAAATTGGTACACATTAGAATGGCTGGGATCGACAATCGATATAGAAACCTTATAAAGGTGAGCTGTTCCCCTTCTTCGAGCCTGTACCAAAGCTGATATCAGTACTTTGAAGTTCGGTAAAAGCTTCGGCCTTTCACGGTGCTCTACTTCATATCTTTCTAGTTTCTACCATGTCAGTCTTGAAATATCCTGCGTCTCTTGCAAGTGACGATGCTCCCCACGGTTGACGGCTGGGTTGGCCAATACCCGCAGTCTCCCACATCTCGCACGCAGACCGCCAGCACCCAAGCCCGGGGACAAAGTCACGTGAAGACTCTCTTTTCTCGCGAACTCGCGATGGCCCCCGAGGCGGCGTCGTATTCACCAAAGCTCCTGTCCACCAGCGAACCTGCATTTCTCTACCCACTCCACAACTGCGAAACTACCATCCTTCCCTTTCCTCTTTCGCAACCGTCTAAATGGCATCCAAAACCACCACCGCTTCCCGGCCTGATCTCAAGGCCACAGGGCATCCCAATCAAACGTGAGCTTGATTGAACCTGCACATGCCATTGGATGTTTTCTCGCGTACTGACAGTGCTGTAGATTATACTGCACTAATCTCCCCGACAAGATCAGCAAGCACGATCTCCGCACTTCCCTTTATTCCTTGTTCGCCACCTACGGGGCCGTCCTCGATGTCGTGGCCATGAAGACGAGCAAGATGCGCGGTCAGGCTCATATCGTGTTTAAGGATATTCAAGCTAGCACGCAAGCAATGCGCGCCTTGCAAGGCTTTAACTTTTTCGGGAAAGAGATGGTGAGTTCACGACCTTTCCTCGCCCGAGTACTCTGCATGCCAGTATTTCCTCATCTATCAAAGTGGAGCTGCGACTGATGAATATTGCCGTTTCCTTGTAGAAAATCGTCTATGCTAAGGGCTCCTCCGACATTCTGGCCAAGCTTCGTGGCACGTACAATCCTCCGACTCTCGGTGCTGCGCCTGTTGGCGCCTCAACAGATCTCCAAAAGTCAATCTTCAATGGCCCACCCGGTGCGATCCCGCCTCGACCTGCTGGGGAGACGAATGGGGAAGCGCACGGCACCAAGCGCCCACGTCAAGATGAGAGCGACGAGGAAGAAGCCCCGATGGAAGAGGACAGCGATGTGTCCATGGAAGCATCTTCCGATGAAGATTAGATGCGCACCAAGGTGCGGCCAAGATTGGGTCGCTTGCGATGGAGAAAAAGCACGAGAAAGAAGAGAGTTTTTGATCTTCAGAATCATCGTTTCGAGTCCTGCAAGGCAGGACTCACCACCCCATTGCTTCTTCTCTTAGCTTGAGCTGGCCCCATTCCCAAGCGCGATCTCGCGGGGAACGTGCAGGTTCACGGATTGACCTACGAGGCCGAGCCAGACGAGAAGATATGTCTCGCCCGTGATGAGCCGTTCATCTGCCACATGTGTCATGGCGTCTGCGGTGTTGCACGGGTGGACGAAAAAAGCCGGGGCCCCAGACTCTGGATGATACTACGAAACCATTAATGAGCATCTTTTGAGAACAGCAGCAAAAAAGAAAAGAAAGTCACAATAGCAGCTTGTCTCCCTCCTTGTCTCGAAAAGTTTACGAGAAAGAGAGGAAGTGAAATGAAGAGAAGCGTGGGGCAATGAATCATGATATGCACCTACCCCGAGACTGATTCCTCCCATGACACCGACACTCTGCAACTGCTGTCTGTACTGCTGCGGAACGACATACTGATAGACCGTGTCGAGACCCACGGGGCTGGAGTCATTGTGCCATCGGAGCGTGAAATACAAGACGGGAACTTGATACGTTTGGGATAACACAATGTCATAATCCAGCTGCAGAGTCGGTCGAAGATTGGTGCGAATCAATGCTTCCTGCGGTATTCGATTCAAAGAATTAGACCTTCTTTTCCGTATATTCATTGCATGTGCTGTGTGCCCGCGTGTCCGCCCTCTGGATCCCCCTTCCACTCGGCATTGGATGCCTGCCTTTTTCGAAAGTTCTCCCTACAATGGGCTACAGACCGGATCTTTTGCTTCCTCTTCTTCGGGTTCTTCGTCCGCGTCTTGTGCATCGCGAACTTGTACATCTGTCTGCGTCGATGCAGTCATAGACCGAGACGTAGCTGGCACAGTAGGTCTCGACAGTTCGCGTAGATCTGCATCCTCCGATGCAGGAGCTTGGACCTCGACATGTTTGGTCACTCTGAGGCTGAAAAGGTCATGGTTCTAAAGAAAACACACAACCGAACGGGGATGGCCTGGCCAGGGTGCCACCACCATGGACATCCATCCCCACGGGTAAGGGTCAGTGCCATTCCTCAGTAGTATCTTCATAGATTGGGGGGAAATTTATCCCAAAAATTGAAAAAAAAAAATCAAAAAATCAAAAAGCAAAGATCTTTGGAGGATCAAAGTCAATATTCTCTCCCCTCATCGGTGAAACAACAACAGCCGCAGGGATCTACCTGTGTGATCAGTCGCACCGACGACCATCCTCCATCCTCTTGGGCGGCCGTGCAGCTGCGCGCTCGCTCGGCAAATTTGTGACAGGCGCAATTGAACTCTTCCGCTGTGAGGAAGGGAAAAGCGGACAGCGGGGAGGCGGAACTTTTGACTGCATCGCAGTTGAGCATCATGAGGTGGTGTGGATGTGGGAGTGAGTGTGGATGGATGACCAGTCTGTGTTGGGATATATGAGGTGGCTTACTTTATCTCCGACGAGGCTGGGGAAGGAAACAGATACCTTTGGTAGCTTTACCTGGGTCCTGTGCCAGGCAGGACCCGGTCGTTTCGTCTACTTGGACCCCCCGAGTTGTCCGGCCACGGAACGGTTCGGAAAATGAGATCTCTAGCCACTTGTACTTGATGAGTTGGTAGTTTCACTTTATATTGAATAGTGATTACAGTCTCTAGACTGACAGACTCTCCATTAGCAGTTGGAAGTACAGCTATTGTTCCCCAACCGCTGCAACGATTAATGTATATCCGAAGGGAAGTACAATGAGACCATTATTGTTAGACCATTGAAACTCGACACGGTTCGCAGCCACTCAAATTCAAAGGTCCCCAGTTGATGCATAGTTGCACACCACAGTCACTCCTACTGTCAGTGTCCTGTCAACCGGATTTGGCAATCCCTCCCGTTTTCCATCTCGTCTCCACTCGATCGCAGCATCACGAACCGAAATGGCGAGCTGTAACTTTGTCGACCGCCCACCGCCCACCGCCTACCGCCACAAACTATCCGTCTCGACGATCTAGAGAAATTGGTGGCGCAGAAACCTTACTGCCCGATGGACCAACCTTGAGGTTCAGTTCGCCAGTCAGCCACAGCCTGACCATTGATCATTCCACCTGAGTGGACTCTGTGGAGCAAAAGGCGGTTCAGCCGTGACGGCTGGTCTGGCCGGTCTGGCTGTCACCCTGCTGCTTTGGGATCACTTGACAGTTCCAAAGCGATCCGTCGATCAGGTCATGTCGATCCGATCGATCAATGACAATAGACGCGGTGAGAGATGCAGGGACAGCCAATAGAGAGGTGTGGCATTTTGGTCTCGAGAGGGTGAGGATTGCCGAAGGCGGGGGTGGAAGGACTGTCAATATTGGAAAATAGATTAAATATTCCAATGATGGACGAGACGAGGATATACTTTGGTCAAGTCGAACCTTAGAACAATGCAGTTGTGTTGGATTCGGTAGTAGAAGTGGATCAGTCACGTCACATCAGCTTTATTTGCCGGGGGGGATCTACAGGGGATGACTTCTGCTACTCATCAGGTCGAAGTTCATGATTTTTTAAATCATTCACATGCTCTGGACATCGATACTCATACTATATGGAAATTCGAGAGCTCGTGGAGAACAACATGATCGGACTGATTCAGTAGGTACAAGATAGAAATGCAAGTGACAGTGCCTCCTCTAGGTGACATTTTGAGGATGCTGAAGTAAAAGAGAGCTCCCAGTCAGGGGTTGTCTCCGGGAGCTGGCACTTTTCTCCAGGTGATAATCTGGGGTAATACTGTACGGTGTACACCTGTCACCTGTACACCAGGGATCAGAATCAAATTCACTGATACAGTATACCAACTCACTGGACTCGGGACTCGGGACACTCACCACCTTGGCTGAATTATTGGACAAGGATGGGGGTTGCAGAACCGTTCGCGACATCCTAACAACAGGTTTAGTAAGAGACTAAAGAGATCGAAGTAATCAGTACTGAGTACAGCTGCATTGTGAAATAGAACTCGATAAATACACGCCATGACGCCTGAAAGCTCAATCCCTGAGGACCAGCCGAACATGAACGAAGAAAGCCACCGATGATTTTCCAGTTTTTTTTTGTCATAGGCAGGTCGGCACGACAGAACTTGACTACTTGAGTATTATCGTAGACATAATCGGTTGGACCGTTGAGGACCTTCATTGTTGGAATGCCGGGCGGGTCCTCCTTTAGTGCCGCAAGCGGGCGAAAGCGCCTCGGCGTTTAGGTGGGAACTTAAGGAGTTCCGAGTAACAAGAGCACGACTGGTATTCCACAGAGGACGGGTACCTTTTGAGGACTGGTCGTGCCATGGAGTCAACCACGGTAGGCAGAAGTACCTGAGCAGTACTTTTGGTCGTCATGACCGCCATCCTTGGTTAGCTGCCTTCGAGGCCCGGTTCCTGTGAGGAGCTATGGCTTGATTCAGGAGCTTCGGAGGAGCTCATGATTCTGGCAAGGCAAGAAGAGAAAGCTGCTTTCTATGATCTCTAGTCTCTATAGTCCTGCACCACTCACAAAGCGATGCAGTCTTGCAATAAGCTAGTGAAGAAGAGACGTGCCTGCCCCCAGGTAGTTTGAGCAATATTAATGTACTACTGGAGTACAGTAGTACCAACTGACTTAGTAGTAACTTCCTATGTACTATTTTGCCGATTTTCAGTAATTTCCCTTTTTCCCATGTTTCCATGTTTCCATGTTCCATGTTCCTTCTCCCCCCACCCACGATCCACTTCCTTTCCTTCCCTCTTCTCTCTCTCTCTCTCTCTCTCTCTCCACAATGATTATTCCCACTCCAGGTGTCCACCGTCCACGCCAGTATCAGAGCTCAACCCTGTCCTGTTCCGCTTGCAGCTCCTTCCGTCTGCTAAACAGCCTATCACGGCGGGTCCTATGGCCACTCGCTGTCCTGTCTCGCTTGTCTCCTCTTTCATCGAGACGGGCCAGCAATTGCGCATGCACCGTGTGCGGCAAGTAGTGTCATGTCCTGATCGCTTGTTTGCATGGTCGGAGAGGGGACTCGAGCCTCTTCTCGATTACGGCCCACCCTGATCTGAAAGCCTGGAACCACAGGGACAAAGTGAAGGAACCCACAAAACAGCAAAGAGGCTGCGACCATCAGGGCACCTCCGGTGGGTGGCGTCCATCATGCTTTCGTCAGTCCTGTCTGTTGTCTACTGTATCAAGCATCCGCCGCGGTCATGGCCTGATGCCATAATAATTGTCCTCACCTGCAACCGTCCTTGTGTCCTCCCCCTCTTTCCCTCCCTCCTTCTCTCCCTCGCTCTCTCTCTCCACAGGGTTCTAATCGATATCCGTCGTGTGTCCGCCCTACCTCCTCCGCGATTCCCTGGACCTTGACCCTGTCGCGACGGAGTGGCTCGAGTGTCCACTCCTCTGTGCAAGAAAATCAGTGCAGGTCGGAGAAGTGTATCCCCCCTGTCCAATTTCCAGTCCTCATTTTCCAGATTTTGTTTCCTTTCCACCAGTGCATTGGGTCTGTTCACCTGGTCCTCAACAAAGTCACCGGTCATTCCGATTTGAAATCGGGTTCTTGGGATCTAATTGCTCGCCTCGGGTCCAATTTCCCCGAAGTTTTCGGGGTCAACAACGCTTTCAACGACGTCGATGAACGGACATCTGCACAGCCACGAGAGTCAACCTCAACGCAGAAGACAGCTGAATTGTGACCGCGAGACCACCTTTGCGTGACCTCTGTTTGTTCTGGGTGGAAAGGGTGTCTTATGCTTTGCTCAACTCCAGAAATCACTCGGTCAGGTATCCTCTTTCGTGATACTGTGAATATCCTCATCCTCCCATTTGCCCTGGGGTTGAGAACGTCAACTTTCCCCGCTATCTGCATCTTTCTTCCCCTCACTCTCACACGTTGTTCGCTCGTCCAACCGTGGCCGACGCTCTCCTCCAATCTGAAACCCGGCTCATCTCCAGTACCTCCGCACGGTTCACTTTCAGCCGCCAATCGCGCGTCCAATTGAAAATTCGCCTGGTGCACAAGTTCTGGAGCGCCCGGATTGACGGCTCAGCAATCCCAGCGTGGGTTGACGTCAACACTTTGCTCCTCCTCTGAGGTGTCCCATTCGAGCACTTCCTCCAGCGAGCTGTGACAAGCGAGCTCGAGGTCGCTCAGAGCTCCGTCCTTCACGCCGTTAAAAGTCGTCGCGCTCTCTCGCTGGTCGAGTATATCTTTTCCTTCTCCTGGGCGTCCTTCAAGCTCCTGTTTCCCCGACACCTGCTGTGACCCTTTTCCTACCAAATTGATCTAGCTTCTTTTTTTTTGGAACAGCCACCATGCCGCCTTGGCGCTGGCCGGCACTATGCGAGGCGATAGGTAATCTACAGTCAAGCTCGACCAAGGAGGATACACACCGAGCGAATCGACTCTCCAAGCCCCTTTCCAAGCCACTGTCGAGAAGATCAACCGTCTCGACCCGCTCGTCCAGGTCTTCCCGCCACGAGACTGAAGGTCAGGAACTCAATTCAGGGTTGATCGGGTGGCAGAATCCGTGGGTGGGATCGAGCCTCGCATCGGACGCCAGGAGCGTCCGGTCGAAAGCGAGGGAGATTCCTCCAATCGTCTTCGCGACTGATTCACGCTCAGCGCCCACACGACAGAATGAAACCGCCCATGCGGCCCCCGCGCCCACGGCGGAAGACACCGACCAGCAACTGCCGGTGTTTAGTCGGGTGCTGACAAGTCGCTCGGTGCGCAGAGCGTCTTATCAACCGGGCACCTATGGTTCCTCGCAACGCACCCGAGTGATAGAGCCTCCCAGAAGAGCCAATTCAATGCAGACCAATCTGACCCGACAGAGCAGCACGATCTACGAGGATGCTTATGAGGGCGCCACAGCCTCCAACACCCACTTCATGGTCGACAATCAGCGCTTCTCATTGACTCGGCGGCGCTCGTTGCTTACTCGGCCGGGTGTAGCCACACGACGATCGACTAGATCCGGACGACGGGCGCCTTCCCCAATCGGCGAGCCTCCTGCTCTGGCGGAGGACTCATTTGACGATCTAGTCGATTTTGGGACATTGCAATGGCCGCTACTGTCGCGCCCAGGATCTGTCCATCAAGATACGCGGGTGACGCGGCCCTTGAGCCCTCCCGACAGTCGCTATACGCAGTTGGGGGCCTTGAAACTCGGTTCTCTACGGGTCGTGAATGGTTCTACCTCGCCTTGCTCTAGTGATCGTATCCCCTTGGAATCGCCTGGTCTAGGCTTGAGTCATATTGACACTACGACCGACCGCGTCCAGTCAACCTTGAAGATCTCCGCGATCTCCAGTCTCACTGAGCCTGACGATCATCCAGATAGCCCATTCTCCTTTGAGAAATCCCCTATGGGGTTTTATCCAGCCTCCTCCCGGTCTCTGTTTCCAGCTGAGGGGGCTGGGGTAGAAGACGAAGGGATTGCCCTCGACGATGACAATGCTTGCCAGTCGGACAAGAAAACCTTCGATTCTGGTGCTGATCAAAGTACTTCCTGCTCACTCAACAAGTCCGACAGCGGTTACAGCTCTGCAGCATCTGTCGCGTCTCATCACCGCAGCCGGACGCGCGCTTCATTTGACTCGCAAGCTTCGGATTCCTTCTCCGCAGTCGACAATCACGCGCGAAAAGGTCGAGTCGCCAATGACCACCCTCCGATTGAGCTCCCAAACGAGGGTATCCAGCAGCATCCTGTGGGTCTGCGTGATGCGACCGCCTATATGGGTAACTTTTCGCAGCTGCATCCTCAATTTGACCGCTGGTACGATACGATGGGTCCAGCCCCCCAATCGTCATCCCTTGCTGCCCCGCGCACTCGTCGGTCAACGCTCTGTGCTCCTCGTTATAGCGAGTACCAGATGCAGAAGTTTGACCTCGTATCCGCAGGAACCGCCTCACCTTCATGGGCGGCTGGTTGCCACGAGCCACGGGGCTCATCGTCTCGAGGGTCTTTGCAGGTGGACCGCTATTTGACCACAGGTGTGCTTACCGTCTCTGACGTGATCAACCCGGAAACTGCGCCCGGCGTACAATCGCCGCCAAGCTTGCAGCAGCTGTGTATTAGCACTGAGCGGGTTCAGACCCATGTGCATCGATCAACCTCGGGGCGGTGTCCTGAACTCGGCGCGAAGCATGAGCTCATGGCGCATCGCGCACGGTCTCGCAGCGGACATGGTGGTCGGAATTGGAGCCAAACGCCCGGAATTGAGGCCCCGCCTCTGCCTTCAAGCAAGTCGACTGATTCCTTATTCGAGAATGGAGAATCGGCTGGCGAGTGCTGTATTGACGAGGCTGCACGTGGTCGGCCCCGAAGTCGCAGTCAAGACCTACGCCGTCGCAAGCTCACCAAGACTTCTCAAAATGAGATTCAGGCCTGAAGGTCTTCTTGACTAGAACGCTGAGTGTTCTCGAGGCTTATGCTCTGCGGTTAGCCAGGGCGGTCATACCGTCGTTACCATTTCTTCCCCATCCGTCGATCTTCGTTCTTTCCTTCTTGTTTCCATCAACGCCTTACATTTATTTCTTGAGGTTTTCATTTTCAGTTATGAAGTCAGGCTTGGCTGCATTCCAGGAGGAATTTTAATGTCTAAACACCCCTCGCCTTGGCGGAAAAAAAGTCTGGTGATCTCGGCGTTGCTTGTGGCCGGATTGCAGTCTGTGCACTTTGACTATCCTTTGGTCTAGTAGGGATCTATCCCATCATTTCCCCGGCCTGTCCATTTTTTTTGAATGCGTGAACCTGACATGCGTGGGGTCAGGAGTTGTTTGAATTTATCAAGATATACCCTCATTTTATCAACCTGCTGGGCGTCATACATTGTCATTCATTTTCAATACTCTGTGTGTTTTGTTTTTTTGGGGGGGGGTGTTTTCCGCCTTCGTTTTACTTTCCAATCCTTGATATCTGCCTCCATTTGGCAATGAAGCTTGCGAGTGACTGGGCGAAGCAACTGCCTGGCTCGAGGTTCAGCTCCCATGTCATCTACTTGGTCACAATGAATGCATATTTCGTTCATGCGAATCAAATCAGATTGGATGGTTCTCGTCTTGAATTTTTCCCTGGACTTGACACTTGACTTCATTCCTGGGTAGGTACGTTGCTGTATCGCCCGCAAATATAATCCACATCAGACCGCTCCCAGCAAGCAAAGACGAGATCGGCCTAATCGTGGGGTCTAGAGTCCAGAGCCCAGACCATTGGGACCGAAGGGCTGGAAGGACGTTGTAAAACCATGTGGATTCTATCTGCTCTCTTACCTTTCCAGAAAAGTCGGAACATCCTCGGGCTTCAAAGGGTCTAGTCTCGATTGAGCGTTTCCCTCCGGTCCCTCTACATCTTTCGACTCACCGCAAGGCCTCCTTTCATGTCGGGGTTCTGAAGCACGGCACAACGATGAAATTTACTCGGTCACACTGACACCCTTCAAATCCAACAACGTAGCTTCGATCCACGTTTAATTGGAAATTCCAGGCCTTTTTTTTTTTCGCCCGCAGCCCGCAGCCCGCAGAGTGCAGACCGCAGGAACTCTCAAGACCTCGCTTATACGAAGCTAGCACTGTTACACGATCTGTCATTAGTCCGTTGGTGCATTGGGAGCTCATGCGGATACGGTAGGTTAGCTCCGTTGTCCAGGTCCTAGTGTATGCATCGCGTCGCTTGGGCTGAGTGTTGTGACGCAAGGGAGGAACAGGGGTATCAGGGGCACAGCAGAGCAGCTTCGTCTGGCCCGGTCTCGGGTAAAAGCTCATGATATTGGGGTGAGGGTGAGAGTGAGGGTGAGGGTGAGGCTGGAAAGGGACGAGAAGATGGATCATGGGATTGGGGGTTACCGAATATCGACTACCGAGTAGGAGGACCGACTACCTCAGCCTAGTACCTACTACCTAGTACCTACTATAGAGTTGTAGAGGTCCGGGCGGCGATCGATTATTGTATCGGGAGTTGTGCGTTAGGTTGGCGAGGGTATATCGTCAGCGGGCGTGTTCGTACCAAGATTTAGGTAGGTTTCTGTATCTACTATCTAGTCATCTACTAGGTACTTAAGGCAGGTTCATGTTCAAAGGTCCTTTTTACCTTACGATTCGCTAGTTATGTGTAACACGACGGAATATCCCTCCAGTGGCTTCGTCTTAGTAACAAGTCTGGTAAACCCTGGAGTCACAGTGAGAAAGTACTAGGTAGGTGCCTAGGGACCTGTCGAGGTTTAAGTAAGCAATCTAAAGTTTTGATTTGTCAATTTGCGATATTTACGGTGTGGAGAGTGAAAGTTATGAAAGTGACCGGGAGTCTCAATTACTAGGGTGTTGTTGAATAATGTGATCGATCTTCATAAACTCAATGTATTGATGAAAGTCTCAAAAGTTAGATTGAAATACATACGCAGACCCAATTGACCCTTTACCATATAGTGGGTGATGATTGCCATGATGCCCCGAATATTCCGCGCCAAAACAAGACCCATAATGCAAAAATCATAGCAAAATATCATAGATTTCTCGAGGTCGTTGGGAAGTCCCTCATAAGCCAAGAAACCAGAAAAGACAGTTTCACCCGTGGAACAAATAAAAAGAAGAAGAAGAAATCATATCGAGCGAATATATGATCGGATCCCTCACTCTTCATTTCTTATCTTCAGCAGATGCGAATCTTCTTCGTCTTGGGGGCAGCTTCCTTGGGCACAATGACGGACAAGATGCCATTCTTCAAGGAAGCGCGCACGTTGTCCTGATCCACGCGAACCGGGAAGGTGAATGTCCGTTGGAATTCACCGATTGATCGCTCTGAGGCCCAGTAGTGGAATTTAGTCTTGGAGGATGCAGATGAGGAGCTGTCATTGTTGCCAGTCTTCACCACCGACCTCGTGGCAGGCTGCTTCTTCTGCACGGTTGCCGCTGAAGGCGTCGCACCAGAGTGGTGGCTTGTGGTGGATCGAGTATCGGACTGGTGACCGTCCATATCCTCGTCGTCATCTTCCACGGTGGGCTGGTGCCAGCGGTGTGGAGAATTCGCTCGGCTGGAGCTGGGAGTCGTGTCGTCGGGCGCGTTGGATCGGTGTTCTTCTGTGAGGCCAGTCGCGGGAGCATTGAGTGAGGAGTAGTTGCGCTCTGTGTGACCCTTCACCACGAGGGTCTGGGGTTCAGTGAATTCAATCTCAATGTTGCTCTGGTCGACTCCCGGCAGCTCGCCATCAAGGTAGTAGGCATCGTTGAGCTCGCGCACATCGAAGGCGGGAGAGAAGTAGGTGCGGCGAGTGGGGGTTGAAGGTGTAGTAGATCCGGTGTTTGTGGATTTCGTACACTTCGAAACAGCGGATGTAGACTGTGGAGACGGTGCGGCTCGGGACCGGTGGGTCTCGTAGTCGTCCAGCAGTCGGAAGAGTGGAGTGAAGTCGGAGCCGTAGGAGAGGAATGCCATGATGCTTGACTGTGGTTGAGTTTTGGGAGGTTTTTCTGCGAGGAATAGATGAGGCTTGGAAAGTATTTTGAGATTGCGATTGTAGCCAAGGGTCTGATCTGATCTGAGAATGAGAATAAGAATGGTCCACAGTTGTCTGCTTGTGAGGCTTGTTATATATACTTGGTGATGGACGAGCGCGCACGGGTGGGGCGGCAAGTTCCCGAAACGGCAAGGCGATTCTGGCAGCTTCTCCAATCCTCCAGCCACCCGAAGATGGAAAGCTGCACACCCAACGGGTCATTGACGAGACATGACGGTCAATTTGTCAGGTACCCAGACAGTCCTGACCAATTTGATGCATTTCGTCCCTGGTGAACTTGCTTGATCATGTCTGTCGGCCTTGGCTTACACATCCAAGCGGCCGACTCGAGCTGCTTCTAGTGCACTGTGGTCCACCCTTTGCTATGTAAGCCAGTCGCTTCCAAATCGCCCGCCTTCTACGCAATAGCAATACCACCGAAGGGTAGCACTACTCAATTTTCAACAGGGTATCTACTGCTTGCTCTCAATGTGTGAGGAGAGATGGTTGCTTACGAGGGGATCCGGGTCAACTCGTCAATGCCTACTAGCACTGTTTGAGCATTGTCGAGGACTTGGTGTGCAAAGACGTGGCTAATTTCCCGTCCACCACCCGCCATCCAAAGTACCTCATGTACTTGTCCTGTAGGCGTGTTGAAGCATCTACCGTTCTCCATGAATCGGGTCTACGATTTGAGAAGAGAAATCGATGTATTATACACTAGTAGTACAACGGAGTGAATCTTAGTAGACTCACACGGCCATCCCCTTCCACTATCATCTCTCCCACCTCACCCTATAGAACTAGCCTGTAGAGTGACTAGTCGCAACGATGAGGTCAGTCTACCGGGACGCGCAAATAAACCTGGTCATAAAAAGAAGCACGCGCACTTGAGTTTGGTCGGAAACGCACCATCACAGAGGACAAGTTCACTCTGTCACCATGGGCCCTGTCAAAAAAGGGCCCCGAAAGACGAACATGGAGACGAATGATATTCTCGACCAAGAGACCGGCTCTTGTCCCACAGGTCGAAGCTCATCGGATATTGCGAATTCCCGGTGAAGCATACATCTCGAGCTGACGATTGCCCTTTCGCAAGAGATACTCTATCGCACTAAAGTCTTTCTTATTCACCGAGAGGTGCTTTTGGAATTCCGCGCTTCGCCGCCCACGTCTGCCGGTTAGTCGGAGGCTTCCGATGGCCCAAGGATGAGCAGGAATGAAGCGTGCAGGGTACAAGACATACCGGGCATAAGTTTTGAAATTGGGTTGTGATTCCTGTTGAATGAACGAATTAAGCGATGAGAATGATCACTGTCGAATTCAAGGGGAGGAAAGAAACCCAGGAATTGAGATCCTTGCGGACAATACGTGGCTATGGTAGGGTGCTCAACCCTGTTTCTGGTAGCACTTGTCTTTTGCGCTTAGGCTGGGATATGGTGTGATAAACTGAGAAGAGACTGGACTATCTAAACTTACAATAGGTTTCTTGCGAATCTCCCGGAGACACTGTCTGTATAGAGAGAGCACATCTCGCTGTAGACCCGAGAGCCGTGCCATAGGAACCGACAGGTACAAGACAAGCGATGATTGAGCTTGACGGGACGAATAGCCGAGAACGCAGCACGCTCAGACGGGCCTTTTTCGAAGATCCGCGATCTGAGCGTTGTCCTAAGCTGCTGCAGTGTTCGGAGCCAAGCAATCGAATATGACCGTGACTTGATGTTGGTCTGATCAGTACCCTTTGGCTTGAGCCGTTTGGTGGTAGTTCTTAGTATCGAGCGTTGATGGAAGGGTTGACTTGGAGTGAGAAAGTTCCGTTTTCCGCCGGAGCACAAGTGTCGTCATTTTCCCGGCCGAGTGGGCGGCGGGAGCGCGGCTCTCGAGGTACCTTGACTCAAGGCACTGCACACTGGGATGCTTGCTCTCAGGTATCGGTACCTGGACACATCTCAATTGGGTGTCAAGATCGAGATCCGGTCCAACTTCGGGGAGAAAGCGCCGCTCTCCTGGAGAAGAACTACTCCCTCATGGGTATGGAACTACCCCAAGTTCATGAGAACTCAATGGTCTTTCAAGCTATTCATCTTGGTAATGGATCGCCGTCAGCTTCTCAAACACCGCACTCAAGCCTTTGTATTTCTCCGGTTCATCCCCGCTCAGCCCCAGATATTCCATCTGCTCTCCGTTCCACCTTCTCCTCAACGGACAACATATATTGCTTTCAATATCCCCCTCCCCTTTCGACCCATATTCTTACCCCCATACCAACCTAAGTCTCTCCAACTTCACAATCAGCCTACAGTAGACAATACCCCAGGTGCCCGCAGCTCGCAATTATCTACCTGTATTGATACTGGACACCAGCCATTGACAATTTGATAATTCCAGAAGAGGACCTCACTAAGAATGGCCTCGTTCACGGTACGTCTCAAGACCAGTTCCCCTAGACAATGACACAGCCCACTTGGTCTTCCTATCCAAATCCAGAGGTAATCCGAAAAGCCTCCAAAATCTTCAAGTTAATTACTCACCTCAAAATCCCTCCTCCAAAGCGTCTCATCCGATTCCTTGCCAAAGACGGGCACGTCTACTACGGCGATGCCCTCCTCCCCAACGGCATCACCGACCTAGCCAAAGCCGCGCAAGCCCGCGTCATCCACGGCGACCTCTTCGGCCAACACCGAGTGACCGATCAAGTCGCCGACGTGCGCATGCTGCTCTCTCCGCTCGCGCGCAAGGACATCGGCACCGTGCGCTGCCTCGGCCTCAACTATGAACAACACGCCAAGGAGTCCAACCTGCCCATCCCCAAATACCCCGTGCTCTTCTACAAGCCCGTCACAGCCATCGCAGGTCCCCAGGACGATATCCCCGTGGCGCCAATCGCCCAGGAAGGCGAGGGACTCGACTACGAATGCGAGCTGGTCATTGTAATGGGTAAAGAGGCGCGGAATGTGCCGGAGAGCTCGGCGCTCGATTATGTGCTGGGCTATGCGGTGGGCAATGACGTTTCGCATCGGGACTGGCAGATCAAGCGGGGAGGAGGGCAATGGGGGTTGGGGAAGGGGTTTGATGGGTGGGCGCCGTTTGGGCCGGGAATTGTGTCGGCCAAGTCGATTCGGGATCCGAATGCGTTGCATATCGGGACCAAGCTGAATGGCAAGGTGGTGCAGTCTTCTTCGACCAAGGACATGATTTTCAATGTGGCCAAGACGATTGCGTTTTTGTCGCAGGGCACTACGCTGCTTCCCGGAGATCTGATCTTTACTGGAACGTGAGTTGGAAATGTGTACAGTGGCTTGTCGAGATTTCTGGTGGCTAACTTCATCATAGGCCAGAAGGTGTGGGCATGGGCCGAAAGCCTGCCCTGTGGCTCAAAGATGGCGATCAAGTCGATATCTCCTTGGAGGGCGTGGGAACAATCAGCAACCGTGTGGTCTTTGACAAGGCCACATCCAAGCTCTAATGCTGAGGTGCGCGGTATCGCGCGAGCCAAGCGTCGTATATACAAATTTGCAAGACCCAGCTCGGTCCGGCCGATGTCTGAAGAGATACATGGCGTGCGTCACCAAACAAGTAATGAAGCACTGTTGTGGTCATCCGACTTCTAAACAGGATATTTCGCATACCGTCTATATAGAGAGAAATATTCATTGACTTATTCCATTGACCAGTTGCATAGAGAAGAAACCAAGTATACTTGAACCGAGCTTGCAGATGTGCCTGTAAAAAGTCTAGACCGTCTGGCGTCCATATCCCTTGATCTTCTCAGCAAAGGCCCAGCTCTGCTTCTCCAGTTGTTCGTCCTCCTTCAGGTCGATCTTGTCCTTTGTAATCACGGCTATCGAGTACTTGTCCGTACTCCGTGCATCGCGGTAGAAGAGAACCTTCATACACTGCTTGAGCGCCTCCACCGCCTCTTCCTGGCTAATCTCCTCCACAGGTCTCTCCTCGGGGAACAAGCGACGAAGAATAGGCACAGCCAAATGAGCACCGAATCCGGTCGCCAGATGGGGTGCAGAGAAGGTGGTGCCAAGAAGGTCCGCAGAGCTAAGGAATGGCTTGCCGGCGCTGTCAAATCCGGCTACCAGCACGTGGTTCCATAGAGGGTTGAACTCGGATCGTCTTTTGTAGAAGACCTTGGCGAGGTACGTGTGCAGGTTTTTGGCGTTCAATGTGTTGCCGTGAGAAGAGTAGTTCTCACGAATGTCGATCGATTCAAGGAGCCGGTCAATGTATTGCATATCGGACACATCACCGCCAAAGCCCACCACGGCCTGGTCGCCGAAAACCCGCAGTCGCTTCGTGTCCGTGAATCGTGCCAAGGAACCGTATGAAGCTGTACGTAGAGGAAGCAAGAAGGACGGTGTCAGACTTGCTAGAAAGATCAATCGTATCGGAATCACATCTACATACCCAAATTGTCGGTAGCTATCACGACACCGCCATTGAATACGACCCCCACCACTGATGTACCAGTCACAGCAGGAGACGATGTATGTGTCTTGGGTCCAGTGCTCTGGAGGTATGATGGGTCGTAGGCTCCGTAGACATCGTTTCGGGGCTGTAGAAGCAATATTAGCAAGGTGCATCGACACGGTTGAATCTGCTCACAGAAGGGATCTTACTCGGCCCCAGGTACCAGGAAAGTGATCCATGATTGACTAGATGCGATGAAGAATCTGACGGCTTGGAGATGGATAATGCGTTGGAGGATAAAAGAAGCGCCGCAGATGTTGGACTTGAGCAATGACGAGACGCCGGAATCTGGAGAGCTCACCAGGCAGGCGAGCTGACGCGGGCGGGAGCTCTTGCTGACTCAGCCTCCAAATGCGCCCGCGCCGCCCGGCTCTGACTTACCTGTCCCTGGGCCATAGTAACTACCTAACTTATGGACTATGGAGGGACCTCCAGCGTTGAAAATTTAATTATCGAGATCAAATACCCATCCCCATGCAAAGGACTAAAACGGAACGGCTCACAATGAGGCAAAGTCTTCTGCGTAAAGCATATATGCAAATAAGTAAATGCTGAACAGAAAAGAGACGGGTCGGCGCTAATGGATAGGTATGAGAGCATCGGACAAAGCAGCGAGGTCAGGCATGGCATCCGAATTTTCCAATGCGACGCAGAGACTACAGCTGGAGTTATCAGCTGCTGTAGGCTTCAGGCAGGAGAACAGACGTTTGCGCATCTCATCGCCACAACTGGTTAGCAGTTTTCGCATCTTCTGTTCTTGGGAACAGCCGTCTCTTGAAACCAGCGTTGAAAGCTCGAGCTTCCCTGACATTGAAGCTTGTATGACTTGCATGCCGACAGCGGAAAGGTTGCACAAAGCCCGAGCAATATAAAGTGATGTACTTTCTGTCTATCGATGAGCGTAGAATAATGTCGCGGTGGGCACCATGAAGGCGCTCATCGCCAGGGCCTTTGGGCAAGTCAGCCATAAGCGATCCGTGGGCTGAGCCTGTCATCCGGCCAGATTGGGTCGTAATCAGCACTTGATTCATGACGACTGGATGGGTATCCTGGGTACGACCACAAGCGTCTGCTCTGTTGATTGAATCGTCGTCGAAGAAGATGGTATCAATCCAGCCCCATAGTCCTCTCTTCCGGTGTTCAAGATGCTTGCCCTGTGCGAAATGCACCTCTCAGGGAGAACCCTAACGATAATTTTCCTGATCGCGAGAACTTTATCATTTGTTTGTGGCGGCTGTGGATACAAAATCAATGGATGAGCGTTGACCAGTCGCATTCTTCTCTTCTCGGCTCTGCCGAACTTCTTGTTGTGTCTTGAGAAGTTCGTCTTTGAAAGCCCATTGGGGCAAGTTAGACACATCCCAGATATCCGACGGCAAAGATGTATTGTATTGCTCGTGTTCCTTGATTCCGGCGTGTTCCATCATCTTCTTAAGCAGGCTGGGATTCCTCAAGGAGGAGGAGCATGCTAACTTGGCATTGAAATGAACGCCCTGCTTCTTGAGCGCGAGGAAGTGCTCGAATTTGGCGTTCAGAGCTGCGTTCGGTGACCCAGGGGGAGACGGTGGGATGTTCAGATTGGGAACTGGAGGCAATGTCAGATCGTGCACCAAAGCCCTTGTCGATGAGAAAGGCGAGGAACGTCCACTTGCTGAACGACCTCCAGGCGATTGTGTATCGTTCATCGGCACAGGACCAGATTCGGGCCCAAGAACAGGGCCATTGGGGGGCTCAGAGATCGTCGAATCAGCCTGTGCCGGGATCGATTCGTCTTTCGAAGCTCTATGCGTAATGTCTTTGATTCATTAGTCTTCTTGAATCTTTCTTTAGGGGTGCTTGAGAAAGTCGCAATCGTGTCACTGACTTTGATGTTGAATTGGCGATCGTGGGGCAATTGGCCGCCTCTCGGTCTGCAGATCAAGTTTCAGTAGATAGACTGCATCCATGATCGAGGCGTACGTACCGCTGATGATCGCTCGGGCGAGGATCTCACCCTGTCCTCATCCTCGCTACTGCTTTCATATGCGCCGAGGCCGAGCATGTCGCTAGCGGGCCGGCAGGCTGAGCGCGGCTTCGAGTTTGAGATTGAAAATTTCTCGGAATAGTCCGGAGGTGATTTTGCCTCACAGTCTACCCTCCACTGAGTTTCAGGCTCCTGCCAATGCTGCGCAGGCCGTTTGTAGGACAATGGCACTCGACCGATCGAGCTCCGCTTGGCTACGTAGTTAGCAGCCCACGTAAGGAATGGTACAAATTCGGGAGGGCAGGCGGCGTCTACTGGGTACCTCCATCCAATGCTAAATCCATAACTAGCTCCCGCGGCCGCGGTATTACATAAGCGAGGCAGCTACAGCATCGCGTCAGACACCGACAGCCGCCTATCACCATCCACCTCTATCAACTTGAAGTGCTCTTCAATTCATTCTCCCCTCCTTGTCTACTACATCTGCCTGAAGTTCTCCCAGACTCTTACCTCCCGAAAACCATCAACAATCATCAAAATGACGTCCCTTGTGGATCACTCCGCTCGGGAGACTGTTGGATTCTCCTTCTCAGAGGCTACAGCTGCTGGTGCTAAGCAACATGGATTCTACCCGTATGGACTCCAGTGAGACCAAAGTTCAGGAAATTCAGCTGACCAAGCTTTCGGTTGCTAGATACACAGACAATGGCGGTTCAACCCTGGGCATCACAGGATCTGACTTCGCTATCCTAGCCGGGGACACTCGCTCCACCTCTGGTTACAACATCAACTCACGGATGGTCCCCAAGGTCTTCAAGATTGGTGGTGATGAAGAGACTGGTGAGGGCGCCAGAATCATGCTCTCTGTGGTCGGATTCGCGGCAGATGGCACAGCCCTGAAAGAACGACTCGATGCCATGGTGAAAATGTACAAGTACAAGCACGGGAAACCCATGTCTGTTGCCGCCTGCGCCCAGCGATTGTCGACAATCTTATACGAGAAGCGCTTCTTCCCCTACTATGTCCACGCGATTTTGGCTGGTTTGGATGAGGAGGGCAAGGGAGCATTGTACAGCTACGACCCGGTGGGCTCATATGAGAGAGAGCAATGTCGCGCTGCCGGTGCCGCTTCCAGTTTGATCATGCCTTTCTTGGACAACCAGGTCAATTTCAAGAATCAATACATCCCCGGGAGCGGAGAGGGACACGCTCTCGTGGCCAGAAAGCCCGAGCCTCTTCCATTAGAGACTGTCAAGGGTCTCGTACGGGATGCTTTCACAAGCGCGGTCGAGCGACACATTGAGGTTGGTGACAATTTGCAAATGCTTATCATCACCAAGGATGGGATCCAGGAGACTTTCCATCCTCTGAAGAAGGACTAGATGATGGAAGATCGCTCCGGCTACGATAGTCTTTAATGGAAGCATTCTACTGTTCTAGGTTAAGAAGGTAGAGCAAGCTGTGCAGATAAAGTAGGGTATTGTGGAACAAAAGGTTTCAAATCAAGATTCTACGGATCTTGATGTCATCACGCATATCAAATTACCATGAAAGAATACCCTCAGATGTTGAGGTGCTCCTGAACGCCGTTACCATGCCGGGAATCGATATAGAGGGGTGCATAAATCAGAATCGTTCTTTCATCCGAGAGGCAACTGTTCGAAGGTTGCCATAGACCTTGCCCTATGTGTTGTTAGAAAATTGGCATGAGAATATAAGCCGGGAATCCTTTGAAGCAAGACTTACAGGAGGGCTGCCAAGAATGAGGCTGACAATGGCCTCACGGGCGATGTGGATGTTCTTGAATCCACCCAGAATGTGGATTTTCTGGTCAGCCAACACAACACGAGTGCGGCTAGCATTTTCAATGGCGAATTTGGTCTTGCCGTCCTTGCCAGCAATACGGCCGATAGCACGTCCGAGATGCTCTCCGTTCAGCGTCTTCACATCCTTGATCTCGAAAGTCTCGATATACAGATCATCCAATCGAAGCAGAGCAATAGCATCGTCAATGTCGAAGCCGAGAGTGAAAGCTTTGACGAAATCAGCACCCTTCTGGAGAGCGCCAGTATCGGTGGTGAATTTCGACGTCCGCAGCTCGACTGCACGGCTCTTGATGTTCATGCGCACTTGGAGCTTAAGATGTTCGACGATCGGCGGGCAGATCTTGGCCCAGTTCGCCTTGAGAGGTGTCATGCGATGCGGAGGAACAGGCACCTTGCGGCTTTCAATGCGCAGAGCGTTGCTTGTCACCTTTGCTGGCGTGAAGACTGGTCGACCTTCCTCGTCCACGCGCATCTCAGCATCCTCCGCGGCTTCTGTGACAGGGTTGGCGACATCTGGCTGCGTAGTTCCGTGGGCATCGATCAAGATCTCATCATCCTGATCTGGAAAATGGGTTAGCGCCTCGTTTGTCCTCCATCAATCCCACAAAGCGTTGACGCTGCACGAACCCATGGGAGTGTCGATCTGTTGAGGAACAGAGTCCTCCACTGGCTGGCGAAGAGCAGTTGGGGCAGGCATTGTGAGAGGTTGTCCAGTTTTTCTTTGCAGATCGCCAAGCGGAGAGGAAAAATTGTCGGTTTCAACGGGTGGTGTTAATGATAATAATCTGTTATCGCAGAATTTATCAGTGGCGGACCCCTCGACCAAAAAGAAAGTGTGGGCGGATGGATTTTTCGGTGCAAACGAGACAAACTTCTGATGATTTCATGTCCCCGTTCCTAAGCTTTGGCCGCCCGCGCCTCGACCTCTCGCCCTCATCTTAGATTCGCATTCTGCTTTCTTCGCCATTACACAGGATGTGAAGGATCGAAATGTCCGCAAACTTCGGACGTCGGCTTTATGCCGAGATCTGGGATTTCGCACATCCTTTCCTTGGCCGCATACGACAACATCGCACATCCCGCCTCGATTGCTTTTCCCGAAACACGTTCGATTCAGCTATATCCAGCCGGAGACGTCTATCATCAGGCACATTCAAATCAAATCAACTAACACGACGCTTCGCTTCTGGTGGCCTTCTTGTCTTTGCCTCTCAGAGCTCAACAGCGGCAGAAACCGGTGCTGCTTGCATTATCTCCAATAAAAAACTCACGGCTCAATACATCTGGAAGCGAGCGTTGCACTCGTCGAACGATGCTCAACACGATGTCACCCCCTCTAGCCGCCCCCAACCATCACAGAGTGACGAACATGTGCAGCCGACCTCGACTGCGAAGCCTAACGGCGCATGTACTCAGACACCATCCACGAAAATTTCAGACCCTTCCCAACAGTCATCGTCTTACTTCACCCCTCCCCATCGCCACCACTTGATGGATCGTTTGCCTCACATGCCGCATTTACACCGGCCGACAAAGGAAGAGCTTCTTTCAGCGGCTACTGGTTTCTGGTCCCGCCTCAAAGTTCGGTTCAAGTGGTTTTCCATTCGAAGCGTGCGACCATTTAACTTGGATGAAATCGCAGCTCTGTTTTCGTGGGTGTTTCTAGGCCACGTTGTCTGGGTTGTTGTGGGAACTACAACCTTCTTCTCGCTTTTGATCCTCGCCATCAACACAGTCTTCGCCCAAGGTATGACATCTGATTTCGCCCCTCTCCCCTCGCATTTGAGGATCTAGGCTCACAAGTGACAGAAACGCTGGCTGGATGGGTTGGCAATTACCTGACCAAATCATCTGGGGTCAAGGTAGTCTTCGAATCCGCCATCGTCCCGAAATGGAGAGGCGGCGTAATCACTTTCAAAAATGTCTTTGTCTCACGGCGACCCGGTCAGGGAACGGGTCATGTTAGCAAAGGCTCACCCACGACTGCGGCGGCCGCCGCGGCCGCCGCGGCTCGAGGTGAACAAGCAACAGAGGCTTCCATGGCCGAGGAGGAAGATACCAACTACACTCAATTTGACCTTTCTATCGAGACCGTCAACGTGACCTTGTCTTTTGCTAAATGGCTCAATGGTAAGGGCCCGCTCAGAGATGTTGAAGTTCGAGGAATCCGCGGTGTCGTCGACCGCCGTCATGTTCATTGGCCGGCCGAAGATCTCGACCCGAAGTCTTATCGTCATGAGCACAACCCTGGTGACTTCGAGATTGACTCGTTCAAAATGCATGATGTCCTGGTCTCCATCTACCAGCCGGACAATTTCCGACCCTTTTCGGTCAGCATATTCTCATGCGATCTTCCTCAGTTGAGAAAGCAATGGCTTTTCTACGATTTCTTGTCCGCGAACATGATGTCGGGATCATTTGACAACTCGCTCTTCACCATTCATCCGCGCCAAAGTCATGGCTTCGTTGGCGCTCGATGGGATGAGGGGGGAGATGGAGATGGCAAGCCTAGTCCATGGAAAAAACATAATCGGATTCGAGTGGATGGTCTAAATATAGATCATCTCAATCGTGGCGTTCAGGGTCCCTTCTCATGGATCCATGAAGGTACCGTCGATATCGTTGCGGACATTATGCTCCCCGCGGAGAACGACGAGAGCATCGCGAAAGTGATGGCAGACTTCTATGATCGTTTGGAGGCTACCGTTACGACGAACAAGTACTCCGAGTCGATGCCTGTTGAGTCTAGTGGCGATCCTTCCTCCTTATCTGAAGCCAACAAGCGCTTCATTGCTATGGATTTGCGCGTTCATCTCAACAACGTTCGGGCTGCCGTCCCGATCTTCACCCGCGATCTTTCTTACATCAACAACGCGCTCATTCGACCGATCGTCGCATATATCAACTCCAAGCGCACTTTCATTCCCATCAATTGCCGTCTGGTCAAGCGCGCCAGCGACTTTGACGGAAGCTGGACGATATTTGACAGTGGTCTCATGGATGATCTGTCCGCTGCGGTAAGACTTCTGCTTATCTCTGGATTCTTGTGCTCCCCGATATCGTACTGACGCTCCATATAGACCTACGACGCATTCTCGCGCGACATTGTTGATGACGAAGCGCGCAAGCGACGTTTCAAGAAAGTAGGGTTCTGGTCCCTCCAATTGGCCGCCCAGGCCATCTTTATGGGCATGGCCGGTAACATTGCATAACCTTGTACATTTCCACCATCTTCTCCGATCACTCACGACTCTTTTTCCGCATCTGGTGCAAAAAAAAACATGCAGTCATCAAGGCGTTGACGGGTTTCCAGTGTATCACGACAGTCTATTGCATTATCTGGGGTCTGGCGCAACCTATTATAGATTTCCCTCCTCTCGTGTATTATTTTCCAGTTCATGAGCCATGTTTTGTTGGCTCGAGGAGCCACGTCCTCGAGCATGGGCAAACGCTCGCTCCCCTCTTCATCCCTGGTACAACTGAGACATCAATCAACGATCCACAACGTGAGCAATACAAGCATGCCACGAGCAAAGATGAATTTTCACATCGTCTTCCGCCTCATAAACACGGGAGCTGGAGGGGGCCTCAAGTCGCCCAAGAGAGATCACGTGGATACCCAGATCTCTTCACAAGTTATAGTTTCTTTTCTCCACTATGTACTTAGTACGGACTACGGTTCTCGGAGACATCGTCACTTAAAAGTTTACCTCGGTTTGCTCCTTCAGACCGATTAGCGCACTGTTCGGGCCTTTGCCTCCCCTAGTCAAGACCTATTTAGCCCAAGCAGGTTTAAGGCGGCGACAAGGATTGTTCTCTGCCGATTTGGTCGTTCCTATTCGGGTGTTCGCCATAAGGCTTTTGGCTGAGGCAGTCATGTCCTCATCATGATCGCAATCGTCAGCGGTGGCTCCAGTCTCCACCAGGGAACGTGCTTCTGTCACGGTCCAACCCCATCCTTCAGGGATATCACGATGTAGTCATCAGATAATCTTCTTCCGACGAAAGCGCCAGTCCTTGAACGGCCTCTCTGCCAATTTGGTACAAACTACAAACGACCAGTACCTTACCCTAGTACAGTAACACCTTACAGCATGAATGCTCATAAGATTGGATTACCCCTTTTTCACGCCGTTTCTGTATCTCCAATTTTAAGTTCCTCGCATTGCTCCACCAACTGATCTCAATGTTTGGCTAATCTGGTGGCTCTGTTGGCCGAGACATGCCCCCTTTCTTGGCTCTTAATTTCGATTTTGGAATTAATTTTTTTTCTCCCTCCTCTGGTGGCCATCCCAGCCCAAAGCTTCGGCTCCTTGGGAGGACCCGCCATCCCGCCGCTCACGCCTCACAGGTCACGCTTCAGGGTCACGCCTCCCCCTCCTGGGCCTTTGCTCGACCGAGACTCTCTCCTCCCTGAGAGCTCTCCGTTGCTGATCTCGGAACCATGTCGCATCAGCGAGCACATGAAGAGGATCCGTCAGGTTTCTCCAGGAATCAGCCTCAGCCCTCGGCACACCCTCCTCTCAATACGGGGCTCATTCCTCGAGACTATCTCGGGGCGCGATCAGACATGGCTGCGCGCCCGGGGCCTCCTGGAAGTCAGCTCAATCAGCCTTCACCTCTTTTCACGAAGTCACTTCCGCTGTCTTATCGATCCGAAGGCTCTCCAGTCACGCAAAGCCCGCTTTCCCCCAAGACGAGTGCGAACCAGTCCCCTACCCAGAGCCGATCGCCTGCGTCCCGTGTAGCCAATGCGGCATTCCCGGTGCCTCCCTCGAACACGGTGCGTCCCATGTACCAGTCCACCGACACGACGAGTGCAGACGAACGAGAGATGGCTTCCAGACACGAGGGAGGCAGCGTTACCAAACCGACCGGGAGCTACGAACCCGATCGGCCGACATCATCCCCTGCCAACTCTGATCTGTCGGTATCCGGAGACCGTCCAACACCCCGTGCAATGCCTCGCACATCGTCTATAGATTCTGCGATTTCTTCCCTATCCTCCGCCTCTCAAAAATCCAACTTCGACGTCAAATCCATAAGCCAGGCCGATATCAGTAACCTCGTCAACGCGGCAGGGTCGGCGGAGGCAGTTATAGTACATTTGTTGAAGGAGAAGCATCATGCGGCCTCGCAGAACTCCCAGCTATGGAAGTTGGTTGACAAGCAGCGCACCCTCATCCTAGGGCTCAATAAAGATCTGGATCGCGCCTTCAAAGAGAAGGAAAAATACAAGAAGAAGCTTAAGGATTTACAAGACGCGACTCCTCCCGTTCCTCCGGTCGATCCCTCTGTCTCGCAAACCTTCCTGGACGACGCAGAGCCGGCCAGCAGTGAATCGACAGTGATGCCTAGTCGCGACGATGAAAAGCCAGAAGCACCACAGCGGGCAGCTCTTCCCTCGATCACGACCTCAGGCCTCCCTCGTGGCACAGCATCTGACCTTGCTTCTGCAGGGAGTTTCTCCTCGCCTACTAGTCCAGGCCAGCGCAAGCTTCCTCATCCGGTCCGCAAGCCACCACCCGCCCCCTTGAATTTGCAGCAGTTCGATCATGTCAGTGAGGACATAGTCGATGCCGATTCCGACTCCGACTACGGTGATCAGGCTGATGCGGACGAAAGCTCCAGTTTGGGTCGAGGAAGAAGAAAGACCAGAGAAGAGGATGATCGCGATCGTGAAAACGCACTACATCAAGGAATCGAGGCGCCTGGTGCTGACAGCGCAGACGTGAATGGCTCACCCTATGGAGCACCCACTACCATTGTGTCTCCTGGTGGGACTCCAGCTGAGCTGCCTCGTGAGCTCGTGACGCGATCGCCGCCAAATGTTGGCGCCACTGAGTCTCTGGGCTCGATGCTCAACTCCCGCTCCACCATCTTGGCGCCAAACAATCGGTCAATTGCCTCGATGCCGAAGAGCCCCGGTCTGCCGATGAGTCCCAGACCCGAAGATCGACCTCTTGGATCCCCTCTTCCTCGAATGCCTCGTGACCTTGCAGCTCAAACAGGACTGGTTGCCAGCGGTCTTCCCACCTCTCCGAGGGCGGGGAGGCCCCCCGTCGGATTCCCAAATACGGAATCACAATCGACCAGCGGCAGACATGGCGGCCAGATCCCTTCAATTGATCCCAACGTCAAGATTGACAGCCCACAGTCCCCCCAGTTCGCGGAAACGAGTATCTACGAAGGCCTGGTATCTGACGAGTACCCCGGCCTTCTTCTACCACCGAACGCTTTGCCACTGATTCAAGTTCGTGTATCCTCCTCCCGTCTGCGTCCGTCAAGGAACAGTTATATGGCCTCTAGGCCTTTGGACGAAGAGCCGGTATTCACATTGAGCGTGATCTCTCGTTCACAAATGGCGGAGCTTTGGCGTATTGAGAAGGTCATTGGAGCTTTACCCACTCTAGACCAGCAACTTCGACAGTCAGTCACTCTTCCAGGCAAGTTGCCGGATCGCAGCATTTTCAGCGGTCATTCGCCGGCAAAAGTGGATGCGCGTCGTGCCGCGCTCAACATGTACTTCGATAGTCTTCTTGATATCCAGATGGACGAACGAGCGGCATTGGTGCTCTGTCAATTCCTCACTGATGATGCAATTGAGCCAAGGGACGATGAGACCAGCCTGTTGAAGGGATCGGCCCATACGAAACACGAGATGCCGCGGGGTCCTGATGGCAAGCCCAGGAAGGAAGGCTACCTGACCAAGCGCGGCAAGAACTTCGGTGGCTGGAAAGCTCGCTATTTCGTACTCCACGGGCCTGAGCTGAGGTATTTTGAGTCGCCCGGTGGCGCCCATATGGGAAATATCAAGCTTCTCCACGCGCAGATTGGCAAGCAGTCCCAGAACGCCAATTCGCCGCCAGCTTCAGAGGAAGACTATGATAACCAATATCGACACGCATTCTTGATTCTAGAGCCCAAGAAGAAAGACTCGTCTGCCCTTGTTCGCCATGTCTTGTGCGCCGAAAGTGATGAGGAGCGCGACCAATGGGTCGATGCGCTGATGGAGTACGTGGAGCCTTCTTCTTCAGACGCAGATAGCCGCGGCACGTTATCCAAGACCCAGCACCAACAAGGTCAGTCGAGGTCCTCTGGAACCAGCTCCAAGGCGACAAAATTGTCTCACAGTGGGAGCAAGCGCACTGGCCGGGGGATTGATAGCCCTGATCAAGATGGTAGGAGCTCCGTGACAGGCATTCGCTTTGATGATACAATCGCAGAGGAGCCTCCTATCATCGGTTCCTCTCTTGAGTATGCTTCTAGATCCCCACGTATCCCTCAAGCTTTGGCAAACGAGATACGTGAATATCATCAGCACCATCATGTCGACCCAGCCTCGCAGTCGCCAAAGTTTATCTCGGCGCCCACCAATGGAGCGGTGATTCAAGATGCCGGGGCATGGGGTAACAAACCCACGACTACTACCTCGGTCAAGGAGAAAAAGCGCAGTATTTGGGGGTTCAGAACGCGCTCTTCCTTCGACCTCGCCGGGTCAGCTAACGATTCCTCTGTTGCACCAGTTGAGCGGAGGGAAAATGTCAAGCCTGTCTTTGGAATTCCTCTGGCAGAAGCTGTGAAAGACTGTGGCCCACACGGAGTGGAGGCCGATCTCCCTGCTGTCGTGTACCGTTGCATCGAATATTTACACTCGAAAGACGCAGCCCTGGAAGAGGGGATCTTCCGCTTGAGTGGTTCGAACGTGGTGATCAAAGCGCTCAAGGAGCGCTTCAATAACGAAGGAGATGTTGACTTCTTGACCGGCGACCAGTACTATGATGTTCATGCTGTCGCCTCTCTCTTCAAACAGTATCTTCGTGAACTTCCGACAACCGTTCTCACTCGAGAGCTCCATTTGGATTTCCTCCGGGTTCTGGGTGAGTTTTCGTGGCCGCTAATTAGCATCGGCGTTTGATATCCTTGTGCGTTTTGTTTCGATCACAACTAACTCACTTGGACATAGAACTCGATGACAAGCAGAAGAAATTGACTGCATTCAACTCGCTTGTGCATCAATTACCCAAGCCGAACCTTTCTCTTCTACGAGCGCTCTCGCTCTTCTTGATCGAGATCGTGAACAATTCAGATGTCAACAAGATGACGGTCCGGAACGTGGGAATCGTCTTCGCGCCGACCTTGAACATTCCAGCTCCTGTCTTCTCGATGTTCTTGACCGATTTTGATAGCATCTTTGGCGATGCTGAGGCCGTTGTGCCTACCGTGGAGCTCACGGTGGAGAACAGTCTTTCTCCTGACGATGTCCGCTCACCACGCCATCAAATGTTCTCGGATATCCCCACTCCGTCATACAACAAAACTGCTTTCAATGGATCAAATAGCGGCTCGGGCTCTACAGAACCCGTTCATAATTACGACACAGGCTTCATCCCTATGCAGCCGTCCTATGAACAGCCAACGTATAAGAGCGAGACTTACAGCGCAATGCCGGGGAACTCGAGTCAATACCATTCAATGAATGACATGCTTAACCCAACTTCGAATGATTCTCGTTCCGCCAAGGCGAAGCGACGAGAGAGCTCCATGCTTTACATGGAAAGTAGTACGTGAAATTCGTTTTACTTAATTGGGGCGAACATCAATTGACTCCCTGATCATCTAGCTCCCGGCGATTTCTCCGCTCCACCTGGTCAAATCTGATTCGATACCCAGTCACGCAGTCAGCGTCACTGTTCAACTGCCATCACGCCTTCACTTTCAATTATCCTTCCTCTGAACGTCTCTTTCACTGATTACGATTTGCACGCGGAACGACGACTTGGACCACCCACTTATCACCACCGAAATTCTGCGGAGATGCTATCTAATGATAATGGTAATCAGGATGGGGACTCCAGCGCTTGCGCCATTCTCTTTTTCTTTGCCTTTGGGCCGAGCGCGCATTTCTCCCGAACGACTTTTCTACCTTTCTTCCTTTTTCTTCATGTGTACTAATCGATTCTGGTACCGATCTACCATTATACCCCCTCTTTTCTTTCTATTTCAACTTTTTTTCCATTTCACATTAGCCATGGCTAAACTTTTGTCACTTTTGCCCCGTCGCACTTCGATTCCTCACATACGAAATGCTTTGTTATTCCAATGTCTCTTAACCATTCTTTTGATATTACACACTAGTATTGAGCTGCGGTTTTGCCTCTACCTGCTGATAAAGATGACGAATTTTCTGATCGCGATGAACTTATATCGTACAATCACTAGTTGGCCTCTATCAGGAGAAGCATTTGATTCCGGACAACTAATCATGATTTAACGTAGGGGAAGGAATTCACACCTTGCCATACACGCTTCTCATACTTCTCTACTTCTCAGAACCGCCTTGTCCGGTCGCCGCGCCAGAATCCCATAAGCTCCCCAGTCTCCCCGGCCCATTCCCGTACATTGTCCACCAAGGCCTTCGCCATTCCTTTGTTCTTGGCCTTGCTGTCGGATACGTTGCGGGCGTGGCCAGACTGTGCACCACCCGCGTACTCTGTGCCCATAGTCGGAAGGACATTATCCCCCGCGCTCAGACTGACAAACAACGCAAAGGGCACCAGCCACACGCATAGTCCAAAGTATGAAGCAACCTCCGAGAAGGAGGGTACATCACTGTAGTCCAATTGGTAAGGCTGGCGCCAATTGCCCTGGTTCGCTCTCGTCGCGGGGAGTGGCTTCGAGAAGTGGCGGAACCAGAGCCAGTGGTTGAGAATGACCAGCACACAGGAAAGAATGAAGAGCGGGTCGGTCAGCTTGACGAGCGGGAAGCGACGGAGATTGCTGGCGTAGACGAGGTGCGAGATGATGCTGAGGAGGGATAGCGAGAGGGGGAACCGATCAATTAGAACGAGGAGGATTTGGATGCAAATAATGGAGTAGATGAGTCGGCTGAGGAGTTTGCGGGCAAAGACAGTGTGCTCTTCTACTAGTTCGGAGAGGTAGTACAAGCCGGATGCTAAAAGTGGTGTGAGAGGCGTATTTCCATGTTTTGTCCACCTTGAGAGGATCGCAAACAATGGCGAGGTTTGACGCAACGTAACTCACCGATTGCAAGTGTCAGGAAGCAGAATCCGACAATCACCCCCAGATAGCCTACAAGAGGTAATATCCACATTTTGACAAGAGGGCTGCGACCACTGAATGTGCGAGGAAAGATGAAGAAGATGTAGAGCTGCGGAGAGCTGGCGACAGCCACATAAGGCGTGAGTGGGTAGTACCAAAATTAGACCCAGATGACGCTCCCGGCGAACTTATGGAGGCCAGATTTCTCAGGTGTCCACCCCGCTCTTCAAAAAATTAATTGATCTTCCGCTTCCGCGTTTACTTCTTATCGTCGTTTCTTTTTGGGATAATTTGACGACCACTGAACCCAAAGCCCACCATGTCGCGCCCTGAAGATATTCTGTATGTTCAAAGAGTGACCTTATCCAATGTCTCAATCACTCGGCAAGCCTCTTGCTAATACAAATTATAAAGCCCGCCTGATCTCTTCTACAACGACAATGAGTCCCGCAAATATACCACGTCCTCCCGTATTCGGAATATCCAGGCCGATATGACCCAACGTGCCCTCGAATTGCTCGATCTCAAGTCTCCATCACTCATCCTCGATCTCGGCTGCGGCTCAGGACTGTCTGGCGAAATGTTGTCCGAAGTATCTCCCGAAGATGGTGGACCACACACATGGGTGGGCATGGACATTGCACCCAGCATGCTGGATGTCGCCCTCCAGCGCGAAGTCGAGGGTGATTTGTTTCTCGCAGATATTGGACAAGGCGTGCCTTTCCGTCCAGGTACATTTGATGCTGCCATCAGTATCAGTGCTATTCAATGGCTGTGCAACGCCGAGACCAGCGATGTCAGTCCCGAAGGCCGCCTGAAGCGCTTCTTCGAGGGCCTGTACGCCAGTCTCCGACGTGGTGGGCGTGCCGTCTGCCAGTTCTATCCTAAGAACGACATCCAGCGCAGCATGATCAGCGGTGCGGCGATCAAGGCTGGATTCGGCGCTGGTATGCTGGAGGATGACCCTGGTACCAAGAACAGCAAGCTCTACCTGGTTCTGACGGTAGGTGGTGGTGGTCTTTCAGGCGATATCACCGGTGTCGTCAACGGTATGGACGGCGTGAATGTTCTGGACGCGCGGAGGAAGGCCCAGGAAATGAACAAGGCGCGCGGTACACCAAGAAAGGGCGATAAGGAGTGGATCATGAAGAAGAAGGAACAGATGCAGAAGAAGGGCAAGGTTGTCAAGGCTAACTCCAAGTATACTGGGCGCAAGCGACGCATTGCATTCTGATCCGTCTGTGCCTTGTGCATTTCGAACCTTGTTTCTCCTCCCCCTTCTCACTGCGATTGCCTTGATCAATCCAGCTCAGTCAGCCATGGCCACTTCCCATGCATGACTACATCACATGAACGTTATTAATGATACCCCCTACCCCCGGTTCAATGACGAGAATCTCACATACTGCACCCGCGAGCGAGAGGTTGGTGGTTACCTTAGGCCTTGGAGTACTCCATCTCCCAGCAAACCGTGCTCTGCACGCTCGAGACACCCTTGGTTGAGCAAGCTCTTCTGGTCGTTCCCTGGAGCAGATGGGCCCCAATCGTTTTTCATTCGGTAGCGGTGATATTCATCGAGCCATCGGGCCATTCAAATCGTCACCTCGAATCGAAAGATTTATTGGCTGGTCCGTGAGCACCTTGACTTGTCGGTCAGGCCACTCAGAAAATGGCCTGCCGTGTTGGAAAGGGACAGTGATGACATTGCTCTTTGAATAAACGAAGCTTCACGATATCTCACAGTAGAGCTACAACTTGAAAGTGTTGATGTCCATTGCACTTTGTAATAACTTTGCTAGGCCGGACGGTAGATGCGTCATGGCTCGTCAGTACCTGTCAACCTCGTAATCTACTGTCATCGTCATAGATCTCTAGATAGTTTTGAGGTAGATCAAAACGTATGGGAATTGGCTGCATATTAAGCCCCTGTCTAAATCAACTGGGTCATGAGATTCGAATCTACCAACAAAATTTGTATATATTGGCAGAAAGACGAAAGATTTGTATGCAAATCCCACATGGTCCAGCGGTCAGGATCACCCGCTTTCACCGGGTAGGCCCGAGTTCGACTCTCGGTGTGGGAGGTTTCATTTTTGTTTTTCTTGTAGTGAACCAGCCCCTACCATACAAAGAGCAAAGTGAGGCGCAAACGGCGTGCGCAGTTCCCTATCTCAAAAGCGTCGAAGGCTTGAAATACTAAGAAAACTTATTGGTTGGTGTATGTATATATTCATTTTCACAGAACGGTATTCACTTTGCGAACTCGAGTCAATGCCCCTCGTTTGCGTGTCAACCTATCTGGCACGGAAGAACTAATAGAGCATCTGCGCCATGAACATGGGTACAAAACCTACTGGACCATTTTGTACGAGGAGCTTTTGGTTAGTGGCGCTCCGGCGGCTCCGCTATCCGACATACAACACCTCCGAAGAAGCCCTAGTTACTCCTTGTTAGAAGGACTATGATAATGCCTAACACTGCGGCGGATATACGGAACGAGAGGAAATGAAATTCACTCACGTGCTCAAACAAACTGTCATGGAGACATAAAGTACGATGAACAAGTTGATAGTCAACGACCACAATTGTCGCCCAATAGATTCATTCATACAGCAAAAAGAGTGAAATTTGCAATGGAAGCAAAACGTAAGCTCCCACACCGAGAGTCGAACTCGGGCCTACCCGGTGAAAGCGGGTGATCCTGACCGCTGGACCATGTGGGATGAAGGCGATAAAGATTCGTCCGCAGCTATGCGTATTGAACAGGCTTTTTCGTTCTCCCGAAAACACTGTAATTGTGCCCTCATTCCAGCTTCTCGACTGAACCTCATCGTTCCTATTGGAAGCAAGCAAGACAGGACTGAGCAAGAGAGCTGCAAGATTCGAAATAGATGTATAAGGATCAGCCTACTCTCTGGCAGTAACTCCAGAGGTGTAGGGATGTTGTATTCATCGAGGAGTCTCATCGTTCCAAAAGTTTGATACTCTGAGGCGAAAGGATTACATGGTAACTTAATGAGAACCGGTCAGCATTACAGAACTCAATTTCGCACTTCAGCTAATCTCATACTGCAGATGATAATGTCAGTTAAAAATAATGATACAGCTGAAGCCTTGGAGATCCTCAAGTCCAAAAAGCAAGACCATGCTGCGAAGCACAATAATGCTGAATTGTATTCATCTAGATGTAAAGAGTGGCCAGCCTCCAGATTAAGGATAGATGGTGTCGTTGGGGTTTTTTTGGGGGGTGTATAAAAAGATCAAAGCAGACAGAAACGCTTGCTATGGCCAAAATGATGAAGGAGTGTCCGCCATAGACAGCAATCAGCAATTCAGATCCTCATCCAGCTTCAAGCTAGGAGATCTCCACAAGTGGACATCTCAATGCTGTCACCGTCAACTCATTGAATTGACTGGGTGTGTTCTCAGCACCATTGCGCAGGAGAGAGCATCGCAGATACTGTCGGCCATAAAGTTAGTACATCATCAAGTAGGACTCTTTCGCGGAAAAAGAAAAAGAAAATCCTCACCTCTACTCCTCATCCTCCATGGAGGCGATGGCCTCCTCAAGGGCAGCAGCGGAGCGCTTGACCTCCTCAACGGCATCGGCGGTACGCTTGACCTTCTGGCAGCCCTGACCGGGGTGGGCACACCACTTCTGAAGGGCGGCAGGGTGAGCCTCGGCCATGGCCTCGGCGAGGGCCTCAGCAGAGCGCTTGACCTCGAAGGTGACGTCGGCAGTGCGCTTCATCATGTAGCAGCCCTGACCGGGGTGGCCACACCACTTCTGCATGGTACGACCAGGAGCAGGGACGGGCTCAGGCTCAGCAGAGCGCTTGGCACAGCCCTGGCCGGGGTGACCACACCACTTTTGCATGGTACGGCCGGCCTCAGGAACAGGCGCGGCCTCAGCGACGGCAACGGGGGCAGGCTCAGCGACGGCAACAGGAGCTGGCTCAGCAGAGCGCTTGACGCAACCCTGACCGGGGTGGCCGCACCACTTCTGCATGGTACGACCAGGAGCGGCCGAGACAGCAGTGGCTGCCATGAGGGCGAGGGCAATGGAGACGAACTTCATTTTGAGAAGCGGTTTGCGAGGGGAAGGTTGGGGAATTGAAGAGTGGAAAGTGAATGAAGATGTTTGGTTTGGGCTGGAGGCTGGAGGCCGGAGATTGACAGTGAAGACGAAGATCGATCGATGATGGTCGTGATGAAGAGCAGATTGATCGAGGGAAGAAGAGCATTTAAATACTCATTCACGGTCATCCCAGGACGATGTTGTCCCTTGTCAAAGTTGAGGCTACTCTTGGTTGCCGTCGAGAACTCTGTAGGCTGGGGGCACTCTATTCAAACCCTAATCGGGAAATCCTGGCCAGGATAGCCTGTGTCCCCGGCGGACTTCGAGGTCGTCTCCGCAATGGATAGTCTTTGTCATTGAGTCAGGCAGATACGAGGCGATGGTAATGTTGGCTGAGTCTACCATCTAGACTGTCTTCGATGGTCCTCGATGTGCGCTTCAAGTGGGCATCAAACAAGGCTTGCTGTGTGTGTAGTTGATCTTGAGGCGGCGTATAGATCACCAAGGAACCAATCGGACCAGAGAGCCCGGCGATCCTCGAGGTTAAGTATTCCTTGTTTGCAGGGTCCATGGTGCTTCCACATGGTGTGAGGCTACTGTTTATTTCCTAAAAGATGGTTGAATAGGAAACGCCACCAACTCAATTGTGGGGCAAGCGCGGGACCGATTTCCCAAAAGGGTGTTCAATAGGGGACTGGTGGCTGTGGAGCGCTGGAGATGGGGATGGAGCCCGCGCATGTGTTTGTCTCGTGACTCGCTCCATAGTCATATTGATTTGGTACCATTTTGCTGTCGGCTAGCATGACTACAGGGGAGATAATTGCTGCAGCCAAATCTTCAGGAGTCAGTACTTGGAAGTACCTGCAACGCACGAGCAGGTGGAGGCCACATGCATATGGCTATGGCCAGACTAAGATGTTTCGGTGCTATCGGGTTCGCTGTTCAGGATGACTAGATTGGTATGTCTGCGATAAGATCGGACCGCAGACAGCGGCAGGACTTGATATGTACGCCGTACGGTAATGTGTCGGAAGGTCAACTGGTTTGCGGATGTACACTTGTACAACTACAGTAATTGTAGTCTGTACATAATTCGGGGCTATTGGCATTTGGCATTGGGCTCATCGGATGGTGCTTAGTCAAATCAAGTACATGCTCCGAACGACGTTCATGATCGTGCTTCCACCCATTTGGAAACCGTGTCACTTGAAACTTCCAGCACAACGCTAGGTGACGGTAAATTGGGCGTTGAAAATGGTTACTTCTGACGCCACTTTGAGCGTCCATCCCGTCCATTTACGAAGAATCTTAGTCACCATAATACACGTGATCCAACACGACCCACTTTTAGTATATACATTAAGCAGTATACACTGCTCGATGGCCTGCATCAAAAGAGAGAGAAGTGACTTACTGCTCTCTGGGTCCTTCTGAACTCCAGTCTTTACAGTTTTGTTCTCGTCATTGAGTTCTTCTTCTGCGGCGTCAATACTTGCCCATGATCTTCAGCCGAACATATTATTTCCTGAGGCATGTCTATTTTGAACTATCCTGCTTCAAAGAAGAAGCAAATCCGCAGCCCCGAGTATTATCGACGGCGTCGCCAGCAACCGGAGAAAGGTATTGTCCTCTATGCAATAGTCACTACAGGTACTGGCAAACCATATTCACATTAGATTCAAGAAGTAACTTTATAATGAGCAATGATGAAGCTGGAAAGGGATGTGCTAGATGGACTCCCCCTCTGTATGAGCTACATTTTCCAGCCTGTGGTATCCCCGTTCCAATTTTTGTTGCGCCATTCATTTGAAGAGGGTTTCGCGAGGCCATAGCGCGCAAGGGCCTCAAGACTGATCTTGATGTATCTCCGGTCTTTAGGTTCGTCATTGATGCCGTAGAAGTAACCGATGAAGTAACTGAAGAGACCGGAAAATGTAGGTCCACTTATTTGACATAATTCGCAACATGTAATAACATACAGGGTGCCTGTTTAACTGTACCAGACTAGCTTAAGTAGACTGGGCGTATAAGGTCCATATCCTTTCTCGAGCGCCTGACTAAACTTTACCGTTAGCATGATCGGGAAACGGGAGGATCGACATACGGAAGAGCCTTCATAAAGGCCATACAGACATGTTCCCTCTCAACAGCGGACAAAGTCCAGTAGGGATCATTCCCAAACTTGTCACCGAGGCGTAGACCTGGGACCATTTCCCACGCCAGCCAGGTCGCAAACCCATTTGGGACCAGCCCTGACTTATCTTGAGTGCTGACCTTGTATCCTAGGAGCTTTGGTACATTGCTGAAATCCTGCTGAGTAAACTTCTGGTAGGAAGTTAACTCTAGGGGTGCGTATGTTGTGGCCTGGCGGGATCTGGTCTTTGGATCTTGTATCTCAGTGTCCTTAAAAGGAACCTGAAGATAAACTCGCATAAAGGCTCTCCTGTAGGGCTTCTTTGGGTCGCAACAGAGGAGTTTAGCTGTAGCGTAAGAGTAGTGGCCATGGCGACGACGAATTTCTTCACTAGCCTGGAAGTTACGCTCATTGAGCTTCTCGAGGATCTTCTACTGCGAAGGGACAGGTTGATCGAGGGTGATGATTGTGCCAGGGTCTGTTCCTTGGGGGAACCAGCCCGAGGATGGGGACGACATTGCTGTAAGAAGGTTGAAGAGAAAGTTGAAGAAAGAGAATGTTGCGGTAGGAATAGTCCTGAGTTAGAGACGGCGAATGAATAAAGAGGTGAAAGGAAGAAACAGAAGGTGGCAGGAGAAGTAGGTATTATTTCCTAGACTAGGTTGCTGTAGGTGGGGAACTGCTGGCTGAAAGTCTAATTTGCACCTCATTCATGGTGTCGGAATTTAGGTTGTGGATCCCAAAGCTTAAGCTTCGATTTATGCCTTGTTGCCTTGTTTTGTAGTTAGTCAGCTTCGTGATTGATGCCTCAGACCGAAATCCCGCAGTTTTCTTAGGTGCCTCGGGCACCCATGCAGGTGCTCCCCCTTCTGTTCTTGCTTTTGTTTCTGCTTCCTTTGGGATAGCTTCATGATCAGCTTTTTCCTTCGGTTTCCGCTTTCCCCGTACTACACAGTAGTTTTCTAGATCGCTGCTTTGGCTTCTCCAGCTTCCTCCCTCTCCTGGGATCTCCTCGATCCCGTCAAGCTTGCCCCCATAAATTGCCACTTCTAGTGGCTTCATAACAATTCAAACCTTTTTGTGATTCCATTGGTTGAGGCATATATCCACTCCTTCGTTGTTTCCGACACATTAAGAGTGTTTGTTATGTTTGTACTTCTCCCTTCAGTCACGCAAGCCACGGCTGAAGCAGTCCAGCACAACACACCGAGATACAAGAAACGCAACTATTAGCCACGGCAGTTACGTTCATCACCTTACTGATGCCCTAGCTGGCCAACCGGTACGCTTCGACCTGTCTGCTTTTCTAAAGCGGGAGGCTCGGTATGCTCGAAGTAGTCTGACAAAGCAGACAGGTCGAAGCGTACCAGAGGAGAAAGCACAAAGCAACAGAAAAGCCGAGCTCCTATTGTGTCCCTTGGCCCTGGCAGTGTGCCTCAGGCGCTATCAATAGGTACTCTTATCGAGCAAGGATAAAACAGAAGAAACCCAGCCGTGGTATTCGAACGGATCATTATATAACAGCACGCTCTTGATGTTGTGTACGGACCAGGGACTGTTTTAATAGTCAACAACACAGTCTTCTTTTTATCCTCTGCTTCCTCTATCCAGGAAAAGGTGAGCAAAATCAAGCGTTCACTGCCCACTCTCAGGCCTAAAGCTCAGTGTGTAACAGCAGACGGAGTCTCGAAGACATCAACGACAACTATTGACCAAAGCTGTCACTAATTATGACAAAAGATTTTGACGTGACGTATCGACGATTCCCTCGCAAATGCATTGATCATGAGAACGAGGAGACTATAAGTCGGTTGCTGGCAATGGTGCTTAGGCTGTGACTAAGGCGCATATTGAGTTCAGTGATGAATCGATCGAATGCTTGAGTGCGCCGAGCTGCTTAACGGTCTCGTATTGGGGAAATGTATTGCTACGGATGTGAGCAGAGATCAAATACACGGGTTTCAGGTGCGTATGTAAATGGATATTTTTTTGCATCTCTTTGCTCCCATTCTACAAAGGTGAACATTATTTTCCACGCCGTCGAGCTCTGACTGAGGATCACTTCATTCAGACTGGTCTCAATAAGAGACGATTGATTGATCAATATTGCATATTTGCTTGATGAACGAGTCTAGCCTCTCGAGAGAATCTCTCTGTCCACCTCTGCGTCCGTATACCCGAACTCGTATCAAAATCCGAATTTGCTAGGGCCAAGAGCCCGACATGGAAAAAGCTCTAACAAACGGACACCTGCTGGCCCGTGGTATTCCCTACCGCGCTGTGAAGGATTACAGGAGAATACTCTAGCCCCCATGCACGACCGACATCGACCTTTCGAAGGAATATTGTTTGGCTGTACGTTGTCATGAACCCATACTTGAGACGCATGTCAAACATGTATTCAGCAATTTGGCCTATATATGTGTGAGCACGAGAATCAAACATGGTGGCTTAAGTCTGACCTAGTTGGTGCCGAAAGAGTCTCCCATCGAGACCAGCCTCAAAGTTCCAAAGTGCATTGTCAAGGTCATGCTCATCTATCCAGTGGGTCTTGCCTTCTCCCACGATCTTGGCTACGTCCGAACTAGTCTCCATGACAAAATCGGGTTGTCGCAAGTAGCCACGATACGGCGGCAAGGCACCCCGGGAGTCTCCTAGCACAAGGTCCAGCTGCTGGGCACGAAAAGCGGCGCCCAAAACGAGTCCTGCTCGCCCTTCTAGCCTGCCTTGCACTCCTCGAGAAGATGAGCTTTGAAATGCTGATAGATGTGATCAAGAGGTGATGCGCTATGTGATCAAGAAGTGAGTGTTCAGTGGTCCTCGCATTTACGTGAGAATGACGTCTCTCTTTCGCTACAATTAGGGCTTTCTCAAAAAATATTCACCGAGTCTGTGGCTCTCTCAACACAAATTAACCAGATCATAGGCAAATACCTCAACTGCGCTTGATTCCTAAGTGGACATATTATCTTGTAAAGCTAATATTGTATCTCCGCTTTTAGTGACTAAAAGCTCTACCTTGCAGTTCTTGCTAGAGCGGCTACTTTGCTGGCACGCCTAGAATACCTGGTTGGTTTAAACTATTATAAGACCTCTACTGGAGGCGCAATTGAGAAGCAATTTCAGCATCTAACTATAGCCCATTTAGCGGCCAGTTTCTCTTGTTAGGTTAGGAGGATAGTCATAGTTGAGCTCTTTAGAAGTGAACTTCGCGAGTCTATGGAGGATAGATAGATAGATTCACATTTGACTATCCTAGAGGCTAGGTATGCTAATAAGATGGTACTCTCTTATTTTAATCAGCCTTCTAGTGCCTTAGACATTGTCCCATATAGTATTCATGCAAGTAAACCAAGTACTACCAGGACGGCTTTGCCAGTATGGACGCCCAAAAGCAGGCCTGCAACATCTCGAGCGTACGTATGCGAGACATAGCTAATCAACCCGGCAGCGGGATATCGCCATCCCAAGGCGGCCACGCATCCAGTGACCAGCTTCGAAGCTGGTGAACTCCCGAGCCAGAGAGACCGGTCAGAGGAGTGGCCAGGCCTCCAGTACAAGCTTTGCTCCTGGAGATCCGCGCGCTAGAGAGACTGGACATAAAGGTGACTTGTCTGGGCCTGAGGACTGAACTTTTGAATGGGGTCTTTTCGATAAGAGCTGTCAGAAATAAATCACACCTATTCCTCTCTGAACATTGGCTAGCAATACAAAGACTGCACTCGATGGAGTCTTCCGGTCTCCCCAAGACTGTAGATCTTGGAGAGGACCAGTAGTTATAACAAGACGAGTATTTTCATACGACTCATCTACCTCATAGATGAATGCCAAAACAGAATAAAGTATATGATAGTCGGTCCCAAAGTGGTCACGACGCGTCTTGGCAGTCGCCGATCTCGACCGTCTCCATTCTCGACTTCCACCTTCTTGCAAAGGGTTCACTCTCAGCTCACCTCTAGAGAAGAGGAGGGGCCAGGGGTCAATGAATATTCCCATGCACTAAGAACTGAGCATTCCCTCCCAAGTGACGGTGACGTTCGTCCAATCGACCGTCCTCAATGCCATCTCCAACATCCTAGCGCAGCTCATCGACCAGCACAAGAACACCGTACCGTCAATCGACGATATCGTGCTCGAGGATTTCCCAGTCTCCAATACCAACTATCGCCGGGTTTTCCTCGGTGATAACAAACAGCTAAGCACTCGCCCGCTTGCGCAGAGCTTGCTGATCTCATATGATTTGGAAGATTTTCACAGTGTCGCCGAATTCGACGATACATTTGACAAGCCAGCGCGTTTGATCGGTCTGCCAAAAGCTGTTTTGTACATGTCTTGCGAGGACCGCGACGACTTCACAGTGTTTGTCATTCAAACTAGCATTAAGAGAGTAAGTGGAAGAGTACGTGGGGACGAGGTATTTTCACATTCTTAGGCAAGATTCAAAGAATCGAGTCAATCGACGTTAGGAAAGTAGGGCGCGTTATTACAGCTTCGGGACTACGTCATCTGCTGACCTAGGTTCCTAGGAGTGTGGAGGCTGCAGCGCGGTTATGTATATTTGTCTACAGCGTCAAGGTCGAGTTCTAATATACTATGGTGACCCGTGAGTCGAGAGTGCCCGACTGCAGTGGGTACCGCAACGACCGTGACAATGGGCTCGCTGGCGACGCTACCGCAAATGCCAATGCCAAGCTGGTACACAAGCCAGAAACTGCCCCAAAAGGGTTACGCCGTTACGGTATGCATACCGCAGATGCCGAGCCCATCCGCCAGCAATCTCCCTCCCGCCCGTGCTTTTTTCTCCCGTTTTTTCCAGCCGTTACCCATTCGGTCTCTACCTCGCGTTCCTTTCCACCGCCCAAAACCTCCACCCCCCCCCCTCTTCTTCCCCGAATTTTTCGGTCTCCAGCCTCTCGTCTGTCCCCGGTTCCCGATACTTCCTCAACCCCCTCTCGTCCTTCTCCCTCCTCCTCACCGTGTCAAAGAATTCCGTCAACATGCTCGCTCGCACGGCCCAGCCTGCCCGGGTACGCAATCCCCCAGCTGCATCTCCCCGTGCCTCGTGGGCGCATGTTCCTTGGCTAACCGAATTCAGACTCTGCTTCGCAGCGCCTCCGTGGCTTCCTCCTTCCCTCGCTCCATCCCCGCGAGAAGTATGTCTCAATTGACCCCCTGTCAAGCATGGAAGCGGTGTCTTGGTTGCTTTCTGAGACTCGCTTGAGCATAACATGGATTGAGATCGCTGACTCGGACTTTCTTTGGCGCATCTAGCTTTCGCGACCGTTCAGTCCGACATCTTCAAGCCCACCAAGTATGGCGGCAAGTACACGGTCACTCTGATTCCCGGTATGCTCTCTGTCGCCAATCCTCCTCGATCGGCCCATTTATCCGGCGTCTCCTCTTTCGTGCCGACGATGCCGAGCGAATCGAATTGGAACTAATCTGGCCTTTCAGGTGACGGTATCGGTGCTGAGGTGGCTGAGTCGGTCAAGACCATCTTCAAGGCCGACAACGTTCCCATTGAGTGGGAGCAGGTCGACGTGAGCGGTGTCGACACTGGCAACAAGCACTCCGAGGAGCTCTTCCGCGAGTCCCTGGCCTCCCTCAAGCGCAACAAGCTCGGTCTCAAGGGTATCCTCCACACCCCCATTGAGCGCTCCGGCCACCAGTCGTTCAACGTCGCTCTCCGTCAGGAGCTCGACATCTACGCCTCCATCTCTCTGATCAAGAACATCCCCGGCTACGAGACCCGCCACAAGAATGTCGATCTCTGCATCATCCGTGAGAACACCGAGGGTGAGTACTCCGGTCTCGAGCACCAGTCCGTCCAGGGTGTCGTCGAGTCTCTCAAGATCATCACCCGCGCCAAGTCCGAGCGTATCGCCAAGTTCGCCTTCAGCTTCGCTCTCGCCAACAACCGCAAGAAGATCACCTGTATCCACAAGGCCAACATCATGAAGCTTGCCGACGGTCTCTTCCGCAGCACCTTCCACAAGGTCGCTGAGGACTACCCTACCCTCGAGGTCAATGACATGATTGTCGACAACGCCTCCATGCAGGCTGTTTCCCGCCCCCAGCAGTTCGACGTCATGGTCATGCCCAACTTGTACGGTGGTATCCTCTCCAACATTGCCGCTGCTCTCGTCGGTGGCCCCGGTGTCGTTCCCGGCTGCAACATGGGTCGTGACGTCGCCGTCTTCGAGCCCGGCTGCCGTCACGTCGGTCTCGACATCAAGGGCAAGGACCAGGCCAACCCCAGCGCCCTGATCCTGTCCGGCTCCATGCTGCTGCGCCACCTCGGTCTCGATGACCACGCCAACCGCATTTCCAAGGCTGTCTACGATGTTATTGGCGAGGGGTAAGTGCTTCTTCCATCTGACTTCTTTCCTGTAACTCTTCTTTGAGTTTTACTGACCCTTAGCCACAGTAAGACTCGCACTCGCGACATGGGTGGTCAGGCTACCACCCACGAGTTCACTCGTGCTGTCCTGGACAAGATGGAGTCTTCTCTGTAAATTTGAACCTCATCATCTGTTCTATACCTGACCGCTACGACTGGGGGCTTTTATTCTTCATCACTCCGCCTGTGCAATAAACTGCAACAGCATCTGGGATGATGAGAAGAGTTCTCAATTATGTATTATCTTTCTTTCTATTTAGCTCACGATGTTCCCCCGCCCTTGGCAAGTTATCTCAATAGACATTTGTTGAATCCCTTGACTTTGTCGTTTCTTACTTCCGAAGTTCTAGTGTATGAGGCGATATCACGGCCAGGCAACGATGCATCACTCAATCGAGGGAAATTACCGAGACTCTCACTTCGAATGAGCAGATGCTCGCTTTTCCCAATACTACGGGGACTCAAACGTACTACTATGAATTGAACTGCTCCTGTCAGTCCCACTGCAGTATGCAGAGCATGTTGAAAGAAAGCACATCTTTTGAATTGGCGCCTTATAATGCATACTGCGCGGGGTTCTCGGGACTATGCAAGAAGAAAGAGCAACCCGCGCCGACCAATTCCGCCAAAGCATCATTTCCAACGCCTGACTCCTCCCGAAAGAACACGATTCAAATTGATCAGGCCTTCTCCCACCTCACAGTCACTGCGGCATCTGAATCCCCGCGCAGTTAGGCATGGCCGCCCGCCGGCTCGTGCCCTCGAAGAAGCCGTACTGCGACTCGACCGGTGCTGAACCGACTTCCCACCACTGACTCAACTGGCGGTTGTACACCGAATCAGTCGACTTGGCATACGGCTCACCGGTCGAGGGCTCCGTCGGCATGCCATCGGCGGAATGGGTCATGTTCGGAGACCTATATCCAATGGCCATGTACGGCTCCACCGCAGACACCGAGTCCTCGTCCATTGAGTCTTCCATCGCAGTGTCTGGAGATCCGCTCTGAGCCAGTCCGTGCTCAGCGTAGACCTGCCATGTCTGCAGCAGGCGTTGCTGCTGCGCGAGATCAGCATTCTGGATGAGCTCGCATTGAGCCGCGGACAAGGTGGACGGATCGATGCCATGCGCAAGGAGGAGGCCGCGTAACCGCTGGGTTTTTGCTTGCGATGGACTGCTGGCGGGTGCGGTGGGCTGCGCGACGTGGGCTGAGTGGTGGTAGTGCTGGGTGATGCTGTAGGTGATCTGAGGCTGCGGGACTGGCTCAGGCTCCGGGCTGATCATTTGGTTCACCTGAAGCTGGTGCTGAGTCTGAGGTTGGGCAGGCGTATAGGTGGTTTGTTGGTTCATGGACATCTGGCGATCGAAGAGAGAGGAAAGTTCATCTTGCATCTTGGTATTGCTTTCCTGGACAGACAGACCGCACTATAATTGACAGGAACATCCCGAAGTTAGTCGGAACGCATTATGCGTATGGCCAACCTCGATGGAAACCCAGGATATACAAGAAACAATGTGAGTCAAAGTGAGCGCAGTACACGGTGTTTCTTTACCTGAACACAGTGAGGATTCTCGATGAAAGCGGCCAACGAGAGCGAAATGTCCGAGACATGGCCGCAGAGGGAGCACTGGTGAAGGATTGATGATGACATCTTGTGCTTGTTCTTGGGATTTTTTAGATATTCACGGTCCAGACAAGAGAGTAATAGGTCTTTATAATCCAGGCAACAATTGTACAACCCCTGAGAGAGAGAATATTGTCCACAACTTTCGCAAAAGCAGAAGGAGGGGACCAGCTCGTCGATAGTATGCGGGGAGCGGGGAGTAGGAGTGGATTTGGGATCGGGTTTCTGAGAGCAGATCGGCAAGACCGCGATTCGAAGTGGAAGAAAGCAATGAGCTCCGGCAAAGCAACACTTTGTATTATAGAATGCTTCAAGAAGAGAGAAAGAAGAGTAAAAAGCAGTGTATTCAGTGCAAGAGTAAATGGAGAGAGACAGGGCGGATCGAGAACAGAATGTTTAATCATTTGCCTTCCCCCCCCCCTTCTCTCACCAAAAGTGGTGCACCTGACCCCGCGATGCCCAAACAAGAAATTTTAGAGATCAGTTGGGCCGCACCGCAGGTGTTTTGGACTCATTCTTATGACTTTACTACCTATGTGGTAGAGGTGCGGGACTGCGAATCTTTTCTGGACTATTATATTGGTGGACTGTATGCGATCCAGGGGGTTAGCATATTGAAGTCCTATCTTAATCATTTTCTATTCCATCTTCCTTATTATTCTACAGCACTTTCTTGTTTTGGTTCTCATCAGATAGCCTACAAGTGTCGGAGTATAAACTTTTGAATGACACTAAACCATCAGAAATTTTCAAATCTCTCGTTGATTTCCATGCACGCTCAGTCTTGTCTCGAAAAGACTTATAGACGATCTCGACGGAATTCCCATGGATAAAGAGAACGGATTCTGAGCTCCAGTTTCCAGTCACATGCAAGCGAACAGAGTTGTCTATTTATCGAAGAGGAACCATGTAAGTAGTAAACATTTGGAAGTGGTACAAAGTGCTTCAATATAGAAAAATGAGCCCGTCTCTGATACGTCATGCGCAAAGATGGACATTCCACTACCTGAATGAGATGGAAGTATCCATATATTCATACTCGATCGGGTCATAAGCTTGGCCCATGGGAACAGGTAGGTATCACCTGGGCTGCAGTCGCTGGACGCCGCAGGCTGTAGATCAAGATCATGTACATCAGTCAGTGCTCTATAAGATGGACTTTCTATATTTACGGTCAAATCGAGTGGAAATGATCGACTAATTCTCTACTGAAACGCCCAGCACGAGGGTTGAAGCTACCATTGAGTATTTGCTCCGAGGCAAGTGGGATACTCTCTGCAGCAATGATACGGTGCCGAGGACCTTACTGCTAAGCAGAGTGCATCAAAGAATGATTCTGAAAATTATCCAGTATTCTGGAGTTCCCTACCTTGAATCAATTAGTAGTGGGAATTACTATCTATTTCAGATCAACTTAAAAGAAATGACACTCATTAAACTTGATAGTAGTAGAGTACCTAGTAGTACCTTGACTACTTTCGCCTCTCACTGATTTTGTCACTCCAGTCCGCCCATGTTGATGTAGATCATGTGACCCAGGCAACTGCCCCCGTGACGCAGCTTCAGCTCCGATGAGGAAGCTCTCCCTCCATCGCGTCCACAGTTACCCGCTTCGGCTTGTCTCCCCATCAACTTCTCTTCCCCCAATCTGCTAGCAGCCTGTCCTTGAGAGGAGCTCCCAAACAGGATCAAAATCACATATCATCATGGTATCATTCCCCGAGAGACATTGAACATTGTCATCCTTTCCCCCCAACGAACAATCAACCAGCAAGCTAATCTCATAAGCGAACGGACAGACATCAATCGGAACGGGTTACGATCTTTCCAACTCGGTCTTTTCACCAGATGGCCGTAACTTCCAGGTACCGATCCCTTGACCCCGAGAGCAACATATACATTTGGGGACCTGAAATCTTTCCCAAGCTCTCTGAAGACGTGTGGGTCTGACATTGATCATCTTGTCTCGCCATATAGGTCGAATATGCTGTAAAGGCGGTTGAGAATGGCAGCACAGCGATTGGTATTCGATGCAAGGACGGTGTCGTCTTGGCTGTGGAGAAGATCATCAGCAGCAAGCTCCTCAAGCCCGGGGCGAACAAGAGAATCGCAACTGTTGATCGTCACGTCGGCATTGTAAGCGAAACGTCCCGTCAATCTCCTTCACTTTCCCACCATGGTGCTTCCTCCAAAAGCTTAGGCTGCACCGAGCTTCTTGATGAGAAGTCACCCTGGCCTCAATCCACCAATGTCGATTGGATGTAAGGAAAACATCCCGATACTAATTGCTGGTCCTTTCTTCTACGTTCTAGGTATCGGCGGGTTTGATCCCCGATGGTCGTCACTTTGTCTCCCGTGCCCGCGACGAAGCCTCCTCGTGGAGAAGCACGTACAAGGGTCCCATTCCCACGTCCGCACTTGCGAACCGTCTCGGTGGCTACGCGCAAGCATACACCTTGTACTCCAGTGTACGGCCATTTGGCGTGACATCCATTATTGCCGGGTGGGATAGTGAGGCCGAGTTGCCGGTCGATGGCCAGGTGGGCTCGGGCCCCAAATCAGGAGCCGGCGGCAAGGTTCAGGACGCAAAGGCTGGCGGGCCTGGTCTGTACATGGTCGAACCCAGTGGATTGTACTGGGTATGTTTGATTTGGACCCCAGCAACGAATCCGCTGAAGTGTTTGTTTTTTCTGGATGAGTTTCGGTGACTAACTCCGACGGCTTCCTACAGGGATACTATGGCGCTGCGACCGGCAAGGGACGACAAGCGGCCAAGGCCGAATTGGAGAAGTTGGATCTCAGTTCGGGGAAGATGTCGTTGATGGAGGGTGTCAAGGAGGCGGCTCGTATCATCTACGTGGCCCATGAGGACAGCAAGGACAAGGACTTTGAATTGGAAATGTCATGGATTAGCTCCATGGACGGCCCAACCAAGGGCCGTCATGAGGAGGTGCCCAGGGAGATTCTCGAGGAAGCCGAGAAAGCCGCACGACGGGCGTTAGACGATGATGAGGAGGAAGAAGCAGATAAGCCTTCCGGAGAGCAGATGGAGGAGTAAACCTTCTGTGTGTTGAGCGGTGATACTCTTGCGCAATAGATACAAATTACAGATCCTACCTACCTCTTGCACCCCCCCCCCCCCCCCCATGTTCCACGATATTTCCAATATTGTGGATGTTCTGGAACTGTTCGACCGAGTAGGCCTTGTCATTTACTGCCGTCTGAGTGTGGGACACAAGAGTAAATTCAGAGTACCAGGAAGCTCGGTGAGCTCTTCTTTCCTCAATAAGGCCACCACCTTGGAGATGCGCACTATCAATTCACCCGACGTCCCATCATTCCTCTTGTCTCCAACCCCAGAACACTGAGAGAGTCCTCTTTAGAAACGAAAAAAAAAAAAAACCAGAAAGATTCTACAGAATCTTCCCCTCAGACCAATCCCGACGCTTCACACCCAACTCCACCGCCGCACTCCCCCAATCCTCACCGTGATTATGCATACCCCCATTCCCCAACCCAGCTCTCTCCAACCCCTGCTCCTCCGTCAACACCGTCAACAGACCAAAGATCACAGGAACCCCCGAATCCAACTGCACCCGCATCAGCCCATGGCTGACCGCATCGGCAATGTACTCAAAGTGCATGGTGGCACCCTTGATCAGGACGCCGATGGCGATGATCGCGTCAAAGGGCTTCTTGGGAGTCGTCGCGGGGCTGGTGGCGGTCTTGCTGAGATCGGAGGTCGAGCCGGAGAGAAGGTCTGTGGCGCTGGGGCCTTCGCCGGTCTGACTGGCTTGCACTTGGGAGGCGGCGTAGAGGCTGGGAGAGGGAAAGAGACAGAGTGATAGCGTGCATCGGTTAGTCCTCCATTGGTCTCGTTGGAAATCAAAGTCTTTGCTGAAGGAGGAGGGGAGTCGGGAGCTGGAAAATGCCTCTCGATTGCTATCTTCCTTCTCCCACGCTTCCATTCCCCCCTGGACTTGCTCGAGATAGGAGAGGGATCTGTCTGTGGACTCACCGTTGCACACCAATTGGCAACTCGTAGCTGCCCGGAACAGTCTGGACGGTGATATTCTCCTCCTTGACACCAGCAGCGAACAAGCTCTTCTTGGCGCCGGCTACCAAGCTCTCGATGATCTTGGTGTTCCAACGAGCGTGCACAATAGCAATGCGCAGATCAGAGCCTATCCATCAATTAGTCGGTCGCTCATTGATCGGAGGGCCAAGGTTTGGGTCAGACCAGCTTTTCCTGAGCTGGAATTCCGAGAGCGCCGCGCCGTGCCTGGCGAGTGTTTGACACACGTGAGGGTGTAGACTCACCGTCGAAGGTCTCTGGCGCACCGGGTCCCTTGATGCTGGTCATGGTGGATGGAGTGAAAGTATTTGGCAAGGGCTTAGACGAGAGTGAGAGATGCGTAAAGCTCAGGATTGGCGGGGGGTGTCTGGTGAAGTTTACGGTCATGAAACTCTACGCAAACATCAAAGGGATGGGGTCCCGCATTCGAGCCGAGGCGGGGCAGGGCGGAGTGCTCAGTCAATGAATGGCCAGACACGGGAATAAGAGCATCTGAAGCCTTCCAACGATGAGCGGAACGAGCGGTGCAGAACGTACACAGTACAAACTCCCCACATGTACTGTGTCTTTGGGACTGCGTCGGCTTCATTATCCTTACTGAACAGTGAAGATCGAAACGGCCAACCAAGTGATGAAGAGTAATGAAATCCTAGATTGTGGCCAGGGAGGTAGACCATAAAAAAAGTATGTAGACTATAGTATGCAAAACAAGCCTTATCAAAACATGGCCAATAACACCAAGCGACGAACAAAAAACGAGATCATTGCAGTCGTCTAATTGAATCCCTCCCAGGGAATCACTCACTCCCTCCCAACGCTTTTTATGATGCGTGTCCGTTTACTCCACCGTGACGGACTTGGCCAAGTTACGGGGGAAGTCGACGTTCAGACCCTCACCGACAGCCAACCAGTAGGAGATCAACTGCAGAGGGATGACGTTCAGAAGACCCTGGAGGCAGTCCACGGTCTTGGGGACAACAATCTTCTCCGTCTGGGCCGAGGAGAACTCGGGATCGTCCTCGTTGCAGATGACAATGGGGCGACCACCACGGGCGATGACTACCAAACAAAGACTTGTCAGCTGGGGTGAACGAAACAAGAAGACAGAATGGGAAAACGATAGCGAGCCACTTACCCTGTTGGTAGGCGTTCAGGGACTTGGTGAATAGGTTGTCACGGGTAAGGATCATGATGATGGGCAGGTTCTCGTCAACCAGGGCCAAGACACCGTGCTTTAATTCACCAGACATGACAGCCTCGCAGTGAAGGTATGAGATCTCCTTGATCTTAAGGGCACCTGCAAAGCAACCGACGTATTAGTATCACAATGCGAGTGGAATGGCTGGGGCCGACACGAGAAACAACTGACCCTCGAGAGCGGTGGGGTATTGAGCACCACGGCCCAACAGGAGCAGACTCTTCTGGTCCTTGAAGAACTTGGCGCACATCTCCTTGATGGGCTCGTTCAGCTTGAGGATTTCGCGGAACTGATCCGAGACCTTGCCGAGACCCTCGATGATCTCCTCGCGGCGCTTCTGCTTTGAGGCGCGGTCCTCGCTCAGGGAGAGCGCAAACATGACCATGGCGACGAATTGAGAGGTGTAAGCCTTGGTGGAGGCGACACCGATTTCGGGACCAGCGTTGATGTGGACACCGCAGTGGGTCAGGAGCGAGATGGAGGAACCGACGACGTTGACGACACCGACGGTCAGGGCGCCACGCTCCAGGCAGTAGCGGAGAGCCATCAGGGAGTCCGCGGTCTCACCCGACTGGGAGACGAACACGCAAGTGTCGTCACGGAAAACGGGAGCCTGACGATCCAAGAAGTCGGAGGCCAGCTCCACGGCAATAGGAATCTCAGTCAGCTCCTCAAACACACCACGCACAGCCATGCAGGAGTGGTAGCTGGTACCACAGGCAATGAAGATCAGACGACGGCAGCGGCGAATGGTGGAGATGTATTGGCGCAGGCCACCCAGGGTGACCATCTGGTTGGCGACGTCCAAACGACCACGCATGGTGTTGACGACGGACTCGGGTTGCTCGAAGATTTCCTTCTGCATGAAGTGGTCGAACTTGCCCTTCATGATCTCCTGGAGCTCCAGCTCAATGGTCTGGATGGCACGCACGTTGGAGGTGCCGTCATCCTTGGTGAGTCTGTGAATGTTGAGCTGTCCATCGTGGATGTGGGCAATGTCGTCGTCTTCCAAGTACAGAACCTTCTTGGTGTGCTCGACGATGGCGGAGGGATCGGAGGACAGGAAGAATTCCGCGGGCTGGGGGATGCCGTCATCGGAGAGGAAAGCACGAGACTGAGAGCGGTGCAGCAGGGACTTGTCGGGAGGGGCGAGGAGGCTGGCCGCCGACTTCTTGAGGGCGACATTCTGGGAGGCCTGCTCGGCGGGAAGAGGACCATCCTCGGAGAATTCGACATCGACAAAGTCGACCTTCATCTTCTTGGTGGTGCGCACACCGACGACCAAGGGAGAACCCTTGCGAGCCGCAATGACCTCATGGGGGTAGTGGACGGACTTGAGGAGTAGACCGAAAGCGCCCTCCAGCTCCTTGATGACCGCCTTGGCCAGGACAGTGAACTCGATATCGGGGTGCTGGTCGTACAAGTACTTGGCCAGCTTGGCAATGCACTCGGTATCGGTCTCGGTCTCGAAGCGGAAGCCCTTGGTCTCCAACAGCGCCTTCAATTCTTTGTAGTTGGTGATGATTCCATTGTGGACGACAGAGAACTCCCAGGAGGGGTCAGATCTGGTAAGGACATACCGCAGCAACCAGGTCAGAGATACTGGAATGGACTCAACCGATTCTACGGGAGTGCAGGGTGATGCATGACTTACCGGTGGGGGTGACAGTTCTGGCGGGAAGGGGTGCCGTGGGTGGCCCAACGGGTGTGAGAGATACCGGCATGAGACTCAAAGGTCTTGGTCATGTCGGGCTGGGTCTCGGCAATGAGTTCGCGCAGCTTGGCGACTTTGCCAACTTCCTTGAACGCCTGGACTTCGTTCTTCTTGTCGCCATCGACGGCCATACCAGCTGAGTCGTAACCACGGTACTCCAATCTTGACAGGCCTAAAAAGTCATTGTTCCCGGATCAGCACCAACCGTGTCTGTCAACAATCTGGGCCCAGAGCAGGTTGGGGACTCACCATTGAGGAGTGTGTCAATAATGAACTGGCGGTCACGCTCGACCAGGTAGTTGATGTAACCGAAGATTCCACTGGGATTGCCAGTCAGTATAGGCACCACGCCGTTGCAGGCTCACCGAGCGCTAGAGAGCATGAAGGAGGGGTTGGTTCTGGGGGGGGGGGGGGGGGGGGAGGGTTGGATTTCAGCCACCACGTACCACATGTTGACGGGGTAACAAAAGAGAGGCGGGGATGAGAAAGCGATTGAAGGTCAATGGAGGCCGAAAGATGGACGCTGATGAAATTGGTGGTGGGAGTTTGCTTCAAGAGAGATAGGAAAGGAGAAGGGTCAATGGTCAGAAAGCGAGAGAGAAGGAGCAAGGAGGAGCAAGGAGGAGAAGTCACAGAAATGCAGGAAGTAGCGAGCGATGTCTGGAAATCGTATTTATAGAGGGGAAAGGGCACAGCTGCAGGGAAGGGAGGGGCGGTGGTGAATCAGCTCCGATCTCAAAATAAGAAAAGACGAACCAAAATAAAAATAAATGCGAAACAACCCCACCGCAAGGTCCTTTTCAGGACTAGTCTCCCATCCTAGTCCCATCCATTCTACACTCGACAATTCGGACAGTTAGCAGAAGTACGAAGGTAGTTAAGGTAGTCCATTACCACTGTCGCCCACGCAGCACTGAGGCTTGCGGATGACTGTTGCAAGCCACACCCCGACGACTTTTATCAAGTCTCATAATGTTGACAATATGAGCTTCACTCTGCTGTGGGCTATTTCTTGGCACAAGAAACGAGTTCGGAAGCTCTCTCGACTCGAAAGTATTACCAAATACACCATCAACGAACTGCCAGTAGTACCTAGTATTCCCTCTTCACGATTGAGTATCTTGTAAGAGTGTAATCGTCGTGTACTTGTGTACCACCTGTCGCCGTTGACGAGACTTGCTCTTTGTGTACACCTCAGCCTGCGGGTACTTTTCTGCAGCCCGATTCCACCGGTTCCAGTAGCGTTCCAGTCCACTCCCACATGCACTCCACCGCCTATTTAATCTCTCTCTCAAGTCGCTTCTTCTTGCTCGGATGTGCATTACTGCATTGTCCACCACCACCATACAGGAGCTCCGATGGTCAGAGCTCTTATCCCAGCCGACGGTCCGACAGGTCATACTCGGCCAGTTTGACATGGTGAGAGTGGATCAGTGAGTTCAGCGCCGATGTGGTGATGATGATCCTATCGCACTTTCCCAAGGACTTGCACTTTTCTCTTCTCTTTTTTTTTTGGTGCAAATAGTAGCCTATCCAGCACTTTGACATGTTTAGGTCGGTTAAAGATCACCATCAATGGGCGAGTCATGGACCCTCACCCAGCATCTCCCAGGCCATTCAGCCAAGCTCTGGGGATCTCCCTGAGTACTATACTACCAGTCTACACTCTACAGTACTATCTACATTCTAGTCTTCTGCAGTAAGGACTGCACATCAGACCCAATGGACCCAAATGAATCGCACCCAAGATCGGCTCCAAGGTCATGTGCATCGGCTATGTCGTTTCCGAATTGTCAACGGCCAAGGTGGTCCCATGGTTGACATCCGGGCTAGTGTGTGTGAGGGTCGTTGTTGTTGTTTTCCTTTCTTGTCCACCCTTTCTCCTCCTTTTTCCAGTTCGAATCCACTTCCACAGGCGGCTGTATTTTGGTTTTCTGGGCCCACGCATCGTTGCCGTCACCGATCATGTCTCAGCTCGGCTTCTTCGTCCATGGCTGAGCTCGCTGGAGATTCAACGGAGAGGGGCGACCTGGTCCAGGGCCAGGCCAATTGGGTTGACGAGCAGTCCATGGCGCTCTCCACCCAGGCCTGTCTTGGCCACGCTGGATTTAAAAATAAAAATATTCCATCGCGGCATGGTTGAGTTCCTGTCTGCCCGGTCTCTCTGGCAGTCCTGTCCTGGCAGTCGGCCTGATCGGCTCCTCGCCCTGTGAGACCAAGGAGTCGTGGACATCCCAGAAGTCGACAACCAAATCCGATACACAGCCATTAGCCACCGGCATTGGAAGAGACTACCTGCAGGGCACCACAGAACACTAGGTCATGGTGTAGTCTGTGCTATCCCCACTCTACTTCCCGTCTCCAGAACAACTGCGCCGCCCGTGTCGTCATCACCACATTGCGACTCGACTGTTGGGGATAGTACTGATGCTGGATTACTACATCTGGCCCAGTCAGAGTTCAATTGCCAATACACCACTTGGCACCTACGTATCTACCGAATGAACAAGTAAACAATCGACAGGTTCCAGCACTTGTCACCACGGTACCCAGCATTGGTGTCATACAACAGCTCGTTCAAATTGACTTTGGATGATCGCCTGCTTGTCTGCAAGGACGATTGATGATTCTCCATCAGACTCGAGCATTGGCCGCTTAAACCTACCTAGTAGCACGCTTGGTGGTATGTCTTCCCTGGATGACCGACCACAGCAGACCATCTGTCAAAGTCAAGACTCCAACGTGCATGCGTGGATTGCAAAAGGGATCCTGTTCTTCCAATCAAGGAGCCAACAAGAATGGAACAATCATTCATGATCCCATACTCATGAGATTCAAAGCGAGACCTCCACCTTCGCGCATACCCGGACCTGCCCCTGCGGCGAACGGAAGCACCACACGGACTGTCAGTCTGTCAATGGCCCCGGTCCAGTGAGCGAGGAAATTTGCGCCCATCTGGGGGTCTCTAAATTCTTTAATGTCGCGGATATCGTACCTGTCCAGTGGCGTTATCACCTTCTGGGAAGCTAGTGGCGATGCACTAAGAAAGCCTATTCCTTGTTTATCGCACTGGTGATCCCTGCAGGGAGGCTATGGGAGGTGGAGTGGACGGGAGTCAATAGACATCCTGCACCAACTGCTAGTCTGAACTTGTTCCTTAATCATATCAGAACGCCTTGTGGTACTCCAAAATTCTTCAGGCCCCTCGTCTTTCGCAAAACCTGCCGAACCACAATAGCTTCCTTAGGTCACCCGGGGACTTGGTAGAGAAGTACATGGGCTTATCATTATCAATGAGGATGAGGATGAAAGCCCACGACAGTGGATGGAGCTGGCGAACGGTGATCCACTTTTCTTGCCCGGACAATCTTTCCTTGACAACATGTTGATTTAAAACCGGGGATCAGACTCTATTCTATTTTAGTCCTATCTGTCTTGCTGTACCCCGACTGCCGTAGTCGTGACCTCACTGCCGACGGCTCGAGCCTTATCAGTACGAGGTTTAAGCTGCGGCGTTGGTACTGGGCGTCCTTCTCATTTTAACAAGACCTATAACTTAGACTTGACTACCATGTAATGAACCTAGTGGTTCTTCTCCGTCTCTCAACCACGTGAGGCGGGAGTCGGTGTGGCTGCTACACAGCCACATCTCTGGTGGCCTGTGGGACCCCTTGTCTGGACAGGCGGACTGTGACATTCTGGCCCTCTAGTAGTAGTTATCGAATATCTACTACCTAATGAGTCTATGACAATGCCTCGTTGTACCGTCGCACTTCACGTATACTGGTAAAGACAGAATCCCGGAAGAAGCATGGAAGATAAGCACAATTTCCGATCTACCTACGAATTGGAACTTCGCTCGCCAGCGAATCGTTCAAAATGATTGTCAAGCAGATCCTATTCTTGAGGCGTCGTGGTTCCAGGCTGAATCTCCAAACTCCGCATCAGACATCTAGTTACCTGGGCTCGTATAGGCATTAAAAGCCAGTACCTCAATCATACGGCACGATGAGTCAGACATATCGTATCTACAGTCGAATTACCTGGGGTGCCCCCAGAGCTTCAAGAGAAGGAGTCCCAAATAGGCAACTCGTGTTTTTGGTTCGATGTACTTCTCAATCGAGCCCGCTACTACTTTACTTTGGCCCTTGTTCAGATGTCGTGTTGTGACATCCGCAGAGCTTGCACTTCAGGCAACGATCCCTCAGAAGAATAATTCTACCGAAAAGGGTAGGATATAGTAAGGTATTCAGTTGAAGATGGATAGATTCAAGAGACAGGTTCTCCAAGTTTACCGACATGGTAGTAGAGTGATAAATGCGCCCCAAGTCGAAGATGAGGAAGACACGGTAGCGTTATCATTGCAATAGACTCACGAAATTATAGGACCATAGATTCAGAGACATCTGAGTGGTAAGGTATGAGATTGAATTTGAACCTTCAAATTTGGACTTCTTTCTCGTGAAGTCTCTCAAGATCCATCCATCAGTCTGCTCCGCAGCTGGAACAAAGAAGAGCCGAGCCTCCCCCACCCCCAACTGACCGCCCACCGGTGATCCCGCATACCGCCTACCTCTTTGATGGGCTGGCTTCCCTGCAAAACTCGCTTTCGCGTTGAAATTAATTGACCCTTTCACGGGTTGCTGGGCCAGGTCAATTTTATCGTGCTGCTCCAGTCCCTTTCTGCAAAAACACCATCTCCCTTCCGACGTCTTGCTCATACGGATTCCTCAGTCCCCTTTGAATTCGCCAGGGCATTCTGCGCCCCAAGTCTTTTGCGCTCGCAAAAAAGACCCGTGGTCAAGGATGCTGCCAAGTCGTCGCGAGGCCGTCCCGGGCGTGTAGCCATATCTCACAGCATGTCACGCGCCTCGGCCGGGTTTGCGGATTTCTTCCCCACCGCGCCATCAGTCCTCTCGCAGAAGCGTGGCAAGGTCAGAGATCGCCGAGGCAAGAGTTGCGATGACGAGATCTTGCCTTTCGACTTTCCAACGTCCACCGTGCCCGGCTCAGCCGCGACGGGCGGGGCATCGTTCAATGACGAACCGGCTGAGAAGACAGATATCGCTCAATGCTCATCGGAAGCGCCAACGAAAAGGTCGGATGTTCATGCAGAGCTTAATGGATTCTGTTCACCAGCCATCGCCGACCCTCATGCCCCATCTCAAACCGACACGTTGACCCCCTTCACTAACACAGAATCGTCTTCGCCGCGTAAGGCCGCGGCTTCGCCCAAGGCGGCGGACCAATCTTCAAGCCGTCGAAGCAAGACAGATTCAACAAAACCCTCAGTGACACCTGTTCACACTCCGCCAACCCCTCAATCACAAACGCGCCCGGAAATGGTGATCAAAGGGCGTAAGATCACATATGATCCGGACTTGGACAAACGACCATCCAAAGAGAAGCGTCGCAAGCCCGAATATGCTGAGATTGTCGCAGATCCTCAAAACAAGGCTGCAGATCCTCGATTGGCGATCCCCAATTACACGCGTGGGTCAGGCTGCAAGCAAAAGACAAAATATCGACCGATGCCCTACACCTTGAAACCATGGCCATACGATCGCGCAACAAGCATTGGACCAGGCCCTCCCTCGCAGGTAGTTGTGACCGGCTTTGATCCACTGACACCCGTTGCGTCTATCAGCGTAATCTTTTCTAGCTTTGGCGAGATCGCGGAGATCAACAACCGGACGGATCCGATAACTGGCCGATTTCTAGGAATCTGCTCAATACGATACAAGGACAGCGTCTCATTCCGAGGCACTGGGCCACTTCCAGCGGCCGCCGCAGCGCGGCGTGCTTACATGGAATGCAAAAAAGAGCAGCGCATTGGTACCCGCCGGATCAGAGTTGACCTAGATCGAGATGGCGCAGTTTCGGAGCGCATGGCCTCGCGCGCAATTGAGTCGCAGCGACTCGCCTCCAAGACTGCCCCCCTACCGTACCGATCAGCGAATCCAAGCCGGCTGAAGTCCCATTAAAGAAGAATGAACCACCTCCAACTGCCCCGAAAGGCCCCTCCGGTCGATCTGCGATGCGACCAGGAATGATCATTCCGGAAGGGCCTCGCGCAGGCCTTCGACCACCGACAGTCCCATCTCTGGTCGAGGAAACTCCGATTCTCAGTCAAATTAAACGCGAACCCTACATTTTCATCGCCCATTGCTACGTCCCCGTCCTCAGCACTACTGTCCCCCATCTCAAGAAGCGACTCAAACTATTCGATTACAAAGCTATCCGATGCGATAGAACAGGTTACTACGTAATCTTCCACAACTCCCGAGCTGGTGAGCAGGAAACCGACAGATGCTTCCGACTTTGCCATATGCAACCGCTCTTCACCTACATCATGAACATGGAAAGTCAGCCCTACGGAAACCCCAACTACGTGCGCAGTCCGAGTCCCGAACGTCTACTCGCCGAACAAAAGGAACAGGCTGCCCGCGACCGGGCGAAAAGAGAGGCCGAGCTCGATGTGGAGGAGGAGAAGAAACAACGCGCGCTGGACCTGGACCCGTGTCGGGAGGTGTTGGCGGTCATCATTCGGGATCTTCGAGACAAGCTGCTCGAAGATGTCAAATCTCGCATCGCCGCACCAACCTTGTACGATTACCTTGATCCCAAACGCCATGCAGCTCGCCGGGAACGATTGGGGATCGCTAGCCCTGAAGGCTCAAAACGGCCAACTTTCCGAATTGGTATGAGTAGCTCAGCGGCCACCCCAGATTCTCGATCTGAAGCTTCAAATGTTCGGGAGGATTCGCGATCTGCCAGACTCGATGTCCTTGCTCTGCCGCGTATACGCAAAGCTCACGGGCTGGACCGTTCAGGCGCGGCCTTCGTGGACGAGCGCCGCCGGCAACCTCTTCGGCCGAGGGAAGTGCGCCCTCTGTACCATCGCCTGCAAGAGTTGCACGATGACGACGATTCTGATGAGGACCAAAGGACCCCTCTCACGCGCTACACAGAGGACCGGAGCAGTCGGCCTCCAAGTCGCGCAACGTCCGTTTCCTCGGCGTCAGAGCAGGATGAGGAATACCCCTCTGACATTTTCGACGAAGGCGGAGCTGCGACCGGTGATGATCCATTACTGGAGGATGATGTACTTTCACCCACTTCGCGGAAGAGGAAGCGTATGCCAGGGGAAGATGATTCTCGAAAACGGCAGCGGCAAGATGAAGAGCTCTTTAGCGTCGGTCCCTCAGAAGACACGCTTGAGGATGAACACCCAGAGACTCCGGCTGCTGTTACTGAGGATCTACTGGAGACCAAATCAAAGACCCTTGATGCCCAGGACGAGCTGTCAATTTCGGACAAGCTACTCGAAGATCATTCGTCTCACATTGGCGATAGCAAACCCGTTGTGGCTGATGAAGTCGCAGCTACCGAGCCTCCGGAGACAGAAGTTGAGGGCAAGCCCAAGAGTGAGATCAACTGGGGCGTGTCCAAGCATGAGCCGCGAGCTACCGTGGAAGACGATGATGGCATCATCCTCGACCTAGATGGCTGGCAACAGCTGGTCAAGGATGACGAGGACTTTCAATTCCTCCGTGAAGCTTTGGTCGACCACTCTGCCTCCAAGCTTGGGGATCCAAGCGCCTGGGCCTGGCGCCAGAAGGAGATCAAGGCTCTCAACTCCACAGAACCCAGTGGTCCCACTCGTGATGTGATTAGGATTCCTGGTTACTATGTGCCCAACGTTACTGGCGCGGCCAGAACAGAAGGACGAAAGAGGATCATGGAAGCTGAAAAATCCAAGTACCTCCCCCATCGTATCAAGGTCCAGAAGGCCCGCGAGGAGCGAGAGGCGCTGGCCAAGGCCGATCCGCAGGCTGCCGCTGCAGAGGCCGCGCGAGTGGCGGCCGCCAAGGTTATTTCCAAGTCCTCGTCCCGATCAAATCGGGTCAACAATCGCCGGCTCATTGCCGACATCAACGCTCAGAAACAAGCTTTGCCCACATCCAGTGGTGACGGCGACGTCCTGCGCTTCAACCAGCTTAAGAAGCGGAAGAAGCCTGTGCGATTTGCTCGATCCGCCATTCACAACTGGGGGCTTTACGCCGAAGAAAATATCACTGCCAACGACATGATCATTGAATACGTTGGTGAAAAAGTTCGGCAGCAGGTGGCCGATATGCGCGAACGCCGGTATCTCAAGAGTGGGATTGGTAGCAGTTACCTGTTCCGAATTGATGAGAATACGGTCATTGATGCCACGAAACGTGGCGGTATCGCGCGCTTCATCAACCACAGCTGCACGCCGAATTGCACGGCCAAGATCATCAAGGTCGATGGTAGTAAGCGCATCGTCATTTATGCGCTCCGGGACATCGAAAGAGGTACGTGTGACGCGAGACCAGAGGCTAAGATTCTAGAACTGCGCGAAACGAACCGGGACTTGTGCAATTTGACCTTTGAACTATGAACATTTGAGCTAACTGCCCATCATCTCACAGACGAAGAGCTCACTTATGATTACAAGTTCGAACGTGAATGGGACAGTGACGATCGCATCCCATGTCTCTGTGGTTCCACGGGATGCAAGGGTTTCCTCAACTGAGTGACCTAATCACCAATCGCCTCTGTTTTAACGATTTCATCTATCGCCCCCCCCCCCCCCCCCCCCCAATTCGCCCTGGGTTTTCTAGCTAACATCTGCATGGCGGGCTTTTTATTCAACAAACATCTAATCCTCTTGGATTTTTATTTCTCCCTATTGTTTAACACACTCATATCACCGGACCGGCGTTGGGAAGCTGCTTCGGCGTTCTTTTCTATTTGAAGGCTGGGAGCATTCGAGGGCCTATATGGTTGGGATATCCTGAGTTCAAGGGCGGCATCCTTGATGTACAATATGCAAAAGAGAATTCCACAAGACTTTGCCATAATGAGGCCTGCCTCGAACACTTTATGATTCTGATCTGTGGGACCGCGCTCCGGGATGTACATGATGGCTGTAGACCAACGGATGGGTGTCTCGTCGCGCTTGTCCCTAGACTTATAGGTCCCATACGAGATGCAGAACCGACGTCCTTTCCGCGAAGCGAATTGGGTATTATTGAGTTCGGAAAAAAAAAAGCTAGAAAAGCCGGAGACAAGAATGTCCAGCAAGAAAGAAAGATAATGGCCGACTCGAATCACCGAGGTCGAAGAATCGTGGTCTCCCGGATGTATGAGCCCTAGCCGTATATAATTGATGAATTGAGACATGAATTCAACGTCGTTGCCTCAGACTGGCAAAGCCAGGCGCAATCAAAGTCAGTCATTCCATGTTATAAGGTCAAGTCGAACATGAAAATGCCAACCAGCACATCAAAGGTGCAGTAGAAGGCTAGAAGCAAGAAAGTGACTTACCCAGGTGACTCGGTAGAAGGAAGTTGGCAATTCCCTCCTTGATCACATACTGATGTCCACAATTCCCACAGACCAACTTTCCCTCCACGACCGAGGTCTCCAGCAGTAGTCGGTGTAGATCCTTGAGTGTCTGTTCGTCGTTCAATGCGTCGCCTTCGGGCTTTGTTTCAGGAAGAGCAGGGAATCCGAGCTGTGTAAAACCACACAAATAAACACCGAGGAATCAGTCTTTTATTTTCTGGTTGATTTCCCTCGTCCAGAACTCCATGGGAAGTGCTGACACCCTGGACTCCGGGGGTGGGCAGGATCGGAAAATCGACATACCTCTGTAGCTGTGATTCGCAGACTGTCCCAGTCTACGCGGGGAAGAACATTGCGGATGAATTCCGGCTGCAGGTCCAATTCTAATTGTTCGAGCTCGGCGTCTTGGAAGTGAAGGGGGAAAGAGGCCGCGGAGGTTTTGCATTCCTTGACGGCGCAGGTGACGAAGTTGGCTGTGATGACTTTCATGGTGGGTGTAATGGAGGAGGAGGAGGTTGTAGTTGTTGTTGTTGGGTAGATGTTGCGATTGGTTTGATGCTATTTGAAGTTGGAGGTCGTGAATAGGAGCGGAAAAGCTGTGTTGACGGTGGAAGCTTGGAATTTGCGTTTCGAGGTCGAATAATCGCTCTTTCGACTGGCTCTTATCTCTGCGATATCAAAGTGAATGTGCCGCGAGAAGAAAAAAATACCCGCGGAGCCCCACGTCAGGTGATTTGTTATCGATAAGATCCACATCTATATCCGCGAGGCCATGTCACTATAGATGATAGTATGCAATTGATCCATGTGAGCCCCGTCAAGATAAGAGAAGAGCCAGGTTGGAAGCATTTTGAGAGACCACATAACTAAAGCGTTATTCAGTAAAGTGTAGACACTCCAAATGAAGCGGGCTGGAATTCCAAAAAAAGAAGGCCGAGAAACGCTTCAAAAGTGAAAAACGCCTTGAAAACAAGGAAAAACGAAAGATCAAGTGTATCAAGAACAGCCCGGAGAAAACCCCAAGCCTTCATGCAACTGAGAATTATTTAATCAAGACCTCGAGCATGTCCAAGTCAGATACATCATGGTCACCGAGACAGGAGTCAGACTCAAGCCGATCACCGTCAAATATGAGATCCACGCTCTTATCTCTAGATATGTTCTGCTTTTCTCGAAATGCCGCTACAATCTTGGCCACTGTGGTCGAGGGTCTCGCCTTGATTTTGAAGTCAGTCAGACCGGGACTTCTTAGTAAGAGCTTCATGGGCGCATCCTCTGCATCATTTTGGGTATTTGGCGATGCATCTTGTCCACGTGCACCAGCGCCAGCGCCAGCGCCAGCATCGGGAGAAGGACCGCGACGGTTCAACAGCGTTGGATTCTGGGTGACCGCCACCATATGAATCTGGAGCTCAGACGGAGGTTCCTCGTCATCAAATTCGTCATCTATGTCCAAAAGAGACATTTTCTCTTGTTTGATATTAAGACTGCGACAGGTTGTCACGTCAAACACTCGGCGACCTTGCCAAGTCAGATAGACTGTTGACTTTTCTTGGTTGGTGAACCCTTGTCGTTCACACCAGGCTAGTCGGGCATCTTTCAGCGCCTGCGACATCTTGCGCTGGATGATCAGGGGGTTTGTATTTGGGATTTCTGATGTGATAAGGATATGCACACGTGGATCGTCGACTGGAGGGGGCGTCGGTAGGGGTAGTGGAGTGGTGTTGGTAGTCGTCATTGTGGAGAGCGTGGAGGAATCGCTCGACTTATGATCCTTCTGTCCTTGCGCTCTAGGGCTATCAACACTTGTTGTTTTGATGTCTGTGGTATGATGGGACATGGGTGGAGTCAACTGTTCGTCTGCGGAATCGTCAATGTAAATGGGACGCTGAGGGCTTGCAGGCCGAGAGATCCCATCACTGGTCTGGAAACTGCCGACATGGCTATCGAGGTCCGGATGTGCAAATGAGGGAGTGCGTTCTCTCGTCTTTGCTTCAGGCTCGCTTTCTTGCGCCGTGTGCGCAAGTTCGGGTTCGACCTCGGTTTCGGCGTCGGCTTCGTCTGCCACGGCCACTGTCACCTCTGGCTTCTTGTTCTTGGACTCTGATTTGTCCTCATGTTCGTCTGATCCCCGCGGTCGCTTTGCTTCTCGAAATTCATCTGAAGGGCTGGGGGATGCACTTTCAGACGAATGGACCGCAAGCTTCTGCTTCCGACGTGCCTCGCGGTTGGCAGCGACAATATCGGAGAATGTCTGTCCAGAGCGACGGTAGAAACCAGTATTTGATGGATCACTTGCTTTTGTTGCCCATTCTGGCTTATTGAAGAATGAGCGCATTGTGAGAATAGAAACAGTTGCAGTATGTGGTCAATGACCACGTCTGGTAAACACAAAGCAGGCGCAAGAGGTCAGCATCACATGCGATATGATCATTTCTAGAAGTGGTGCATTGCGCCCCGTTCAAAGAGGCGTCCCCGCGCCGCGATCCAAAAGGGCGCTTTACCGCCTTTGGGAATCCTCTCTGCTTCACGAGTCAAGCCCACCTTCCGACCTTTGACCGCCCCAACCCTCATTTCGCCAGGTATGTATGTGCATAGTAGAATTGGCTCACGGAGCTGGCCAGATGATTGATGTCATCCGCTCTGAACACATGAGATTTGTGCAAGGAAGATTTACTAATTCATACTGTGTAGAACAACCGCTTCAATATGGAGAACGGCGCAGCCTCAGAGGGTAAAGATCCCTCGGCCTTCCTCGGCGAGATCATCGGTGCTCCGGTGATTGTCAAGCTCAACTCTGGTGTTGTTTACAAGGGTATGGCTTTTCCCTCCTCATTCCTTACCCACTGGAAGCTGAAATGAAGTCTTGTTGTTGATAGGTGAGCTCCAATCGGTGGATGGCTACATGAACATTGCGCTGGAGAAGACCGAGGAATTTGTGAATGGGAAGCTTCGTCGCAGCTACGGAGACGCCTTTGTGCGTGGAAACAACGGTATGTTCTACAGGTGAAGAAAAGCGCTTTTTTTCTTTCTTCTTCTTCTTCTTCTTCTTCTTCTTCTTCTTCTTCTTCTTCTTCTTCTTCTTCTTCTTCTTCTTCTTCTTCTTCTTCTTCTTCTTCTTCTTCTTCTTCTTCTCCTACCTTCCACATCACTGGTGCCTTCGGAGCTAATACCCACATGTATGACTGATAGTGCTCTACATTTCCGCCGCTTGAACATCCAAATCTCCGCTAAAATACCCTGTACGCAATCAATGTGAACCAGCAGAAATGGGCGACCGAGTCGCGACACATGCGGAACCCTGGAAACAAGAATTGCACTGTCCTCCAGCTCAAGCAGATAGTCCAGACATGAAGGACAGCCTCGCGCATCTTGCCTTCACCGATAATGGGGACTCTTTTTCATGCATGTGCTCAATAAGCTGGTTTTCTGTATGAGACAATGCTAGTCAGCTACGATGACAATCAATGATACCTTTTGAAACCTGTGGATATCCAGCCCGGTCTCACAGCAGCGGAACAGGGCTACGTATAAGGACGGGTACGAGGATTGATACAGAGTCCAGAGTCCAGAGCCCAGGACTGCAGACCCTCGTTTGGTCTCGTGGACGTGCCGGACGCCATGGCTGCAGTTGTGCTCAGGTATGCTTGGCTACTGGTCTGTATTGGGGCTATGAGGGACATCTAAGCCTGCGACGTAGACGTGTCTCTCCCTTGTAGAAACTCGCGTCAAGTACCTAATATATACCACGTCCCAAGAGTGGATGGCACTAAAGAGACATGGATAGATGTGGATGCAAATCAACCAAGTCAAATGATTGAATGAACGGTGTAGACTGTAGAGACTTGTTACTCGATAGATATATCCCGATACTCCTCCCGGAAACCCGCTAATTGCGCAATTCAAACAAAAAAAAGCATGTCTAAGTCTAGAGCGACCCCAAAACGAGGAACCTGCTGTCTTCCCTATTGTTCTCTATCACGACGGCCTCTTAAAGGGATGAGCCTCGGTACTCCTAGCACACAACAAAGCATTAGCCTCCGTCTCTCACAATTCTCCCTATCATTCAACGCATCTTTTCAACTGTGGGCGCGAGAGCGGGAAATACTCACAAAACATACTCATCTAAGCTGATCAGCTCGGGTTCAGAGAAGATCAAATAGAAATACTTCAAGGTTTCTGCAAGCCAGAAGCTCTCCATCTTATCGCTTAATTTGGGCAGTGGGTTGCGGACATCGTTGATGGCAGAGTGGCCGTATTTGGTTCGAGTCACCCTGTCGATGTTTTGAAACATTCGCCATGCAACCTCTTGAAGGGATTTGTCACCGGTGATGCGGTACATGATGAAGATGGATTCGATGGCCTCGGGTCTGGAGGACAAAAAAGCATGTTAGTGATGAGTCTGAGCCAGCTGGAGAGCGGGAGAAGATATAGAGATGGAGGGAGAGGGGAGGGTTTCTGTCTCATACCGAAGATTGTATGCTGGATCAGTGATTCCCACCACACCAGGTGGAAGACCCTCTCGCTCTACAACATCCTGGGCATGTTCAAGATACTTGCGGGAATGAATCGCTTGGCCCAGGACATCCTCGTACCATTTTCCTTCGTCCCAGGGACACTTCTCCATGTCTTCACACGGACTGACCGCCATGATTTCAGGCATGATCCCCGTCGGCATCGAGTCATATGCCCAGATACATCCATCCGTGAGACCCCTGGCAATCCACATGTCTTCCGTGCGATTGAAGACCTTGGATGCCAAGCCGACCATCCCACCGAGGAAGCACTTCAGATGTTCCTGCACATACTCTACCCCGTGCAGTGCTCCGCCCATCCGCACTATTGCGTTGAGAGTGAACAGGATCCTCTTATCCTCGGCTTGGGTCATAGCGCGGAAAAGAAACTTGTTTTTGATCGTCTCCATGGCAGCTTCGTACATGAGGCGATACTCGTCGCGCTGTGCACCAAGTAGGATATGCTGTTTGGGCAGGTACTCATAGGTGGAATCGGCACCGCCTCCAAGCGCGAATTGGGACCAGCCAAAGCCCAGAGATTTGGCGTCGATGAAGACGGGCCAGAGCCCCGGGAGACGAGTGCGGGATTGACCCCGTTCTAATTCTGCTGTGATGCGTTGGACGGCGTCAAAGTATTTGGGATTGCCGGTCAATTGCGAGAGTCGCGTGAATTCGAGAGTCAAGGAGCCCATCTCGGCGAGAGACGTTCGCTCTCCCGCCTCGATCTCCTCGCCTTGTGCGGATCTAGGGAATGTCAAATTAGAGAACGGACATCCATGAACATCAGAGGGAAGATGTCAAGATGAAAGAAAACGAAACATCGTAGCTGGGAGCTGAACATACTTTGACCATTCCCACCGCATCTGAGGCATCCGATTGGGAGTATCAAAGGCATTGTAAATCATCTCGCCCAATTCCTGGGCCTTTTGAAGAAGAACAGGATATCTGCCACGACTCAAGTCATGGGCCGCCAGAAAGCCGCCCATGTATCGAATCGTAATTTCAAAGACATTCACATCCTCACTCCTGGTCGTGGTAAAATCGATGTGCGCGATAGCCTCCAGGGCCAATTCGAGCTCCTCCTCGAGACCCATGATGATGAGCGCATCTAGTGAATCCACAAGCGTTGCACCCCATCCGCTGAAGGTGTCCATGTACCCGCCCGACTGCGGAGAGACTTCATCATGAAGCCAGGCATGGTCTTTGTATCCATTCCAAGCATGGAGGAATGCCTGCTTGACGGCCTTTTGTTTCTTCAGCCGGGCTTTGCGCTCGGGTCTGGACTCTGGGGGAAAATCATACTGGATTCGAGGAATTGAAATCGGGGATGTTGGCAGAGGGATGTACGATGGAACAGGATGTTTCTCGACTGTGGAGTTTAAATGGATGGTGGTTTGTGACGTGAATGTGCTGTCAAGGGGTGGTGGTTGCGGATGGTGATGGTGCCGCTTTCCCAATTGATGGAGTGGTAGCCAGATGAGGCAGATGTATGCGAAAAGAAGGAAGAGAATTATTGTTGGGAGAGAGCGGCTCTTGCGATGGGCGACCATTGCGTGGTTCTGGTAGACTGTGGACTGTGGACAGTAGACTGCAATGTGTATAGTACGATTCAAAGTGCGATGACCGTGATGACACGAGGAAGGCTGTACGGTCACCGATTTCCACCGCAAAAACCAGGAGAGGAAGGAATGACACTTGTCGAGGAGCTTCAATGGAAAGAAGAAGAAGAAGAAGAAGAAGAAGAAGAAGAAGAAGAAGAAGAAGAAGAAGAAGAAGAAGTGAAACCTCAAGGCATTGGAGAGTCTCGACAGTAAAGTGAATTTGGTTAGAGAATGTGAAGAAATGACAGTACAAGTACGAGTTCGAGATAGGAGCAACTCCCGCGACCTTCAGTATGCAGGAATGTGTCTGTGTTGACCAGAGGTCAGTGGAGAAGCGACTACACTGCTCAATGCCCACCGACTGTACAGAGAGCGTCCCACGGAAGGATACAGAACGCAACGAAGAATCTCCCAACTGAAGAGAAGGAGCAGAGCGATCTTTGCAGAGCTCTCTGTGCCTTGAGTGATGTCAATGGAAAATTCGGTAACCCATGTGGGCACGGGCACGGGCATCTTGATTATTGCTCCGAGTCATCAAGGTTCACGTTATGGGTCCAGGGTTTCTGGAGATCGTCGACAACCGGCCGAGCTCTTGATCGACCCTGAGACCCTGGGACGGTGGACTGTCAGTAGATATTATCTTCTAGATACTATCTTCTAGATGCTATCTTCTAGATGCTATCTTCTAGATGCTATCTTCTAGATGCTATCTTCTAGATGCTATCTTCTAGATGCTATCTTCTAGATACTATCTTCTAGATGCTATCTTCTAGATGCTATCTTCTAGATACTATCTTCTAGATACTATCTTCTAGATGCTATCTTCTAGATGCTATCTTCTAGATGCTATCTTCTAGATAGTGATACTAGACACTAGACAAACGACACGCGTCGATGGAGTCCAACAGGACAGACAGAACCACCCTGGCTATCATGATTGGCGACGTGCAGGATGTGCAGGGACCGCAATGGAGCAAGTTGAGCGTCTTGACAGGTCCAAGCGGATGATGATCGCAAGGGCTCCTGCAACTGTGCAGATCCAAAACCGCCCGGTGGGGAGTTCCTTGTGGGAGGACTCCTGACTCCTGACTCCCCTGCGTACTGCTTACTGCACCATCGGACCTGTCCTCGATTCTGGATCGCAGTCACTCCCGAATTCCTCGAACTATTGCTGGGTCCACCTCAAGGTGTGAAGTGGCTTGATGGCTGGAGAGTCTAGCCGGAGATCGAACGTGGACCCAGTCCAGAGTCTAGACCCTCGGCAGGTCCAGAGAAGACCACCAACTCCAGTCTTACCTTGTTCGAAGGCAGGGCTCGGGCTTACTATCCACGCAGATCATCATAGCACTGTCCTCCTCATGTCCGACTTACTGGACGACGGTCGATTGTCTACCGGTGACTAGGGATATGACCCAGTCGAAAGTCAGCGTGGTGTGATCTCGCCTCGTCCGAAGGGGTCTGGGGGGATCTGGAATGATGATATCAGGGAGGTAGCCGGGACCTCGTACTGAGGTGGGGGTTGCGTCTCATGGAAAGTACCGGGTACCTGCCCCACTCAGTCCTGTTTTGTTATTCCCGAGTCCCGAGTCCCGACTCCCACGCTTCCCCAACGTCGCAGTAGTACCTACGTAAGTACCACCGTCGTAGTAAGTGATTACTTACCGGGGGGAACCTGTAAAGTACTAGTTAGTAACACTAACCAGTAACTTAGTTACTACCGACTTAGCAGCAACGTACTTATCTACATAGGTTGCACCTCAGGGATGTGCTTTATAGCTCGACAGATGTAAAAGCAGCTGTACCACTAGTACCTACTACCTACTGCCTCATTGTCCAGTACATGAACGATGAGCGATGGCGGCAAGAGGAGGCTGAGGAGCTCAACGATAAACCACCGAGGCACTGACACAATAGTAGTGTTCAACACCCAACTAGCCCCCCGAGTCAGTTTTATAAATAAATGGTGTGGCGGAGCGCCCTGCCGGCGGGTCCCTGCCGCAGGGGTTCACTAACTTCACTGTACCTGTGACGCTTACGGTTTCCACTGGGCAACATTTCAAGATTGGAAAGCTTCCCCGTTTATTTGGGATACTTTCAATGTAGACCTCAACTAGATGAACAGCTACTAGTTAGTAGTTACTAGTAGGTACTACTTGCGATTAGTATACTATGAACCTTAATATGTAACTAGTATGTACTATAGTGTGTAACTAGTATGTACTATGTAGGTGGTATTCAGAATGACCCAATTTTCAAGTAGCTTGGAAAATGTCTTGCGGCGGAAAAAGAAGGCCCTCTCCGACGCCGAGGGTACTTCGGGGATTGAAAGGTCAAGCTCAAGCTCAAGCGGACCACGTTCAACTGTCAGTTCCCCACGAGATACAGCTTCAACTTGGCACACCTGAACAGATGGGTATAGATGAGGGTTTCATCAACACATCCAACGCGATGGATTCAAGTCGTGTACTGGAAGCAAAAAAACAACAACAGCCATAGCATTCTCCACTCTATGAACAACCCATGGCGCCAGCGATATCCATAAAATCGTGACATGCACGCATTGAGAACCCCTCGATGATGCATTCGGCCTCCCAGCCATCTCCGACCAAAGGCACTCAGCTGGCCACCAAGAAGCTCAAGAAGCTCCCGGCAGCAAGTCCAGCCACAAGCATCATACTCATAAACCCGCCCGCGGCTTCCCGTTCATCCGGGGACACCCACACACTGGCCCCCATCATACAACTCGACGCGAGGTAACCATTCGTCACACCAAACAAAAGCTGCACGACGACCATATAGAACACGTCGCTCTGGACAGCAGCTCCGCTGCCATCGATGTTGCAAAGCAGATACAGGGGCACAAACACCACGCGAGCAACGGTCAAGGTGAGAGCAACCTTGGGACGGTGCGCCAGAGAGAGCCCCGGGTAAGAAACGGCCACTCGCCCAGCGAGATCGCCGACGTTCCAAAACAAAAACGCCAGGGGAATGAACACATTCGAGTCATAGACCCGAGACTTCTCGGAATCGTGGACCGATACGATTCGCGAGGTGTACACTGGGAAGAACATCATCGTGATCATGAGGCACAAAAACACGGCGATGGACAGAGATCGCAGTTTCTTGAACAGGGTCCACAGACCCACCGACTTGTCCTTGACATGGCCGATCAAGGACGCATCTTCGTCCTCTCCGGTCGTGACTCTCCGGGGACTCGGACGATGGCGAAGTAGGTAAAGGAATGCAATCAGCGTGAGCACCGAAACGCCCGTCGCGGTGAAGAAGTAGATGAAGGCGGATCTTGAGGACGATCCCTGACCGCCATCTTGAGTTTGTCCATCCCCCTTCGACCGGGGAACCGCCAGTACAGAGACGATCTGCGCAATACAGGGCAGAACGCCCGCAACACCTTGCCCACTCATGATTGCGGCCGTGTACTCCTCGCGGCCGTACCCTGCGACGTAGGCAAACACACCATTCTGGTTCAGTCCCGCGGCAAAGCTGGCTCCAAACACCATCACCATCAAAAAGCCAAAGTATGCGCGCACAGGAATGTTCTTGAGGACAACCGTCGAGAAGGCGAGAAGCGTAAAAACGGCACAGTTCACCAGCAACGAGATCGTGATCCGTGCAGGATACGAAAGCCGCTTTTGAATTTTGGCAAAAGCCCAGACAGTGCCGAGATTGGTGAGAGTAGAGACGGTCAAGATTGACGGCTGGTAATGCCCTGCTATCCATTCATCCGACTCGAATCGACTGTGAAAATAAGTTGCGGCGGCCAAGAACATGTTCCTGTGACGTTCCATAACATCAGCTTGGAGCTCTTCACCACAAGAAAGATGATTCTTACCACGCCCAGAGCATCGATATACCCAATAGGAAAAAGACGCCATATTCCAATCGTGAAAAGCGCCCCTGCACCCTATCATGATCAACTTCGGCTTCTCCTCCATCTACCTCCGGCGAGTCGTCCAGCGGCTCGTAGGATACATGATCGGTGAACATTCTGCGGATTCTATCCATGACGTCGAGCGATTCGGATGGATATACTGCAATCAAGCAGCTAAAGAGTTGACGGCGGTTGCAGTGTCCTTCTGTACCACACCAATGCCTGCGCAGTACAGTCCGTGAGATGGGGGCAAAGCACGCCGCGGAGAGTGCGGGTCGAAGCTCATCGGGCGGGTCCTCGTGACTGACGAGTGCGGAGAATGCGAACCACACTCGATCTGCGCAGGTGCGGAGTCGGGTTTGCCCAAGTACACACTCACACGTCGTTGCAATGTCGACATTTGTCTTTCAGAAAACCCATGATGGATGGGCACAGAAATGGAAACTCGAAAACTGGCAAAATTTCATTCGCTACTTGTACAGAGATTCTATGCTTCGCTTGCATCTATTGTTCAAACTTCCAAAAATTCATGTCAAAAGGAACAAAAAAAAAAAGTACTGATGGGCCGATGCTCCAGAGGAGAGTGGTGTACAATGTGAGCACTTGCAGAAATTAGCCCGACCTCACGCAGGTAAGAAAATCAGGCAAAATGGTAGACCGACGAATACAACTGGCTTCATCTACTCTCGCCTCCGAGCTTTGGCCTCGGCGGTCTCTTCTTCTTCTTCTTCTTCTTCTTCTTCCTCCTCCGGCTCCGGCTCCTCAATCTCGTTTTCGAGCTTGAAGAGTTCCTCGGGAGGAATCGAGCGCAGAGGAGGGACTTGGTCTCCGCCGCTCATTTGCCACTCCATGAGCTTGGTGAAAGCACCATTGGGGCGAGAGCTAAGTTCCTCGTAAGAGCCTTGCTCAGCGACTGTCCCATCAGGTGCAAGTACGATAATGGTGTCGGAGCGCTTGATGGTGGAAAGCCGGTGAGCAATACTGATGGTGGTGTTGTTACCGCGGAGGAGAGCCGCCAACGCACTGTTGACTAGCGTTTCCGACTCGGCGTCCAGGGCCGAGGTGGCTTCATCGAGAATCAAGATATCTGGCTCCTTGATTAAGGCCCGGGCAATTGCAATGCGCTGCTTTTGTCCGCCAGACAATTGCGCGCCACGAGCTCCAACATGGGTGTCAAGACCATCGGGCTGAGAGGGAAGTCAGCGATGGCGTTTGAGATACTGGCAAACAGGGGCAGACTTACAAAGTCACTGATGAACTGGCAATTGGCCTTGCGGGCCGCAGCCACGATCTCCGATCGCGTAGCATGGGGGCGACCGTAAGAAATATTTTCGGCAATGGTTCCGGAGAAAAGGACGGGTTCTTGAGCGACCACACCGATCTTTCTTCGAAGTGACTTGGCGTTCATGTCCTTGATGTCTTTTCCATTGACGAGGACGCGGCCGCTGTTGGGACTATAGAAGCGGAGCAAGATTGAGCCAATCGTCGATTTACCACCTCCAGAAGGTCCGACAATCGCAACGTTGGTGCCCTGAGGAATCTCAAAGTTCAGATCTTTGAAAATTGTCACAGCAGGTCGGGTCGGGTAGCTGAAGGAGACATTTTCAAATCGGATGGGTCCTCGTGCAGACTCGACCTTGAAGCCTTTGGTTGGGTGTATCGTCGGTTGACGATCCTGTAGCTCGAACAACCGGCTGGCAGCTCCAACGCCTTTCATAAGTTCAGAATAGAAGCTCGACAAACCAAACATACTGGAGCCCGCATAAGCAGTATACATAAGGAAAGACGTCAACTCTCCAATACTGATCGCTCCGGATTGAACCATGCCACCTCCGAAGTAAAGCAGAGACAGAATGGTCAAATTGCCCATCAAACCCGTCTAAAGGAATTGTCAGCGAAGGAACGTATCTCCCAGTAAAAACGAAATAGAGGCTCACCGAGCTAAAGAATGTGGCACTAATCAGTGATTCCTTTTTGCCCAAGTCGAAAATCTTGCGAACCTGTTTATTGTAACGGTTGACCTCCAATATTTCACCAGCAAAAGACTGACTCGTCTTCACGTTACCCAGGCGCTCCTCAGCAATTTTGGTGAGTGATCCCAAATTCTTCTGAATCTGGCGACTGAGATTCCGAATCGCTCGGCCGTAGAAGAGTGCAGCTAGACCAATCGGAGGCAACAGGACAGCCAAAACACTTGACAGCTTGAGACTCGTGTAGGCCATCAGAGTAAATCCAGCAACACCACTGACACCAGCCCGAAGACCATCAGACAAGTTCTGGGTGATGCTCTTGCCGACGATAATAGTATCGGAGCTAAGCCGGGAGATAAGATCGCCGACACGGTTCGCATCGAAGAACTCTGCATCCTGGACAAAAGTTTGCCGGAACAGCTTGGAGCGCAAACGCGCCACAATGCGTTCGCCAACAATTCGCAGGATGATGATTCGTCCATAATTGGCGGCGGCACCGATGAGCAAAACGCCGCCCAAAGCTGTGTAGAAGGTGGGAATACTCAATCCGAAAAGCTGTCCGCCGCCTTCCGCCTCACTCTTCGTAGCTCCATCAATGATCTTACCAATTGAGAAGGGAATAGACATGGTGATGGAGGAGGAGATCAGCAGGAAGAAGAACGCGAATCCAAGCGCCTTGGCCTCCGGGCGCGCAATTTTCAGGAGTCGCCAGATTTCGCCGAAGCCAGACTTCTTGCCAGATGCACCGTCCTTTGCTAGCCTGGCACGAAGGTTGACCTGGGCTGCCTGAGCAGCTTTCTCTGAAAGCTCGAACCCTTCATCTTGTGCAACCTCAGCTGCCTTTTCCGGAACAGAGGGAGTATTGGTTCGAGAGGATGATGAAGGCAACACGCTCGGTTTGGCTTCGCAAAGACGCGAGGAGGTACTCAGTGACCGTAAACGATTGATGATAGTCGACCTTGAAGCGACGGGTTGGGAACGATTTTGGAAATGTACCAGGTGAACCTCGGCTGGTCGAGTGACGCGACCGGGCCTTTCGCGCAATGATCCAGTTGCGGTCGAGTATAAATGATTGCTTGAGATGGAACAGACATGCCCACGGTATTTGGAGCCTCTTAGAAATGGTGAAGGCAAGATATCATTAAGAATGACCTTCTGCGAACGCTGTACTGATCGGGGGCTGACGCCGAGAGCCCGCGCCGGCGGTCGCACGCCTCGCATCGCTGTGATTGGGATTCGCGGCTGGGTTGAGGGATTGCTTTTGAATTACCGAGTTGAGCTTGAAGCAGCCATGATCGAAAGCACAGTGGATTAGAAAGAAACCATGTATCGTAGTCCTAGAGTGAGTTTCCCCAAATCATGGAGAGATGCGAGATGCTTGCGGGATCGCTCGCTCCGGCGTTGTCCGTCCGTCGGCCATGGACTGACCTGACCGATTTCCGATTCTGCTCATGGTTACCGCCCATGGTTACCGCCCATGGTGGCTATTCGAGAGCTTTCGATGAGCTTGTTTACGACATTCGATCAGTCGACTTTGATTTCCGTTGTTTCAACTTTGAGCAGGACAGAATCATTAGAAGATTAACGAGGCTCTATTTTTCAGCCCGGTCCATCGTCCAGAAAACAGACCACAGCTTCTCTGCTGTCCTTCTTTCTGGCGCTGCCCCGCGTCCCTCAATAGCCCCGCCAAATTTATTTCGTCTGAACATTTGAAAGATGGTTCTCGACTACAGCAAGTGGGACGCACTGGAGCTGTCCGATGATTCGGACATTGAGGTGCATCCCAATGTCGACAAACGATCTTTTATCCGCGCCAAACAAGCTCAAATCCATCAGCAGCGTGAACAGCGCCGTCATGATATTAAGACATACAAGTACGAGCGCATCATCAACGATGGCCTCCTATCAAGGATCGACAAGCTTCTTGATGCCCTCAAGCAAAACGAAAGTTCCTCTGCCCCTCCAGAGCAGTTCATTTTCCAAACAATCATGGAGTTTGCCAGCAACCCAACCGAAGACAAAGCTCCCGCACCACCAGAAGGAGTTCATACCCACGAGAAGGAACAGCCAAAATACTCACAAATGATGAGCTCTTTGGTCGACCAGGTCAAGAAAGAATTCGGGGACACAAAGCCAGACAATATGTACCAGGCTTACATTGCCGGTGTACAAGTACACAAGGACAAGGTCGAGGGCTTGCAGAAGGAACTCTCGACAAGATTGGCTCAGCTGGAGAAGGAAGAAGGAAGCAAGATCACCAGTGAAGGACTGCATGATGGATTTAACACTTCACATGTGTCCAAGGGCGAGGCTCAATCGAAGGCTGCCGTCCCCGCAAAGAAGACAGACGTTGAGCTCCTAAATCCCGGCGCGGCAAGCTCCTCGGCCGCTCAGGATAATGATGACGATGACGATCCTGCAGATATTGAGATCAGTCCACTGGCCAAGCGGTTTGCCAAGCTGAAGCCAAAAGATTACTCTGCTTATCAGAGATTTATTGCCGACCATCCTGAAATTGTCAAGGAGAAGGAGACTGATGGTCTCTTGGTCGAGGCATTCAACAGTCAGCTAAAGGGCAAAGAGGCGTATGCCCGCCAATGTGTGCACCAGGGACTCCTTCTGCAGTACTGCCGCTCTCTAGGCCCTGACGGTATCAAGTTGTTTTTCGGCCGGTACGTCTATCGTTCTTGTCCCTGCTTTTATCGTCTACTAACATGCTCTCTGTGCCAGTATCACGACGAAGGACCACCGTGCTGCGACCCTGTTCTCAAATGATGTCAACGACACTTACAACCGAATCAAAACTCGGGCTGCTGAACTGAATAAAGAAAGCTCGAACGAGTCCGCTGGCGTCGAGCAAATTCAGCTGCATGCAGTTGATCCGAACACCAAGATCACCATCAATATTCCTGCTGCCGAAAGCCAGGACCCCACAGAGATTGAAGCACGCAAAGTCTTCGAATCCTTTTCGCCAGAGCTGCAAAAAGCATTGGCGTCGGAGTCTCTGGACGAGGTGAACAAAGTGCTGGGCAATATGTCTGTCGAAGAGGCGGAGCAGGTTGTCGAGCAGCTGGGTAATGGAGGTATGCTTAGCCTCGAAGAAGGGATCATTGACGGAACCACTGAAGAGGGCCAAAAGAAACTCGCCGAAATCGAGGCCGAGGCTAAACAAGAGAAGCGGGAGCCTGGTGGTGATGTAACCGAGTTAGATTAAGCCTTTCTGCGATCGTCTACGTAACGTTGTAATAATTGAGCGATGCGAAATTGTGTTTAATCAAGGTGGTTTCCACGTATTCCCAGTTAATCATGATAAGGATTCTATACGCTGGACGAATACAATTGATTTAAGGGTTTTAGTTAGATGAGCGAGGAAGCCCTTGTGATTAAGGTATTTTTGATTCGAAGATAGTTAATTTACAAAAGACATTTCGGCCTGCTTCGCTGCATAAAGTGGTAGAGAAAAAAACAATAGCGGTGTGGTCGAATAAGATGTACGCCATCCCTGCAGATGGAGCATCGCTAGAAATGACCATCAAGGTAACCAGCTGATATCATAAAAGCGAAGCAGATCGTCAGAGGGCTCGTAGATTAGCCACCAGAGACTACCAAAGTAGGTTTAGTGCATCACGGCCGACCAGCGAGTTCAGGATCTAGATGCCACTAGCACCAGGGGCTTCCTGATCTTTGCGCAGGTCGACAAGCAGTTCGCGGAAACGCTCCTTGCCCGAGCCGCTGGCACCGCCAGTTGTTCCCTTGCCCGACACATCAACCAATTTGGCAATGCGCTCCCATGAAGTGCCGCCAGCAGAGGTGTCTTCACGGCTGGCCAGGAACTCTTCAGCTTCGGTGCGAGTCTGACCCTTGAGCTTGTCGATCTTGTTGTTGTATGCAACGTAGAAGTCATCAATGTCTTGTTGAGCTTTCTTCATGGTAGCCTCTTTCTTCTCTTCGGAGATCTGCGCACGTCGTGCAAGTTCGGCATCTCGCTTCTCGCGCCATTGACTATAAGAGAGGTAGGGTTAGACTGGAAAAGGTAGTACGAAAGAGGGGCACCTCGTCCATGCGCGAGCATGGACCGTAGCACCTAAGCGAATGAGACCTACCGAATGGGCTCAGGCTCTTCTTCCTCAGTCTCCATTGAGCCGTATCCTGTACGAGGAAAAGGGGAACCAGAGCCAGTGATTGTACCGCCAGGGGCAACTCGCTGTAAGACGTTCGCCAGGTGTCAGCAACTGTCGTGAATTCCCAATCATTTCGCAGCCGTCAACGTACCTCATTTTGTGTCTGAGTATCTACTGAAGGAAAAGCAGATTCAAATTGCCCAATCTCCTCTGCGGGTGTGTCGTCACCACCACCGAGAAGATCATCATCTCCAGCGTTTGTAGTCGCAACGTGATCCTGGGGAGTAGCGAATTGATCCGCATCTTCGCCAAGGGCTGCGCGCTCGCGCGCCAGGAAATCGTCCTCAGTCCCGCCGTTGCTCTTGATGACCTCGGTCTGGCCTGTTCAGAAGTCGTCAGTCTGGACTCGCAGTGGACAACAGTCGCGGTCTGCCTAAACGAAGCATACCCTCAGAGAAATCCTCCAAAGAGGGAAAACGATCAGCCATTATGCTAGTTTGTGGGTAATTGTCGCGATTCTGGTTGTCTTCCAATTCCGGAGCGTTCTCAGATGCAGTCAGATCGATGGTAATTCCTAGTGAAGCTCCGCGGTGACTATGGGAGTTGCCAGCTGTTGCCGGCAAGCTGCCGTGACATAGTGCCTCCTGCTCGACGGTCATTGGTGGAGCTTGAGGCGGTGACGAGCAGCTTCACGAATTAAGGCGGTCAATAGCTCTTAGTTCCGACTGATCGAGAAAGACGCTCAGCCTCCAGCACTTCTTGATCCTCAAAGCTGCTAGACCAAGTATTTCGATGTGCTGTTAATTCAGGTTCAGTGAGCAGTCAGATCGTTGTTCTTGGAAGTTTCTGAACAGTCTCATCTCGTCGTGTTTTGCCAGACTCGCCTACCTCGGTGCCTTGCTGCGTCTGTCACGTTCCCCCCCCCCCCCCCCCCCTCCACGTCGGCCTCATTTGTTGATTACGCGAAACCGTCGTTCTCAAAAACTTGCTTTGTGGTCGAAGTCACTAGTTCGTCAGTTGCGCCGATCAAGAAAGCAAACGTGCGCCCGACATGGCTTACACGGACGACGCCGTCAAGGCGAAACTCTCGGCTCTCAATGAGACCCAGGAAAGCATCGTGACCGTCGCGCAATGGGTGATGTTCCACAGGTACATTCTTCAATCTCACCTGACGCGTTAGATGTAAGCTATCATTATCAATTGCTGACGATTTCAATTGAGTACAGACGACATGCAGAGAAGACTGCTCAAATATGGCTTGAAAGAATTCGCGACTCCGCACCCCCGAAACGATTGAATCTTGTGTATCTTGCCAATGGTAAGCATGATTATACCGCATAAATTGAACACTACTGACATGTCTCAGAGGTTGCGCAACAGTCGAAAGTTCGGGGAAAAGAAGATTTCCTCATTGCATTCTCTCCGGTCAGTCCCTCACGGCACCCGTCAGCGAACGCGTTATAACATCAACTGACTTCAATTAGATCGTCGCAGAAGCCACGGCGGCGGCATACAAAGGCGCGTCGAATGATATTCAAAACAAAATCAGACGGGTCGTTGAAGTTTGGCGACAGCGCCATGTGTTCGAAGGTCCCATTTTGGATGCCGTTGAAGCGCGCATAAATGGTATGATTGGCATGACTGCATGCGGTCCCTCCGTTCTGCCATCTTGCTAACCAAGTACCACCAGACATCGAGAAAAACCGTCCGACTACCAAGAAGCAGACCCTAGGCGGTTCCTTCTTCAAAGGCTCCTCCGATTCTACTCCGTCCGAGCTCCAGCCTCTTGTACCTTTGCAAGTTGCCCTCACAAAGGCAGCAATGACCTCAAATAGCTCTGCGACAACCGCCACTACCGAGTATGATAAACTGAACGATCCGAACGCTCCCTCGATCACCCCTCCAGTGCATGCTGCGCGTCTCGGCACGCTGTTGAAGGCGCTTGCACATGCTGAAAATTCGGTATCCGCAGTCATCAAGTCAAGACGAGCCCTGATCGAAGGGTTGGAGAAACTTCTCGAGAACAACCGTTCTGAGCTCCAGAAAGAAGAGTCTCTTGTTGCAGAATTCAGTCTTCGCAAGGCTGAGACTGACGCAAAGCGTCGCGAAGTCGAAGATGCGATCATGCGCGGTTATCAAGACGAGCTTTCAGCTGCGAGGCAGGGCAACAGCAGCGAAGAACCATCTCGCCCGCAAGTCGAAGCCCTGACTCCACCCCCAGTAGAGGCCCTGACGCCAGTGGGATCGCCTGCACACCAGGAGCAGCCAGTCGGCCATGGGCCATTTACTGAGGAAGCCCCAATCGACAATGCCCAAGCGTTTACTCTTCAATCAATCGACCAGAATGATGGCAGTATGCCGTTTGACGCTTCCAGTATTTCTCCCAACGGAGAAAATGATTTCGACCTTGGCGCGCATGGAACGCATGCCAAGAGACGCAAGGTCGCACATGATGAAGACAATGAGCCGTTTGCCGAAGGCGTGGAGGATGATGTTGCCGCAATGATTGCACAGGAAGCCAACCGCTGAAAAGACATTACGTCTATGACTTGGGATCACGTACACATACGTTAGCTAGCTGCCCAGACGAAAAATCGGGATCAATACCAGTCTGTCCAACACACCGTGGTTGATAGGTCGGCCCTTTCCACGATGTGGATTTTTACATTCAGCCAAGTCGCAGCAGTGTACAGCTGTAGCGGCAAAACCGAATCGAGAACAGAAATGCACCAAGATATGTGCTCGCTCTGACGCAAGCAAACACTTCTACCATGTCGGATCACAGCAAGATGTCTTCAAATTAACATAGTCTGATAATTCCGCACGCTGCCCCGGGTTTAGAAAGAAAACAAAACAAGCAAAGATTATCGTAGTATATCCGGATCCATCCATCGTCTTCGACTTGATCGCATAGAAGTCTGCTGTCTCCTCATTCGTACCTTGGGAGCTCGGGAGAGCAGCAGAGATCTGATATTACTTGATGATTCCTCTTCTGCAGGCTGCGGGGGTGGAGAGCTTTGCTTCTTAGGTTTAACCGCTAGAACAATGATCAACCCTATGACCACAAGGGCTAGAAGAAGCATCACCTTTCTTTTAGTCGTGCGACGTTGGTAATTTGTCGCCTGAAATTGAAAACATATCAGCACTCGTTCAAGGACATCCCAGTCAAGGACAAAGTCGATTGTTCGAATGCGACTCACCACTTTCAATTCCTTGTCAGCGGCTTTTACTTCGGTATTCATGCGCTCAACGTTGTAATCGATCCGATCGAGCATCGTCCCCTGATCAATGATCATCGTCTGAAGTTCGCGAAAGATATCTGACAGTTCAATGATGCCCTTTGCAATGTCATTGATCTCTCGTTCACGCTGGGCAATGGCAGCATCATTCTGCCCTGTTGCGCGTTGTTGGGTCTGCATCAGCATGGTCTGCGAAAACGATTTGTCGACTTCGGATTCCATTAATGAAGGGTCGGTGAACGGGTTTTGCGCGGGAGTGGGCGATCGCTCAAATGGCGTTGACATGCCGTCCAGGTCCCGCAGTTCTATTCCAGGACAAGAAATGGATCAGCTCGAGATTCCCAGTTACCGAGTATCACGCGCATTGCTGGCACATGTGTTCCTGTATCAAATCCAAGGTAGGCAAGTATGAGCAAGGGGGAAGATCGAGCATAGCACGCACTCTTGAGGTAAGTACTCTGCTTCTTGCGGAACCGCGCACTCGACTCCTGGACTCGAGACGCCAACGAGATCTGGATATTCTTGGCCATTGTTTCCTCTCCACTGGTGACTCCGCCCTGCTGCCTAGCCTCACGCACCATGGAATCGATCCGCTTAATGGCACTTTGACATTGATGAAAACCCCGGGTCACATCTTGCGTGAGTCGCTCAATGATCCCTTCGTTTTGGCGCCGGAGATCCTCGTCGCCAAATCCGGGCAGCAGGTGTTTCTGGTGCAATTTGTCCAATTCGGCGGACTTTTGCGCAATGTCGGCTAATAACTCGGAGACTTCGTCTTGAACGTCCACCCAGCGTGGCGGAAGCAGGTCCATTTCAATCACCATGTCGCCGTCCTCTTCGAATCCACCTGTCTCGGAGATGAGGCGCCGACTCTCCTCCGGCTGGGGAACGGCATCGAAGCCATTTGAAGCACCAAATCGCGGCTTCTTCGCTGGGTGGTGTGCGAAAGATTGACGATAGGAAATGTAACTGAAGGATGCACGAGTTGATGTCAGTTACACCTTCAACCATCATCGCTTTCGCCTCGCGGAGGAGGAAGCGCTGGTAGCTAGCAGCGGCACGGCAGGGTAGCTTTCTGGGGTAATCGTACAGGTTGGTGCGATCCCGCCACATGGTGGGCGGGAGGCGTATATGTCTGTGAGCGCTGGTCTATTGAGAGACAATTTGAATGTGCGCTACTGTCATGCTCGTCTGATCGTAGTCAGCTGCAGGTCCGAGGTTGGTATTTCCCTTTGATGCGTGTCGGAAGTGGTAGTCGAGTTGAATGATGCGGCCGCTCGCAGCGGAGTCGATTGGCCCGGCAAGCTCCCCACAATCGCAGGTCGCAGGGGCTCGGATAAGGTACACAAGGTACTGTAGTAGTTACCTTTTGATCCCAAGTTAGGTACCTACCGTACGTTCTCTCAAGTACTATCATCTATGTTACTCGGTAAGTAAGTAATTAGTAAGAACTAAGTACTTCATTGATAACACATTTTTTCAAGGACATTATGATTGACACTGGACTAAATAGTATTTGTAGATCGAATTGTTTAAGCTACCAATCTATCGCAACAAGCCGAGCAGTTTGTTTCTACCTTCCAGACCCGGAAAACCATGTGCTCTCCGTCCGATCTATGCAGCCGTGCGTCATCGAACCTTCTTCCGATCTATCCCATTGTTGCCACATTGCACTGAGTAAGGTGGTTGGCCTACCGACTGCTTGGGAGGTCGCCGGAGGACCATCCAGACATTAAACCAGATTGAATCAACTTGCTTCCAAGAAGGCTAGCCCCTCGAAATTTGGTCATCTGCAGAGAAAGATGGGGTCTCATAGCCCATCTGCTGGTAGGTACAGGAGAAAGGCTGTAATGAGGTCCCTGAGGCTCCTGTGACTGCTAAATACCAGGTGACATTCGGTGACATTGTGTAGTAGTGCGGACTACCTATGGTGGAGAGGACAATGATGCATTGCAATAGAGTGTATGCCTTTTATCATAGGTATATCATGCGCGCCAAGTACAGCCTTGAAGTCTATTCTTGCTGTTTGCTCGAATGAGCTCCCTCGCGAGGTCCAGACATGCCCGGTTACAGGAACAATCAGCAATATACTGTAGTACCTGTACTGCCGGTTAAGGTAGTAAGGTACTAGGTCTAAGTACCTGTTGTGAGCTTCGAGTGAGCGAAAATGCTGACCACCGCTCGTTGTCTTTCCCAATAGAACAAAGGGGGCGGTGAAGAGACTCGAATTCGAGAATTTCAATTTGACAAGCATTGTCTTCGTTTGACGATACTCTAAGTTCAGCTAGAAGCATACCAGTAGAACAGTTATATCACTGCAAGAGAGAGTCCCGATGGAATAGTAAGTAACTAGTAGTAGTTAAGTAGCTTACTAAGTACCGAAGTCAGCTTCCAACTCGTCTCGCGTGGTCAGCCCGTGATCAGATCGTCCCGTCAGGCAGCAAGGCGGCAAGGCCAAGAATTGTAAGGCTGGCCCGCTAACTTTCCCCTTAACTTCAGACTCCCCACCATCTGCAGCCCGCTTCCCCTCAGTTTCATCTTCCCTTCCTGATCTCGCGCCTGTTTTTCTTGTCCACAAATTCTAGTCATCATGGTACGAGTCTTTTCCTTGTGTTGATCCCCCTGGTCCTCCAGCTAGGGTCTGGTGCAACATCCGTCGATCTCCATGGACCCCCCCGCACAACAAAGCGGGGCAGTTATATGCTCGTTGCCTGTTGATGTCCCGACTAACAATCATCGTCACTTTTTCCCTCTAGGCCGATTCTTTGACCGAAGAGCAAGTTTCCGAGTACAAGGAGGCCTTCTCCTTGTTTGTGAGTGACCCAATATATGCGAATTGGCCTCGTTCCATATGGAGCGAGAAAATACACAACAAGAATGGGTGACTAACGGGGCTGTTTTTTTTTCGTGTCTGAATAGGACAAGGATGGCGATGGTGCGTTACGCTCCTCCGATCGCATGATGGAGGGCTTTCGTGAGGCATGGCAACTGCCAGTCTCTGTATAGCAGAATCTAGCGAATATGAATATCTAACTCAATTCTGGCGGCCAGGTCAAATCACCACCAAGGAGCTCGGCACTGTCATGCGCTCGCTTGGCCAGAACCCCTCCGAGTCTGAACTCCAGGACATGATCAACGAGGTCGATGCCGACAACAACGGCACCATTGACTTCCCTGGTATGTTTGTACTCCCCACGCCGGGGATACACGCAATCTTTTTTGTTTCTCTTACTCTTGGATCCTTGATTAATAACACCTGTGACCTACAGAGTTCCTTACCATGATGGCTCGCAAGATGAAGGATACCGATTCCGAGGAGGAGATTCGTGAGGCGTTCAAGGTCTTCGATCGTGATAACAACGGCTTCATCTCCGCCGCCGAGCTTCGCCATGTCATGACTTCCATTGGCGAGAAGCTGACCGACGATGAGGTTGACGAGATGATCCGCGAAGCCGACCAGGACGGCGACGGTCGTATCGACTGTATGTTATTTACCCCCATCTTCCACCCTCTCCGCCGCATATCAAGACCACGGCCTCGTCTGGGATGTTGCAATACACTTCGGGCTCGTGATATTCAACCCTCACCTCGCCCAATTCTGAAGCTGACTTATTTCTCCTTTTCCAGACAACGAGTTCGTCCAGCTCATGATGCAAAAATAAACGACCTTTTCTATTCTCGCCATGAAATCCACGGTACCTTGAAGCAACCAGGAAAATGCTCTTTTCCTCTCCCATTGGCCTACTTTTCCTTCCCCTGTATACCAGATTATAGTAGTCTTGAGCCTACCACACGGGCTCCTATTTCTGGCAGGGATCGAGTCACGACCTAGCGTGATTGTTGATATGCACATATACATGACACATTGCGGTACCGTCACCACTATGGTCATACCCTTTCGATCTGCTTCTGGCAAGTGAAGTCGTGGGACCTAGTCAGTTTTGTCGTCACGTAGTCGTTACTCGTAGGCTGAAAATCTTGGAATCAATTAGACTTGTACGAGGTCTGTAAGAAGGCAAGCATCTTGCCATTGCGTAGCTCGCACTACCGATTAAACCGCAGTACCTCCATATACTGCCTCGCAACATCTGTCCCCGCCGTCGGATCAACATCATTCTCAAAGGATACACCCCCGTACCCAGTCAAATTCTCCACCTCATCCATTTTCCTTCCTCGACCACTACCACCCCTGTTCCCAGTCTTCATCTTCCCCAGCTTCTCCTTGACTTCCTTGCCCAGATCAGGTAGCAGAACAGCCTCTCTAGCCCCTGGCACACCCAACCTGCCCCAAAACTCCCGAATCAAGGACGCTGTGGCTGCATACTCCGCATCCACGTCCGCCTCCTCCAGATCCAGGAACGACGCATCAACCCCCGTCTCACCCGCCTCCTCAGACTCCGTCCTCAACCCAGAGTCTGCACTGCGACTCTGCATCGCCGCAAGCGAGTCCACCATCGACGGACCGCGCCATTCAATCTCGACGATGGCACCTCGCGGCCGCACAGCCGGGAAAGTCTGTCTCACATCGCCCATACGCACCCGGAAATCACCTACATCGTAGACGATCCCGTTCGGCACCGTAAAGGTCAACCGGTGACACCAGATCGGCTGGCACGCGTACGTAAAGTGCTGAAAGAGCGTCTTGTACGCGGCCGGCGGCACAGTGGTCATCACCATGGGCGAGGAGCCCGCAGCACCGATCTGCGCGCTCGCGGGCTGTGCAGGCGACGCGGCGCCAGGGACCGGTGAGGCCGAGGTGGAGAGCGAGGGACGGTGGGTGAGCTTTTCGGTCGCTTCGGAGGTGTAGATGAAGCCGTGGGTCGGGTAGTGGCTTAAAGAGAGGAGTTGCAGATAGCGCGGCTGAGCGGGGCGCTGGCCTTGGGGTGTGGGCTGGGGCAGCAAGCCGGGTGTGTCGCGCATTAGTTTATGGTCGAGAGCCCAGCGGCCGATGGGCGTGATGTCTTCATCTGAGAAAGTGGCGCGTAGGCGCTCAGTGAGGGTATTTAGAGTCGTTGAGGCCTGGGGGTTGGTGGGTATGAAGTAGACGCTGGGGGGGGGGCGGAAGCGTTGGACGTTAGCTTTTTATGGAGAGATTGTGCCATCAAGATGGCTGTTGAGAACATAACCCATACCCAGTGAGTGGCATGATAGCGTCTTGGTGCAACGGTCGATGCTGTCGACGATTGTGACGAGATCAAGATGCGGAAATGTTGGTCAGCTTGAGGTGATGTCGTCCTTACGATCCGGCCGGGCAGGAGCTTTGTCTCTGTCTGTTCGCAATCCTGGCGGTACTTGAAAGACCCGATTCGAACAGGACGAAGACAACGTAAGAGTCTCGTAGACGCCCAAATTTCTTCAAGCAATGGCTGGTCTTCCGCGTTTGAGCAGCCCAGGGTGATTTTGACTTCAACAGGCGAATTTGGTGTTACGCCTGCACGTCTGTTTTACAAGTGGCGGCCAAAGGATCTACTCAACGATTAGCTTCATTCTGCCAGACACATTCATTCCCTAGAGTAGCTCAGCTGGCTCATTTACTAACATCCTGAAATTGATTTGACCCGTCCCGTGATTTGGGCAGTAGATCGAGGAAGAAAGATTTACTTGAAGTCATTCGCAAAGAGTGGAACTGTACTAGCTCTGGGCCGGTGCCCGGTGGGGACTGGAGGTTGACGGAGAGCAGCCCTGGGGGATGCAAAGAAGCCAAACATCAAATTGGATGGATATAGTGATTATAGTCACATGGGATCTTGGTCCGATGTCTACCTTGTCTATCACAACCAATGATTTAATTCGGCTCCCAATTTTTTTTCCAATAATGGGGCGAAGTCTTCTTTATTGTTCTTGAATAAAAGTTCCCTCGGTAATTCGAACTTGACTGGATTGTCTGCAGGTTCGATCCCAACAGAATATGTATTCATGCCACCCACCAGGTAAATACCAAGTTACCATATATCAACAACACTGAGTTGAACTCAGCCCACCTCGCCGGGCCAGCCCCAAAACCACGAATGCATCTTAGCTCTATCCAATCTTACACCTTTCAAAAGTATAGTCGAAAACACCTAAGCAATGCCGCTCTAATTACATCGAACATTGTGTAAAAACACACCTTTGTTAATTTTCACTGCTGGCTCAGAAGAAATCCTCCTTGGCCAACCAGTGCGAATCCAGCGCATAGGCAACCAAGTCCGCCGCACAACACATGTCGTCGTGCCCATTGTTGAGGTCCAGAAGGTCAAGAACGGTTTTGAGCCTATTCTCAAGGGTCTGCTCGAGCTTGGAGACTTGCAAGTGGAGATCTCGCGCGCGAGATTTCTTCGCGACATCAGTCTGGTCCTCAGTCTTTTTAGATGTGCACGTCTTGCTTGTCAATCTAGGCGTAGTCGATACCCGGTTTGGAGAACAAGGTGCCAGAGCAACTCGCTCTGGCAAAGCGGCCACCTGCGAAGGCTCTGCTTTGCGATTCTTCAAGAGAATCTTGAGCAGAAACAGAAGCCAGATGAGATTGGTCTGGGGAACATATTCTTTCCAGATGCCGGCAACGGTAGAGTATTTCTCCATTGCGAGGGGTGCTCCCGTGTAGACTGTGTTACGCATATATCTGTATGTATCCCTCAAAAGCGCCTCGTCTTCATCCTCGCCAACGGCATCAAAAATCTGCCGCTTGTCCAAGTCGGAAGATGCTGTCTCGACAATGCTGTCTGGGTTGTCCTCGGGCTCGAGACTTTCACTTTGCAAGTCAGCGCGGGACAGCGAGTAATCGATGATTGTTGTCTCCAAGGCACTGAAGCCGAATCCGCTTGCTGACTGTCGGCGTAAGATCTCGAGGTCGGAGGGAGGGTCCATACTGCCGTCTGCTCGAGTGGACCGTATACAAATGTTACCCAAATGGAGGTCGCGGTGCTATTGACTTGAAGTCAGCATCTGTTCAGGAGAGGCAGCTCCACCTTTATAGAAGACAGGACGACTCACCTCAAACATCGCATACTCCTCGGCGCGTGCCAGCGCCATTGCCACACCCCAGAATATATCATAAATCTGGAATATCGACGACCATGCAAATTTCTCAAGCTCATGACCGGCGTCGTCCATCTCAATAATCGCCCACAGCTGAGTCTCCGGAAACGCTCTTCTGTTCGACGGATCGGGATTCCAGCAGTCATCATTGGTCGCCTTATAATGGTCCCACGCGCGTTGGAAGAGCTCCGGAAAACGTCCTTGAACAACATGAATTTCCCTAAATCGGGCAAATCCTGGAATTGGGTCTAGATACTTCAACAGCTTCACCTCGGACACTATTTCAGCCACAGATGTATATTTCTTCGACCCTGGACCTCTTGGCGCGCAAAGCGGAACGACTTTGAAGACACCGTCGCCATATGCGCGAAGTTTGGCCAATTTTGATTTGGAGACTGGGGGACGGGATGTTTCATCGTGGAGACGAAGCTTATACACTTCGCCGTAAGAGCCTTCAGCCAGTTTGACTACATGAAACATGCTCTCAGAACGCGAGGCCCACGCGCTGAATGTCTGTACACCTTGAGAAGCGATTGAGGAAAGGGCTTCGTCGAGAACGGGCCGAACGTAGGCGTCAATCCTTGCATCGTGAACTAGTCCAGATATTCTTCGGCTAGCAGAGCGCGGTTTTCTCTTGGTTACTGATGGTGTCGCATTGACCGAGACCGCTTGTGAATCATGCCCAGTCTGAATACTGGTAACATGAGACTGTTCGCTTGAGATTTGAACACCTGTCATCGTCTCGGAATGCACCGGTTTTTGCAAAAGGTCGGCCGACAAAGGTTCCTTGGACAATCCCCGCAGTTGTGGCATTTTCTCCGCTTCGGTGAATTTCGTGAGTTGTGCAGAGACATGCGCCTTGCTCTGGTGTGTTCGAGTGCATTGCGTGCGCTTCGTACTGGGCCGCTCTCGACGTAGGCTTTCGTGGATGGTCACATCGGCAAGCCTAGTCCGAAGTGTGTCGAGAGAGCCGTCGACATCTGAGAGATCCTCGCCCTTGTCATCCTGCCTCTTATCCTCCAATACCGCTCGTGCTGCGTCCTTGCGCCGCTTGCCGTATACTTTGCGATGTGCGACCGTTCTGGTAGAGGGTTTCCGAGGCTCCGTGACTGTCGCGTGACCCAATGGGCAGGGAGAAGATCTGGTGGACATGGCTGACCTCTCTGCCGACGAAGATCTACAGGGTCATGAACTGGCGTACATGAATTGGAAGGGTCTCTCCAAAAGACGGGTTTCAATGCTCAAGAGTCGTGAAAGTGACGGGAAAATAATCATGCACAACGGGCAAAACTGGGGCGCTGTTGCCGTATTGATGTTTAACCATAGATGGACTAGTGGATTGTTGCCGTGGAAGGAAAGCCCCGGGGCAGTCGCAGCACGTGATTTATCGTAGCTTCAACTGCCGGCGATGTGGGAGACTCCAAGTGCCGGTACATGATGGTACATGTCTCTATTATTTAGTGCTAAGCTGCTAATTGTATATGTCCTCGACACAGTCCGGGAGGGAAACACTGTTAGGATGGCTATAGACAGAGCTCGACAGATGAGATGGCACGATGCATTTGACTTGACTTTTAGGAGAGTTAGGAAATGTAGCTTCTCAGCTCGCCAAGCTGCGAGGTTTGTGTACATAAGATAAGGTGCATCCGGACGTCATCTTTGTGTTACCGAGCTAGCATGATGTCAAACAGCGCTTAGTCCTCGATTGGAGCACCCGGACCCTATATCATAATTGTGTAGTCACCTCCCAGTCTACATCGGTCGTGTCTCTAAGTATAAGACTAAGAGTAAGCACCAAGCCTTGGAAGCAAGTAGTGGGAGAGGCTGAGCTGGATCTAGAATGTCAAGGCAATCAGATTTTGGACCATTCTTTTCGTGTTTACAGTACGTCTACTGGAAGCGATGAAATCTATCGGCCACGTGCCTTGCCTTGCCTCTCTACTCAATTTCGCCTGCAGGGCGCCTGGAGAGGCTACCCGCTACGTAACCGGCCACTGCAGCCCAGACTGGATGGACGGTCACGGTTCTGCTCAGGCGGTTCCGTTGCCTCGACCCGGGGCTTATTCCACGGAATCCGACCGTTGGCATTTCCCAGTTTGAGGTGCGCAAAGTGTCGTGTGCCACCCTTTCCACGCGCTTGACATGTTCGTCTGCTGGACTGGTGTCCAATGTACACCTTCTAGCAGAAGCGTGATCACACTGCTTAGACGAAGAGCGATAAGTGAGAGCAATGGCGCAGGTAAAGGCGCATGAAGATCAGAGAGCAAGATCGAAGAGCAAGATCAGAGAGCCTTTCGCCCCCCGAACTCCACTATGGAGAACAACGCATCGTTGCTACGTCCAAAGCAATTCCGGGGTCCCACGGCCAAGACAACGATCTTGTAACGATCGCCATTTAGCCAATGCCGAGTGTTGTAACTTGTTTGTCCCAGTCTACGTACGAGGCCTCTAGGCGCATGGTCATAGAGGTGCTCCCGCTCGTGTACACTCCTGTTTGTATCTCCGATCGGCATAGATCTATGACCTTTTCTGACCCGCGTTGAACCGTGTCGCACGAGCTGCCCGGGATCTCTTTGTTTCGAATCTCATCAAAGACGTTTCAAGTCTGATCACAGGACACAGAGTCAGTGACAATCACAAAAATGGCCCTAGGTATGCACTCGGGCGGGCCTAGTCGGAGTGACCGAATACTTGCATGCAGCAGAAGCCCGTAGAGCTGTCATGAATGGCGATATCGAATGGACAGGACCTTCGGGCTCGATCGGAAAGGGTGGGCCTCAGTTGAAAAGTCGAGCGGAGTGACGTACTCCAGGCTTACTCTTTCAAGATCACGGCGCGGGCCATCATCGTACGCGCAGTGGGCATCAGCTCTGAGAGAATAGATGCTGCGCCATGATCCGTGTGAGTCCAAGCCTAGATTCCAGGACGTGAGGGGTCAGAAACAAAGCTCAAAAGATCAGACATTGTCAGACGATAGTAGTAGAAATATGATCAGAGACTGTTGTGGTCGCACATCGATCACAGAAAACAGTCGAATGCTGGTCCGGTCGGCGTGACCGTGCGTGGTCGGGGGGCACGCGAGGGCCCTGTGACTCTCCGGACGGGAACTCCAGTGGATTCCTGGACGGCCTCGGGAAGTGCGTCCCTTTTTTTTTTCTCTCTCTCCCCTTCGCAGTTCCACTCATATTTGCCCCGGCTGATCGTTGCTACCTTTCTGCTTGCTCTGGCTCTGGCTTTTTGCCTCTGCACTTTCGCTTTACGTCTTATCTCATCTCAGTCGACTCTGACTTGGGGCTTTGTATTCTGTTCTCATAGACCTTGCTTCTGTCGTAACCCGCCTCACCCGACCCGGCCCATCCTCTCAATGCGCGGACATGGCGTTCAACTTCAACTGGTCGCCATTGATGGCGGATGCGGGCTTTTATACTCGCGCCCAGGAGCTTCTCACAGCTGCCCTTAATAAATCACCTAAACCGCCCATCATTGTCGATGACATTATCGTCACGGAGCTCAACCTGGGTTCGATGCCTCCGGATTTGGAAATCCTGGAGATTGGAGATTTGGCCGAGGACCGCTTTCGCGGTATCTTCAAGATGTCATATTCAGGCGATGCCTTTTTGACTCTCAAAACGCGTGTGCAAGCCAATCCACTCAACACATACCTATTGACCAGGCCAGCATTCGCCTCTCCAAAGCCTCTTGCCGCAGCGTAAGTCCTCCTATCAACTGGGACGCAGATCGTGAACACCCGTGCTCTGCTGGACTCTCGACTAACGAATCCCCATCTTTGCGAACAGCACTCCTCTCACCATCCCTCTACAAATAACCTTGTCCGATTTTAAACTCTCCGGCTTCGTCATTCTAGTCTTTTCAAAACAAAAAGGAATCACGGTCGTCTTCCGTAATGATCCGCTTGAATCCCTCAAGGTCTCGTCAACTTTCGACTCAATACCGTTCGTGCGCGACTTCCTTCAAAAAGAAATCGAAGCGCAACTCCGCATCCTGTTCATGGATGAATTGCCCGCGATCATTCACCGTCTCTCTCTGCGCCTGTGGGTTCCAGAGTACCGCACTGGGGAGGAGACCAATGCCGAAACGGCAAAGTCAGACTCCGCGAATGAAGGTCCTGGTCAGGATCCTCTGGCTAGCCCACCCCAAGACCCCGTCGACGCCAGGGGTCACGCGCTCAACGAATCTGAAATCGCATCATTATCGCTTGATTCCTCGGTCGAAACGCACCATTTGTTCTCGCAGAAGAACCTCCTTCGCCTCGCCGCCTTGACCGATTCGCAGCGCACTCTCTCCCTGTTCACACCTTCCATCCAGGAGGTTGTTTACCGTGCCTGGACGGCACCGGTCGACCCGACCGAGGCCGCTCCGAGTATCGCGTCTCTCCGCAGCCCCACGCTATCTCGCATACATTCGCAGGTTGGCAGCGCGACCTCGTCCATTCACGAGACCGCGAGCATCGCCTCTTCACAGACTCGTCCCACGTTGTCATCCACTCACTCATTCAGTAGCTACGGACTCAATTTGGGAACAGGTCGCCACTCCAAGGTTCATGCTCGGAAGCGAAAGAAGCGTGTGGTCGACCTACGTCGACCCAAGACAACAGACGACGCCATGAGCGTTAGCGACGACGGTACCATGACTGAATCCACCGGTCCACCATCAATCTACTCGGCGCCTCTGCCCATGGTGAATGAGCAGTCGGATGATCCCGTTACTCCCCCTCTATCACCGGAGACCGACTCTCATCTGCCTATGATCCCCGAGCGACACCGATCAAGCATTTCACGACCAGCTCCACGTCGCAGCACTGTGACTGCCCGAAAGGAAGACCCTTCTTATTCTGTGGAAACCATTCGTCCTCTCAAGGCCAAGGATGCAGAGGCCACTCCTCGTGGGGTTGGGGATGTCGTGGGTCAATTCACTGAAAAGGCCCATGCGGGGCCCTCGTCGGCTGCAGCCCGGCCACCGTTGCCCTCTGCCATGCTCTCCTTGAATCAGGAAGAGAAGCCAGCTGGAGCCTCTGTGGACCAATTTCTGGTTGAACGTCTCGCTGGCGAGATCGCCCGCCGGATGCGCGAAGAAAAGCTCATGACGGGCAATGCCTGCAGTAACTTCTGGGCCCGTTCCCAGGACGATTCTCCTCCTCCTGCATATGGCCATTAAATTGCGATATCGAAGCCATCGCCTCTCTTCCTCATGATCTCCTCTTTTTGAATTGGTTTTTTAAAGCTTGAGCAAGCCTTGAGCCTTTACTTAATGTCCGACATGAGCTCTTCTCCATTCAGCCTGTACCATCCCCGACTTTGTTTTCTTTTTCTGTCTTTTTTCTTCCTGGTTATTTTCAGCGGAAATGTACAACATCAATTGTACCAAAATGCGTGGGCGTCCCTCTTGGATTTTCATGCCTGTCCTCTTCTACATGGCGTTGTCGGTTTCTCTTCCTGCCTACCTACTCTTTTTTGCTTGCGTTCTCGCGGGATACCACTGTGGGCTTTGGTACAGTCCTGGATTCGGGGGCAAAGGTTGGATTATTTACGGACATTGAATTTGGAACTGCAGTCATCATTCATCTTTTGCTTCCTGGGGAGCTGTGTAATTCAAGCTTAAATAAAGTCTTGTTTGTTGCAGGCGAAATACCGGGTCCAATATCTCTCGTGCATGAATCAGTTGTAGGAAGCCTGGTCCCGTGCTCAAGCTATCTGACCATCTCCGGTCCACGGTTCGCCAATTCGCCAACGGCCGCTTAAAACTGCCTGCCCCCCCCGGAAAAATCGTGGGGGCCGCTAACCGCACGCCCAGCTTCCAGCTCCGCACTCCGTTCCTTCCCACCTCCTTTCCCTTCCACCTCGTCTTCGTCTGGTGTCAACTCCAACCATGGCGGGTGTGTTCAAGAATGTGTTTGGCTCCCAGCAGTCGGGCAGTGCCAATGCTGATGATGGTAAGCGCCCGTAAATCTCGGACGTCGTCTGCCAATGGAGGCTTTTCAGGCCACCTGTCGATCAGTTCCCCCAGCTGACGATCTTCCTCTTCTCTCTTTTCCCCAACCAGATTTCGCCGACTTTGTCGAAGCTCCAAACCCATCTCCCGTGTCGCTTGTCGCCGACACGACGACACTTCCGGCTGTAAATACGCAGGGTGCCGCGCCATACACGAAATGGTATCGCATCTGGGAGCGCACCTCGCCAAGCGACTTCATGCAGGAGGCGCTGATTATGCCCTTCATCCTGCTCGTCGTGCTTTTCCATCTGTGGGGAACTCGCGCCAACCGCCGTCGCGCTCGCGATTGGGCCAAGGCCCATATTCCCATCTTGCAGAAGGAATTCGCTGTCGTTGGCTTCAATGGTATTCCCCATTCAGCACCTGGCGAGATCACCGTGGAGCTGTCCAACCCGGAGAAGCAGCTCAAGGAAAAGTCTGGTCATGAATTCGCCGCCTACGCAACAGGCCGTCAAAACGTGGCATTCTTGGATGTGGCCCTGACGATGCCCAAGCGCTATAATCCCATTACATACATCATGGAATATGTGTTCAGCTTCTTCTTCGAGAGCTGGGAGGCCCCCGCTGAAAAGTACGAGGCGCTCATGTATCCTTTCGATGGCAAAGAGAAGGATCTGGTGCCCGTTCTCGGAAAGGATACCTCGTCGGTCAAGGTCTCCAACTCGCAGTACGATGGCTTTATCTGGGCTGTGGTTCACAAGAGCCACATGCGCAAGTTCCGTACCGATCGCTATGATGCTTCCATCACCTTCTCCAAGGATCATCCCAAGCTTCCCTCTTGGGTCACCGTCATGACCGAGAGCGCCGAAATCACCGAAGCACTGCTCACCCCGGAGTTGATCCAAGCCATTGAACAGGCTGGCAACAACTTTGAGTTCCTGATTGCGACTGATCAACCTATCGACAAGCCTCTCAAGTAAGGAATCTTCCCATGTCGCCTCATTTTTGGCATTGTTAAGAATACTAACGCATCTTCCCACGCAGGATCAATGAGACTGTCCCCAAGAAGCGCATCCAGCTGTCCGTCAACCTTACGTCTGATTACTCATCGACTCTCCCTATCTTCAACCAGTTCCTGCGCTTCGCCGATAAGCTGGTCACCGTCGCTCACTGGCGTCCTGAGGTGATGCGTAAGATCCGCAACGTTCGCGAGGAGGAGATCAAGAAGATCCGCCGCGTCGAAGAGGAAGAAAAGGCTGAAGAGCGTAAACTCGCTGCCGAGAAGATCAAGAAGGAGGAGCGTGAGCGTTTGCTCCGCGGCATGACTGCCGAGGAGCAGCGCAAATATCTTGATCGGGAGTCTCAGAAGGAGCAACGCAAGTCTATGAAGAAGCACACCCGCAAGGGTTAAAGTCGAGTCATGACGAGCTCGAACGGAGTGCTGGTGGTTTCAGGTGACACAGGGAGTGAAAGATGAGGTCGAAGGTTGTCGGGAGACTTTCCAGCACGCTTCTTATTTTCCTCCACGCGGTCGGACGAAGGGTGAGAATAGGCGAGAAAGATGTATTGACCTTTCATGCCTTTACGCTACTGCGTGTGTATTTTATACTATTTATTCGAAGAGTGACGGTGGCTATGTGTTTCTGATAAACCCGTGAACCATTGATGGGATTGCTAATTGATCATGATAATGTCTCATTCACAAATGTTTCCAAATTATCCCAAGAACGGAAACGGATTTAGATGGGCCCTTCTTTCCTGTCGAGCACGAGGCCGTCCTTTCCTTACGTCGGTTGCTGTTGGTGGCCAAGCCCTACTACTATAGGTAGCGAGAACCACATCTACATTCTACAGTAGTGTTTTGACACCAACCATCCATCCGGGCTCTCTACCTTTCGTTCAAGCATCCAATCGTTGAAATCAGACTATTCGTACTTCTTGAGCAGTCCTTCATCATGTATCACCTCGCTTCATGCCTCGCCGTCCTCTCGATCGTCACTCGTTCCTCGGCTACTCCGGTTCTTCCAACTGCACCATCGCCCCAATCCATTCTTACGTCGTCAACCCTTCTAAGTCGAGATGAACCCCAGCTACCCTATGGCCAAGTCATTGATCGCTGTACCGTTCCAGGAACGATCGCTTTCGCATTCGACGATGGTCCGTACATTTACACGGAGCACGTCCTCGATCTGCTCGCGGATGCCGGAATGAGTGCGACGTTCTTCCTCTGCGGCGATTGGGAAGGAAACATCTACGACTTTTCGCATGTCGTCAATCGGACTCTATCAGAAGGACATCAGATTGGTTCTCACTCGTACTGTTGCCCCCTCTCCTTGCAAGAAATTTCCACATTAGGCCTGTCTCGTGTGTTCGATGTCCTGTTTCTCACTGTCTGAGCGTGCGTCTTCCACCTCCATCACCGTACTGACTGAAACTCACACAGATGGAGCCACTATAACCTGACAACCGTCCCCTACCAAACCATCCTCAAGGAGATGTACGCCCTGGAAAAAGCCTTCTCGGACATTCTGGGCTTTGTCCCGACATATACTCGCACGCCCTGGATGCACGTCAACGAGCTCGTCCTTTCCGCTCTCGCAGACCTGCAGTACCATGTCATCGGGGCAAGTATCTTGACCGATGACAAGGCGAATAATTCACCTGATCGGACCGAGCGCAGTGCGGAGATGTTCCGTGAGGGTCTCGAGCAAGGCGGTAGTATTTCCCTTGCGCATGAGACGCAGCGATATACAGCGGAGAGCTTGGTGGAGAAGATGATTGAGGAGGTTGAGAAGAGAGGGTTGAAAGGTGAGATTTTAATGCCGAGGAGGAGTGTGATATATCGAGTGGCGATTGGGATTCGTTCAAGTTGCTGGGATATGCTTGCTAATGCTTCTTCTTTGGGAGTCTAGCTGTTACGGTTGGAGAATGTTTGGGTCATCCGCAAGAGCTGTGGTATCGAGAGCGCTGAGGAGCTTGGCGCTGGTCGGATGGAGACGGCCGGGATGGGTCGTATGAACTGTGATGACCGGAGTCGGGAGACTACTTGAGGGAGAACTGTTCTGCGAGTGACATTCCTTCGACCTTGGAGTGATGCTGGAGTCTCGATCATCCTTGTCATGCAGTTTTACGTATTTGTTAGACATGAACATGTGAAAAGAGATCACTTCTCTACCTCATCTTTTCCCTCCATTTTGAGTAGGAAGAGGGCTTAGATGTCTGTTTGTGCCAGCTCAAGACGACGATAGACGGATTCCAGTGAACCAAGCAAACCGGGAGTACATCGATGTGAGGAAACAAAAATCCGATCCCATGCCATGTTGATGTTTCTTACACCGGAATCAGTCCGGGCGAAATGAGACTCGATTATCCATGCATCATCACGTGCAAGGTAGAGCTCCTGCGAAGCATGTCCTTGAGTCATGCCACTCTAAATAATGATCCATACTATCCGCTGTCAGCAACAAATCTTCTCATACTCTCGAGCTATCTACAATTCTACAGTCTCAGTCATTGTCTAATCCTTGCCCACCCCGAAACTTCCCATGGCAACGATGCGGCCGGCATCGAGAGCTTACACCTAGACCTCGAGCTGTATCCACCTGACGCTGGATGTACTTTGCTGAGCCGCACAACACCACCAAGTACTTGTCAGGAGTAAGTTCAGAGTTTTCCATCGCAAGCTCAGAGTATACAGACCGCCGTTCACATGCTTTGCTCTTGAGATTCGAGGAACAGACGATGAACCGGAGACAGGGATCATTTGCCATGTCGACTGTCCCGCGGGAGGACTCTGATCGTCTGGGTCTGATCCTATTCGAGCCATCAGATCAGTTTGACTAGTACCTATCTACCTACATAGGTGCCGATCTGAGGTACTTGGTTACTGGGTGTTGAACGGAATCACGGGATTGTCTGGAAGTTTCGTATCAGACGCGAAGAGTCAGACGGTACTTGAAAACTTCAATTGATTGAGGTTGACAGGTGTTGCTGGGGAAGATGGTGGTTTGGTACCTCGGAACGTAGCACTTCTTGTGCCTCACTGCCTAATGCCTATTTACCTGATACCTCTGCTGGACTAAGGTGTCTTTCGATCTGCCGCTTCAGAGTAAACATGGTGGAGGCTTTGAATTCAACGGCCAGCCACACTCAAGTCTTATCAGGGCCACTATAAGGGGGAAAAAATGATCACGATCAAGCCATCATATCCAATCCATCGTGTGGATTTACTTTCTTCCTCTCTTCCTTATCTTCGAAGATGACCCCAGCCGTGCAGCTTGGATTGTCAGGTCGGGTCACTGTTGGGTGTCCACAAGTATGGGAAGAAGAGTGGATTTAGAACCGCCCGTCGAGCCATGATTTATCTGGTTTTTTTTTTCTTGTTTTTGGGGGAATGAAACCTCTAGTGCTTATGGCTGGGATCATACGCGAGTCAGGTCCTGTGAGACTGAGGTCTGATGAGGGAGTATCGCAGTCTAATGTGAGATTTGGGGATCACAGGGCAATGGCATACCCAGTGACCCACCATGGTAATTCCCTGTGGCGGGAACAAGCGACTCACAAGAGCAAATGAGGCAAACCCGTGGAAGGACTGATTGTGTTTCGTGTGTTTCTGTCAGTGTCTGGAACTGATTGCCTCTTTCAGGTTCCCACATTTTGGTCCGGGTGGACTGTGGACTCTGGACTGCGGACGGCGGAATAGACTTTGCCGCCGTCCTCGAATCGTTTGCCTGAACGGGATGTCGCAGGTTGGTTTATCGTTCGACTCCGGGAAATGAGGCTGTGGAGGGAACCACTCTTTCCCACTGTACAAAAAATCAAAATCAAAATAGTGGTGTCAACAAACACGAGGGATCAGCGTGTGATGCTTGGCAGAGATCATTTCATGAAAACAGTCAATGCTGTAGTGAGTAGTGAGTACTGAGTACTGCCCACTGAGACGCCGAGTAAAATATCTTCTCGTCCCGTCTGATGGCAATCTTCAGGACAAAAGTACGGACAGTCAGCACTAAGCAGTTCTACTCAATTCACCTCAAGCTTCTCATGTGATGCAGCCAAGTCTCGAGTCGCTCGGGTCTAGACCGTTTTGGGGCTGGTGGGTACTTACCACAGTGTAGTACTAAGCGCACTGAGTGTACCACTGTACACTGTACACTTACAGTCGCACTCTCACAGTACCATCCAATTCCAGGGCCGCCTAAAGTCACAGTCAGGGGCAACCTCCGAAGTGCCGACCCTGCGAGTCTTCTGATTCACTCCTCCTTGGAGATCAAAGACCCTCGTTTACCCAATCGGGCAAGTCTACTCTGCAGGTCTCAAACCGCCACGATGTGCCAGAACAGACGAGACCCTCCACTCGTCGTGCTTCGATTATTTTCTTTTGTGATTTGTAGCAAAAACTTGATGGTACATTACTGACGACTTTCTTGGCCACTGGCCAGTCTTATCATTTGCGTTTCGTCGGAGTTCTCGTATCGTCTTTTTTTTGATCATCCTCTTTGATCAGTAGTACCTTACCCACTTCCTTTCTTCCACCCCCTCCCTCTCCATCTTTCTCTTCTTCTTCTTCTTCTTCTTCTTCCTCTCTCTTCCTCTCGCTCGTACATATACTCACACAGTCACACACTCTCTTTCTGGCCTCTGTAGTCAACACATTCATTTCCAACTTCCCATCTTCCAACTATATCCCTCTTTAACAATCACTTCATCTATCTTCCACACGCCTGCTACGCCTATCCCAAAATGCAGTCCAAATTCCTCGCCGCGCTCCTCTTCTCCGCCACCGCACTGGCTGCCCCCCAGTCCGGCAACGACATGCCCGACGCGGCCGCTCTGCTCGACTCCGTCCCCAGCTCCATCCTCACCGTCCTCGAGACCGCCATCCCGACTTCCTGGTACCAGGAGATGATGAACTCCGCCTCCCGCGACTCCATCATGTCCGAGATCGCCGCCGGCACCTTCCCCGCCTGGTACAACTCCCTGCCCAACAACGTCAAGGCCTGGGCCACCTCTGCCGGCAACGGTCTGATAGGTGATTACTCCGCCGCTACTGCTACCGCCGCGGCCTGGGCCTCGGACGCTTCGACTGCCGTCACCGGCATGGCGACTGCCGTCTCGGCCGCGGAGTCTGGTGCGTCCGCTGCAGCCAGCAGCTTTGCTTCCGCGGCCAGTTCGGCTGTGAGTGCTGCATCGACTGCGGCAGCGGCCGCCGCTTCGTCTGCCTCGTCCGCGGCCGCCGCTTCGGCGACTTCGACTGGTGGTGCTCCCATTGCGACGGGGACTGTGGCTGTGGGTATCATGGGAGCTGCTGGTATCTTGGGTCTGGCTCTTGCTTTGTAAGGTGGTGACCACGGAGTATCTCTGAGGTCTATGAAAGTGCTTTTTGCGATATTTCGCTGGGTATATCTGAACCCCTCTGAGAAACCTGGGCTGCAGGAAGATATGAGAAACCCATTCGTATTTGATGCGGCGTGATATGAACCGTCTACTTCAATTGTGATGTGGTTTGTCCTTTTCGACTGCGCTTGTATATTACACCTGGCACATGTAACCACATCAATGTACACCCTTTATAATGTTATGCGCCCATCTCCACGACTTCATCCATGTGATCATCATGATCATCATCATAACGGGTGATACCACCTACTCCAGTTTCACGTTGCCCCCCCAAACTCCATGCATCAACAAGTCCTTTCCAGAGTCCTCTCTATCTATCTCCCTGCATATCCACATCCCCGGATCAACACAGCAACAGACAAGCTCAACTCACTTTTCACACCTTCACCCTCTCATCAACAGCCTTCCTTTCCCTCCCCACCCGCAAAACCACCAAATCCCGAACCTGCGGCTCCATCCATGCCGCAACCGCCCCACCCACCAACGTCTCAATCTCCTCAAAGCCGCACTTCCTCAACACCCGGATCGACGGCCCATTCGTCGAATCCA